>NC_133174.1:85622146-86858396 GCF_040802235.1 Manis javanica | reverse complement strand
GGTATATGGACTTCTTTTATGGATAAGTAATGTGCTGTATGCTCCCTAAAGGAGATCTAAATATCACTTAATCACTATTAAGAAAAGCCTCAAAATATTACCTAGGAAATCATCCTGTTATAAGGGTAATCTTCTTTACTTTCTCAGATACATGATTGCCACCTTGTTTTTTTTAATTACCCCAAAAGAATCCTAGTGTTCTAAATTCCAAAGACAAAATCTCAATACTGACAAATAAAACATAGCATCATTTCCCCACTTCATGTACACTGGATTTGATCCTTTATTCTGCTTGAATTCAGGGGAAGGTGTCCTTAACAGTCATGATAACCCAAACCAAGGAGCACAACTTTTAGGACAAGCACAGCTCTCACTAAGAATGCCATTTTTATCCTTAACCAGGCATAGAGTATATCATTTACTCTTTGCAGTTAATTCTGTTTAACCCCTGGCAGTACTGCTCAGGCCTAGCATATGTAGTTCAGGTGTGTATAATTGTGCTTAGTGGGGGTATAGACTCTTGTTCATTCTTCTCCCAGTCACATAATGGTACCAAGGTATCTGAAGACATTTATATAACCATTTATATCTCTGTTATTGAGAATAGGGTAGAGATTTATCCCCTTGAGGGAAGGTCTCAAATGAAAATACCCTTTTTGATATAATATTTATGTGACTAACTTATGTTAAAATAAGTATTCAATTGGAACTGAAATACAGGTTCTGTCACCATCAGAGTATAGGAGGGTCCTTGAGTCTATCCTACAGGATGCAAGAAAGGTAAATATTGACTAACATCAAAAGATATGCCTCTTCAGTACACTAATGCCAATGGGAAGAAAATTGAAAAATAATGTTAAATCACCTAAGGGAGTCTAGCTGAAGTAAGACATAGAGTTTTTGTTTCACCACCATCACATCTAGTTTTCATGATGGTTTTCAGAAAAACAGTGAAAACAAAGTCTGCACATTTTAAAATCTGTAAAGGGCATCAAAGCATTACATATAGACAAACTAGGATTACAAATTAAGTTTGGGGGAAAAGCAATGCAATAGCTCTGAATGACATGAGCCTAATTTTCACCCAGTGTAAACAAATATGGTAAAGAAGAAGCAGTGGTAATTGGAAGTGATGCCGGGGTTCTTGTTTGCGGAGTCAAATAATGAACTTAGCAAACAGTCAAGGTAGGAGAGCCAGGGAGACTTGTACTGAGAGATACAGTGAGAGGACAGACAGAGTTCCTGGCGTGAACCAGGAGGGAAGAAGAGAGCCAGTAGTAGTGCCTTGTCTAGGGGTTTTATAGGCAGTTGAGATTTTTGGGAACCGGATAAAAGGCTTAGGGGTGTGGACTTGTTAAGTGGTCCCTGAATATTAAAATTTAACTTAACACAAGAAATTTACTGCTCTGATTTCTCCACAGGATACTGGTGGCTTGGTCTAGGAGCATATCAAAAGGCCACCTGCCCAGCTCCCAAGGTGGGCTGAGGTATTGTCTGCTTGCTAAAGAGTAAGTTAAGAATCTTGTTAAACTTCCTGGGTGTTAAAATGCAATCTTATCTTTAAGGTGGAATCCTTCCTGCCTTTTACTATATTGTTTACAGCTGGGTCTGCATGCTAAATTAGTTGCCCAGTTTGCAAAATCACCTCATCAGATCTGAAGGAGGAAAGACAGCACATAGGCCTGGGCCTTTTAGCATGCTAAAGTGAATCTTACACATGATTACAAATGATCAGCATAATAAAAACATGTTACTCTTCTTTACCTGGGGAATATTAACTGATCTCACTGAAGAAAGACTTTAGAGCTTAATGTTTAACACAGAGTTTTGGTAGGGGTTTTCCTTGCATGTAGTCACATTGCTCTGACTGTAAATGTCCTGCCTTGCTTTTTCCAGAGGCGCTCACTCTATTCTGTCTAAGCCCATGGTCCCTGTCTCATTAGGATGGCAAGACTTCCAATAAATGTAAGTAAATAGGTGCAATATATATATTTATCATGGTCTGTGCCATCTTTATCCATGGAGAATATGTGTAATAAATACTTCACAAATCTTATATCTTGGTTAAAGTGTCAACTCTCTCACCCAATTGCCAGGGATTCATTTCCAGAAAGGTATAAAGAACATTGAATCCAGATGTAACTCTGGAGGGGATATCCCAGGGCAAAATACCGTTGAAAGTGAAATCAGTCAAAGGGAGAAATAAAGTGGGAGAAACTCATTTATTGCTTACAAGCACTTGTCCACTTCTGCTCTCCAATATCTCTTGCAACCCTGCTGTAGAAGAAGGGACACCACCCAACCTCTCTGGTCCAGATAAGCTCTGGCTTGCCCTTGTAATTATCTATTGATATGAAGATGGACTACTTCTCTCCACCCCTTGGAAACACCTACTGATACGGAGATGCAGTAAAGCCAGGTGAGAGATTTTGGAAATATTGCAATTTTACCTACAGCCCCCCCACCCTCCACAAATCTTGCATCACAATCTACTCATCCCCCATCTTCCGCAATGGTCCCTGTGTGAGACAACTGGAGTACTGTAACCAGACTAGTAACATACAACAGCAATAAAATAATGATAATCCTCAAGCCAGAGAATTCAGCTAAGTTCAAAGTCCTATGCAGATTTAATCCATAGCTAGTACATTCCACAGGCAGTCAGTAGCTGCACAGGTAGGGCATTCAGAGCAATCATCACATAGCTGCAGCCATGGGTATGTCCAGGCCACAGGGACTATAGAAGAAAATAACCTTAAGGGCAATAAGACATATGTTTTAATGACACCAGCATAGGCAAATCTTGTCCATCAGGTAGGATGCCTGCAAGAGAGTGGTCCTGTGATAGGACAGTGGCAGGAATGAGATCTCATCCTGGTCTAGTATAGCAGACTTTCACCACCCTCCCTGTGGGAGTTACAGATGGGTCAGTATATAGGACTATAGGAGGTATGTGCACTGGCCATAAAGATAAAACAAAACTTACCCATAAAATGCTCTTACCTCCCAGACGTTTGGGTACACTGCCGTAATCTTTGGGGGCCACTGTGCTGTTACTCTAGGAACACACAGGACGCCAGCTTCTAGGACTTTTTCCCAAGGTGCCAGAAGAGTCAGCCGTTGCTAGTCCATGTGTCAAAATGTCCAGGGCCACGTCGACTCAACAGAGTCTCTAGGTTTAACACAGTTGAGCCTAGCAGCAGGATGTTGCTCTGCTGGACATATCCTGGCTTCAGTACCTACTCTTTGGTTTACACATACAGTTGTATAGGAGAGGCAGCAATGTGTGTTAGCATGTCCACAGGGCTCAAGGCTCCTTTTGGAGCTTCTCATTCAAATGCTGTAGCACTATCCACAAGCAAACTGACCAGCCCCATAGACTATTGGTGTCTGACTTCATGCCAGATTTCATCAAACCATTGTACCTTTCTATCATGCCTGCTCCAGTAGGGTTATATAGTACATGAAACTTCCACTTTATCCCCAATTACTACACCCATTCTTCTAATGCATGTCCAGTAAAGTTGGGTACCTTGATCCCTCTCAAATTACCTGGGGCAGGCCATAAGCTGCAAAGAGATGTTCTAGGCTCCTTTTGGTCATTTGTTGATCTGCAAGACATGCAGGAAAAGCAACCAATAGGCAGCAGCTGTGTTGACACAAGTCATGGCATACTGATACCTTTCTAATATGGGCAGAGGCCCAATATAGTCTATCTGCCACCTGACAAGGGGTATCAGCCCCTTTACTGTTGTCCCATGTTGCTGTGGGACTCAGTGTAAGTCCCTCATAGAGCACACGAGGTACTCCTGCCAGGCTCTGCTGACTTCTTCAAAGGTCAATGGCAAGCCCCACCAAAGGGCTACAGCCCACATTGTATTTTGCCTCACGTGCAAAAAATACTGATGTAACCATTGGGTTACATCAGAGGCAGACTTTCCTTCTAGCCAACACATCTGGGCCATTGTGTCTGCTTCATCATTCCCTGGGCAAATGGCCAGTCACATATATATGGTAACTGTCTTAGTCTGACCAAAGGCTTCTAGGTTTTGCCACAACTCTTGCCCCTAAAGGGGCTGGTGACCAACCATCCAGTTAGCATGGTACCATGTTGGTAGCCACAGGGTCAAGCCCCGATAGACGGCCCAGCTGTCAGTGCAGACAACTATAGGGGAGGGCTCCTGGGTGCTCACAAGCCATACTGCCCGCAACTCAGTGCATTGGCTGCTCTTCCCCTCGCCATCCTCCAACCATACTGTCTCAGTCTTAGGATGGCAAGCCACAGCCCTCCACTTCGGGGCTGCCCATGACTGGAACCGTGTGTATACCAAGCATCTTCAGGTATAGGGGCTTTTCCCTCCTGAAAAGGACTATTGGCTACCAGTGGCTCAAAAGCAAGTTTTTCCTGCTTTCCGTTGGCATAGGTCACTTGCCTCAATAAGCATGGCACCATCCCAGGGCAAAATACCTTTGAAACCAAAATTAGTCAAAGGGAGAAACAAGGTGGGAGAAACTTGTTTATTTCTTAGAAGCAGTTGTCCACTTGTGCTCTCCTGTGTCTCTCAGCCATAGAAGAAGGGACCCCATCCAACCTCTCTGGTCCAGATAAGCTCTGGCTTGCCCTTCTAATTACCTGTTGATATGGAAATGGACTACTTCTCTCCACCCTTTGGAAATACCTTATGATATGGAAATGCACTAAAGCCGTGCAAGAGATTCTGGAAATAATTGCAATTATACCCACACCAGACCAGATCAGGGATGATGTTTGGCCTCAAGCAAGTAGTTGTTTTGGTTGTGGAATTAAAACATTGTTTTAAGGCAAACACGCTAGCCCAAGTGCAGGGGAGTGGACTAGAATAAAAAGCTAAGGAAATTTTCTATCTTACACAGCTTTGCCTCCATCAGAGCAAGGCATTTGCTTAGGTGAATTGCTTTTCAAGAAAAGATTAGGATCCAGTCATTAGAAAACAGTTGCAGGCATGATTGATATTTTAGCAACAGCAAGATGTAATAAAGTGATTGGGAAGTTGAGGAAAATTTATGTATATGTGTAGAGTACATACTGAACCACCTAGCTGAATGCCAGTTTCTTCTTGATCTAGTACAATAAATTGTTGCAGATCTTGAGAAAAAAGTCAAATCTGTCAAAAGAATACAATTAATCCTATTGTTTATAAGTAAAATCTTTAGGACAAAGAGAAGATACCAGGTAGAGCTAAAAGAAAAGCATCATTAAAAAGAATGTAAAATTACTTTTTTTAAAAAGCACTGCAAGTAAGAAAAAAAAAGTGGAAAAAAAGAATGTAAAGTCTATAGTCACATGTTTCTTACTTGAAGACTTAGGATCTTATCCAGGTTTTGGTAGTCTAATCTCAAGCAGCTTCAAGGCTAAGATGGCAATGTCAAGGGCATACCAGCAAATAAAAATAAATTGCATTGATATGGGTATTTAACTATTTAATGGCCCACAGTAAAAGTACGTCTTATTTCTCACTCTTACATCATTCTGTGGTTCATTCCAGACAGATTACCTTGGTTAGATCACCCACCTTGCCCTTCACTAGTATGACTACCCTCACCCCAAGAAAAAACTCATATTAGACAAAGTGTGTGAAGTAAAAAAACCTTTTAATAGATGTGATGACCTTATTACATAAAATAGGCAATGATATGTGAGCAACCTGAGAGGGAGAACTTTGTATATATAGAGAAAAAAGTCACCATGGTGCATAAATGGGATATAAAAAGGATACTTGAGGAGAGAAGATACAAAAAGTGTCTCAAAGAAGATCAATAAGGTTAGAGTCAAAGTTGTCTAACAGCAATTCTAGCTTGTCTACTCTGTTCTATTTTCCTGAAGGTACCTTGTCTACATCAGTCTGTATCTTGAGGTTTTCATTTCCCTTTTGCTCTTCAGCACAAATCTTAAGTGAAGTTCAGATGAAGGAAACTCAATGTACCCAATATTTATGTTACCAGTGCTTTACTTCATCCTGGTCAACAGGCTCCAGCACTTCTGTTGAAGCAGTGATCCTCAACCATGGCTCCCCAAAGTAGCACACAGAGAAATTTGACATCTGATAGGCCTGGTCTCAACACAAGAGTCTCCATTAATTGTATACTTTAAGAACTCTCTAGGTATACCTAATGGACAGCCAGGGTTGTAAACCAACGCTAACTCGTTTGTTCTAAAATTTAATGTGCAGAAATAGTTTTCTGAAGAACTTGTTAAAAATGTAGATTTCTGAGCCCCAGAATTTCACATGTAATAGGCCTGAGAAGGAGCCTGGGACTTCACATTTTAAGTAAATACCTAAGTAAAACAAATTCAGGTAGTTTAGGAGCCTATTTTTAAAAATACTTCATAAATGCTCTTCTTTGTTTCCCATGCTCCCAAAGCTCTAGTGAAATGTGTAGTTTTACCACATGAAATGTGACTGTAAAATAAATGTAATCTGTAGCCCCACTGAAAAATCCTGCCTCATTGCCATGTCTGAGTAAATGGATTTTGTGATTGTCTTAGGTGTTAGCTTAGAAACTTGGAGAATTTTCTACCCATTTTCCTGTTATTTGAGAAAAGGTTCTTCAAAGTGAGATTTCATTGACTGGAAGAATTAAAATTTCTTAGAAGTGAGAATTCCATGGCTAGATTATTTTCTTTTCATCACTTAACAACTTACCATAAGTTTAGCTGCTTAAATACAACATGTATTTATTTTTCCACCGTTTTCATGATTCAGGAATCTTGCAATGGCCCTAACTGGGTCAGAAGCCCTCTGATGTCAGTCAAATGATTAGAGATCTCAGGATCTAACTCACAATGGAGCAGTCTAGGTGTTGGCCAGGCTGTGCTCATTTCTTGAGGAAACAAGCTATGATATTGTCTTTATAATTAGAAATATATATATATATGATCTATGACCATTGTTCCTGACAAAGTTCCAAAAACCCTTGGAATTTCCTAAGAAAGGAGAGCCAAAAGGAGAACTTTTTTTTATGCTAATGAAGGTTGCATTGGGAAAGCACCTAAGAATGGGTGCTGGTTGCCAGGATACTAATCATGTAATAAGAAGGTTGAAACTCTCAGCCCCTCTCCCCTGACCTCCTGGAAGGGGAGGAATCTTGGAGATTGAGTTCAATCATCAGTAGCCAATGGTTTACTCAATCATGCCTATGTAATGAAGCCTCCACTGAAACCCAAGAGGACTGGAGCAGGGAGTTTCTGAGTCAGTGAACACATGGAGATTTGGGGAGATTGGCACTCTGAGAGAGGGCATGGAAGCCCCATGCCCTTTCCCTGCACCTTGCTGAGTTTTATCCTTTTATAATGAACTGGTAATCTAGTAAGCAAAACATCCTTTGAGTTCTATGAGCTGTTCTAGCAAACTAACTGAATTTAAGGAAGGGCTCATGGGAACTTCTAATTTATAGCCAGTTGGTCAGAAGCACAGGTGACAACCTGCACTTGTGATTGGCATCTGAAGTGGTGTCAGTCTTGTGGGACTCAGCCCTTAACCTGTGGAATATGATGCTGTCTCCTGGTAAATAGAGTCAGAATTGAGTTGAATTGTAGGACACCCAGTTGGTGCTGGAGAACTGCTTGGTTGTATGTGAAATCTCTGCCACATTTTGGAATTGGTACTAGAATCCCTTTATGAGCTTGTGTGGCTGAAGGCAGAAATCTTGTCTGCAGTTACAGGACTGAGGTCCCCACATTCATACAGGCCATCTGCTGGAGGCCACTCTCAGCTCCTAGAGGTGGAGGTGTAGTAGGAAGCCAAGCCAAGAAAAGGGACAATGTTTCTTTAAGGCTTTAAGAATGCAGAGGAATACTAGGGTGCTTGGTCTAAAGCAATGTAACAATGTACTCCCCACCGGGACCAGTGATATGGAACAGCTTGTTGATCATAGTCATGTAGGCCCATTAGTTTACAATAGTGTATCCGGGTACCCTTTATTGAGATAGGTTAAAACATAACTAGCATTCTGGCTGAACCTATAGTACACTAACAGCTCCCACTGCAGCATTCTTGGGGGCTGATTCTCCTTTATCCTTGTAGTGAATGTATGAAAGGCACAACCCCACTGAGCTCAGGGCTCAGCCTTTGGATATGAATCTGCTGAGCCAGTGCTAGCACTAATAAACTGATTATTACCAAATGTCTCCATGTCCCAACTCCTTGTTTGTAGTTCCTGCAGTTCCTACAACAGAGGACCCTACAGTTCCTTGTCATGTTGCCCTCTCACAGGTCCCCTCAAAACATGGCAGCTTATTTCTTCGAAGCCAGCAGGAAAATACTTCATTTCAGTCAGTTAAGACACATCCTTATATAAAGTAATGTAACAACTTTGCCATATAGCATAACTTAATGAAGGGAGTCCTTTACCATACTCTACTGACTAGAAGAAAGTCACATATTCTGCCTGCTTTCAAGGGGAGGAGACTATAAAAAGGATCAACTCATTGGGGGACATTTTAGAATTCTGTATATGACAGTGACTAAATGAGGAGGCATCAACTATGCCTTAGAAAGAAACATTGTAAATGGAAAACAAAATCAAGAAGAATTTGAGTATCCTACGGAAAAGCTAAGGAGTGGGAGGAGAAAAATTCCTCAAAATGAACTTCAAAGTATTCAAAAGGCCAACTAAGTTGTAGTGGGATGAAAATATTAAAAATTGTTAACCTTAAAAGTTAAACAGTTATTTTGCCAGCAAAAATGGGTTTATTTGGGAGTAGCAGAGAATTGCAACTTGGGACAGGCAAGCCACAGCAAAACCTTAGGTGAGTTAGGAAGACAAAGGAGAGGCATACTCTTATAGAGGGAAGGGCGGACTTGGGAGGGACTGTTACAAACAAAAAATACATTGTAGTAAACTGGGAATTCCAAGTATTGTGGCTTCTCATTGGCTGTTTTGACAGTCTCTCATTGGCTGGGCTGTTGCTGGGGAAGGATGAAATCTTCCTTCCTCCTCCTGGGTAGTAAAGTAGTAACTACACAGTGTGGACTGGCAAGGTCCCTCACTTCCTTCTGGTGGAGTGTGCAATACATGAGTCATGGTGGGACATGAGAGGTACCCCCACAGGCCTCCCAACACCAAGTCAGTGAGGTTTCCCTTCATTAATTTTCACAAAACGTATACAGCTCTCCAATTAATATCTTTGGGTTTTTTAAATTATACATAAGGAAAAGATATTAATATACTTTAAATTTGATAATGTTGGAAGATGACCAATTGGGTGAGAACTAAGAAGTTTCTCTTAGATGATTCATATTAGTGAAGATTTTGACTTCATAGCACTTAAGTTTTAGGAAAGCAAAATTTACTTTATATAAAAATATATATATCATGATTTAAAGCAAAGAATGAAAACTGCACTTGATTTCCAAGGGTTTTTTCTGCTTCACTGACTTTCAGAGGATGGGTCACCAATAATAACTACTGGTCATAGGATGGACCCAGCCTTGAATCCCTTCCCATTCAGCAACAGCAGTGCATTTATACATAATCTCCAGATTTTGTGGAGTGAGATGATTGAACCAGTGACCCTCCCTACTATTGTCTGGGCAGTGCACATATAGGAAAAGCAATATTAAACTTAAAAGTATGTCATCTAAAAATTGAATCTCTGTACTCTGACATGAAAGACACAATGTCATCAGCCCATTTCACAGTGGTGGGGTAGCCAAAACCTTTACAATTGATCAGGCTCTGGTTAATCCTGAATAATTTAAGGTTAGTCATGTAATCATATAATTAAGGTTTCTAATTCTTTACAGCTGGCATCCCTTAGGCTTTCTGTTTGATAGTTTATCCTCTTAATATGAAATATCTTCTATAAAGAAGTAACTATCAGAAAAAGAAACTTTTTCCATATATATATATATATATGGTATGTGATATATATTATATTCAATATAAGTAGGTAGTCTGTTGTCTTCCAGGCCTTTTCTACATGTAAATGTCTCATGGATATCTTAGAGGGTTATGGACATTCAAGGATTCCTAAGCATTTAGACTTACTGTGATTTTAATGTGATTCTGTTAGAGAATTTATATTCCATATAACATGATTAAAAGACCATTCCTTGTGTTCTGCCTTAGGGAAGGTAAAATCAAAGTTAGATTCTTTTAGATGGCTCTGTGAATTGAATATATTTAAACCAACTGTCAGATGATACTCTTTGCAACATGACCCTGAATGTGCAGCCACTAATTTCTTCTTGTCCAATCTGGCATGAATTCAATACAGAGTCCTGCACCTAAGCATATGGAGAGAGTCAGATACTTTCTCATTCTGGCACAATTACAAATTCAGTAACTTCACCAAAATGTTATGTTTCTGCTTAATTTTTTTGCATCTATTTGATTTCTTTAATTTTGTGAATAGATTCACATGACTCAAAAATGAACCAGTATAAACAGGTACATTGTGAAAAGTCTTCCGTCCACCCCTGTATCTACTTCCTACCTCACATTTCACATTTAACCACTATTAATTTGTCAATTCTTTAGCTTTCTATGTCACTATGCATTGGCTCAATTTCTGCATTTCTATTCTGTTGCATTAATCTTTCAATTCATGCAACACCATGAATGTGTTTTATTTTGGCAGTTTATATTAAATTTTAATACCTAGTAGGGTGGGTTTCTCCTACTTTCTCTTTTTTCAATTTCTTATTATTATTACTTGCTTATTTTCCCATAAGAACTCTAGAATCAGCTTATTCTAGGTTAAAAGTGTTGGTGCTTTGCATGGATTATGTATTTATAAATTAATTTAGGAAACACTGATATTTTGATAATATTGTCATTGTGTACAAAAGCATAGTAAAGTCTCTGAATGATAAATTTGCTGATGGAGCTAAAGGACAAATGGAATAAAATCTCCAAGTTTCTGGCCTAGCTTTCTGGGCAGATGTAGACTTGCAACCAAAGTATAGAGTATAAAATAACAATCCAAATCAACACTTTGTGCTGTATTGGGGGTGGAGTGGGGATGTGTGTTGGGAGGGGAACCAGAAGAGTAATAAATTCATTTGTTTTTTACACTTATTTGGAAATAATTTCAAACATTGAGAAAAGTTGCAAGAATAGTATAGACATCAATACTGTTTATCAGAGTCACATATTAATAGGTTGCCTCACTTGCTTTGCCACCCACACATGCACACACATACACACTCAATTTTTCTGAACCACTGAAAGTTACTGAGAAATGTCATGTCCCACTACCCCTCTATCCCTAAATACTTCAGTCTGTGTTTGCTAAGAATAAGGACATTCCTTTCCTAATCTGCCATCCATATTCTGATTTTTTCAATTTACCCAATCACATATTTTTAGTTGGGAAGAGTTCGTTAGCCTTTGTCTTTTAAGATTCTTATAGCTTCAAAGAACACAGGGCTTTAAAAATAATGATGTTCTTCATTTTGAGTTTGTCTCTTATTTCCTGATGATTCAATTTGGGTTACGCAAACCTGGGATGGACTACTATACAAATGATGGATGTGTCCTTTTGCACAGTAGGGGCTGTGCTTCTGTTTCCTTCCTATTAAGTTTCTTTCTTCCTGTGTTCACAGATCCTACACACATACATACAAACTGCTAGGCCAGGGCTCTTGTTTACAGAAGCCACTTACCAAAGACTGAAAAAATGACCAAACATCTTGAGAGTGCAGGCAATGACATCTGTAGCTTCAGCCATAGACATCATGTAGTTGCTCTCTATGGATCATTGTAGTCACCAAATAAAATACTGGATGTTTAATACAGATCTCTGTGATAACTGTTTAGGATAGTGGTAATAAAGAATCAACATTTTTATTTTAAGTATACTTTAAAGGCCATGTTCATTTGAGACCCAAACTGTACCATGTAATTAATTGTGCCCATTTCCCTAAAACCTCAAACACTATCTTTGCTCATATTTTGTATGGAAAGTCACATAGCTAAGTTTGCTTTCAATTTATTTTACTACTCCATAGTGTGTATAATGCTTTTTCTATTGCAATATTGCTTTTTAATGTAAAACTTGCTCCAATTCTCATTTCCCACCTGAACTTTCCTGGTTTGTTTCTCCCATGATATTCACAAAAGCAACAGAAACAGATAATATTTTTCCAGATAACCTATATAGGACATTGACTTTGGAGACATCATGTAGTTGGTGGATTAAAAGTAAGTCTCCTTTTTTCAATTAATTTTTAATAATGTGAGTTTTTCCCATATAATAGAAATTACTTGCATAGTCTCTTGAGACTTCAGATGTCCTTTAGGAAAATGTGTGTTTGTGAATATGTATATACAAACATACATCTTTCTATGTCCTGCCTTGTATCTGTTCACATAAGCTGCACACAAATACGTTATTTTCCTCCATCTACTTCATGTGTTATTTCCAGGGGTGGCTCTGTTGGCAGAAGGAGTGTTTCAGCTTCAATAAATCCCTTTTTGATTATGTCATCTCCCCTCTTGTATCCTAGCACAGTTTGTGGGGAAGGTATTCTCTAAAGACATTAGCTGTTGGTAGTTCTTGTCTTGAGACTTTTGAGTCCCTGTTCAGGGATTTTAATTCATTCCATCTGAAGCTTCTAGATTTGTGGTTATGAAAGGTTCAAGGTTAGTTTCTTTAGTATCTTACTGCCTAACTTAAATCGCTTATTGAGCTATTATAGACACTGTCTGGTGATTCTTTATTTCTCTCCCTTCTTATTCCTCCTCCTCCATTCCTTATATGTTGGGTGTTTTATTCTGTGCTCTTTTGTGTTTCCTTGAACTGCTTTTGTGGGTAGTTGATTTTTTTTTGCCTTCAGTTAGTATTTGGTTGGTCTGCTTTCTTTGCTGTGATTTTATTTTCTCTGGTGACATCTATTTAGCCTTAGGAGTGCTCCCATCTAGAGCAGTCCCTCTAAACTACCCTGTAGAGGTGGTTTGTGGGAGGCAAATTCCCTCAACTTTTGCTTGTCTGGGAATTGTTTAATCCCTCCTTCATATTTACACAATAATTGTGCTGGATACAGTATTCTTGGTTCAAGGCCCTTCTGTTTCATTGCATTAAATATATCATGCCATTCTCTTCTGGCCTGTAAGGTTTCTGTTGAGAAATCTGATGATAACCTGATGAGTTTTCCTTTGTAGGTGACCTTTTTCCTCTCTCTAGCTGCCTTTAAAACTCTGTCCTTGTCCTTGATCTTTGCCATTTTAATTATTATGTGTCTTGGTGTTGTCCTCCTTGGGTCCCTTCTGTTGGGAGTTCTGTGTACTTCCATGGTCTCAATGATTATTTCCTCCCCCAGTTTGGGGAAGTTTTCAGCAATTATTTCTTCAAATACACTTTCTATCCCTTTTTCTCTCTGTTCTTCTGCTACCCCTGTAATGTGAATATTATTCTGTTTGGATTGGTCACACATTTCTCTTAATATTGAATCATTCCTGGAGATCCTTTTATCTCTCTCTGCATCAGCTTCTATGTTTTCCTGTTCTCTGGTTTCAATGGCCTCTTGCATCTTATCCATTCTGCTTATAAATCCTTCCAGAGATTGTTTCATTTCTGTAATCTCCTTCCAGACGTCATCCCTTAGCTCTTGCATATTTCTCTGCAGCTCCATCAGCATGGTTATGACCTTTATTTTGAATTCTTTTTCAGGGAAATTGGTTAGGTCTATCTCCCCAGATTCCTTCTCAGGGGAGGATGTCTGGGTTAGTTTGGTCTGTATCAAATTCTTCTGCCTTTTCATTGTGACAGAGGTAGTTGTGGGAAGCTGGTGTGTGTGTCGGCTGGGAGAATGTCCGTTCTTGCTGGTTTGTGGCCTTCCTCTCCTGGGAGAACAGCGACCCCTAGTGGCTTATGCTGGGTAGCTGTGTGCGGATTGGGTTTCTAATTCTTGCCCGGCCACTGTGAAAGAATCTCTGCCCTGCCTCTGTGGGCATGGCCAGCCTCAAGCTGCTGCTCCAATATGGCAGAGCAGCATCGGTGAGGAAACAGGCGGGAGGCTGTTTATCTCCATGAGGGGCCTCTGAGCTGCACTGCCATCCAGGCAGTTAGGGCACCTGGAGTTCCTCAGGATCCCCAACTGCTGGGCTAAGTGTCCCGGGACGTTTCCATCCCGCTGTTGGGTCCCTGTACCTTTAAGTCTTTCAAAAAGCACTCACTTTTCTTTGTCCCAGGGGCTCCCGCTGCGGGGACCCACTCACAGGGTTTACTGTCCTGTTTCCCTAGTATCCAGCACACCACACACTGTGTGTCTGCGCTCCGGTGCAGATGGCTAGGGTTGGGTGTTTAGCAGTCCTGGGCTCCCTCTCCCTCCCCGCTCTGACTCCTCTCCTCCTACCAGGAGCTGGCGTGAGGGGCGCTCGGGTCCCACTGGGCCACGGCTTGTATCTTACCCCCTTTCCTGAGGCGCTGGGTTCTTGCAGGTATGGATGTAGCCTGGCTGTTGTCCTGTATCTTCTGGTCTCTCTTTTAGGGATAGTTGTATTTGTTGAATTTTCAAAAATATGTATGGTTTTGGGAGGAGATTTCTGCTGCTCTACTCACAACGCCATCTTGGCTCCACCCTCAACTCTCTCCATCTGAAGCTTCTAAAACCAGCCTCTCCTGACATTTGTTTGTGTGTTCTGAATTTCACTGAAGAAACTTCATCTAATCCAATTTCTGCTGTAACTTTCAACTTTGGAATAAAGTTTTTCATACACGCATACATGCACATGTGCACATGCACAAATGGAAGTGCTGTTTAAAAGAAATCACAAACCCCCCACCCCCCAAAAAAATCCTGGCTTTGGGTCTAGCTTAATATTAACACAGATTGGTGTATGTGTGTCTTAACACAGGTGAAAGTCACCTCTTCATATACATGTGAGGAAGCCAGTTAGGAGTAATGTGTAAGCTGATATGATTGCTGATTCCATTATACTACACAGTTTTTAACATCATTATTTTAAGATATAGCCAAAAGGTAAAGATAATCTAGTGAAGAGGCTAACATACTGGAATTAGGAATGTTTCTTAAATGAAGCATCTGGAAATGAATTCCATTTGCTCTCTCCCTCCAACTATTTACATACTCTTCCATTTTTTGAATATTAGAAAATAATATTTGATACAGCTTAAAGATGAAGCTTTCTACCATGAGACAAAAGGATATTTTAGCCTCTTTGAGCCTAATTTTCACACTGTGTCCCCTTTTTTTTGTACCAACACATTTTGCTATAGTATATATTTGGTCGGTTGATCATTCAAGACCAAATAGCAAAAATATTGCATCTCCTTTTTTCTTGGGACTTAATTCTACTAAAAAAAACCAAAATTCAACTGGGTAAATTTGAAGATCTTACTGTCTTTATTAAGTGATTCACTAATCAGGCAGCATTGGGACTGGCAAGTAAAGAGATGCTCAGAGGACTTGTATTAAATGGATGGTTTTTATAAGAAGGAGAATGGACAATGAAGTTACTAGCAAAGAAAAGAAAGGACTTCTTTAGGCCAGGGCATCTTCTTTCTCTGGGGAAGGAAATAACAGGTTTGTTTTTTGTTTTTAGATTTTTTTGTCACACAGATTATGTCAATTGTACTGATCAGAAATTTTCAGATTGATTTTTGAAAGGCCACATTCCTAGGATAGGTTGAAACTGTAATCATTGTTTTGCTGTAGTTGGGGGAAAATGGTTCCTTTAGAGCTTGTTTTTTTCTTTAACAATTCTTTTTCTTAGAAAAACTGAGTGTCATGGCACTTCCACAATTTGAAAATGTATCCTTTATCTGTATTTCAAAGTAGTCTTTTGTTCTCCAATTTATTTTTATTCTTGTTATGACTACTATCTCACCTCTTGTCCTAACCACTTTCTGTTTAATCTGTATGCTTCTGAACTTTATTCTTATCTTGAATACATTTTTCTTAGAAAACCATGAAAGTGTTAATCTGACTTTAGTTTGCACATGATGTTACACTAAGAGACAGGGCCATGCAGTAAAAAGCTTACAGGCCCCCCAAGAATTAAAAGAGCTGCATTCACAGCCTGAGTCATCCACTGACTACCTGTGTTTTATGTACAAATAACTATGGCATCCTTATTTATATGATGTAAACAATTATTAATTTCTTTAAATATTCATTGTGAGGGTATCAGTCCGGGGAAAGGAAATACTGTGGCAAAATACCTCTAAAAAACAAAATCAGTCAAAGGGAGAAATAAAGTTTAAAACCCATTTCTTTCTCACAAACTGCAGTCCCAGTCCATCTTTCTTCTCTGCTCCAGCAGCAACCCCACCGGCCCTCCCCATCACCCTCCCCATCACCTCTCGGGTACAGATAAGCCCTCTGTTACCCAGGTAATCACCCATTGATATGGAGATGAACTTCTTCACCCCTGAGGAAAGATGGAAATGAACTAAAGCCATACTTCTTTCCACCTCTGAATGCCTGTTGATATGCAGATATACTAAAGCCAGGCAAGATATTCTGGAAATGTTACAATATTACCCACAATTCACCCTTCCAGAAATCTCGTCTTAAAATTTACTCAATCCCCCTCTTCCGACCAATCTCGTAACATGCAATAGCAACAGCAATAAAATCTTGATAATCCTCAAGCCAGAGGATTCAGCCTATGCAGATTAAGCAAATGTGCTTTACAGCACAATCTCTCACTAAGCACAAAATATGTTTCTACACTTGTTTACTCATTCCTAACAATCATGTTAGATTGCTCACAAAACTTGTACCAAACATTAGAACAAAGTCAAGCCTTTCTTTAAACATTATTTTCTTGACAACAGCAACAAAATCATAATTCTCAAGCCAGAGAATTCAGCTACGTTACTTTACAGCACAATCTCTCACTAAGCACAAAAATACATTTCTACATTTGTTTACTCATTCCTAACAATCATGCTAGAATGCTCAACAAAACTTTTACCAAACATAGAAAAAGTCAAGCCTCTCTTTAAACATTATTTTCGTAACAGCAGCAACATAATCATAATTCTCAAGCCAGAGGATTCAGTTAGGTTCAAAGTCCCATGCAGATTAAGTCCAAAGCTCATCCATTCCAGCCATCACGCGGCAGCTGCAGCCAGGGGGCGCATCTAGGACACAAAGACCAAAGAAGCAAATAACCGTGATTGTCAGGAGCCAATTTACACAGAAGGCCAGCTTCCAGGCCTTTTCCCCAAGGTGCCAGCAGAGCCAGCCATCACTGATCCATGTGTTGAAATGTCCAGGGCCACATCCATTTTACTCCTGATTGCTGCACCCATCCTTGCAACACATGTCCAATAAAGTGGGTACCTCATTCGCTCTCAGTAACCAGCGACCAGACCATAGGCTGCAGAGAGATGCTCTAGGCCCCTCTTGGTGGTTTGCTGATCTGCACAATGTGCAGGGCACTCCTTCCGGGCTCGGCTGACTTCTTCAAAGGTGAAAGACAAGCCTCGCCGACGGGCCCACATTGTATTTTGAGGTGTCTGTGCCACGCCACTCCATGGGCTTTGGATCCAGTCTTGCACCCACCCCACGATGGGATAGGAGGTTATTACCTTGGTCGGAGCTGTTCCGGCGATGGGCTCTGTAGCCAGCAAGGCATGGTACACAGCAGCCAGTTGCTTCTCTATCAAGTTGACCTGGACCTCTGCTCCTTTCCATGGTTGTGGCCAGGCTCCGGCTGGCAGCAAGAGCAGCAGCAGTGGCAGAAGCAGTAGCTTTAGGCTCAGGCCACGGGCCAGGGTCGGCATGGCCAGCAGCGGTGGTGGCACCTCCAGGAACATATGAGTGTAGGTACGTGTCCCTGGGCATGAGCGCCGCTTCTACCCATCATTTCTAGTGGCGGCCCTTCCATTATGACAGATTTCGGGTTCACAGGAATCCTGCCAATACTACGCCAATTGTCAGTCTGGGGAAAGGAAATCCCGTGGCAAAATACCTCTAAAAACCAAAATCAGTCAAAGGGAGAAATAAAGTTTAAAACCTGTTTATTTCTCACAAACTGCAGTCCAAGTCTGTCTTTCTTATCTGCTCCAGCAGCAACCACACTGGCCTTCCCCTCACCTCTCAGGACAGATAAGCCCTCTGTTGCCCAGGTAATCACCCATTGATATGGAGATGAACTTCTCCACCCCTGAGAAAGATGCAAATGAACTAAAGCCATACTTCTTTCCACCTCTGAATGCCTATTGATATGCAGATATACTAAAGCCAGGCAAGATATTCTGGAAATGTTACAATTTTACCCACAGAGGGTTAAACCAAATAACACATGTACACACCTCATTCAGGTCTGGCAAATAGGCAGTACTTGGAATATGGTAGCTACTATTATTTTTATTACTGTGGAGTTTTTTTGTTTGTTGTTTTTTTTTTGTGAGACCTGGGAGAACTACTCAGCCTACCTTCCTGCTTGATATAAGGAGCTGCAAACAGATTTCTATATCGTCCCTGATTGCCTCTCAGGGCTAGGGAAATTACTCAAATCTTTCTTTCTCTCTGTATGGCTGAAATAAATCATCTACATACAGAGTAGGGATGCCTATTAGCTGATTAGTTTTCTTCAGAGATGTTGGCCTTACAGTAATCTATAAATACTAGATGGTAGTTATTATTTATTTTTTCCCAGATGAAACCTTTAGTAGGGTTTTAACAGGTCTGTAAAATTCCTCTGTGTTCATGTGACTGTATAAATGGAATTACAAAAGTGAATTCCAACAGAAAAATTTTGGAGACAGCCACCATGTGTTTTTTCCCTTTAAGTGATAGGTGCTTGTGGTTTTATTTTTTTAGGAGCCTTTTTAGCACTTTTGTGGCACCCCTTCCCCCAAGCAAATCAGGGAGTATCAAAGAACAGAGGGGGCTGTTAAAAATGGTATTCTGGAACATCATTCTGATTTTCCTAGGGAACCATTTTGACATTTTCTCGGACTGTGTCTAGTAGTCTACAAAGTTTTTACTTACATTTAAGACTTAAAATCCATAAAAATCAACTGTATTTTTTGTTGTATTTGCATTTATATAGATCCCTTAATATATTTTATATCATAGTTCTTTTACAGACCAATGAATTATATAGTTTTATGGCAAGGACTACAGCTAGCTAAATTTACAGCTATTATTTATGGAAGTCCCCCTTTTACACATTTCTGCATATGAGAAGGAACTTTGCAGATACGGAAAAGCATAAATGAAGGAGAATTAATTAGTACTTACCAGTTATTGTCTTTCAATGTAAACAATGATTATAAAACATATTTTATACTGAATAAATGTATATTAAGAGATTTTTATCAGCTCAGGCAACCAACTACACTCCCTCCAGTATCGCCACATCAGAGCTCCCTTCCATTGTATAAGCATGGGCTTTTGGCAAGGACATATTTCTAGAAGGGGCAAACATTTATTCACAACTTGTACTCAGACTTTTGGCTATAGAAGGGAAGCTTGAAGCTATGTTTCACTAAAAAGGATTCTAGGAATCATTAATATAAATTATAGAATCTTGTCTGCACTTCAGGGTTAGTTTCACAGCAGACAATTGAGAAGATTTACCATATATTTGTAAGAATACAGATTGTGGAATTAGCAAGTAAGAAATTTAATGGATTTAGATGGCAAAAAAAAGACAATTTATAGAAAATGTAATTTATTTCATAAATTAGGTGTTTTAGTATTTTCTGAATTCAGTTAATTCTCAAGTACATCTTTGACAAAAACATTACATGCCTTACAGTACTAATGTATCACAGTATATTAACTACCAGGAGCTCTGCTCTTCTACACAGTGGGGGTCTCCTCAGCTTTCTTTGAAGAGATGTTTGATCTCCTTTCATATAATTTAAATTCAATAAACATATGCTTCAAGGACTATTATAAAAGTTTTTAACTGATACTGTCTTATACAACTCAGGATCTTTGGGGTATATATGAAGTAAAAACTGACTGGTTCATGTGTGTATATTCACCCTTTACAACTAATCATTAAAGCCCTAGAGTTAAATGAACTCTCCATGTAACACTTATCACAGTGTTGGGAGAACATTGTGTATTTTCCTTAGTCCTGTCTCCGCCGTGACAAAGAACTGAAGGGCAGAGACATAGTAGTGAAGCAGAGAAAAAGTTTTATTTAAAGTTATTTAAAGAGGGAAAAAGTGCAGCAGGCAACCTCAGCAAGAAGAGGCACCCTGAAAGGTTGAAGACAGACAGTTTAGAAGTTAAAAGGTTATGTGCTCAGAAAGTGAGGGCAACCTCAGAGAGAGGAGCACTCCAAAAGGCTGGGGGCTCCCCCTTTTAAGGATTCTTCAGGAATGTGACTAAGGGCTGGGGGTGCAGACCTGTTAAGTGGTCTTTGAATACTTAGAATTAACTTAACACAAGCAACTTCCTGCTCTGATTTCTCCGGAGTCTTGATCTGGGGGCATTCATTTCTCAAACAACGCTGCCTGCCCAGCCCCCAAGATGGGCTGAGTTAGTGTCTGTTTGCTAAAGAATAAGTTACGAATCTTACTTGTTAAACTTCCTGGGTGTTAAAATGCAATCTTATCTTTAGGTGGAATCCTTCCTGCCTTTTACTATGTTGTTTATGGCTGGGCCTGCATGCTAAATTAGTTGCCTAGGTTACAACCTGCTGATGCCTGGGTTCTTGTTCACGAAGCCGAAGAATGAGCTTCACAAACACTCAAGGTAGGAGAGCAAGGTACAGGCTTTTATTTAGACATAAAGTGATAAAATAGAGCACCTGGCTCATGCCAGGAGAGGACAAGAGAGCCCATAGTGGTGTGTTGTCTAGGGTGTTTGATAGGCAGTTGAGGATTTTTTGAGAACAATAAAAAAACTTAGGGGTGTGGACTTGCATCACCTGCCCTGTCCTCAAGGTGGGCTGGGTCATAGTCTGATTGCTAGGGCTGACAGCGGAGTCATGGGTTATGCTGATACCCTTGCAGAACACTCAAACATTCCAGGCCAAGTTTCTTCTGGCCTTTTGACCTTTAACTGATCTCACTGAAGATGTCTATATTCTTAGGTATCTTTCCCTAGAGAATTAATATGACCTTGACTTTGCATAATTCTTAGCACAGAGTTTCAATAGGGACTTCTTTGCCCATTATTACATTGCTCTGACTGTAAATATTCAGCCCTGCTTTTCCTGGAGGCCCTCACCCTACTCTGACTACACCCAAGGTCCCTGTCTTACTACTTGTTTAGGGCCAGAAGGAGGGAAAAAAAAAGTATATAGGTAATGGTAAAAAATAAACTGGGCCTATATAATTAACATAATAAAGACATGGGCTATGCTGAGGTACCTTCCTTTATCTGGGGAATATTCAAACATTCCAGGCCAAGTTGCGCCTGGCTTTTTGAGCTTTAACTCTGAGTCTTTTTAGTGGACTTTCCTCGCCTTTTTCTCTTTCTACCTTGGTCGTATCTATTTTCCTGCCTAACAACACTATTAAGGATCTGAAGGTTAAAAGGTTCCATTAAGGATCTGAGGGTTAAAAGTTTCCTGCCATATACTGTGTGTGGGTAAAATTGCAGTATTTCCACGATCTCTCACCTGGCTTTAGTATATCCCCATATCAATAGGTGTTTTTAAGGGATGGAGAAGAGTATGCCATCTCCATATTAATAGGTGATCACATGGGCAAGTGAGGGCATATCTGGACCAGAGAGCTTGGGTGGGGTCCCTTTTTTTATAACTGGGTTGTGAGAGACACTGGTGAACAGAAGTGAATGACTGCTTATAAGCATAAGTGGGTTTCTCCTACTTTATTTCTCCCTTTGACTGATTTCAGTTTCACAGGTAACTTGCCCTGGGCTGGAAAATATTTTCCTCCTTGGAGTTACACTAAGTCCCCCCACAATTCATTTGTTGAAACCTAATCTCCAGTGTAAAGGAATGTGGAGGTGGGGCTTTTGAGAGGTGATGAGGTCATGAGGACAGAGCCCTCAGGAGTGGGATTTGTGCCCTTTATAAAAATAGAGTCCTCACCATTGTCTAACCCCATATACAAAAGTAAATTCAAAATGGATCAAAGACCTGAATGTAAGTCATGAAACCATTAAACTCTTGGAAAAAAACATAGGCAAAAACCTCTTAGACATAAACATGAGTGACCTCTTCTTGAACATATCTCCCCAGGCAAGGAAAACAACAGCAAAAATGAACAAGTGGGACTATATTAAGCTGAAAAGCTTCTGTACAGAAAAAGACCCCATCAATAGAACAAAATGGAACTCTACAGTATGGGAGAATATATTGTAAATGACAGATCTGATAAAGGCTTGACATCCAAAACATATAGAGCTCACATGCCTCAACAAACAAAAAACAAATAATCCAATTAAAAAATAGGCAGAGGAACTGAACAGACAGTTCTCCAAAAAAGAAATACAGATGGCCAACAGACACATGAAAAGATGCTCCACATCGCTAATTATCAGAGAAATGAAAATTAAAACTACAATGAGGTATCACCTCACACCAGTAAGGATGGCTACCATCCAAAAGACAAACAACAACAAATGTTGGTGAGGCTGTGGAGAAAGGGGAACCCTCTTACACTGCTGGTGGAAATGTAAATTAGTTCAACCATTGTGGAAAGCAGTATGGAGGTTCCTCAAAAAACTCAAAACAGATCTACCATTTGACCCAGGAATTCCACTCCTAGGAATTTACCCTAAGAATGCAGCAATCAAGTTTGAAAAAGACAGATGCACCCCTATGTTTATCGCAGCACTATTTACAATAGCCAAGAATTGGAAGCAACCTAAGTGTCTATCAGTAGATGAATGGATAAAGAAGATGTGGTACATATACACAATGGAATATTACTCAGCCATAAGAAAAGGGCAAATCCTACCATTTGCAGCAACATGGATGGAGCTAGAGGGTATTATGCTCAGTGAAATAAGCCAAGCGGAGAAAGAGAAATACCAAATGATTTCACTCATCTGTGGAGTATAAGAACAAAGGAAAAACTGAAGGAACAAAACAGCAGCGGAATCACAGAACCCAAGAATGGACTAACAGGTACCAAAGGGAAAAGGACTGGGGAGGATGGGTGGGTAGGGAAGGATAAGGGGGGGAGAATAAGGGGGGTATTAAGATTAGCATGCATAATGGGTAGGGTGGGAGAAAGGGGAGGGCTGTACAGCACAGAGAGGACAAGTGGTGATTCTGCGGCATTTTGCTATGCTGATGGACAGTGACTGTAGGGGGGTTTGTAGGGGGGACCTGGTATAGGGGAGAGCCTAGTAGACATAGTGTTCTTCATGTAAGTGTAGATTAATGATAACCAAAAAAAAAGAAAGAAAGAAAAGGGGGATTACTCCCTGATAGGATAAAACTGACTGTAAATCAACGATTAATGCATGCTTTAAATATCCTTAATTTTGATCACTTAAAGGGTGTCAGATGATCGGCTATGGAGGTACATTTTTCTGATAATATTCCTTTCTCTTAAAAAAAAAAAGCAGTTCCCGTGTGGTGACCTACAATGAGTTCTACACAATGATATAAAGGGCATATCAAAGTGTGGGCAAAGGGTCTGTTTGTGTTTATACAGAGGATCAAAGCCTAATTTGGCTACCCAGAAAATGAACTAAGATACGATATGAAGAAGCACTTCCAACATCAGCACTCTCTGGAAGAGTCATACCAGAAGATGATTATCAGAAAACCTCAACAAAGATCCAGGCGCTGCTACAGTTGTAGCTGCATTCATCTCACTGGTTCCTGGATTTGCCATGAGAATGAAGGAGATATCTAAGCTGGCCTGTGCATACAGTAAAACAATAAATTTGACTGGATCTATACTGTTGGAACTCAACCAAGAATTAGGAGAAGTGCAAGTTGTAGCGCTCCAAGATCTTACAACTACAAACTATCTGCTGTTAAAAGAACATATGGGATGTGAACAGTTCCCAGGAATGGGTTGTTTTAATTTGTCTGATTTCTCTCAGACTGTTCAAGTTCAGTTGGACAATATCCATCATATCATAGATAAATTTTCACAAATGCCTAGGGTGCCTAACTGGTTTTCTTGGTTTCACTGGAGATGGCTGGGAATTATAGGTCTACTTTGGTTATGTAACTGTATTCCTATTATGTTAATGTGTGTGTGCAATTTAATTAGGAGTTTAAAACTTATACATGCTTAAGTTACTCTACAAGAAGATATGTCAAAGAAATAATCAATCTTCCCATGTTTTCTTCTGTCTGCTACTTCTATAGCTTTTCCTCTTCCTTCCTAATTACAACCCTTAAATAGAATTCGTGCCTCATATCGAATTTACCGAGTATCATAATTCATCCAAGTGGTAAAGACCCCTCAAGACAAATGCTGGGCATAGAAGCCACAGGGCATAAATCTGCAAAGAAGTAAAAAGCTAACCTTTTCAAACAATATTGCTTCTCTCTCACTTACCAACTTTACATTTCCCTGTATGGCCCCGGAAGATGACTGGTTAGCCAGAGACGGGTAAGATTCCTCAAGGGAGGAACAACCTAAGACAGGCACAGTCGCAGGGGGGCCATCAGGTGAGAAATTGGGGATCAACAGTGGTGAAGCTTAGAACCTCACCCGTCCTGTTTTGAGAGAAATCTTCTGCATCTTTGGATGTTTTATTGCCCTTGTCTACCTCAGATTAACACATAGTCTACAAGCACACACCTGATCATCTACAATTGCTCTCTTACAACACTAAACTATGTTTACTACCTTTATTTTGCACCTACCTACCACTTCAGCACTTTATTAAAAATAAAAATAATAATAATAATAAGGGAGAAATGTGGGATTCACATATAAATCAAGTATAAAAATCAAACGAATATTCATATTTGACCTGATTGTTTATAGTTTATAATGCGTGATCAAAACTGAAAGTTTCTGTGATGACTGCCCTTGTACTGTTCACCATGTAAGAACTTATTCACTATGTAAGAATTTGTTCACCATGTAAGAATTTGTTTGCTATGCTTCAGAAGATTGGAGACTGACGAGAATTAGGCTTGGGGTGGATTAATGTTTGTGCATTGAGCATTGAGTCCCCTATACAGAATTTTTTTGTGGTTAACAACCATTTGATCAATAAATATGAGAGATGCCCTCTCAAAAAAAAAATAGAGTCCTCAGATCCCTTCCCCTGTGTGAGAACAGCAAAAATATAGCCATCTATGAAAAGGAAATCAGCCAGCAGCTTGGTCTTGGACTTCCATTTACTTATCTCCATGGTTCTCCTATCGGACCCATTATTAGAATCCACCTGAGGAGCTTTACAAGATAGATTCATGGTCCCAAACCAGGCCTATTGATTCAAATTTTCCAAGCATAGTGGAGTGCAGGCATTTTTCTCCCTGTGCCTTCTAAAGGATTCTTATGACAAGCCAGGCTTGAGAACCATGGATTTAGAGCAAAGCAAATCAGATTTGGTGGAGTTCTATTTCTAAGTATATTAAAAAATGGGGATTCCAGTAAGTCTATAGATAATGTGTATTTGGAATTAATTATATTATCATGACATAATTTTAAGTCTTTTCCTGAAAACAAAACTTTACACTCAAGCTTGACTCGCCTTCAAAACTGCCATCCAGCCCTGCTCTTTTTTTTTTTTTTATCAGTAGTTCAAAATGTTGTATTTAATTATTATCAGGCACTTTTGTCCATAACAACACAGCTCCCTTAAAATCTTTTCTTATGAATCCTATTTTCTAACTCTTTAACGGCCTTTGCTATTCTCAGTAATCTAGTGTCTCTAGATATGAAGATATAGATACCAACAGTACACAAACTCTGAGAAGCAAAAAGTTGACTAATAACTAGTCTTACTAGAATATCCATTTCTAATGTCAGAAAATTAAACTGGACTCTTTCAATTTTGGTCAGCAAGTAAGGCATATAATTATTACTACATAGGCATTTCTATGGTCAATCCAGACCTCATGACAATATAAATGAAAATATGACCCCAGCCACCATCTTCTTAAGAGTAACAAAGCCTTTTGAACCTGTACTTTCACAACTTTTTTTTTAGGCAGCATCTAAACACATACATATACATAAACCCACGTGTAGCTGTCTGAGGGTTAATTGGACCACTGTGATTAGAAACAGTTAATTTAAGATAACTTTGACAACATTGCATAACCTAATTTCTCATAATTAAAATAATGCCAAAATAAGATACATAAACTTACTACGAGCCCCACTCACAAATAAAAATTAGTAATTTAAGCTAATTTGTTGAACTTATCTAATATGCTGAAATAGGAACTAACCCCTACTTTTTTCCTACTGAATTTTTTGTAAACCAAATCAACAAATGAACCAGCTGGAATTGGAAAGAATAAATAGTTTCTAAAACTTAAGATATCAGTACAGAGCAAAACTGAAATATTAGTACATCTGCTACACTGATTCTGAATTGGCTGAAGGTTTATTTAGTTTAATTTCTTCGTTCAGCCAGCCAAATGTGGATATAGCTATATTTTGTCCGACTCAATAGACAAGTTAATTCGAGAGGGAGCAGGAACAGTAGCTCTTAATCAAAAATCACCTAGCTTCATCTATTTAACTCTGGTAAATAAAAGCCAACTCCTAAATACTTTCTGTGGGATGAATCTGTGTATTTGTCCTTTGTCATAAATATATATAGATATACTCATTAGTTAAACCTCACTAACTATTGCAAAACACCGTTTAGTTTTATGAATTTTCTTGTTAGTTTACCTGGGGATTCTCTTTTACTTTGTGTACATAGCAACATAGTTTTATTGTTTTCTAATAAGAAAAGATTATGTGGAATAATATTTAAATTAGCTCAGTTGATTGAGTCCCTCATATTTTCAAACTGAGTTTCAGTATAATATACTTTAGTCCAAAAGGACAGTAAGCATCAAAATCTCTACTGCAAGCCTATTTTGGTATGTGTGTGTGTGTGTGTGTGTGTGTGTGTGTGTGTGTATGTGTGTGTGTAACACCTCATTTCTGTACATTTTACCTTTTAAAAGCAGTTTCACATCTATTCCAATCAATCCCCATCTTTTTAACATATTTATGTATTATATTTTTAAAACTCCCCTGCCATGAAAGCCATACAACTTACTCAGATATTAAAACAACTACCGTTTTCTACTACAAATAAAAAGAATTACCTCATGTTTTCTTTATGTTGCCTTCTCTTGTTTCTTTCTCTTATTCATAATGGTATATATACCTACCAGTTTTGATCCTTATCATTCAGTATTTGTTTTTAAGTTCCTACTATGTGCAAGAGCCCTTGCTAGTTGCTAATGAGAATACATGAAAGAATGAAATATTTATTAGCCTCAGGATATTTGCATTGTAATAAGGGAAAGTACAACTGACTTCCTCCTCAGATTGTAAATTTAGTCCCACCAGAATCTTAGTTCCTTGTCTGTCTTTCCTTCCTGACAGTGTCTTTTCTGAAGGCAAGAGACGGGTCTCACTGATTTTCGAATCCTAACATGGAACTCAGTGTTAGGCATGTACTAGAAGTTTGCTATTTCATGTCACTTCCTGTTTTAAATGCTTTAATTCTCCTTATTGTCTTAAAGATAGAATTCAATCCCTTAGCATGGTAATGCAGACCTTTGTGATTTAAGTCTGCACTCTTCTATGTGATAGCCACTTTCACATGTATTGAGCACTCAAAATGTAACCAGTCTGAACTGAGATGTGCTGTAAAATACACAACAGACTGAGATGCTTAATATTAAAGCAATGATTATTGTTATCTTGATTAAGTGTTGAAATGTTACTTCGGTTAAATTAAGTTTGTTATTAAAATGAATTTCACCTTTTTTTGCTTTTTTTAAAAAATGTCGTTACTAGAAATTTTTAAATTTTGTGTGGCTTGCATTTATGACTCATTATATTTTGTTGACAGAGGTGCTCAGTCCCCTTCCCACCTCCTTTCCCTTATTTTCCACATGTGCTTTATTTCCACCCTTAAAAAGTCTCTCTGCTTGCTTCCAAAAATGCATACTAAATTTGTTTCAATACCTTTGCATGTCTGCTTGGCATATTCTTTCTTACAGTCCTCTCTTCTTAGCCCAGTCCATTGGTAAAGGCCTACACACTGTACAACATCCCCCATCGCTCCCTCCCAAGACCTGGTGTAGAATCCTGATGTCTGTAGAACCACATCATCCTTCACCAAGGCTTATTTAGGACTTACCACACTGTGTTGAATTTCTTGGTTTCCTCTGCCTCTTTTAAGACTGGTACTGATTATTTTTGAATCTCCTGCATTGAACACAGTTTCTGGCTTAGAATAACTTATTAGTTGTTGAAATTAAAGCAAGAAGGAGCTGGTTGAATACCAAATCTAATAGGAGAATTTTAAATTCTCTTTCTATGAATCTGAATGATAGTCCTAATTCAAATACACTACTCTGGACCAAAAACAAAAACAGAAAGCCCATAACCGACCAAAAATTCCCCCACCTCACTCACCAAAACAACCAAAATAAACAAAAACACCAACCTGAAATAGAAGCCACTACAGACTTTGAAGGTAAAACTAGGGAATATTTATTTTTGAAAAAAACATTAACATACATAAAACAAAAATCTCAAATCCTTGCGTTATCTTCTTGTTGCTACAGTGTCAAAAGTCTTGGGAAAATAACTGGTTTTTATAAACAGCTAGAAACAATTGAAGAAGAAATAGTGACCATGTCCTTAAAAAGCAGTCATTCAGTCATTTCTTGTCAGTAATGTAACTTTTCATTTGAGGACAGCTTGTTTCCTCAATGGTGGCATCATGACTCAGTCTTCAAAATGGCTGAAAAGTTCCCTGGTGACCTTTATCAAAGGAAGCCGCGTTGTTTGTTGACATGTTGTAATTAGTAAACACAGTCCCAAACACAGGAGTCCCATAGTTATAGTCAAGAAAATACTGTCCACCATAGGCATTAGAAACTGGCTGGCCAGTATGGGAATTGCCATACATTTGATCAGAAAAATTAAAGCTGTTGTTGCAGACTGTAAAGGGTGCAGACACAAGCACCATAGAAGTTCTTCCATTGCCTTCAGCTGCCCCACAAACATTTTGGTTTGCTTCACAAGCATTAGAGGTTGCACCATAAACATTAGGATTTGTAATAACATTTAGGTTTGGCATGTATGTAAACATCTGTATTTGCTCTGCTGCCATTTGGGTTTGCACCATAAGCATTAGGGTTTGCCACATAAACAAACAGTTGGGTTTGCCCCATAGGCATTAGGATTTGCCACATAAACAGTTGGGTTTGCCCCATAGGCATTAGGGTTTGCCACATAAACAGTTGGGTTTGCCCCATAGGCATTAGGGTTTGCCACATAAACAGTTGGGTTTGCCCCATAAGCATTAGGGTTTGCCACATAAACAGTTGGGTTTGCCCCATAAGCATTAGGGTTTGCCACATAAACAGTTGGGTTTGCCCCATAAGCATTAGGGTTTGCCACATAAACAGTTGGGTTTGCACCACTGCCATATGGGGTTGCCCCATAAGCATTAAGGTTTGCCATGTAAGCATTTGGGTTTGCCCCATAAGCGTTAGGGTTTGCCCAATAAGCATTAGGGTTTGTCATGTAATCATTTGGGTTTGCCCCATAAGCATTAGGATTTGTCATGTAAACATTTGGGTTTGCCCCGTAAGCATTAGGGTTTGTCATGTAAACATTTGGGTTTGCCCCGTAAGCATTAGGGTTTGCCCAATAAACACTAGGATTTGTCATGTAAACATTTGGGTTTGCCCCGTAAGCATTAGGGTTTGCCCAATAAGCATTAGGGTTTGCCACATAAGCATTTGGGTTTGCACCGTCATTTGGGTTTGCCCCATAAGCATTACGGTTTGCCACATAAACATTTGGGTTTGCACCACAAGCATCTGGGTTTTCAGCAAAGCCTCTTTCTCCCCAGCGGTTTCCTAGCCTGTTAAATGAAACCTGTCTTCCTCTGCTGTGCTGTGGTTTCTCACATTCTTTTGGGTGTGCGAGTTTAATTTCACACCACCGAGAGCCAATTAGACGGTATCTGGTTTGTAGCAGCCTCCTTACTGGTTGTTCATTAGCATACGTGATAAAACAAAAAGATCGTCTTTCATTTGTTTCTTGACACACTGGAAGCTCAATATTTTCAATCACTCCAAATAACTGAAAGTACTCTCTGATTTTCTCTTCAGATAGGTGAGGGTTTACCCCACCCACAAAAATCTTATTTGAAGTAAATTTCAATTCCACGGCTTTAGCTCTTTTAAGTTCAATTATCTTGCCATCCAGTTTGTGCTCTTTTACTTGGAGCACCTTTTCAACAGTGGCATTATCTTTGAAAAGCACAAATCCGAACCCTCTGGACAGTCCAGATTTTTGGTCGGTTTTAATAGTAAGATCTATAATCTCGCCAAATTGAGCCAGATATTCAAAAAGAGATTGCTTACTTGTCTCAAGAGGTATTCCCCCAATGAACATTTTACAGACATCTTGTTGAGTCTTTGTGGCCTCGATTCTGGACCCCTCACGGAATTGCTTGAATTCATCGAGTTTGTTCATTGTGAAGTTGTTAGAGGCGTCCACTGAAGAACAAACGCCTGGTTGCTAGGCAATGAAAGGAGAAAAACATGGCGGAGGCTTAACTGTCAGAGAAGGGGAGTATGGGAGTTGACAGAGATGATGGAACACGACGTAGTGACGTAGGGCCATGGGAGTGAGTGGTCTGAAGTTTAAAATGGGCAGTACAGAGACTTCCTGGTTTTACAATAACTTTATCTGCTAGAAACCAGCTTGCTTCCAAGCCTGGTTTTCTTGCCCTAGCACAATAGCCCGCCAAAAGAAACTTGCTAAGTCCAACAGTAACTCCTACTCTTGTTTGCTTCCGTTCCTATCTCTTCCATGTTCTGTTAAACCTGTTTCTTTCAGAATGGAGGCCACATGTATAAATGACCACTTGCTCATTGCATTTTTTAGGTAATTTTTTTTTAAATCAAACTATTTGGGGGGCAGGGAGGGAAAAGCAGATGAGATCTATAGACAAAAAAGTAGACTACAGGGAAAGCTGCTTTTGGGTGTGTAGGTTATGCTGAAGCGATCTAAAATAACTTTTAAAAAATAGCAGCTTTGCTATGACACAATTTATATACTATACAATGCACCCTTCTAACACTTTAGTATATTTGAAGAGTTGTGCAATCATTGCCACAAACTAATTTGAGAAACCATTTGTTCCCCCAAAAGAAATTCTGTACCACTTTAATCAGTTATTCCTCAGTTTCCCCTCAACCCTTCCACATCATACAATTTGTGGCCTTTTGTGTTTGACTTCTTTCACTGACCTGTTTTTAACAGTCATCCATGTTGTGGCATGTTTCAATATTTCATTCTTTTTTATGAGTAAATAATAGTTCATTGTGTGAATATACCACTTTTGTTAATTTCTCTAAAATGATATTTGGAAACTTTGATGATGTTCTATTATTCTATCTCTGAATCATAGTTAATTATAAGGGATTTTTCTGGCAGTCATTTGCATGCCTGATATCTGGAATGGTCAGCCAGTGCAGATAGGATTTGTCACAATTGTCCAGACTGTTGACATATTATTTAATATTAGTTTTACCTCTCCTAGCATCTGAAGACCAAAGCTCAAGTTTTGAATGCTCACTTTGGCCACTTCCCTCCTCAGTCATTATCTATCCAGTATAATCAAGTAATTTGTGTTTGTCTCCCTTCTTCAAATTTTAGCTCTTTTGAAGAGAGTTTTTAAATTTCTCCACAGCACCACCTCACAGGTTCTGTACACACTTGATGCAATGAATTTCTGCAATTACTCTTTTAAAAAAATCCTGGTAATAATGCTTGCCTATTTCTTTCTGCAAAAGTGTACTCAGCATCATTTGGAGATCAGAGAAAATAACTATATTTAAAACACCCTCGATGAAATTAAATCATAGGGAAAATGAATTATTTCTCAACAAAGAAAAAACAAAAACCTTTACCAAAAAAATCCCTAGCTCACACCCTAACTATAAACTATTAGAATCCCCATCTGCTCCCACATTTTAGATGCTATTCCACCTCCCATGCCTTTGTTCATGCTAAACATTCTTCCCCAGATGCCTTTGTTTCTCCTCAGGGAACCATCCTGTTTCCCATTCTATGTGCCTAACTCTGATAGCCTCCTTTCTGTGAACCTCTAAGAACCTCCTTTCTGTGAACCTATGATTCATATAATAAAACATAATAAAAAGCATCTTTTATTATTATGCATCTTTATCAAGCTGCTTATATATGTGCCTGTCCATGAGAAGCTCATGGACAGGCATGGTGCCATACTTAAAGGTCTCAACATGTAACATAATACATATAATACCAGCACATTAAAAAAAAGGAGCTTATTAATTGCTTGTTTAAATAAGCTGCGCAGTGGAGTTCTGAGGGCCACATTTTTTAAAAATCCTTCATCTAAATGGCCTCTGGGAGGATGAACCAGTTGCAGATTACTTCCTGAATGCTGATTTGCCACAGTTTTGTAGGTCTGACCTATCTTTCCTATGGAAGAAGCTGCAAGTTTGAAATTTTATTTTGGGATCATTCATAAAACAACTGATCACCTCCTGCTTCCACTAGAATGAAAATTTGGGGGGAATTATACCCTCTGTGTGTTTCTAAACTAATGAAGTACCTTGATGGCTAGTTATTTACCTGTGGCTAGTTTTCTAATTAGGCTATTGCTGATGTCATAGTTTTGATCCCTGTGTAGGCTGGGTAGCTTCATTTAATTACATGGTGACAGGCTGCATGCATTACCACAGTCCTTGGCCTTACAAATGCATGCTCCTGGTCACAAGGGGTTACTGGGTCTGAGCATGTCAGTGAATCCATGAAAAGACTATCTTCACTTCTGGATGCACAATTCACAGCATTTAACCTACTGATTGTAGGTCAGTAGTGTCATCTGGGTACATGAAAGACAGCACATTATTATTGTAACTACTTTTGAGGCAGTGAAAGGGAGTGTTTTTAAAAAGATCATGTCTACTCCTGGTCCCCTAATGAAAATAATTATGCTCACTGAGGTACTTTCCTCCCACACATGTGCTCCAGGACCTTTAACTGTCTAAAATGTTTTGAAATAATGCCTTTCCGCTGTAATGTCTGAAGAAATTAAAATCTGTGCTATTTAGCTTTAGTTCTCCATGGTGATGGTGCCACACAACTTAATATAGTTTAGGTATTGAAGTACTATCATCAGATTCCTACTTTTAACACAACAATAATTCTGACTAGTAATTTATTTTTATTTCACATTAACTCAAGATACATATATTGTAGAATTGAAGCAACTGAAGATTTCTTTCTTGTGAAATGAATAAATGAGTGACTGATCTTAGGCACCCAGAAAGTTACCAAAGGTATTTTACAAATGTGGAATGCCGGTAAAAACAAACACTGTAAATTAAAGGACAAATGGCACAGAAGCTAGGGATGTCAAATAAGGATTTGCTGCTCTTGGGGGTAAGGTGACCAAGTGCTGTCATACATATAAGCTATTATAATTTTTGTATTTTAGGAAACTTGGGATGCCTGATTGGGTTGTTTTGCTTTGATCCAGACCATGTGGCAGGATTTATAGCTCTTAATTTGATCATCGCTTAGACATTGGTATCTCATTTATAATTGTTAGAAAGTAGGGAATAAGATGAAAGATGACATGTGCCTTTAGAATTAATCTGCCTCTCTTATCATGGGACTCAACCTTGGCAGAAGGATGCTGTGGGACCCATAAATCAGAAGGGCAGCCTCGATGTATCCTGATTTGATATGCTGGCATAGACCTGTCTCTGTGGTAATATGTTCTTTAATGCTCTGTTGAGCCTGTTCTCTTTAGTGAAATGAAAATGCATGTGTTTGACATACTTGGTCTGGTTGGTTGTTTGATAAAATGAGATTTCCCTTACTCTTTTTCCTCTTCATTTTCCACAGAAACTGCCAGTGCCCATTACTTGAATTAAGTTGAGAGTGCTAGCAGATAGTTTGAAAAATGATCACTTAGGAAATACTATTCTCTACTAACTTTGAGCATATCCAAATAGGGATCGAGCTGAATGTAGTACATTAGATGTCACCTAAAAATTAATTTGACATCCAAGTTTTTTAACAGCTGAACCCAGCTGCTGGACTTCGGCCTAGATGAGAGTCATTTAAAAAGCCCTTTTTGCCATCTGCAAAGAAAGCAGATGTGCCTGGTTGTAGGAAGACAACATAAACTTGGCAGTTTCAAGAAGTGCTTGACAAGACACATGCAAGTATTAAAACATACATTTCTTTTGGGAATACTGCTTAAAATAGGCAATTTATTTATGCTTTTCTCAGAGAGACCCTATTTGATGGTTTAAAAAGGAGCATTGGTAGAGAGGAAGACTCATTTTTCCCCTTCACCATGCACTGAACAATGTGCAGTGTATGGTCAAGGGAAATCTATCATGATGTCATGTCTCCCAACCCTCCTTAGGAGAACTGTCATTGTGTGTACTTCAGAGGCTATCTGGCTGCTGGTTTGGGTAGGATCTACCACAGAGAGAATGGGAAACCATTCCCCAAGCACCTATTCATAACCTAGAAAGTATTGGAACAAAAGTGTGACTTTGTATTTCTTTTCTTTCCTCTTGACCTCCATGTCATGTCAAAGAATTGGAGGTGCCTGATAAACAGATAAAAAGACAAATTCTGAAAGTGAAATTTTTGCATGCAGGTCAGAGTTCCCCACATGTGTTAAGTTGAATTAAAATTCGTAAAGGTTGCAGCCTATTTGATGTTTTTTATCATTTATTTATCAATTTATTTTTGTGACTTTAACTTTATTGGTAGAGGGAAAAATACTCTACCTGCCAACTCGTTTTTTTCTTGGCAATAGTCATTTGGTGGAGAGGTTTTGCTTGATTTTGTTCATGAATTAATGGAATCTGAATTGCTTGTATGTGAATTTGTAAAAGGCAGAAAGGTAATCATGCTTGCATATGAATTATGCAAATGTAGAATTTAGATATTGTGCAAACATACATATGAAGAAATATTGAAATCAACCTATATATACACTATGGAGAAGTCTGTGCATATATTGCTTATTGAAAACTTACCAAGAATGTCTGATTATGTTATTCATACACTACTATGTGAACTTCTTTCCAGTTATTTTTGCTGGGTCAAAGAAACATCGATATTTAAATATTCATAGGCTCTGGATCTGCAGCCTAAGAAATAAAAATACTAAGTATAGGTTTTGGTTCTGTAGTTGTTTTTTTTTTAACTCATAAACAATTTTCCACATATCTCTTCTAAGGTAAAATATACTAATGAATAATTTCCAGTTGTGATCATTTTATGAGAATAATTCCTTATTTTATAAAGGAGAATATGCCTGCAAATCAAATCATACAATCCTTGTCTCCTATGTCCACTCCTCTTTCAATTACAACCCACACACAAAATTAAAGCTTATCATAAAAAGAACAGTTGCAGAGTGAGAGAATTACAGATGTTTGTGCAAAGTGCCTAAAGCATGCAAAAAGGATTCAAAAATGCAATCAATACCAACGGGTATTGTGAACAGTCAGACAGAGATGGACACAGGAAGGCTACTGTTACTCCAGTGAAACATTTGAGTCAGGTACTAAGATGAGATTTTAGGTACATCTAGAACTAGAGGAATCAGAGATAAGAAAACAAATAAAAACTTAAAAGGATGGCTTCTGGACCAAAACAGAAAAAGGGAGATGAACACTGTGTCTGTGTATGAGAAATATAAATGTATGAGAGCATTTGAAATTACAATCATTTATTTAAGTATAAGACACCAAAATCAGAAATAATAAAAGAAAAAAGTTGATAAATTAGACCTCATCAAATTTAAAACTTTTGCATTTCAGAAGACACCATGAGAAGAGAAAGGCCATACACTGGGAGAAAATATTTTCCAATATTATAAAAACAAATAGTGGACTTGCATTCAAAATATGTAAGGAGTATTTACAGTTCAATAATAAGAAAACAAGTAACCCAATTTAGAAATGGGGGAAAAGTATGAGTAGGAATTTCACCAAAGAAGATACAGAAATGGCCAATAAATACATGAAAAAAATGAGCATCATTAATCAATAAAGAAATGCAAATTACAGCCACAATCAAATGGATCAAAGATCTGAATATAAGTCATGAAATCATAAAACTCTTAGAAAAAACATAGGCAAAAATCTGTTGGACATAAACATGAGCAACTTCTTCATGAACATATCTCCCTGGGCAAGGGAAACAAAAGCAAAAATGAACAAGTGGGACTACATCAAGCTGAAAACCTTCTGTACAGCAAAGGACACCATCAATAGAACAAAAAGGCATCCTACAGTATGGGAGAATATATTCATAAATGACATATCCAATAAAGGGCTGACATCCAAAATATGTAAAGAGCTCACACACCTCAACAAACAAAAAGCAAATAATCCAATTAAAAAATGGGCACAGGATCTGAACAGACAGTTCTCCAAAGAAGAAATTCAGATGGCCAACAGACACATGAAAAGATGCTCCACATCGCTAATCATAAAATTAAAACCACATTGAGATATCACCTCACACCAGTAAGGATTGCCACCATCCAAAAAACAAACAACAACAAATGTTGGTGAGGTTGTGGAGAAAGGGGAACTCTCCTACACTGTTGGTGGGAATGTAAATTAGTTCAGCCATTGTGGAAAGCAGTATGGAGGTTCCTCAAGAAACTCAAATAGAAATATAATTTGAACGAGGAATTCCACTCCTAGGAATTTACCGTAAGAAGGCAGCAGCCCAGTTTGAAAAAGACATATGCACCCCTATGTTTATCGCAGCACTATTTACAAAAGCCAAGAAATGGAAGCAACCTAAGTGTCCATCAGTAGATGAATGGATAAAGAAGATGTGGAACATATCCACAATGGAATATTATTCAGCCATAAGAAGAAAACAAATCCTACCATTTGCATGGAGCTACCTACATGGATGGAGCTAAAGGGTATTCTGTTCAGTGAAATAAGCCAGGTGGAAAAAGACAAGTATCAAATGATTTCACTCATCTATGGAGTATAAGAATAAAGAAAAAAACTGAAGGAACAAAACAGCAGTAGACTCACAGAACCCAAGAATGGACTAACAGTTACCAAAGGGAAAGGAACTGGGGAGGATGGGTGGGAAGGGAGGAGGGACAAGGGGGGAAAAGGGGCATTATGATTAGCAGACATAATGTGGGGGCGGACATGGGGAGGGGTGTACAACACAGAGAAGACAAGTAGTGATTCTATAGCATCTTACTACACTGGTGGACACTGACTATAATGGGGTATGTGGGGAGGACTTGGTGATGGGAGGAGTCTAGTAAACCTAATGTTCCTCATGTAATTATAGATTAATGATACCAAAATAAAATAAACAAAAAAACCCACAATCAAATACTTCTTCAAACCCACTTGAATAACTATAATAAAAATAAATAGGCAATCCTAAGTGTTGGTGAGGATGTGAAGAAATGGAACCTTTATACCTTAGTAACTGGGATATAAAATGGCAAGCTGCTTTAGAAAACAGTTTGGATGGTTCTTAAAAAGATAAACATATTTATAATATGGTCTAGCGAGTCTATTCCTATGATCTACCAAAGAGAAATGAAAAGCTATGTCTTGTACATGAGTGTTTCTAGCCACGTTATTCATAATAGTTCACAAGTGGAAAAAATAAAATGTCTACTGTCCTGGGAATGTATAAACATACGTGGTATTGTCATACAGTGAAATATAAAAGAACAAAGAAATGATACTGGTTACATGGATGAATCTCAGAGTCATTAAGTGCAGGAAGTCAGATTTAAAAGACTGCATATTATATGATTCTTTTCACATGAAATGTCCAGAAAAGAAGAAATCTGTAGACACAGATAGTGGTTGCTTGGGACTAGGGTGGGAACAGGGAGTGACCACAAATGGGTATGAGGAGTTTTGGGGGAATGATTGCAGTGTTCCAGAAGCTGATTATGTGATGTCTGCATAACTCTACAAACTTACTAAAATCATTAAATTGTACACATAAAATGGCTTTATGATATGTAAATTATTCTTTAATATACCTGTTTAAAAAATAAAAATCTTTTGTACAACATGCCAGGATCCCCCAGACCCCAAATGAAAATATCATAAATGAGACTTAAATATTTGAATATATTGAAATGGTTATAAAAATAGATATTTAAGTATGATATAATCATCATAGAAAAATTAACTGAACTTTTAATTCCTGGAATTCTATAATTAGCTATCCTTTTTTAGCATGCTGAATTCTATTTCCATTTTTGTGTATACATACATTGTTCCAGTTTTCTTCAGATGTTTCTTCAAGCATTTATGCTTTTAACCCTGGAAATATTAAAGGAAGATTTTATTGTCAATAAAATGTTATAAACACCAAGAAATCTTTGATTCTAGCATAATTGCGATCACATTCTATTTGAAAGATTTTATATATAAATACACACACATGCACATACATACATACACACACACACACACAATTTGGTTTCAGATGCATAGAATTCCTGAATATTGTCGAGGCTATCTTACAAAATATCTCATTTGAACTATGTTGTAGTAGCAAATACATGTTGTTGGTAGAGATGCAACATTCACGTTCTGGAATGTTTCCTTGTGAGACTAGAAAAGGAAAATGGAAATTTGTGTTGAAATGCAAGGGTCATGAAGCTCTAAAATACTTATCTCTATGGATACTCTGAATAGATTAGTTGACTTTTGTTTAACAATTTTGGAAGGGTAATATAAAGAAAAGTTTACATTACCCATAAAAAAAAGTGTATAAGCTCAATTTTTGACAAACTGAACAACTGATTTTTTAATTACAATTCTCAAATGAAAGATGAATTAGGAACTATTGAGTAAGTGCTGAAAAATCCCAATAATGTAAGGATTGCAAAATAATTGTGATAATATTTTGTTACTCTGAAGACTGTTAATGCTCTTAAATCACCTTGCTATCAGATTTAGTGTCGTTCTAAAGAAGAGGTTCTGAGTCAGCCCATAGTGAAGGTGTATTTTTCCTTACTTTCTTGTATCATTTTTGCAGTTGTCTTACTAGATTTTGAGCACAAGAGTGCACCCAGAAGCAGTAAAATCCTCTCAGAGGATTTTGTGCACACTTAAATATTTTTCCTAAGAATATATATAGAAAACTATTTTTCTCAAACAGTTATAAGTTCAGAAGTCATCACCTATGGCAATAAAAAACAAGAAACAAACTCCTTAGTTTAGTTTTCTATTGACAGAGCAATATGTGTAAAACAATACCTAAAATGGATGCCAAATATTTATTGAATTGCCTGCTTCTTCTCATTTTGTTTTCTGGGATTCAATACTAAATCCTCCAAGGCCTTACAATAGAGAAACCTTTCAGTTTTCCAATGTCTCATTCTAAGGAGGTAAGTAGAGAACAGAAAGAGAACTGAGTTTTCTACAGCTAAGGGAGAAGGGAGAATTTCCCTAGATCAGGTTTCTGTCTTGGTCTGTTTGAACTAGATGTCTGCTAGGTGCATTCATCTATATTCCAAAAGGATAACTGAAAAAATACTTATATCTATAGCGGGCAATTTGGAAATATGTAATTATGTGTATGTGTGTGTAATTATGTATTTTTATAGGTGTATATATATGGTTATAGTTATGTAGAAACAGGGAGGAAGGAAGGGAGAGGGAGAAAGAGTGTTATTTTAGGGTAAAACAAGTTGGAGAGATTTAGACAGCTTTTTATACAACAAACCTATGTCTATAATGATGACCAAACTATGGAACCAGAAAATGGGCAAACGTGTATTCTAATATCTAGTCACAATCTGGATTCTGGAAGGTAAGGGCTAAGATAACAGTAATTGTAAAGATCTTAATTGAAACATGGTTTGAGTCAGGAAAGGTAGGATGGAAAAGTATTAAGTTAAAGAATTTTTTTTTCAGACAGATTTAGTTGTTTTCATTTTTCATTAAAGGTCTTTTTTTTTTTTTATTTTAGAATAGATTTACAGAAAAGTTACAAAGATAAAGAATTCCCAAATACCCGACACTCAGTGCCCCCAAAAGATGTTACCATCTTAGAGTAGTACTATGGTACATTTGTCACAAGTAAGGAACCAACATCTGTACATTACTATTAACTAAACTGCACAGTTACTCAGGTTTCACTAGTTTTTCCCTGGTGTCTTTTTTCTGTTACATTTATTCATCATGTCTTCTAGTCTCCTTGGGACTGTGACAGTTTCTCAGACTTTCTTTGTTTTTGATAACCTTGAATGTTTTGAGGAGTACTAGTCAGATATTTTGTGGAATATCCCTCAATTTGGGTTTTTCTGATGTCTTTCTCATGACTAGACCGGGATTATGGGATCTTGGGAGGAAAACAGCAGAGGTGAAGGCCTTTCTCATCACACATCAGACCATGGGTACGTGCAATCCGCATGACTTGTCACTGATGATCAACTTGATCACCTGGTTGAAGCCATGGTTGGCAGGTTCCTCCAACGTAAAGCCACTTTTTCCCCCCATTATACACACTTACTCTTCCATGATTTAGTTATTTAAAAGTATGTTCTTTTTTTTATCAAGTGGTTTTAGAATGACATTTTATTTCATCTTTCTTTTTGTCTAACAAAAACATAACATAAAAAAAGATAACATCTTTTCCTGATCTAGCCAAAAATATCTAGCCATTTACTTTATGTGCTTTGTGTGGGAGACTCAATAATGCTTGTCTCTTAAAAATAAGTCAAGATTCAATTATGACTTTATTAAAAAATTCTCAACGTGAATATTTTCATGCTATTTGATTATTTCTATTCATGATATAACATATAGTTATAAACTTACTCATTCTTTGAAGTTCAATACCTGGACTTTGTATTTTGGCTGTTTTTCCTAGGTCTGTGATAGACTCTTTTGGCCTAGAGAAGGCACTGCATGGCAGTCCTATTGCTGCAAGACAATGGAAGGTGAACCCTGATAGAATATAAGGTCTCTTGTCCATGTAGCACCTCCTCCCAGGTTACTAACTAGGATTATCTCAGTCAAATCCATTTTTTTACAGTCTCCACAATGGCTCAAACACCTAGACATGCTTCTCTGAGTTACTGTTAGGGCATTATATTGACTTATTAATATAAATAGCAATAACCCTTTTACTGCTGGTAGGTGTGCTCTTGTACTCACTGCAAGGCGTGTATGTAAAGAACTTGTAATTCATTACCATTAAAATACAGGTCCACCAGGATTGCTAAATTCATCCTTGATCTATCAAATAAATATTTCAAATGAATATACTGTGCAGGATTTAAGTGTTTTCTCTGCTTTTCTGAGATTTTATGCTAATGCAGAAATCACCCAAGATTTTGAGGCTTCAGGACTTCATTCATATTGACAGTTTTTTTTTACTGATCCTGGGCCTGGCTGGTGAGGCCTTTACTTTAACCATTTAACACCTTTGTAATTTTGTTGTTTTTGCTTTTGTTTTGTAAGGCTAGAGCTCATTACTGCAGCCGGGCTTGTGAAAATGAGGGTTAGGTGGCATGAGGCCACAAGATTAACAACAGATGTCAGAAGACAGATAAAGGATGAAGCAAAGACCCACCAGTGACTGCTCCTGAAATCATTTTTTTTTTTTTAATGGGGGTCGATGTGCAACTCTGGTATTTTTAGGGGCATCAGCAATACCTTTAACTTGAATGCATTTCTCCTTTTTAAAACTCTGCTCTGATGCAAGAAATCGATATTGTAGTTTTGGTGAAAAAATCTGTTTTGACAAAAGCTCCAAGATTGATTACCTGAATCAATACCATTTTTAAGAACAATTCATCAAGATTGTATTTAAACAGAGACCATGATGCATTTAAACTGTTAATAATGCAAACCTTTCCCCCCTCCTCTCCTTGTAGATTATCTATTTTTTTCCCAACAGAGCAGTAGATTTCACAGGAGAATATAATGTCACACAGGTAGGGGTTAAAATAAGATAATAGTTCTTCTAAGTTGTTGTTACTCTCCTCTCTCCTGTTCTCCTTACAGCTCTTTGTTGTTCCTAATTTGCAAATAAACCCTCTGTTGTTCTCACAATACTGAAGTTCTGAGATCTAAATCTATGTTTTCTTGGTCTTATTAAAAATTGAGAACACATATCCTGCAAGAAAATGAAGACAAAGAAATGCAGAGCTTCACTGCAATCAAGCTCTTATAGTTTCCAATCAGCAGCCACTCTAGGGGTGGGTGTAATTGTTTTGGTAATTCAGGCAAAAGCACATTTTTGGCCTGAATGGCTTTGGTAATTGTGCCTCTGTGGATCCAGTTTAGCAGAGGATAAAAACTGTCCTTGTACGTCAGTGTGTACTTCTAAAAATCTTAACAGTGAGAAACAGTGACTAGCCATTACTGAAGCTCAAAATTGTTTAATGCAAATTCCTCCAACATCTTTAAGAATTAAATCATTATCCATCTGCCCAGTATGCAAAAACAACCTTGGAAGCACAGAGTGAAGGTTGTGTTCCAGACCATTTTTTTGTACATTCTTGCTGAAACTGAGGGAAATGAAAGATGGAAAGTGGACAAACTGGACTATATATAAGGTCTGTAATGGCTATCAATTGGTAGCTTTAAAATTGTTTCCAACTCTCATAGTGATAGGAACATGCGAGACTCTACTAATGACTTGAAAAAGATCCACAGTAATCCCATGGGGTTTGCCTTGGAATTCAAGTGTCATTATCAGAGCCTTCTATATGTCCTTTCTCAATTTGCCTTTAGATGGTGTTATATGCTGGGCAGAAGGGGCACAGCGGTGCTGTATGAAAACTAAGGATTTATGAAAGTCAGGCCAAGAAAAGGTAAATTGCATGCTGACTAAGGATGATAAAAGACAAAAAATATAATTGATGCATGAGTTTCTATTTGCAAGACATTTGTTACAAAAGAGTTTACAAATTTCAGGTAAAAATATCATGCAAATCAATTTTTAAAAGCATCAGTTAAAGTGAAGTTGAGGTGAACTTAGCATTCTGGGTCAATGTAGTACTAAATTTCAAAAGTAATGCTCCATTAACTTGGAATGTTCTACATGTCCTCTACTTCAAATTTATTTAGAAGTGAATCATAGAAGATTTTTAGAATGCGTGGTGGGTTTACTAATCTCAATTCTACTTTCCATGGAGAGTAAAGCCACCCTGCTCTGTTTCTGCTTTACCCATCTTCAGGACAAAAAAGTAAGTGAAGTACCCATACTTTAATGATCCTTTTCTAGGGTTTTCTGACATTTACAGATGAGAGTAGAAGTGATTCTCCTATGTCCTACAGCTGAATTCGATGTATTTCAGCACAAGGGAAGGTGGGTCATAGGTGGCCTTTGGAATGTCATTGTATTATGTGCAGTCCATCCATTCTCACATCATAGCCCATGTTCTCTACCCCTCTGCATTAGCCAGTGACTCATGAAGGGAAGGTTTGTCCTTTCAGAGTTCAGTGTTCCTTTTCAGAATATTTGTTTTCTTAAAAAGAATTATTTTTTCCCAGAATCATTTAACAAGAATGGAAAATGCCACAAGCAAGTAAACTTATGTTGTAACATTTCATATTTGAGGCTCAAAATGTTTTGAGATACATATATATGGTTTCTGAGTATTAAAAGAACAAAGGACAGATAGTCTTCTAGAATCTAGGACACTGTTTCTCAAAACTTCTGAAATGTCTGCAACTTTCTCCCCCACCATCCTCTCCATTCTTTTTTTCGTATTCCTCAGAGAGAAACATGTATTTTGCTTCCTTTAAAAATATACATTGCCTAATATATATGTATAAATTTTTATATAAAGTGTATATTTAATATATAAAAATAGGTTCCCACTCAAGTGTGATACCATTCATGATCAGCATTATTTGAAGATACACTTGAGTGATTCATATCATGCATAGGATGAACTCCTTTATGAGTGATTTATTTTTCTCTTATTTGCTTTTGCAGGTTGGCTATTTTGAAACCCCATCTTCCCACTCCAAATTAGTAAACTATTCAGCTGACTGACAGATTTGGCCAGTAAGAGACAGTGAGCCTAGATACATTTAAATAGGTTTGATCACTTACATAGGGAGCAAAAGCAATATAACATGGCATCATCTCCTCTGTCCCATGGTATATCACCAAAACAAGTGTTCACATGACAGGCAACACAAGTGGTAGGACACTCTGTTGCTGAAAAACCATTTCCATAGTGCACTTGAATGCTTTTATGTCCTAAAGCTGTACCCAAAGTTGGGGAGGGTGAAACAGAAAGCCCCTTACCTCACTAGAATGAGTGAGTGAGATGAGACACTGTTTTCTGGCAGCCTTCCTCAAGATAGGGTGCTGATTGTAAAATGGCCTTCACGCAGTTCCTCACAGGACTGCCAATATGCCCATGTTCTGGGAGTGTTCTCCAAGCCTCTGGACAACCTGTGGCTAAGGCTTGCCTCCAAACAATATCATCAGGACACCAGCATATACTGGTTCCTCTACACACTCAAGTGATGACAGTGAATTACCTCACAGGTGCATTTTTCCTTCTCACTGTCACTTCAGGGTGTTTCTGCATGTCTGTGCCCACTGCTTTATTTTCCTTCACCTCACTTGAGGTTTTCTGGAATCAATCCTGAGACCTAAATCTTAGATCCTGAAGGGGGTTTTGAGTCAAAATCAGTGAATCTGATGGGGAGAAAGTTGGTTCAGAGATGCAGGAAAGTCAGTGAAAGCAAAGTTATGAAAGCAAAATTTTATTACACTCTGTGACCGACATAGTGGGCCTGCCTAAGGTTACACAGACAAGCTTGTTACTGTGAAGCTTCTTTTATGGCATTTTTGGCAAGGCAGAAAAGTCCTTGATTGACATTCTTTGGCCTTGGGGGCTTGATCTGATTGGAGGATTGAAGACCTGGGCTGTGCTCTGATGTTTTTTATCTGGAGAATTTTTGTCATCTGGAGAGTGTCTGTGCCCTTCAAGTCACTCTTGATCCCTGTGGCTTCATTTAATTAATCTTCTGAGTTTTCTCTGGTGCTCTGGCTTTATCTGTTTAACTCCCTGAGTTTTTGGTGGGCTCCATCCTCTTTTCATCCTGTTCATATCTTCTTTCTGCCTAATAAATCCATACAAGTGTTGAAATAAATTTCTAGTCCCAAGAAGGAGCCACTCCTGCCTGGGGTGCCGTATCAGCAAACCAAAGCTTAGCTATCTTTCATGTCCCTGTAAATGCTCTGCTTGACCAGAAATGCAGTGTGTTCAGTCAGCCAGTCCCTAAACATCAAGCCAACTCTGGACCTTCTCACCCCAAGCATGAGCAACTATGTGGCCCCAGCCAATCAGATATTTCTATTCATGTCTTTCTTGTTCTTTATTCTTTATCCTCTAAAAGCTTCCTGCTTTCTACTCCATTTTGCAGTTCTCCAAATAAAGTTTGTATCACATAAATTTTCTTAATCATTTTGAACTGTGTTTAGTGATGAGGAATGGGATTGCTAATGGCCTACAGGACAGTAAGATGCACAGGTGAGCAACAGGTGCCTGCTGAACCCTTTGAATTCACTGTTCCTTTTGTTGTTACTAAGGACAGTGGGTAAGTCACTCTCAGATTTGAGTTCCACTCCTTTACGTGCAGCTTTCTGAGCCAAACAAACTTTATTTAAAAAATACATATATATAAATATTGTTCCCATAAAGTTGTAGGTCCCTGGAAAGCCTCTGGAGTTTTATTAAAATTACCAGAAAGGTTCTGGATCCCAGAATGTTTCTGAAATAGTTATATTGGGAATCCACCATGGGTGGCAGCAATTAGGGGACTCAACAAAACCTCTAGGTAAGTCCACAGCATCAACTAAGATAAGAAATTCAGGCTGTTTGACAATCAAAATCAGAATCTTCTATCTTCTAACAAACCAGACTGTTAAAAGCCATCTGGATGTCCACCACAAGGAAGAAATCTGGTGAAAGTAGTAATAGCTCTATTGCTAATAGGAATCTTAGAAACCAAAGCCACAAAATTAGTGGGCACAAACCAAGCACTTAAAAGGTGTTAGAGTGCTTGCCACCTAACTGTAAGACTTCTGTGCTAGGAAATCAGTCATGGAACAGGTTAGATTAACACTAGGTTAAGAAATTTCTGTGCAACAAGGTACACTATAAAACACCACAAAATCCCCAACCCAGTGGTACATCCTTCTTGCATATTAATTTGGTTCCAAGAGACCCAAGGCCTAGCTATAGAAATGGGATCCTCAAGTTTCAAAGAATGGAGCATTCCATTTTCTGGAACAATTGCTTATTTTATATCTAAGAACTATTGTTCCAGAAGCTGTAGATAACTACAAAAATGGCAAAATCTTACAAAGACAACCTAGAATTAAAATGACGATTATGGACCATGTTCCAATTAGATAAGATCATTAATCAACAAACACAATGGGATACCTATTTTAATTGGCATGCAGAAGCTTCCAAAAGGCTTTGTTTTGGAAAATTCCAAATTTCCAAAATAGCTTCATTAAAAAATTCATTGCAAAGGGCTAACAAAAAATTGAAGACACAAGACTAAAACAAAAGACTATAAGACTGTTGTGAGTCCTGTTAACCCCTTCTATTCTCCTTTACTTGAGTACTCATTCATTCTACTATCCCTCTATCTGAATTGCCTTTCCACTATGAGGAGGTCATAAGACTGTAAGCAAAAGTTTGCCATGTTAATGGCCGTACAGCTGCAACAGCTCCAAGGCCAGAAACTTAAAACACCTGGGTCACTGTTGCAGCCTCCTAGGGGTCCATCATCAAAATGCTGGCCAATTTTGTCTTCTCCTCAAACGCTGCAAATGGTGTCTCATTTGCAGTCAACTAGAAAAGATATTGTCCTTTGAGGTTTTGTCAAATCCTTCCACACTAACTCGAGTGCCCCTGTATCTATCCTCAAAAGAGGGCCCCCATATAGGTCCCTCTCAGAGTTGACAGGACTCTTGAGGAATTCTCCAGTAAACTGCTACCCATTATTTCCTTAAACAGCTCAGGGGAAACTACAATTAAAATTAATGGAGAAATCTTGCCAAATTCTGGTAGATACCAGGGCTACACCTCTAAACCTCACTTGCTTGGGAGCCTGCAGATGGGATCTTCAGAAAACTGGCAGAAGCCCACAAAGGGAGAGAATTCTTACCAATGACAGGATCTCTATAGTGCCTGGTAGAGAAAGGAAGGTAAAACTTCATGTTATCCCTTCCTTTCCAAACCCAGACTCTTGTGAATTTGATTTTGGGGTGCCCATTGGTTATAAATCTTTTCTCTCCCAGAGATAGCCATTGCCTTCTTGATTGTCTTGTTTTGTGTCCTGAGAATTTGGCTTCGCTTTCTGCCTGCCTGGGGCATGCAGGTTGTGAGTTCCTGTGTATGCAGTCAGGTCCATGGTCAGGTTGGGGGCCCCAAAATGTGCCAGGGCAGACATATGGGTTGCACTCTATTTGTGGCTAGGAAGTCTTTCTTTTGGCTACCTTTGGGAGTGTCTCTGGCTCTTGGGAGGATAGTATATTTTGCACCTTCTTTGGGGGTGCCTTGTTTGTCCGTGATGTCATTCAATACGGCCAAGAATATTTACTGTTTGTATTGGCTGAAACCGCCAAGAAATTTGAAAGGATTTTTTTTAAGTAACTCTATGGTCAGATTGGAAGCTGATATTGATAGTCTATTAGAACTGTTTTTTTTAGGCCGTCTCCCCTAAACTAAATGAAGCTATGTACCTAGAGGGAAAGGAAACATTCCAAACTTCGGTCCTACCTAGTTTTACTAAGCAGCTCTAAATCTAGAACAGAGGAATCTTTTGATTTCTTAGTTGAAGATTTCCCTGACATCAAGAAGCAAATTGAAGACAGTGTGAGTCAGCACCTTAATATCATTCAGATTACAACCCAATTCTCTGAGGAGTTTAAAACAACTGTCCTACAAATTGAGACAACTTGTATAACCTATCTTAAAAATTAAATCTTTACAAGAACAGAAAGAGCACACTTACTCTTTTTACCAATCACAAACCTCCCCCATTCATCTCAGAAGGCTTCTCAGTATTGTAAAACTTCTGGCCTCAGGATACAGAAGTCCTTCTTTGAATGCAGGAGGAGCCTGCATTCTTTCTCTGTGTCTTTGAGATATAAATGTTCTACCTGATCTTCTCCAGGAACTAAGGTACATCTTATCAGAAGAACACAAAAGGGAAAGATTGTCTGGAAACTAGATAGGAAACTAGATAAATGAACAATTTTGTCTTCTCCTCAAATATTAGGAAAATGTTTAAGCCATCTGAACAAATAATCTTACCCTATCTCTTCTTCCAGCAACTGTTCCTTATGAACTAGTGAGTTTGGCATTATCATATCCATCTCGTGGCTAAATTTCTAAAACAAAAGTTATAAGATGTCTTTTTGCATCTGTCTGTATGTTTGTTATAGATCTGTGATATTTTTCTACCTCCAGATGGTATTGCCAAAATTAATTTGTAAAGAGCTCTAATTAAATTGACTTAAATAAAATTAAGCATTTATATAAATCGTAAACTCTCAAAAATAACAAACCAGTGCAAATGTTTTCAAGTTCATATCATCTAGGATATCTTCAGTAAACAAAAGCTAGTTTAAGCTTGGTGGTTTAGTTAAAACAGTCATGTCTTTAGAGCTGTCAATATTAAATATAATGCAGACATCCAACTTTTACCTAGTTTTACTAAAAGTCAAATGAGCTCATGTTATATCTCTTTCTGAATTTGTTGTCAAGAAAGATAACTTAAGATGATGGCTAGCTGCTTAATGTCTCATGAAATTTTCATGAGTAATCTAAGTGTAATTGTTAAGAACAAATAAATATATGTAAGATATAAGTTTATACATGAACTTTTTCATAATTATTATGCTTTATGGTCTGTCTACTCAAAAATAATTTCCAAAACCTTACTGGTAACTTGAAACCTTAAAGTTACATTGAGGTAAGTTAAATGATGGATATTCATTGAATATCTAGATCATTTCCAAATAAGGTAAAACTGTGAAACATTAATTACTGAACATAGGTTTATCCACTTTTGCCTTCCTTTTACAGAAGAACTAAAGATATTTGGGTCTATTAGGAAACATGGTTTGTACCACATTGAAAAAATTTACACTGAGGAAGAATATATTTATAGAAATTACTAATTGTAAAACAATTAAAGTGATTATTCCTGAATAGGAAAAAACACGGGACAAAATCTGAATGCATGTAAAAAAGGTGTAGAAGGTTAGTGGAAAATGAATCTTAGGAAATGAATTTTATGTGTGTTCAAGCTGGCTAAGATTGAAATGGACTTATTTAAGTTTTTTAAAAAAAGAGTTCTAATACCATAAGTAGTAGTATAAAATTAGAATTTGGCTTTCTCTGTTAAAAGGACAAAAATTTCTTATTGATCTGCTCTTTATAAGGAATTGTAAACAAAGGTTTTTCTTTACCTTTTAGGTAATCTGCCTGAACAGCAAAATTTTTTTTGTCTTACCAAAATAATTTACTGCGCTTCACATTATTTTTATTAGGTCTTTGATTACTTAAGAAAATCTAGTCTGAGTTCTCAGTGTTAAATGAGCTAAGTTTTATTCACAACTATGGAACTTTCTATATTTGCATTCAAAGTCTTTAATTGTCACTTTGGTTAAATGGATATTTTTGACAAACTTCCCAAAAAATCAAATTCTAAATGGAGTATTTTCGACCTCAAGTAATTTTGAGATTTCCCAGAGGGTTCCTGGAAAATGTCAAAGGATTTGTCCCTCACCTTGTAAAAAGAGATGTTAAACTAACTAGGTTTATTTGGTTTGTTAAATTACTACATAAGAAACATTGTCAAATAAGAAGTGTTGATAAATCTTCTCAGGTTATGTGTGTATGAATATATGTTATGAGTATAGGCATTCCAGAAATTGTTTAAACTTTCTAGAAATTTATCAATACTCTCATTGTCCAATTATTATCCCAAACTATTATATGCCACTGTGGGTAAAATTGAAGTATTTCCAGAATGTCTTGCCTGGCTTTAGTACATCTCCCTATCAATAGGCGTTCCTAAGGGGTGGAGAGAAGGAGTTCATCTCCATATCAGTGGGTAATCTCCATATCAGGGCTTATCTGAACTTGAGAGGTTGGGGAGAGGGCTGCCAGAGCGGAAGAGAGGGCCCCCAGATGGCAGTTGGTAAGCAATAAACAGGTTTTAAATTTTGTTTCTTCCTGTGACTGATTTCAGTTTCAGCTAGCTATTTTGCCCTGGGATTTCCTCTTCCAGGAGTTACAGCCTCAAAGATAACTATATTTCCTCATCAAATAAACTCTCTCAGATCTTTAACCATGGGCATTTTTTAAGTCTTCTTTCACTTACAGACACTTATTGTTTTACTGTGATGCTTTTGCAAAAGTGAGATTAATAGAAAGAACCCTATCAAGTACTCTTGAACACTGACACTACTGCCAAATTATAAAGTGTCAAAACATGGTTGCATATTTCACAAATGAAGAAGTAACCACCTGACATCTGGTCCTGTGTAAACACTGGAGACCTCAAAATCAAATTGACCAGGAAGCAAAATAGCTGACATCAAAATAGACTGCTTTTTCCTAAGACATTGGGTCAAGACCATGTCGTTCCTCCTATCCCCTCTGACTATTCTTTTCCTAGTTCTTACACCATGAAAGTCTTTATAAAGATTCTTTTCTCCACCTTTTTCCTTGCCCTGGCCAGAAAAGATGATGCCATTTTTCATATATCTCAGGCCATTGCAAGGGAGGGTAACCAACTGTTGAATTTACTAGTATGCTGGTGATTCTCTGTTTTTCTCTTCTCCATTACAAACATCTCCCTGATTTTCATTACTTCAGTTTTCCTAAAACAAGTTCACTGGATAAATGCTCCAGGGAAATAGGGATGCAGTTATATGCAATACATAAATAGACTAGCTGCCTTAAAAAAGTATCTACTCTTCAGGATCATTTCTGGACTTGATTCTAGCTGGTTTGAGTCATGGGGATCCTGGCTAGCTCAGGAGTGCTCTCCAGACCATGGTCACTGTTTTGTTGCTAATAATTCTTATTACCTCCATAATACACTGCATTCTTTCAAAAAGTCTTAAATGCATGTGCACAGCTATTGACGTGGTCTCTCTGACTTGAGCAACAAAAGCAAACAGAAGAATGTGACCAGTTACAAGAGTAGGAGCCTGACATCATCTCTTGTAAATATTACAGTGAGACCTAAGGAGGCAATGATAAATGAGAGTCGTGTTAAGACTGATATTTTTTATCAAAAGAACTGTTGAAATAAATTTCTATGCCCAAGATGGAGCTACCCTGGCTATGGTGCCACATCAGCAACCTGAAACTTAGAACATTTTCATGTGCCCCTGTAAATGATCTGCTTGACCAGAAATGCAGTATGTTCAGTCAGCCAGTCCCTAAATATCAAGCCAACTCTGGACCTTCTCAGAACAAGCAGAATTAACTATGTTGCCCAAGCCAATCAAATATTTTCTATTTGTCTCTTCCTTGCTCTTTATTCTTTATCCTATAAAAACTTTCTGCCTTTTACCCCACTTTGCAGTTCTCCAAAAGGAGACTGTCCACTTCATGGAGTATTAAATCAAGTTTGTATCACCTAAGTTGTCTTCTTTAAATCATTTTTAACATCAGTGAATAGTAGAAATAAGTTAATATCTATAAAATTTGGAGGAGAAAATACTTCATAAGCTATACTTGTATATGGAGCAGTTGAGCTGTATTTAATGGGAAAAATTTTACAACAAATAGTGTTTTTGACAGCTTTGTCTGTGTTTAAATTTTCAACTAGTCTGGTATCATGTAGATAAACCTATTTAGAGAATAATTACCTAGCTTTGTATTTCCTTTACTCATGATTAAGTAGTTCAAACGAGTTACTCTCAAGATTAGAGACCTATATATGCAATTTAGCTTTCTTCTCTCCTATTTTGAACCTGACTATTTTTAGTAAAAGGTGGTAAGAAATCAATAAAGGCATCTGAACATATATGATTTGTCCTGTTCAGACAAAAGTGAGAGAAGAAACTATATACATATACCATTTTAACAAAAGGCTTTTAGTAGGTGAACAGGTGAATAGAGAGATGATAGATATACACACAAACAGATGTAAATATTTCATATCTATCTGTCATCTATTCTAAAATCTGATGAAATAGCCTAGTTATTATTCTTGAAGAAAATTTTATACCTTGTCCTGAGATGAGCCTTATATAAAGAATGAAAAAATTATTTTTAGTTATATTCTCAAGATGAATAGGTACACTCACTTGCCTTTTAAATTCAATTCTTCATTTCCTTGTCTGCAAGATGAGAACAGGAAAAAAGTAGATCATCTAGGAATATCTCGTCTCACATACATATAAATATACGTGACACATATGTATGTACCACCTCTCCCAGCCTAGCTCTTCTAAGGAGAAAAAAAAGTATACAGAAAACAATTTAAGGGTCAGATATTCGTTCACTTGATTTAAATGGACTGTTTTGTTTTTTAACAGAAGAGAAGAAAACTGGGTGATCTGTTTTCACAGCGTGTAAGATGAGTTTGTAAATGTGGTCTTTCTTCTCCACTGCTGTGTCTCTTAGCTTCTAGAACAGTACCTTGACCATAGGAGATACTTAATTAACACTGAATTTACATGAAAGATAGAAAATACTGGCATAAGTTTGTTGTTTTGGCATCCATTTATTGACAGAGCCAATGTACCATCCAATAACTTAGAATGCTTCATTTCAGATCTCTTTCCTGTGAAAGTAAAGATACTCTTACCACAATTGCCTTATTACCCATATTGAGATAGTTGAAATTAATCATAACACATTCTACTTCTCAACTCCAACTCTCAAAATTAACTATGTACATACCATTATCTTATTTTTTTCTGCAATATCAGAAAAATTGGCACCCTAGAAATTCCCTTTATAACATTTTTTTTTATGGTTGTGGTTTCTGAAGATATTGTCACCATGAGCTATGAATAAAATATTTTTTTGTTTTTGTTTTTAGTATTGCAATAAGATCTCCTGTTCCCAAAGCCAGTTACACATCTTATATCCTATATTGGGAACTAGGGAGTTCCAGTTTAAAATCAGAGTGCATTCATAGAAGTAAGGCACATTAAGCTTTCATCCCTCATGAGGAAGGATGTTTGATAAAGAGCTTGTAGAAATTTTAGAATAGAAAATGCTCCTAGAAAGGTCCTGGGAATCCAGGAGCAGGCATGAAGGGATTGTGCATGTGAGGCAGGCAGCAGCAACCAGGAGAAGGGCAAGAGATGTGTATAATAAAGTATGAGGGTTAGGTAGAAGAGCTTGGTCTCCTTTTACTAGTTTACCTGGGCTTTATCCCTGGGTTTTCTTCAAATATTAATTGGTAGTCTTGTGCTTGAAAGTTAGAAAGAAATTGAGAGAAAAGAAAGGAAAATTTCTGAATGAAGTACTTGTTTTTCAAAATTAAAGATTTGTCCATGTGGCTTAAACAAGTCTCACTCATACTCAGATAGTTGTCAGATATTTTATGACAAACTTTAAGGGGAACTAAAATGCACTCAAACTCTAGACAGTTTTCTTTTTGAGAATTAGAAATAACGGCAGCTGTAACTAGGCCACTTAACTTGCTTTGTATTTGTCATTTTATGACTTCACAGGAAAAAGAAGCATTCAGTTCCTTTTACCATCTTCCGTAACACAGAATGTAGAGTAGCTTTCTTCAAGGAATCATCAATTCTATTTTCTATTTGTATCTGCTCACTGAACCTTTCTATCGCTGTCCTGGGTCAAAACTGTCATTGCCTCAACTTCAGTAAGTATTTGTTACCTCTATTATACAAACATGTATCTTAAATTTCTAAAGACTAATTCAGTCAAAGCTGATTTAGGAAACAGCTGTTTTAACCAACACTTTCTAAATAGGGGAGTGATTATTTTCAAATTGGGTAACCAATGCTTTTTAAGCTTAATTTTTATACTGCTGCAAGTCTCCTGCCTTACCATCTAGACACATTTTATAAATGATAAATTTCTTTTATATTACATTATACTTTTAGCTTTTCACAGCTTTTTTATAGCTTCCATTGCTTACATCAGGGCAGAACACTTCTTACATGTGACAAGACTGTGACTAGTATCCAGATTTTTTGTGCTTCTCAGAATGACATGCCCTGGCCTAAGGGTCAGTGGCTGTGTTAGGAGGATAATCAGCCAGTTGTTTGGGAAGGTTCAAAATAATGAGTCTAAAATAGTTTTGTACAGGCTAATATTAGGATCAGTCTTACATATCATAGCCCAGATGTGATCTCTGCCCCCAAATTCTACAGCACACCAATCTAAAGATGTCCGTCTTGCATTGAAATTATTTTACTATACCCTCTAATAAACATTAATCTCTTTAAGAATTACATGCCTTTCATATTTTTGCATTTTTTTCATTTCCTACCATAATACCTTATACATTGTAGTTAGTTTGATTTTTATGGAGTAAAAGACCTAATAACCTGTAAGTCATACTATTAGTATAGTACCTGAAATCAGCAGAAAAGTAAGCTATTTATACTCATGCATTTTAAAGGATTCAAAAGATTTAATCATTAAATTATGACATGATAATTATAGAAAAGTAAATATATATAAAGAAAGGTATAAAAAGTGACCTAAAGGTAGCTGTTAAAATTCTGTTGGTGTATTTCTTGTCTTTTCTCTCATATATATTATAAATTCATATTTTACATAATTGAGTTATACTATACATACTCTTGTATCTGCTTTTATTTGTATTATAATGCAGTCTTATTGAATTAAAACTGTACATTCATATACTTTTGTTTTTGGAATGAATGATATTCCCTCATAAATTACTATAATTTATATGTTCCCTGTTACTGAAAATTAATTTTGCTCTGAGTGTTTCAACATTAGAAATAATTCTTTTATGAATCTCTTTGCCTATATTGTTGAGTACTTCCTTCATATATATTCCTAGAAATTGGATCATGTCAAATAGCACACTTTTAAGATACTTGACACATAATGCTAATTTAGTTTCCAAATTTTGTCTAAAATTTATAATCCTACTAGTAGTTTGTCAGAGTATTTTTCCCCACAATCTGTATTGGTTTAGAAAAAAAACAGTTAAGTCAAAATATGAGATGTTTTATAGAAAAAAAGTAAAATGGCTGATATAAATCCAACTGTATTGATAATAATGTTAAATGTGAATGGATTAAATAATCCAATCCAAAGGCAGAGTTAGACTTGGAAAAAATAAACTATGTTCTATTTATCGGTGACAAACTTTAAAGATACAAATACACTGAAAATGAAAGGATAGGAAAAGAAACATCATGCAACATACCACAAGAAAGAGTGTCTACATAAATATCAGACAAAATATACTAAAATCAAAAATTATTACTGGATAAAAACAGGGACATTTTATAGTGATAAAAGGGTCAATCCACTAAGAAGGTATAACAATTATAATATGCACTAATGACATGACACCAAAATACATAAAGCAAAAGTTGACAGAAATGAAGAGGAAATTAGACAGTTTAACAATAATAGTTGGAAACTTCAGTAACCCATTATCAATCATGTATAGAGCTACTAGGGAGAATAGCAACAAGAAATAAAAGGCTTGAATGACACTATAAACCAGCTAGACCTGACAGACATCTATGGAACACTACACCCCAAAACAACAGAACATATATTCTTTTCAGATGCATGTGGAACATTTTCCAGGATAGACTAAATAGTAGGCCATAAAGTAAACCTCAATAAATTTAAGAGGATGGAAATAATACAGTGTGTTCTTCTACTACAATGCAATGAAATTAGAAATCAGTGTAGTATGAAAAAATTAACAAACACTCCTAAATACCCATTGGGTCAAAGAAGAAATCATAAGGGGAAACAGAAAATAATTTTAGATGAAAAATGAAGAAACAACAAAACTTATGGGATACAGCTAAAGCATTGCTTACAGGGCAACTGATGGCTTTAAGGGCCTGTATTAAGAAAGAAGAAAGATTTCAAATCAGTAGCCTAGCCTTCCATCTTAAGACACTGGAAAAGGAGAAAACTAAATCTAAAGCCAGGGGAAATAAGTAAATAGTGAAGATTAGATCAGGATACAGAAGATAGAGAATAGAAAAACAGTAGAATAAATGAAACCAACAGGTGATTCTTCGAAAAGAGCAACAAAATTGACAAATCTTCAACTAGATTGACTGTGGGAAATAAAAAAGATGACTCAAATTACTAGCATCAGAAATTAAAGAGAATACATCACTACTGAAATTACAGATATAAAAAAACCAATTATGAAGGTATATTATAAATAATTGTACACCAACAAATAAAATAATTTAGATCAAGTAGACAAACTCCTAGAAAGATGTAAACTACCAAAAGTGACTCATGAAGAAATAGACATTATGAATATAGGCCTGTAACAAGTGAACAAATTGAGTAAATCATCAATAAACTATTCACAAAGAAAGGTCCAGGCCCAGGTGGTTTTACTGCTGGATTCTAAACATTTAAAGGAGAATAAATACGAATTCATCATGAACTCTTCCAAAAAATAGAAAAGGGGAGAACTTCCCAAATCATTTTATGAAACCAGCATTTCCCTGATATCTAAAATAGACTAGAATATTTTATAGTTATGAACATAAAAAATCCTCTACAAAAATTAACAAAATACAATATATAAAAAGGATTATATGCCACGGGGTTTATCCCAGGATTGTATATTTGGTTTAACATTTGAAAAATCAATTACTGTAATACATCAATCACATCAAGAGAATAAAAAATAAAAATCACATTCATCTCAAATGAATAAAAACACTTGACAAACTTCAACATTCTTTCATGATAAAAACACTCAACAAATTAGGAATAGAAAGGAAATTTCAACCTCTGAAAAGAGCATCTACAAGCAACTCATAGGCAACATCATACTTATTGTTAAAAGATCAGATGCCCTCTCTTTATCACCAAGAATAAGGAAAGAATGTCCTTTCTTGCTACTTCTCTTCAATGTTGTACTTGAGTTTCTAGCCAGGGCAATTAGGCCAGAAAAAATAAATAACAGACATCCAAATTGGAAATAAAGAAGCAAAATCATCTTTATTTGCAGATGACAAAATCTTGTAAATAGAAAATCCATAAGAACCCACTAAAAACCTATCACAACTAGTAAATAAGCTCAATATGGTTGCCATGTTTGCAGTCACTATACCAAAATCAGTTTTAATTGTATGCATTTGCAATGAATAATCTGAAAATAAAATTTTAAAAAATTCCATTTAAAATAGCATCAAAACAAAATAAGTGGAATAAATTTTGCGAAAGAATGTAAAATTTATAGTGTGAAGACTGAAAAACATTTCTGAAGGAATTAAAGATCTAAATAAATGGAATGATACTTAATATTCGTGGACTGGAACATTTCATATTGCTAAGATGGCAACACTACAAATTAATCAATAGATTCAGTTCAATCCCTCTCAGAAACCAGCTATCTCATTCATCAAAATTTACAAGCTGATTCTGAATTTCATATGGAATTCCAGTGGACCAAGAATAGCCAGAACAATCTTGACAAAAACAAAGTAGGAGAATTCACACGTCTTGATTTCAAAACTGACTACAAAGCAATGGTAATCATGACATTGTGATATGGCACCAGTGTAGACATATAGGTCAATGGAATAAAATCAAGAGTCCAGAAGTAAACCCATATATTCAGGTCAACTGATCTTCTACAAGAGTGCCAAAACCATTCAATGGGGAAAGAATAATCTTTACAACAAATGGTTCTGGGATGATAGCCACATGCAAAGGAATGAACTTGGTCCCCTACCTTACACTACAAACAAAAATTAATTCAAAGTGGATCAAAGACTTAAGTGTAAAAGCTAAAACCATAAAACTCTAATTAAAAATATATTTCATGACCTTGGATTTGGCAAAGGATTATTAGCTATGACACCAAAAGCATGAGCAATAATAACAAAAAATTAGATCTATTGGACTTCATCAAAATGAAAAACTTTTGTCCTTCAAAGGACACCATCAAGAAAATGAAAAGACAAGTCACAGAATGGCATAAAATATTTGCAAATCATATATATGATAAGGGATTTGTATCTAGAATATGTAAAAACTCTTAAAACTTATTAATAAAAAGAAAAAACAATTTAAAAGTGACAAAAGTATATGAATAAACATTTTTCCAAGGAAAATATGCAGATAGGCAATGAGCACACAAAAAGATTCTCAACATCATTAGTTAGCAGGGAAATGCAAATCAAAACCCCAATGAGATACCACTTTACACATACTAGGATAGAATAAAAGTCAAATGGTAACAGATGTCAAGGATGTGGAGAAAGTACAATCTTCCTACTATTGCTGGGAATGTAAAATGATACAGCCGTCTTAGAAAAGTCTGACATTTCCTCAAATGATTGAACATAGAGTTAACGTAAGACTTAGCAACTCCACCCCTAGGTGGAAATGAAAAAAATAAAAAAGTGTCCACAGAAAAACTTGTACATGAATGTTTTTTAGAAGCATTATTCATCACAGCCAAAACATAAAAACAACCCAACTGACGAATGGATAAGCAAATGGTATATCCATATAATGAAATATTATTTGTACTTAAAGCGGAATGGAGTACGGATACATGCTTCAACATGGGTGAACCTTGAAAGCATTAATCTAAGTGAAAGAAGCCAGTAACACAATAGCACAGTTTAAGTTTATATGATTCCATTCTTTATGGAAATCCAGAATAGGAAAATCTATTAGAGACAAAAAATAGATTAGTGGTTGCTTAGGGCTGGGAGAGGGATGAGTAGAGAGTGGTCATTAAAGGGCACAGAGTTTCTTTATAACTTGATGAAAATGTTGTAAAGTCAACTGTGGTGAATAGTTGCACAAATGTAAGAATATGCTAAAAAACATTGAGTTGTACACTTCAAATGGGTAAATTATATGGTATATGAATATCTCAGTAAAGCTATTAAAATATGATATGTTGTCTTAAGCTGAATCTTTTCCCATAGCTTCTGCTACTAAAATTCTAGATTGTTACTCCTTACCATTGATAAAATTACAATGACCAAAAATGCTGTTTGAAGGGGAAGTCCCACATGCCAACCCAGTTCTGGATGCTTGGGCTTAAAAAATAATTTATTCACAGACATAAGATAATTCACTGGCTGTCTTTTTGTTCTCTTTAGGGTAGGTTACCATAGAAATTAGAAGTCATTTATCATTATCTTCTCTTTTCAGTTTTCTAGTACAGTAAGAGTTCTTAAACCAGGGTCCATAGGCCACATAGTATCTGTGAACACCCCTGAACTTGTGGACAAACTTTGTATCTATATGCATTTCCCTGGGGAGATTGTTTTTTCAGCTCCTGCAAGTGGTCCATGATCTCCTTCTTGCCCTCCAAAAGGTTCAAAACATAGAATAAGGAAATCTGAAGAAAAATCCCAGGAAGTTCTTCCCCATGTTTGATTTTAGGACTGAAGAATACTAGACTCTTAGTTTAATTAATGGAAATGGAAATTTAACTTGGTTATTATATAGAGATGAGAAAACAATACTGTAATATACATCTTTTGTATTTATTTGAATTACATCTTATCTAATGTTTGTATAGAGCACATATGAATATGTATTTAGTGCATATCACATTTTATAACCTTTATAACATTTTGTTCTTGTTCATTGTGGTTATATTAGGAATCTCAAAATTCTTTGTTGAAAGAAGTTACTATCTTCTCATGGAAAACTCCTATATTTAAAAAATATTTCCTAGGCTTTTAGTAGAATGAAACCATGCTGAACCTTTTTTTAGAGTATGAAGGTAAGAAGTGCACTTGTGATTTATAGTGGTGTTAAGCAAGCAGAGTCTGGCCTTAACAGGCCACAAGCACTTTTCACACTTCATACATAGCTGTGGCGGGATTGTCATGGAGAGTTTTGATCTCATGTAACTTCTGGAGAGAGTTACTAAGTCAGTGATCCACAAACTTCACTGTGCATAAGAGAGAGGTACTTGCAATGAGGGTGTTTGTGAGAGGTGGCTGAAGGAGGTTAAAAGTTACAAATGTCTGTCCTCCCTACAAATGTTCATTGGCTCTGTGGTGGAGCCCAGGAATCTGTATTTTAAAGCATCCCCAGATGATTCTAATGAGGCTAGTGTCTGACAACCTAGTGTCTGATTGCTGTAAGTCCCTCCAATATTTGACTGAAATTAACAGGATAGTTTTATGAAATGAAAGGGAAAAACTTCGAATTAAAACCAGTTCCCCCAATCGGCTCACTTCCCTACTCCCTTCCTTCTCCCTAAAAACTCAACTTTCTAAACTGTAATTTTTTCCTTTTTTTTTAAGAATGTTGTTTTAACCCTGTGGATAATGGTTTTGATGAGGTTTACATACATTGTCCAAGTGAATATTCTGATACATCCATATAACTCTTCAGTGCCATGTAATAAAACCTTAAACATTAATTCACTGTCTCCTCCATCTTTGTGAAAGTTGACTTATATCCTACACCACTAACATAAATTTTGCTTACAGACTGATTACCAGTGTGGAATGTCAATTCCTATACCACAACAAATAATGGTCTGTGATCTACTATAAATAACCAGAGCTAGGCATACCCCTTTTTTCAGCAACATTAAAATGCAGAGTTTCTAAGGTAAGAAATTTTCTAGTCATGACTCTGATGACAAACTGACTTTTGTCAGAGGTCATTTGATAGATGGCCACTTGATCCTGATTTAAGACTAATATAGCACCCACTTTATGCTAGGAATGGTTACAAGTGCTTTATAAGCATTGATCCATTTAAGCCTCACAAGAGTGTGATGATTTAGATATCCTTATTTTCATTACTAAACATACAAGGGAACTGAGGCACAGGAAGTCAAATTACACAGCAGTGAAATTGCAGAGCTTGGATTCATGACCTGGCTGTCTAGCTCCAACTCTTCACCACTATATGTATCATCTTTCAATACATATTATTTTAAGACAACAATTATCTGAATGTTGTTTTTCTGTGTTTTCCAAAATTTGGGTTAAATAGCACTGAATGGTTGTCAGAGCACCAGGGGTGACCCTTGGTCAAACCCTGGGTAGCATCTAGGTTGTCAGGTCATCAGATGATGGCAGAGGCTAGATCTTCAGTCAGTGTCCCTAAGAAAGAACTCAAGCTGGTCTGAGAGACAATAGACAGACTTAAGAATCAGGGTACTGTGCTACTGGAAGTGACCCTAGTCAATTTCCAGAGGATATCAGTAACATTTCAATGCTACCAGATCACTGTTAAGTACCACGAGGGAAAGTATTCTTAGTCACTAGAGAGTCTTCTATCAAAGGCCAAAACAGATATTAACCATGGAAGAGATTATCTCAGTGGCTCTCATTTCTAAAAATATCAGGCTCATAGATAACCATTATTAAAAGAAAATGTTATGTATTTTAAAATAGGTCGGAATGATCAGGAATTGCGGTGCCCATTACAGGCTCACTTTTACCTGGAGTTTCTTTTTCACTTACCCAGATACACAAGGCCTTAGTGAACCATGAAACTAAAATCACTGACAGTCGTCTTCAATTGATATTCAATACTACTTACAGAAACTGGTTTAGTAAACGCAAACAAACAAGCCTTAACAGTCGCACATTTCCAGTTTTACATAGTACTTTCATGACTGTTAGTAGTCCTAAATTCTTAAATAGAAACTCACAATTAAGAAAACTATCCCAATCCAAAATAAACTCTACTAGTGCCAGCTCTACATTACAATGACTCAATAGAGTTAATTGTTTTTCAGGTTATTGTGATCAGATGTGAATTCTGCAGAGCTTGTATTCATTAAATTCCTAGGAAATTACTTGTACTTTTATTTTGTAGCTGAGGCAGTGCCTTCTTTTCTTCCTAAAATCTGGCAAATTTTAATAACTTACAAGGTTCCCAGTGTCAGATCTTTCAAGCTTACCCCACTAGCAGACAAAGTCATACAGATTTGATGAACTAAAAGGAAATACCTAATCAATGTTGTGCTTCAATTATCTGTGGCATCATGGTCTCATGACACTCAGGATGACCCATGAAAAAGGAGGGAATGACACTAGAAATGGAATCTAATCAGTAACATCTCATCAAGAGATATAATTTTTTAAAAAATCAAAGACAAAAGAATCCAGTCAACAACATCAAGGTCTGGGTGGACCATATTTAGCAATGGATACCTTAGAAATAATCCTGATGAAGCTTAAGGCTATTGCCTCTTGTACCCTATCTGCCAAACACAGGAATCTCTCTGGCAACCTGAGCCTTCTATTTAATTATAGTTAACTTCATAAGTGTAAATGTTGCCTAACAATTGTTTAATTTCTAAATAAATAAATGCACATTCATCTGAAAGAGGTTACTTCCAGAATAGCCTTTAAGATCTCTCTTAGAAAGGGTCCAACACTGGACCATGCTTTTTCCTTGACCAAGAGAGTGTGTATTAGAAACGTTTACAATCATCCATGATTTACATTGAACAAGTATCTCTATAATATGTTACATGTTAAATTCTAACTATAAAAGTCAAAATTATATATTTATCACCTATCATCTATTTATCTATCTATTTATCTCTCATTACTTTGTCTGTGATAATACTATCTTCCAACAAAGAAAGCAATTGCTTTCTTCTGTATAAAATATGGCCACTAAAAACACACCAAAAGATTTGCCTTGTATTTGTAATTATCTTACATTAAAATAATAATAATTTTTTTAAATCCCCAAATGACAGATATTTCAAACATAAAGTCTTTATATGTCCAAAAACAGTTGCTTTGTAAGTTTGTCAAATTCTCATCTCTTCTGTATATCCTTAGTTATTATCCATTCTTGTTTTCTACAGCAGCTTAGCTTAGGACACACGATCTCATTAACTTACAGGTAAATTATTAATAAAAAATCATACCTAAATTAAATTGATTTTGCTTTTGCAGTAAGACAGTCAAATCCATCATTAAAATCAATGTCCCAAATTGAATTAAAAATCTCTCAGATAACCAACAGGCTCAGTATGATCAGGGAATTCCCTTTGTCTTCTAAAATTTTCTTGGCTGCAATAGTCCCTCATTGTTCTGGACCCAGTGTATTTTTAAAAGTCTTTTTGCAAAATATAACTTTTGTTTTAATGTTAATATTAAAACTGTACAAATAACTTCAGATTACAGTGATTACAAATAACTCCAGAAATTTGATCTGTTAGCTACTCAAATGAAGAACTTAGCATTCAGAAATAAGCCTTCTAAAATGACCAAAATATTAAATTGTATATTTTATTTCCTAAATTTATTATTTGATGTTATTTAAATAAAATGGTTAGACTTACTATATTAGCAAAAATTAACTAGTAGATTTTGTTTCAAGAGATGCAATCAGGTGACTTATTTTTATTCCACACTCACATTAACCTGTGTTAATTCCAACATCAGATAATAGTCTAACTAGAAAAAACAAATTACATGTTTTTAAAGGCCACTAACCCATAATAATACTCAGTACAATTTTTAGTTTCACTGTATAAATTACCAAAGGTTTTAAAGGATTTGTAAAATTTTTCTTTTTACAGAATCTCCCAGTACGGTCAGATTCCTTTCATCAACTGCTTCTAAGAGACTGGGTCAAGATCTAGGACTACAAAGGAAGAACTTTACCTGAGATACTCTGAGAAGGAGCCTGACAAGCCTTTTCTGCTTACCCACACAACTCAGACATTGCAAGACAGGGCTTACATGCTTCACATGTGAAAATCACCTATACCATACAACAGCCCAACAGATTGGTCAACTACTTCAAAAAATCAAGTGGACATCATAATGCTACCATCTGAGGTGATTGTGCACATTCTTCTGCAAAATTTCCTTAGTGTGTGAGTTTACCCAAACCTTGCTGCTCAGACAGAACCCATTTCCTCTTGGAGAACTAATATTCAGAGTCATTGGGAACTAACTGATACATTCCACTCTGTTCTGCAGTGGTTCTTAAAGATTAAGACTAGGTTTAGAATTGAGAGTAAAAGAGACACTGGTTCTCAACAAATTCCACTGTGGGATAGACTTCTAAACTGTTGCTAAAATTAATCTTGTTAATATCCTACTTAATTACTTTTCTTACTACTCCCATTTAGTGTCAATAGGTTTATCTACCATTTAACTGTACTTAGAACTTATCAAGTTAAAATTGTTAATGAGATCATAATTACTTTTTTGATAAGGTGCTCCTCCTTTGCTGTTACTATATTTTCCTCAAAACAGAAGCTCTAAACTAGGAGATAAATAAAAACAAACTGTATTTTCCCAGACTTCAATTTTAAGTCTAAAGTTATCTTTGTAGTAAGAACTTAATATTCCTGCTGTTACTTTTTGTTAACCAATTCCACTATTTTGCTACAAAGATGCTGTTAGACAAGTGGTGTTGCCCTGATTGTAAAGAGCCAAGTCTCCCCACTCTGGTTCTAGGTCATTGGTTACTACAGACAAGACTTGTTCAAAATGATTACTCTGAAGCTGACCTAGATCGAATGTTTAGAGCTAGTTTTTGCCCTCAGTGTCACTATTCAATTAAGGGCCTTACTCAGCCTCCTTTTCCCATTGAGTGGGCTCCCTCAAATTTTACCAGGTGGACACATGAGAAGGCCTTTCATCCCGTTCACCAAGGCCCTCCACTGATTAGAAAAAAAATGTATCAATCCAAACTTGTTGCATTTAATGCTGCATTACATTTTATTTTGTCCAGGACCAATAAGTTCTTAGACCATAGGCTTGGTGGTTACATTGAAATGGCATCTGAAAGAAAAATAACTTTAACTACTTCTTCAGTTCCTTTACTGGATGACTCTGTTCCTGAGGGTTCTCCCCTGGAGGACACAGACTTAATGTCGTCAAATGATGGTTTTGTTTCTGAGGAGCTTTTTATGGAGAACTTAAACTACTTTTAGCTAGTTCTCTTATTCAGCTGCCCAATTAGTTACAGCTAAGATCACTGCGTCTTTCTATTTTCGTAAGTGTAATGTTATGTTTCCAGTTACTGAGGTTAAAGATGTAATCCAGGTATAATCTCTAGGATTCCATGTAAAAGGAACTGTCACAGTGCTGTCTTAAATAATTATAACTTAACATGATACAAAGTGAAGAGGATAATAAACTTTTGTCATCTGCTGTAAATTTGTTCTTAGAGCTTTCCAAACCACTTTAAATCAATACTTTTCTCTGTGTTATTTTAGGGCTTACCGTGTGGCTTGTGTACATCACCTTCACAAAACTTCCTATAAACTTACTTAAGAAGCTTTATCACTTGGACATGGTTTAACATACCTCTTATTTAGTTGTTATATTCCTAAGGATTATTCCTTTAATGCTAAGTGTGACACTGTAGGACTAGGTAATTTAAATCTACCAGAAGACTCACCCAAATATAGTGGTTAACAGTGAATATAGTACATGCCTTACAGTTGTCTACTTGTATGAGAATTTTCCTCATCAGTTTCTATGTGCATACCAAAGAAGAAGACCAAAACATATCACAAGTGTAGTAATTGTGGGAGAAGTTATGGGAAGCCAAAGAAAGGGTTGGAACTTCTGAGTGAATTCTAAAATATTCTGATCCTTACAAATATTCAGAGGTTTGTTTGGTTTTGTTTTCTTCAGACCACTTTTTGGAGAAAAGAAAAAATACTTCCCCATTTCTATCTCAATGTATTTACCCTTAATAATTCACCTATTTAGATATACTTTTCTAGAAAGTTATTTAGCATTTTATTTTAACCTTATGGAAGAAATTTATTCTAATTTCATCACATCTTTTCAAATTTTCTTTCTCTTTGTTGTCAAAGTTATTCTTGCCTATACAATAAATGTTTTCTTACAGATGAATTACCATTGGGGGGTGGCTATTAATTTTCTTTTTCAGGAAAACTATTATGGCCATCAAAATCTTTAGGTTCATTCCTTGTGCCTCCTATTTAGTGTCAATGATGACTGTGTGCCATAGTGCATAATATTCCTTTTTAAAATGTATTCATTCAATAAACACGAGTTCCTGCTGTGCATCTGGCACTAGAGAGAGAGTGTCAAGCAAAATGTGCACAATCCCTGCCCTCACAGTATTTAAAAATGCAGTGGTAGAAACAAACAATAATCAAGTAGTGATACAAATCAAAGCAAAGTTGCAGCTCAGATAAAGTCTAGAAAGAGTGTCACAGTGCTCTGAAAGCAGTTAATGGTGGATTTGGCCCGGGCAGTGACAGATGACATCTGAGGGACACACAGGAGACAGAGGAACAGGTGAGAGGAGAACCTGCTACACAGAGGTGATGTGCATAGCTCCATAAGACAAAATGCAGGAAAGATTATGAGAGGGTGAGACAGGGTCATTGTGGTTTGAGCACAGTATAACATGAGGCTGGACAGGTAGGTAAGAACCAAACCTTTGGGCACTTTAGACTTCAGGCAGCAAGTCTGTCTTGATGCTAAGAGCAAAGGGAAGCCTAGACACATCCATAGACTATTCTTCTGAGTTTCATGAATGACCCTTTCACATTGAAATGACAATGCTCTTCTGAAGCCTTTCAGGAAAACCTCTGGGAAATTGACTACGTTTATTACTTTGAATGTAAGTGATTACATAGCACTTGCTACTACACACTGTTCTAAGAGTTTCATGTACATTAATTTATCTAACCTTCCCAGTAATGTTCTGAGGTTGGTCCTATAATCATCACCAGTTTACAGACAGGGAAACAAAAGCACTGAGACCTTTCTGTAACTTGTCCCAAGTTCAAACAGCTATTAAATTGCAAAACTGAGATTTGAACCCAGGTTGTCTGTCTCCTGAGAGTCGGCTTTCAAGCATTACGCTTTTCAGTACCTTTCTATATTAATAGGTGTATTTTGGCAGTAGTATTCAGCAACACTAAAATAGTTCCAAGTTTATTAGTTTTCATACAAAAAGTGTGATTCTGCATAATGAATTTGAGAAAAAGGGAGATGTGTGTGTGTGTGTGTGTGTGTGTGTGTGTCTATGTGTGTGTGTGTGTGTGTTTTCTGAATAACACTGCATGGGGTTGGTAAAGGAAAAGGGAACTTCTGGAAATTCTGATGTAGTCATGCTGTCAGTAAAACTACACAGGAATCTTTAGGACCTGAGTTTGAGTTCATTGCCTCAGGTTCCAATTTTTAAGTGGATTAACATTAGAGAAATGCCTATTAAAACAGGGGCCATCATGAAAAATGATACTTCATGTACACATTTAAAATGAAGTTAAAAAGCCAAAGTAGCACAAATGAAACAAATACATTTCAATCTTTAGAAAATTAATAGCTTGGGATAAGATTAAGTTGTACCTTGAATTTCATTACAAGTTATGAACATATTAATATGTAATATTATCAAATCTCTAATACAGTGAATGTGCACAGAATCTTGTGTGCTAATTCACTGCGCTGTTAAATGCTGTTTCAGTTTTGTGCTGATATTAAAAAAAAATTACATAGGTTATTGTAACTTTCCATTCTTAAGTTGTCTGTATATTTTGATTATAAAGACATATTTACAGAATAATCATTACACAGAATTCATATTTTCAAAATGCTACAATAATGGGAAAGTAGAATCGAGAGCTATTTATCACAGTTATGGTAAACATAATTGCAATTGGGTTTTTACCTATAAGATCACAGTTTATTATACATGCTCCCTTTTAAAGACAGAAGTTATTGTTCTTAAAAATTCAGACACTTAGAACTACAAATTTTGATGTTTAGTTAACATTTTACTTGTAATTTCAAACCTCTAGACAAGAGTTTGACTAGTTTTATGAAACTGACACATACCAACACAAATAGATAATGGCAGCCAATTATTTGGGACTATACAGGGAGATTTCTTGACTCTGCACTATAATTCTTCCTTTCACCAACTAAAGGTCTCATGTGAAAATAAATTTCATGCCAGTTACTGATAATCAGTTACCTTAGTGAAAATGGAAAAAGAGATGACCTTCTTTCACCTGATAAACTTTTTAATGCTGTATCAACATTTTTCAGGGAAAGCTTTTTTCAAGTGTGAAATTTATTTTACTGTTGGTTTGTTCTCTTTTTCTGTTTCTTCCTCTGTTTCTGCAGTTGTTCCTGTACAATGCAGTGGGTAAATTACATGCAACTATGTAATTTTTAAAATTATTGTTAATACACAATCTTATGTTGGTTTCAAATGTACATCACAGTAGTTAGCAGTCCCTGTGATCAACATATATCATGATTGTGAATTATTGTGCCCCTTATCCCCACCCCAACACCTGCCCCAACCCCTCCCCCTTGGTAACCACCAGTCACTTCTCAGTGTCTGTGAGTCTACTGCTGTTTTGTCCCTTCTGTTTTGCTTTGTTTTTATATACACAAGTAAGTGAAATCATATGGTATTTGTCTTTCTTCACCTGGCTTATTTCACTGATCATAATACCCTCTACATCCATGTTGTTGCAAATGGCAGAATTTCTTTTCTTTTTATGGCTGAATAATACTCTGCTGTGTATATGTACCACATCTTCTATATCCATTCATCTTTGATGGACACTTAGGTTGCTTCCTTATCTTGGCTATTGCAAATAGTGTGGCGATAAACATCAGGGTGCATATATCTTTTCAGATGAGGGATTATGTTTTCTTTGGGTAAATTCCTAGAAGTGGAATTAATGGGTCAAATGGTATTTCTATTTTTAGGTTTATTTGAGGAACCTCCATAAAGCTTTCCACAGTGGATGCACCAATTTACACTCCCACCAACAGTGTAGGAGAGTTTCTGTTTTATGCATCCTCGCAAGCATTTGCTGTTTCTTGTGTTTTTGACACTGGCCATTCTAACTGGTGTGAGGTGATATCTCATTGTGATTTTAATTGGCATTTCCCTGATGATCAGTGATATGGAGCATCTTTTCATGTGCTTCTTGGCCATCTGAATTGCTTCTTTGGAGATGTTTCTGCTCAGGTCCTACACCAATTTTTTAATCAGGTCATTTGTTTTTTGGGTATCGAAGCCTCTAAGTTCTTTTTTTTTTTTGGTATCATTAATGTATAATTACATGAGCAACATTATGGTTATTAGAATCCCCCCATTATCAAGTTCCCACCACATACCCCATTACAGTCACTGTCCATCAGCGTACTAAGATGCTATAGAGTACACTACTTGTCTTCTCTGTGCTATACTGCCTTCCCCGTGTCCCCCACTACATTATGCGTGCTAATTGTAATGCCCCTTAATCCCCTTATCCCTCCCTTCCCACCACCCCCACCCCAGTCCCTTTCCCTTTGGCAGGCAACTGTTAGTCCATTTTTGGGTTCTGTGAGTCTGCTGCTATTTTGTTCCTTCAGTTTTTGCTTTGTTCTAATACTCCACAGATGAGTAAAATCATTTCATACTTGTCTTTCCCTGCCTGGCTTATTTCACTGAGCATAATACCCTCTAGCTCCATCCATGTTGTTGCAAATGTAGGATATGTTTTCCTCTTATGGCTGAATAATATTTCCATTGTGTATATGTACCACCTCTTCCTTATCCATTCATCTACTGATGGACCTTTAGGGTGCTTCCATTTCTTGGCTATTGTAAACAGTGCTGCGATGAACATAGGGGTGCATATGTCTTTTCAAATAGGAAATTTTGTTTTCTTTTTTTTTGTGGTGTCTTTCCCTTGTTTTGGTAGCAGAGTGATACTGGCTTCATAGAATGCATTTGAAAGTATTTCCTCCTCTTCTATTTTTTGGAAATCTTTAAGGAGAATGGGTATTATATCTTCTTTAAATGTCTGATAAAATTCAGCGGTGAATCCATCTGGCCTGGGAGTTTTGTTCTTGGATAGTTTTTTGATTACCGATTCAATTTCGTTGCTGGTAATTGGTCTGTTTAGATTTCTGTACATTCCCTGGTCAGTCTTGGAAGGTTGTACTTTTCTAGAAAGTTGTCCATTTCTTCCTGGTTATCCAACTTGTTAGCATACAGATTTTCATAGTATTCTATAATAATTCTTTGTATTTCTGCGATGTCCATTGTGATTGTTCCTTTCTCATTTCTGCTTCTGTTTATGTGTGTAGATTCTTTTTTCTCTTAATAAGTCTGGCTAGGGGTTTATCTATTTTGTTTATTTTCTCAAAGAACCAGTTCTTGGTTTCATTGATTTTTTCTATTGTTTTATTCTTCTCAATTTTGTTTATTTTTTCTCTGATATTTATTATGTCCCACCTTCTGCTGACTTTGGGCTTTATTTGGTCTTCTTTTCCAAGTTTCAATAATTTCGAATTTAGACTATTCATTTGGGATTGTTCTTCCTTCTTTAAATAGGCCTGGATTGCTATATACTTTCCTCTTAGAACTGTCTTCACTGCCTCCCACAGAAGTTGGGGCATTGTGATGTTGTTGTCATTTGTCTCTATATATTGCTTGATCTCTGTTTTAATTTAGTTATTGATTCATTGATTTTTTTAGGAGCATGTTGTTAAGCCTCCATGTGTTTGTGAGCCTTTTTGTTTTCTTTGTACAGTTTGTTTCTAGTTTTATACCTTTGTGATCTGAGAAGTTGGTTGGTAGAATTTCAATCTTTTTGAATTTACTGAGGCTCTTTTTGTGCTCTAGTATGTGGTCTATTCTGGAAAATGTTCCATGTGCACTTGAGAAGAATGTGTGTCCTGCTGCTTTTGGGTGTAGAGTTCTGTAGATGTCTGTTAGGTCCATCTGTTCTAGTGTGTTCTTTAGTGCCTCTATGTCCTTACCTATTTTCTGTCTGGTTGATCTATCCTTTGGAGTGAGTGGTGTATTGAAGTCCCTAAAATGAATGCATTGCATTCTATTTCCTCCTTTATTTCTTTTAGTATTTGTTTCACATATGTCGGTGCTCCTGTTTTGGGTGCGTAGATATTTATAACAGTTATATCCTCTTGTTGGACTGACTCCTTTATCGTTATGAAATGTCCTTCTTTATCTCTTGTTACTTTCTGTGTTTTGAAGTGTATTTTGTCTGATCCAAGTACTGCCACACCTGCTTTTTTCTCCCTATTGTTTGCATGAAATATCTTTTACCATCCCTTCACTTTTAGTCTGTATATGTCTTTGGGTTTGAGGTGAGTCTCTTGTAAGCAGCAAATAGATGGGTCTTGCTTTTTTTCCATCCTATTACTCTGTGTCTTTTGATAGGTACATTCAGTCCATTTACATTTAGGTTAATTATTGATAGATATGTACTTATTGCTATTGCAGGCTTTGGATTCATGGTTACAAAAGGTTCAAGGGTAGCTTCTTCACTATCTAACCGTCTAACTTCAACTCTCTTATTATGCTTTATAAACACTGTCTCATGACTCTTTATTTTTCTCCCTTCTTATTCTTCCTCCTCCACTCTTTATGTTAGGTCTTTTATTCTGTATTCTTTTGTGTTTTCCTTGACTGTTTTTGTGGATAGCTGATTTTATTTTTTGCCTTTAGTTAGTATTTGGTTGACCTGCTTTATTTGCTGTGATTTTATTGTCTCTGGTGGCACCTATTTAGCCTTATGGGGATTTCCATCTAGAACAGTTCCTTTAAAATACCCTGTAGAGGTGGTTAGTGAGAGGCAAATTCCCTCAACTTCTGCTTGTCTGGAAATTGTTTAATCCTTCTTTCACATTTGAGCGATAATATTTCTGGATACAATATTCTTGGTTCAAGCCCCTTCTGTTTCATTGCATTAAATATATCATGCCATTCTCTTCTGGCCTATAGGGTTTCTTTTGAGAAGTCTGATGATAGCCTCATGGGTTTTCCTTTGTAAGTAACCTTTTTTCTCTCTCTGGCTGCTTTGAATACCCTATCCTTGTCTTTGATCTTTGCCATTTTAATTATTATATATCTTGGTGTCCTCCTTGGGTCCCTTACTTTGGGAGATCTGTGAGATTCCATGGTCTGAGAGACTATTTCCTTCCCCAGCTTGGGGAAGTTTCCATCAATTATTTCATCAAAGACAGTTTCTATCCGTTTTTCTCTCTCTTCTTCTTCTGCTACCCCTATAATGCAAATATTGTTCTGTTTGAATTGGTCACACAGTTCTCTTAATATTCTTTCATTCCTAGACATACTTTTATCTCTCTCTGCCTCAACTTCTCTGTATTCCTGTTCTGATTTATATTCCATTAATGGTCTCTTGCACATCATCCCATCTGCTCATAAGTCCTTTTATTGTTTGTTTCATTTCTGTTATCTCCCTCTGGACTTCATCCCTTAGCTCTTGCATATTTCTTTGCAGGTCCATCAGCATGGTTATGACTTTTATTTTGAATTCTTTTTCAGGAAGATTGGTGATTTCAGTCTCACCAGGCCCTCTCTCTGGCATTGTTTGACTTATTTTGGACTGGACAAGGTTCTTCTGCCTTTTCATGGTGATAGAAGTGAACCCCGGCAAGTGGTGCATGTGTCAGCTGGGAAAACAAAGTCCCTTCTTGGTTGCTGGTGGCCTTGCCCTTCTCCACTGCCTGTGTGGATTACCCCCACACAGGGTGCAGTCTCTGGGTTAATACCCTGAGATGCCATGGGCATGGTGGCCCTCAAGATAGCCTAGGGCACTGTGGGGCGTCGCAGACACGCCAGGTGTGTTCTGCGAGAATGGTGCCCCTTCGTGCCTTCTGGACCTTGTGTTGGCTTCCTCTGCCTGCGCCGGGCAGCTGCGCATAGGCAACAGCCTCTGGCTGTGTCCCGCTTAGCTGTGTGCTGGGAGAAGACTCTGTGTGGTTGCTGTGGGAGGTCATTCTCACTGGCTGGTCTGCAGCAGTCGTGGGTCAGCTGGCTTGCTTGCAGTGCCAGTGGGGAGGAATGAATGGCAGGCTGCTTATTGCTGTGAGGGGCTTCAGAGCTGCATTGCCACCCAGGGGGTTAGGGTGCTTAAGTTCCTTAAGATTCCAGCCTGCTGGGCTGAGTGTGCCAGGATGATTTTGTCCACCTGTTAAACCCTTGTCCCTTTAAGACTTTTTAAGCACCCGCTTTTTTGTCCCAGAGGAGCTGGCTGTGGGGATCCACTCACCATCTCCATCTCAGATTTTACTATTCCTTGTCTCTAATATCCAGTACACCAAACAATGTGTGTTTGTGCTCCCGGTGCAGATTACTAGGGCTGGTTATTTAGCAGTCCTGTGCTTCAACTCCATCCCCACTCTGATTCTTTTCCTCCTGCCAGTGAGCTAGTTTGGGGGGAGTGCTTGGGTCATGCCAGGTTACGGCTTTGTATCTTACCATTTTCATGAGATGCTGAGTTCTCGCAGATGTAGATGTAGCCTGGCTGTTGTACTTTATCTTCTGGTCTCCCCTTTAGGAATCGTTGTATTTGCTGTATTTTCAAAATATATATGGTTTTGGGAGGAGATTTCCACCACCCTACTCATGCTGCCATCTAGAGTGCCCCCTGCATCTCATAAGTTCTTTATATATTTTGGATGTTAACCCCTTATCAGATGAGTCATTTACAAATATATTCTCCCATACTGTAGGATGCCTTTTTGTTCTGCTGATGGTGTCCTTTGCTGTACAGAAGCTTTTTAGCTTGATGTAGTCCCATTTGTTCATTTTTGTTTTGTTTCCCTTACCCGAGGACATGCCTTCAGAAAAATATTGCTTGTGCTTGTGTTAAAGAGATTTTTGCCTATGTTTTCCTCTAAGAGTTTTATGGTTTCAAGACTTACATTCAGGTCTTTGATCAATTTTCAGTTTATTTTTGTGTATAGAGTTAGTAATCCAGTTTCATTCTCTTACATGTAGCTGTCTAGTTTTGCCAACATCAGCTGTTGAGGAGGCTATGATTTTACCATTGTATATTCATGGCTACTTTTCATATATTAATTGACCATATATGTGTGGGTTTAAATCTGGGATCTCTATTCTGTTCCATTGATCTGTGAGTCTGTTCTTGTGCCAGTACCATATTGTTTTGATTACTGTAGCTTTGTAGTGGAGCTTGAAGTTAGTGAATGTAATCCCCCAATTATTTTCTTTTTGCTCAGATTTGGTTTGGTTCTTTGGGGTCTTTTGTGGTTCCATATGTATTTTAGAGCTATTTGTTCTAGTTCATTGAAAAACATTGTTGGTATTTTGATAGGGATTGCATTGAATCTGTAAATTGCTTTGCACAGGAGGGCCATTTTAACAATAATAATTCTTCCTATCCATGAGCATGGGATAGATTTCCATTTATTGTTGTCTGCATTAATATCTCTCATGAGTGTCTTGTAGCTTGCAGAATATAGGTCTTTCACCTGCTTGCTTAGGCTTATTCCTTGGTATTTTATTCTTTTTGATGCAATTGTAAAGTGTTGTTTTCCTGATTTTTCTTTCTGCTAGTTTGTTGTTAGTATATAGGAATGCAACCGATTTCTGTGTATTAATTTTGTATCCTGCAACTTTGCTGAATTGAGTTATTCTAATAGTTTTTCTGTAGAGTCTTTAGGGTTTTCTATGTACACTATCATGTCATCTGCAAATAGTGACAGTTTAACTTCTTACCAATTTGGATGCCTTTAATCTCCTTGTGTTGTCAGATTGCTGTGGCTAAGATCTCCAGCACTATGTTGAATAATAGTGGGGAGAGTGGGCATCCTTTCCTTATTCCCAATCTTAGAGGAGAAGCTTTCTGCTTTTCACTGTTAAGTACGATGTTGGCTATGGGTTTGTCATATATGCCCTTTATTATGTTGAGGTACATATCTTATATACAAATTTTCTTGAGAGTTTTTATCATGAATGGATGTTGAATTTTGTCAAATGCTTTTTCAGCATCTATTGAGATGATCATGTATTTCTTATCCTTTCTGTTAATGTGGTATGTGATATTGATTGATTTACAAATATTGTACCATCCTTCCATACCTGGAATAAATCCCACTTGGTCATGATGGATGATCTTTTTGATGTATATTTTGATTCAGTTTGCTAATATTTTGTTGAGGATTTTTGCATCTATATTCATCAGTGATATTGATGCATAAATTAATTTTTTTGTGGTGTCTTTGTCTGCTTTTGTTATTAGAATGATGCTGGCATCACAGAGTGAGTTTGCAAGTATTCCCTCCTCTTTTGTGTTTTTGGATACTTTAAGAAAGATGGGTGTTAGGTCTTCTTTAAACGTTTGGTAAAATTTGACTGTGAAGCCATCAGGACATGAACTTTTGGTTTTTTGGTGCTTTTTGATTACCAGTTTGATTGGTAATTGGTCTATTCAGATTTTTTGTTTCTTCCTAGGTCATTCTTGGAAGGTTTTTCTAGGAGGCTGTCCATTTCTTCTAGGTTGTCCAGTTGGCATAATTTTTCATACTATTCTCTAATAATTCCTTGTATTTCCTTGGTACAGTTGTGATTATTCCTTCATCATTTCTGATTTTGTTTATGTGTGCACATTCTTTTTTTTCTTGATACGTCTGGTTAGGGGTTTGTCTATTTTCATTAATTTTCTCAAAGAACCAGCTCTGGTTTTATTTATTTCTTTCAATTGTTTTACTCTTCTCTATTTATTTATTTCTGCTCTGAAAAAGATTATGTCCCTCCTCCTACTAACTTTGGGCTTCATTTGTTCTTCTTTTTCTAGTTTCTTTAATTGTGAGTTTAGACTGCTTATTTGGGATTGTTCTTGTTTCTTGAGGTAAGCCTGTATTGATATGTACTTTCCTCTTAGAACTGCCTTTGCCAATTCCCACAGATTTTGGGCTGTTGTGTTTTTGGGTACTTTTTTTTTTCATTTGTCTCCATGTTTTGTTTGATTTCTGTTTTAATTTGTTCATTGATTCATTAATTATTTAAAAGCATGTTGTTTAACCTCCATGTGTTTGTAGGCTTTTTTGTTTTCTTTGTATAATTTGTTTCTAGATTTATACCATTGTGGTCTGAGAAGCTGCTTGATACAATTTCAATCTTTTTGAATTTATTGAGGCTCTTTTGGCCTAGTGTGTGATCTATTCTGGAGAACGTTCCATGTACACTTAGGAAAAATGTGTATCCTGTTGCTTTTGGGTGCAATGTTCTGTAGATATCTGTTAAGTCCATTTGATCTAAGGTATTGTTCAGTGTCTCTGTTCCCTTATTTATTTTCTGTCTTGGTGATCTATTGATGTGAGTGGTGTGTTGAAATCTCCTAAGATGAATGTGTTGCAATCTATTTCCCCCTTTAATTCTGTTAGTATTTGTTTTACATATTTTGGTGCTATGTTTGGCATGTAGATATTTATAATACTTATATACTCTTGTTGGACTGATCCCTTTATCATTATGTTATGTCCTTCTTTGTCTCTTGTTACTTTCTTTGTTTTGAAGTCTATTTTATCTGATACAAGTACTGCTACTTCTGCTTTTTTCTCCCTATTATTTGCATGGGATATCTTTTTCCATCTCTTCACTTTTAGTCTGTATATGCCTTTTGGTCTGAAATGAGCCTATCGTAGGCAGCATATAGAGATGGGTCTTGTTTCCTTATCCATTCTTCCCCTCTCTGTCTTTTGATTGGTGCATTCAGTCCATATACATTGAGGGTGATTATTGATAGATATGTACTTATTGCCATTTTATTAATTGTTTTCTGGCTGATTTTATAGCTCCTTTCTGTTCCTTTCTTCCTCTCTTATACTCTTCTCTTGTTATTGATGGTTTTCTTTAGTAATTGGATTTCTGTTATTTATCTATCTATCTCTCAATCAATCTATTTATTTATTTATTTATGTGTGCATTTTTTGTAGGCTTTAGTTTTGTGGTTACCAAAGATTCAAGGATAGGTTCCTCACTATATAATAGTCTATCTTAAATTGATGATTATTCTATTTCAAACACAATGTAATAGTACTTTTTTTCCCTTTCTCCTCTTCCTCCACATTTTTTGTCTTAGATGTCATAATCTGTACTTTTTGTGTATCCCTTATCTGATTTTGTGTATAGTTGATTTTTCTTCTCTTGTTTTGTTTGAATTTCATACTTGCTTGGTAATTAGTAGGTCTACTACCTTTACTGTGGGTTTATTTTCACTGGTGAAAGCTGTTTAGCCTCAGGGTTAGTTCCATCTCCAACAGTCTCTTTAACATATCTTGTAAGCCTTGCTTAGTGGTAGCAAATTCCTTCATCTTTTGTTTATCTGGAAATTGTTTAATCCCTGCTTCAAATTTAAATGATAATCTCACCAGTTAGAGTATTCTTGGTTGGAGGTCCTTCTGTTTCAATACATGAAATATATCATGCCACTCCCTTCTGGCCTGTAGAGTTTCTGCTGAGAAGTCTGATGATAGCATGATGGAATTTCCTTTATAAATAATGTTTTTTCTCTCTGGCTGCTTTCAAGACTCAATCCTTATCCTTGACCTTTGCCATTTTAATTATATGTCTTGGTGTTATCTTGCTGTGGTTCCTTTTGTTAGGGTATCTGTGCACTTCCATGACCTGAGTGTCTGTTTCTTTACCCAGATTGGGGGAATTTTGAACAATTATTTCCTTAAAGAGACTTTCTATCCTTTTATGTTTCTCTTCTCCTTCTGGTACCCTTATTATGTGAATATCGTTTCATTTGGATTGGCCACATAACTCTCTTATCATTCTTTCATTACTAGAGATCCTTTTTCCTCTCTGTGACTCAGCTTCTTTGTATTACTGTTCTCTATTTTCTATTTCATTTACTCTCTCCTCTACTTCATCTAATCTGCTTTTAAATCCCTCCATTGTATGTTTCATTTCAGATACAGTATTCTTCATCTCTGAGGCACTCTTTTTCAGGTCTTCTATCTCTTTGTTGAAGTCCTCCCTAAGATCGAAAATTCTTTCTGTGAGCATGTTTATGAATTTTATTTTGAAATCTTTATTAAGGAGATTGGTGATCTCCATTTCATTTAGCCCTCTTTCTGGGGTTCTGTCCTATAGTTTTGCTTGAATCATATTCCTGTGCCTACTCATTTTGTCAGGGTTTCTGTGTATCTTCCTTTGTACCAGATTTCTCTGCTGTGCTTCCTGGCCTATAAAGTAATAGCTTTATGAAAAAGGCATCAAATGGTGCCCAGAAGCTCAAGATTATTTACTCTCTAGTGTCTAGTTGTATTTTGTGGGTGCCCCAGCTTTTGGCATGTAGTAGGCAGGGCATCTTTTTATCTCTGCTGGCTGTTTGCTTCAGCCATCACCTTTGTGAACACCTCAGGAGTTTCTGTTGAGCTCACTGTGGGCAGGGCTCTCTTCTGCCTGGTCTACAGCAAAGGCAGGACTGCAAGGATCGTGGGGTGGGTGGACTGATGTGCAACTCTACCTAGGCCAGAATTGTAGCACCCACAGGGAGGAAGGAGCTCTTGGGTCTGGCTCCTGCACACACTTCCATGGTAAGGCTGAAATGGAGCCAAGGAAGCTGGAAGAATCTCACTCTGCCTGCCAGCCTGCAAAGGCTGGTGCTGCTGGGCCAAATGCATTGGCTTCCAGCAGTGTGCACAGGGTGTAGCCTCAGGGTTGCATTGCCAGCAAGGGGAATGGAGTGTTTGGGGCTCCCAAGAATACCCAATCTGTTGGGCCAAGGAAGGGCTGGGGAGGCGGTATTGTCTACCTGCCCTTTCTCCTGAGGAGAGAGTTCCATCCAACCCTCACCCCTCTGGCACCCCTCCCACTGCTGGCAGGCCTTTCAAACTGCTGCCTCTGCTTTGGGTCTCAGAACCAGCAGAGCATGCCTGCCCTCCACAATGGCTGGAGTCTCAGCCTCCCAGAGTGTTCTACCTGTACCTGGTGTCCAGCCCCACTAATCACCAGGAACCAATGTAATGTATGCTCATACTCCCAGAGCAGATATCCAGGGCCAGGTGTGTAGTGCTCCTGGGCTCCTACTGCCCCCCTCTTCCTGCTCTGTTCCTTTTTCTCCTACCTGTAGGCTGGGGTAGGAGGAGGACTTGGGTCCTACTCTATCTTGGATCTTCTAATTTATCTTTTTCTGTATGGTTTTCTCTTTTTCCTAAGGGGTAGGTAGTCTGTTCTTCAGCCTTCAGATAATTTTCAGTTTTAGTTGTATTTGTTGGATTTTCTTCTTTTATGTGTTTTTAGGAGGAGGTCTAACTTGTCTTCTTACTCTGCTATCTGTTTCTAGAAATACAACTATGTATTTTATTGCTGATACACATTGAATCAATGAATAAACAGACCTTTTGAACTGAAGACTGGTATATTTAAATATTTTGATCCCCAGAAGTCTACACTCTAATTGCTGCAAAATATGTTTAGATAACTTACTAGTGAGTATTCATTTAAATGTTTTCACTATAAGATATATGTTACATTGCTATGTAATGATCTGGTCCTGTGGATTATCCAAGAGCATTCTGAGATGGAGAGCTGTTCCTTAATGCAAACATGAGGATGTTGTACAAGATGCAAAATGCCAGCTGTGCTTTCTCCCCTACATCACAATGATGATGCCATTGCCCATCACCCAGTAACAGTGATCAGCTTGTCCCTCAAAATTATCATCCTCCAATTCTTTTTCCTGTATTCTAAACACTCAAATCCTGTTTCATTAAATCCATGGATATTGGAAAATAGAGACTGAACTAGATTTTTTTGTAAACATAATGTAACATAACATAATGTAACATTAGGTCATATGGACATGCTAAAATTTTGAAATATGTTGGTTACATAATTCCTTCCAAAGAGAGATTTGGGGCAGTTGTTCAGGCACTTGAGACATTCTTATTTATGTTTCTCTTTATTGTTCCACTTGTTTTATGTCCTGTAAAAAATGTATTCATTATTTAGATAAACTAAGCACATGTGCTGTTCAATAACAAAAATCCACAGGAAAATAGCCATAGGAATACAAACTAGACAATTTGCATTGATTAAAGAAAAAAACATTTGAAATAGCAGATGAATTAAAATCAGTTAAAGGACGTAAATTACACATCATAGCACCAGCTTCTTCTCTATATCATTTTTTAAATTCATGTCATTATCATTTATCTACAATTACATGAAGAACATTATGTTTACTAGACTCCCCCCTTCACCAAGTCTCCCCACAAACCCCATTCCAGTCACTGTCCATCAGCAAGTAAGATGCTGCAGAATGACTACTTGTCTTCTCTGCATTGTACATCCCTCCCTATGACCCCCCACATTATACATGCTTATCATAAGGCCCCCTTTCCACTTCTCTGCCCTTATCCCTCCCTTCCCACCCATCCTCCCTAGTCCCTTTCCCTTTGGTAACTGTTAGTCCATTCTTGGGTTCTGTAAGTCTGCTGCTGATTTGTTCCTTCAGTTTTCCTTTGTTTTATACTCCACATATGAGTGAAATCATTTGGTACTTGTCTTTCTCTGCCTGGCTTATTTCACTGAGCATAATACCCTCTAGCTCCATCCATATTGTTGCAACTGGTAGGATTTGTTTTCTTCCTATGCTGAATAATATTCCATTGTGTATATGTGCCACATCTTCTTGATCCATTCATCTACTGATGGACACTTAGATTGCTTCCAATTCTTGGCTATTGTAAATAGTGCTGCGATAAACATAGGGGTGCACCTGTCTTTTTCAAACTGGGCTGCTGCATTCTTAGGGTAAATTCCTAGAAGTGGAATTCCTGGGCCAAATGGTGTTTCTATTTTGAACTTTTTCAGGAACCTCCATACTGCTTTCCACAATGGTTGAACTAATTTACATTCCCACCAGCAGTGCAGGAGGGTTGCTCTTTCTCCACAACCTCGCCAACATTTGTTGTTGTTTGTCTTCTGGATGGTGGTGATCCTTACTGGTGTGAGGTGATATCTCATTGTAGTTTTAATTTGCATTTCTCTGATGACTAGTGATGTGGAGCATCTTTTCATGTGTCTGTTGGCCATCTGAATTTCTTCTTTGGAGAACTATCTGTTCAGCTCCTCTGCCCATTTTTTAATTGGATTATTTGCTTTTTGTTTGTTAAGGTGCATGAGCTCTTTATATATTTTGGACGTCAACCCTTTGTTGGAGCTGTCATTTATTAATACATTCTCCCATACTGTAGGGTACCTTTTTGTTCTGTTGATGGTGTCCTTTGCTGTACAGAAGCTTTTCAGCTTGATATAGTCCCACTTGTTCATTTTTGCTTTTGTTTCCCTTTCCTGGGGAGATATGTTCATGAAGAAGTCGCTCATGTCTATGTCCAAGAAATTTTTGCCTGTTTTTTTCAAGTTTTGTGGTTTCATGACTTACATTCATATGGATGTCTTTGATCCATTTCAAATTTACTTTTGTGTATGGGGTTAGACAGTGATCCAGTTTCATTCTCTTACATGTAGCTGTCCAGTTTTGCCAGCACCATCTGTTGAAGAGACTGTCATTTCCCCATTGTATGTCCATGGCTCCTTTATGATATATTAATTGACCATATATGTTTGGATTAAAGTCTGGAGTCTCTATTCTGTTCCAGTGGTCTGTGGCTCTGTTCTTGTGCCAGTATCAAATTTTCTTGATTACTGTGGCTTTGTAGTAGAGCTTGAAGTTGGGGAGCAAGATCCTCACCCGCTTTATTCTTCTTTCTCAGGATTGCTTTGGCTATTCAGGGTCTTTGGTGTTTCCATATGAATTTTTGAACTATTTGTTCCAGTTCATTGAAGAATGTTGTTGGTAATTTGATAGGGATTGCATCAAATCTGTATATTGCTTTGGGCAGGATGGCCATTTTGATAATATTAATTCTTCCTGCCGAAGAGCATGGGATGAGTTTCCATTTGTTAGTGTCCTCTTTAATTTCTCTTAAGAGTGTCTTATAGTTTTCAAGGTATAGGTCTTTCACTTCCTTGGTTAGGTTTGTTCCTAGGTATTTTATTCTTTTTGATCCAATTGTGAATGGAATTGTTTTCCTGATTTCTCTATTAGTTCATTGTTAGTGTATAGGAAAGCCACAGATTTCTGTGTGTTAATTTTGTATCCTGCAACTTTGCTGAATTCAGATATTAGTTCTAGTAGTTATGCCGTGGAGTCTTTAGGGTTTTTTATGTACAATATCATGTCATCTGCAAATAGTGACAGTTTGACTTCTTCTTTACCAATCTGGATTCCTTGTATTTCTTTGTTTTATCTTAAGACTGCTTTCACTGCATCCCACAGAAGTTGGGGCTTTGTGTGGTTTTTGTCATTTGTTTCCATATATTGCTTGTTCTCTATTTTAATTTGGTCATTGATCCATTGATTATTTAGGAGCATGTTGTTAAGCCTCCATGTGTTTGTGGGCCTTTTTGCTTTCTTTGTACAATTTAGTTCTAGTTTTATACCTTTGTGGCCTGAGAACTTGGTTGGTAGAATTTCAATCTTTGAATTTACTGAGGCTCTTTTTGTGGCCTAGTATGTGTTCTATTCTGAAGAATGTTCCATGTGCACTTGAGAAGAATGTGTATCCTGTTGCTTTCGGATGTAGAGTTCTACAGATGTCTATTAGGTCCATCTGTTCTAATGTGTTGTTCAGTGCTTCTGTGTCCTTACTTATTTTCTGTCTGGTGAATCTGTTCTTTAGAGTGAATGGTGTGTTGGATTCTCCTAAAATGAATGCATTGCATTCTGTTTCCTCTGTTAATTCTGTTAGTATTTGTTTCATGTGTGCTGGTGCTCCTGTGTTGGGTGCATATATATTTATAACCATTATATCCTCTTGTTGGACTGACCCCTTTATCATTATGTAATATCCTTCTTTATCTCTTATTACTTTCTTTGTTTGAAGCCTATTTTGTCTGATACTAGTACTGCAACACCTGCTTTTTTCTACCTGCTGTTTGCATGAAATATCTTTTTCCATCCCTTGACTTTTAGTCTGTGCATATCTTTGGGTTTGAGGTGAGTCTCTTGTAAACAGCATACAGATGGGTCTTGTTTTTTTATCCATGCAGTGACTTTTGTCTTTTGACTGGTGCATTCAGTCCATTTACATTTAGGGTGATTATTGATAGGTATGTAACTTATTGCCACGCCATTGCAGGCTTTAGAATCATGGTTACCAAAGGTTGAAGGTTAATTTCCTTACTATCTAAGAGTCTGGCTTAACTCACTTATTATGCTGTTACAAACACAATCTAAAGGTTCTTTTCTGTTTCTCCTCCTTTTTCTTCCTCCTCCATTCTTTATATATTAGGTATCATATTCTGTACTTTTTGTCTATCCCTTGATTGACTTTGGGGATAGATAATTTACTTTTGCATTTACTTAGTAATTAGCTGTTCTGCTTTCTATACTGTGGTTTTATTTCCTCTGGTGACAGCTGTTCAACCTTAGGAACACTTCCATCTATACCAGTCCCTCCAAAATAGACTGTAGAGATGGTTTGTGGGAGGCAAATTATCTCAGCTTTTGCTTATCTGGAAATTGTTTAATCTCTCCTTAAAACTTAAATGATAGTCTTGCTGGATAAAGTAATCTTGGTTCCAGGCCCTTCTGCTTCATTGCATTAAATATATCATGCCACTCATTTCTGGCCTACAAGGTTTCTGCTGAGAAGTCTGATGTTAGCCTGATGGGCTTTCTTTTGTATGTGATCTTATTTCTCTCTCTGCCTACTTTTAACAGTCTATCCTTATCCTTGACCTTTCCCATTTTAATTACTATGTGTCTTGGTATTGTCTTCCTTGGGTCCCTTGTGTTGGGAGATCTGTGGATCTCCATGGCCTGAGAGACCATCTCCTTTCCCAGATTGGGGAACTTTTTAGCCATTACCTCCTCAAAGACACTTTCTATCCCTTTCTCTTCTTCTTCTTCTGGTATCCCTATAATGCAAATATAGTTACGTTTGGTTTGCTCACACAGTTCTCTCAATATTCTTTCATTCTTAGAGATCCTTTTTTCTCTCTGTGCCTCACCTTCCTTGTATTCCCCTTCTCTAGGTTCTATTTCATTTATCATTTCCTCCACCATATCCAATCTGCTTTTAGTACCCTCCATCATGCTCTTCAATGATTGGATCTCTGACCTGAATTCATTCCTGAGTTCTTGGATGTCTTTCCGTACCTCCATTAGCATGTTGATGATTTTTATTTTGAACTCCCTTTCAGGAAGAGTCATGAGGTCCATATAATTTAAATCTTGGAGTTGTATTAATAATTTTACCCTGGACCAGGTTTCTTTGGTGTTTCACATTTTTATATGGTGCCCTCTAGTGTCCAGAAGCTTTATTCTGGAGCTGCTCAGCCTGTGAAACAATGTTGGCGGTCACAGGGGAGCGGTACTGGTGCCTGGGGGGAGGAAAGAGCTATTCCCAGCCTCCCGGCTGCTGTGCCTGTCTCCAATGCCTGAACCAGTGGACCGAGCACACACCTTTAAGCTTTTGTCCCAGAGCAGCCAGATATGGATCCCTGCTTTCCACAAGCAGCTGGAATCCCAGTCTCCCCATTAACTCCACCTGTCCCAGCTTTCCAACCCCGTAATCAGAAGATTATGATGAAAGCACCATGAAATGTAGGTTTGTGCTCCCAGTGCAGATCTCTGGAGCTAGGTATTCAGCAGTCCTAAGCCTTCCACTCCCTCCCTGCTCCGTTTCTCTTCCTCCCTCCAATGAGCTGGGGTGTGGGGGAAGGGCTTGGGTCCTGCAGAGCCACAGCTCTGGTACATTACCCCGTTTAGTGAGGTCTGCTCTTTTCTCCAGGTGTATGCAGTCTGGTGCTGTCCTCTTTCCTGTTGCTCTCTCAGGATTAGTTGTGCCAACTATATTTTCTAATTGTATCCAGTTTTAGGAGGAAGCCTCTGTCTCTCCTCTTGTGTCATCTTTAATCCTGTTCATCTATATCGTTTTTATTGAAAACTGGAATTGTAGAAAAATTCTGAGTATATTTATCAAAAAACAATTGTTTACATTATCTTTCTCTAATATGTGGTGGATGTTGTGATTATTTGACAGCACAGATTCATTAATAAACAAATGAATATTCATTGATCAACTACAATATACCATGCAATGCTGGTACCTTTATGAAGCTTATGCTTTGAGTGAAGAAATAATATGGGTAAATATGTAATAATTAAAGATCAATTTGAGATACTGTGACATTCATAACTGCCAAATGATCCTTTTAAGAAGTTTGAATGGATATACAAGAGATTCTCTAGAGTTGCAGGGTAAACTTATGTCAGTGGACATGGCTGTTCAGGAGGCTATGAAATTTGTGCTATCTCCAGAACAACTTTTGATATATGAAGAAAAGCTCACACCCTGGAAGATATCAAGGCCAGGTCTCTTTGGTGTTGGTGGGCAGGTCATAAAAACAAAGTACCATAGTGAAAACAGCACTGAAAACCTGAACACCTGGGTTCTGGTTCTTGTTTTACCAAATAATTGCATAAATTACTTAATTTTTCTGTAATTTTATTTCCTCATTTGTAAAGAGGTGCTGGGAAAGGGAAAAATTATGTTGAAAATAGATTACTTCTTTCTAGAAATCAACTTATGTTGTTCAAAAACACATATGGTGATATTTCTATTATTGAAAATAGATGGCACTAAGGCCACTGTGTACAGCAACACTGATTATATGCACTGTGCAACAAAAGGAAATCCATTTACATTGACTATGGTTGATATTTGCTGTGGCTTCTCCATAGAACTCGTGTAGATAGAACTCGTGTAGATTTCCCCATAATCAAAAATGTAGCTCTGATATTAACTGATGAAACCATATCACCTGGAAGGTATTAAAAAGTGTCTTTCCTTCATAATGAAATTTTCTAGAAAGAGCAGGGTGGCTCCCAAGCCAGTCTGAATATGGCTTGAGAGAGCAGGAGAAAGAGATTGACTTGGATTTTTATTGATTAGTAGTTGAGGATTAGGGTTCTTGCAAGCAATACAGTTTCAGTAAACTTCCTGCGGGCACCAAAATGTAGGGAGCATGCAAGATTTCTTATCAGCTAGCCCAGACATGGGATAGAAAGGGAAGAGTGGTGGGACTTGAAAGCTCTCAATGGTAAAACATAAAAATGAAGTCAGTTTCTCTATTACACATGTATATGATGCTCCCTAATGTCACGCAACTTAGAAGTCTTGAACTTATCATTTTCTGAAAAAAATCTTAAATTTCTATAGTATCTTTAAGTTTATAAAATATTTCTGCCTATATGTGAACCACCTAGTCTTATCGCCTGATTTCATATATGAGGATACGAGCCTTTGAGATATGTTTCTTGTCTCTAGTCAAATCTAGTAATGTAAATGTATCAGCATGTTACCTAAAATGCTCCTTAGCTGTGGAATTACTGTGTCTGAGTCTGCAAATAGTATATTGTCCAGCAGAAAAAAGAACACATAATCCCTCATCCAAATGTTTGTACTATGGAGCTAAGGAACATGTTTTTCTACTTTTGCAGTTTATTCCACAGACCATTACTAAGACTCTACTGTATTCAGAGTACCTTACTAGGTGCTGAAGGAATACAGAGATTAACAAAAACAGTTAACCACACTTCTTGGAACTCATCGTATAACACATATAACACATTGACTAATTATGTAGTGATCAATTTGCTTAGTACAGGATAACATAATCTAAGTCAAGAGAAAATATTCTATTATGTTAACTTACAATAAAATTAGTAAAAATGTTTGCTTATTTTGCTTTCATAGATTCCACTTTAATTGTCTGGGTTGTATTGATTATAAGAGCTATGTCCAAAACAAATCAGCAATCAGACTATCATGAGGTTCAAGTGAAGCCACAGTGAATTAATAGAAATTGTGTTTCATATTACAAATTTTAATGTGGTATTGAGTATAATACTTTTTCAACTTGTATATATTTCAAGAGAAAGATATTAACTGATAAATCATTTTAATTATTGCCTGCATTTTTATGGTAAATGTTAATCCATATTTACAATGACATTTTGATGACAACTGAAGTGCACCAAAACTGTTATTTTTATCATTGTCACTTTATTGCATGCAAGTGTGTGTGTGTGTGTGTGTATAATTTTTACCGAAATAAAATTTAGGCCAAAGTTAGAATGTTCTTAGTTACTTAATTTGGATTTGTTTGACATTGGTATGTTAATATACTGTTACTGCTGTGATACTAAAGAATGTTTCTATCATAGACAATAGAGGAATTTGACTATAAAGGTTGGATCAATATAACTGATGCTTCTATCTAGTCTATATCTCTTAGAGTGTGGATGTGGCATGTCAATCCTTATACTATATTAGTTTATATGAAAGTTAGAGAATTATACCAACTTAGCATGAGATTAAACTATAGCTATTTATAAGGAAAGGTATTAAAATGAAATCATGATTTCAGGTTTCTGGAAGTTACTAGTGAAGAACTTTCCATTCTTAGAAGCTTGAATAATTGAAAATAAAAACAAAGGATATGTAAATAGGTTCAATAATAATAACAAGGTAATAACATGTTATCATATCTAGGAGGCCATCAGTTATAAGATACATTATATTTTACATCAAAAAAGAAAAAAGATTTACTTATTAAATATAATAGTCAATTTTAAGGGGAATCTTATTTTCAGAGATGCTAAAATGTGGGGAAAAAAGTTAGTGAAATATGGTATCTCCTGAAGTCTTTGAATATTTTAAAATTTAGCAACATTCATGTAAAGGAGTTTTGTACTCAATTCTTCACAAGATTTAATGATTAAAGTACCATATGGATCTTAATGAAGCCAGTATCTCCCATAAATTTGTATGTTTGCAACAATGTTTCAAATGAACTATGTAGCGTGAACAGCAAAAACTCAAAATATGTCCTCATTTGTATGTTGAAAATCTTGTTTTTTTTTCCTCCAATGATCTAATGTTTGTTTTTCATACAATGACTTCTGAATAGATTGCTTGAATTTAGTTTAGCCACTTGATTTGGAAATTATCTTTTCTATATTTTCTGTATGAAATCACAGCACATGCTTTTATGTCCTTAGGCCTTCAAGTACAGTGAGAAGCAAGAGGCACACAGGTTATGTCAAAAATTCACTCATTATGAAGTGATCATTACACAGGTTAAGGTTTGGATCTTAAGGGAGGAAAACATGATAGAAAGTAATGAGAAAGGTTAAATCTTCTTTTCTCTCAAGAATTCTCAGACTGAATCTCAAAGCTGTGATACTTATTGAAGTGCTCTGGAATGGCCACTGGGGAGTATGGTCGCAGAAACATCAAATGTTCCCTGAAAAACAACCAGGGTAGAAATTACTTGTTCCCTAATCTAAAGGTATTAGGTTATAATCTGTAAGTAAATGACCAGACTTTTTAAAAAATTGAGAATTGGTGTTTAGGTATCCTTGTTCATAGTATGTTTCATAGTTTTTCTAGAGGTAAGTATTAAATCTCCTTGGCCTAACCCAGAAAGAGAATTTTTCAGAAATAACTGCCTCAGAAATATACTTCGTAGGAAAATATGACAGTATCCACTTCATGTCTTTGGTGTAAGATTCATAGTATTTTCCATGGTTTATTTTTCCCTTTCACAAAAATGTATTCTCATGTGACTTTTGAAAGAAGAAAAATATAATAATAATCCATTCAGATACTAGTTTCCTTCCCTATTACATATGCTATCTCTTTTCTTTGTCTGGTGGTCCATGTCCTATATCAGTACCATTTTTATGTCTGTCTTTTCAACCAAATCTACTTGCTGAATTGAAGAGATGAAGGGATGTTAATCAAAACAAACTGTGAGAGGAATAGATCTAGTAGTTGAAGTAGGAAGTTAGTTGAAATTAAAAACAATAGGGTCTAGTAGATACTGAGAAATAACTGAGAGGAAGTGAAAGAAATAAAAAGAAGGAAATTAGGAAAATCTTCTCTTTGCAATAATATAGGAATGCTTCTCTACTGTTTATTTCCTGATGAATAGAAATGCCTTCTTTTGAGGAGGTGAATCATGACACTGCAACAGTGAAATATTGTCCCTTAATGAATCTTATTTCTTTAGAGTTTTACTGAAGTGTAGCTTCTACTTCTGCTGTCCCTAAAGCAAGACAAAAATCTCTTGTTTTGTTAAAGACAACTAAGTTGGGAGTCTTTTGTTCTCTGGAGTTCGATTGCCTCTGTGTTCTATTTTTAATAAAACATGCCAAAGTTAAAAACAGCATGGCCACAGGAAAAGCATTAATGAAAGCTGCACAGCTGAAAGTAAATTTTTAAAAAATAAATTATGAGCACAACATGATGTTAATACCCTAGTACCTGTCTCTGTACTCTGTACCATGCCTGCAGGTCAAGGCCAATTTCTTTTGTCTGCCTGGTAGGTCCCTCTATTCAAATTAGGAAATGAGTCCCCTGTGATACTACCTAGAAATAAAATTGCCCTTCACTTGCTTAAAAAAAAATCTTTTTTCCTCCAGAAATGCTATTTGCTGTATCTTTTATTACAAATGGGCCATTGATCAGCATGCTCTTTTATTATTAGCCTTATCAAAGAGGAACTGGGTGTGTATGTGTGTATAGTGAGTTGTTCTCAAGTAAACATTAAAAAAATATTCAGAATCAACTATATCAGAGTGTGCTGAATAAATATAGCAAGAAAATACATATAGGTCAGTTTTTTAGTTTTGTTTTCCCACAATGTTTATGAGAAAAAAATAAACATAGTATTTCAGACTCACATAAGATGCAATAGACAGCAGCCTTCTTATAATTCAGTTGCACAAAAAGATTTATCTTTCATTTACCTTTCACAATTTTCTTTATTAACATTGCTGTGGTATCTTGAAATTTTCACATCGTCTGTTTAGGATGAAGCATTGAAAGCTCATGTCCAAATGCAAACCACATCAAATATGGGAAATATTTAAAGCCATTATCAAGAATTAATTTACCTTTAATGAGTTTTGTTTTCTAAAATTGGACAGAAGATAAATCTGTATTGATAGAGCAAGAAATTAAGTATCATAACCTGAGTCAACTGTTATAAGTGAGGTTTCTGGATCAGGGGAAAAGGATTAAAGGAAAAATGGTTAGAGGAAAACCTCTCCTACTTAACAATGTTGCCCAGGGCTAATCTTAAATGTAAAGTAGAGAATTAGCTAATTCCCAAGTTTGCTAGATGATCTATAACATTAACCGGAAAGGGCAGTTAAAGGCCAAAATACTCCAGGGAAAACTGTGTTCCTCATTATAATGGAAGGCTGAAATTGAGAACTGAGAATACCAGGTAAGTGGGATGGGAATTTCCTAGCTGATTATAAACATGTCCTTAACCGACAGGAATACATACTTGAGTTTGTAATATGTTTTGAAGTTATTTCATGCAAGTTACAGTTACTGTGTCTTGAGTTATCAGATTGAATTTGCTATTGTTCTCTTAGTGGGAAAGGAAATATTTCTGCCTGTGATTCTTGATGGTCAGTAAGCACTCTAGTTTTTTAATTTGGTTAAATATGCATGACATAAAATTTACCATTTTAACCATTTTTAAGTGTAAAATACTGTGGCATTAAGTACATTCAACTGTTGTGCAATCATCACCACCGTCCATCTCCAGAACTTTTTTATCTTCCCTAACTGAAATTCTGTGCCAACAGAGCACACAATAATTCCCCATCCTCTAACCTTAGCCCCTGACAACCATCTCTACTTTCTGTCTCTATGAATTTGACTACTCTATGTACCTCATGTAAGTGGACTGATACTGTATTTCTACTTTTGTGACTAGTTATTTCACTTAGTCTTCAAGGTTCATCCATGTTATAGAATGTGTCAGAATTTCATTTCTTTTTAAAGCTGAATAATATCCAGGTGTATGTATGTACTACACTTTGTTTATACATTCACTATTGAAGGACAGTTGGGTTGCTTCCACCCTTCTGGCTATTATGAATAATGTTGCTATGAACATGAGTGGACAAATAGCTGTTTGAGTGCCTGTTTTGAATTATTTTAGGGTATATATCTAGAAGGAGAATTGTGGCTAATATGTCAAAAAGTGACACATATGGTCAAGAAGAGTAGAAAGACTCCTGGAAACACAAATCAGAATGAGGGTTCAATAGGTACCAATGAAATCCATGTACAAAATGGTGGCAATACCATCAGGAAGTCATAACAACACACATTGGTTGGATGCTTAGTACAGCTAGGGAAGTTGGACCCTAGGACTAGGATGCAAATATCTCCCATATCCTTATACCACAAGTGTGGCACTAAAATGGCATAGCCCAAGAAATGAAGGGGGCATGAAACTAGCACTAAGGGCAGTAATCAATAGAAACTGATATGAGTCAACACTCTTATTAAACTCAATGCTTAACACACTAAAGACTGAAAACACCTACAATGCAGGCTATGCATGCTTACTCTCTCTGAATCCTGGTGTTCTCATATTTAAAATGGGAATAATATCTAACTCATAGGAAATTGATGAAAATAAAATATGATAAACATAAAACACCTAATATAGTTCACGTATAGATATCAATAATGTTCATTCTCTTCCTTTATATCACCTTCCACATCTCCACTGTTTTCTAGAGTTTGGGCACTCTTATTTTCTAGAAACACATAAAAATACTGTGCTATTTTTCAGTGTTCCCAGTCTAAGATCTATGTCATTAATTCCTTTTAGGATGTAGTTGAGAAGAGAAAATTTGCTCCTGCAGTACAGATGTATTTCCTTTGATAATACCATGAATATTATATAAATACTCACATTTCTGTTTTGTTTGCCAAGAAGTTTCTTGAAGCCTCTTGCTCACTCACAGTAATTATATTCACTTAGGGGACTGAAACCTTTGCCACCCTTTCCTCCATATTTAATACATGTATTTACTTTCATTTTAACAACTGTATTGCACTGAGATGCCTTTTATTGTTAGTTTTCTCAAGTCATTTTTGGAGTAATCAAATAAAACCATAGATGCATTAGCACTAATAATAACAGGTGTAATACTATTTGAAATAAAAGAAGTAAAATAGAAATTTGGAATAATTAGCTGAATCAATTGGTTGTTGCTAAAGAAATGGAACAAAAAGGAAGACAACTTTAGTTTCCAAAAGTTTGATCCACACTAGCCACATCCTTGATTTTTATTACCCAAAAACCTGACTTTACTACATCTAGTTGGCATATTCCAGTTGTTACTCTGTTCCTCATTTAAAGTAGCAGTTAACTCTGGGCCATTCCTTTAGGGAATGTGAGTAGGCAGAATTGTATGATTAGAACACAAAAGTATTAAAAATTGGCTTCTATCCTTGGCTTACTTACTAACTTTTATAAAATCAAAGTACTTTACAGAGTGCAGGTCCCTTATTTTTGTAGATAGATCATATTATTCAACTTCCTCATTTTGCACTTGAAAAAGCTGACTCAAGAAAGGTGAATGTTTTCCCAAAAACCACATGGGTGATTAGTGTTGAAATTAGGATAATTCAGAACCTAAGAGTTGGAAATTACCCATAAAGATCATCTTATTTATCCCCATATGAAATACAGGTCTATGGTACATGTCTAATACCCATTGCAATTTTTAAAATATGACATATCTTCTTGAATGTTTCAAAATGAATTCACAGAAGACATTTCCAAAATAGTATATATGATCTCTCTACTCCCAACTCAATTCTTTGAATGGCACAACTGTCTATTTAGTTCCACAAATCAGGAAATGTATCACGCTTGAAACTTTCACTCTCTATATATCCAAACCACCATCAAGTACTGCTAATTTTTTATTTAAATTCAACGACTATTTTCAATCTTCACTGTGCCCAGTCTAGTCCAAATGACCATTATCTCTTTCTTGAACTACTGCAAGATCCTCCTAATTGGTCAATCTACATCCATTTTACTTCCCTACAGTACAGTTAATTACAACGACTTTTTTTTCCAAAATACAGTGAGCTTCACACAAGCACACATTCATATACACATTTAAAACCTTTAGTGTCTTCCTGTTTCCATTAAGATAAAGGTAAATCTTGTCACACTGTATTCAAGGACCTGTACTATCTAACACTTAACTACATTTCTACCTTGATTTTGCTCTCCTCTACAGCCAGCTGGGCTTTCCCAGTTTTACGTATTCATGATCCTTTTTTTCTTCCCATGTATGAGCATTTACTTTTCCCTTTGTCTGGATCTCTCTTCCCTTTTTGTCTAGTTGGCTTCAACTCTTCCTTCAGAGATAGAATGCCTCTGTGATTTAATCACATGATGCCAGGTACTTCCCCTACATGATGTTTATCCCGGTTTTACATTTATTTGCGACTGTGATTTGTGATTACATTTACTTGTCCCTGTATTTTTGCCTCAAGGTCTAGACCTTAAGTAACATGTAGGTAGGGACTGTTTGTGGTTTTCCTTGGCTTTTCATTTCCAGACACAACATAGTGTCAACATATCAAGATTTATTGAATGGATAGAGATTCATACATTAATAAATATGCTATAAATACACTAGGTGTTAATAATGGTGAGCATTTATTGAAGTTACTATGTGCTACATTAAACATTTTGAATGACTAGGTTATTTAATCATGATAAGAACTCCATGAGTTAAGTATTGTTATTACTCTTATATTCCAGATAATGAAACTAAGACTCAGGATGGTAAGAAAATTATTCAAAGTCACACAATTAGTAATCAACAGAACCATGATCAACATTCAGATGATATGACTTTTTTATTACAGTATCGATATACAATCTTATGATGGTTTCACTTACACAAAACAGTTGTTCAACATTCACCCATATTATCAAGACCTCACCCCCTACATTGAGGTCACTTTCCAGCAACATAGTAAGATGTTACAGAGTCATTAATTGTATTCTCTGTGTTGAACTACCATCCCAGTGACCTACTTATGTTGTGGTTGTGAATTCTAGTATCCCCTAATACTCTTCTCCCTCTCCAACCACCCTCCCCAGCCCTTCCCCTTTGGTAAACTAGTCCCTTCTTGGTGTCTATGAGTCAACTACTCTTTTGTTTCTTCTGTTTCATCTTGATGTCATATACAAATGAATGAAATCATATGGTATTTGTCTTTCTCCACCTGGCTTATATCACTGAGCAGAACACCCTCTAGATACAACCATGTTGTTGCATGTGGCAGGATGCGTCTTCTTCTTATGGCTGAATAATATTCCATTGTGTATATGTACCACCTCTTCTTTATCCATTCATCTTTTGATGGACATTTTGGTTGCTTCCATATCTTGGCTATTGCAAATAGTGCAGCGATAAACATAAGTGTTCATATGTCTTTTCAAATCAGAGATCTTGTTTTCTTTGGGTAAATTCCTAGGACTGGAATTACTGGGTCAAACGGTATTCCTATTTTTAGTTTTTTAAAGAGTCTTCATATTGCTTTCCAAAATGGTTGAACTAGCTTACATTCCCACCAGCAGTGTAGGAGGGTTCCCCTTTCTCCACATCCTTGCCAGCATTTGTTGTTCTTTATCTCTTCAATAATGCCCATCCTAACTGGTGTGAGGTGATATCTCATTGTGGTTTTTATTTGCATTTCCCTGATAATTAGTAATGTGGAGCATCTTATTATGTGCCTGTTGGCCATTTGTATTTCTTCTTTGGAGACATGTCTGTTCAGGTCCTCCGCCCATTTTAAATCAGATTATTTGTTTTTTAGTCTTGATGCTTATGAGTTCTTTATATATTTTAGATGTTAACCCCTTAATAGATATGTCCATACTGTAGGGTGCTTTTTTGCTCTGCTGATTTTGTCCTTTGCTGGACATAAGCTTTTTAGTTTGATGTAGTCCCACTTGTTCATTTTTTTATTTTGTTTCCCTTACCCAAGGAGATGTGTTCTGGAAAAGTTGCTCATGTTTATATTCAAGAGATTTTTGCCTATGTTTTCTTCTAAGGGTTTTATGGTTTCATGACTTACATTCAGGTATGTGATCCATTTTGAGTTTACTTTTGTGTATGGAGTTAGAAAAATAATCCAGTTTCATTCTCTTACATGCAACTGTCCAGTTTTGCCAACATCAGTGGTTGAAAGGGCTGTCTTTTCCCCACCATATATTCATGGTTCCTTTATCATATATTAGTTGACCATATATGTGTGGTTTATAACTGGGCTCTCTATTCTGTTTCATTGATCTATGAGTCTATTTTTGTGCCAGTACCAAATTATTTTGATTACTGTGGCTCTGTACTAGAGCTTGAAGTCAGGGAGCATAATCTCCCCACTTTGTTTTTCTTCCTCAGGATTGTTTTGGTTATTTGGGGTCTTTTGTGGTTCCATATGTATTTTAGAACTATTTGTTCTAGTTTGTTGAAGAATGCTATCAGTATTTGATAGGAATAACATTGAATCTGTACATTGCTATAGGGAAGGCAGCCATTTTGACAGTATTAATTCTTCCTATCCATGAGCATAGGAGAAATTTCCATTTATTGGTGTCTTCTTTAATTTCTTTCTTGAATGTCTTGTAGTTTTCAGAGTAAAGTTCTTTCACCTCCTTGGGTAGGCTTATTCCTAGGTGTTTTATTCTTTTTGATATAATTGTAAATTGTTTTCCTGATTTCTCTTTCTGCTAATTCATTGTTGGTATATAGGAATGCAATAGATTTCTGTGTATTAATTTTGTATCCTGCAACCTTGCTTAACTCAGTTATTAGTTCTAATAGTTATTTGGTGGAACCTTTAGGGTTTTCTATGTATAATATCATGCCATCTGCAAAAAGTGATAGTTTAACTTCTTCCTTACTAATCTGGATGCCTTTTATCTCTTTGTGTTGTTTGATTGCCATGGGTAGGACCTCCAGAACTATTTTGAATAAAATTCGTGAGAGTGGGCATCCTTTACTTGTTTCCAATCTTAGAGGAAAAGCTTTCAGCTTTTCGATATTAACTATGATGTTGGCCTTGGGTTTGTTGTATATGGCCTTTATTATACTTAGGTACATACCTTGTATACCCATGTTAAAAGTGTTTATCATGAATGCATGTTGAATTTTATCAAATACTTTTTCAGCATCTATTGAGATGATCATGTGATTTTTGTCCTTTTTGTTGATGTGATATATGATTGATTTACAAATATTGTACCATCCTTGCTTCCCTGGAATAAATCCCACCTGGTAATGATGGACAATCTTTTTGATGTGTTTTTGATGTGTTCTCTAATAATTCTTTGTATCTCTGTAGTGTCCATTATGATTGTTCATTTTTTGTTTCTGACTCATTTATGTGGGTACACACTCCTTTTTTCTTCATAAGTCTAGCTAGGGGTTTATCTACTTTGTCTACTTTCTCAAAGAACCAGCTCCTGGTTTCACTGATTCTTCAGTTTTATTCTTCTCAATTTAATTTATTTCTGCTCTGATCTTTATTATGTCTCCCTTTCTAGTGACTTTGGGCATCATTTGTACTTCTTTTTCTAGTTTCTTTAATTGTAACTTTAGACTGTTTATCTGGAACTGTTCTTCTTTCTCAAAATAAGCATGTATTGCTATGTACTTTCCTCTTAGAACTGACTTTGCTGCATCCCACAGGTTTTTGGCTGTTGAGTTGTTTTCATTGATCTCCACTTATTGCTTGATCTCTGTTTTAATTTGGTCATTGATCCATTGACTATTTAGGAGCATGTTGTTAAGTTTTCATGTGTATGTAGGCTTTTCTGTTTCCTTTGTGTCATTTATTTCTAGTTTCATACCACTGTGGTCTGAGAAGCTGCTTGAAACAATTTCACTTTTGAATTTATTGAGGCTCTTTTTATGTCCTAGTATGTCATCTACTATGGAAAATGTTCCATATGCACTTGCAAAAAATGTGTATCTTGCTGCTTTTGGGTGGAATGTTATATAGATGTTTGTTATGTCATCTGTTCTAATGTGTTGTTCAGTGCCTCTGTGTCCTTACTTATTTTCTGTCTGGTTGATCTGTCCTTTGGAATGAGTGATGTGTTGAAGTCTCCTAAAATGAATGCATTGCATTCTACTTCTCCCTTTAATTCTGTTAGTATTTGTTTCACATATGTTGGTGCTCCTGTGTTAGGTGCATAGATATTTATAATGGTTATAACCTCTTTTTGGACTAACCCCTTTATCATTACGTAATGTCCTTCTAAGTCCCTTGTTACTTTCTTTGTTTTCAAGTCTATTTTATGTGATAAAAGTATTGCAACTCCTGCTTTTTTCTCCCTATTATTTGTATGAAATATCTTTTTCCATCCCTTCACTTTTAGTCTGCGTATATCTTTGGGTTTTAAGTGAGTCTCTTGTAGGCAGCATATAGATGGGTCTTGTTTTTTTAATCCATTCTGCCCCTCTCTGTCTTTTGATTGGTGCTTTCAGTCCATTTACATTTAAGTTGATTATTGATAGGTATGTACTTATTGCCACTGTAGGCTTTAGATTTGTTGTTACCATGGTTCAAGGATATTTTCCTTACTATCTATCAGTCTATCTTGAATCACTGATTACTTTATTTCAAACACAATCTAAAGGTACTTTTTTTCTCCTTCTTCTTCTTCTCCCTCCACTCTTTATATATTAGGTGTCATATTCTTCACTTTTTGTGTATTCCTTGACTGATTTTGTAAGTGGTTGATTTAATTTTGTACTTCCATGATAATTAATTGGTCTACTGCCTTTACTGTGGATTTTTCTGGGGACCTCTTTAATCTTAGGAACATTTCCATCTACACAGTCCACTTAACATATCCTGTAAGGCTAGGTTAGTGGTGGTGAATTCCATCAACTTTCATTTATCTGGAAATTGTTTAATCCCTGCTTTAAATGTAATGATAATCTTGCCAGGTAGAACAGTCTTGGTTGTAGACCCTTCTGTTTCATTGCATTAAATATATCAAGCCAAACCCTTCTGGCCTGTAAGGTTTCTGTTGAGAGGTCTGATGATAGTCTGATGGGGTTTCCTTTTTAGGTGATCTTTTTTCTCTCTCGCTGCTTTCAATACTCTCTCCTTGTCATTGATCTTTGCAATTTTAATTATTATATGTGTTGGTGTTATCTTGCTGGGATTGCTTTTATTAGGGGCTCTCTGTACTTCCATGACCTGAGTGTCTATTTCCTTCCCCAGATTGGGGAAGTTTTCAAAAATTATTTCCTCAAAGACACTTCCTATCACTTTTTCTCTTCTTCTTCTGCTACCCCTATAATGAGAATATTGTTCCATTTGGATTTATCACACAGCTCTCTTATTAATCTTTCATTCCTAGAGATACTTTCTTCCCTCTGTTTTTTTGTTTTCATTGTTTTCTTGCTCCGTAATTTCCAAATCACCTACAACTTCTTCAACCTGTGTAAACCTGCTATTAATTCCCTTCATTGTATTTTTCATTTTAGATACTGTATTCTTCAGTTCTGAGTGATTTTTTTGTTGGTCGTCTCTCTTTTTGTTGAGGTCCTCCCTGAGATCTTGAATATTTTTCTGTAGTTCTGTGAGCATGTTTATGACTTTTACTTTGAAGTGTTTAACAAGAAGATAGGTGATTTCAATTTCACTCAACCTTCTTTCTGGTATTTTGTCTTGTAGTATTGTTTGGACCAAATTACTGTGCTGCTTCATGTTTCTAGTTTCCTATGGTATAATAGCTTTATGGAGGAGGTGCCCTCTAGTGCCCAGAAGCTCAATTTCCTGTGTGAGAACCCCTGCTGTTGATGTGCAGTGGGCAAGACACCTTTCTGTCTGGCTTGTAGTGATTTGATTTCAGCTGGGCTGTGTGGGCCTTTGGCTGATTGAGTGAGTAGGGAGAATACTAGGAGCTGTGCTATGGGAGTTTCTGTGACCAGAGCTGCCCCTGCCCAGCCTATATCAATGGCAGGGGCCACAGGAGAGTGGGGTAGGTGCCTGCTGTGAGGAAGGAGCTCCCGAGACTGGCTGTCCCCGGTACTTCTGCAGCTGGACCAAAATAGCATTGAGAAAGCTGGAAAGGTTTTCCCTCTGTTTTCCCAGCACCAACGCCAGCCTCCACTACCGGGTCAAGTGAGCTGAGCACGCTAGGAGGTGCCTCGGTGCTGTGCTGCTGGAGCTGCCATGGGTGGAGCTGCCCTTTGTCTGGCCTGCTGCGATGGCAGGGGCTGCTGGTGAGCAGGACTAGCACCTGCCAGGAGTAAAACTCCCAGCACTGCCTCCACATGTAGCTCCCAGCTTGTCCAAAATAAGGCTGAGAAAACTGGGGGTTCTCCCTCTTCTACTGGGGAACAAAGTCTGATTACACTGCCGGCCAGCAGGCCATGTGCTGCAGGTGGGAGCCTCGGGTTTGTGTTGCTGGCAAGGAGCATGGAGCATTTGAAGGTCCTGAGGGCTCCCAACCTGTTGGCTGAGGGCAGGCTGGGGAGTTATTGTCTACATGACATTTCTCCTATGCAGAGAATACTGCATAATCCTTGCTCCTCTGGCATAATCTTGCTGTTGGGAAGTCTTTCAAATTTCCCACTGTACCTTTTTGTCAGGGGCTATTAGAGTGTGCCTGTTCTCCACAAATGGCTGGAATTGCAGCCTTCCTGAGTGTTCTGCCTATTTCTGTTGTCCAGCCCCACCAATCACCAGGGCACCATGTAATGTGGGTTCGTGTTCCTATAGGTGTTCAACAATCCTGGGCTTCTACTACCTCCCCACTCTGTTCCTTTTCTTCTTGCCTGTGGGCTGGGGTGGGTGAAGGATTTGGGTCCTGCCAGACCACAGCTTTGCCACTTTACCCTTTTCTGTAGGGTCTTCTTCCCCAGATGTAGGTAGTCAGTTCTTCAGTTTCAGATTGTTTTTAGGTTTAGTTGTATTTGCTGTATTTTCATGTTCTATGTGATTTGGGGAGGTTTTTGCCTTACCTTCCTATACCACCATCTTTTTCCCAGAATCCTCCCAGATGTTATGACTTTTAACCACTACACTACACTGTCTTCAACAATAGATTATAAAAGTGAGTAACATATCTTCTGTCAACAGTATATTGACAAATTATTTTGTAGCCCTTCATGATGCTATTCATGGAAAGATATTAATCAGAAAACATTTTTATTTTATACAGATATGTAAGTGATTGATAATTGATTTGAAGTTCCTAACAGTGTTATTCTGCTGTCACAATGAAAGCCAAAAGAATAAATCTCTAATGACAAAGTGTCAGACATTATCACACAATATAGTGTATCAGTCAGAGTGTTGGTGGAAAACAGCTGATAAACTAAAATAATTTGAAGGGATTTTAATAAAGGGTCTATTTACAAAGTCCTAAGCATGGCATAGCAAAACCATACGGGAGAATGCAGGAGTCTGCCATTAGTATCATGAAGGTGGGTGTGGAGGGTCAGTCACCTCCCTAGGTCTAAAGGGGCTGTAAAGGAGGGCAGAGGGCATCAAGAGTCAGGAAAAAGGACTAATAACATTTAACCTAACTGCCTTAAGCATGGGCCACCCAGTTTTGAATAAACAACCCGAGGCTAAGCTTAGAAATGCGCCTGCTTTAAGTTAGATAACTAGAAGTGGGCGACAGCCTGGGGGCGTGATCCGTGATAAGTCAGGTAGACATGCTTGGGTAAGCAAGAGATAACAATTGAAGCGGTCAGGCAACTGGAGTGTTCCCTAAAAGGTTACAATGTTTCCCATTAGTTACAATATAGAATGTGTTTTAAAATTATTGGTTGTAGAAATGCGCGGGCTTCGGTGTAATGGCTGTGAAAATCCTATATAAGCAATACCTAAAGTTGTCTGGGGGTCGGCAGCTCGGACTCGGCCTGCGTGTCAGGGGAGGTGCTGTCGACTCCAGCTTGCTGGCGGAATAAAGACTTTGCCTGTACTTACATCTCCATGCCTGTGTCCTTTGTTCTCTCGGGAAAACCCTTAGTTCCTGCCTGTGTCCTTTGTTCTCTTGGGAAAACCCTGAGTTCCTGGACCCTAACAGGGCAAGGGTAGGGAATGGTAAATGGAAATAGAAGAGAGCAGGACCTGTGTGGGGAGAGCATCCTGATAGAAGCTGTGACTTTCAGTCAAAGGCACAGCCAGCCTATGTAGTCTGCAGAGAGAAAGCCAAAAAAAGTAAATATGCTACCCTCATTCTCCCCACTACCAGGGCTCCCTATTGATCAGTCCAAAGCCAGAGGACAAGGAGGCCCTGTTCATATAATCCACATGGGTCACTCTCCTGGAACGCAGGCAGCATAGAGCATGCATATGAAAGATAAATAGAGAATATCTAGTACAGATAGTAACATAGAGAATATTCTTTACAAATTTCCAGGTACATATTAAGTCACATCACTCTTTTTCCCTATATAAGGCTAACTCTGCTTCTCAGTAGAGTCAACAAGGACAAGGAAATAAAAAAAGAGGTCATGGCTTAGGATTTAGCTTAACTGTGTCCCAATAAATATTCCTCCAAATTTCCATTTTCTAAATCCATTGTGACCCACCCCATGCCATACTTATTTGAATTCCTAGAAGGTGAGTGAAACCGCGAGCTTCTTATAAGAAGGGTGCTATTAAATTAAAGGCATTGGACTAGCATCATTAAAATGATGCCTCTGGTCTTCTCTCTGATTTCTGAACCCAAGGTGCATTGAATATAGACAGATAAAAGTAGTGCTATGCCTGATTCCCGTTATATTTAGTATGTTGTGGAATAGCTCTGATAATACATAACATTCTTCTTATGCAGAGTTAAAACACAAAGTTTCAACCTTGAATTCTTAGTAACACACAAAAGAAGCTGTTCCCTTACCTGGTGAAGTTAGTAAAACTAGCTTGGCATAAATTAAAGTGGCTCATGCTTTTTGATCCTCTGCTAGATTGCTCTTTGGTATGGGTGCCAGTTTCAACACCTATAAAATGAGAAAAGATATTATCAAATATTAATGAAAGTTGCACACCTTAAATTCCCAATGTCCCAATGATTATTTACTCCAGGTCTTCACATGCTGGGATCTGAAAAGTCCATCTTAATTAGTTCTCAATTTCTTCTGCTGAATTTTATATTGCTGAAATTAATAATGCCAATAATTATATAATCAAACAAGGATACTAATAATGGCTGTCAGGCATAACATGTTGAGAATATTGGCAGATAAAAGATGAGGATAAAAGACAAAAGATATAAAGCTATTGTAATAGAGGCTTAGAGAAAATTGAATATGGCTTTAGAAATTATTTCAAATGAGGGAGTGTGGGTAAAACTGAAACATTTCCAGAATATCTCGCCTGGCTTTGGTACATCTGCATATCAACAGGCGTTCAGAAGTGGAAAGAAGTATGGCTTTAGTGCATTTGTATCTTTCCTCAGGGGTGGAGTAGTTCATCTCCATATCAATGGGTAATTACTTGGGCAACAGAGGGCTTATCTGTACCTGAGAGGTGAGGGGGAGGATGGTGTTGTTGCTGCTGGAGCAGAGAAGAAAGATGGCCTGGGACTGCAGTTTGTGAGCAATAAATGCTTTTTAAATTTTATTTCTCCCTTTGACTGATTTTGATTTTTAGGGGTATTTTGCCCCAGGATTTCCTTTCAGTGGACCTACAGGGAGCTTTTGGAAAAGAAATCTCAAAAATTCAAAGCCTTTTCAATCAGTGAATCTTACTATTGAAAGTTTCGTTATATCTAATTTTACTTTGTTGAACACTGGACCATCTACATTTAAAACAAATGCCTGAGAAAGCTAGTGTTTCAGAACCAGAAGATACGATGTTTTCCTGATAAATTATCTAGAGAAAGAATTCTTATTGTTAATTTTGTCTACCTTTCTAGTGAATAAAGCAGAAAACTGAATAAAATAATGACTAATTATTTAGGAATTAGACACTCTTGAGGTTCTGTTATTTACTGTCTGTGTTACCTTGGCAAGTTATTCAATTCCCTTGAGTCTCTGTTTCCTTATCTATAATACTAGGATGACAATACCTACCTACTTAAAATATAATTGCAGATTAGGAGAGATTATGTAAAATGCTTAGCCTGGTGTTTGACACATGGTGAGTACTCAGTAGTTTGCTATTATCATGTTTTGATGCTTATATAGTTCAGTACCTAGAATTACTATATAAGTAGAAAGAATAAAGGCTTTCATTGGTGCTCTGGCTTAATGGATTATCAAGAAGTCTCCTGAACTCAAAAGATTTCTTTAAACTAGAAGTTTCAACAAAATAATTTGTTTTTTGAGTAAGACTTCTGGAGTAATATTTAAGAATATAAATATATAAATATGGATAACATGAAGGTGTTATCAGGCACTGCTCTTCTCCCAAAGGAAGCACCTTGAGATAAGTGGATTGCAAAAAGCTGTTCACTTATCTGATGAACATAGTAAAACTGGCCTTGCATAAATTTAAAGTCGCTGATGCTTTTTAATGCTCTGCTAGATCACTCAGGATCATTTCGTTATGGGTACCAATTTCAGTGCCTGGAGAAAGCAATGGAAGTGGAGAGAGGGCTAAGGCCAACTGCTTACTTCTTCACTTGTCTTCCCAGGACTGGTATTACCATTTAGTTCACCAGTGAATGATTCTAGGGCTGGAGGATAATTAAGATTCCAGGTGGTCTGCAATCTTCTGGTCCCTTCCAGGACGGCTTGGTTTGCCATTAGAAGATATCAGAAAGGGCTACATACTTCCTGAAGCTGGACTCCTTTCAATTCATTCAAAGCAGCAGATAGTAGTCTGCAAATTTCTCCCATTCCCTCTAGTTTACCTCAAGGTAATTAGAATGACCTTAGTTTCTGTTTTACAAGCATTCTTTGAGCATTAGTTTACGTAATAGATACTGCCTGGAAGCCAGTTATATAGAGAAAAATTAGACGCAGTTTCAGCCCTCAATGAGCATGTGGTCATTTGAAAGAAGCAAAAACACTTTGTGGGACCTAAGCATTTAGTAAGAAATCCTAAGTTAGCATAAGCATAGCCATCTTAAAAAGCCTAGAAACCATTTCCTAAAGGTATGACTCAGGAGAGAATTAAAACTGGGTAGGACCTTGAAAAACAAGTTAGTCAATCATAAGCACAGACAGCAGTGACCTTTAGTCAGCTAACCTCAATCAGTTAATCATACATACCAAGCTTATCTTGCTAAAACCCACCCTAGCATTCTGAGGGTGATCTTATCTCACTAAACCCCCAGGATGTGGCGCCAGCCGACAATCCATGTGTCTATGGAAAAACCCTGTTAGTACTTGTGGAAAAATACTGTCCTCTTGGAAAATGCTATAAAAACCTCTGGCTTTGGCTGCTCGGGGTCCTTGATGAAACCCACTGCGTCGGGCTGACACTTGGACCCCAGCTAGCTGGTTCCTGAATAAATTCCTCTTGCTTGTTGCATCAAGAGACACCTTCCGTGAGTGATTTGGGGCAGCGTCCTCCTTTGGGAGAATCCAACAACTTAAGCTTGTAATTTCAATACATTGTGCAAAGTACAAGGATAAGGATGTTGAGTCCAGGAGACTTCTCAGTTACTAAACCAGAGCACAAAAGAAAGCCATTATTCTTTCTACTTATATGGGAACTGTATGTACTGAATTATATAAACATCAAAACATGATAATAGCAAACTACTATTTACTGAGTACTTGCTATGTGTTAGACACTAAGCATTTTATATGCTTGATTAACTGGGTGTTATAGAACTACCAAGAAGCCACATGAAACTTTGGCTGGGTATATAGGAAGAAAGGGGAGTAAGAGACTGTTTTCAGAGAGAAACCTGAGCCAGAGGGATAGGGTGATAGAAGTGGAATGAAAACTGAGGTTTTTCACTTTTGCTGGAGTGCTATTGGCATACACCTTGCCTGATTCAAATATCTCAAATGTTAATACTAAAAAATATGACAGATTTGCAGTTTGATTAGATCCTCCTAAAGATATGCACATAAATGATTATACTGAGGTACATCATCAACTCTAAAAGAGAATGCTTGCAATCTCTTAAGTTTGAAATCTATAGCTAGAGCAACTTCTTAAAACTATTACAGAGTATCTATCAAATCAGTATCTAATCTATGTATACTAGATATATATACATACATGTTACAGATTTAATTAAATTAAACTTTCTTGAAAATAATATTTGGTTGTTCAATAAATCGATAATGAATTTTGTTTTGTGTTGCTCCTATGGAGATTTGGAGATAAAGCTGTCTTCTCTTCTAAAAACACTATTTACTGTGGGAACTAGTTCCTGGCTTCTTATTTCATTCTTCTACACAAGCTATTTCGATTTTTATTTGTTTTTCAAGGAAACAACTAATTTAGTCACATTTGTGTGTGGTGACTGTGACAAATCTTGACTAGTAAAATTAGATAGAATAAGAGTATTTGTAAAGGGTCAATTCATTTATTTGTGCTCAAAAAGAACACCCTTACAGCATTTTTAAGAAATTTGCCCACAAAAATGGATATTTTGGATAGTATGGTTTCAACTGCTTTTGCAGCTTCTATTATGGGAAACACAAAGTGATCATCCAAGTAGTCACTGATAATAAATCGCTTGCTAGTACAAGCTAATTAATTATTTTTTAATAATTTAAATTTTTGTATGGAATGTTATAAATTAAAGGTGTTTTTGGTATACACACTAACTAGGAAACTTCAAGCACCTTTGTGAAGGTTTAAAAGCACTTTTAAGAATGAGCTTACAGAATTTTTTTCAAGATCCGAAATCACTTTTAATATATCTATAGGAAATAGCTTAATGAAAAAAAAAGTCAGGACCAAAAGATACTCATTCATGATTTCTAAAAGCTCCAAAACTAAGAATAGATGGGAATTTCTTCAAACAAGTAAGTTTTCTTTTGCCAGTCCTACTCAACCTTGTACTGAAACTCCTAGCTAGAGAAATAAAGGAAGAAAAACACTAAATAAAGAAATATATTGATGGAATGGAAGGTACCAGATTGCTAAAATGTCAATTCACCCCAATTTCTTTACAGATTCTACACAATCTCAAAAATTGTATAACTGCTTTACATGAACACTGGGGCTGAACCAATGAGTGAATGGAAAGTAGACAGTGGGAGCTAGGAATTTCATGGCCAGAGAAAGAAGTTCTAGATAAGCAACCGGAGAAAGGGTAGAATGAACCATTGTTATTCTACATTATGATTGGAGGTATCACTATGATTATGTGTATAGCCGAATACAGATACAGATGGAAAGATATTGGAATAAGTATAGATATATATGTATACATGGGTTAGTATGCATATATTTCCCTAACTCTTATCACTAAGAGGGCTTGGAGGCAATGACTCCAGTAGTACAGAGCACACCAGCAACCATATCTAAGTTTCTAGGTACTTTCCCCAGTAAAAAGAACCAGGGCTTCTAGGAGAAATTACTAGATCTTGGGTAGGAGATACACAAGATGAGGCTGGAACATCTTGTAGGTTCAGAAAGTAGGGTAGTGCTCCGAAAATAAAAGAATCAGGGTTTATCAAAGGAATACAGTAGCTAACCTGAAAAATCTCCTGATGACTAAGAGTGGAACACTTTGTGCAACACGATATATAATAGAGTCTTTGATTAAAATGCAAAAAGTAAAATAAATCTCCACAAATTTATACTGATACAGATAAAGGACTGAATAAATAAATAAAGGTGGGAGAAGAGGCAACACTTCCTTACAGTAAAATTCTGCATAATGTTTGTAGATACTCCTTTTTCCAAGAAATAGGGTTTAATCCCCCTCTCCTGTTTCAGGTGGACTTTGCTGGGTGACTTGCTACCAAAGAATAGAGGATTACAATAAATGTAAAAAACTAACTTTTTAGTGGAGAAACCTGGAGGACACGACCTAGGGCAGGGGATCATATTTTACTTCCTCAGTGAGTCATGTTGATACCATGTGTCCCTGATATGACGTAAGGAGAATAGCATTTTACCTCTGTGGTATTATTCCCCATCTCCCCCTGCAGTGGTTCCAATCTAACCTTGAGATAAACACCAGACAAAACAAAAATTTCTACCACAATGCATGGGATACATCTTGGAAACTCAATGCATGATGAGTACTCCCTAAAACTGTCAAGGTTATCAAAAAAGGAAAGTCTGAAAAACTGGCACAGCCAAAGAGAAACCTAAAGACACACGATGATTAAATGTGATGTGGTATCCTGGATGGGAGTCTGGAGCAAAAAAAGGACTTCAGATAAATCTAAGATGTCTGCACGATGTATAATTTTTATATAATAACAGTTTATCAACACTGGTTTAATAGTTGTGACAAATGTATTATGTTAATATGAGATGCTAATAACAGGGGAAGTTAGTCTTGAGGTTTACATGGACTCTCTGTACTACCCTTGCAACTTTGCTGTACCTCTAAAACTATTCTAAAATTTAGAAAATAATTTTAAAAATCTAGGGACATCTGGTTTCTGGTCCAGCATGCAAGAAGCTTAGAAGTCGCCACTCTGTCCTAACAAGTAAAAAGCAGAACAAACCGAAGAAAACAATTGTTAGATTAATCAAAGAAGTGAGGTGACAGGGCAAACCAATGCACCAAAACTGCAGAGACAGACAAGCAGATACAGAGAATCACATTTTACAGAGCAGAAATTCATGAGCAGAAACTTTTGTGGGGACTGGTGTCAGGGCAGGAAAACCTGAACTATAAGTGATAAATTACAAGAGGCTCAGTATGTACAACTCTGAGGGTCAAAAACTCCAGGGGACCCACTCATAGGGGCATCTCCACAATTTTGTGAGATAAACCTTGAAAAGTTCTACCATGTACTCACAGTGAATATTGGAGAAAAATTACCTCATGTTTCTGCTTGGGGGAAGGGAAAAGGAACCATTTTGAAATATGGCGGGAATCCTCTTTTCATAACAAGGCATGTCCTAAATAGGGACTATTTTACCAGCATGTAACCTGCTTGGCAGAAGGGAAAAGCTCAACTTCAGGGAGTTCTAGCTTTTCACATGGGAGAAGGAAAACACCCAATTCCACTCCCCTGTAACCTTCCATGCTGGGAAACTGAAATACATACCAGCCATTTATGCTATCCTGTACCACTGAAGAGTAAATATGTGGGTCAGGGTGCTGAGAACACTGGTGAAGTACATAGTCCAGGGGCACAGGCTCACCATTAGACTGAGACCTAATCATAGGACGATGGAACACTTCCCATTCACCCACACCTATGACTACATTGTTAAATGCCTATTTACTGCAATTCTTTATATTCAGTACATAATCTCCAATGGTGAACAAAAAATTAAAAGAAATACTAAAAGGTAAGCATACACACATGCAGCAGTTTGAAGAGACTGAACAAGCATGAGAACCAGAGTCATGTACAACAGGAATGTTAGGATTATCTGGCTCGGAATTGAAAAATAAACTGATTCATATGTTAAGAGATATAATGGAAAAAATAGAGAAAACACACACATACACACACACACATATGTGTACCAATTCTTTGTACATTCATCTGTTGACAGGTACTTAAGTTGTTTCTATGTCTTGGCTATTGTGAATAATGATGCAGTAAACTTGGGAGTGCATGTGCAGATTGCAGATATCTGATATCCTTTTTTCATTTCCTTTTGGTATATATTCAGATGTGGAATTGTTGGGTCATATGATAGTTCTATTTTAATTTTTTGAGGAACCTTCATAGTGTTTTCACAGTGGCTGCACCAATTTACATTCTGACCAACAGTTCACCAGGGTTCCCTTTTCTTCACATTCATGCCAACACTTGTTACATTTTGATAATAGCCATTCTGACTGATGTGACATAGTATTTCATTGTGGTTTTGATTTGCAGTTCCCTGATGATTTTTTAGTGATGTTGGGCATGTTTTCATATACCTGCTGGACATTTGAATGTCTTCTTTGGAAAAATATTTAGTTTCTCTACCCATTTTTAAATCAGATTATTTTGTTGTTGTTCGATTTTATGGGTTCTTTTTATATTTTGGATATTAGCCTCTTATCTGACATATAGTGTGCAAAAATTTGCTTCCACTCTGTAGGTGCCTGTCCATTTTGTTGATCGTTACTAGTCTGTTCAAAATGTATTTTTTTATGTTTCTAATTTTTTATTGATAACCAGACACGGTATACAAGGTTAAAGGAACTACTGTAAATCAGCCTGTAGTACTGTGGTGGTAAGCTTGGGGTGGGGGAAGAGGAAGTATTCTATGGTCTTATAATCAGGTTTCAATTTTTAGTGAGCCTATGTGTCTAGAATGTGAACTTTACACACTTTTCAGTCCCACCCTCCACCCTCTTAGGCTGGACAGTATGGGTAGAGTGGTCTAGAGTTGGGTATTTCCCTTCCTGTAGGTCAGTTGGGCTCTGATATTGGAGCAGGTTAGGCTCTGGTTAACTAGTTTCCCCCGAAGGCTGACCTTTTTGTGAAAAATAGAGTGCTCTGGCATATTTAAAAATGGCTCTTCTCCTCCCAACTGCCAGAAAAATGAATTGATTTTTTTTCTAATAGTCATTGTGCAACCTGGCCTAACTCCTGAGTATTGAACCTCAATTCCTCCAACTATCTGAGTATACCACACTATTTCCTTTAACCTTTCATTTTCTGAGTCTCTTTTATCCTATCAAGGATTACTTAGCTTTCAGCTAACAGTAAATGTACTTGAAATCTAGAATCCAATTTTTCTATGTTGTCACTTTGTTTTATTCTTGTATATGAAAAAATGGGAATATAACTTGATGGATTTCTTATGCTGTAAATAAAGGAAGAAATGTTATTTCCCTCTGTTACCAATCTTGGTGCTTTTGTTGAACCTTTAAATAATTCTCCTCTAGTCGCAGGAAGTTCTCTTGGTCATGGATATTCCAATTTTCAAGGCACATTAAGATCATCTACATTTAAAACCTAGTTCCTGTAGCTTTGGAGAAATATGGTGATGTTGAGGTATAAAGGATGAGATCAATAGCTATGATGGGAATACCATGTGTAAGGCATTGTACTGGATGCTTTATTATGATATTTCATTTGTTTCATGTAAGTACTTTATTCCTACTTTTTCAAATGAGGTATTTGAGACTTACAGAGATTTAACATTTCATTAATCTTCTAAAGGGTGAATTCAAACACACTTGCTTAGACTCCAAATACTAAGTTCTTTTTACTATATCACATTCCCTTCCAAAATAATTATAAACATATCCCTCCAAAGATCTACTAGAATATTGTGGGGTTGTCCCCCACAACTATACATTTTCTAACACAAAATAGCAGAGAATTAAAATAATTGTGGCCAATTTGTATAATCTTATTAATTATCCTAAGTTTTGATGCTGCCCAAGTAAGGATTGTGTTTATCATGACAAGAAAATGATAGCTATAATTTATGGTAAGTTTTCACCCATTTGGAAATTTTGCCCCATCAGTCAAATAATAGCATTAATAGCTACAATTTAGTGCATCCCCTATAAATAAGTCACTTTGGTATTCATCAACCACTGATTTCACAACAATCTTCTGTGGTAAAGATTGTTCCTGATGTTTTAAAGCTGGGCCAGCAGAAGTTGTATATATTGCCAAAGTCGTACAGCTAGTAAGGTGAAAAAAGGCAGGATTAAAACACAGATCCCTCTAACTTCAACGTCTTTGTGCTTTGTCCACTATGTCATAGTGATGGCACCACTCATCACTCAGTAGCACTAATGATTCCATCTCTCTGAATTATCTTCCCCCAATTCCATTTCTCCATCAGTGACATCTTTGTTTATTAGATTGACTCATTTATCATCATTTTCTTCACTTGTCAACCATGATTTATTTATACCCCTTGCTAGATCTTTTTAAACCATCCTCTTCTCTGATAAAGTAGACCAAGAAAGTTATCACTTTACCATACACCATGTCCTCTCACATCACACCACTGTAAGTGAATATCTATAATATTTGAAGAGCTCCATAAGGGAATAAAATTAATGTATCTTCTCTGCCCCATTGTACAGTGACAAATAGCCACTCTGCAATTCTGAGGCATGAAAAGGCAAATAAAAAAATACTAATTATCTAGTTTTGGGCTGCTTTAAGAAGTATATGTAAATGTGTAAAATTAAGGGAGATGAGTTACTCCATGTACATAGTTACACATTGAGTTAACGAGTAAAGTTAAGTATAGGTCAAACATTCTGAGTTTATTTGACATCAGAGGTAAGTTTCTGAATAGAGACCATGTGTGTATACAACTATCTAGCTATTAATCATTCTACTTTCATACATTCCCCCTCTTTATTAGAAGAGAATGAGTCACTTATATCTTTTAGTTTGGCAGATAGTTTTCCAAAACCATCTAGCAATATAGAAACAGAATTAGGAAAGACATAGCACCAGGTATTTAATGGTTTAAAAGCACAAGATATTCTCTCTTCCACCCCATCTGAATTTACCTGTTAAAAGAAACCCAACCGAATACCTATTAGAGGCCACCACAGGTATGTGAATACCAATTTCTTCACTTCCTGAATTTTAGATTTATCGTACGACAAAGATATTAAAAAATAAAATGTGTATTTATTTCTTATAATAACACCTCGATACATGTGATTACCTTTGTTCTTACCATAAAATGTAAGCAAAGTTTAATATGATAGAATACAAAGACATGTAGTGGAATGCTGAAATGCTCCATGGTGCTCTAATGTTCTTTTTCAGTGACACTAAATCATTTACAGCTAAATTTTAACACCTGCTGCCATTAAGAAAAATGTGCCAGTCCTCCTCCATTTGAGAATTACAGTAGCCAATGAATGGCTATTGATTTGAGCTAACTAAAATGGTAAAATGCAGGGACTGAAATTTGGATTAGGCTTTACTTTAACATTTCCCAAAGCAGAGGTCACAGTGATAGCATCGATCAGGTGTAAAGCAGATGACATTTAAGTGATCTTGTTGGGCCAACTGCAGTGATGCCTGATTGTCCTTTCTGCATCTGGAAACAAAACATTGTGTGAGGGCAGAGGTGATATTACTCATTTCCAACTGCTCTCTGTATTTTTCCCAATCTCCCAAAGCACACAGACATTTATGTGAGAATTCCTGTCAGCCAAGGCACTTACCTCTCTGCATATTATGTGAGAACTGGTTCCTAGGGACTGATGCTATCCATATACAGAAGTGTGCAAAACCCCTTTTCCCCCAGGAAGCCCTCGCTTTCTCAATGTTATAGCAATCTCATCAGTTTTTTGTATGAGACTTCATCACAAATAGCTCTTCATGATCCGAATTTACCCAGTTCTCTCACTGTCATCACTAATACTCCTTTTCACTTCATTGCTATCTTGCTAGGAAGGTGGTGCTCATATAAAACTAATACTCACTAGGGCATTACTGAGTGACTTCTCCAACCTAATGCCTTAACCCTCTCAGTGATGCCTACCACTTAAAATAGGATTCTCAGAGAGATAAATGTTCTAAGTCTAAATGTTATGCCCTTTTGCCAACCATGTTGAAGAAACACTTTGTTTATAGGGAGTAAAATTTATTGTGAACTAACATACAAAGATAATGATTTACTTGTGCAAGAAACCTGGAATGGTAAATTCTTACTATTAATTATAATATACTATTACTATACTATAGGAATAGTAATTCTTACTATTAAAAAATCATTAAAGCTGACAATTGCTTAGATTAGAATCTTCTTTGGAAATCTTCACTTAGAATAGACCAGGGTAATGTGGAACTAACAAATGAAGAATGGTATTGGCTCTCAAGGTTGCATGAACACAGAAATCTATAATAAGCTCTGTTAGAATCTTTAGTTATTGTGAATGAAAAGGTATTATTATTCAGATATTTTCTTCCATTGATTTCTAGATTGACTACATGACTAGTCTGACTTTTTTCACCTCATTTTCATAATCTATATTTCCCAAAGAACAAGCTGATTCAGATTTTACATGAAATGAAATTATCCTAATAGAAATAAATAACCTTTGGTGTGCAATGATATTCTTATAAGAAAATCATAACTTTCCATTACTGATAGCCCTATGTAGGCAAAAATATTATTTTCATTTTTTTATCTAAAAATAAGAACTAATTATACTCACCAACATTATGGTATTATTAATTCCAAGAGAATGGAAGTTACATCATTGAATTCTTGCAATGCACCATAATGCCAGTGGAAGATCACGATTTATGGAATAAAAAGGAGGAAAGTCTAATAAAGGAAAGCTTAAAGTATTATCAAAAAGATAGAACTCTCTCTGAGTGTTGCTTTGCTTTTTTTGTTATCCAATCTTTCCACAACCAATTTTTACCATGCAATCAATGAATTGAAAAAATAAGATATAAAAATATTTTTCCCCCATAGAATCAGAGCCAGCAATCAATCAGTGAATAAATTTTTTCTCACTATTTGGCATTTTAAGATCCTCAGATTGTTTTAAAAACCATTTAAAAAATCTGGCAGTCATTATTAAGGGTAGCTAAATCAAGGTAGCTTTCACAACTTATTTGCATGAGAAGATATTTAAAAATATTGAATACACATAGCACATCTGATTAAGTAGCATTTAAAAATATTGAATACACATAGCACATCTGATTAAGTAGCATTTAAAAATATTGAATACACATAGCACATCTGATTAAGTAGCATCCAAAGCATTCTCATGATCAACAATATTTGTCTTGATTTATGAAAAGACTGTTAGATCAGCTTAAAAGGGCAAATCTATGTTGGCATAGTCCTTTAGCAGTTTACCCTTTGACTTTGATGAAACCAAGGATTACATAAAACTAGGGCTATTCTGCTAATAGAAAAAATGTTACTTTATGTTGAATGAGTTCATTTTTATAACAAGTAATATATCATTGTTCTACATTTCATGATAATCACTTTTTCCAATTTGACGTTGAAGAAGGTATTAGAAAGTGGTCATGGTATCAGAAAGTGTTGGTGTTCATAGTATAGTGGTTATCAAACTTTAGCATGTATCAGAATTACCAAGAGTGCTTGTTAGAACAAAGTTTGCTTATCCCCACTCCAAATGTTTGTGATTCAGTGGGTCTAGGTTGGGTCTGATAATTTGTGTTCCCAGCAGTATTCCAAGGTGATGCTATGCTAACTGCCCAGGGACCATACTTGGAGAACCACTGGAGTAGTATAAAGAAAGAGCCAGAAGTGAAAAATCTGGGTCCTAATTTATCCCAGTCACCAAGCAGATGTGCTTCCTTAGGCATTTACCTTATGTATTTATAAAACAAGTGAACAGTTACTGGATCTTTATTTTTAAAAAATATTGGTACCCAACTCTTGACATTCACTCATTAATTTGATAAATATTTGAGCACCTTCAATGTGACACACAATGATACTGGAGATACAGTGATATAAAACAAATCCTATTCCTCATAGAGCTTACATCCTAGTGGGAAACAAAATATGCAGTATAATATATCAAATGGTGATAAATGCTATGGAGAAAAATTAAAGCCAACTTGAGAGATTAGGGAGCGATAGAGTGATAGTGAAGGAGGTAAACGATTAAAGTTTTAAAATCTCATTTGATCATAAATACCACCTCCTGTAAGACAGGCATTTGTATTCCCATATTGTTGCTAAGGAAACTGCAGCTTAGAAAAGTTAAGTACTATCCCCAGTATTACACAGCTAACAGGTAGTAAAATTAGGAATTGAACTCAGATCTGACTCCAAATATTATTCTCTTAACTAACATATCATCTCCCAAGTAGATAAAGCATCTAGGCATGGTGATTGGCACAAAAGAGTCATTAATTAATGTGGTTATTATCATTGCTTCCATAACCAAATTGATTTATCATATAAAAATCCTGTTTCTCAGATGAAAAAACAGGGTCTCAGAAAGATCAAATGATTATCCTAAGTTCACCCACTGAGTAAACAATAGACATCAGATAAGAATTCTGGCCTGATTAACTACAAAATGCATACTTTTGCTGCTACGGTAATCTGCCTTGTCTCCATAAAATGAGGACAATAGTATAATTATACAGAAATATTCACCTGCTTGTGAATAGCCTTTGATAAAAATATAGAACATTATATATTTACAAACTGTATGTTTGTAGCAATTGTTATTTCCTTTTGGACAAATAATGGTTAATATCTTGGGTATTAGGGAATCCAGAATACCAAAAAAGGAAACATTTCTCACATGTTTTTTGTTAGGATCATTAAAGAGTTCATCTCAGCCTTTTAGCCTCATTCAATTATAAAGAGTCTTTTGGAGATGTATTATTTTAATCAAGGTATTCCTTTGCTGAGCATCATGAGAGAAGCAAACATGTATCATAAATGGATACTTTTTCTAATCATTCCTAAGTGAAATATAGGCTGATCTTCCAAATTAGAGTGCTCCTTTTACTGAAGATCATGCTCAATATTTTGCAGGAGTCAAGAAAACTTGTGGCAGCAATACTCATCAGGTTGATATCTCAAAAGAATGGGTAGGCTTGCATTACAGACTGGGGAAGTTCAAACTACTCTAGTCACCCTATTCATAGTTTTCAGACAGCCTTTGGAAGTGTTTATTGCCAGTTTAAGATGGAAGTTGAAAGACTTCCCTCCCTCAGTATTGATCAGTTTCCCTTTTCATTATATAGGAGTCATCAGTTCCATTGAAGCATTAAAATCTATCAAACCTCCTAGAAAATACTATATTCAAGCTAAACCTAAGGGTCATCTTTGCAATTGTCTCTCACAACATTTATAATTAGAAAATAACAAAACCTAGATATAAATAATGGTTTTATGTATTTGGAATGTGAATTACTATTTTAAAGATTTTGCTAAAGAGTTTTGCATCAGCAAAACTGTGCTGTGGGAAACAGATACTGGGAGTTATTTTCTTAATTTCCACAACTTGAAAGCACCAAACTAAAAACGTTTTGGGTTTGTATTCTGCTTGCAACTCAGTGTGTCAAAAGGAAAATATAATAAAGCAAAACTCTTATAGTCAGAGCATAGTTTGGTTGGAATAACAAACTGAATTTCAGACCCCATACACATTCATACTTGATTGGACCATTGAACAATTTCCAGTGGGTTTTATTTGGTGTTCTTGGTTTCTAATTGTAATTTATAATTAGGCTACTTACATGGAAGTAAGAAAGGCCCTCTTCTGAAAAAAAAGGAAACTTTATGGAATTCCCTAATATAATTATTCTCAACGAAATTTAGGCCACTGTGGGAAAGCAACATCAAGTTCAAAACTTAAAATAAAAAACAGCACTTTTGCATTCTCTCATACTGATATGATTTAAGCTTTCATCAGTAAAGAACCAGACATGTTATTTCAAATCAAAAGAAAACACCAAAAATTCATCCTGAAAAGTAATTGGGCTTTTCACTTGAATCACTAAAACTTTCTCATTTTCAACAACTCTTGTTTTGAATCTTCCTTTGTTCCCAATTCAGACACTGAGTATTACCCCAAATAGCTACCATTTTTTGCTTTTCAGAGATTTATCAGGCCAAATATTTGACAAAGATAGTGCCTGTAAGTGCTGAGGTGCAGGTGTGCATGGCTAGGCTTGGCATCCATCAGTGGTCATTGGTGCCAAATCCAAGTCCATTGTACTTATATTGCTGCAGGCACAACAGATGTAGGTGCAACTTGTTTTGGAAATAGTTCCTATTTTCTGTAAATCTAGTTAGTGCTTCAACAACATTATCCAGTTATGAAACCAAGCCAATCTAGAAAGACACCACCGGTAAATATATAGAATTATAAAATATGAGCCTCATCACAATATAGTGATCATTTATTCATTAGTCATACAGATCAAGTGAATGTCTCAGGGTGCTCACTTAGAAATTAATGTCAAACTTGCAAGGTTTTATAGCTCTTATGCCTTTGTTATATACCAAGTGGCCACACACTGGTCTTTAAATAATGAGCTTGGCCTGTAATATTGCTCATCTGTGTCTTGATGAAGGTCTATGACAGCAGTTAGTATAGATGGTGTCTTATTTGAATTGATCCTTATTCATAATCAAATGGACTAGTTGCAGTCAACCCTAAGATTTCAATCTACTTTTGAGCCCTTCCAAATATGTAAATCTTCCTTTCTCTTTACATAGATTTCTCTGCTTAACTGTACCCTAGAGAATTGTGTGTTACAATGGCACATGTGACATCCTGCAAGAATAGAAGGCAAAGCATTCTTTCATACCCCCATTACAATACTGTTAGTGTTTACAACTGGGTCAACTTAGTGACCACTATTTAGGAAAAGGTAGAGGTGGAAGATGGATTGTTTCATGCTTTTTGATTTGCCAATATGTACAAATGTAATTGTACATGTGTCTTAGATTGTACGTGCATCTTGATATCTCTATATTCTTTATGGTTAAAAGAAAATTTTATCAGACATGGATAAAAGTCTGTTGAATTTTGGTCTGCTACATATCACACTGATTGAATTCTTGAGACAGGCAACAAATGGTAGCTTGATATCTGAATTCATTTACTAAGATGAGCAAATACATTGACAGGTGAAGGCTATGAAAGAAATTGGCTTCCTGTAAATCACACTCCAATGTGTGGTGTCATATTTCAGGCCTTTGGTCATACCCCTTCTGTCTCTAGAGTCTCTCTTTGATCCAGTAAATCTTTCTGATCATGGTGTACAGTAGCAAGAGCCCAATGGATCTATGAATTATTTTGATGGTATACCTTAGAAAAGAGATCTTTCCTAGGAAGCCATGTGAGTTGCAGTTTTTGATTCAATTTGGCTTCATGGAAAGAAGGATATTTAGTTCAAGTTCAAGTGACTTGGGGTCACTGGAATGCTATTTGAATAAGTCAAAGCATGAATTTCCTATGGATTATATCAATGTTTTGATCAGTTCATGTATATTCAGATGCTTGTTATCTTTGTAGCTTTGGTAGATTTCCATGGGAACCTCTTCATCTTAAGAAGGAATAATAAGGTTCTTAAGGAAATGGAGTTTTAAAAACCTTAAAAATATTGGAGCTCAATAACTATTTGTTGATTGGATGATATTGTTAAATGAGTTTTGAGTAACTAGGAGATGTAGGTCTTTGAAAGTGGAGTTATAATGATGAGGCTTCATAATCTTATATCAATGAATAGAGAAGAAAGTGTAGAGTAATTACAGATATGATCACAATTAAAATCTGCATCAGCTTTCAAAATTATATAATCACTAATAAAATTATTGATTTTATGAAATCTGTTAAAGGACTTCTGTCATTACAATATTAAAATACAAAAGACATTTTAAATCTACCCTCTAGAGTGGTCCTTAAAATAAGGTTTTTCTAGAGGTAATGAATCATCATAAATTGATCATGCCTCTAAGTTTTAGCTATTAAGTATTATGGCCAAACCTAATTGTCATCTTCATAATGTGCAAGTTATTGACATAAACTTGTTTGATTTAAGTGTGTACTCTATTTAATATTATATAGATTGTGCTGTCAGGTCAGACTGGTCCTTTGTTTAGTTTCATATCATATATTCAAAAAGACTACATTTGCTTCTGAAGATCACTGAAATTTTTGAACTGTTGACTATAGTTCATTAAAGTCTTTTATAGCCATACAGCTATTCCATATATGCATTGATTTTCTGATCTTAAGTAAAGATCAAAGAAATTGTCTTATTAAGCAATGCCTACATTTTTGATACCCAAGAAACAGAATTATTCTGCTTTTATTACTCAGTATAAAATTGATTTGATTGTATTATGTATAACTTCTGTGGGGGGTGTTATTTTTATGGCATATGAATTACTAAGAAAACAGAGAATAGGTCCTAAGAAACAAAAGTGAATTTTCTTGTTTGAATTCTATAAAACATTTAAATATTTAATACTTATACTTCTCAAACTTTCTAAAAACTTGAAGAGGAGAGAATGCTTGCAAATGCATCTTATGAGGCCAGCATTATCCTATTGCCAAAATCAGAAAAGAGCACCACAAAAAAGAAACTTACAGTGTTGAGTTCAAGATAGTGTAGGAAGATCCTGAGCTCACCCCCTTCCATGGATATAACAAATCTACAAGTACATATGGAACAATTCCCTCTGAAGGGCACCTAGAAACAGGATGATCAGAACTTCTGCAATAAGACACACCACTGAGATGGATGGAAGAGGCAGATATATTGTCTCACTAAGGAAAGAACCATACTCCATGTGCAGTGTTCTACAGTCAGGAGAGATCTCAAATGTATGGATCTTTTCCCCAAGGAGCAAGTGATTCAAGCTCCACATCAGACACTCCAAACCTTAGATCCTGCACAGGAGGACTAAGCACCCCCCAAAACAACTGACTTTGAAAATCAATGGGAACACATCCAGGAAAACTATAGAAATGTAGGGAAAGGAAAAATTATTCTTAAAGGCTTATATGGAGACTCGCTCAACCTGAGCACCAGTATAAACACATAGAATTGAAGACTGCATAGACCATAGATGAAGAAGAACCACTTAAAAGCCTCAGAGAGCCTGTCAGGGAGGTAGAGAGCAGCTGGATATCTCCCCAGTGAATGAGACAAAGATAGAAGCTATTTTTACTATCTTGTTCTCAGCACTGGTGGGTGTCTTTTGGAATCCTCCCTCTAGACTGCAAACACCAGGGGGAACACTGATGAGAGCCCTGCATAACCCTGAGCCTAGGCTGGGCAGCAATACTGACAGAATGATAACATTTCTCAGCAGCATGCCCACAGCATTCATAGCAGGATCTCACTACTAGCTGGGCCTTGGGAAAACCTTGCCGACCAGCATGCCTGCATCAGTCGTGGCCCCACCACAAGAGGAAGGCACATGCATCCCACACAGGGGACACCCCTGGAGCACATGGCTCTGGTAACCAGAGGAGACTGTGCTTTTGGGCCCCAAAGTATATCTCCTACATAAGGCTGCTCCTTCAACACTGGAAGATACAACTAAGCAACCTAATATGTAGAAACAGGGCAGTAGAAATCACTCAAATTAAACAAAAAGAAAAAAATAATTCTTTAAATTGAGGATAGTTTAAGGAACATGTAGGACACCAAGCATATTAACATTTGCATTGTAGGGGGCCCAAAAAGAGGAGAGAGAAAGAGGCAGAAAACTTATTTGAAGAAATAATAGCTGAAAACTTCTCTAACCTGGGGAAGGAAACAGATATCCATGTAGAGCAAGAAGAGACCAGGGTAGGTACATTGTAATTAAAATGTTAAAAATCAAAGAGAGAATTTTTAAAGCAGCAGGAGAAAAGCAATATTTACATACAAGGCAATCCCCATGAGAATATCAGCTGATTTTTCTGCAGAAAGTTCCCTTATACTTAACCCATAGAAATTAAACAACCAATGGGTCAATGGAGAAAACAGAAAAAAAAATACACTAGAATCAATGAAATGAAAACACAATGTTCCAAAATCTATAGGATGCAGTAAAAGCAGTTCTAAGAGGAAAATTTATAGCAATACAGGCATACTTCAAGAAACAAGGAAAATCTCAAATAAAAAATCTTCCCTTATACCTAAAGGAAGAGGAAAAGAAGAGAAAAACCCAAAGAAAATGTAAGGGAGAAAACAATAAAGATTAGAGTAGAAATAAATTAAATAGTAAAAAAAAAAGCCAATAGAAAAGATCAATGAAACTAGGGGCTGCTTCTTTGTAAAGATAAACAAAATTAATAAACCTTCAGTTAGACTCATCAGGGAAAAAAAAGGTCCCAAATAAATAAAATGAAAGAGTAGAAGTTACAACTGAGAGCACAGAAACACAAAGGATCATAAGAAACTACTATGAACAGGAGTTGCCAAGACCTCCACTAAGCCCATGGTACCCATGCCACTTCCTGGGAGAGCCATGGCCACTTTCCACTTGGCCCTCATCCAACTTCAGGTTTCTTCCATCAAATCAGATAACCTCACTCAAGCTTATGGCCTTATCCAGGAAGCAGCAATGCAAAGAGCCAAAGTAGGTTCTTTTCCAGAATGCTTTAATTCTCCATATGGCATGAAATATTTTCCTGAATATGCAGAAAAAATTCCTGGTGAATCCACAGAGAAGCTTTCTGAAGTAGCAAAGAATGCAGTTTAAATCTCATTGGAGGTTCCATTCCTGAAGAAGATGTTGGAAAATTGTATAATACCTGTGTGGTGTTTGGGCCTAATGGAACTTCACTGGTAAAGCACAGAAAGCTCCATCTGTTTGACATTGATGTTCCTGGGAAAATTACATTTCAAGAATCTGAAACATTGAGTCCTGGTGATAGTTTTTTCACGTTTGATACTCCTTACTGCAGAGTGGGCCTGAGCATCTGTTACAACACCCACTTTGAGGAGCGTGCACAAATCTACTCAGAGAGGCTGCCAGCTGTTGGTTTATCCTGGAGCTTTTAATCTTCCCACTGGACCAGCCCACTGGGAGATGCTTCAGTGATGCTGGGTTGTCGATAATCAGATGCATATGGCCATAGCATCTCCTGCCTGGGATGACAAAGCCTGCTATATCGCCTGGGGACACAGCACTATTGGGACTCCTTGGAGGTAGGTCCTTGCCAAAGCTGGCAATGAAGAAACAATCATGTATTCAGACATAGACCTGAGGAAGATGGCTGAAATACACCAGCAGATCCCCATTTTTAGCTAGATATGATCAGACCTGTATGCAGTGGAGGCCAAAAAGTCCTAAGGTTTATGTTTCCAATGTGTCATTAAACAGGATGATAAGTTTTTGCAACATAGTCAACTCCTTGCTGAGTTCATTAATAGAGTTTTTGTTTGGTTGTTTTAATAATTTCAGCCTTTTCCTTTCCTGGGAACTCTTTACTGAGATGACGGAGCATTAGCACATGATATTTTCCACATCATATTAGTTACAAAGGGCTCAGGCTGGCACTGAAGAGCAGAAGAGGGAATGGTTATTACAAATCTTCTATACTTAAGTTGCATCAAAGCAATTGGTAAAAGTATAAGCTCTTGGTATTCTGGTGGTTGACTCATCTGATTCAAGTATATTTGTGTCATGAACCTCTTATCTCATTACAGAGTGGAAATCCATTATGTAGAAAACTTGGTCTGGAGCTACTACTTTTGAACAGTACCTTAGTTACATTTTGAGTCTGTGTAGCTATGGGAAGCAAGATGATGGATCCTTGGTGTTATCTAGAAGAGATGGCACCCCACTCTCCCTACCAGTCTTCAGGCTCTTCAAATTCATGGAGCTAATAATTCAACCCAAGAGAAGGAGGCCGTAGGGGAGAGGCTGGGTCAACAGTGAGGCTTGTGTGAGAATGGCAGTGGTAGTATTTGGTCAAGGCAACTGAAGTATGAGTCTACAAAAGTTTTTCTGGATAAGGGTGAGTGTCTGAAAGTCTCTTTTTCCTTTTGCTTTATTCCCTCATAACATTTTTTAGCTTGAAAAAGACAAGTTGCCAGTCTAGTGGTTCTCAGAATCCTTTTGCACAATTAAAAATAAGAATTCCAGTCAACTTTTGTTTATATATGTTATAGCTAGTGGTGGGCTAGTAAGTGTTTAACAATTACCTGTCCAAGAAAAAGCCCTGGTTTTGTAGTAGTGTTTGCTAATGTCCATGATGTAAATACCTCAGACATGGCCAGGTTCAAGCTATCAATGACATCTCCAAACACAGAGTTGGGAGTAGATGCACACTTAGCTCTTGTGAGATGGTGCATCCCTGCTCTAGCATACCACTGTTTATGTATATATAGATACTTACCATATTGGAAAATAGAAAATTTTAAAACAAAAGAATACATGAGCACACATTTTATTAGCTACAAGAATGATGACATCATGTATCATTTAATCTTTGGAAAACAGCAGAGTACAAAAGTGAAAAAAGCAAGTTACTTTTTAAAATTAATGTACAATTTGGTAAAATTTGACACATGTATATATCTGTGAAACCATTCCAATCAAAATAATGAACATACCTCTCCCCCTGCCACAGAGTTTCCTTGTGTTCTTCTATAACCCCTCTAGCTGCTCTCTTCCTCAGACAATCACTAACCAGCTTTGTCACTGAGATTAGTTTGAATTTTCTAGAATTACTTAAAGAAGCAATCATACTGTATACTATTTTGTCTGTCTTATCTCACTGATCATAACTTTGAAGATTCATCCATGTGTGTGCATTAGTAATTCATTCCTTTTTCATTGCTGAGTAGTAGTCTACTGTATGGGTGTACCATTGTTTATCCATTTGCCTGTTGGACATTTGAGCTTCCAGTTTTTGGCTGTTATAAATAAAGCTGCTAAAAACATTAAAAAAAGAGAAACTATTATGAAAAATTATATAGCAATAAGTGGGTCAACCTGGAAGAAATGGATAAATTCCTGGAAAGATACAATCTTCCTAGACTGAATCAGGAAGAAACAGAAAATCTGAAAGACCAATTACTAGTAATGAAATTGGATCAGTAATAAAAAAAATCCCAGTGAACAGAAGTCAAGAACCAGATGGTGAGTTCTATCAAACATTTAAAGATGAATAAATACCTATCCTGTTCAAACTTTTGCAAAAAATTGAAGAGGAAGGAACACTCCCAAACTCATACCATAAGACTGGTGTCACTGTGATAGCAAACCAGACAAACACACCTAAAAAAAAATCACAGGATAATTTCCCTGATGAACATAAACAAAAAATCCTCAAAGAAATTAGCATACAGAATTCTATAATATAAGAAGTACATTAACAAGGTAATGTACCACTATCAAGTAGGATTGAATCCAGGATGCAAGGGTGGTTCAACATCTGTAAATCAATGAACATGAAATGCCATATTAACATAATGAAGAATAGAAACCATATATCATCTCAATAGATAAAGTAAAAGCATTTGACAAAATTCCCACTTGAAAAAACATCCATTTATGATAAAAACACTCAACAAACCAGGTATAGAGGGAATGTACCTCAACATAATAAAGGACACATTTGATAAGCCCATGACTATGATCATCCTCAATGGTGAAAAGCTGAAAGCTTTTCCCTAAGATCAGGAAAAAGACGAGGCCCACTCTCATGACTTACTTTGTATAGTATTTTAAGTCCTAGCTAGAGAGATTAGGCAAGAAAAAGAAATGAAAGTCATCTAATTGGAAAGGAAGAAGTAAAACCTGTAATTATGTGTGCATGACATGATTTTCCATAGGGAAACCCTAAAGATCACATTAAAAAAACCATTAGAGCTAGTAAACAAATCAGTAAAGTTGCAGGATACAAAATCAATAGGCAAAAATATGTTGTATTTTAATTCACTAATAATGAACTAGCAGAAGAGATAGTTTATCAGATTAAGAAATCATGACCACACAATGAATTAATCAAATACTTTTATGTTTTTTCATCTTTATTCTATCAATATATAGAATTGCAGTGATTGAATTTTTATGACATTAACATTGCATTCCTTAAATAATCCCCACTTAGACATTTGAATGTTAACTATTTATATATTTCCAGAGTGTATCTAATAATATATATATATATTTTTAGGAATTTTGCACGTAAGATTAGGAGATGAATTGTTATTCCCATCTCTTCCTTCAAATGTTCTTGTCAAATTTTCAGTCAAGGCTGTCTGGTCCTAAAATAATGAAAGAATGTTCCTTTTTCTTTTCTGTGGAATTGCATGTAATATTAGAGTCATTTATTCATTAAACATTTGGAAGAATTTGCCAGTGAAACCAATGGAGTCAAATTTTCTTTGTAAGAAGACTTGAATTAAGGATTTAATTTATTTAATAGGTATAAGACTGTTCATATGTTCTACTCTATCTTATGTCAACATTAGTAAGTTATATTTTTAAATTTTTTTCTATATTCAATTTTCATTTTTCATAGAGTTTTTATTATTGTTTCATGTTTGTAGGATTAGTAATGCTGCCTTTTTTTCTTTCATGGTTTAATAACTTACACTGTCTCCTGCTTTCCTTTGTTCCCCCTTGTTCTGACTTTCTAGGAGTTTATCAGTTTTATTAATATTTTCAAAGAACTAAATTGTCTTTGTTGATTTTTTTCTATTTTCTTTTCTCTTTTTTTATTAAGGTATGATTAATATACAGTCTTATGAAGTTTTCACATGAAAAAACAATGTGGTTACTACATTTACCCATATTCTCAAGTCCCCACCCATACCCCAATGCAGTCACTGTCCATCAGTGCAGCAAGATGCCGCAGATCCACTATGTGCCTTCTCTGTGCTACACTGTTCTCCTCGTGATCCCCCACACCATGTGTACTAAACATAATACCCCTCAATCCCCTTCTCCCTCCCTCTGCACCCACCCTTCCACACCCCTCCCCTTTGGTAACCACTAGTTCATTCTTGGAGTCTCTGAGTCTGCTGCTATTTTGTTCCTTCAGTTCTGCTTCATTGTTATACTCCACAAATGAGGGAAATCATTGGCATTTGTCTTTCTCTGCCTGGCTTATTTCACTGAGCATAAGGTCCTCCAGCTCCATTCATGTTGTTGCAAATGGTAGGATTTGTTTCTTTCTTATGCTAAATAGTATTCCATTGTCATTGTATATATGTACCACATCTTCTTTATCCATTCATCTACAGATGGACACTTAGGTTGCTTCCAAAGCTTGGCTATTGTAAAAAGTGCTGCGATAAACATAGGGGTGCATATGTCCTTTTGAATCTGAGAAGTTGTATTCTTTGGGTAAATTCCAAGGAGTGGGATTCCCAGGTCAAATAGTATTTCTATTTTTAGTTTTTTGAGGAACTTCCATATTGCTTTCCACAATGGTTGAACTAGCTTACATTCCCACCAGCAGTGTAAGAGGGTTCCCCTTTCTCCACATCCTCGCCAGCATTTGTTGTTCTTAGTCTTTTCAATGCTGGCCATCCTTACTGATGTGAGGTAATATCTCATTGTGGTTTTAATTTGCATTTCTCTGATAATTAGTGATGAGGACCATCTTTTCATGTGCTTGTTGGCCAACTGAATTTCTTCTTTGGAGAAGTGTCTGTTCATATCCTCTGCCCATTTGTTAATCAGGTTATTTGCTTTTTGGGTGTTGAGGTGTGTGAGTTCTTTATATATTTTGGATGTTAACCCATTGTTGGATATGTCATTTACAAATATATTCTCCCATATTGTAGGATGCCTTTTTGTTCTGTTGATGGTGTCCTTTGCTGTACAGAAACTTTTTAGTTTGATGTAGTCCCATGAGTTCATTTTTGCTTTTGTTTCCCTTGCTTGAGGAGATGTGTTCAGGAACAAGTTGCTCATGCTTATATTCAGGAGATGTTTGCCTATGTTGTCTTTTAAGAGTTTTATGGTTTCATGACTTACATTCAAGTCTTTGATCCATTTCGAGGTTACTTTTGTGTATGGGGTTAAACAATAATTCAGTTTCATTCTCTTGCATATAGCTGTCCAGTTTTTCCACCACCAACTGTAGAAGAGGCTGCCATTTCCCCATTGTATATCCATGGCTCCTTTATAGTATATTAATTGACCATATATGGTTGGGTTTATATCAGGGCTCTCTAGTCTGTTCCATTGGTCTATGGTTCTGTTCTTGTGCCAGTACCAAATTGTCTTGATTACTGTGGCTTTGTAATAGAGCTTGAAGTTGGGGAGCATAATGCCCCCAGCTTTATTCTTCCTTCTCAGAATTGCTTTGGTTATTTGAGGTCTTTTGTGGTTCCATATGAATTTTAGAATGATTTTCTCTAGTTTGTTGAAGAATGCTGTTGGTATTTTGATAGGAATTGCATTGAATCTATAGATTGCTTTAGGCAGGATGGCTATCTTTGTTGATTTTCTATATTTAATCCTTCTTAATATTTTATTGATTTTTGAAATATTGGTATCAATTCCTTTTTATACTTTTTGGAATGGTTTAACTTCTTTTTGTAACTCCATGAGATAGATGCTCAAATCATTGATTTTTAGTGTTTTTTCTTTTCTTATATATTTATCTAAAGTTATGCATCTCCTAAGCAGAGCTTCTACTGCTTCTCACACTATTTAATATTATACTTGCTTTTGCTTCAAATTCTTTTCTAATATATATTGTGAGTTCTTTTTAGACTTGCAAATTAATAGAAGTGCCTGTTTTCAATTTCAAAGGTACACATTTAAATTTTCTATTTAAATAACACAGTTGGTATCTACCTTAATTTCTCTGTGGTCAGAAAGCAGACAATGTATGACTTCAGTCTTTTCAAATTTGCAGAAACATGCTTTATTGCTAAAAATATTGTCAATTATGGTAATTATTCCATGAAAAGAATGTGGTATCTGTTATTGCTGGATGCAGTGTTATATGTATGCCAATTATGTCAAACTTGTTATTTCTGTTTATGTTTATGTCCTTATTAGTTTGTCCCTGCCTGTTCTATTAGTTACTGAGATAGATAAATGATCTATTTTGGGGATTTACTTTTGCTCTTCAAAATTTTGCTTTTTTGTAAAAGCCAGAAGAAAATTCCTGGTGCCTTTAGTTGACAGAACTTTCATTATCTTTATAATAATATCTATGTTTACTCTGTTGTTTTTTTCCCTATTATGTGAATATTAGTAATCAATATTTTTGCTGTGAAATCATTAGTAATATGCTCTTAGTACTAACATCCTATTTTATATCTGTCGTTATTATACCTGGTTTATTTCTAATATTGGAAGGCTTTAAGTTATCCAAAGTTTTATTTCAAAGAACAAGTCTTTAATATTATATATCTATTCTGTCATTTTTTTGGTTACTTAATGAAATATATCTTTATGTCTTTGGTTCCAGTTTTTTGTTTATTGTTGATATTTTTTCATAATATCTTAAGTTAATATTTATTTTCAATCTGAAGTTTAAAAATAGCATGTAAATATCTAAATTTTCTCTGTCTCATAGGTTATGATAGTAATCCAATCTTCATTCTTTTACAGATAATTTGTAATTTTTGTTTTTATTTGCTCACTGATCAGGGTTTTTTGGGGAATGTGTTTATTAATTTTCATGTAATTCAGGGATTGTTTTTATTATTTTTAAATATTATTTATATGATTAGAGAATGTATCCTTTAAAAGATTTTCTTGGCAGTGTTTTTTAACCTTAGTGGATAACCACATAATTTGTGTAACTATTACAGGATTATAAGAAAAATTTTATTTTCTGTTTGTGGGATAAAATATTTTATATATTTGAGCTTGTTGCATGTATTCTTACACCCTTGTATTCTTTTTTTTCTTGCTGATTATTTGATTTCTCTCTCTTTTTAGCTTATATTTTACATATGTAAAGTTAATGTTCATCTTTTCTCTGTTTAATGCTGTTTGACCATGGAGTCAACTTTTTATGATAATAATGTTAACCCTCCTGCTGTCTTTTGATTTACATTTCCTTGTGATGTAATAGTCTATTCCTTTATTTTACATATTTTTTCACTTTGCTTTGGATATGTTTATTGAAAACATAATATGTTTTAACTCCATCTGAGTTTATTTTAAAATACATAGTTTGGGCATTTCATATTTAATACAATAGCTGATATATTCATTTTCTTTCTTCAGTCTTATTTTACATCTACTGTTTGTTTTGTTCTTTACTTTTGTTAAATTCATTGAGTTTTTTTATTACTTCTTCCTCTTGTTAAATTTGGCATTCTATTCTGTTTCTTAACTCTGCAGACAGCTACCCTTCCATTCCTAAAAATGATTTTCAAACACACACACATATATATATAATATCAAAATAAAATAATAAGTCAGCATTCCACTAAAGTGCCTTATTTACCCATTCTTCTTTCCCAGGTGAAACTTAAATATTTAGAAATATTTACCACTCAGTTAAGACATTTTACTAGTCTTTACACAACCTTAGAGTACTTGTAAGATAGCCTAGAATTACTTTTTTAAACTATTATTATATTTCCCTTTATATATTTCTTTTCTGTTTCGAAAATCCTATTTAACGTATGTCCTTTTCTGTACAGAAACAGTAAGTTCTCAATGACATAAAAAGTATTCATCTAAATTATAATTACCTTAAGGTAAACATTTATCACTGTTTCTTTTTTCATTGAAGTATAGTTGATATACAATCTTATATTAGTTTCAAGTATGCAACACAGTGATTCAACAGTTACCTGCATTATTAAATCCTCACCTCCACTAGTACAGTTACTGTCAACAAAGGAAGATGTTACAGAACCATTGGCTATATTCTCCATGCCATACTACCAACCCCATGATCAACTTATATTATGATTGAGAATTTTTGTGTCCCTTTATCCCCCTCACCCTCCTTACCACCCACCCAACCCATCCCCTATAGTAACCACCAGTCACCTTTCAGTGTTTATGAATCTGCTGCTGTTTTGTTCATTTGGTTTTCTAGTGTTTTTAGATTCCACAAATAAGTGCAATCATATGGTATTGTCTTTCTCCACCTGGCTTATTTCACTTAGCATAATACCCTCTAGGTCCATCAAACTAAAAAGTTTCTGTGAAGAAAAGGACATCATCAACAGAACAAAAAGGTAACCTACAGTATGGGATAATATATCCATAAATGATTTATCTGATAAGAGGTTAACATACAAAATATATAAAGAACTCATGTGACTCTGTTACAGAAAAACCTGAAAAAAACCTTGACTAGATTGCTGACTGAAGAACCAAACAGCACTTGGAGGTCTTGGAGTGTTGAGGTTTTAATTTTATATGGCTGGCTCAGAGGGGAGTAATCTCCCAATGTCTGAGCCCTGTACAAAGTCAAGGGGAACAATATATATCTTTCTGCTTTTGTATCTGCAACATTTCTATGTGCACAGCAAATGAGCAAGCAAGGGGTAGTAAGTTTAGGGAGTGAGCTTAGAGAGTGAGTTTAGGGAGTAAGTGCCTGGCAGAGTGGGGAGTGAAGGGGTACGGGAAAATGGGAATTTCTGCTGTTTTTGCTAACTAGAGAAGAGAAGGGAGCCACTTGGACTAGACTCCTGTCCTTGTAAATATTTCCCTATCAACCCAACACACAAAAAAACAAATAACCTTATTGAAAGATGGCTGGAGAACTTGAACAGACATTTTCCAAAGAAGAAATCGAAAATGTTTCTTTACATTGTTCATTCCCTCTTGATTTCTCTATTTTAACTAAATAAGCTTTTGTTCAAAAATTTTTTCTCATGTATTTTCTTAGATTAGGGTATTTGTTGTTAATGATATATGAATGCTTATGTGCTCTCAAAATACTTTTCTTTTGTCTTTACAGAAGAATATAATTTGGCTGGGTATAGTAATTTGATTATAAATCTTTTCCCTTAGTGGTTTGTGGATTATTCCTCTGTCCTCAAGCTTCCAAGCTCAGTTTGCAGATGAGAAATCCTATAATAGCCTGATACTCTTTCTTTTGTAAGTAGGTTACTCTTTACTCTGGTAAGCTTGTAATATTTTCTATTCATCTTTGAATTCAGAAATTTCACCAGCATATATCTACATTTCTTCCCCTCATGAAACCTACATATTATTCAGTGAAATTTTCAATCCACACTTAGGTCTTACTTCAACCTGCAGTAATCTTTTATTTTATGTTTAATGATGACTCCTACTCCATTTACTCCTTTATATCCATGTGGCAATTTTATTATTCATGTGCTTAGTATCCTGTATCTGTCCTCCAAGCCTCTTTATCATTTTCTTTTTATTGAGATGAGTTTGAGAGAGAGGAAGACAGAAGAGATTTAGTTCTTATTTTTCTTAATGCTTTACTTCTGTGGAGACTCAAGGGGACCCAGCAGAATATGAAGTTTGCTTCTTCATGAGGGCTAAAATAAAATTTAGGACTTCTGGATTTCTGGAAGTGATGAACCTACAAATTCTTTAGCTTACTTTGGTATTATTTGAAAGAGCTTCCCGATATTTTTACCCACGTAAACCTGTAAGTGTAAGGTTGAAGGCACTGGGGGAAAGGGGGAGCATGTCAGACACTGATGACATGCCAAAGTCCCCAGCTACTGCCCCCTCCCAACCTGAAAAATGTGCCATGGGCTAGCCAATCCTCATGCCACTGTAAATCTAAGCTTTGCCTCCCCCTACCTTCTTTAAAAATTTGCTGCCTGTCTACTTACGTGTGATTTTTCCCAGCCTCCAGTTCTGTAGACTGAGATACCTTGCCTGGGAATTGCATTCAAATAAACTACCTGGCCCTTTGCTGCCTCTCTTCGCCTGCTTATTTCAGCTAGAATTTGTGTTGCATTTGGTGCCAAAACCCGGGAAGGAGCATGAGCATGGGGCCCCAACTGGCCACCGGTGGCCCTGCCCCCTCTTTCCCCAACTGAGGACCTCAGCCTGCTCTCTGCTGCATGGACTATTTTCTGGTGAGTCCCTCAGTTTCCCCTGGTCTCTTTCCCTTCCTAACTCTGTTTCACCTGGTCCTTCTGAAATTGTAGCTATATCCAGGTTTGGGCATCCAGCCCATCCGCTGCAGGCATCTGGGATACCTGCCCCTGGCCCTGCAGTGTGGGAGATGTCCTTTACCCAGGCTCCCAGGCTGTCTTCCCTGACTTGGCATGCTTGGGACACTGGGCACTCCTCTCAGCGGGATTAGTTGGGAAGTGGCATAGACATGGGGAACCAGCCCTCAAAAGCAGAGGCTCAGACCCCGTCACAATGTCTCATTTCTAATTTAGCTACTCCATATTTGTCCCGGGAAGTTTGCAAACAGAAGCTAGTCTTTATTTACTCTGAGGCTGGGCCTCAGTATCCCTTGGACAATCAATCTCACTAGCCCCTGAGGGAACTTTCGATTTTAGCCTCCTAACCAACTAAACTAATTATTGCCACCAGAGCGGAGAGTAGGATGAAATCCCATATGTGCAGGCTTTTTAGAGTTTGCACTCCCACTCAGACCTTTATGTTAAGTGTTCAATGACTCAGGTTCTCCTAGCCCGATCTCCAGTTAAAGATTGTCAGCCTCTTAATCTGCCCAGTCCTTCTTCCTTTTCAGATCCGCCAGAAGACCTCAGTCTCCCACCTCCCTCAGCTCGCGATCCTCTCCCCCTCTCTCCACCACCATCTTTAAGTCCTTTGTCTTCACATGTGTTGCTGCCATCCTAAAGTCCTACACTCTCAACCATGCCGTTGTCCTGCTCTCCTCTTCCAGTGGCTGCACCACCCCCTCCCCCTCTCCTGCCTTCACTGCCCTCTTCTCCCACCAGAACACGCTCTTCCTGCCTTCCGGCTCCAGGAGCCATGGAAAAGAAGCTAAAAAAGAAAGAAAGCAATTAAATATCAGTAACTGAAATCTTTATATCAGTTTGTCTGTCTGTGTATATGTTTTTATATGAAGAGTGTTGCTAACTCTAGTCATTATGTTTCAATTTGTATGTTTGTGTGTCTAAGTGTGTAAATGAAAAATATTTTCCTACCGCTGGATGGTATTAATAAAAATTGATTTAAAAACAAGCACTTGTGAAAATTGGGCATTCTAAAACCTCCAGAAAATCTAATAAAAAATATTAAGCATTAATGCTAATTTAAGTTTAACTAAAATGGACATGTCCTTATAGTTATCAGCTGCCAAAATTTACTTAAAGTCATTTGAGTTGATGTTATCTGTTAAACATTTTAAGAAGATGCTTAAAGAAAAGCTTAACTTTGTCTAATGTTTAGTAAAAGTTTTGTAAGTAATCTAGCATGGTTGCCAAAAATAAGTAAACAAGTGTAGCAAATAAACATCTTAATAATAATACTGTATTAATGTATAACAGTGTATATATATATATGCAAACAGCCTGAGAATTTCTGTAGTAACCAAAATTTTTAAAGTTTGCTAAGTTATATAGACATATTTTGTGCTTAGTGAGAAATTGTGCTGTAAAGCTAATGGTTACAGAAATTACAAAATGTGTTCATAAATTTGTCAAAGAATGCTAGTGTAACAGTTTACAATAGCTTGCTTCTCAGTGTTCACTAAAAAGTAAGGTACCTAATGGTTTTGAGTTCTAATTAAAATTACTTAAAGTAATAAGGAAAACATTTCTGCATCCTAAAGAATATGTCTTTTGATAAAAGAAAATAACTTTGTTCTAAAGTACAGCTGTTTTTACAGAGAGAACTCTAAATGAAAAAAGAAAGGCATAGAAAGTTTGTAGAAGCATTTAATATGGTCATGCTATATAAAATTAAAGCAAATGAGTCTCGGTATCAAGTACACAGCAAAATTAGAATTTTGTTTTCAGTTAAAAAGACAAAGTTTTCTTAACTGTTAGTGAAGGGTCCCCACCAGTAAGATAGCAAACTTCCGGCTTCTCTTCGGGGTCCTCGGTTCCCGCCAGCGCCACCTGAAGCCCAATCACCTCTCACCCCCCTCCCAATCCCAGCACCTAGCCAACAGCCACCAGCCCTGTAGAAGTAAAACCACAATCACCCTATGCCCCTTCCTATATAACCCAGCACCTTTCCCTAATAAAGCGGAATTCTCCGGTGAATTGCTGCTGTGTGTCGCTCCTTTCCTTTCATTGGTGCTGAAACCCGGGAGACAGGACACCCCAACTGGGCCCAGTCTTCCCATCGACACCAACAGCAGCTTGCCCTCATCCTCTTTTTCCGGTGCTGGCTCATCACACTCACCACTCTTTTCTGGCCTTTAGGTAAGTTTTCCCCCCGGAGTGGGCCACTCTTCCCTGAGCTATCGCAGTGCCATTGACCGTGATTGTCCGGCAAGGCCCTGACGCTCGGGGATGAGGAGGGAACTCTCCCCGCCTCAGGCCTTCACGGCTGCAGCAGACCCTCAGGCCCCTCCTCCAACAGCCATAAATCCCCGACTCAAAACTTTACGGCTGCGGTGGACCCTCAGGCCCCTCCTCCAACAGTCATAAACACATTCACCGTCCCTTCCATCAGTGCTGAAACTTTTTAAGCAAAATTTCCCCGGGGTGGGCCACTCTTCTCCGAGCTATCACAGTGCCATTGACCATGATCGTCCAGCAAGGCCCTGACGCTCGGGAACGAGGAGGGAACTCTCCCCGCCTCAGGCCTTCATGGCTGCGGCGGACCATCAGGCCCCTCCTCCGACAGCCATAAATCCCCGCCTCAGGCCTACACGGCTGCGGCGGACTCTCAGGCCCCTCCTCCGACAGCCATAAATCCCCGCCTCAGGCCTTCATGGCTGCGGCGGACCCTCAAGCCCCCCCCTCCAATAGCCATAAACGAGGTGACTCCTTTGCGGATGAGAATGCTCCCTTCCCCCCGCCTCCTCCTTCTGCTCCATCTGCCGAAATCTGTTCTGTCTGCCAAAAACACCTAGCTCTAGGTACCTCGTGACTCCGGCAAACTGCCTCCTTAGGGAAGTCTGGGTGATGACCCACACTTCCTAAGAAATTCCGACTCATATACGAGTTTCCGCAGACCACCAAGGATCATCGGGGATGCCCTTTTTCTCCTTGCGGTCTGCTTCCAGTCCGAGGATCTCCATTCATCTTCCCGTTTGTCTCCTTCTCTGTCCTTTAGCCATGGGAGCCTCCTCATCCCTCACTGAAAGTTCACCTCTTGAATGCCTGCTTAAGCATCTGGCTACCCTCTCCCTGACGCCTGATATAAAACCAAAACTTCTCCCTAAATATTGCTCCCAAGATTGGCCGACATACTCCCTAGACAATAACAACCAATGGCCCGCAGGGGGAACTCTTGATCCTAACATCACTCGCGATCTTTTTAATTACTGCCAGTGCCTGAAAAAATGGAAGGAGATTTCCTATATCGAAGCTTTCTGCCTCCTCCTCCCCGCGCCCCCTCCCAAGTTCTCTTAGCCTGCAAGCCGCTGCCCCCGCAGAAGCCTCCCGTTCACTCCCTCCCCCTTCTTCTCCTACAACAGCCCTTCTCCCTTCCTCCCCACCATATCCTCCCCCATCTCACTCCTCCGCCTTCATCCTCTGCAGATTAAAGCTGAGCGCCCCCCTTTAACTAGGTCCCAGGGGCCTCCTCCGTCTTTGCCCTCACCACCTGTTTCTCCCCTGTTAGGGACCGCCTTTGTCTTCTCACATGTTTGTAGGGAGAATGGGAAAGCACCTTCCCCCATGTTTGAACGCAGCATGGGAAAGCACAAGCTAGAGAACAACCGGTGCAGTCCTTAGAAGTTATCTGTCCACAAAAACATATCTTGACAAGGCTCCTCACTCTGAAAATAGGGAGACCTTGAAGATGTGTAGAAACACCACCCCTGCTTCTAGATATGCCCTTCCCCCACTTGCCGATGTGGCAGGAATGGAGAACAAAGAACATTCTGTTTACGCATTCCATAAGCAATTAACTAGAACCCTGCTGTAGCTCAGTTAGTAGAGCATGAGACTCTTAACCTCAGAGTCATGAGTTCAAGTCCAACTAGAGCGGCAGAGGCAAGCAGCTGGGCTGCTGGCTGGCGACACGTGGGTCCGATTCTATCTTTCTTTATTTTCTTTGCCCCCCTTCTGCACTTCAGGACCTGCTCGAATAGGCACGGCTAGACCGCGTCACTCCCCCACAGACTGAGCCAGAATCCTTTAGTCCCCCTCAGACTCAGTCCTGAGGGCCTCCCAAAATTATCACCCCCCTCCGGGAGGTAGCAGAATCCAAAGGCATCGTGTGCGTTCACGTCCCTTTCTCCTTAAGAGATTTAGCCAAACTAGAGAAACACCTAGGTTCCTTTTCCACTGATCCCACGACATACATCAGGGAGTTTCAATGGACCCTCCAGTCTTACAGCCTCACACATCATGACATTTTCATGCTCCTGGCCAATACTCTCCTCCCTGAAGAGCGTAGACGAGTTTGGGACTTCGCCCAAACGCACGCTACCGAAACCCACAGGACTGATCCCACCTATCCCCCTGGCCCCACTGCTGTCCCTGAACAAGACCCACACTGAGATTATAACACCGCCATGGGTCTCTGCTCTCGAGATATTTTTGCCTCCTGCTTAATAGCAGGTCTGAAAAAGGCAGCTCGTAAAGTAGTCAATTTTCAAAAGCTCCAAGACATAATTCAAAAGAGAGACGAAACCCCCTCCCAGTTCTTAGACAGACTCACTCAAGCCCTATTACAGTATACCAGCCTGGACCCAGAAACACCTGAAGGAAGACATGTCCTTATGACATACTTCCTAGCTCAAAGCTACCCTGACATTAAAGCTAAACTCAAAAAGTTAGAAAAGGGCCCCGCTACCCCACAGACTGAGATCCTAACAGTGGCCTTTAAAGTCTTCCATAACCGGGAAGAGGAGAAAGAACACCGTAAACAAAAGGCTGATCAGGCCAATTTCCAGATGTTGGCCCAGCTGATAAAACCACAACCTGGGCGCCCCTCTACAAACAAGCCCCCCCCCCCAGGAGCTTGTTTCAAGTGCGGAAAAGAGGGATATTGATCAAGGGCGTGCCCCTCCCCAAGATCTCCTACCACCCCATGCCCCAGATGCCACAAAAAGGGCCACTGGGGGTCTGATTGCCCAACCATCCAAAGGGGAGGCTGGATGAAGAGCCCCCATCCTAAGCCCGCCGTAGTGGGGCTGGCAGAAGAAGATTGATGGGGCCTGGGGGTTTCTCGCCTGACCATTTCCATCACCAAACAGGAGCCCAGGGTTACTTTAACAGTAGACGGTCACCCCATCTTCTTCCTCCTAGATACAGGAGCCACCTTCTCAGTATTGTGAGAATACCGGGGCCCTACCACGTCAGCCATTACTCCTATAGTCGGGGTAAGAAGTAAACAGATTTTCCCATTAAACCCCCCCCCCTTTTATGCACAATCCTAGACAATCCCATACTTTTCTCCCACTCCTTCCTGGTTATGCCCCAGTGTCCCATCCCTTTACTAGGACGAGACATCCTTTCCCTCCTCCACGTTTCCATAACTATATCCACTCCCACAGCCCCCAGTACTCCCTTTCTGATGGCCCTCATAGCCGACAACCCCCCTCTGCCCAATGAAAGCTCCGGTTCCGCCCTCATACACCCTGTAAATCCCAAAGTTTGGGACATTACAAGCCCCTCCGTGGTCCTATGTCCCCCTGCCTCTATCAAATTACGTGACCCCTCTCAGTATATCTGTCAGGCCCAATACCCCCTAACCACTTCAGCCCTCATAGGCCTCCAACCCATCATTCAAGATCTCTTAAACAAAAATTACCTCAGACCCACTCACTCCCCATTTAATACCCCCATATTAGCTGTTAAAAAAACCAATGGATCTTTCCGCCTTGTCCAAGACCTTCGCCTCATCAACATAGCCATTGTCCCTATCCATCCCTTAGTTCCAAATCCATACAGCCTTTTATCACAGATCCCTGCCTCAGTTTCCCACTTCTCAGTCCTAGATCTCAAGGACCCATTTTTCTATCCCTCTAGACCCCTGCTCCCAAGATTTTTTCATCTTCACCCAGACGGACTCATACACAAGACATTCTGAACAACTCACTTGGACAGTTTTGCCACAAAGCTTCCGAGATAGTCCCAATATTTTTGGACAAGTCCTAGCTCAAGACCTCAAACAGTTTCATCATGATCACCCCGAGTCCACTTTATTACAATATGTAGATGATCTTCTACTCTGCAGTCCCTCGTGGGAACAGTCTCAACTTGATACTGCGTCTCTACTTAACCTTCTAGCTTCCAGAGGTTACCGGGTATCCCCCATCAAAGCTCAAATCTCTTCCCCTTCTGTCACTTACCTTGGATTCCTTCTGTCTCAACAAAGAAAGTCCATTACCTTAGACAGAAAATGACTCCTCTCTGACCTGCCCATTCCCAAAACCAAGGCAGAAATCCTTTCCTTTCTAGGCCTGGCTGAGTATTTTAGAGCGTGGATCCCTAACTTCTCCCTGTTGGCAAGACCCCTATACAACTTCAGCAAGGGCCCCCCTGAAGAACCATTATCATCCTCACCCCGACACTCCTTCATTAAGCTCCGTCAAGCCCTTGTGGAAGCTCCAGCTCTCCATCTCCCTGATTTGTCAAAACCCTTCTCATTATACATTCATGAGAGGTCCAGTCAAGCTCTAGGAGTCCTAGGCCAATATTATGGCCCATCCTTTGCCCCAGTAGCTTATCTCTCCAAGCAATTAGACCCCACAGTTCGGGGATGGGCCCCCTGCCTATGGGCATTAGCTGTTGGACAGCTCTTGCAGAAAGAAGCTCATAAACTAACATTCAGAGCGCCCCTTACCATTCTGTCCCCACATCACCTAAAAGATCTCTTAACCTACAAAAGTTTACAGACTCTCCCTCCCTCCAGACTCCAGACCTTACTATCCTCTTTCCCCCAAAATCCAAACATTTCTTTCCTCCCCTGCCAGCCCCTGAATCTGGCCACTCTTCTTCCTCTACCCTACTCTCCTCATACTCCCTCGCATGATTGCCTAGAAGCCCTTCACAACTTCCTTCCGTGCCACTCCACGATCTCCGAAGGAGCCCTCTCACACTCCAACATCATCTGGTTTACTGATGGGTCCTCCTTTAAACATGAGGGCACCCACTACTCAGGATATGCAGTAGTGTCCCTCGAAGATGTCATTGAGGCAAGAGCCCTGCCCCCTGGTACAACCAATCAGCAGGCCGAACTCATTGCAGCCACCAGAGCTTGCACTCTGGCCTGGGACACGTCTCTCACATTGTACACTGACTCCAAGTACGTATTCCACATTCTCTTGTCTCATGCGGCAGTATGGAAACAACGAGGCCTCCTCACCACAAAAGGAAATTCCATAACTAATTCAGCCTTAATTACTAAACTTCTAGAGGCTTCACAACTCCCACACCGACTAGGCATAGTCCACTGCAAATCACATCAAAAGGATGACTCCCCCATTGCAAGAGGTAACAACAAAGCCGACAGAGTAGCCCGGTCAGTTGCCCTATCAGAAGACACACCAGACAATAATCCATCTGCCCTTGCAGTTTTAGCCTTATCACAAGACACCCTTTGCTCCCAGGACAAAGAGTCTCTCTTCCGCCTCTTACATGATCTGTTCCATCCCAGCCCCCAATCCTTGATCCATTTTTTACAATCTTTTTTTTCCTCTCTCTCCTGAAGACAAAACCCTACTTAACCAAATCACCTGCAAGTGCACCATCTGCCAACGTACTAACCCTAATATCCCCCTCAAGGCTCGACCCTTCCTGGCTCATCAAGCAAGGGGTAATGTCCCCGCTGCAGATTGGCAAATAGACTTCACTAACATGCCCCCTGTATGGCGTACCAGATACCTACTCGTGTTAGTAGATACATTTTCAGGATGGGTCGAAGCTTTCCCCACCACTAACAAACGAGCGTCCGTGGTTGCCTCTATCCTCCTCACCCAGATCTTTCCTAGGTTCGGGATGCCCACTTCCCTCCAATCAGATAACGGCCCTGAGTTCACTGCCCAAATTATCCAGAACCTCTCCAAGTCACTCTCACTCCCCTGGCATTTACATTGTCCTTATCGACCACAAGCTTCGGGAAAAGTAGAAAGAGCCAATAAGACTCCAAAAGACATCCTGACCAAACTATCTCTAGAACTACACCTTGACTGGGTTCACTTACTTCCCTTAGCTCTACTCCGCATTCGAGCCCTCCCAAAGAAACCTTCCTTCTTGTCACCCTTTGAGATCATGCACGGCTGCCCGATTGTACCCCCAGGGCTCCCTTCCCACAAAGGACCAATTCCTCCCAATATGGACCTTTCACTACTCTCTCTCCTCCGCACTGAATTGTGGAAATATCAGGATTGGCTCCTTCCTGATCCACCCACCTCCCAAAATCCTCCTGTCTTACAGCCTGGCCAACTAGTGTTTTATAAGCCACCAGAGGATCGGCCCTCTCTCACCCCAAAATGGGAAGGTCCACACCCAGTTATTCTCTGCACCCCCTTGGCCACCAAGCTCTCACTGCCTGATAACTCTGTCACCCCTTGGATTCATATCTCCAGGTTGAAACCAAATACCCAAGACCCACCTTCTCTGGACACCCAAGACCCATCAGTCACAATCCAGAGTCCTTCGGATACAGCCCAAGACGCTGTCTACTCTACCACGCCTCATCCCTCTGATCCCTTGAAGCTCCGCATCTCCCGTGCACCCCCTTTGCCATCCATACCCGAATCATGACTTTTTCCTCCTTTACTGCTCTCTCGCTTTTTTCCTCATTCCTATTGTCTTCCCCGCCACCCCACCCTCCTTTGTATGGTGATTCAAAGTCAGGCAGACTTACACACAGCATCAAACAAAAGTTACTGCCCTCATTGCCACATCAGACTGCCCTCTGAAAGGCTGCTCTGAGCCTTTGTTCCTCCACTTTCCTCCCTCCACTGAAGTGTTAACTTACAGCTACCTTTATTCTCCCTACCTCTGCTTCCTCTATGACCAAAGACAAGCCTATTGCAAGCGATGGCAAGACACCTATGGGGGATGTCCCTACTGGTCTTGCACCATTCACTACATGGGTGACTTCCAGTACCCACAGTATTACTCCTCCAACTATTTCATGAAATATCCCAACGGCTCATTCTCCTTATCAATCCCAGATCTCTGGGACTCTCGATGGGCTGCTGGAGTCACAGCCTCAGTTTACTATGGGGGGTCCTTGACCCCCCACGGTACCCTTCATATCTCTCGAGAGTATGTTCCCTCTCGCTCCTAGATCTCTCAAGTTGCATCAGTTATCAGACATTCCGAGAAAGTCATTATCCAAACTCTCGATGGCACCTCTTCATCTTCTTATTCCTCCTACTCTTGGTTACAGCTCATTGAAGACACCACCATCTTTCTCAACCACACCCTCAACACCGCCAATTGTTTCTTGTGCGCATCACTACAGCACCCACTGCTGGCCGCCGTGCCCCTCAATATTTCCAACTACTCTTTCCATGCAGAAGGACAACCCCTCTACCCCCTGGCAGACATACCCCTATGGGAACCAGAATACGCAGATAATCTCACCATCCATCACTGTATAGGCCCAACTCCACCCCCCTCCAGTGCACTTCACTGCCTCTCTATCTACACCCCGACCTCCGGCTCTAAGACTTTTACACAACCGGGACACTTCTTTTGGTGTAACGGCAGTCTTTTCAACTCACTGCCTCTCAACTCCGATACACCCTGCATTCTCGTCACCCTAATCCCATAGCTTACACTTTACAGCATGGCAGAATTCCTTGAGCTCCAACCTCCCTTGCCCTCACGCACAAAAATGGCTGCTTTCCTTCCCATCATGGTCGCTATCTCTTTGATCACCTGAGCCATTGGGGCAGGGTTTTTGGGAGGAGCCTTGGGTCACTCTCTATGGGCAGTTAGAGATCTCAACGCCAAACTTGAGGGAGCCCTGACATCCACTGCCGATTCCCTAGCCTCTCTCCAAAGACAGATCACTTCGCTAGCTAAAGTCACCCTTCAAAACCAGCGCGCCCTAGATCTGCTTACAGCCGAGAAGGGCGGCACCTGCGTCTTCCTCCAGGAAGAGTGCTGCTATTACATCAATGAATCCGGCATTGTAGAAACTGACATCACCAAACTCACCGACCTTGCCTCTAGTCTCCACTCTGCTTCCAATTCCAACCCATTCTCTTCAATACTAACAAACCCCCTCCTTACCTGGGTCTGGCCCATTGCAGGCTCCATAATAGTCATTCTTCTCGTCTGTCTCTTCTTACCCTGTATAATAAAGTTCATCAAATCCCAAGTCGGAAAAATCTCTAATCAAGCCTTCAACCAGCTTTTACTCTGGAACTACCAGCTTCTGGCCACAGAAGATCCCTCACCCTCATGTGACCTCCTCACCACACGCTGAGATGGACCTCTCTCTCCACTGGAAACTTCCTGGAAACAATGGCCGCAGATGCCTGGCTCCTGACACCCATATCCTCTTGGCACCATTGGAATCAACAGGTCCTCAACCTATGGTTACAGGGAACCTTCATTGATTTCCAGCCTGAAGAAGTCCACATCTACTCATCTTTACTGTGGGGAATCCTATCAACCCTTTCCTCCCAATCCTCAAGCCCTCACTCCCTTCTCCGCCCCTGTTGAGCAAGAAGCAGTCAGAGAGAAAGCAACGTCCACAACCCCATAGAGGAGAAAGGGGGGAATGAAGGGTCCCCACCAGTAAGATAGCAAACTTCCGGCTTCTCTTCGGGGTCCTCGGTTCCCACCGGCGCCACCTGAAGCCCAATCACCTCTCGCCCCCCTCCCAATCCTAGCACCTAGCCAACAGCCACCAGCCCCGTAGAAGTAACACCACAATCACCCTATGCCCCTTCCTATATAACCTAGCACCTTTCCCTAATAAAGCGGAATTCTCCAGTGAATTGCTGCTGTGTGTCGCTCCTTTCCTTTCAGTTAGTCTGCTCTTAATATTGAAAGACTGCAAAGGGTTCTCTAATGTTTTATCAAAACAGTTTCTCATGCTTAACATCTCAATGAGTTGTCGGAGTATTTAAGAAAATGAGATCTTAATATTAAAAGGACTAAAAGCTAAAGTTTGCTAACAACTGTGTAACCTTCTTTATTTACCTTTGAGGTATTTTGTTGTCATTCTGGTTAAATGGATAAGTATTGCTTCATGGCAACCTATAATCCTATTTAAGAAAGTGCCAAGGAAACTTTACCTGGAAAGCACTGTCAAAAAGAGTGATGCTAAACTTTGTTACTGAATGTTTTGTGTTACAGAAATATCCAAATTTCCTTACGACAACTGTCTTACAGTAAGCTCACATCAGATCTTTAACCATTGTCATTTGTAAGTCTTTTGTCATCTATACTCACTGTTTATTATTCCTAAACTAGTAAAGAATTAGATTTCAGCAGAACAGGTATTAGTTACATAAGATTAAGTAAACTAAGGAAGATGATTTTGTAGCTTTTTGTTTCAAATGTTGCTGATAAAGTGTTTTAAGTTTGTTCTCTTAAGCTGACAACAGTTTAGTTAATGACTATCTTCATAAGCAGAATTGAAACATTTACCTTTCTCTCTACCTGATCCCTCCAGAATTTAAAAACTCTCAGTGACTATTTTAATATTTCATGGCAGTATATTTATTTGCATAAGTTCAATAAGAACCTGCTTTCCTTGTAAGAGGACCAATTAAAAATACAGGTTATATTACCAAGGCTTTGACTGGAATGTCATATCTGAGAAACACATGCATAAACTCAGATATGAACAGCTTTAAGGAACTAAAGTTGACTTTATGAAGCCAACAAAACCCCTTAGAAGAACTGGCCTTGTACCTTGCTTATACGGCTCCCAGCAGACTTACAAGGTGAGTAAAGAAAATCACTTCCTGGCAGGTGCAGGAACCTCAGGATGTCTTGAGAACCTCAAGAAGAGAGGAATTCACCCAAATGTACAGGTACTGCAGGCACAACCTGATGGCAAGTCTGGCTTAGCTTTCTGACCTCAAGAAGCCTTTAAAAGTTCAATCTGAAATTCCTTACAAAAAGTTCCAGCAAAGCATATTTAAAAGAGCCTATGTAATCAATTGCTCTTCTTGTTGCACTTATGCAAAAAATCAAGTCAACTGTTAATTATTTTCTTAATCTGGCTACTTCTAATAAAAATAAGGGTGATTTTAGAGAAAAGTGTTGTTTAAATAATGCAGTCTTATCTATGTTAAATCCTAATACTAGTCTTTGAGATGTAAACTTGATCCAGAATTCTAGTTTCCCCATGATACCTGGCTATGATTCCCAATTAGACTCTTCATATTTCTAGTTCTCATATTCAGCCATGCATTCTTAATCTCATCAAGTTTGCCCTTCCAGAATAGAAGCACCAACCTTCTGAGGCCCTCTCAACTGACCAGTGATAAAAACCTAGCTGCATCCTTTACTGCTGTGCCCCTTCTCAGCATGAAGCAGCCAGAGCAATCATCGCCCCTTTTCCCTGGCAGCAGCTAGAGTCTCTATCTGTAAAGGAGAAAATGAGACAGAGACCATAAGCTTAGACAGAATAAAGTGAGAGCCTCTAGAAAAACAAGGCAAGATATTTGCAGTCAGAGCAATGTAACTACATGCTACAAAACCCTCCCCCCCACGATGCCCCTTGTCAGCCAAAAGTAACCAGATCAAGTCGTCGCCCATTATGACCAAAAGGCTGGAATGTAAGGTTGAAGGTACTGGGGGGAGGGGTGAGCACGTCGGACACTGATGACGTGCCCAAATTCCCAGCTGCTGCCCCCTCCCAACCTGAAAAATGTGCCTTAGGCTAGCCAATCCTCGTGCTGCTGTAAATCTAAGCTCTGCCTTCCCTTACCTTCTTTAAAAACTCGATGCCTGTCTACTTATGCGTGACTTTCCCAGCCTCCACTTCTGTAGACTGAGAAACCTCGCCCGGGAATTGCATTCAAATAAACTACCTGGCCCTTTGTTGCCTCTCTTTGCCTGCTTATTTCGGCTAGAATTTATCTTACAGTAAGTGACCTGCACTGGTGAGGCAAATGGATATGGTCCCTGTGATTAGGAGAAGTCTGCTACTTAAACCTGTAGATACCTGAGAATAAGGTATTTTCCTCCAGACCCTCAGCTGAAAGATAGTGTTTGTCCTGTGTTTTCAGAGTCAGATAGCATGAGTAGCAACTAGTCTGCTTTCAACCACTTGATTGTGTAGTGCAGCTCGAGAAACCCCAGTAACCTAACTTATGTGAGTAATAACAACATGAATCTATTAGCTGGCAAAGAAAAAATTGCAACCCACTTAAAGAGTATTCAAAAACTTGAGGGGGAAAGACAAAACCCAACACAGAGTAACTGGTTTTCACTGAAAGCAGATGAGAGCAACATGAGAACTGGTGGGGAGGGTAAGGGGGATAAAGGGGAGCAAAAATTCTCAATCATAATGTAGGTTGGTCACAGGGATAGTAATACAATGTGGAGAACATAGCTGTTGGTAAAATTGAAACATTTCCAGAATTTCTCACCTGGTTTTGGTGCATCTGCATATCAAGAGGCGTTCAGAAGTGGAAAGAAGTAGGCTCTAGTGCATTTGCATCTTTCCTCGGGGGTGGAGAAGTTCATCTCCATATCAGTGGGTGATTACCTGGGTAACAGAGGGCTTATCTGTACCTGAGAGGTGAGGAGGAGGCCAGTGTTGTTGCTGCTGGAGCAGAGAATAAAGATGGCCTGGGACTGCAGTTTGTGAGCAATAAATGGGTTTTAAACTCTATTTCTCCCTTTGACTGATTTTGGTTTATAGAGGTATTTTGCCCTGGGATTTCCTTTCTCCGGACTTGCAATAGCCAATGATTCTGTAACATCTTCCTATGTTGACAGGTAGTAGCTGTACTAGTGAGGATAAGGATTTACTATTATGGGTAACTGTTGAACCACTGTGTTGTAAACTTGAAGCTAATATTAGATTGTATATCAATAAAACAACAATGATAACAATGTAAGGATGATTCTAGAGGTACTTAAGAGCACATATACATAAAAATAAATGTCTTTTAGAACTAACAAAAGCATGATCTTTTACTTAAAAAAATCAATTTGTCCCTAGGCAGTCAATCAAGTCAAGTTAAAGTATTTCTTAAACAACTATGTGGCTAGACATGTGTGAAACACTACTCACAGATAAATTCTGTTCTCCTTACCTAGTTCTGTCAGAACAGTTGTCAATTTTGACTATGTTCTGGTGTAGCCTTATACATAGTGTCATGGTCTTCTCCCCACAGTTCTTCATCTTTGCATATAAGGGAATTTTAGGTGATCAATGTATTTGCCATATTTAACCTCTGATCTTAGTGGGGTCCAAAGAACCATGCTAGGAATTCAATACTGATTAAGTATTAACTATATTTTAAATAACAGACAGATACTTTTTCTCACAGACATAGGCTATGTGTGGATAATTCCAAATAAACTTTCAATGGCATGCATATGTGTATCCATTTCCATTGTTTGTAAAGTTGGTTGAATGATTGTTTGATGGTAAATAGAAAAACATAATCAGTTGATTCAATTATTTTTATATGGTGTTTGTCATATTATTCTACATAGGCAAAGAAGGGCAAAGTTTTATCTATTGAGATAAAATCCTTTATTGCTTAAAACCTGAATGAGCCAGGTGTAAACCTATATTGATAATATTCCCTGTAAAATTTCTAATCTTGTTTATTTTTATTTCTTAGATTTTGCCTGTTTGATCTACTGTTTGAATAAATAGCATATTGAAAAATATACGTTGAACATGTATTTTTTAAAATAGGTTTCCCTCACTCCCCGTAAGTGAATAGCAACATTATTACTGAATACACTGAGCTAACTATATTGAGATATATTTATGTGCGGTATGAAGAATTTTTTGACTTGAGTCGTCTCTGTTGCACATTCCATTTATGTTTTTACTTTATGCAAAAGTATTTTTAAATTATTTTTTGCATAAATATGCTGTAATTACATCCTATGTTTTTCCTACATATTTCTATTGACATGTCTTTCCTTTTCAGTTATTAGAGACAAAGCAGTAAGTGTATATTGATTTGTACCTTTTGCCTTCCTAGAAATTACTGAGTATATGTTTTTATGAATCATTCCTTACTCTTTTACTTGCTTCTATTTAATTAAAAACTACTGATGGAGTGCTGTCTATGAGTAAAGTGGTGTGCTAGGGAAAAAGGCCTTGAAAAAGACAATGTTCCTATCTTCATGGAGTTATAATCTAGCGTAGAATTTTTAAGTGCTTAAAAAAAGTATATGGTTATAAGAAATCAGCAGACATTTAGCACATTACCCCTGTAAACAAATAAATAAGTCAGGTTGTGAGGAAATCAAAGTTACATATGATGCAGTCCCAAGTATTAAGGACTTTATAGAGTCCTTATCTGTAATTTGATGATAATAGTGCCTTCCACATTTGCTTCTCATGAGGATCACACATCTCTACATGAAAAGTACTTAGAAGAATGTCTGGTGCATAGGTAGTACTGACTGAATATTAGGTATTATTTTTAATAGCAGAAATGCACATTAATGGACAACAGACAAGGATGATCTAGTATAAGGCACTGTGATAGAATAGAAGGAGTATGGAATCAATGTTCAAAAGACGTGGAATATAGTCTCGGTTGTATCATTTACTACTTTCTGTGTGACTAGACAAATTACCTATCCTCTTTGATGAATTTTAATTTCCTCACTTATAATATAGAAGCAATGCAATCTCACCTTCCTCACAAATCAGTATAAAAATGACAACTATTATTATTATTACCAGCTTTAGTTATAGAGGAGGAAAATCAAAATTTAGGTAAACATTATTTATCATAAATAACAGCTATTAACTTGGGATCCCTTAATGTTTTCTTTGAAGATGATCATTTTTAGTTATAAATGTGATCCTTTGTCCTTATAAGAATTATCATCCTGTAAACATAGAGTAGGATGAACTAGTTAAAAATGTATCATATATATGTAAAATAGGAATTCAATAGCCCTTAACAATAGGTAGTAGGAAATAACTGTTTATACACATTCATTTATTTTATAAAATATTATAGGTAATTTTGTATTATAAATGTGGTCCTGATTAATAATTTACTCATATTTTTAATATGCAGACTTTCAATTTACATTGAATTTCATCTTTTGGTGGATCAGAAATACCTCCTTTGTCTGTTGAGATAACATGTCATGTTTTCACTTGCTTTCTTGTTTTTACTATTGTATAGCACACTCAGGGAAAGGAAAGGTGCCACATTTCTTGGTGAATCTCCTATGATACCTAGCCAAATTTCTTGACTGTAACACCTACATAAGTGTTGAATTAATGAATGAAGAGCATACATCAATTTTCAACGATCTGTTCTAATTAATACTGTAAAATATTGACAAATGCATTTCAGCTGCTCCTTGAATTTGTATAGATAGTGACTATGAAATTGAACACCAATTTGGGATAAAATATGACTGATTCTTCTCATCCTACTTACTGTCATGTTAGCTAACTGCTACTCATCCTTCTGATCTCATTCTAAATGTCTGTTTATCAGTGATGCTCTTCTCTGGATCCTTAGAGTAAGTCATTCTATTTTGTCATGTGCACTGATGATAGCTGATTTCTCCTTTGTTGCACCAATCACTACTGTAATGAAATAATTAAGATGTATCTATTTGTTTAATGTCTCCCTTTCCTGCTAGACCATAAACTCCATTAGGATGCTGTCTTGTATTTCTCTGGTGCAGCACAGCACTCCTGCTGTCTAGAATAATGTCTTATATAGGTGCTTATATGTATTGATTGAGTGAATGTATGAATACGATATTCATGTCTGTGTAGTCCAGTATATTATGTGTTTTTCTATGTAGTATTTACAACTTCTTTAATATAAAATGTTTGCCTAGATTTCAGATAGATTCAATAAATGGATAAACAAAACTATGGTGTTGTGGGATATATAACCTGTATCACACAGCTGTTGTGGTCTTGAAGTTATAAGTGGTATTTATCTTCCTCCTTTAGTATTCATTTTAGATCTCCCTCAGTTGATGCCCCTGCTGGTCTAGATCATTTCCTTGTGAGATGACTCAAACCCTCATATTTAAGGGGTCTGGATTTCTACTCATCATGTCCTTCTGAAGCTATAAGCATTTTATTTGTCAATTTACCTTCAAAATTATAACCAAGTGGGTCACCTGAGTATGAACGTATTATTCCTTGCCCTAAGTAATGGCATTGCCACTCCATCCTTGGTGATCAGGGTCAATTATCCTGCCGTGATGTTGACTCCTTTCCTTGCCTGCTTATCTCTTGGCAGAAAGAGCCCAAAGTAAAAGGGTAACAACCATAGCTTCAAACTTAAATGGAAATTTTGCTCTGTCTACTGGTAGAAGCATTTATATCTTGGAGCCAAGCCTCCTAAAGCCTAGAGACCTCAAAATTATCATTTGGGGAGACACAGATTCATACTGGTCACTGGAAGTATCAGTAAGCAAGTTCACTCCCATTTTCCCCAATCTTGATCTTTGGATATATATATATATATCCTACTTATCTGGGATACCAAGACGTGTAATTGTCATTAATTTAGAATTTTCACTGTGTCCTGGAATATAGTACTACTCTATTTTTCACAGGGTATCTTCTCTAAACTGGTGCCTCAGTTGTGCCTTTAATAGATTATTATATTGCTCTATCAGACCAGCAGCTTCTGGGTAGTATAGTGTGTAATTAGAACCAGGTATCAACTGCTGTTTTAAGGTGGGTCAGTTTCATGGGCTGATGCTCTTATTTTCTTTGCTTTAAAGTGGATCAGTGTCTTGATCTGATGCCACATTAGGTGATGTTCAATATGAACACTCAATAAGCCTTTTTTTCAGGCTCTGTGGGTAAGAAAGGGAAACATTTACCCAGTCACGATGAATCAGTATTCAGTATTCATGTTACCACTAAGTGGATGGTTGGTATCCTCTAGGTATAGGGCCATATCAGTGACTCAGAAATAGTATTAATTGTTGGCACATTAGATATTTGGGAGCTGCTGTTGTAATATCATCTTTGGTGTATGCCACTTCATGCTGTTGGCCACCATTGGTACTCTGTTCTGCCCATTGTGCTGTACTATATGAGTGATAACAAATACTTGCTGCTGTCAACTGGATGAGTCATTCTATTTGGTAGTTTAGTGCCACTTTTGTGATGGGTACATTCTGAAGAGTGTCACAATGAGATATAAACATCTTTAGTTTGTTCCCATTCCCATAGGATTCTTCCCATTCCCATATGATTCTTCCCCAGGCTATGCTATCTTTCATCTTCCAATCTTTCTTCTTTCAGGCTCCTGACTGACTAGCCACACCATTGGCTACTGCCTATGATCTGTATAGATTCTAACTCAGGCTACTTCTATTTCTATACAAGTACATTACCCAGTATACCGACTGACACTCTGGACATTGGGATAATTTCCCCCTCATGGCTTTGTTTTAGCCCTGAGTGGACTTGTAGTAGAGCCACAGTACATTTTTTGCTTTTACTCACATGCCAGGCCAACCCATCTGTAATCTGAACTCAGTCTTTGTCCTTCACTGGTTGGTTAAATGTGACCCACTTCCCCCAATAGCCAGTAAGTGTCAGCTGAAGAAGAAGGTCTAGAGTTACAGTTATTGATGACATGAGGATCTAGGCCATATAGGGATCTATATTGTGATTGATTCTTCTATTGGGATTTGTCATAACCTCTACATGGTGACTTTACCACTGTAAACATTTATAATACAATGCAGTCTTATGGATCACAGTGGTCCAAGTGTCAGGGCAGTAGCCTGCATTTGCTATAGAGGGCTATCCTGCTCTGAAGTCCACCCAAAGTTGGCAGTTTTGTGTCATCTGGTATATGAGTCAGAACAGTATTCCCAAGTGTGTAATATGCTTACTATAGAACCTGTAGAGGTCTAAAAGGATTTGTGTTTCTTTCTTAGTGGTTGGAAATACAGTTTGTAATAATGGAAATGTTATTTTCCATTTACATTTATACAATATCCCGTTATGCTCCAGAGCACTGGGACCTCTAAAGTTCACCAATGTGGCCAGCCCTTGAACCTTTGTAGGTTTTACCTCCCATATTCTGGAATGCACACTTCTTACCAAGGTCTCCAATGTACTTTTCACTTCTTGCAAACCCAGTTGGATTAACATGATGTCATGATATATTAGATCAATATGATGTTCTGAAGCATATACAGATTCTCCAGATACCTTCAGATTATTTTATGACAAGGAGCAATAGAGTTAATACAGTCATAGGGTAAGACTATTAATGTATACCATGGTCCATCCCAAATTGATAGAATCCTACAGGTTTTTTTGTATGGACCAATCTCAGACTGGCGAATTAAATAAAGACATAATGGGTATCGCCACCCTTATATCCTTTATGGCTGCATGGCGGGCATTAATCTGTACCACTCCCTAGGAGACAATATTGTTTTACTATCTTGTCTTGTATATGGAAGGAGATAGCTTTAGAGACTCTCAATTGGCCTTCTCCACCACAATAGCTCTAACACAAGAAACCAATAAGGAACTGCCTGCCAACTACTAAGTATATCCATTCCAAATGTATGTTCTTGAATCATGAAACTGACCACTTGCTGGATGGGATCCAGTGGACTCACTGTGAATCAAACCTGAACCAAGACTCCTCTATTTATTACCTGGCTCCCATAAACCCCCACTCTATTTGGGGGCCATAAATGATACTTGTGTCCTTGAATATCCATGTCATTGAGATCCTATGCTCAACAGTCTTCAAAATGTTTGGTGTTTCCATCCATAGAATACTCTTGTATAAGAAAATGGCCTTAGGTCTCTTTGAGGAAGGATCTGCAGAACCATTACTATATACACTTGCCACAGCATTGCAAATTTCTTCATGGGTACCTGGGTCTTTTCTTCAGATAATGGGATACAAGCTCAGCTCTAGAAACTAGACAAATGATCATGACACTTTTATTGAGGTAACTGCCTTCAGCCAACCTCAAATTCTTTCAATGTTCTAGTGCTCTGTACTGCTCAAACTATATTCTATTTACCATCTCTATTGTTCTTTGTACGTTACACCCCTTCCCATGCTTCTCTGACCCTGTGGCTCATAATAATTATACTTGCTTTTCATCTGATGGTAAAACAGAAAGTCCATTTAGTAACGGCATCTTATACTTTCATAACTGAGCTTCTCGGTGATGCTGGTGCTCTTCTCACAAGAAAGTTATTTATTGTTTGATAAATGATGTCTCTTCCAGGCCCTCCAATGGAACATAATCATCTGGTAGGTTTTCTGGCCTTACTTAATATATCTACTCTAACATGCTTAATTCTCTAAGCCTTTTGATCCATTATTTCATGTTCTTTCAGTGATTGTTTTGCCATTTCTATTTCACTCAGTGAGGTTAATTGCTTTCTCCATACTTCTAAGTATCACTCTAGTAGCCTAGCAATATCATATATTATGATTCCTTTTTATCGATCAGGAGTCAGCAAACTTTCTTCTGTAAAGGACAAGATAGTTAATAGTCTAGGTTCCTCAGGCCATACAGTCTGGCTAAAAAAAACTTAATCTACAAAAACAGGAGTGGGCTGCAGTTTGCTGACAGTTGATTTAGACTGTATTCTGGTACAGTGCTCTTGTACTAAGAAACTCTCTCTCATCCAAATTTATGTCCTATCCTCCTTGATCCAGAATTCTCATGATCCATGGCCATATATACTGTCATGGCCACTGTTACTATATGTTGCCTAGGTACTACAGCTCCTTTGGCAATGTTTTCCCTAGCAGGCATAGCACTTCCCTGGCAAAATCATGTTGTGACTTAACACTAATACTTGGCATAATGGTCAGGAGGAGAGATGGAAGAATGAATATTTCAGTCTTGACTGGGGAGGGAGGGTGGAACTTGATGGCATACCACATAATCCATCATAATTCAACATGTCTCCAGTCAGGTTAGTTTGAGACTGACTACCTACAAATGCCAATGGATAAAGAGACATGAATAAAATCAAATTTAAGCATAAAGGCTACAAGCCTTGCTTTTGAAATATAAATTAGCCAAATTTTTTATGTACATAAATATGGTATGGAAAGATACTTTCATTTCCATTTCTGAAGTGTACAGGGGCAGTCTTATTCAAAATAGTAGAGCAAGCAAAATACACCAGCAGTCCAATTTCTGCAACCTTTCCCTATCTTGAGAATAGGGAATCCCTATCCTATTCTTCTGCACACCTTAATCTCAGGTACCCAGTGTTATTTATGTCACCTTTCCCTTTTTCTTCCAAGAATGAATTTGATCAGAGCTTCACCGAGATAAAACTGACTGATGAGAATTCCTTCTTTCAACACATACTTAATATATTTTGGCACCAACTAGCTTACTAACTTTGTGATCATTTTCTCTGTGCTAGGATGACAACATTGAGCAGAGAAAATCCCCAACATATTAAATCTTACATTCTTGTGTATATGAGAATGACATAGAATAAAATCATAAACATAAATAAAAAATTTTCAGAGAACAAAAAGTGCTATAAAACAAATGGGAAGAGTGAGAGGAAATGTAGTCCAACTTAAGTTAATCTGGTTAAGCAAGTCTTGTTTGTTGAAGCCTGAATGATGCTAAGATGATAGTCAAATGAAATTCTGGGAATATTTTTCCAGGAAGTCATACAGGAAGTGAAAATACCCTGCTATTGGAATGCATTTAGCATGTTTAAGGCCTGTGAGAAGATCACTGTGGCTAGAATGAAGTAAATAAGATAAAAAATTAAGTTAGAGAAATAAGGGCCAGATCATGTTGAATTTTATGACAATTGCAATGAGAAAGCTTTGGAAGATTTTCCCAAGGTAATAATATCAGATTACCTTTTGAAAAGAGTATTGTTTCTACTGTGAAGAAGATCAAAGCAATAGTAGAAGCAGAGTCCTGTGAGGATGCTAGTGCAGTCTCAGTGGGAGATTTTGGGACCCTCCACCAAGGATAGCAGCATTTAAAATAGAAGCAGATGGATATTTTCAGGAATATTTTCACTGTCAGTCGGGATCAAAGTTCTAAGTATGATGGACAAAGCAATAAGGGTATAATATAAAGAACCAGCTACTGGTAGATGGACATCTATTTTGGGTAACAGGAAATTCTCAATCCCCATGAAATCTCACAATGGAGGTAGCCATAAAGTGGGCCAGAGCACAAGCACAACCTTGAGAACTTCAAAACAGAAGCATGAATCTAAAAATTTCTGAAAATATATTTGTGGTGACTTTTTCATACTCTTTAGACAGAATTCACGTCAGATTTGGAATAAGAATATTGTATTACAAAATACAGTATATTATTACAACCAACTATGGGAAACCATGAATGGGTAACCAACTTTGTACTCTATACAATGAAGTTCACCATTAAAAATTATAAAATTTTATGAAAAAAAACCTTTTCAGATATTTCATCAAAATACAAATGTCTGTAACTTTTATCTACTGGGCTTGCTATATTTTTAAAATCCTAAATCTTTAATTTTTCTGAACTAAAAAAAAAAGTTTGACTAAATTTCTAAAGAGAATTATATCATACCACATTTCCAAAATGTAATTTCTTTTTTCTAGATGTGTTGATTGTTAGGCAATGTTTTATGTTGAGTTATGTATCTGTACTATGGATTCTTGGTTATATTCTAGAGATTTGTTACAAAATGACTCAAAGGTTTTCCAGGGTTCCAAAGTAAATATATATATATATATATATATATATTTTTTTTCTTATACAAAAGTACCTGTAAAAGTGGTTAAAGACCTAAGGCAAGAAAAAAAAATGTTTGGCCTCATTAAGTTAATGACTTTGCCAACCTAGAGGACCAGTGTTTTAAGACCAGTTGGGCAAGGAAAGTGACTATCGAAAGTTGAAATCAGGAATGAAGTCAGTATTATGGTTTTATCCAGACTGGAGAAAATAGCACAAGATGAGCATGACAGATTTTGCAGAGGCAAAACAAGTAGTGATTTTAAGAAAGGACTTTGGAGTCAAGGAGAACTAGTTGAGTCCTGGCTGTGCTATACAGAAGCTTTGTAAACTTGAACAAGTGTCTTAAAATTTCTGTGCCTCACCATTTTTTTTTTAGATAATTATTTTTTATTGAAGGGTAGTTGACACAGTATTACATTAGTTTCAGGTGTACAACACAGTGATTGAACATTTATGTACATGATAATTCTAGGTACCAGCTATCACCATACCAAGTTGTTACAATATTTTGACGATATTCCTTATGCTATACATTACATCCCGGTTACTTATTTATTTTACAATTGGAAATGTGTACTTTTTTTTTTTTTTTGTGAGGGCATCTCTCCTATTTATGGATCAAATGGTTGTTAACAACAATAAAATTCTGTATAGGGGACTCAATGCTCAATGTATAATCATTAATCCACCCCAAACCTAATTTTCGTCAGTCGCCAATCTTCTGAAGCATAATGAACAAGTTCTTACATGGAGAACAAATTCTTCCATAGTGAATAAGCTGCATGGTGAATAGTACAAGGGCAGTCATCACAGAAACTTTTGGTTTTGATGATGCATTATGAACTATAAACAGTCAGTTCAAATATGAATATTCGTTTGATTTTTATACTTGATTTATATGTGGATACCACATTTCTCTCTTTATTATTATTATTTTTAATAAAATGCTGAAGTGGTAGGTAGATGCAAGATATAAAGGTAGAAAACATACTTTAGTGTTGTAAGAGAGCAAATGTAGATGATCAGGTGTGTGCCTGTAGACTAAGTGTTAATCCAAGCTAGACAAGGGCAATAAAACATCCACGGATGCAGAAGATTTCTCTCAGAACAGGGGGGGGTGAGGTTCTAAGCCTCATCTCTGTTGATCCCCAATTTCTCACCTGATGGCCCCCCTGCGACTGTGCCTGTCTTAGGTTGTTCCTCTCTTGAGGAATCTTACCCATCTCTGGCTAACCAGTCATCTTCCGGGGCCATACAGGGAAATGTAAAGTTGGTAAGTGAGAGAGAAGCCTTATTGTTTGAAAAGGTTAGTTTTTTACTTCTTTGCATATTTATGCCCTGTGGCTTCTATGCCCAACATTTGTCTTGAGGTATCTTTACCACTTGGAAGAATTGTGATACACGGTAAATTCGATATGATGTGCCTCACCATTTTTATCTGTATAATATAAATTCAGTTGTATGTTCAATAATTCAAAATAAATAACACTTTAGATTAAGGAAAAACCCTAAAGAAAATCTTAACATCTTAAATTTTTAAGATAGGATAGCATAAAATGCCTTGACAATTATTTTTCTTAAATTCTCGATTTGAAATATATCTTATTACACATATACATGTTATGTTCTATAACATTTTTTATAAAGTCTTATTTATATGTATGCAAATCTATTACTACATATTTTGATTGGCTTGTAAAGTAAAAATATGGCTATGTTGAACAGTCTAATAATGTAATTCCCATACTAAAACCCCTCCAATAGTTTTCCATTTCATTTAGAATAAAATACAAAGTCTATACATTAGTCTACCATGTCCAGTTTGACCCAGCCCTTACCAACATCTATACCATCATCCCCACCACTCCACTCTTTGCTTACTTATTCTTCTTATGATATGTAAGTATGTTCCTGGGCTTTTTTACTTGCTGTTTCCTGTATCTGGAGCACTACTTTCAGATATTGTCATTACTGCTTCTCCTCATGCACATTTCTGCTAAAGTGCTACCTCCTCAGAGGAGTCATTTCTGAGTACTTTGTGTAAAGTAGCTCCTGGTCACTATTTATCCTGTTACCCTTCCCTATATCTTCACAGCACTTATCATCACACACACATACACTTATATATTTGTTTGTATATACATATGTGTATATAAATAAGATTATATATATAGAGAGAGAGATTATACACTTGAGGGCATCATTGTGTCCCTAATTGTGTTACTAGATTCCTGGAAAAGTGCCTGGCATATGGTAGGCACTAAGTAAAAAACTGCTGAGTCATTGTAGAATTGAATGAAGAATAAATTTCTTTTTTCCCCACTATCATTATCTGAAGAATAAATTGATGATCTAAGTACCTGTTTAGAGAGATACATAAACATCTGGATTCATCAGCATCTAAGAGGCTTTATTAAGTGATTCAACTGTGTTTTAGTAATGATTGTATGTCAGGCTTCCTCTTTCCCTGCTTCTATTTTCCTATGCAATTTAAACTGGATAGATTGTGGTCAGTGTTCAGGTACTCATGTTGAATTCATTTAAACTGGACAGCTTTTATAGATATAAGAAAATTCATTCCTCAAAGGTTAAGTGAAACATCACTATGTCTAAAAATATGTTCCTTTTGGTGAGTTATAAACTTAAATCGCCAGGGAATTAGAAATGATAAGAGACTTTGTTTAGGTTCTATATTGCAACTCCCAGGGGTTTTAATTGAACTATCTAAATAAAGTTCATTTATGTGGTACCTCTTAAAGTTAATACATACTTTAGTAGCTGTCAGTGATCTTTAATATGCAATTACTTTAGTTTATGTGCTTTGCAATTTAATATTCTAAATTGTTCTTGGAACATTTTTAGAGCTAGATAATTTCTTCAAGACATATTTAATAGTAATATATTGGTATCTACTCTACTATTTTTGGATGTTTTAGGAAATATTTGGCTTGGGGTTGCTTTTAAAGTTTTGTACATTTTGCACTTTTTCCTCACATTCTAGATTAAGCTTTATCTTTAAAAGCACAAATACATGTCCTTTAGTTTCTTTTTTAAAATATATCTTTCTTGCCTAACTCACAGGGTTCTTGTGAGTTCTTGTACGAATGAAGTGTTAAAATAAGTGAAGTTATTAATATAGTTTAAAGACAATGACTGTGGAAAACGCTACTAGACATATAAACTTACAGGAAAAAGCATATTCTAATTCACATAAATATTTCAAAGCAAATTAATTATCTTAATAAGTATTTTTGACACCTTACCATTTTCCAGTTACTGTGCAGGAGTCAGACACAGACCTTCTCTGAAGAAGCTCACAGGATAATGAAGGAGACATTTAACTAAACAGAAAATAATGAAGTGATATGAAATTCCGTGACTTAGATGCCCATCCTCTATAATGACATGATATTGTGTGTTCTGAACTAACTTAAGGATTAGAAGAGGAAGTGCAGCCTATGGTGAGAAAAGTAGTAGTCATAGAAGTATGAGAAGAATTAGCTGAGTTAGGAGTCACAGAAACCAGGGAAGAAGAATTAATACAGATATCATCAATGTCAAGTGCAGGAGAGATGACCATCATGTTAAATATTAAAAAATGCCCATTGGATCTGGCCATTAGGGGGTTATTGGTGAGTGTACCTATACTGGCAAAAGCAGAAACAAAATTACAGTAGACTGAGAAGTCAGGAAATTATAAGCAAGAGCAGGTATATTGAATACAGATTATCCTTTCAAAAAGCTTAGCTAAGCCAAGCAAGTTTGGGTAGTAGCCCAAGAGGAAGTAAAGGATAAAGGGATGTCTGCCAATACTTTAACATTTACCCTAGGCAATTAGTAATGGTAGATGGGTTGACCTTGGACAAAAGTAGAGAAAGCATTATTCTTTGAGTCTGAAGGAATGTATATTAATTGCAATGATTAGAGATATGGGTAAATTTATAGTTAGAAAAATAGGAGCTGGTGAATATTATGGTTTATTTTATTTTACTTTTTCATCTTTAACAGTCTGTGGTATTTCCTTGCAGTTTTTAAAACATTCATATTCATACTTTTCTTTTTACAAAATAGGCATTGGGCTGGAGTTTGGAGTCCCACTTTTCCATGTAGTGTTTTTTTCCACGTAGTTTAACAATATTAATAACAGCCTTTCTTTTGGAAATACTTTTTGGCTAAGTCCAGACTAAATATTTTACATACATTATCTCATTTCATTTTTAGGCAGCTTTTATCATTTTACAGATGAAGAAATAGTCTCCAGATGTTATATAACTTGCTGAAGGTCTTGGTTATAACTGGTAAGCCAGGGCTTGAATTCCAACTGACTCTAAAACCTGAATGCTGGATGGCAGGACTCTCCTGTCCTTAGTACAATTAAGAACAAAATTGCCATATAGATGCAATATATTCCAGTGTGTACATATGCCAAGTTTACTAGGCCAATTTCTTATAATTGAGCATTTGGCACAATTCCAATATTTTACTTTCATAAATAATGCCATGACGAACATCCTGTCACATAAAGCTCAATTGAAATTCTGGTTATTTTTTTAAGATTGTTGCCTAGAAGTAGAATTAGCGGGTTAAAGGAATGGACTTATTATAACCAAATTGCTTTCTAGAAAAATTACACAAATTTGCATGCTCAGAACTTTTTTAAAAATACAAAAACTTGCCAACTTGGTAGATTAAAAATAGTGACTGGTCATTTTGTGAGCATTCCATTGAATATTGGTGAGGTCTGAGATTTTTAAATGTGTACTTTGAGATAATGCTTTAACATTTTATATTTCTCAGTGAAATAGGAAGATGTCTTTTGTTACTACAGTTAGACCTAGAAGTTGAATTGTGGTCTTGAAGAGAATGGTAAATATTTGAAATGTTTTATGAAAGGAATGAATAGAAGTGAAAAGGTAGGGAAGACACTGAGTCAAGTATGAAAATCTTCATTGAGAAAGAGTTGGGAGGGAGACTCTCAAAAGCAATTTTTTTTTCCTTCTCTGTAAACTTTTCAGGAAGGGGCAGGTTGTGTCTTTTGTTCAGAATGTCTATTCTCTTTTTTTAATGACATCATTCCAAGAAGTAGAAGTGTTTTAGACCAAGAAAGCATTTGAAAAGAAGAATAATTTTATCCTTTACTTATGTGAACTTACGAACTTTATCCACAGTTAATAAAACTAGTTTCAATTATCTGCTAGGTATTAGAAATCATAAATAATAAGGTCATTTTCATGAAAGCAATTCTTGTACTTCAGATATTTAAGTAAGTAAGGCACAAGGAATTTCAGGGAGTATGTAAGACTCCAAAGTTTCATTTTAGAATGAAAAAATTGTTAACTTTTTCATCTTCTGGATATTCAGACAGAAACAGAATGATTTTGGCTAGTTTCCATATTTGTTATCAAATGCACATTAGTACAAAATTTTTAAAAAATGAACTGACAGCTTAGTAAGTAGATTTTCTTTTTATTACATATTTAATGCTAAAATTTCATTAGAGAAATAGGAAAATTATTAACAATTTTACATATCTGTTCATTGAATATAATGCCATTTGAGAGTAAAGTATATTATCATATTGTATTAATAACACACAACTATTTCTTCTAGGTCTACTTGTTATCCTGAATGGATTTGGCATCCCACTGAAAAAAAATGCGCTAGAAAAACCCCAGTAAGTCAGACATTTTAATCCTATCTCAATTTATTGTTCAATCACATTCTACATTTCTGACTTCCATAGGTTTCCCAACAGAATTACTTAAAAGTGTGGAAAATAAAAACTAATAATAAATCATAATTATTACTATTTAGTGAATCTAAAATATTTCATTTTATTTAAGCATAAGATGTCACTAATAATATAAATTTCATTTGAAAATAAATTAATCAGATTTTACTAGGCTTGGAAAATATAGCATCGCATCAATAATAGTAATTATGTTGATTAAACAGACACTGAGGTGCAGATTAACTAGGTATCTAGCACATAAAACCCATCTCTCCTTCAAATCTGAGAATGTCCTTGGATCCCATAGTTGGTCCTACAGAGACTGCCAGGAAGATTGACTTAAGCTGATGAAATTTTTAGAAAATCCACACTGTCTTCAGAGATGCCATGATATGGTTCTGGAGCTGATCTGAAGGCCCTGATGTGTTATTGGATATGTCTGGAGTATTGAGATTTCCTTCAATAACTTTGATAACAGAAGTCTTACTTTTATGATGAGCCTCTGAATTCCAGAACATCTTATACTGTGGGGAAGAGGGTATCCACCTTTTACAGGTATTGAATATAACCCAGTAACAATTTACCACGTGCAATAATGAATAAGCAGCTGAGGCAGTAACTCCAAGTAGCCCATTTTGATGTCTTCCTATACTTCTGTACCATATTTTCCTCTTGTGTATTAAATAATTTGTACTGGTCATGACACTTCTATCTAAAACAAACAATGTTTGTTTTCTCACCCATCTGCACTTGTTCTAAATGAAAAAACCTGGTTTAAACTACATGATCTAATCACCTCCTAAAGGCCCCACCTTTAACACCATCACATTGGGCATTAGGATTTCCACATGTGAATTTGGGAAGGACACAAATATTCAGACCATAGCACTGTAGGATTGCCAGATAAAATGCAGGATGCTCACTTTAATATGAATGTCATATAAATAATTTTTAATATAAGTAGGTTCATACTTTTAATATAAGTATGTTTCAAATATTGCCCTGAACACATTTACAATAAAAACTTTTTATATGTGAAATTCAAATTTAACTGGGAATTATGTGTTTTTATTTGCTAAATCCAGCAAATCTATGAGATATCCCATGGTTCCAGAGGGTGTACAATCTCTTGCTGCTATGAGTAATAAATCCAAACTTTTCTACCACATGTGTGTTCCTGGTCAACTTTGGCTGAAGAAAGTTGACATACACAATAGGCCATGTTCCCCATATTTCAGTGTGCTAGGAGTTTTAAGGAAAATAGAATTATTTCAGTTCATGTAGTGTTTGATTTAAAATAAAGTTGTTAAGATTCAGTGATGAGGGTTTTGCTTCCAACTATAATGGAACAATAGGGATTACATTTACCCTTCCACCTAAAACAACATTGTATGTGTATGTATGTGTGTATTGTGTGAGAAACACTGATTTTTCAAGACACTGGACATCAGGAAATAAAGAGCAGTGATCCATGAGAGACAGGAAGGAAACAAAGTGAGAACAATAATTGCCTCAGTTTATCACTTTAAAATTGTTTCTGGGAAATAGCAGAGGAAGGGGGATGCCAGGTGGAGCCTATTGGAATACTTGCAGCTTGGGGAATGCAAATATATTAGCACCCTACAAGGTAAAATTCCCAGCACAGTTCATCCAATTGATGAAAACTGGTAATGTAAATAAGTAAGATAATATGACCCATGATGAAGAGAATAACTGAAAACAACCCAGAACTGACACAGTTGGTAGAATCAGCAAAGACAGTTATTATAACTGTATTCGTATGCTCAAAAGTTATATAGAGACATGAAAGATATATAAAAGAACCAAATAGAACTTCAGAAATGAAAATTATAAATGTCTGGTATAAGAAATGCACAGGTTGGGATTAATGCTATATTAAATAAAGCAGCAGAAAAGACTGGTGAACTTAGGTACTTTGCAATAGAAGCTATAAATAATGAAACAGAAATAAGAATAAACTACATAAACACAGCTTCTTTATATATTATAAAGAATAAAATATAGTCAACTGTGGTATAAGTTCAAGGAGCCTAAAGTGCATAGAATTGACATCTTTAAAGGAGAGGATAGAGAAGTGAAGACATACAAAGTATCTGAAGAAATAATTAGTACAATTTTTCCAAAATTGATACAAGGCATAAATTCACATATCCCAGGATTTCAAGAAAAGCAAACAAAACACATGAAGAAAACTATACCAGGGTACATCATAGTCAAAATACTCAAAACCAGTGGTAAAGAGAAAAAATTTAAAAGCCTCCAGAGGGGGAGATAAACATGTTTGAATAGAAGGACAAAGGTAAAGATGGCATCCTATTTCTTGTTGGAAAAAATGCTAGTGAGAAGACAGTGGAGCAATGTCTTAAAAGTACTGAAATTAAAAAAAAACTGTCAACCTCGAATTTTTTCATCCAGGCAAAATATGTTTTGAATTTAAAGGTGAAATACTTTTTCTGGCCTTCAAAAATTAAAAGAATTAATCATCAGCAGACCCACACAGCAATAAAACAAAAAATTAAAGGAAGTTTTCAAGCAGAAAGAGAATATCAATTGGAAATCTGGATCAACACAAAAGAATGAAGAGCATTGGAAATGACAATTGCATCAGCAAATACATGAGTGTTTTATTGCTACTTAAATCAGTATAAAATATAATTGCTTAAACAAATAAATAAAATAACAAATTTTGGGTAAAAATAATAGTATAGAGACCAGGAGGGAAGGATCAGAAGTAAGCCATTGTAAGGTATTTACATTATATGGGATGTGGTATCATTGAAAAGTGGACTGTGACAAGTTAACAATGTATACTATAAACTCTAAAGCCAACACTAAAATAAAAAGTCAAAGAGCTATTGTTAATAAGCTAAAAAGGTGATGAAATGTAATCATAAGAGTCAATTAGTTCAAAAGAAGACAGAAAACATAGGAAAAGGACAGCGAACAGGTAAGACAAAAGGAATACAAATTGAAAGATGATAGATTTAAAACTAATCACAATAATAAACATATTAAATATAAATATCTAAACACCCCCAATTAAGGAAGAGATTGTCAGATTGGATGGAAAACATATATCCAACTATGTGTTGCCTAGATGAAACACACTCCAAGAAACTAGAAAAAGAAGAACAAATTAAACTTAAAATAAGTAAAAGAAAGGAAATAATAAAGAAATCAGTGAAATTCAAAACAAAGAAAAGCAAAGTAAAAATTTGACTAAAGAAACCTGATTCTTTTGTAAAAATATGTAAGATTGATAAATCTCCAGTCAGCCTATCAGGAGAAAAAAAATAGTGAACACACACCTTAAAAATATTAGAATGAAAGAAGTGAGATCAGTACAAATTTAAAAAAATAAAATGATAACTTAGAAAATATATAAATAAATTTTACATCATAAATTCAAACCTTAAAATAGACACATTTCTGTAAAGACACATACAACCAAAACTTACTCAAGAAGAGCAAAAATGTCAAATATATATATATATTGATTTAAATTTGTTTATTCATGGAGACTAAAGATGGTGGCGTGAGAGGTGAGACAGAGACTTCCTCCTAAAACTGCGTACAATTCAAAAATATAGTTGGTGCAACTAATCATAAGAGAGCAACAGGAAAGAGAACTGTGCCAGACTGCATACACCTGGAGAAAAGAGCAGACCTCCCGCAACAGTGTAACATATCAAAGCTGTGGCCCTGCTCAACCCAAGCCCTTCCCCCATCCAGGCTCACAGGCAGGAGGAAGAGAAACTGAGCAGGGAGGGAGTGGAGGCCTGGGACTGCTGAATACCTAACTCCAGAGATCTGCTCTGGGAGCACAAACCTACATTTCATGGTGCTTTCATGATACCCACATGATTACAGGGTTGGAAAGCTAAGACGGCAGAATTCCTGGAGAGACAGAGATTCCAGCCACTTATGGAAAGCAGGGATCCATATCTGGCTGCTCTGAGACAAAAGCTTATACCTGTGTGCTTGGCCCGCTGGTTCAGGCAGTAGAGGCAGGCATAGCAGCCGGGAGGCAGGAAACAGCTCTTTCCTACCCCAGGCACCAATATGACTCCCCTGTGACCCCAACATTGCTTCAGGGGCTGAGCAGCTCCAGAGAGTAGAGCTTCTGGACACTAGAGGGCGCCATATACAAATATGAAACACCAAAGGATCCTTGCCCAGAGTAAAATTATTAATACAACACCAGAGAAAGATTTAAATGACATGGACCTCATGACTCTTCCTGAAAGGGAGTTCAAAATAAAAATCATCAACATGCTAATGGAGGTATGGAAAGATATCCCAGAACTTAGGAATGAATTCAGGTCAGAGATCCAATCCTTGAAGAGCACGATGGAGGATATTAAAAGCAGAGTGGATATGGTGGAGGAGATGATAAATGAAATAAAAACTAGAGAAGAGGAATAAAAAGAAGCTGAGGCACAGAGAGATAAAAGGATCTCTAAGAATGAAAGAATACTAAGTGAACTGTGACCAATCTGAATGGAACAATATTTGCATTATAGGGGTGGCAGAAGATGAAGAGAGAGAGAAAGGGATATAAAGTGTCTTTGAGGAGGTAATTGCTGAAAAATTCCCCAATCTGGGGAAGGAGACAGTCTCTCAATTCATGGAGGTACACAGATCTCCCAACACAAGGGACCCAAGGAAGACAACACCAAGACATATAGTAATGAAATTGGCAAAGATCAAGGATAAGGACAGACTTTTAAAAGCAGGCAGACTGAGAAATAAGATAACATTCAAAGGAAAGCCCATCAGACTAACACCAGACTTCTCAGCAGAAACCTTACAAGCCAGAAGGGAGTGGCATGATGTCTTTAAAGTGATGAAGCAGAATGGTCTGGAACCAAGATTGCTTTATCTGGCAAGATTACCATTTAAATTTGAAGACGGGATTAAACAATTTCCAGATAAGCAAAAGCTGAGAGAATTTACCTTCCACAAAACATCTCTACAGTCTATTTTGGAGGGACTGCTATAGATGGAAGTGTTCCTAAGGTTTAATAGCTGCCACAAGAGGTAATAAAACCACAGTAAAGAGAGCAGAACAGCTAATTACTAAGCAAATGCAAAATTAAATTAATTATCCCCAAAGGTAATCAAAGCATAGAAAAAGTATACAGAATATGATACCTAAAATATAAAGAATGGAGGAGGAAGAAAAATGAGGAGAAAAAGAAAAGAACCTTTAGATTGTGTTTGTAACAGCATATTAAGTGAGTTAAGTTAGACTCTTAGATAGTAAAGAAGTTAAACTCAAACCTTTCTTAACCAGGAATCTAAAGCCCGCAATGGCAATAAGTACATACACATTGATAATCACCTTAAAAGTAAATGGACTGAATGCACCAATCAAAAGACACAGAGTCACTTAATGGATAAAAAACAAGACCCATCTATATGCTGCCTAAAAGAGACCCACTTTAAACCCCAAGACATACACAGACTAAAAGTGAAGGGATGGAAAAATATTTCATGTAACTAACAGAGAGAAAAAAGCAGGAGTTGTATCAGACAAAATAGACTTCAAAACAAAGAAAGTCACAAGAGACAAAGAAGGACATTACATAACCATAAAAGGGACAATCCAACAGGAAGATATAACCATTATAAATATCTATGCTCCCAACACAGGAGCACCCACATATGTGAAACAAATACTAACAGAATTAAAAGGGGAAACAGAATGCAATGCATTCATTCTAGGAGACTTCAACAATCCACTCACTCTGAAGGACAGATCAACCAAACAGAAGATAAGTAAGGATATAGAGGCACTGAACAGCACAAAGAACAGATGGACGTAACAGCTATCTATAGAACTCTACACCCAAAAGCAGGAGAATACACATTCTTCTCAAGTACACATGGAACATTTTCAAGAATAGATCATATACTAGGCCACAAAAAGAGCCTCAGTAAATTCAAAAAGATTGAAATTGTACCAACCAGTTTCTCAGACCACAAAGTATGAAACCAGAAATAAATTATGCAAAGAAAATGAAAAATCCCACAAACACATGGAGCTTCACAACATGCTTCTAAATAACCAGTGGATCAATGAACAAATAAAAACAGAGATCAAGCAATATAGGGAGACAAATGACAACAATAATTCAACAACACAAAATCCGTGGGACGCAGCCAAGGCTGTGCTAAGAGAAACGTATATTGCTATAGAGGCCTACCTCAAGAAAGAAGAACAATCCCATATAATGAAACTAGAAAAAGAACAACAAATAAGGCCCAAAGTCAGTAGAAGGAGGGACGTAATAAAGATTAGAGCAGAAATAAATAAAATTGAGAAGACTAAAAAAATAGAAAGAATCAATGAAAGCAAGAGCTGTTTCTTCGAGAAAATAAACAAAATAGATAAACCCACAGCCAGACTTATCAAGAAAAAAAGAGAGCCTACTCACATAAACAGAATCAGAAATGAGAAAGGAAAAAATCATGTCAGATACCACAGAAATACAAAGAATTATTAGAGAATACTATGAAAAAATATATGCTAACAAACTGCATAACCTAGAGGAAATGGACAACTTTCTAGAAAAATACAACCTTCCAAGGCTGACCAAGGAAGAAACAGAAAATTTGAACAGACAAATACCAGCAACAAAATTGAGTTGGTAAACAAAAACCTACCAGAGAAAAAATTCCTGGACCAGATGGCTTCACCACTGAATTTTATCAAACATTTAGTTAAGACCTAATACCCATTCTCCTTAAAGTTTTCCAAAAATAGAAGAGGAGGGAATACTTCCAGAATCATTCTATGAGGGTAGCATCATTCTAATACCAAAACCAGGCAAAGACACCACAAAAAAAGAAAATTAAAGACCAATATCCCTGATGAACATAGATGCAAAAATACTCAACAAAATATTAGCAAAACGAATTAAAAAATACAACAAAAAGATCATCCATCATGATCAAGTAGGATTTATTCTAGGGATGCAAGTATGGTACATACAAAAATCCATCCACATCATCCACCATATCAACAAAAAGGACAAAAACCACATAATCATCTCCATAGATGCTGAAAAAGCATTTGACAAAATTCAACATCCATTCATGATAAAAGCTCTCCACAAAATGGGTACAGAAGGCAAGTACCACAACATAATAAAGGCCATATGTGACAAACCCACAGCCAACATTGTACTTAACAGGGAGAAGCTGAAAGCTTTTCCTTTAAGATTGGGAACAAAACAAGAATGCCCACTTTCCCCACTTCTATTCAACATAGTACTGGAGGTCCATGGCAATCAAACAACACAAAGAAATAAAAGGCATCCAGATTGGCAAGGAAGAAGTTGCAGACAACATGATATTGCACATAAAAAAACCTAAAGAATCCACTCCAAAACTACTAGAGCTCATATCTCAATTCAGCAAAGTTGCAGGATACAAAATTAACACACAGAAATCTGTGGCTTTCCTATACACTAATGATGAGCTAGCAGAAAGAGAAGACAATTCCATTCCCAATTGCATCAAAAAGAATAAACCTAAGCAAGGACGTGAAAGACCTATACTGTGAAAACTACAAGACACTCATGAGAGAAATTAAGGTAGATACCAATAAATGGAAACACATCTCGTGCTCAGCTCATGTATAGGAAGAATTAATATTGTCAAAATGGCCAGCCTGCCTAAAGCAATCTATAGCTTCAATGCAATTTCTATCAAAATACCAACAGCATTCTTCAACAAACTAGAGAAAATCATTCTAAAATTCATATGGAACCACAAAAGACTTCGAATAGCCAAAGCAATTCTGAGAAGGAAGAGTAAAGCAGGGGGAATTATACTCCCCAACTTCAAGCCCTACTACAAAGACACAGTAATCAAGACAATTTGGTACTGGCATACAACAGACTCATAGACCAATGGAACAGATTAGAGAGCCCTGACATAAACTCAACCATATATGGTCAATTAATATATAATAAAAAAGACATGGACATATAATGGGGAAATGACAGCCTCTTCAACAGCTGGTGTTGGCAAAACTGGGCAGATACATGCAAGAGAATGAAATTGGATTACTGTTTAACTCCATACACAAAAGAAAACTTGAAATGGATTAATGACATAAATGTAAGTCATGAAACCATAAAACTCTTAGAAGACAACATAGGCAAATATCTCCTAAATATAATCATGAGCAACTTGTTCCTGAATGCATCTCCCCAAGCAAGTGAAACAAAAGCAAAAATTAACTCATGGAACTACATCAAACTAAATCTTTTTGTATGGCAAAGGACATCATCAACAGAACCAAAAGGCATCATACAGTATGGAAGAAGATATTTGTAAATGACATATCCGACAAGGGGTTAACATCCAAAATATATAAGGAACTTACACCCCTCAACACCCAATAAGGAAATAAACCAATTAACAAATGGGCAGAGGATATGAAGAGACAGTTCTTTAAAGAAGAAATTCAGATGACCAACAGGCACATGAAAAGATGCTCCACATCACTAATCATCAGGGAAATGAAAATTAAAACCACAATGAGATATCACCTCACACAGCTAAGGATGGCCAGCATCGAAAAGACTAAGAACAACAAATGTTGGCAAGGATGCGGAGAAAGGAGAACCCTCCTACACTGCTGGTGGGAATGTAAGCTTGTTCAACCATTCTGCAAGCAATCTGGAGGTTCCTCAAAAAACTAAAAATAGAAATACCATTTGACCAGGAAATTCCATTCCTTGGAATTTACCCAAAGAATACAACTTCTTAGATTCAAAAATATACATGCATCCCTATGTTTACTGCAGCACTTTTTACAATAGCCAAGATATGGAAGCAACCTTAGTGTCTGTCAGTAGATGAGTGGATAAAGAAGAGGTGGTACATATAGACAATAGAATACTATTCAGCCATAGGAAACAAACAAATCCTAGCATTTGGAAAAACATGGATGGAGCTGGAGGACATTATGCTCAGTAAAATAAACCAGGTGGAGAAAGACAAATGCCAAATGATTTGTCTCATTGTGGAGTATAACAATGAAGCAAAACTGAAGGAACAAAATGGCAACAGACTCAGAGACTTTAAGAATGAACTAGTGGTTATGAAAGGAGAGGGGGTGTGGGATGGTGAGTGGGCAGGGAGGGAGAAGAGGATTGAGGGATATTATGTTTAGTACACATGGTATGGGGATCATGGGGTAAACAGTGTAGCACAGAGAAGGCACATAGTGGATCTGTTGTATCTTACTACACTGATGGACAGTGACTGCATTGGGGAATGGGTGGGGACTTGATCATATGGAACTAGTGGTTACGAAAGGAGAGGGGGTGTGGGATGGTGAGTGGGCAGGGAGGGAGAAGAGGATTGAGGGATATTATGTTTAGTACACATGGTATGGGGATCATGGGGTAAACAGTGTAGCACAGAGAAGGCACATAGTGGATCTGTTGTATCTTACTACACTGATGGACAGTGACTGCATTGGGGAATGGGTGGGGACTTGATCATATGAGTAAATGTAGTAACCACATAGTTTTTTCATGTGAAAGCTTCATAAAAGTATATATCAATCATACCTTAATAAAAATTATAAAAAGAGATTGTTTATCCATATAAACTGAAATTTATTCAAATCAATTGACAATTTAGTTAAGTTTTCCCACTTAGAAATCTCCCATCTCAGAAAGTATCTTTGATAATATCTATTACTTAGGAAGAAATATTACCAATCATGCACATATTATTGTACTAAATTTAAGAGGAGGAAATACTTCCCAGTTCATTACTGTGATACCTAAATCAGGAAAAAGAAATCATATGCACACAATATTTCAAGGAAGCTGAAGATCAATATCCCTAATGAATGCATTTGTAAAAATTCTAAATAAGGGTGGGGATTAAAGATGGTGGCATGAGAGGAGAGACAGAGGCTTCCTCCTAAAATGATACAATTAGAAAATATAGTTGGCGCAGCTAATCCCGAGAGAGCAACAGGAAAGAGGACGGCGTCAGACTGCGCACACCTGGAAAAAAAAGCAGACCTCACCATACGGGGTAACGTACCAGAGCTGTGGCTCCGTGGGACCCAAGCCCCTCCCCCACTCCAGTTCACCAGTGGGAGGAAGAGAAACGGAGCAGGGAGGGAGTGGAAGGCTTGGGACTGCTAAATACCTAGCTCCGCAGATCTGCTCTGGGAGCACAAAAGTACATTTCATGGTGCTTTCATGAGACTCGCATGACTACCGGGTTGGAAGGTTAATACAGGCAGAGTTCCAGGGGAGACCGGTATTCTGGCTGCTTGTGGAAGCAGGGATCCATATCCTGCTGCTCTGGGAGAAAAACATACCTGTGTGACCGGCCCACTGGCTCAGGCAGTGGAGACAGGCACAGCAGCCGGGAGGTGGGAAACAGCTCTTTCCTCCCCCCAGGCACCAGTACCGCTCCAGTGCGACCCCTGACATTGCTTCAGGGGCTGAGCAGCTCCAGAATAGAGCTTCTGGACACTAGAGGGCACCATATACAAACATGAAACACCAAAGGAACCTTGCCCAGAGTAAAATTATTAATACAACACCAGAGAAAGATTCAAATGATATGGACCTCGTGACACTTCCTGAAAGGGAGTTCAAAATAAAAATCATCAACATTCTAATGGAGGTATGGAAAGACATCCAAGAACTCAGGAATGAATTCAGGTCGGAGATCCAATCATTGAAGAGCACAATGGAGGGTATTAAAAGCCAGTTGGATATGGTGGAGGAGACAATGAATGAAATAGAAACTAGAGAAGAGGAATACAAAGAAGCTGAGGCACAGAGAGAAAAAAGCATCTCTAAAAATGAAAGAATATTGAGAGAACTGTATGACCAATCCAAGCGGAGCAATATTCGCATTATAGGGATACCAGAAGAAGAAGAAGAGAGAGAAAAGGATAGAAAGTGTCTTTGAGGAGGTAATTGCTGAAAACTTCCCCAGTCTGGGGAAGGAGATAGTCTCTCAGGCCATGGAGATCCACAGATCTCCCAACACAAGGGACCCAAGGAAGACAACACCAAGACACATACTAATTAAAATGGGAAAGATCAAGGATAAGGACAGACTGTTAAAAGCAGGCAGAGAGAGAAATAAGATCATATACAAAAGAAAGCCCATCAGGCTAACATCAGACTTCTCAGCAGAAACCTTACAGGTTAGAAAGGAGTGGCATGATGTATTTAATGTCATGAAGCAGAAGGGCCTGGAACCAAGATTACTTTATCTAGCAAGATTATCATTTAAATTTGAAGAGGGATTAAAAAATTTCCAGATAAGCAAAAGCTGAGAGGGTTTACCTCCCACAAACCATCTCTGCAGTCTATTTTGGAGGGACTGCTATAGATGCAAGTGTTCCTAGGGATGGATAGCTGTCACCAGAGGTAGTAAAACCATGGTAGGGAGGGTGGAGCAGCTGCTTGCGAGGCAAATGCAAAATTGGATTGACTATCCCCAATGTCAATTAAGGGATAGACAAAAAGTACAGAATTTGATACCTAATATATAAAGAATGAAGAAGGAAGAAAAAGGAGGAGAAATAGAAAAGAATCTTTAGATTGTGTTTGTAACACCTTACTAAGTAAGTTAAGTTAGACTCTTAGATAGTAAGTAAAGTAACCTGGAACCTTTGGTAACCACGAATCTAAAGCCTGTAATAGCAATAAGTACATACCTATCAACAATCACCCTAAATGGAAATGGACTGAATGTACCAATCAAAAGACAGAGAGTCACTGAATGGATAAAAAAACAAGAACCATGTATATGCTGCTTACAAAAGGCATACCTCAAACCCAAAGACATACACAGACTAAAAGTCAAGGGATGGATAAAGATATTTCATGCAAACAATAGGGAGAAAAAAGCAGGTGTTGCAGTACTAGTATCAGACAAAATAGACTTCAAAACAAAGAAAGTAACAAGAGATAAAGAAGGACATTACATAATGATAAAGGAATCAGTGCAACAAGAGGATATAACCATTATAAATATATATGCACCCAACACAGGAGCACCAGCATATGTGAAACAAATACTAGCAGAACTAAAGGAGGAAATGGAATACAATGCATTCATTTTAGGAGACTTCAACACACCATTCACTCCAAAGGACAGATCCACCAGACAGAAAATAAGGACACAGAGGCACTGAACAACACACTAGAACAGATGGAAGTAATAGACATCTATAGAATTCAACACCCAAAATCAACAGGATACATATTCTTCTCACGTGCACATGGAACATTCTCCAGAATAGACCACATACTAGCTCACAAAAAAAGCCTCAGTAAATTCCAAAAGATTGAAATCCTACCAATCAACTTTTCAGACGACAAAGGCATAAAACTAGAAATAAACTGTACAAAGAAAGCAAAAAGGCTCACAAACACATGGAGGCTTAACAACACACTCCTAAATAATCAATGGATCAATGACCAAATTAAAATGCAGATCCAGCAATATATGGAAATAAATGACAACAACAACACAAAACCCCAACATCTGTGGGACACAGCGAAAGCAGTCTTAAGAGGAAAGTATATAGCGATACAGGCACACTTGAAGAAGGAAAAACAAACCCAAATGAATAATCTAATGTCACAATTATCAAAATTGGAAAAAGAAAAACAAATGAGGCCTAAAATCAGCAGAAGGAGGGAGATAATAAAGATCAGCGAAGAAATAAACAAAATTGAGAAGAATAAAACAATAGAGTAAATCAATGAAACCAAGAGCTGGTTCTTTGAGAAAATAAACAAAATAGATAAGCCCCTAGCCAGACTTATTAAGAGAAAAAGAGAATCAACACACATCAACAGAATCAGAAATGAGAAAGGAAACATCACACGGACCCAACAGAAATACCAAGAATTATTAGAGACTACTATGAAAACCTGTATGCTAAGAAGCTGGAAAACCTAGAAGAAATGGACAACTTCCTAGAAAAATATCACCTTCCAAGACTGACTTAGGACGAAACTCAAAATATAAACAAACCAATTACCAGCAAAGAAATTGAAGTGGTAATCAAAAAACAACACAAGAAAAAAAAACCCAGGCCAGATGGATTTACCTCGGAATTTTATCAGACATACAGAGAAGACATAATACCCATTCTCCTTAAAGTTTTCCAAAAAATAGAAGAGGAGGGAATTCTCCCAAACTCATTCTATGATGCTAACATCACCCTAATACCAAACCCAGGCAAAGATCCCACCAAAAAAGAAAATTACAGACCAATATCCCTGATGAACGTAGATGCAAAACTACTCAATAAAATATTAGCAAACTGAATTCAAAAATATATCTAAAGGATCGTACACCATGACCAAGTGGGATTCATCCCAGGGATGCAAGGATGGTACAACATTCGAAAGTCCATCCACATCGTCCACCACAAAGACAGAAAGAAAGACAAAAACCACATGATCCTCTCCATAGATGCTGAAAAGGCATTTGACAAAATTCAACATTCATTCATGATAAAAACTTTCAGCAAAATGGGAATAGAGGGCAAGTACCTCAACATAATAAAGGCCATATATGATAAACCCATAGCCAACATCGTACTGAGCAGCAAGAAGCTGAAAGCTTTTCCTGTGAGATCGGGAACAAGACAGAGATGCCCACTCTCCTCACTGTTATTTAACATAGTACTGGAGGTCCTAGCCATGGCAATCAGACAAAACAAAGAAATACAAGGAATTCAGACTGGTAAAGAAGAAGTTAAACTGTCACTATTTACAGATGACATGATATTGTACATAAAAAACCCTAAAGACTCCACTCCAAAACTACTAGAACTGATATCAGATTACAGTAAATTTGCAGGATACAAAATTAACACACAGAAATCTGTGGCTTTCCTATACACTAACAACGAGCCAATAGAAAGAGAAATCAGAAAAACAATTCCATTCACAATTGCATCAAAAAGAATAAAATAGCTAGGAACAAGCCTAACCAAAGAAGTGATAGACTTATACCCTGAAAACTACAAGTCACTCTTGAGAAAAATTAAAGGAGACACTAACAAATGGAAACTCATCCCATGCTCGTGGCTAGGAATAATAAATATCGTTAAAATGGCCATCCTTCCCAAAGCAATATACAGATTTTATGCAATCCCTATCAAACTACCAGCAACATTCTTCAATGAACTGAAACAAACAGTTCAAAAATTCATATGGAAACACCAAAGACCCTGAGTAGCCAAAGCAATTATGAGAAAGAAGAATAAAGTAGGGGGGATCTCACTCCCCAACTTCAAGCTCTACTACAAAGCCATAGTAATCAAGACAATTTGGTACTTGCACAAGAACAGAGCCACAGACCAGTGGAACAGATTAGAGACTCCAGACAATTACCCAAACATATATGGTCAATTAATATTTGATAAAGGAGCGATGGGCATACAATGGGGAAATGACAGTCTCTTCAACAGATGGTGCTGGCAAACCTGGACAGGTACATGTAAGAGAATGAAACTGGACCATTGTCTAATCCCATACACAGAAGTAAATTCAAAATGGATCAAAGACCTGAATGTAAGTTATGAAACCATAAAACTCTTAGAAAAAAACATAGGCAAAAATCTCTTTGACATAAACACTAGCAACTTCTTCATGAACATATCTCCCCGGGCAAGGGAAGCAAAAGCAAAAATGAACAAGTGGGACTATATCAAGCTGAAAAGCTTCTGTTCAGTAAAGGACACCATCAATAGAACAAAAAGGTACCCTACAGTATGGGAGAATATATTTGTAAATGACAGATCCAATAACAGCTTGACATCCAAAATATATAAAGAGCTCATGCACCTTAACAAACAAAAAGCAAATAATTCAATTAAAAAATGGTCAGAGGAGCTGAATAGACAGTTCTCCAAAGAAGAAATTCAGATGGCCAACAGACACATGAAAAGTTGCTCCACATCGCTAGTTATCAGTGAAATGCAAATTAAAACCACAATGAAATATCACCTCACACCAGTACGGATGGCCAAAATCCAAAAGACAAACAACAACAAATGTTGGCAAGTTTGTGGAGAAAGGGGAGCCTTTCTACACTGTGGTGGGAATGTAAATTAGTTCAGCCATTATGGAAAGCAGTATGGAGGTTCCTCAAAATGCTCAAAATAGACTTACCATTTGACCCAGGAATTCCCCTTCTAGGAATTTACCCTAAGAATTCAGCACTCCAGTTTGAAAAAGACAGATGCACCCCTATGTTTATTACAGCACTATTTACAATAGCCAAGAAATGGAAGCAACCTAAGTGTCCATCAGTAGATGAAAGGATTAAGAATATTTGGTACATATACACAATGGAATATTATTCAGCCATAATAAGAAAACAAATCCTCCAATTTGCAACAACATGGATGGAGGTAGAGGGTATTATGCTCAGTGAAATAAGCCAAGCGGAGAAAGACAAATACCAAATGATTTCACTCATCTGTGGATTATAAGAACAAAGGAAAAACTGAAGGAACCAAACAGCAGCAGAATCACAGAACCCAAGAATGGACTAACAGTTACCAAAGGGAAAGAGACTGGGAAGAATGGCAGGGTAGGGAGGTATAAGGTCGGGGAAGAAGAAAGGGGGTATTATGATTAGCATGTATAATGTGAGGGGGTGGGGGAAAGGGGAGGCTGTCCAACACAGAGGAGACAAGTAGTGATTCTACAACATCTTACTATGCTGATGGACATTGACTGTAATGGGGTTTGTGGGGGGGACTTGGGGTAGGGGAGAGCCTACTAAACATAATGTTCTTCATGTACTTGTAGACTAATGATAACAAAATATAAAAAAACTCTAAATAAGATTTTATAAATAGCACAATAACATACATAAATTATAATATAACATGATCAAAATTGGGTTGATATTTTTAAATCAATGTCATGCACCCTATTAATAAGCAAAAAAATGAGAAAGCATAACATCATCTTGATATGTGCAGAAAACTAATTTGACATAATTCAACACCCTTTTATGATAAAACACACTCAACAAACAAGGAATAATAGGGATCTTCCTCAGCCTGATAAAGAGCATCTATGAAAGTCTTCTGGTATCATTGTAATGGTGAAAAACGGAATGCTTTCATCTAAAATTATAAACAAGACAAAGATGTATGCTTTCAACACTTCTATATGACATTGTATGGCAGATTGTACTTAGTGCAAAAGGCAAACAATGAAAAAAGGCAATCAAATTGTAAAGGAAACAATAAAATTGTTTTAATCACAGATGACATTATTGTCCATGTAGAAAATCTGATATAGCCTACAAAAACATTACTAGAACTAATAAGTAAATTTTGCCAGTTTTCAGGCCACAAAATCATATACAAAACTTAATTGTATTTCTATATACTAGTAAGAATCAGAAATTAAGTGTAAGGTGCTAACATTACTTCAAATAGTATCAAAATATGAAATAGGGATAAATCTGATAAAGATTTACAAACCCTCTACACTGCCAAATATGAAACATTGTTGAGGGATGAAAATATGAAACATTGTTGAGGGATGAACAAGACCTAAGTACATAGAGAGATGTGCCTTGATAATGAAAGGTCAATAGAGATTGAAAGTAAAATTCCCCATAATTGACCTATGGGTTCAACACAATCCCAATCAAAATCCCCACAGAATTTTTTGTGTGTGTGAATTTGGCAACCTGATTTAAAATTTACAAGTAAGACTTATTCTAAAGATACATTATTCAAGTCTGTGTGGTATTGGTGAAACAACAAAAAATACACCAATGAAACATAATAAAGAGTCCATCAATAGATGTCCATACACATTAAAAGCTGATTTTTTGACAAAAGTGTAAAGACAATTTAGTAGGAAAAAAAGGGTCCTTTCAGTGAATAGGACAGACACAAATTGATACTTGTATGCCATAAAGAAAAAAGAACTTTGATTCCTAACTCAAATCATATGCCAAAATAAACACAAAATGGATCATAGACCTAAATAAAACCTAAAACTATAAAACATAGAAAAAGCATAGGAGAAAAATATTTGTGTCCTTCAATTATACAAATATTTTGTAGATATAACAATCTATAAAAATAAAAATGATAAATTGGACTTCATTAAAACTAAACTTCTATCTGAAAAATGTGTTCAAGAGAATAAAAAGATGCCACAGACAGAAAGAAAATATTTGCAAAGTCTATATCAGATAAAAGTCTTCTGTCCAGAATATGCAAAGAACTCTAGGACTAGATAAAAAAAAGTAATTTAACAGTATGAAAATTTGAAGAGATTATTCAACAAAGAATATATATGGATGGACAATAACCTATGAAAAGATGCTCAACAGCATTAGTAATTTTGGATATGCAAATTAAGAACACTATGTAACAATACACACCCAATAGACTGACTAAAATTAGAAAGCCTAACATGCTAAGTGTTGGTAATAATGTGGAGAAACTTAAGTTCTTTTCATCTCTGTGTTGAACTCCCTTGCTTTCCTGGACTACATCCCACTTGTTCATGGTATATAATCCTTTTCATATGCTGCTGGATTTAGTTTGTAGGTATATTGCTGAGGAATTTTACATCTATTTTTAAAGGGATTCCAATATGTATTTTTTCTCTTCTTATAATTTCTTTGTAGCTTAGTGTCAGTGTAATTCTGACCTCATAGAATAAGCTAGGAAATGTTACTTCTATTGTTTGGAAGAGCTTGAGAAGGATGGGTGCTAAGTCTTCCTTAAAAGTGTGGCAGAATTCACCAGTGAAGCCATCTGGTCCTGGCCATTTCTTTGTTGGGATGTTTTAAACTATTCATTCAATCCCTTTATTTGTTATAGGTTTGTTCAGTTTTTCTATTTCTTTATGATTCATTCTTAGATTGTATGTTTCTAGGAATCTGTCCATTTCATCTAGGTTATTGAATGTGTTGGTGTGCAGTTGTTTATAGTACTCTCTATCCATTTTATTTTGGTAAAATCAGTAGAGTTTCAATTTCCATTTCTGATTTTTAAGTTAGAGTCTATTCTCTGTTTTTCATAAAAAATATAGATTTTGATTTAAGAACCTTTTGATTTAGTTGATTCTATCTCTTGTTCTACTTTCTATATCATTTATCTCTGTTCCAGGGTAAAATTTCCTTCTTTCTGCTTGCTTTAGGTATAGTTTTATTTTTTCAGTTTCTCTAGTAAGAGGTTAAATTGTTGACTTGAGATATTTCTTCTTACTGAATTTAGGCACTTAAAGATATGAATTTACCTGTAAGCACTGTTTCAGTAGCATTCCATAAATTTTGTTAAGTTTTCATTTTCATTCATTTCAAAATTGTGATTTCCCTTCTGATTTCTTCTTGGACCCATTTAGTACTGTTTTAATTTCTACATATTTGTGACTTTCCCAATTTTTGTTATATTATGAATTTCTAATTTTATTCAGTAATGTCAAAGAACATACTTTTAAATGCATTGAAGTTTGCTTTATGACAGCATATGATCTATCCTGGAGAACTGTTCATGTCCACTTGAAAAAGGTGTATTTTCTGCTATTGTTGGGTGGAATATTGTATAGATATATCTTAGATCTACTTGGCTTATAGGACTGTTCAAGTTTCCTATTTTCTTGATTTTCTGCCTAGTTTTCTATTCATTACTCAAAGTCAGGTATTGAAGTTTCCAACTATTTTTATTGGAATGACTACTTCAGATTTCATTTCTGTCAGTGTTTGGCTCATGCATTTTGGCCTCTGTAATTAGGTGTACATATGCTTATAATTTGTTACATCTGATAGACCATTATGTAATATTGCTCTTTATCTCTAGTAACATTTAAAAAATTTGTATTAAAGTCTATTTAATCTGATGTTAATATAGGCACCCCATCTATCTTTGGTTGCTTCTTTCATGGAATATATTTATCCATTCTTTCACTTTCAGCCAATTTGTGTCTTTGGATTTAAGTTGTCTCTTATAGATAGCAACTAGTTAGATAATTTTTTTAATCTGTTCTGCCAAACTTTGCCTTAAGTGGTAATGTTTAATCCATTTATAATTAATTTGAATACTGATAAGGAATGAATTACATAAGCAGTTTTCTGTATGTCACATCATTTTAATTCTCAATCTCTTCATCACTTGCCTTCATTTGTGCTTAACTGACATTTTTTGTAGTGTATTATTTGATTCCCTTCTTTCTTTTTTTGTATATTTTTTAGTTATGTTCTTTGTGATTATTTTGGGGACCATAATTAATGACAATTTAATGACAATCTAGTTTGAATTAACTTTATACCAATCAATGTACAACAACCTAACTTGAATTAATACCAACTTATCTTCAATAATATAAAAATTTCTACTCCTATATAGATCTATTTCCCTCTTTATGGCTTTATTGTAAAATATTACACCTCTGTATTGTATGACCATTAAAATAGATTTAAAATTATTGCTTTATGCATTTTTCTTTTAAATCACATTGGGGAAAAAATAGTTACAAACCAAAAATACATTAATACTGGCTTTGGTATTTGCCCACAAAGTTACTTTTACCATGTTCTTTATTTCTTCATATGGCTTTGAGTTACTGTGTAGTGGACTTTTATTTCAGGCTAATGGCATTCCTTTAGTATTTCTTATAGGGCAGATCTAGTAAGGAAAAACTCCCTAAGCTCTTTTTTATTTCAAAATAGCTTTATTTTTCCTTTATTTGAAGAATAGATTGGCTGAATACACAATTCTTTGTTAACAAATTTTTTGTCAACAAATTTTGCATACATATACGCCATGCAATATTATTCAGAAATAAAAAAGAAAGAAATCCTGCCATTTGCAACAATATGGATGGACCTAGAGTATATTATGCTAAGCAATATAAGCCAGGTGGAGAAAGACAAATAGCATAAAATTTCACTTATTTGTGGAATCTGAAAACAAAACAAAATAAAATGAACAAAATAGAAATAGACTCAGAGACACAAGAGATGACTAGTGGTTATTATAAAGGAAGGGATGAGGTAGGTAGGTGGGAGGGGGAGGGGGATAAAGGGGCATAAAAATTTAAATCATAATATAAGTTGATCATGGAGATGGAAGTACAGCATGGAAAATATAGTCAATGGTTCTGTAACATCTTGCTATGCTGACAGATAGTAAATGCACAAGTTGGGGTGAGGATTTAATAATGTGTGTAACTGTTGAAACACTGTTTTATTTTAAACCAATATAGTATTCTTTACCAACTGTACTTCAATAAAAAAAAATCCTCATTGGACTCATTTTAGCCCCAAGGGCTTTCTCTTTCATGGAGTCTTTAAGGTCCAAATGGGAAAAATACTTTCTCCAAATCTTTTGTACTCTGTTTTAGGGAGGAAGGTCTTGGTCAGGGTCTCATAGAAATATAGAAACTCCATTTATTAAGAGAAAAACTTGTAAGGGGCCTGTTATAGATGCAGTTTCACTGTAGTCACTTGGACCTTTGCTGTGAGATAGAGAGATCTAGATAGAGCAAACATTTTCATGCAATAAATATTACCAATGTAACCATTTGTATCATGTTCCAAGTGTACACTTCCTATTACCAACCTGAACATTGATATATATTTATACATTCATATATGTAGGTATTTTTCTCAAGACTCCTTTAAGAAACACCATTACTAATAACGCTTTTTTTCCAACTGTATAATAATATGTCTCCTTTTTTGGGAGACTCATTCTAAAATCAATATATTCAGTTTCTATATTAGCCTGACTATATTGGGAATAAAAGCTGAATATTAAAAAAAATCTTACTTCCTATTCTTTATTTCTTCTATAAGTGAAACCATATTATAGATCTACTGATTTGGTTGTTCAAAATCAATTTTTATATAGTGTAAAGAAAGTGATCAAGTTATGGTCAATTTCTTGAAGGGAGTGGGAAGAGGTAAGTTTCATTAAAAAATAGTTTTTTGCTGTTTCCTGAAAATGAAGAATTAGGTTCTACATAAACATTTAGAATTTAGATTTGCATGTTTTCTGACTCACCACCTCAATACTACAGAATTATAGAGCATTATATGATTTCCCACCAGAATCCCTTAGTATTTATCAAAATATCTTTTTTGAAGTAAATCAAACAGAAAGGAAGGAGCAGGATAGGAATAAATTAAGTCCTGCATTGTTATAAATTTATGGTTCCCTTAAACCACCTGATACTTCTTTTGACTGCCCTTATAACAGAGAATAATAAACAAGTTACTTATTTTTACTGCTGCTTAAATGGCGTATATTTGCCATATAGTAGAATATAGATAGTTGAATGTCACAAAACTATTGAAAATAAGTGCACACCCTTACCTGTTGAAATTGTTTGAGTGATCGCAGTTGAAATCTGTGGAGTCCATTGATAGGATTCAAAACCTTGAAAATGTCTAATTCAGATTACATGTTTTTTTTTCTGTACACATTTCCTGCCTTTGAAAGAACCATTAATTTGATCCAACTTTCCTAAGAGATCTGAAAGGCTGAGAATGGAAGATACATTTTCAATTTAAGGGAATTTTTATCTTCACTTACAAGTGCAAACTGTAACATTCTTGGGGCTGCTATTAATACAAAGAACTCCCAAAGATATTTTTGAATTTTATGAAATGTAAAGATTATGAAAAGGACATCTGTTCAGCTAAAGGGGAAAAAGGTCAAATTGTTTGGAATACTGTTAAGTGGACAATTTTCTTAGAAGTGTTGATGAAGTAAAAGACCTGATCATTAAAATGATTTTCTGCATTAATAAAGGAGACATGGAAATTATAATGTATCCTGTCCCTAATCCTTTAAAAGAAATCATGCAAGTTGATTAATGGCTAGTTTTAAAATATGAGTGAGAAACAAGTTTCTTTACTGATAATTTTATGTAGTTTTAGAAATATACACATACATACACAGATTTAGATATGTATCTCTAAGAAGTTCAAAACAGAGTAAAATAATATTTTTGGCTAAGGAGAAGAGTTCTAATAAGAATAACAGAATATTAGCTCTGAAAAGTACTTTAAAATGGTAGGAAATCTGATTTTTATATCACTGGTAAGGAACGTCAGTTTATTACTTTTAGCCATAGTCCATATTAGACTAGAATAAGTAAACTAATAATAAAATATTCCAAAATAATTGTTCACCATACATTATAGGATATTATAAGCAAAAATGTTCTAATGCATAACACTTATTTCTAACTGTGGGCATTAACATTCATGAATATTATGCTTTAAAAATCACATAATTGAGAGGCAGAGCCAAGATGGTGGTGTGAGTAGGGAAATGGGAATCTCCTCCCAAAAACAAATATATTTTTGAAAATACAACAAATACAACTGATCCTAAAAGAGAGACCAGAAGACACAGGACAACAGCCAGACTACATCCACATGTGTGAGAGCCCAGCGCCTGGTGAAAGGGGTAAGATACAAGCCCTGGCCTGGCAGGACCCAAGTACCCCTCACCCAGCTCCTGGCAGGAGGAGAGGAGTCGAAGCGGGGAGGGAGAGGGAGCCCAGGACTGCTAAACAGCCAGCCCTAGCCATCCACACCAGAGCGCAGACACAGTGCATGGATGGAGGGCTGGAAACTAGGGAAACAGGGCAGCAAGACCTCTGAGCGGGTCCCGAAGCTGATGCCCCTGTGACAAAGAAAAGTGAGTGCTTTCTGAGTCTTAAAAGGACAGGGACACAACAGCTGGATGGAAACAACCCAGGTCACAGTCCAGAGGCAGGAAATTCCAGGGAAAACCGGGTGCACTAACACCCTGGGCAACAGCTCTGAGACCCCTCATGGAGGTAAACAGCCAAACAACCCCCCATCCATTACCCCTCTGGGGCCCTGCCAAAACAGAGAAGCAGCCTGAGGCTAAGCCCTCAGCAAGGGAGCTTCCTCCATACCGGTGGGGCAAGACACAAAGACCCAGTCTACACGCAATTACCTAACACAAGCCACTAGAGGTCGCAGTTGTCCCAGTAAAGAAAGGCACATAGGAAGAGGAAAGTTTGGCTCTCCCAGCTGACAGTCAATAGCACCTATCAACATGAAAAGGCAAAAAAATTTTATCCAGACAAGACTAACCCAGACAGCTTCGGCATCTGCTACATCTTCTCCTGAGAAAGAACCTGGGGAGAAAGATTTAACCAGTCTTCCTGAAAAAGAATTCAAAACAAAAGTCATAACCATGCTGATGGACTTGCAGATAAATATGCAAGAACTAAGGAAGGAGAATACAGAAATAAAACAAGATCTGGAAGGACTTCAAAACAGAATGGACAATATGCAAGAGACCATTAATGGACTAGAAAACAGAGAACAGGAATGCAGAGAAGCTGATGCAGAGAGAGATAAAAGGATCTCCAGGAATGAAAGAATTCTAAGAGAGCTGAGTGACCAATAGAAACAGAACAATATCTGCATTATGGGGTACTAGAAGAAGAAGAGAGAGAAAAAGGGAGAGAAAATGTCTTTGAAGAAATAATTGCTGAAAACTTCCACAAACTAGGGGAGGAAATGGCCTCTCAGACCACAGAGGTACACAGAACTCCCATGAAAAGGGATCCAAGGAGGGCAACACCAAGACATATAATAATTAAAATGGCAAAGATCAAAGACAAAGACAAAGTATTAAAGGCAGCCAGAGAGAAAAAAAAGGTCACCTACAAAGGAAAACCCCCTGGGCAACAGCTCTGAGACCCCTCACGGAGGTAAACAGCCAAACAACCCACCATCCATTACCCCTCCGGGGCCCTGACAAAGCAGAGAAGCAGCCTGAGGCTGTCTAAGCCCTCAGCAAGGGAGCTTCCTCCATACCGGTGGGGCAAGACACAAAGACCCAGTCTACACGCAATTACAAAACACAAGCCACTAGGCTATCATCATACTTCTCAACAGAAACCCTACAGGCCAGAAGAGAATGGCATGATATACTTAATGCAATGAAACAGAAGGGCCTCGAACCAAGACTACTGTATCCAGCACGATTATCATTTAAATATGAAGGAGGGATTAAACAATTCCCAGACAAGCAAAAGTTGAGGGAATTTGCCTCACACAAACCACCTCTACAGGGCATCTTACAGGGACTGCTCTAGATGGGAGCACTCCTAAAAAGAGCACAGAACAAAACACCCAACATATACAGAAGGGAGGAGGAGGAACAAGAAGGGAGAGAAATAAATAATCATCAGACCATGTTTATAATTGCCCAATAAGCGAGTTAAGTTAGCAGTAAGATAGTAAAGAAGCTAACTTTGAATCTTTGGAAACCATGAACCTAAACCCTGCAATGGCAATAAGTACATACCTTTCAATAATCACCCTAAATGTAAATGGACTGAATGCACCAATCAAAAGACACAGAGTAATAGAATGGATGAAAAAGCAAGACCCATCCATATGCTGCTTACAAGAGACTCACCTCAAACCCAAAGACATGCACAAACTTAAAGTCAAGGGATGGAAGAAGATATTTCATGCAAACAACAGAGAGAAAAAAGCAGGTGCTGCAATACTAGTATCAGACAAAACAGACTTCAAAATAAAGAAAGTAACAAAAGATAAAGAAGGACATTACATAATGATAAAGGGCTCAGTACAACAAGAGGATATAACCATAATAAATATATATGCACCCAATACAGGAGCACCAACATATGTGAAACAAATACTAACAGAACTAAACGAGGAAATAGAATGCAATGCATTCATTCTAGAAGATGTCAACACACCACTCACTCCAAAAGACAGATCCACCAGACAAAAAATAAGTAAGGACACAGAGGCACTGAACAACACACTAGAACAGATGGACCTAATAGACATATACAGAACTCTACATCCAAAAGCAATAGGATGCACATTCATCTCAAGTGCACACATGGAACATTCTCCAGAATAGACCACATAGTAGGCCACAAAAAGAGCCTCAGTTAATTCCAAAAGATTGAAATCCTACCAATCAACTTTTCAGACCACAAAGGCATAAAACTAAAAATAAATTGACAAAGAAAGCAAAAAGGCTCACAAATACATGGAGGCTTAACAACATGCTCCTAAATAATCAATGGGTCAATGACCAAATTAAAATGGAGATCCAGCAATATATGGAAACAAACAACAACAACAACACAAAGCCCCAACTACTGTGGGATACAGCAAAAGCAGTCATAAGAGGAAAGTATATAGCAATCCAGGCATATGTAAAGAAGGAAGAACAATCCCAAATGAATGGTCTAATGTCACACTTACAAAATTGGAAAAAGAAGAACAAATGAGGCCTAAGGTCAGCAGAAGGAGGGACATAATAAAGATCAGAGAAGAAATAAATAAAACTGAGAAGAATAAAACAATAGCAAAAATCAATGAAACTAAAAGCTGGTTCTTCGAGAAAATAAACAAAATAGATAAGCCTCTACCCAGACTTATTAAGAGGAAAATAGAGTCAACAAAAATCAACAGAATCAGAAACGAGAAAGGAAAAATAATGACGGACCCCACAGAAATACAGAGAATTATTAGATAGTACTATGAAAACCTATATGCTAACAAGCTGGGAAACCTAGGAGAAATGGACAACTTCCTAGAGAAAAGAAACTTCCAAGACTGACCCAGAAAGAAACAGAAAATCTAAACAGACCAAATACCAGCAACGAAATTGAAGCAGTAATCAAAGAACTACGAAAGAAAAAAATTCCCAGGCCAGATGGATTTACCTTGTAATTCTATCACACATACAGGGAAGACATAATACCCATTCTCCTTAAAGTTTTCCAAAAAATAGAAGAGGAGGGAATACTCTGAAACTCATTCTATGATGCCAACATCACCCTAATACCAAAACCAGGCAAAGACCCCACCAAAAAAGAAAACTACAGACCAATATCCCTGATGAACATAGATGCAAAAATACTCAACAAAATATTAGCAAACCGAATTCAAAAATACATCAAAAGGATCATACACCATGACCAAGTGGTATTCTTCCCAGCAATGCAAGGATTGTACATTTGAAAATCCATCAACATCATCCACCAAATCAACAAAAAAAAGAGAAAAACCACATGATCATCTCCATAGAGGCTAAAAAAGGATTTGACAAAGTTCAACATCCATTCATGATAAAAACTCTCAGCAAAATGGGAATAGAGGGCAAGTACCTCAACATAATAAAGGCCATATATCATAAACCCACAGCCAACATTATACTGAACAGCAAGAAGCTGAAAGCTTTTCCTCTGAGATCGGGAACTAAACAGGGAGGCCCACTCTCCCCACTGTTATTTAACATAGTACTGGAGGTCCTAGCCATGGCAATTAGACAAAACAAAGAAATACAAGGAATCCAGATTGGTAAAGAAGAAGTTAAACTGTCACTATTTTGCAGATGACAGGACATTGTACATAAAAAACCCTAAAACCTCCACCCCAAAACTACTAGCACTGATATTGGAATACAACAAAGTTGCAGGATAAAAAATTAACATGCAGAAATCTGCGACTTTCCTATACACTAACAATGAACCAACAGAAAGAGAAATCAGGAAAACAACTCCATTCACAATTGCATAAAAAAAAATACTAGGAATAAACCTAACCGAAGAAGTGAAAGACTTATACTCTGAAAACTACAAGTCACTCTTAAGAGAAATTAAAGGGGACACTAACAAATGGAAACTCATCCCATGCTCCTGGCTAGGAAGACTTAATATCATCAAAATGGCCATCCTGCACAAAGCAATATACAGATTCGATGCAGTCCCTATCAAACTACCAACAGCATTCTTCAATGAACTGGAACAAATAGTCCAAAAATGCATATGGAAACACCAAAGACCCCTAATACGTAAAGCAATCCTGGGAAGGAAGAATAAAGTGGGGAGGATCTCACTCCCCAACTTCAAGCTCTACTACAAAGCTACAGTAGTCAAGACAATTTGGTACTTGCACAAGAACAGAGCCACAGACCAATGGAACAGAATAGAGACTCCAAACATTAACCCAAACATATATGGTCAATTAATATTTGATAAAGGAGCCATGGACATACAGTGGCAAAATGACAGTCTCTTCAACAGATGGTGCTGGCAAAACTGGACAGCTACACGTAGGAGAATGAAACTGGACCATTGTCTAACCCCATATACAAAAGTAAACTCAAAATGGATCAAAGACCTGAATTTAAGTCATGAAACCATTAAACTCTTGGAAAAAAACATAGGCAAAAACCTCTTAGACATAAACACTAGTGACCTCTTCTTGAACATATCACCCCAGGCAAGGAAAACAACAGGAAAAATGAACAAGTGGGACTATATTAAGCTGAAAAGCTTCTGTACAGCAAAAGATACCATCAATAGAACAAAAAGGAACCCTGCAGTATGGAAGAATATATTTGTAAATGACAGATCCGATAAAGACTTGATGTCTAAAATATATAAAGAGCTCACATGCCTCAACAAACAAAAAACAAATAATCCAATTAAAAAATGGGCAGAGGAACTGAACAGACAGTTCTCCAAAAAAGAAATACAGATGGCCAACAGACACATCAAAAGATGCTCCACATCGCTAATTATCAGAGAAATGCAAATTAAAACTACAATGAGGTATCACCTCACACCAGTAAGGATGTCTGCCATCCAAAAGACAAACAACAACAAATGTTGGCGAGGCTGTGGAGAAAGGGAACCCTCCTACACTGCTGGTGGGAATGTAAATTAGTTCAACCATTGTGGTAAGCAGTATGGAGGTTCCTCAAAATGCTCAAAACAGACTTACCATTTGACCCAGGAATTCCACTCCTAGGAATTTACCCTAAGAATGCAGCAATCAAGTTTGAAAAAGACAGATGCACCCCTATGTTTATCGCAGCACTATTTGCAATAGCCAAGAATTGGAAGCAACCTAAATGCCCATCAGTAGATGAATGGATAAAGAAGATGTGGTACATATACACAATGGAATATTTCTCAGCCATAAGAAGAGGGTAAATCCTACCATTTGCAGGAACATGGATGGAGCTAGAGGGTATTATGCTCAGTGAAATAAGCCAAGCGGAGAAAGAGAAATACCAAATGATTTCACTCATCTGTGGAGTATAAGAACAAAGGAAAAACTAAAGGAACAAAACAGCAGCGGAATCACGGAACCCAAGAAAGGACTAACAGGTACCAATGGGAAAGGGACTGGGGAGGATTAGTGTGTAGGGAGGGATAAGGGGGGGGAAGATGAAGGGGAGTATTAAGATTAGCATGCATAATGGGAGAGTGGGAGAAAAGGGAGGGCTGTACAACACAGAGAAGACAAGTAGTGATCCTAAAACATATTGCTATGCTGATGGACAGTGACTGTGAAGGGGTTTATAGGGGGGACCTGGTATAGGGGAGAGCCTAGTAAACATAATATTCTTCATGTAAGTGTAGATTAATGATAACAAAAAAAAAGCAGTTCCTTTGTGGTGACCTTCAATGAGTTCTACACAATGATATAAAGGGCATATCAAAGTGTGGGCAAAGGGTCTGTTTGTGTTTATACAGAAGGTCAAAGCCTAATTGGGCTACCCAGAAAATGAACTAAGATACGATATAAAGAACTTCCAACATCGGCACTCTCTGGAAGAGTCATACCAGAAGATGATCATCAAAAAACCTCAACAAACATCCAGGTGCTGCTACAGTTGTAGCTGCATTCATCCCACTGGTTCCTGGACTTGACATGGGAATGAAGAAGGAGATATCTAAGCTGGCCTGTGCATACAGTAAAACAACAAATTTGACTGGATCCATACTGTCAGAACTCAACCAAGAATTAGGAGAAGTGCAAGTTGTAGCACTCCAAAATCTTACAACTACAGACTATCTACTGTTAAAAGAACATATGGGATGTGAACAGTTCCCAGGAACGGGTTATTTTAACTTGTCTGATTTCTCTCAGACTGTTCAAGTTCAGTTGGACAATATCCATCATATCATAGATAAATTCTCACAAATGCCTAGGATACCTAACAGGTTTTCTTGGTTTCACTGGAGATGGCTGGTAATTATAGGTCTGTTTTGGTTATATAACTGTATTCATATTATGTTAATGTGTGTGTGCAATTTAATTAGTAGCTTAAAACCTATATATGCTTAAGTTACTCTACAAGAAGATATGTCAAAGAAATAATCAATCTTCCCATGTTTTCTTCTGTCTGCTACTACTATAGCTTTTCTTCTTCCTTCCTAATTACAACCCTTAAATAGAATTCATGCCTCATATCGAATTTACCAAGTATCATAATTCATTCTAGTGGTAAAGATACCTCAAGACAAATGCTGGGCATAGAAGCCACAGGGCATAAATCTGCAAAGAAGCAAAAAGCTAACCTTCTCAAACAATATTGCTTCTCTCTCACTTACCAACTTTACATTTCCCTGTATGGCCCTGGAAGAGGGCTGGTTAGCCAGAGACGGGTAAGATTCCTCAAGGGAGGAACAACCTAAGACAGGCACAGTCACAGGGGGGCCATCAGGTGAGAAATTGGGGATCAACAGAGGTGAGGTTTAGAACCTCAACTCCCCTGTTTTGAGAGAAATCTCCTGCATCCGTGGATGTTTTATTGCCCTTGTCTAGCTTGGATTAACACTTAGTCTACAGGCACACACCTGATCATCTACATTTGCTCTCTTACCACACTAAACTATGTTTTTTACCTTTATACCTCGCATCTACCTACCACTTCAGCATTTTATTAAAAATAATAATAATAAAGAGAGAAATGTGGTATCCACATATAAATCAAGTATAAAAATCAAACAAATATTCATATTTGCCCTGATTGTTTATAGTTAATAATGCGTGATCAAAACCGAAAGTTTCTGTGATGACTGCCCTTGTACTGTTCACCATGTAAGAACTTATTCACTATGTAAGAATTTGTTCATCATATAAGAACTTGTTTGTTATGCTTCAGAAGATTGGAGACTGATGAGAAGTAGGCTTGGGGTGGATTAATGATTGTGCATTGAGCATTGAGTCCCCTATACAGAATTTTATTGTTGTTAACAACCATTTGATCAATAAATATGAGAGATGCCCTCTCAAAAAGAAAAAAAAATCACATAATTGGAATTAATACATTAAAAAAATTAATGTGTTTTACTATAGTGATAAATGTGTCTCTGTATATCCCTGGGAAGAGATGTAAACAAAATTCCATCCTCTCAATTCAGATATTCTTCATGGGGAAGATAACTGGGCAGATTATGCTGTATTTTCTGGTTATATTATGAAGTGCAAAAAATAAAATTAAGGTGGTAGAAACACCAAAAGAAAGCTCAGCTTCCTCCTTTTTAGAATTTTATTTTGTGTAGCATTGAATAGAATGTCTTCAAATCTGTAGAGGTAATTATGGGGTGTCTGAGTCATTGCAGTCCCCATTTTTCCTTGTAGACACAGTTTACATTCATAGGTCACTGATTTCTTGGCAGGAAAACCAAATTGCAGAAACAATTTGGTGCTGTGGGAAAAAATGAGTTTCTAATTTAAATTTTACTTATATTCAGCCACATCATTTAATATCCTATTGCATTAGTTTCTTGGTGTATAAAGTAGATATAATATTTTTATCTCAGTGGGATGTGTATGAAGTAAAATACTAGACAGCAAAATATGCTGGCAAGGGTGAAGACACTGCACAACTCCTGGGGATAATTATTTATATTTAAGATTCCTACTCATAATATGATGTTTTAAATTAAAGAATTTGCTAATTCATTTTCTGCTATATATTTCAAGATAATATGTTAGCTGCAGAAGTCTCTATTTCTTCCTGTTGATGGATATTGGTGTGTCTTTGGAATCAGAAGATGAACAATTAGGTGATCTATTTTTTCATTGTAACTATAATACTCCCATGAGAGGCTCCTCAGGGAACCAGTGGATTACATACTGCTTCCAGTTAGGCAAACTGAGAATTTTAGACTACTTAAATAATTTTATGGCAATCATTCTATGGGAAAATAAATGATCTTCCTTTACCTATAATACAGTATAAATATTAACCAAATTACTTGTATGACATACCAGATTGCAAGTCCCTTTTAAACAAGTAGGAAAACATAATAAATGAAAATAAACAGGGAAGATGTAGATTTAAATGGCCTAATGAATATTTGATCTTAATGAATGTTTGCATTTGCACATATCAGGCTCATAGTAGATGTGGGGACGATTTGTTCATTTGCTATGGAATAACAGGTTATGTGACTTTTAATTAATATGTAATTAATGTCTTGATGTATGATATTGAGTAAAAAATGGAAACTTTCAAAGTAAAATCAAGATATCATCATTCTAAATATCATCCATTTTAGTTCAACCCACTTCATTATATGCGGAAACTAAACTCTAAGTTATCAAATGATGAGAATGTTGATAGAGTCATTAAAACTTGATATCAGTGAATGTGTATTGAAAGTATCAAAGGAAAGCACATACAGTAGTTGCATCTGTGTGGCACTATTCAGACACAAAATGCTGTAGTGTTTGAAAGATGTATTGAAGTTTCAGTGAAAGGATTCTCCTATGGATGTAAAAGTTCGAACAGAATTTTAATATTTCTCTCAATAAGGTACAGATTAAAATATAAATAGAACCATTTATGAAAATGCAGGGAGAACCAAGAAGGGTAGAAAAAATATTTTGTTAAGTGAAGAATTCTTGTCTTAGGTATCAGGGCAACATAGGCCAAACAGGTGTTCAACAACCAATTAATTTAATTTAAAAAATTTTAATCAGTTGTTTAAATGTTCCCATGGATACAGATCAAACTTTAATTGAAAAAATTTAGAGCATTATTAGGCATGTGTTGTGGACAAACGTGTTTAGGATATGAAGTCTCCATAATGGAATTGAATCCCTCCCAACTTTACTATTTAATACTTTGTGATAACAGGCAAATTACTTCATCTCTCTAAGCCTTGATTTTCTTATCTGTAAAATATATCTATTTTAAAAAGGACTCTCTGATGTTTTACTACTAGCATGCATTTAAAAAAAATTTTATGAAAGTATTATTGATATACACTCTTATGAACATTTCACATGGAAAAACAATGTCGTTACTATATTTACCCATATTATCAAGTCCCCACCCATACCCCATTGCAGTCACTGTCCATCAATGTAGTAAGATGCCACAGATTTACTATTTGCCTTCTCTGTGCTACACTGTTTTCCCCATGACCCCTCACACCATGTGTACTAAACATAATATCCCTCAAACCCATCTCCATCCCTCCCAACCTGCCCTCCCACACCCCTCCCCGTTGGTAAACACTTGTCCCTTCTTGGAGTCTGTGAGTCTGCTGTTGTTTGTTCCTTCAATTTTGTTTCATTGTTATACTCCACAAATGAGCCAAATCATTTGGTGCTTGTCTTTCTTTGTCTGGCTTATTTCACTGAGCATAATGTCCTCCAGCTACATCCATGTTGTTACAAATGGTAGAATTTGTTTCTTTCTTATGGCTGAATAGTATTCCACTGTCTATATACACCACCTCTTCTTTATCCATTCATCTACTGATGGACACTTAGGTTGCTTCCATATCTTGGCTATTATAAATAGTGCTGTGATAAACATAGGGGTGCATATGTCTTTTTGAATCTGAGAACTTGTATTCTTTGGGTAAATTCCAAGGAGTGAGATTCCTGGGTTAAATGGTATTTCTATTTTTTAGTTTCTTGAGGAACTTCCATATTGCTTTGCACAATGGTTGAAATAGCTTACATTCCCACCAGCAGTGTAGGAGGGTTCCCCTTTCTCCGCATCCTTGCCAGCATTTGTTGTTCTTAGGCTTTTTGATGCTGGCCATACTTACTGGTGTGAGGTGATATCTCATTGTGGTTTTAATTGGCATTTTCCTCATGATTAGTGATGTGGAGCATCTTTCATGTGTCTGTTGGCAATCTGAATTTCGTCTTTGGAGAATTGTATCTTCATATACTCCACCCATTTTTTAATAGGGTTATTTGCTTTTTGGGTGTTGAGGCATATAAGTTCCTTATTTATTTTAGATATTAACCCCTTGTTGGATATATTATTTACAAATATATTCTCCCCATACTGTAGGATGCCTTTTTGTTCTGTTGATGGTGTACTTTGCTGTACAGAAGCTTTTTAGTTTATTGTAGTCCCATGTGTTCATTTTTGCTTTTGTTTCCCTTGCTCAAGGAGATGCGTTCGGGAACAATTTGCTCATGATTATATTCAGGAGATTTTTGCCTATGTTGTCTTCTAAGAGTTTTATGGTTTCATGACTTACATTCAGGTCTTTGATCCATTTTGAGTTTACTTTTGTGTAGGGGGTTAAACAATAATCCAGTTTCATTCTCTTGCATATACCTGTCCAGTTTTGCCAACACCAGTTGTTGAAGAGGCATTTCCCCATTGTATGTCCATGGTTCTTTTATCATATATTAATTGAGCATATATGGTTGGGTTTATAGCAGGGTTCTCTAGTCTGTTCCATTGGTCTATAGGTTGGTTCTTCTGCCAGTACCAAATTGGCTTGATTACTGTGGCTTCATAGTAGAGCTTGAGGTCAGGGAGCATAATCTACCCAGCTTTATTCTTCCTTCTCAAGATTACTTTGACTATTTGGGGTCTTTTGTGGTTCCATATGAATTTTAGAATGATTTGCTCTAGTTCATTGCAGAATGTTGTTGGTATTTTGATAGGAACTGCATTGAATCTGTAGATTACTTTAGACAGGATGGCCATTTTGACAATATTAATAATTCTTATCCATGATCATGGGATGTGTTTCCATTTATTGGTATCTTCTTTAATTTCTCTTATGAGTGTCTTGCAGTTTTCAGAGTATAGGTCTTTCACTTCTTTGGTTAGGTTTATTCCTAGGTATTTTATTCTTTTTGATGCAATTATGAATGGAATTATTTTCCTGATTTCTCTTTCTGCTAGTTCATCGTTAGTGTATAGGATGCAACAGATTTCTGTGTATTGGTTTTGTATCCCGCAACTTTGTTGAATTCAGATATTAGCTCTAGTAGTGTGGAGTGGATTCTTTAGGGTATTTTATGTACAAAATCATGTCATCTGCAAACAGGGACAGTTTGACTTCTTCCTTACAAATCTGGATGCCATTTATTTCTTTCTGTTGTTGTGGTGGCCAGGACCTCCCGAACTATGTTGAATAAAAGTGGGGAGTGTGGGCATCCTTGTCTTGCTCCTGATCTTAAAGGAAAAGTTTCTCATTTAGGGTGATTATTGAGAGGTATGTGCTTATTGCCATTACAGGCTTTAGATTTGTGGTTACCAAAGCTTCAAGGTTTGCTTCCTTACTATCTAACAGTCTAATTTAACTCACTCAGTATGCTATTACAAACACAATCTAAAGGTTCTTTTTTCCTCCTCCTTTTTTTTCCTCCGCCATTCTTTATATATTACATATCATATTCTGTGCTCTTTGTCTATCTCTTGATTCACTTTGGGGGTAGTTAATTTAATTTTTCATTTGCTTAGTAATTAACTGTTCTACTTTCTTTGCTGTGGTTTTATTACCTCTGGTGACAGCTATTAAACCTTAGGAATACTTCCATCTATAGCAGTCCCTCCAAAATACACTATAGAGACAGTTTGTGGGAGGTAAATCCACTCAACATTTGCTTATCTGGAAATTGTTTAATACTTCCTTCAAATTTAAATGATAATCTTACTGAATAAAGTATTCTTGGTTCGAGGCCCTTCTGCTTCATTTCATTAAATACATCATGCCAGTCCCTTTTGGCCTGTAAGGTTTCTGCTGAGAATTCTGATGATAGCCTGATGTGCTTTCCTTTTTATGTGATCTTATTTCTCTCTCTGGCTGCTTTTATTACTCCTTGATCTTTGCCATTATAATTACTATATGCCTTGGTGTTGTCTTCCTTGGGTCCCTTGTGTTGGGAGATCTGTGCACCTCTGTGACTTGAGAGAATGTCTCCTTCCCCAGATTGGGGAAGTTTTCAGCAATAACCTCCTCAAAGACACTTTCTATCCCTTTATCTCTCTTCTTCTTCTTCTGGTACCCCTATAATGTGGATATTGTTCTGTTTGGATTGGTCACACAGTTCTCTCAATATTCTTTCATTCCTAGAGATCCTTTTTTCTCTCTGTGCCTCACCTTCTTTGTGTTCCTCTTTTCTAATTTCTATTACATTTATCATCTCCTCCACCATATCTAATCTGCTTTTAAAACCTTCCCTTTTGAGTTTCATTTTTGATACTGTTTTCCACACCTATTGGATCTCTGACCAGAATTCATTCCTGAGTTCTTGAATATTTTTCTGTATCTCCATGGGCATGTTAATGATTTTTATTTTGAAATCTCTTTCAGGAATATTCATGAGGTCAATTTCATTTGTATTTTTCTCTAATGTATTCATAATTTTGCTTTGAATCAGGTTCCTTTGACATTGCATATTTGTATGTGGCACCCTTTAGTGCCCCCAAGCTCTACTCTCTGGAGCTGCTCAGCCACTGGAGCAATGTTGGGGGTCACAGGGGAGTGGTTTTGGTGCCTGAGGGGAAGAAAGAGCTGTTTCCTGCTTCATGCCTTCTATGCCTGTCTCCACTGCCAGAACCAGTGGGCCGAGCACACAGGTATAAGCCTCTATTCTTTGCATTTGTAGCTACTGTAGTTGGGGCTTCCCTCTGGGTGGCCTAATGCCAGTGTAGGGTTCACTTGTTTGTGAGCCACATGAGGCTGGCTGGGAGGAAGGTGTAGCAGGCTGCATATCATGAAGTGGGGGCTTGGAGCTGCATAGCCAGCCAGGGGGCTGGAGTGCCTGAAGATCATGAAGGTTCCCAACCTGCTTGGCAGAGTGCACCCGGACAATTTTGTCTGCCTGCCCTTTCTCCTGAGCAGTAAGCTCTGTGCAATCTTTGCCCCTTTAGCAGCCCTCTCGCTGTTAGGAATTCTCTCAGACTGTCTTTCTTTTGTCCCAGAGCAGTCAGATGTGGATCTCTGCTTTCCACAAGTGGCTGGAATCTCAGTCTCTCCAGGTATTCTGCCTGTCTTAGCTTTCCAATCCCCATATTCATGAAAGCACCATGAAATGTGGGTTTGTGCTCCCAGAGCAGATCTCCAGGGGTAGGTGTTCAGCAGTCCCAGGCCTCCACTCCCTCCCTGATCCATTTCTCTTCCTCCTGCTGGTGTGCTGGGGTGGGGGAAGGGCTTGGGTCCTGCTAGACCACGGCCTTGGTACATTACCCTGTTCTGTGACGTTTATTCTTTTCTCCAGGTGTATGCATTCTGGCACAGCCCTCTTTCCTGTTGCTCTTTCAGGATTAGTTGTATTAATTATAATTTTATATTATATGTGGTTTTAGGAGGAAGCCTTTGTTTCATCTCTGACTCTCCTAGCATGCATATTTTGTAATCAGTTTGCTTGTATCCACATATTATATTTGTATTGAGATAAATTGATACATTTAGAATGGAAATGTCATGTAGCAGACCAAACATTGTGCTAAAAATCAGATAACCTGATTCTTCTAATAACCATCTATGCAATATAGTGAGTAAGTTCTTTCTCCATTCTGGACCTGAGTTTCCCCATTCCACAAAATGAGGACAGAGAACTATGTGGTCTTGAAATTCATACTTTGTTCTTATTTACTTAAAACACATAGAAAAGCCATATATTTACAGCTCTATGGAATGGTAGTTTTACTAATGAGCATCTTTTCTTTAACCACAGAGTACTAGGCACCTTACATATATTACATCACCTTTACGGTCTGAAATTAATTTTTAAATGTTTTATTGAAGTGTAACATGCGTACATAATTATGCACAAATAGTAAGTATACAAGTTAATTCATTATTACTCTTTATATATTTCAGATTCATCTAGATATTCAGCACTGTATAGACAGTCTTATACCCACCTATTAATTCCCCTTCTTTCCTTTTAACTATTGCAAAGTGACAAGAAATTATATGAGTATGTGTTTAACTGTAGGTTATTTGTCTGTGTGTAGGAAAGTGAATAGATGTAAGAGTAGAAGGTAGACTGGTAAGAGAATGGAGGGGACTGCTTCAAACTGGATAAAAACAAACAATTTAAACTGGTGCTTTAAAAATTTCTTTTCATGTTAGGCTGATAGCTTTTCTCTGTGTACTTTACAATTCTCTGAAGCTCATTATCTCAGTTTTCCCAGAGAAGTTTGCGATTAAAACTTCATGTAAGCTATACAGATCCCCTGACTCCTTTGCTATGACCTAGTTTAACCATTTCAGATTTAAGATTATGTATTACAAAGAACAACAATTGCAACTATTTATTTAGTTCATTGACTCCCTTGAGGACACAGTCCTGTATTTTCAGAAAATTAAAATACAATTTATTTTAGTGACTTGTTAAATGATATCTGAACAGATAAATGACTACTTTGGGACCTATTGTAACTTTGCCAGTTTATTCTATTAGCTTATTTTTTTCTTAATTTTGTGTTCTTGCTTCTATTTCTTCCAAATCTTCCTTAGTATCCCAATCATTGCTGCTATTTAGGAAGAAATGGCTATATTCTCCTTAAGGCACTGAGTAAGAGAAACAAGTCTGTTAAGACCTGTTGAGAATTAAATTTTTGATGAAAAAAATTTTCCTTTGAGAAAAAGCATCCTGTGTAATGTTTGGGGAATCAAAAAAAATTTAGGAATGGCTCCTTTATGACAATACACATAAAACATTTGAGGAGGATAAGTAGTATTCTTTTCCCCAGCTAAGAGACTGTATTACTATTATATTTGATGTCTTTACCTTAATCTGTGTCTAAACTGCCAGAATAAAACTGAGTTTCAAAAAGCATCAATTTTATTGTGGTTATAGCTGGAATTTTTCAAACTATGTTAACTCCAGAGAGAGGAAACCTTTTAAAAACAACTAAATACACACACACACACACACACACACGCACACAATTGGGGTCTTAATGACTAAGAACAATATGCTTCTATAATAATGTTTGAACCTATTGCTTTGGGAAACTGATTTGTTTTATTGCATTAAGGACTTTCTTTTGCCAGCTGGTTAATCCATACTTAATATGGTGTCCAAAATGCCATTTGCCTGTCTTCAAGCTGCTCTGCTGGCTGTTGGAATTCTCCAATTTATAAGTATTTCTAAGTGTCCAATTTCCTTGTGCTTGTTTTATCATTTCTCCCTGATCTCTTTCTTATTTTCCTATGAATTTTCTTGTTTCAGCATCTTTGAATGCCAAAACTTTGTGGTTTTATTTTAGAAGCTTTGGTTAGGTTCCATATAATTCAACTCAGTATTTTGGTTGGGTACCACAAACACAACTATTTATTTTGAATCTAATAACTCCAACAATTTTGAATCCAAAAGTTTATTAGATCTTGTATCTTTACATACAACTGCTATGTTGAAAATGCTTGATGGGATACAATTCATTTGTCTGGTTGAATTTGACACTTAATATTTGTTGTAACTACATCTTTGCTTGGGGCAGTGTTAAATTATGGGCATGGATAGTATGTGAGGTACAATCTCATTCTTTGAATGTTTCCATAAAATTCCTCTGAGCTATCAAAAGACACTCCTAAAATTAGAGGAGTTACCACCATTATCTATTTGGTATTAATACAGCTGTTGTATCAAGAGGATTGGGTAAATGAAATTAGAGCATAGTGAAGAAGATGTGAAAATTAAGGCTTGAGTGGGGTAAGACAACAACGAGGTCATACTGAAGAGAATAAAATTTAATTATGTGGGAGATCAAGTGCAAATATGTTTAAAAAGAGGGAAATACCAACAATACTTGGTTTAGGTAATAATGATATTTCTACCATTGATGCTGACTTTATTAGCTGACATTTTTTGCTGAAATATAATCTCAAGTTTATATATAACTTTAAATCTGCAGTTCATCTAGGGGACAGACAGAATGAGCAATACAACCTTATGTATAGCACTATACTAGAGTAGTTGAAGTTATATTTTCATCAGTTAGAGAGACAAATAATAACCAATTCTAAAGAAAATGAAGTACATTCAGAATTCATAGAAATCACAAATTTCTGCTTTAATTTGAACATAATTGACACTTGAACAGCATGGGTTTGAAATTCATGGGTTTACTTATGCCCAGTTTTCTTCAATAAATGTGTTGGAAATTTTTTGGAGATTTACAACAATTTGGAAAAACGTTTTCTTTTCTCTAGTTCATTTTATAGGAAGAATACAGTATGTAATACATGAAAAAAATATTAGTTAGTTGACTGTGTTATTAGTAAGGATTCCAGACAATAGTATGCTATTAATAGTTAAGTTTCTGGGGAATCAAAAATTATATGCAGATTTTTGACTGTGTGGGGGTTGGCACCCCTAACCCTCATGTTTATAAGGGTCAGCTGTATATATATTTCAAACCATATTACACATACATGTTACGTGCGTATATTATATGTACATACACACACATATACATTTCAAAATACTAGGCCTTTTAGTTAATGTTTTCTTGAAAATTAAGAAGCAAAGAATCAGGTAAGGAAGGTCTTAATCTTCCCTCAACATTCCAGTTATTTTAGGAATAAGCCCAATTTGTTGTCAGACAATGATCATTCATGGGCAAGATGAAGACATTCACTCAATAAATGTTTATGGAGTGTCTAAGAATGATACTTCTAAAAGAATTAAGTTTTTGGGATTTTTAAAATTCCACTTTAAAAAAAATGTCATCCCTTGATGACCCTATAACACAATCAGGTCAAATCCATCTGTCAGTCCGGGCAAAGGAAATGCTGGGGAAAAATACCCCTAAAAACCAAAATCAGTCAAAGGGAGAAATAAAGTTTAAAACCCGTTTATTGCTCACAAACTGCAGTTCCAGGCCATCTTTCTTCTCTGCTCCAGCAGCAACCCCACCGGCCCTCCCCCTCACCTCTCAGGTACAGATAAGCCCTCTGTTGCCCAGGTAATGGTATATGACTATTGATATGGAGACGAACTTCTCCACCCCTGAGGAAAGATGCAAATGAACTAAAGCCATACTTCTTTCCACCTCTTAACGCCTATTGATATGCAAATATACTAAAGCCAGGTGAGATATTCTGGAAATGCTACAATTTTACCCATACCATCCCTAGTTTTTGTATTAATTGAATATAGGAGAATCATTGATAAGTGAGATGGAGGAAGGGAAAGGTCATTTAAAGCCTGGACTTAATTGAAAGTCCCTGTCATGTCTTCATAAATTCTTTGATGGGCTCTAAGTATATGATGCCATTGTCAAATTAGGCTTTCTATGTTCCACACTAACTGTCATGCATTACTGCCTAATAATTGTGTAGTTAACCTATGTTACCCAGTGTAATTATTTTGACCCCTGCACCATGCTGAGAATTGTTGTTACATCTAGCCTTTGGAAAAAGGAAATAAATTATATAATGGGATATATTTTTCTTTGAATATTTGTACTTTTACATGCACAATGTTACTATTTTTCTGACACATTTCTTTTTCTACATATTTACTTAGCAAATTGGGATACTGATCCTTCCTTCCCTCCTATATACATGTATTAAGTGTTTACTATCAAGTCATCATCAATAAAATACTTAATTAAGAATGGTTCCTGACCTCAGAGTGCTTAAAATTTGGTAAAGGAGGTATAAAAATGGAAAATTAGAATATAATAAGTACAAATTTTGCAGTACTAATAGGGTATCATGGGCACCTAGGCAATAGACTGTATGTGTGGGGGTAGAAGGATAAGCAAACATACTGGTGGAAGTACTACCTAGGCCCAATCAACAAGAGATAGCTAGGCAGGGAAAAGCTGCGGAAATGAAATTTTAAAGAAAAGAAAATAGTTCATTGAGTACTTAGTGATCCTTTCTACTATGCCCTGGTCTCAAAATCATTCTGGATATCATCAGTGCCTAAATAAAAAATATCTGAAACTCTAGTCTAATAGTTCATTGATTACTGAAAATCTAATGAATCCTCCACAACAGTGCAGATTGGCACCATTTCAAATTTGTGGCCTCCAACTCTACTAGGATATCAAAACTGAAACTATCTCAAAAGTGTGCTTCTTTTCATAGGTAACCATCTCATTCTTTCTAATTCTTGGAAATTGTCTTTTCTTCTACTTTGTGAGAAAATTGAAGTCCTTATGCAGGAAAAATTCAATTTCCACCCCATTTGTAAGTGATTTCTATCTGTATTCATCTTCTACCCATTCCCTGTTGTTATCTCCTGCCAGACCTTGCTGCACTAACCATCTGCTATCCCTCTTGGAGATCCAGTAGGAGGGGCAAATGAAAAATAGACATTATGTTAACTACTGTGAATTCAACTCTACATATATTTACTGAGTTCTATGTATGATAATACAAAAAGTATTTTATATGGCCATGTTTGAAAACTTCAGGCACAAAACATTTATTAGACTTTTTAAAAGGGCAAATCCCTTTCTTTTCTCTTCTTATTCAGTTCTGACACTGACATATTTTGTATCAGTTTTCTAGGGCTTTCATAAGAAAATACCACAGGCTTAAACAAAAGAGCTTAATTTTCTCATAGTTCTGGAAGTTAGAAGTCCAAGATCAAGGTGTTAGCAGGTTTGGTTTATTATGAGGCCTTTCCCTTTGGCTTGTACATGGCCACCTCCTCACAGTGTATTCACATGGTTTTATTTCTGCATGCACAAGTGTCTGGTGTCTAATTTCTTTTATAAGGATACTGCTCATTTTGAGTTAAAGCCCACTCCTATTACTTAGCTTAACCATAATTATTTATTTATAGGCCCTACTTCCAAATATAACCACATTCTGAGGTGCTGGCAATAAGGGCTTTAACATACGAATTTCAAGGGGACTCAATTAAGCCCATAATACCTTTGTTTCCACTTGGAATATTAGTTTTCTTTGAGAGAGATATGAGCTACTATAGCTATACCTGTATCTACTTAGGGAATCCAAATATACCCCCTGTAGCATTGCTGATCTTCTTGGCCACCACATTTTAAAGCTTCTTTGGAGATTTAGGAATCATAGTTCTTATATCAAGTGAAACGTAAGTTGACCTAAAATAAAAACTTTAAAACTTATTTAGTAATGCTTCAAAGGCCCTACTTACATATCACCTTTTGGCTTCACAACTCTGTGAAGCTGACATCGGCAAAATGTTGGATTAGAAAGTGCTAAGATCTTGACACATGAAACAACCAAAAACATAAAAACAACCAGAACCTGACTGAATAAATCTTACAGAAGCTCTGGAAAACAACCATAGGTCTACAGCAAGCAATTAAGTGAACACTCAATTATAAAAAAGTCATATTTAAAATGATAGGAAATTTCATGGCAATTTATTTACTTATGTCCCAAATCATCCCTGGTGTTACATGTTCTTGGTCTGGAGGAAGCAGCAGCCCAGTTCTCAGTTCCTTATCTTAGACCAGAGGAAGCAGAGTATCTATGCACAGACCCAAACAAAACACAAACTCAGAATGGACCAGAGAAACCTTTAAGCTATTTGGTGAAGAACTGCCTTAGCATAGGGTCAATCTACAAAGACTAGGAGAGGTGGCTGTTTTTTCAAATGTCCAATTTTCAATAAAAATCAGACATGAAAAACCCCAGAAAAACACAGGCAATTCAAAGGAAAAACAAAATTTCCAGAAATCTCCCCTGAGGAAGCACAGACATCAGTCCTACTAAAAAAAGAACTTTAAACAAATTATTTAAATATTATCAAAGAACTAGAAGAAAACATAGACAACAAATAATAGAAATTAGGAAAATCATGTCTGAAAAGTTGAGAATATCAATAAAGAAATTATAAAAAATAATTAAATGGAAATACTTGGAGATAAAAACTTACAATAAATGCATTAACAAATTCATGAGGGGGTTTCAACAGCAAATTTGATCAGACAGAGAAAGAATCAGTGAACATGATGATAGAACAATTAACATTATTGAGTATGAAAAGAAGGAAGAAAAATGAAGAAATGTAAATAGAACTTAAGGAAATTGTAGATACCATCCAGTGGGAAAACATATGCATTATGTGAGTCCCAGAAGGAAAAAGCATAGAGAAGGGGGCAGAGCAATTCTATGAAAAAATAATGGCCAAAGACATCCCCCATTTGAGGGAAGATATGAATTTATCAATCCAAGAAGCACAATGAATACCAAGCATGGCAAAGCCAAAAGATCTATCCTGAGACATTGTAATCAAATTGTCAAAAGCCAACAACAAAGAGAATCTTGAAAGCAGCAACAGGGAAGCAGGGAAACCTCAGTAAGATTATCATCTGATTACACAGCAGAAACCTAGGTGGCAAGAGAACAGTGGGAAGATATATCTAAAGCAGTAAAATAAAAAAAGACCTGTCAACTCAGAATTCTATATACAACAAAACTTTTCATCGAAAAAGGTGAGAGTTCATGAGCACTAAGTGAGTCTTACAAGAAATGCTAAAGGGAGTTCCTCAGGTTGAAATGAAAGGATACTAGACAGTAACTTGAAGCTGGATGGTGTATAAACATGTAATTTATAATATCAAAAGCATACAGTTCTGTAGGGGACACAACTATATAAAATAATATTGGTATGCAAGTGAAGTTAAGTAGGCATCAATTCAAATTATTACACAGATTGTTTTATAACTTTATGATAATATGTGTAATCTCCACATTTACCATAATGAAAATATCTATAGGGTATATGCAAAAGCAAATGAAAAGGGAATCAAAACATGTCACTACAAAATGTCAACTAAGCCAAAAGGAGCCAGTAATGGAGTAAAACAGGGACAAAAAAGGTATAAGACATACAGAAAGCAACAAAATGGCAAAATATTTCCTTTCTTATCAGTAATTACTTTAAATGCAAATGTATTAAACTTTCTAATTAAAAACAACAGATTGACAGAATGGATTTTAAAAGTGATTTTTTTAAAAATGCGCTGTCTGGAAGAGACTTATTCAAGATCTAAAGGCACAAATAAAATGAATAAGTATGAAAAAAATACACCACATGGAAGGAATGAAGGACAAAAACCCATCTATAATGATGCAGAAAAAAAATCATTTGACAAAATTCAATATGGTTTCAACTGTCAACCAAATAGGAACACAAGGAAACTACCTCAAGGTAATATATATAGGTAACATCATACTCAATGGTGAAAGACTGAATGCTTTCCTTTTAAGATCAGGAATAAGGCAAGGATACCCACTCTCACCACTTCTATTTACAATAACATAGAAGTCTGAGCCAGAATAATTAGACAAGAAATAGAAATAAAGTTATCCAAATTAGAAAGGAAGAAGTAAAATTACTTGTTTTCACAGATAATGTAATTTTACAGGTAGAAAATCCTAAAGATTCCATGTAAAGTGCTGTTAGAACTAACAAAGGAATTCAGAAAAGATGCAGAATACAAAATAACCACACCAAATCAGTTGTGTTTGAAAACACTAACAGAATAAAATTAAAAAATTAAGTGATCCCATTTACAATGCCATGAGAAAGAATAAAATCTTTTGAATAAATCTAACCAAGGAGGCAAAAGACTTGCACACTGAAATAGTACGGGAATTATAAAATATTGTGAGGTAAATGAAAACAAAACATATAAAACTTATGGAATGTAGCAAAAGCAGTGCTAAGAGAAATTTATATCTAGTGTAAATTCTTACAGTAAAATTGAAGGGACATCTCAAATCCACAAAACTTTTCACTGTAAGGGGCTAGAAAAAGAAGAACAAACAAAACCCAAAGTTAACAGAAGGAAGAAAATAGTAAAGATTAGTGTGGAAATAAATAATATATATAATAAAAAATAGAGAAAATCAAGCCTTTACATAGTTTGACTAAGAAGAGCAGACTCAAATTATTAAAATAAGAAATGAAAGTGGGGACATTATTACTGATCATACAGAAATAAAAAGAATTATAAAGAATACTATAAACTGTTGTATACCAACACATTCTATAACCTAGATTAAATGGACAAATTTCTAAAAACATACAATCCAACAAGAATGAATCATGAAAAGGTAGAAAAATCACATGGAAATATAACTAGTAAGGAGATTGAATCATCAGTAATCAAAATCCTTCCAATTAAGAAAAGCCACAGGCATCACCTCACACCAGTTAGGATGGCCACTATGCAAAAGACAAGAAATAACAAATGTTGGCAAGGATGCAGAGAAATGGGAATCCTCCTATACTGTTGGTAATGTCAATTGGTACAATCCCTATGGAAAGCAGTATGGAGTCTCCACAAAAATCTAAAAATAGGAATAGTATGAGACATAGTTATTCCACCTAGGAATTTGCTTGAAGAAAGCAAATCCCTGATTTGAAAATACATATGCACACCTATGTTTATCACTGCACTGTTTGCAATATCTAAGTTATGGAGGCAACCTAAGTGACCATCAATAGCTGAATGGATAAAGAAGATGTGGTACATATACACAATGGAATATTATTCAGCCATAAAAAAGAAAACAAATCCTACCATTTGCAACAACATGGATGGAGCTAGAGGGTATTATGCTCAGGGAAATAAGCCACGTGGAGAAAGACAAATACAATATGTTTTCACTTATTTGTAGAATTTAAAAACAAAGCAAAACAGAATGAACAAAACAGCAAAAGACTCAGAGATACTAAAAATGACTAGTGGTTACCATGGGGGAGGGGTTGGCATGGGTGTGTGGGGAGGGCAAGGGGGATAAAGGGGCACAAAAATTCTCTATCAGAATATAAGTTGATCATGGAGATAGTAGTACAGCATGGAGGATACAGTCAATGATTCTGTAACATCTTTCTTTGTTGACAGATAATGACCATACTAGAGGGAGTGAGGAGTTAATATGAGTAACTGTTGAGCCACTGTGTTGTGTATTTGAAGCCAATATGATTATATATCAATGATACTTCAATAAAAAAATATCAAAGCCACAGACAAGTTGTCTTCCCTGGTGTCTTCTACCTAACATTTAAAAAAGAATTAACGCCACTCCTCAAACCCTTTCAAAGCATTGAAGAAGTAGAACTTGTCATCTAATTATATTAGGTCAGCATTATCTTCACTAGTGTTTCCAAAAAAAGACAGACACTAGCAAAAATAAAAAATAAACAAACCCCACCAAAACTACACATCAATCCTTTGTGAATCCTGATGCAAAAATCCTCAACAAAATACTAGAAAACTGAATCCAGCAGCATATTGAATGGATTATATATTCTGACTAAGTGGGATATATTTCTGATATGAAAAGATGGTTCAATAAACAAAAATCAATTTTATATAAGATATCACATTAGCAGAATGAAGGGAAGAAACCTATGATTTTCTGCATCTTGATGCAGAAACAACATTTAACAAAATTCTTCCTTAGAAAGGAAGAAATACAATTATCTGTTTGTAGGTTGCATGATCTTCTGTAGAAATCCCTAGTGTTTCCAAAAAAAGGATACATTAAACTAATGAATTCAACAAAGCTGCAAGATACAAAATCAAACACAAATGTCAATTGCATTTCTTACACTAAGAATGAATAATCTGAAAATGAAATGAAGAATACAATTCTATTTCTAAGAAAGTCAAAAAGAGTAAAATAATTAAGAATAAACTCAATCTACTAGGCAAAGACTTAATACTCAACACTACAAAACATTGCTGGAATAAATTAAAACATACATAACTGCTAGCATATCCGGTGCTCATGGATTGGAAGAATTAATATTGTTGAGATGAAAATACTACCCTAAACAAACTACAGATTCAATTAAATTCCTATCAAAATATCAAAAATATTTTTCAGGAATAGAAAAACTTATCCTAAAATTTATATGGAATCTCAAAGGACCCTAAATAGGAGAATGGTGGTAGGCAGGAGCTGGGGTAAGGAAACAATAGGAAGTCATTGTTTAATGGGTATGGTGGTTCAGTTTTGAAATGGATGGTGTGATGGTTGCATGAAAATGGGAATGTATATAAAACATGGGTGGGGGACAGCTTCCTGACATTGAATTTGGCAAACATTTCTTGGTTATGACATCAAAAACACAAGCAACAAAGGAAAAAATAGATAAATTTCATCAGAATTAAAAACTGTGCATCAAAGATCACAAAACTTCTGTGCATCAACAAACACTATCAACAAAGTGAAAAGACAATCCACAGAATGGAAGAAAATATTTGCAAATGATGTATCTGACAAGTTCAGGTTATATGAAGAATCCCTACAACAAAAACACAAAACAGCCCTATTTAAAAATGGGCAAAGGACTCGAGTAGACATTTCTCAAAGATACACAATTAGTCAGTCAGTAAGTCTTAAACTAATAAAGATTTTCATCATCACTAATCATTAAGGAAATAGAAATCAAAACTACAATGAGATGCCACCTTATACCCATTAGGATGGCTTTTATTTAAAGCAAAACAGAACCCAGAGTAAAAAGTGTTAGGATGAGACAATGGAAGCCTTGTCCATTGCTGGTGGGAATGTAAAATGGTGCGACCTCTGTGGAAAACAGTTTGGTGGTTCCTCAACAATTTAAACATAGAACCATCACCCAAAAATTCTGCTCCAAAATAGATCCAAAATAATTGAAAGCTGAGACCTGAACAGGTATTTACACCGATGTTCATAACAGCATTATTCACATTAGCCAAAAGGTGAAACAACTCAAATATTCATTGATGGATGAATGGATAAAGAAAATGTGATATATACATACATTAGAATACTATTCAGTCTTAGAAAGGAATGAAATTCTGGTACATGGTACAACATGGATAGACCTTGACAACATCCTGCAAAGTCAAGTAAACCAGATGCAACATGACAATATTGCTTGATTCCACTCATATGAAACACCTAGAATAACCAAATTCACAGACAAAAATTCCCTTTACTGGAACTACTGGGAAAGAGCAATCTTTTGGTGTTTAATTGCTTAACTAGTATAACATAATTCTGGAGATCCTTTTGATTATCTTTTCCACCATATGGATTATACTTGGTTGAAAATGAAGTCAACACTAAACAGAGCAAAAATGACAGTTTCCTGATGACATTATTTTAACAAGTGAATCCACTTGTACGTGGCTTTTCAGTTATGTGAGCTAGTAATTCCAGTCCTGTTTTAAAGGCACTTTGAATTATCTGTCACCTTCAACACAAATAGTCCAAGACAAATACAGTAAGTAAACTATGGGGCATTGTAATTCATACTGAGGATAATTTTGCTGAAACATACCCCTATTTAGGGTTCTGCACATGAAAATGAATTTAAGTAGCAAAATCTTATAGCAATATAGAGGTTGGAACAGGTGAAAAAGTGAATATTGCCAATTCATAGGCACTTAAGGAATCTCTAATGTCTCCAAGATTGGCATTCTGAATATCAGTTCCTCTTGTGCAGAACTGGATATATACATGGTGTGGGAAGTTGTAAGTATGGTAAATGAGACCAAAATTTGTCAGTTAAACCATCACAGAAGAAACAATCAGATTAAAACCACCCAATATGTATTGAATGTCTATGCTGCATTTTGAGGATATAAAGTTGAGTAAAACAAAGTGTAATAGGAAAGGAGAGATAAAAGTATACTCATATTATAGTGCACTAAGTGGAAAAATAAACACATGTACAAAGTACAAACATAACCTATTATTATTCATTCATTTTATAAGGAGACTGAAAGAAAGGTTTCCTTCACAGAGGGGGTGACATTTGAGTTGTATTTTGGAGGCAACCACATTATTCCCTGAAACATTTCCAACTTCTTCTAAGAAAACATATATCTGTAGTATAAATCAGTCATTTTATGCTGCTATTGAGTTTGATGTTATATTGCTCCTGATATTAGTGCCATGAATATGTCTATGTTTATTGGCCATATCATGATTTTGGCAAGTGATGAGACAGTTGTCACACTATACACAGAATACATTATAGGTGAAAAGCATCCTTATTCCTTTTCACTGTCCGAAATTTAAGCCAATTCTCCTCAGTTTATTTTAATAAATGTAACATTAAATAACAAAATGCAATAACTCTAGGACAAGTTATAATTGCATAATTAACATTCAATTAGCAATTGGTACTCTCTACTTTCCTTGGAAAAAGTAGTGTAATATGGTAAAAGTAACCAAGGCAAGGCCACAAGTATTTATGATACCCTCAGTGTGTGCTAAACCATCTGTCACATATCTATTCCATTGATGAAAGAGAAAAAGTACCACAATACTTTCATTGTCAACTTAAGTCAGAGCAACTGTGAATCATTTGTATTTTGCTACTAATCTGATCTCCCAAGAGTTTTCTTTTCTTGGAATTTTCTACATTTTTGCTTGATGTTTGTACCTTCTCTTCAGTTCCCATTCATGTTATAGCTTCACTGTTGAATCAAATGCCCCAGTAAGAACTATTTAAAACAAATGTCTTTGGCTTCCGTGGAGTGAACAGTCGGTCTTTATTGTGTAGTTAATTAATTCCAGTAATGAACACACTTCCCAGATCTTTGCAGGTAATTAGCAGCTCCCATTAACCAGGAGCCTCAGTCAATTTCTTTAGAAGCTGCAGGCTGATCCGATAAACAAGTCCTCTGATTGTAAAACATTTTTCACTTGAAAAAACAGCATGTAGGAGGTGTAGGAAATGTTGCAGGAAAATTTTTCAAGGTATATTCTTTGGAGAACAGTAATGTCAGTGAAAAACTCAGAGCACTATTTGTAAATGCGCTGTTGATTGTTGCTTTTATAGTTCTGGGAAATTCTTCAGATGTTCTTGACAAATAGAAACTTTTTATTCTCTCTTCCTTTGGCACAGTCATTGCACAGAAGTCTGAGCTCTTTGGAATATTTCTTGAACTTATGTGGACTTCCACTTAGAAATAGTTTATTATTCACTTGAAATTCTGAAGATGGAACTTACCACTATTAAATTCAGTGATTTCTTATTAAATGATTTAATCTGATAAAATATAAATTGCTCAGACAACTAAGGTCCTGCTAATACTGCCAATGTGTGTGTGGATTCCCAAGGAATGGAGTTAAAGAATGTTCTTTAATAATTCTCCATCATCAAAAATTTTAGTACAGTCTCATTGCTTTTAAGAGATTTTTCTCTTATATAAATAGGCTCACAACGTCACCTGCACAATGTTGAGAATTACCTACATTAACACATTTTTAACACATTCTGACTGGCACTGCCAATCTTTCTGTACTAAAGGCAGAAGGAATACCAACAGCATGTACTGGCACCCTGGAAGTAATGTTTCAAGTGAACCTAGAGGCTACAAAAATTAATTGGAGCACAAGAAAGTATCTAGAAAAAGGAAAAATGAAAATGGTATTTTCAAAAGTCTGAAATTATTCTTGTTCAACTCAGTCTAATTCAAAATGGATAGTGCTTGAGGGAAGTACAATAACTAGGATATTCTGTATAATGGGATTTTAGGCTGGGCTATTTAATTGAATGAAATATCATGATGCTATAGTCTTTCAAACAGAAAACAACCAAGTGTCTAACTGTCATCACTGGAATTGAATGTGTGTAAACGAGTGAAAGGGATGCCTTTGAATCAATGTGTAGGCTAACTTCTCTCTAAACTATAATGTGAGCAATGACTATGATCCCAAGTGTGGAGTTGAGAGTTCAGGATGCTGTTGCCACTTCTTTGGTGAAATTCATTGTAATTGTAGATGATAGGACTCTCAGGGTTATCATATGAAACCATCAGAGAGAACCCAGTGTATTACTTGACATTCATGACACCAAATAATGCAAACCAGCTAGACCTTTAGTTCCACTTCTCTTTGAAAATTTACTGACTATTTCTTTGAGTCAACAGATTTTTTTCAGAGATCAACCTATCTAGTTAATCCATTTCAGTCTTGAAATTTAGTTAGAAGGAGTTATTGGGTATTAATTGGAGTAGCCCTATAACTGATGGTGCAAGGAGATTGGAGGTCAAAGAATGGTCCAGAGAAATTCAAGTAATTCAAGTATTTCATTAATGTTTCACTACTCCATTATGGTGCTGTCATTCTTAGCATCTACTGAGTCAGCTCACCAAATTGAAGTGTGAGGAGTACCTGCAAAGGCTAGCACTTAACCTTTGATGAAACTGGCATCTGCAGAACGCTGCCTTCTTCTGCCTGAAAACATGCATCTTATAGACCTTCTCAATCATCACTCTTTCAAGTTCACAAAACTATAATGTGCATCCTCTGTTGTTTCTTCTCTTGTTTCCTAAGTTGTGAATAGATAACTAGAGAGGTGAACTAGGAAGGCTGGAGTATACATGTGTGGAATTGAATGATGTAACAAAACACAATGTATCACAAAGTTAATGTTAAGGCACATATTTAATAATATCCATAACTGTTGACCTGCATGGCAATTAGACATCAATAGTAGGCACTTCAAATAAATGGCTATAATTACTAATACTTCTATAACATAAAGTCAAACCAGAATTTTATTTTTTCTTTTCGATATGCTGTTTTGCTACTCTTATAATCCATGTCAACATTAATAGTTTTCCCTGATATCATAGATTTTTAAAATCATTATCCCCATTACATACACCCATACAATATCCATATCAACAGTCACAGAAGTCCAGAGACCAAGTTCACAGGATTATTTTTTTCCCAATAATTGAAGAGTACCTGCCACAATTCTACCTCATGTCTATGCCTCAGGTTAAGATTTCTTTTTGCATTTTGTCCTTGATCTATACTGTTTAGAAGGGTATTGCATGCCTTTCCTAACCCAACAAACCAGAGATTCTAAAATGATTAATGCCCAAATTTCTTTAACTGGACACAAACCTTGCATTTTACAATTATTAGTTTAGAGAGAAGAGATGTAAATTTACATTGGGACTTTCTCAGTTCTAAAAATAGTGGTTGAGGAATATGAGCTCAGGGTTTTAACCTTTTGCAGACTTCTAATAATAGGGTTATCTATTATCTTTTATTATACATGGAAAGCTCCAGAAGATTCCACTATCTAGGAAATTGATTCTTTATAAGTAAGTGATGACCAAGAATTGGCATTAATCTGTGTCTAAGAAATTATAGGGCTAATATAGATTATTTGCTCTAGCCATAGAATATGTAAAGATACAAAAGATTATGTATATATATACACACACACACATGTTTCCTAGTGCTCCAACAACAAATTGTCATAAACTTGGTGCCTTTAAATAACAGAAATTTATTCTCTCACAGTTCTATGAGAGGATCCTTCCTTTCTTCTGCCAACTTTTGGTGACAGCCAACAATCCTTGGCATTCCTTGGCTTGCAGCAGCATCATTTCTATCTCTGCCTCTGTTGTCACATGGCCTTCTTCACTGTGTGTCTAAATGTCCTCTCTTTTTATAAGGATACTGGTTATATTATGTGTATGGCCCACTCAAATCCATTGTGGCCTCATCTTAACTAATTACTTTTGTAGAGAACCTATTTTCACATAAGGTAGCATTTTGAGGTTAAAGTGGACCTGAGGTTTTGGGACACACTGATAGTTAATTTTTTATCAACTTAGCTGGGCCACTGTGCCCAGACACTTGGTCAAATGTTATTCTAGATGTTTCTGGGAAGGTAATTTTTTGTGGTGAGACTAACATTTAAATCAGTGGACTTTTTTTTTGTTTTTTTTGTTATTGATTTATGTATGTATGTATGTATCATTAATGTACAATTACATGAGCAACATTGTGGTCACTAGATTCCCCCCATTATCAAGTCTCCACCACACACCCCATTACAGTCACTGTCCATCAGCATAGTAAGATGCTATAGAGTCACTACTTGTCTTCTCTGTGCTATACTGCATTCCCCATGCCCCCCACTACATTATGTTTTCTAATTGTCATGCCCCTTATTCCCCTTATCCCTCTGTTCCCACCACCTGCACACCAGTCCCTTTCCCTTTGGCAACTGTTAGTCCATTCTTGGGTTCTGTGAGTTTGCTGCTGTTTTGTTCCTTCAGTTTTTTCTTTGTTCTTATACTCCACAGAGAAGTGAAATCATTTGATACTTGTCTTTCTCCGCCTGGCTTATTTCACTGAGCATAATACCCTCTAGCTCCATCCATGTTGTTGTAAATGGTAGGATTTGTTTTCATCTTATGGCTGAATAATATTCCATTGTGTATATGTACCACATTTTCTTTATACATTCATCTACTGATGGACACTTAGGTTGCTTCTATTTCTTGGCTATTGTAAATAGTGCTGTGATAAACATAGGGGTGCAGATGTCTTTTTGAAACTGGTCTCCTGCATTCTTAGGGTAAATTCTTAGGAGTAGAATTCCTGGGTCAAATAGTATTTCTATTTTGAGTTTTTTGAGAAACCTCCATACTGCTTTCCACAATGGTTGAACTAATTTATATTCCCACCAGCTGTGTAGCAGGGTTCTCCTTTCTCCATATCCTCGCCAACATTTGTTGTTGCTTGTCTTTTGGATATTGGCCATCCTAACTGATGTGATGTGATATCTCATTGTGGTTTTAATTTGTATTTCTCTGATGATTACTGATGTGGAGCATCTTTTCATGTGCCTGTTGGCCATCTGAATTTCTTCTTTGGAGAAGTGTCTGTTCAGGTCCTCTGCCCAATTTTAATTGTATTATTTGCTTTTTGTTTGTTGAGGCATGTGAGTTCTTTATATTTTTTGGATGTCAACCCTTTATTGCATATGTCATTTATGAATATATTCTCCCATACTGTAGGATTCCTTTTTGTTCTACTGATGGTGCTCTTTTTCTGTACAGAAGCTTTTTAATTTATTGTAGTCCCACTTGTTCATTTTTGCTTTTGTTTCCCTTGCCCAGGGAGATATGTTCATGAAGAAGTCGCTCATGTTTATGTCCAAGAGATTTTTGCCTATGTTTTTTTCTAAGAGTTTTATGGTTTCATGACTTACAGTCAGGTCTTTGATCCATTTTGAATTTACTTTTATGTATGGGGTTAGACAATGGTCCAGTTTCGTTCTCTTACATGTAGCTGTCCAGCTTCGCCAACACCAGCTGTTGAAGAGGCTGTCATTTCCCCATTGTATGTTCATGGTTCCTTTATCATATATTAATTGACCTTATATATTTGGGTTAATATCTGGACTTTCTATCCTGTTCCACTGGTCTGTGGGTCTGTTCTTGTGCCAGTACCAAATTGTCTTGATTACTGTGGCTTTGTAGTAGAGTTTGAAGTTGGGATGTGAGATCCTCCCTGCTTTACTCTTCCTTCACAGGATTGCTTTGGCTACTCAGGGTCTTTTGTGATTCCATATGAATTTTAGAACTATTTGTTCTAGTTCATTGAAGAATGCTGTCAGTATTTTGATATGGATTGAAAATCAGTGGACTTTTAGTAAAGCAAATTACCTTTCATAATGTGGGTGGGCCTCATCAAATCAGTTGTGGGTCTTACTAGACAAAGAGTGACCTCTCCTGAGCAAGAAGAAATTCTTCCAGAAGACTTTCTTTGAACTGAGACTGCAGGTCTTCCCTCATTCTCCAGCCTTCTGACTACCCTGTGGATATTGGGTTTGGACTTACAGCTCCATAATCAAATGAGAGCCAATTCCTTAAAACAGATAGACACACACACACGTGTGCATGCGCACACACACACACACACACACACACACACACTCACATACATCCTCTTGGTTCTGTTTGTCTCTGGATATCTCAATACGGATATTAGTACTGAGATCTACTAAAGCATCCAGAAGTACTTTAGATTTTAGTGCTGAGAAGCACAGAACCACTTCTATGACAAATTTCTAAAGATGTGGAAGTGGGTTTGGAACTGGGTAATAGGTAGACACTAAAAGAGTTTTGAGATGCATGTTAGAAAAAGCCTAGTTTGACCTGAAGAGACTGTTGGTAGAAATATGGATGTTAAAGGTGATTCCTTTGAGATCCCAGATGGAAATGAAAAACATGGTATCAGAAACTGGAAGAAACACAATCCTTATTATTAAGTGGCAAATCACTTGGATGAATTGTGTTCTAGTGTTTCTGTGAAGCAGAAATTGTAAATGATAAACTTAGATATTTAGCTGAGAGGTTTCTAAGTAAGGTGTTGAACCTGTGGTTTAGTTTTTCATTGCTGCTGGTAGTTAAATGTGAGATGAAAGAGATAAGTTGAAGGAGAAATTGTTAAGCAAAAAGCATCTGGAACTTGAGGATTTGGAAAATTCTCAGCTTATACATATTATTTAAAAAAGGAGAGAAAACATATTTTGGAGAGAATACCAAGGGTGTGGCCAATCACTCAATAAAGAGATTATTCATGTGACTCATGGATAAAACTAACCATCTCAGCAAAATCCAGAAATAGAATGTGCTTACACTAGCAGAAACATGACCAACTTGGACTAAAGAGGACACAGATACAAAAATATGAAAAAAACTGTTAGATTTCTGTAATTTTACAAGATGGGATAATAGAGCTATCCAACTGCAAACATGTGTCATCCTTCACAAAAAGGAAGAATGGCTTGGAAGGTGATTGAGAGATCAGCAAGGCTGCCACTTCTACCACAGGTACAGAGGGCATAGGAGAGGCATTCAGGGAGGCAGGCAATGAAGCTGTCTTTTCTTAGTTTTGTAGGGTAGGGCTTCCTCCTTGCTTTCATCAGTTTCACTTATCCAGGCTCCAGGGGTAGGTCTGAAACCCAAGGCCTTGAGGGTGATGTTAACTGCTCCAGAGGGGTTGGAATGCAAGTCTTTATATCCATAATTATAGACTAAGCACCACACCAGAGCTTGATAGTCTTCCTTGAATGCCATATAGTAGTGACCAAGAATGAAAGTCAGGTGCTCACATATTCCTCTAGGATTCTTGCCATATGCCTTACAAGATTGTTATTATTGCCACAAACCTAATAAAATTAATCTGGTCTATATTCAAAATTCATTTTTTTATTCTCTACCATGAAAAGTATGTTAATGGATAATGAGAAATTACTTCTCCCTTATTTTTTTGCTTATCTTATAGTTGGAAAATTTATCCTTTACTTATATTATTGTGTACATCTTCTGGAATATCCTGGTCAAAGATGCTTACAATCTGTCAAACTTCTAGTCAAACTGGATTTCACCAAATTATCCATCCCTCAACTCAACCAGCCCCCTGTTATCCCACACACTTTCCTTGATCTTCCCAGTGTGCTTCATCCTATTTACCTCAATCCAAAATAGTTTTCTGATTGCAGTAGAAACATTCATTTATGAATATGGATTATAGAAAGAAAACAGTTAAATGATCTTACTAGTGTCAAAATTACATAGCATCGGAGAAGCCAAGATGGTGGCGAGAGTAGGACAGTGGGAATCTCTTCCCAAAAACATATATATTTTTGAAAATACAACAAATACAACTAATCCTAAAAGAGAGACCAGAAGACACAGGACAACAGCCAGACTACATCCACACATGCGAGAGCCCAGCACCCGGTGAAAGGGGTAAGATACAACCCCCGGGCCGGCAGGACCCGAGCACGCCTCCCAGCAGCTCCTGGCAGGAGGAGAGGTATCGGAGTGCAGGGAGGGAGAGGGAGCCCAGAACAGCTAAACACCCAGCCCCAACCACCCGCAACAGAGCGCAGACACAGTGCATGTGTGGAGGACTGAAAACTAGGAAAACAGGGCAGCAAGACCTCTCTGAGCGGGTTCCAAAGCTGATGCCCCTGTGACAAAGAAAAGCAAGTGCTTTTTGAAAGTCTTAAAGGGACAGGGACGTAACAGCTAGATGGAAACAACATAGGTCACAGCCCAGTTGCTGGAAATTCCAGGGAAAACCGGGTGCACTAACCCCCTGGGCAACAGCTCTGAGACACCTCATGGAGGTAAACAGCCAAACAGCCCCCCATCCATTACCACTACAGGGCGCTTCCGACCAGGCAAGATACAAAGACCCAGTCTACACACAATTACCCAACACAAAACACTAGGGGTCGCAGTTGTCCAAGTAAAGAACGGCCAGTAGCAAGTGAAAAGCTTGGCCTTCCCAGCTGACAGTCAATAGCACCTACCAACATGAAAAGGCAAAAAAATATGATCCAGACAAGACTAACCCAGACAGCTTCAGCATCTGCTACATCTTCCCCTGAGAAGGACCCTCGGGAGATAGATTTAACCAGCCTTCTTGAAAAAAATTCAAAACAAAAGTCATAACCATGCTGATGGACTTGCAGAGAAATGTGCAAGAACTAAGGAAGGAGAATACAGAAATAAAACAAGATCTGGAAGGACTTCAAAACAGAATGGACAATATGCAAGAGACCATTAATGGACTAGAAAACAGAGAACAGGAACGCAGAGAAGCTGATGCAGAGAGAGATAAAAGGATCTCCAGGAATGAAAGAATTCTAAGAGAGCTGAGTGACCAATCGAATTGAAACAATATCCGCATTATAGGGGTACCAGAAGAAGAAGAGAGAGAAAAAGGGATAGAAAGTGTCTTTGAAGAAATAATTGCTGAAAACTTCCCCAAACTAGGGGAGGAAATGGCCACTAAGACCACAGAGGTACACAGAACTCCCATGACAAGGGAGCTAAGGAGGGCAACACCAAGACACATAATAATTAAAATAGCAAAGATCAAAGACAAGGACAAAGTATTAAAGGCAGCCAGAGAGAAAAAAAAGGTCACCTACAAAGGAAAACCCATCAGGCTACCATCAGACTTCTCAACAGAAACCCTACAGGCCAGAAGAGAATGGCATGATATACTTAATGCAATGAAACAGAAGGGCCTCGAACCAAGACTACTGTATCCAGCACGATTATCATTTAAATATGAAGGAGGGATTAAACAATTCCCAGACAAACAAAAGTTGAGGGAATTTGCCTCCCACAAACCGCCTCTACAGGGCATCTTACAGGGACTGCTCTAGATGGGAGTACTCCTAAAAAGAGCACAGAACAAAACACCCAACATATACAGAAGGGAGGAGAAGGAACAAGAAGGGAGAGAAATAAAGAATCATCAGAACATGTTTATAGTAGCCCAATAAGCGAGTTAAGTTAGCAGTAAGATAGTAAAGAAGCTAACTTTGAACCTTTGGAAACCACGAACCTAAACCCTGCAATGGCAATAGGTACATACCTTTCAATAATCACCCTAAATGTAAATGGACTGAATGCACCCATCAAAAGACACAGAGTAATAAAATGGATGAAAAAGCAAGACCCATCCATATGTTGCTTTCAAGAGACTCACCTCAAACTCAAAGACATGCACAGACTTAAAGTCAAGGGATGGAAGAAGATATTTCATGCAAACAACAGAGAGAAAAAAGCAGATGCTGCAATACTAGTATCAGACAAAACAGACTTCAAAATAAATAAAATAACAAAAGATAAAGAAGGACATTACATAATGATAAAGGGCTCAGTCCAAAAAGAGGATATAACCATAATAAATGTATATGCACCCAATACAGGAGCACCAACATATGTGAAACAAATACTAACAGAACTAAAGGAGGACATAGAATGCAATGCATTCATTCTATGAGACTTCAACACACCACTCACTCCAAAAGACAGATCCACCAGACAAAAAATAAGTAAGGACACAGAGGCACTGAACAACACACTAGAACAGATGGACCTAATAGACATATACAGAACTCTACATCCAAAAGCAATAGGATGCACATTCATCTCAAGTGCACACATGGAACATTCTCCAGAATAGACCACATATTAGGCCACAGAAAGAGCTTCAGTAAATTCCAAAAGATTGAAATCCTACCAACCAACTTTTCAGACCACAAAGGCATAAAACTAGAAATAAACTGTACAAAGAAAGTAAAAAGGCTCACAAATACATGAAGGCTTAACAACAAGCTCCTAAATAATCAATGGATCAATGACCAAATCAAAATGGAGATCCAGCAATATATGGAAACAAACGACAACAACAACACAAAGCCCCAACTACTGTGGGACACAGCAAAAGCAGTCTTAAGAGGAAAGTATATAGCAATCTAGGCATATTTAGAAAAGGAAGAACAATCCCAAATGAATGGTCTAATGTCACACTTATCAAAATTGGAAAAAGAAGAACAAATGAGGCCTAAGGTCAGCAGAAGAAGGGACATAATAAAGATCAGAGAAGAAATAAATAAAATTGAGAAGAATAAAACAATAGCAAAAATCAATGAAACCAAGAGCTGGTTCTTCGAGAAAATAAACAAAATAGATAAGCCTCTACCCAGACTTATTAAGAGGAAAAGAGAGTCAACACAAATCAACAGAATCAGAAACGAGAAAGGAAAAATCACGATGGACCCCACAGAAATACAGAAAATTATTAGATAGTACTATGAAAACCTATATGCTAACAAGCTGGGAAACCTAGGAGAAATGGACAACTTCCTAGAAAAATACAACCTTCCAAGACTGATGCAGAAAGAAACAGAAAATCTAAACAGAACAATTACCAGCAACAAAATTGAAGTGGTAATCAAAAAACTACCAAAGAACAAAACCCCTGGGCCAGATGGATTCACCTGGTAATTTTATCAGACATACAGGGAAGACAAAATACCCATTCTCCTTAAAGTTTTCCAAAGAATTGAAGAGGAGGGAATACTCGCAAACTCATTCTATGAGGCCAACATCACCCTAACACCAAAACCAGGCAAAGACCCCACCAAAAAAGAAAACTACAGACCAATATCCCTGATGAACATAGATGCAGAAATACTCAACAAAATATTAGCAAACCAAATTCAAAAATACATCAAAAGGATCATACACCATGACCAAGTGGGATTCATCCAGGGATGCAAGGATGGTATAACATTCGAAAGTCCATCAACATCATCCACCACATCAACAAAAAGAAAGACAAAAACCACATGATCATCTCCATAGATGCTGAAAAAGCATTTGACAAAGTTCAACATCCATTCATGATAAAAACTCTCAGCAAAATGGGAATAGAGGGCAAGTACCTCAACATAATAAAGGCCATTTATGATTAACCCACAGCCAACATTATACTGAACAGCCAGAAGCTGAAAGCTTTTCCTCTGAGATCGGGAACTAGACAGGGATGCCCACTCTCCCCACTGTTATTTAACATAGTACTGGAGGTCCTAGCCACGGCAATCAGACAAAACAAAGAAATACAAGGAATCCAGATTGGTAAAGAAGAAGTTAAACTGTCACTATTTGCAGATGTCATGATACTGTACATAAAAAACCCTAAAGACTCCACTCCAAAACTACTAGAACTGATATTGGAATACAGCAAAGTTGCAGGATACAAAATTAACACACAGAAATCTGTGGCTTTCCTATACACTAACAATGAACCAACAGAAAGAGAAATCAGGAAAACAACTCCATTCACAATTGCATAAAAAAAAATACTAGGAATAAACCTAACCGAAGAAGTGAAAGACTTATACTCTGAAAACTACAAGTCACTCTTAAGAGAAATTAAAGGGGACACTAACAAATGGAAACTCATCCCATGCTCCTGAATAGGAAGAATTAATATCGTCAAAATGGCCATCCTGCCCAAAGCAATATACAGATTCGATGCAATCCCTATCAAACTACCAACAGCATTCTTCAATGAACTTGAAGAAATAGTCCAAAAATTCATATGGAAACACCAAAGACCCCTAATACCTAAAGCAATCCTGAGAAGGAAGAATAAAGTGGGGGGGGAATAAAGCTCTACTACAAAGCTACAGTAGTCAAGACAATTTGGTACTTGCACAAGAACAGAGCCACAGACCAATGGAACAGAATAGAGACTCCAAACATTAACCCAAACATATATGGTCAATTAATATTTGATAAAGGAGCCATGGACATACAGTGGCAAAATGACAGTCTCTTCAACAGATGGTGCTGGCAAAACTGGACAGCTACACGTAGGAGAATGAAACTGGACCATTGTCTAACCCCATATACAAAAGTAAACTCAAAATGGATCAAAGACCTGAATTTAAGTCATGAAACCATTAAACTCTTGGAAAAAAACATAGGCAAAAACCTCTTAGACATAAACACTAGTGACCTCTTCTTGAACATATCACCCCAGGCAAGGAAAACAACAGGAAAAATGAACAAGTGGGACTATATTAAGCTGAAAAGCTTCTGTACAGCAAAAGACACCATGAATAGAACAAAAAGGAACCCTACAGTATGGGAGAATATATTTGAAAATGACAGATCCGATAAAGGTTTGATGTCCAGAATATATAAAGAGCTCACACGCCTCAACAAACAAAAAACAAATAACCCAATTAAAAAATGGGCAGAGGAACTGAACAGACAGTTCTCCAAAAAAGAGATACAGATGGCCAACAGACACATCAAAAGATGCTCCACATCGCTAATTATCAGAGAAATGCAAATTAAAACTACAATGAGGTATCACCTCACACCAGTAAGGATGGCTGCCATCCAAAACACAAACAACAACAAATGTTGGCGAGGCTGTGGAGAAAGGGGAACCCTCCTACAGTGCTGGTGGGAATGTAAATTAGTTCAACCATTGTGGAAAGCAGTACGGAGTTTGATCAAAATGCTCAAAACAGACTTACCATTTGACCCAGGAATTCCACTCCTTGGAATTTACCCTAAAAACGCAGCAAAGAAGTTTGAGAAAGACAGATGCACCCCTATGTTTATCGCTGCACTATTTACAGTAGCCAAGAATTGGAAGCAACCTAAATGTCCATCAGTAGATTAATGGATAAAGAAGATGTGGTACATATACACAATGGAATACTACTCAGCTATAAGAAAAAAACAGATACTACCATTTGCAGGAACATGGATGGAGCCAGAGGGTATTATGCTAAGTGAAATAAGCCAAGCGGAGAAAGAGAAATACCAAATGATTTCACTCATCTGTGGAGTATAAGAACAAAGGAAAAACTAAAGGAACAAAACAGCAGCGGAAGCACAGAACCCAAGAATGGACTAACAGGTTCCAAAGGGAAAGGGACTGGGGAGGATGGGTGGGTAGGGAGGGATGGGGGGGAGAAGAAGGGGGGTATTAATATTAGCATGCATGGGGTGGTGAGAGAAAGGGGAGGGCTGTACAACACAGAGAAGACAAGTAGTGATTCTACAACATTTTTCTATGCTGATGGACAGTGACTGTAAAGGGGTTTATAGGGGGGACCTGGTATAGGGAAGAGCCTAGTAAACATAATATTCATCATGTAAGTGTAGATTAATGATAAAAAAAAAAGATAGTAAGATAAGGGGGATTACTCCCTGATAGGATAAAACTAGCTATAAATCAACGATTAATGCATGCTTTAAATATCCTTAATTTTGACCAATTAAAGGGTATCAGAAGATCAGCTATGGAGGTATATTTTCCAGATAATATTCCTTTCTCTTAAAAAAAAAAAGCAGTTCCTGTGTGGTGACCTCAAGTGAGTTCTACACAATGGTATAAAGGGCATATAAATGTGTAGGCCAAAGGTCTGTTTGTGTTTATACAGAGGATCAAAGCCTAATTTGGCTACCCAGAAAATGAACTAAGATACGATATGAAGAAGAACTTCCAACATCAGCACTCTCTGGAAGACTTATACCAGAAGATGAACATCAAAAATCCTCCACAAAGATCCAGGCGCTGCTACAGCTGTATGTGCACTCATCCCACTGGTTCCTGGATTTGCCATGGAAATGAATAAGGAGATATCTAAACTGGCCTGTGCATACAGTAAAACAACAAATTTGACTGGATCTATACTGTTGGAAGTCAACCAAGAATTAGGAGAAGTGCAAATTGTAGCGCTCCAAAATCTTACAACTACATACTATCTACTGTTAAAAGAACATATGGGATGTGAACAGTCCCCAGGAATGGGTTGTTTTAATTTGTCTGATTTCTCTCAGACTGTTAAAGTTCAGTTGGACAATATCCACCATATCATAGATAAGTTTTCACAAATGCCTAAGGTGCCTAACGGTTTTCTTGGTTTCACTGGAGATGGCTGGTAATTATAGGTCTGCTTTGGTTATGTAACTGTACTCCTATTATGTTAATGTGTGCGTGCAATTTATTTAGTAATTTAAAACCTATACATGCTGAAGTTACTCTACAAGAAGATATGTCAAAGAAATAATCAATCCTCCCATGTTTTCTTCCGTCTGCTACTTCTATAGCTTTTCTTCTTCCTTCCTAATTACAACTCTTAAATAGAATTTGTGCCTCATATCGAATTTACCGAGTATCATGATTCCTCCAAGTGGTAAAGATACCTCAAGACAAATGCTGGTCATAGAAGACACAGGGCATAAATCTGCAAAGAAGTAAAAAGCTAACCTTTTCAGACAATAAGGCTTCTCTCTCACTTACCAACTTTACATTTCCCTGTATGGCCCCGGAAGATGACTGGTTAGCCAGAGATGGGTAAGATTCCTCAAGGGAGGAACAACCTAAGACAGGCACAGTCGCAGGGGGGCCATCAGGTGAGAAATTGGGGATCAACAGAGGTGAGGCTTAGAACCTCACCCCCCCTGTTCTGAGAGAAATCTTCTGCATCCATGGAGGTTTTATTGCCCCTGTCTAGCTTGGATTAACACATAGTCTACAGGCACACACCTGATAATCTACATTTGCTCTCTTACAACACTAAACTATGTTTTCTACCTTTATCTTGCATCTACCTGCCACTTCAGCATTTTATTAAAAATAATAATAATAAAGGGAGAAATGTGGTATCCACATATAAATCAAGTATAAAAATCAAATGAATATTCATATTTGCCCTGATTGTTTATAGTTCATAATGCATGATCAAAACCAAAAGTTTCTGTGATGACTGCCCTTGTACTGTTCACCATGTAACTTATTCACTATGTAAGAATTTGTTCTCCATGTAAGAACTTGTTCGTTATGCTTCAGAAGATTGGAGACTGATGAAAATTAGGCTTGGGGTGGATTAATGATTGTGCATTGAGCATTGACTCCCCTATACAGAATTTTATTGTTGTTAACAACCATTTGATCAATAAATATGAGAGATGCCCTCTCAAAAAAAAAAAAAAGTACAGACTTCCAATTGTAAAATAAATAAGTAACCAGGATGTAATGTATAGCATAAGGAATATAGTCAAAATATTGTAACAACTTTGTATGGTGATAGCTGGTAGCTAGAATTATCATGTATATAAATGTTGAATCACTGTGTTGTACACCTGAAGCTAATGTAATACTGTGTGTCAACTACCCTTCAATAAAAAATAATTATCTAAAAAAAAAAAATTCATGACTCAACACAAAAAAAACTAATAACCTGATTAAAAAATGGGTGGTGGACCTGAGTAGGTATCTTTCCAAAGAAGAAGTACCAATGGTCCATAGGCACATTAAAACATGTTCCACATCACTAATCATCAGGGAAATGCAAATAAAAACTACAATGAGATGTCACCTTACACTAGTTTGAATGGTCACTATGTGAAAGACAAGAAATAACAAGTGTTGGCAAGGATGTGGAGAAAAGAGAACACTCCCTCACTTTTGGTGGGAATGTAAACTGGTGCATCCACTATGGAAAGCAGTATGGAAATTCCTCAAAAGATTAAAAATGGGAATATGATTTGACTCAATAATTCCACTTCTAGGAATTTACCTGAAGAATACAAAATTCCTGATTTGAAAAGATACATGCACCTGTATGTTTATTGCTTCATTATTTACAATAGCCAAGACAGGGAATCAACCAAAGTATCTATCAAAAGATGAATAGATAAAGAAGATTTGGTACCTATACACAATGGAATATTTTTCAGCCATAAAAAAGAAAGAAATCCTTTCATTTGAGATAACATGGGTGGGCATAGAGTGTATTGTGCGAAGTTATGTAAGTCAAGTAGAGAGAGACAAATACCATATGATTTCACTTATTTTGTAAAAACAAAGTAAACGAAATAGCACTAGTCTCATAGACACTGAGAAGCGACTGGTGATTACCATGGGGGAGGGGTTGGGATGGGTGGGTGGCAGTGAGTTGGATAAAGGGGGAACAAAAATTCTCAATCATATTATAAGTTGGTCACAGGGATGGTATTACAGCATGGAGAATATAGCAATGATTCTCTAACTTCTTATGTTGACAGATAGTAACTGCACTAGTTTGGGGTTAGGATTTAATAGCATAGATAGCTATTGAACTACTGTGTTGTACTTGAAACCAATATATGACTGTGTATCAACTATACTTCAATTAAAAAAGCAAGACAAATGTTATATCCATGAACAAAACACATCTGAAACCATAATCATAAAACTCCTTAGCCAATTCAGTGTTGTTCATTTGAATAGTTTTTTAAAAAACAAAATCCTGTGTATTAAATGTCAAATATAAATGCAAAATAGAAGACAAATGCTAATACAAAGGGCAGATGTGAAATCAGTTAGGTGAGATTTTTTTTTGCAAGAAAATAGTTTTTAAAAAAATTACAGGAAAATGAAAATGCTCTGAACTATTCATCCCATGCTGAGAGAAGAGACAAGAAGTTACTTTAATTCTGACTGAAATTTACGATTTGCTTGGTCATCTGTGATTTCCTCTAGAGGTTGACTATATTCATTAGACTTTCAGTAAAAATAAGTTAGACTGCAGAAAATGATGAAATATTTAATGTTAAACAGTCTTTTCCTATCTTCAATGAACAGACCCCTTAATTTCATTAGAATAGAGAGCACGTTTGTGTGGGATCTTAACAGGACCCAACCTGCAGGAGCTGTCAACTATGCAGAGGACAGGCGCTTAAAAGCTAAGTGGTGGAAACTTGGTGTAAAGTTGTACAAAGATACCAACATTTAACTTAATTGCCCTTCATTCTTAGCCCCTCATCTCATTTTGGTTTTTGGAATGGTTTTGTCCTGGTTTTCTCTTTGTACTTTGCTATCTGGTTTTCTTGTATGTGTGAATTTTAAAAAGTCCACAATACATCCACAGCTTCAGTGCTCTCAAATTCTTAATTCACAAAAATTTTTAAAGAAATTTTCATATATGTTATCCTTTGAGTGATGTTTGGTTCATTCTCTAGGGAATATATATTTTATTTTTATTTTAGAAATATTTCAAAGACTCACTCCAAGTATTTTACATGGTACACTGATGTTCAGAATCCATGATGGATGTCTGACACTCATATTAACCTAACATCTACAATTTTCCACAATTGCTTCTTTAGGCATGATTCTGCAAACTACATTTTGATGAACAGATAACAGTATAGGAGAATCAGCATGAAACAGTTCATCTTAAATCCTCTCAATTATTTGTTATTAATGGGAAAATTGTGTTCTTTCTTAGTTTACTGAGAGTTTTGTTTTTGCTGTTGTTCTTAATTAGGAATAGATGTTGAATTTTTCAAATGTTTTTCCTGCATCTGTTAGTGTTTGAATAGTATTCTTTTATTTTTAATCTATTTATGACTTCATAGTTGGTTTCCTTAAGATCACATATAGTTGAATCTTCCTTTTTTTACCCAATCTAACAATCTCCTAAATTGAGTTTAGACAATTCACATTTTTATGTAATGCTTAACCTACTTGGACTGAAATCTACAATATCGCTCTATTCTGTTATTTTTTCATATTTTCTTTCCTTGACTTGGATTAACCAATTAGTTATTTTTATTCCATTTTATCTCCATTATTGACTTAATAACCAATTTTTAATTTGCTTAGTAGTGGACCTAAGCTTTATATTATACATCTTTAATCAAGCAGACTCAACCTTCAAGTGCTACTACACTACTTGCTGTGTAGTGGAAAAGACATACTGTAATTTACTCCCAATTCCTTCCCCCTTACTCTAGTATACTCCTAATTCTTCCTTCTTTGCCATGGTATATGTGAATTCATCTCTCTTATTTTTTGTGCTATTATTGCCATTCATTTTATATTGCACATGTTATAGACATACAGTTTATTGCTACTATTTTACTTTAGACAGTAATTTATCTTTAGAGCAATTTAAAATGAGAACAAAAATGAATTTTTAATGTAATTTCATTTATGCTACTTCCAGTACTCTTTGTTTACTTGTATAGATTCCAAGTATTTATCTGATTATAATCCTCTTGTTTGAAGAGCTTTAACATTTCTTATAGTGTAGATGTGTTGTCAATAAATTCTGTAAGTTTTTGTTTGCCTGGAAATGATTTTATTTTTCCTTCGTTTTTTAATGAAAATTGTATTTGGTACAGAATTCTGGATTGAAATTTATTTCCTTTCAGCACTTTTAATATGTGTTTGCATTGTCTTTTGGCTTGCAAAATTTCTGGTAAGTCTGTTAAAATTCATATTTTTTTCCTAGTGTATGAAATGTATACTTTTTCTCTAGCTTCATATTTTTTTCTCTCCTCTCTCTTTGTCCTATTTTTAGTATTTGGGATATTATATATCCAAATATGTTATTATTTTCCTATTTTTCCTCCTTGGTGCTATCACATTACCCCCTGCCCTATGTCTCTCATTTTTAACATCTTCTATTAGTGTGGTACACTTGTTAGAACTGATAAGTCTATATTGATACACTATTAATATTTAATAAAGTGCTTAGTATACCACAAAGTTCACTCTTTGTGGTATACATTCTATGGGTTTTGACAAAGAAAAATGGCATGTATCCATCATTGCAGTATCATACAGAAAAATAGTTTCACTGCCCTAAAAATCTTCTATGCTCATCTATTCACCTCTCTTTCCTTTCACTCCTCCCGAGCCCCTAGCAATCACTGATCCTTTTACAGTTTTGCCTTTTCTAGAATATCTCCACAGTTACTGATCTCCACAGTTTTGCCTTTTCTAGAATATCATACAGTTGAAGTCATACAGTAAGTAGTTTTTCAGACTGGCTTCTTTCACTTAACAATATACTTTTAAGGTTTCTCTATTTCTTTCTGTGGTTTGATAGCTCATTTATTTTTATTGCTGAATAGTATTCCATTGTATGAATGTACTACAGTTTATTCACCTGTTAAAGGACATCTTGGTGGTTCATATTTTTTGGCAATTATGAATAAAGCTGCCATAAGCATTTGTGTACAGGTGTTTGTTTGGAGATAAGTGTTCAATTCATTTGGGCAATACCAAAGGAGAATGAATGCTGGATCATATGGTAAGAGTATATTTAGCTTTGTAAAAACTGCCAAGTTGTCTTCCAAAGTGGATGCAACATTTTGCATTCTCATCATTTCTGATGTCACTGTTATTACACATCCTTGCCAGTATTTGGCATTGCCAATGTTTTAGATCTTAGCCTTTCTAATAGGTGTGTAGTATATCTCATTGTTGTTTAATTTGAAATTCCCTAATGGCATATGATGCTGAGCATCATTTTGTATGCTTATTTATAATTTTTATATCTTCCTTGGTGTGGTTGTCTATTCAGGTCTTCTGCCCATTTTTAAATTGGGTTACTTGCTTTCTTTTTTGTTGACTTTTAAGATTCTTTGTACTTTGAATACAAATCCAAATATCTGGATTTACCTGTTATCTGTTTTGCAAATATTTTCTTTGAGTTGGCTTGCCTGTTTATTCTCTTAACAGTGTCTTTTGCAAGCAGAGTTTTTAATTATAATGAAGTTCAACTTTCTGAGTTTTTCTTCTATGAATTATACTTTTAGTATTCTAGAATATTGTTTTTGCAAATATTTCTTCTGCCCTATTCTTTCCCTAATCTCCTGGTATTCTAATTTCACATATATTAGAACATTTAATATTTCCCCACAATCCTTGGGTGATCTTCTTTTTCAATTATTTTCCCCATTTGTTTAAGTTTGGGTAATTTCTGTTGACCTATCTTCAAGCCTACTCATTTTTTTCCTTGGCTGCATCAATGCTACTGGTGAGCCTGTAGAAGTCATTCTTCATTTTATTACCGTGATTTCTGTTTTTTGCATTTACATTAGATTATTTCTATACCTTCTTTATCACTGCAAAAATTACCTATCTGATCACTCATGGTGTTCATCTTCTCTACTAGAGCTTTTAACACATTAATCATGGTTATTAAAAATTTCCTTCCCAATATTTCCAATATCTGTGTCATATTTGTTTTATTTGTCTCCTGACCACTAGGATTTTGTTTTTTTCTGTCTTTTTTCTATGACTTGTGATTTTTTTGTTGAAAGTTACACACTTTGTGTAGCACAGTAGAGACTGAGGTAAATAGTTCTTATGTTTCTTCTTCTAGGCTATTCATTAGGAATTTGAGTCAATATAGTCGGGAGTTAAGTTGAGTGTATTAGTTACATATTACTGCCATAAAAAATTACTACAAACATTGTGGGTTAAAAGATTTATTATCTAACTCTGTTCTAGGTTAGAAGTTCAGTGAATTTGACTGAGTTCTATACTGAGGGTCTCACAAAGTTGAAATCAAGTGTCAGCTGGCCTTAGCTCTTATCTGGAAACTCTGGGGTAGATTATACTTCTCAGCTCATTCAGATTCTTGGAAGAATTCATTTCCACATGTTGGTAGGACTAAGGTCCTACTTCCTTGCTGGCTTCCAGACAGAGATCATGCTAAGCCTCTAGAAGGCACTCACACTCTTTTTCTCATTTTTCTTTTGCTCCATCTTTAATATCAGCAATAGTAGATCAAGTTCTTCCTACTGTTTGAATCACTCTAAACTCCTTTTCAGCCTCATTTCCCCTGCTTACCTCTTCTGTTACATCTCTCTGCCTCCAGCCTCAGAAATTTCTCTGCTTTCAAAGGCTTAGCTCGTTAGATTGGGCACACTTGGGTAAGCCAGGATGATGTCCTGTAAAGACCATGACCTTAATATCTGCAAAGTCTCCTCATAGCAGTACCTGTGTTAGGGTTTGTGTAATTAAGGGATGGGAGTCTTGGAGTAAAACCTTTTGAATTCTGCTTATGACACCTTGGTTGCTGAACTACCCTCAATATACCACAGGCTTTAATATCCTATGTCATTACCTTGTGCTCAGATACTCATTTTGCCCGTATTTTTCCTCATTGTCTGCTTCACTATCAGCTATGTCTTATGTTTGTGCCTGCATCTCAGGGGTGGTCTCTCTTCACACATTTTCTCATTTTCCAGAAGTTTATTGCCATCATTTCTTACTTGACACTTATATGCCTGGTGGTAAGGTATTGTCATGGTGCTCTCTGTTCACATTCATCCTCTTTCCAAGCAGACCCTATGTCCTTGTGTCTCAGGGGTGGGTGCCTTCTCTATGATCTTGATTTACCCTCATTTGTAGCAGTCCTTTAGTGGTCTGGGTACAAGATGCACCTCTGTCCATCTTAAAGGATGTTTTTGTTGTTGTTCCCTTCACCTTGCTGCATTGTATCTTTACCAACATCCTTAGTACAAGATTTATTGCTTTTCCCCTAGTGGCTTCAGGTTTTTATTTCACAGGGGAGATACGAAAAATGACACAGGTTGGGCATCATGACTTTCCAACAAAGGCTTGTGATTTCCTCTCATAGATCTGTACAATCAGGAACACTTTCTCAGGAATTTTGCCCTGCTCCCAGTTTTTCTGGTGTGCACGTCAGTTAGGTCTATGGCAAAGAGTTTGCAAGTGGGTGCAAATTCCCCTTGTGTCTGAATTTCCCAGATTATATTTTTAAGGTAGTTCTCACTCATACTTCAGGCATTCATTTAAAATTTTAGGTGAACTCTTTTTACTGGATAGTATAGTTTTCTATAGTGACATCCGCTCTAGGTAAACAAGTACTTATATATCATCTCTCCTTAGAGACATTTATTTTTCCTTAGATTTTGTGTTATTTTGTTGCCTTGTGGCCTTATAACTCTGATGAGTTCAAAACTTTTTGTAAATTTGTTAATCATCTGTATTTTTCCTTTTTGTGAGTGTGTAAGTAGTACTTTTTATAGCTTTCTACATCCTAGGTTGAAGGTGGAATTATAAAAACTCATTTTTATAAAAGTCAAATAGTAAAATCTGTTTCCAACTACTTAAATATTTTGTAAACTTTTTTTAAAAATCATATTTTTATTGCTTTAAATCAAACCCCTGAATTTATATCAATGTAGCTTTCAGGTGATTAATACTACTATTGATCCCATACAGCAGCAACAATGATAATATTTATGGTCATTCTGGCTCATCTTTCTCAGGGTTTTCTTCTGAATAAATAGAATAATTGGTCTTCAACTTTAAGACATTCCTGATCTCCAAAACCAATATCTCTTGTCTTAGCCTGTTACTAGGACCAGAATTTTTACCATTGGAAGTTCATTTTTTCTAATTATTGTTTTATATGTGAGACATAAGTATCCGTGTCTATAATAACTTTACTCACTATTAAAGTCTTTCCAGTGATACAGCTTGGTGAGATTAATTTACTGAGAAATTGTAATGTAGTCCAAGAGGATAAATTCAAATCCAACTGTTATGATGGATGTTATTAATCCTGGATGTAACTGTTAGATACAAATTAGAAAGAGGAATAAAATTATTAAAGGCTTTAAATATTTACACTTCTCTTTTTAGAGACATTCTTCTAACTTGTACTTCTCTTTCCCATAATCATCAGTTGCTCAGATCTTTGTGCTGTCCCTTGGATGCCTAATCCATGTCTATTGAAGAGTATTGCCTAATCAATAGTGTCATGAATGAAAGTGAATAAATACAAATTAACAATAAATAAATATTTAACCATGAATCCTGAGCTGTCAATGGCAGACAACTTCCGATAAATGTTTCACACTTTTCCTCAGAAGTAGTCCAAATCTCATTCAGGATTAAGGCATAATCCTGCTGTTTTACCAATTATGCATACTATTAAAGATTTTGAGAAAGTTTTACTCTATTAGTTTGGATAAATAAGTTATATGTCAGCATACTAAAGTTTAAGAAGTTATAGAAAGATTATAGGAGGGTTTTGTGGGTATGGTGGTCTGATTTAATGTCTTTATTAACTCACGTCTAGGTAAATGTTTTATCCTTTAATTTTTGCTGTTCAAGGTTTTCTGACATGTTTTTGCTTACACTAAAATTAGCATTAATAATGTTTTCTAGAATATGAAGACTTTCTTCTTTTAAACAATTTCACAAAGAGTAAACATGTAAGAAAATGAAAGAAACTGGACTAAATGTATGATGTCATTCACAAACATAAATTAAGGATCTATTATGTGTCAATCTCAGTAAGAACACAAAAGTATATCATGATTTTTTGCCCTTTGGGAGCTCATAAACTAGTGGGAGTGCCACATTAACAATGCCTCCCCCATTATTACCTGATGTGATTGAGTTAATTCAATGCAGACTTCCACTCTCAACAAGGCATCGGGAACTCAGGCAAGAAACACCCACAGACAGAATATATCCATGACATTTACAAAGTTACTTGTAGTTGTAGCCTAGCTTCAGGTCCTTGACTGGATAAACATAAGATTTTATAATTCGCATTTCTAATAACTGATCCTATCTCCTTCCCACTTAAATTGTCATTTATCTGAATGTTTAGGTTTTGGTATTCTATTTGCTCCCTAGTTTCTTCTTGAGCTGAATATTGACAACTTTGGGTTGTCCCCAAGGCAGAATGCCATTAGATATTTCTGTGCGTGTGTGTATATATATATATAAGTTTGTGTGTGTGTGTGTGTGTGTGTGTGTGTGTGTGTATAGCTATGGGAGCAGAAAAGAAGGTGTTATTTATTGTATTTTCAGGGTTATGTCATTCTACAACTTGAGCCCATAGTTGCTGTCTTTAAACAGGTCCACATCGTTTCCTTTTTGCTTGTGACTTGAGTTTTTCTACAAAAATCAGGATTAATCAGTGGTTTCATAGCATTGATTTTTGCTAAATGAGTATGTTTATAATATTTTCCATTTTATACCATTCTTTACATTGGCCAAAGTACATGAGTAGCACATTGCAGCTTTTCAGAATGCCTGAAAAGAATTTTTATTTTTATACAAAATATAAAAAGGGAAGGGCTGGGTCAGATAAACTAATGTAATCAGACTTAATCTAGGCTGAAAATCCACCTACTTGGTATAACATTAGTTATACTTGTCCAAGCAGTAGTAGATGCCCAGAGGAGGTGATACAGGGAGGACAATTGAAATAAGCTGTTGATGCCAGTATAATGTCAACTAACATAAGAATGAAGCCTAACTCTTTTTTAAAATTTCAGTGTTTAAACATGCAGTCTCATATAATTTGATTCCAATTAAAATTTACTTCTTTGAGTGGATCTGTGAACTGTGCTTTTACCTAGAGGAAGTATTTCCAGTTTGAGTTAATAAACTGAACTGAGATCATTGCAGCACTTGTTAATTGCTCTGGCATGAGTAAATCCATTTGCAAAGTGGAACAAATACATTTGAACATTGACTTTTTTTCTCTAAATATCCAGTATCTGTCCCCTCAGTTATGTACTTAGAGAATACCTAAGTGTAGCAAACTCAAATATGAGCAATTTTAATAGCCAAGACTATTTATGTAATTTCTCTTTTTTTGTTTCCTCAAAATACTCAGGTGTATTGACTTTATATTAGATAACTGAACAATTTTTAAGCCATAACTAGGCATTTATTCTCCTCTTAAACTGTGACTTGCAACATTGGGCTCCAGGGTATATTAAAAAAATTCAAGATGATAAATAAATTGTGATGTACTCAACAGTTATGCCAACATACTATTCTGTATTCTTGGCTCTATTCCAAGATTTTACACACAGCATGCAGTTCACCAAAGTGCATTATGGGACATTTCTAGAATTATAATGAGATGCTGGATGTTCTTTGCTGTGGGGGTAAGACACTAAATGTAGGGACTAATGTAAAGGTCAAAACTCTGGAATAATATACAATAAGAGCAGGACTGTAGCTTTTTTACTTCTTGGTGATAGAGCAATGTTGTGCACTTAACCCTATATAAGTGAGATTTTATTCCTGACAAATTGGCATTTTATGAATTGGCCTCAATCTTGGAAGTATTAGAACAAATTCAGAGAAGAGCAACAAAAATGATTAAAAGCTATTGGGACAGATACATGTAAAAGATAAAAAGTCTAAATACATTTTATTTGGCCAAATAAAATCTTAGGGAGGTGTGATGTTTAATTTTATGTGTCAACAGGACTAGGCCATGTTACCCAGATATTTGGTCAAACATCAATCTTGATGATACATTTAAGGTATTTTTAAGAAGAAATTAATATTTAAATCAATAGACTTTGAGTAAAGCAGGTACTTGCCATAATATGGGTGGATCTCACCCAAATAGTTGAAGGTCTTCAAAGAAAACAGATGGTACCTTAAGGAAGAGGGAATTCTGCTTCCATACTGTCTTTGGACTTGAGCTGCAACATAAGCTCTTCCCTGGGTTTCTGGACTGCCAGTTTACCCTGCAGATTTTGGACTTGACAGCCTACACAATCATGTGAGTCAATTCTTTAAAACAAATCTCTATCTGTCTCTCTCTCCACACACACACACACTCACACACACACACATCTTGTAGGTTCTGTTTCTCTGAAGAACCGTACTACAGGAGTTAAACCTAGGATTGTAGCCTCCACATATTGGGGGGTAGGAAAATGTTATGATATTAGAACAGTGTACATACACCCTAGGAGGAATGGGATGAAATGTAGTAAAGTCAAATGTTGATTAAAATTAAAAAATATTATGTAACCATTAGTTCTACTACTGCTACAATTGTTATTATTTAATATGTATACATCATCATAAACATGTGTTGTACCCTAAATGAATTTATACAGAGAAATAATAAAATCTGTTCCCAAGGAAACTAGCCTAAACTAGTCTGAAGACTCTAATAGATACACTGCCATTATTATAATGTGTGCTTCTATGTGCCTATGTGTTTGTGTGTGTGTGTTTCGTGAGGTTTGAAAAGCAACTGCATAGGCTCTTTTACATACATGGCTAAAATCTCCTTGTCTCCTTTCTACATTGTTCATATTAAAATTGTTTCATTTTTTGAGCACTTATGGCTAAGGTATAATGTCAACTCACCAGAACAAATAGAGAAGAATCTGAACCACTTAAAATCTTGTAGGAGAGTGATCAACAAATGCATTCCATTTTAACATAAATTAATTTGATAAATATCATAATGGAAGTCAGACAAATGACTTAGATCTACAGGTGAGGGATTAATTTCCTGTGGGGAGATCTGAAAAAGCTTCATAGAGGGGGTTGCCTCTGAATTTGCCCTTTTCAAGGATTGTTAAAACTTCAACATGGGGATATGGAAAGAAAGACATCCCAGGGAAAAAAGATTAGCTTGAGCAAAGTACTGGAAGTGCAATGTAAGTTAATTAAAAAGCAGTCTAATAAGGTTTGAGTACAAAATATATTAGTGATATATGTAGTGGTAAATAATACCGCAAATGTAGGTTAGAGCTAGGACATCTGTAACTTTCCTTTCTTCTCTATTTGTCATGTATAGCCTTTATCAAATCTTATTGTCTCTTCTATCTACTGCATATCTTCAAAGCTAAGTCATTTTTCAGGTCAAAATCATTTCATCTTTCCACTTTAGGTATGTGTTTCACTTGGAAGACATCACTTCTTTCTAAATGAGTGAGTTGGGAATTTTGAACACTGATAGAACTGTTTATCTGTCTCAAAGGATTCAGGAAAATGTGTGTGCTCCAAAGTCAGATACTTCCTTTATCTTTAGATAAACCTTTCCCTCAATATTGCCATTTAGGATATTATTTGGAGTTTTAGGTGTGGGATGAGACTAAGAACAATATTGTGTTTTGGTACCAGTAGCTCTGGGAAACATGCATTTAGGAGCAACTAGAACAATACCTGGCACGTAGTAGATACCCAGTAAAATATTTTAAAGGTACGAGGGCAAGTCACTGCTTAAGTCACCAAATTTAAAAGGCCTTCTTCTCCCTTATTCAGAAGCAATCTCATTTCTCTCTCTGCTTTTCTCCCATTGCCATTTGTTCCACCACCTGCACATATTACCCTCTACCTTATGTTTGGGATATCGTAGATGCTCAGTAGATGTCTGTTGAATAAATGGGAATGAATTTCAGTTTAATATTTATTTAATTTCCCATAAAGTAACAAGAGGACAGGACTTTCTGCAATGGACTTATGGAAATAATGTAGAGTACTGCTAAAATATTCCAAATACTATTGGAAAGAAAAGAGAAAGGAGTATCTAATTGGACAGAGCTAAATTCAGGGAAACTTTTGTGTGTATTAATGAATCTGTGTAACCATTATTACCCCACCTCTCACCCCAGAGAAGTGACAGCTTTTAACTGAGTAGAGAAGCCAACATTTGGGGCACCTGCAAGTTGAGTTTGTTCCCCTTAAAACTTTTTAATCTGGTCTATGCAAGGCACTGAAGATGTTTTCAATAAGAAAATCTCTGCCTTGGAAGAGGAATATAATTTCACTTGTCATTATGCTGGATGACCTAATATATCATCTCCTTTTTTATGTCTTTGAGGAATGACCTCAGGCTGCTCTCTATCAATAGATAACCTGATTCAAAACTTCTCTTTTTAGTATTCACATGCACCTATAATTATTCTATAAAAATAGATAATGAAATTCAATGAATGGAGATAACACTGAGAAAGGGAGCTAATTCTAGGGGATGAAGTACAATGGCAAGTAGGATGTTGCCTCCACTTGAGTAATTTCTGTTAACTTCTCTACTTTTTTTTCCCCTCTTTCTTGAAAGGAGGTCTATTAGGGTCCTTCTAAGGTTGGTTTCAAGAGAACTAAGCTTTAATGCATTAAAGAGCCTCACTTTTGTCCTCACTTCTAATCAGTGATATATCTATGCTAATATAGCTATTATAATTGTAATGCTAATTAGGCCAATATCACAGGCTAGATCCTCCTAAAACAGCAGTAGTAGTAATAGCTTGTATTTATCAAGTGCTTATTGTGTGCCAAGCATTTAATGTGGATTATCTCATTTAATCATCTTAGTAATGTGAAGTATTATTACCAAACTATCCTCTTAATCACATTACCTTACTACATATAGAACATTGGCCAAGGAAAGCACTCATTGCATGAGCCTGCTACCTTATGGGAATGTGCCTTAGGTGAGAGAAATATAGCTATCTCACCATAAATCATCAGCACTCCTGGAAAGGCAATTTAAAATGCTTATAGATATGGTTTCAACCTCATCATACAAAGAATAACATCTTTTATTTTTGTACCTTTATCCCATGAAGGCATAATGGTTTGGATTGTTAAAGCAGCCAAATAAAATATCATAGGATCTGAAAACCCTGTGGCTAGACTACAAAGATATTTATCTGGGAACAAGGAAGGGTTTCCATAAAAAAAGAAAAATACAACTGTAACACAGTTGCTGGATTTTCTCATGTGACTGTAGCTCAGTTCCAGGCAATGCATCACTTTTGAAATTCTGTGAGTATTAAAGGAACTGGAAAAAAATGCTATAGGGCAGTAATTTGTTTGGGTTTTGTGTATGGTGTGTGTGTGTGAGAATGTATCTGAGACTGTGTGTGGTGTATGAATGTGAACATGTGTTTCAAATTATCTGTGAGAGGTCTGTAACTCCAGGGGGATAATATGTTCCTGACCTGGGGCAAATAAACCTTTGAAGCTGAAATCAGTCAAAGGAAGAAAAGTGGGAGAAACTTGTTTATTGCTTACCAGCAGTCATCTACTCCTGCTCACCTGTGTCTCTTGTGACCCAGCTGCCAAGGCCCCACCAAACATCTCCAGTCCCAGTGCGTGCTTGTTCCCACCCCTTTTGTAATCACCTATTGATATGGAGATGCACTAAGGCCAGGCAAGAGAGTCTGGAAATATTGCAATTTTATACACAGGTCATTTTCTATTGTTTTCTTTTTATTAGTAAATGATAGGTGAGATGATAAATTCTGGTAGCTGGAAAAATACACACTGAGATATGTTGTTTTAAGTTACCACTGGCCAAGACAAACTTAATTTGTATGAGGTACTGACTGTCTTTCTGGAAAGCCAATTCTGTTGCATTTCAGTTATAGCAAATGGATTTTGTGGAACACCAAATAATCTATTAGCAATGCATATTGAAGTTAGAAGCAACATTCAGAATTATTATGTAATCTTTGATAACTTATTCTAATTCTTGATTCTACTCTCCAGTGAGTGTAACAGGACTGAAAATGGAGAACCTCATGCTGGCAGCTGATCTCTTGGGTAACAGGATGTATGATTCTGTTTCGTGGACCAGTGAGAGGTTCGGAGAAAGTTGATAAGTTTGACAAGTTCGTGTTTGCTGCTTTTCCATGTTTTTTATTTTGTTCCTTCCTTTTAATCTCCTTGCCATATCCTTTTGATGACCCCACCTTAGGTCCCCAAACCAGTGCTACTGTGTATGGTTGTACAGATTGTGCACGTGACAAGGGCACTGCACGTTAAAGTGAAGCCAGTTACATTGTGTACTTCATAGATTTGTACATTCTCTACAATTATCTAAAAGATTGTGCAAAAGTTTCTTGTTCTAAACAAATCAGTACACTACTAAATCTTTCCGAGAGTTGGAAATAAAGTTTCCTAAGGAAAATGAACTTTTTACTTTTCCATTTGGACAAAGGTACTGTTTCGGCTAAAAGCAGCCCTAACCTACATCTTTTGCTGCCCCTAACTGGACTTCCAAAAAATATTACAATTCCCAAAGTTTTCTACATTCTCATAGCCCTTATACGGTATATAGAAATACCACCCCTTACTGAGAAATGCTGAGTTGATTTTAAGAACTTTGGAAGGTAAACAAGAGATATGATGGAGATGTATCTCACCTACATATAGATTAAGAGAGCATGTAAAGTGAAAGGGATGTATGGTGAAAATTACTCTTAAAATACTATAGCAAGGCATCATGTTGAAAAGTACTAAATAGAATCTTAATAAGTCCTGCACAACCAGTTTCCCTGCCATTATTGGAATAGATCCCTATTTTCTTGATTGAGCATAAATGAAGTCATTAGCTTATAGTCAAGGGCCATGGACTATAAAAAAATGTATCTTTAAACACTTAGATTTGCGTTTAGGATGTCAGGAAACTTAGATTCTAAAAGACAAATGAGGCCACTGACTAAAGGATGAAAACAGTTCTCTTGTTTAATTCTCAAAGAGTACAGTGGCAGGCAGAATTACCTGCATACCTGCTCTGTTATCTCTCTCTCTCTCTCTCTCTCTCTCTCTCTCTCTCTCTCCAGTGGAATTAATATAAGCTAAAAAATAAAAGATAATTCAATTTTAGTATATTTTTGGTCTGAATGGATATTTTAATGGTCTTCAAATCTTGCCACATAGAATTTTCCACTTAAGTTTATGTATATAGGATATGGGGGCCAAATCAGTGGAGATTTATTTGACTATTTCTATACTGACTATGATATGTAAACAGGGAAGGAGTACAAAAAGGCTTTCTCAAGCCCTTATTATTTTTTCACACATCACATCATCAGTTTTAACAATAAAACATCACCACTTACTCCTCAAATTTCCTACTATTTAGATGAGCTTAATGGATAATTAGGGATTCAAAGGAGTGACACAATAGAAATCCAAAGTTATAGAAGTAGGGAAAAGGAGAAATTTTGACCTGGACAAAAACAGAGAGGAATTAGTCCTCCTCATTTTATAGGTTATGATATGGCCCAGAGATATTAGATAAATGACAACCTTGTCTAAGGCTATAATTTAAGTAACTATCATAAATCCATCTATCTGTCTATCCATCCATCCATCCATCCATCCATCCATCCATCCATCTTTATGGTCGTCAATATTGAGTATCTTGTATGTACCAGGAACAGAATGAGGCATGGGGATGCAAACACAAATAAGAAACATCAGTGGTCTTATGGCTCAGAAAGGTGACAAACATATAAAAAGTAATTTTTTTCTCTGCTATATTGCAAAAATGTGGGGGAGGATATAAGAGAGCACAGGAGAAGGTTTACATTACTTAGCTTGGGGTGGGATCGGCTGCTAGGTAAACAATCCTGGAGGAAATGATACATAAGTTGGAAGCCAATGAACGAATTAGAGTAAACCAAGGAGAAATTGGTCATGTGAAAGAAGCAAAGGCACAGAGATGAGAAAATCATTGTGTATGTACATAAGGTAACATGCAGTTTAGTTTTGTCTTGTTGGATTAGGAGTATACATCATCAGTCAGATTTGAGGGTGGGAAGGTGAGGCTAGAGAGACTGGTGGAGACAATAATGGAGATATTAGTATTTTATGTTTCAAAGCTTAGGTATTATCCTGTAGAATTTATCAATAAATTATTCTTCTTACATTGTATGTGAAATGTCTGGAAAATAATTTGCTTAATTTTTATAAATACTTCAATGTGCATAACTTATTGTAGTCTTAGCAATAAAGTTCAAATACAAGGCCAGACTACTAAAATGTAATGGCAAAACATTTTGGAATCACATGAATTTCAAGATATATTAACCAAACCAGAGCCTTCTCCAATCTATAATTTTCTTGGCAAAAATTGTTCATGTCAAAATTAAAATAAGATGCAGGTTTGAAGGTACCTATGACTAAATGTGACACAATACATCTTGCTACAGTCCTTACCAAGAAAATCATTTTGCATTGTTTATCTGAACAGTCTATGATAAAATGTATGTCATGAATAAACAAATATAAAGAGATATTTCTTGTATGATAGATTATGTATATCTCAGTTTTATTTATTATGTATTGTTTATTTGATTACATAAAACTAAAAACTTCTGCTAAACAAAGGAAATCAACTAAGAGGAAAGGCAATCTACACTTTTGGTTCTGTTTCCACATATAAGTAGCTTGGAAGTCACCACTATGTACTAACAATAAGTAAAAAGCTGAACAGACTAAAAAATCAACAATTCTTCCTAAATCCATCAGAGAAGGGACTTGGGACAAAGACATTGGACTCAGGAGAAGCCAGTCTCCAAGACTGGAGAGAGGGTGAATAGAGGGAGTCATCCCTTACTAGAGAAGAGGTTCATGCATGGAAACCACCACAGGAACCAGAGGGGTGAAGTCTCTGAATTAATGGAATACTCTATAACTTGATAAGGATGCTGATTATATGGGTGTATTCATTATCAGAACTCATTGAAATGTGCCTTTAAGATCTGTGTATTTATTTTTATGTGAATTACATGCAATATTGAAAAAGTATTGCTTTCACAGAATTCTTAACACAATGGAAAATACTAAGCTTATAATGTTAGGTTGGAAAGGAATTCAAAATTGTGTAAAGAATGATTCTTTTTCTGTGTTTGTGCATGTGTGTGTGTGTGTGTGTGTGTGTGTGTGTGTGTGTGTGTGTGTGTGGTGAGAATAAACACTAGGAAGAATTCACTAGTATTTGTGACCTGTGGTTATCGGCGGGTTGAGTGTGTTTCTTTTTACAGTTTTTTATGTTCTAAATTTCTAAAATGAGCATGCAATACATTATAATAAAAACAGCTAAATATCTTGCTCTTGAATGTGAACTTCAGGTTGTCTCATGGTAAGTTGTTAAGTCAGGGGCTATCAGCCACACCCTTCACTGATCCCTTGGCTCTCTGGGTCCCTGAGATAAAGGAAAAGGAAATAGCACTTAGTTCACATTATTACTTGAACCTTAATTAAATATCTGCATGCATAAAATTCTATTTTTCTTCATTGGCTCCTGCCCCAGGAAAGTAGATTTAGGGATGTGAGTCTCTCAGGTGGTCCCTGTATTCTTTGTTTCAAATAACATTTTAAAAACTCACCCTTCCATCCTGTCTGTGTGTTGCTGACTAACCTATTAGTTCTTCCTGCCTTTTCTATTGGAACACTCTTGGGTTAAGTATGTTCATTCATGAATAACTGTTTAATTCTTAGAATTTTGTTATTTGCAGAGTCCTGACAGTATACCCAGAGCTATATAACCAGACATGTTTGCTGACTAAAAGGCTTACTATTGAACAAAGAGAACTTACTGAGGACAAAGGAACATGCTTTGAGTGGTGAAGGATTTCACCATGGTGCTTCAACTATTATGTGTTGTACCAAATGGCACTGCAGTAGGGGTGGGTTCACTATGATCAATATTCTTTTTGGGGCTTGATTTTTGCTTGTAGCTCTACAGTGACTTTATGATCTCTCCTAGAAATAAAACTGGAATTAAGAGTTTCAAAATAACTTTTAAATGTGGGAGAATTGTTATAGCAGTAATTTGATGGTAATGCTATCTCTCAGTCTCATGAGAATTTTATCAAGTACCTTCTAATGCCTAGATAATCTATTTTGTGAACTTCAAAAGTCAGGGGCCATACCTTCTTCATTTCTGTATCAGTGCCTGCTAACCCAGTGGTAGGGATTCCATAAATATGTATTGATTGGCATAAAGATTTATAGTTGGAGTATTTTGATTCTGTGATTAGTGTAGATGAACAGTCTTATTAATAGACATTTCATATTTTTATTCATATCCTTGATTAAGATATACTATGACCTATTTTATACATATAGATCACATTTATTGTGTAAACATAACAGAAGCATAATTTTGAGATGACATAAGTTTTTTTACTTGTTAATCCTGTGTGTACTACTGAATTTCCAAGTCTTTTCTCCTGTTAGAGAATATTCCTGTGATCTGATCCAGTTTCCCCACTGACAGTCCTCCTTTGCTTCAGACTTTTCCTAACTACCTTCTTAATATCAACGTTACCTATCCAGTAGCTCTTCCATTCAGAACCATGATAGATGAATGTTAGGATGACAAGTAAATCTGTGTTTTGATATCAATAACTGATAAGAAGTTCTTATGTCATCCCTCTTTGGTAATTCATATGCTGCTTGATCTGGGGATTTCAGGCTCCATGTTGGGTCTAGCAAGGAAGATATGTTTGTCTAGTGTCCCTGAAATGGTACAAGATGGCTAACTTAAAATATTCTCTACTCTGACACCATTTATCATTTGGTTTGTTGTACAATTATAATTACCTTCTCCCAGACCTATCACTGCTGTAGCTCAGTCTTTGTCTTACAGATTTTGTGAAGTCTTTGTCCAAATTGCGTCACCTTTGATTGCACCATGCCAGTAGGCCTCTTAGTTGTTTTTCAGTGGCCCATGGTTTTTATGATTTTGGAATACTTATATTTTAAAATACAATATTACAATCCCCTCTGCTCTAAATTATTTAAATTCGCTTACCTCATTAAGCTAACAGAATGGATAAACAAGTTGGTAACAATATAAAATGTCCTTGATTATACTAGAAAACACAATCTTATGAGTGAGGGATATTTCTCTGACATTTTTTCCATAGGTAAAAAAGACATGTAAAATCCGTTTTTTAAATTAAGATGCAAAGATAATTCATCCCTTTATGAAATGTTTTTGCTTTTAAAAGTGTATAGATATTAGTGCAAAGTAATAGAATATTCTAGAAGAAGATTAGCCAAAATTTTTCTTCTATTTCTGTTACTACTGTTACTACTTAATTATTTAGAAAGTATCTGGTTTCCTGAATTTGGGAAGGCATTAATACATTCATCCTATAAGGGTCATTATAGTGAAAGATGTGTCTAGTCAGTAATTCCCTAATTTGAATTTTTTCTGGTCCTTCAAAGGCAAAATTGTATACAATCCAAGACAGAAACTGTTCTTTTACATGCTATTTATTATTGCTTTTATTTTTACTACATAATAGCTATTAGCATTATAAGCTTTATCTTCAAATAATATTTACACTCTTCTGGATTTCTAGTTTGCCTATTATTGTTTATTAGGTAATTATAGTAGTATCCTGTTGGAAAATTTAAGGTTTCTTTTCTGAAACTGAAGGCTTTCTATCCTTAATCAAAAGTTGTAAGGTATGTGGGAGTCTCAGACTCTGTGATAGTACATTTTGCGGCTAAGATTGCTGCTGGCCTACAATATAGGTCATCCTCTTTATCCAGAGTAAGTAGATCTTAATTTTTATCAGGGAATATTGACACTTAGAATAAAATACATTATTTCCCAGAATCTCTTGCAGTTATGTATGGCTAAGTGACTAATGTATGATCAGTTCTATACAAACACACATTTTGTGTGGTTTAGAAAGTCTCAGTAAAAATAAGGGAGAGAACTCATACTTCCCTTTCTCATTCCTGAATTGAGATGTGATTTAGGGCTGGTGAAAACCTTCACATCATTTCACAGAAGGATGCACCTACTACACCCTGGATAGGCTTAATTTACTGTGACAGGGTTACAAAATGAATTCTTATTGTAGTTCACTTTCTCATGGGGCAAGGCTCCAGTATCTTTTTCTTCCAGTTAGATATTTTACTCCATCAAAAAATAATGGCAAGTTACTCGCTATCTTTGAGACAGCAGATCCATAATAAAATATTTGAGACCCAAATTGGCAAAGTAGTCCTTTCATATTCAGTGGGGTCTCAATTAGCATATGTGCATAATATTATTGCATGATACCTATGAGCATGTCACTAAGGACTCTCCTAGGCAAACACCGAAGCTGTCTAAGCTAGTGCCCAATATCTGAATGCAAGCTTTTGGCTCATTGGGACACCCTGCCATCGTTTTTCTGCCCTTTACACTTCATATCAACTTTCCCTTTCTTAGTTCTATTACCTCAATCCCTGTAAATTAAACCAATAAACTGAATCCAGTTGAGGTTTTAATGGTTAATAATGGTTTAATGTGAAGCTCTTCTCAGATAATATTTGCCTTTTAATAAAGTACTCAAGTGTTTTAACCCAAAGGAGCAAATAATATGGGAACTAGAAAGACTAGTGGGGAAGATATAGTCATAGAATATTACAGCTTGGATGGATTTTAGAAATCTTATGAAAATACCGTTTCAAAACAGAGGAAACTAAGGCCAGGCAGGAAAAAGTCCCTTGCCTGTGGTCTAAGTGCTTATTAGTGGCAAATCAAAGACTAGATGTCAGATCTACTAATACTCAGTGCAGAGCTCTTTCCACCTCACCACACTGAGGAAGGAAAGCCTTTTGGTAATAATCAAACCACCATCCAGAAGGATATTATCTGTACAAGCCTGCTCACTTTCACAGTTTTCAAAGTATTTGGCAGTCATTTCTATTATCCAGTCCTAGAAAAATTTCTACAAGGATACAAAAATTTTAAATTGTAATTTCCATTTACCAACCAAACATCAAATCTCATGTTCCTTTAATGCTATTTGAAATAAAAATAAATTAAATATCACCTCTAAATTAAAATTGAAATAATTTTAATTTTAAAATACAGTTTTTCTAAGAACACATCTCCTTATTAAGTTAATGCACTTGTAAGGGATTTAGATTTCCAGATGAAAAGTCTTCTGTTCTATAATCTGTATTTACAATGACATCATAATATTATGTATGAAGAAACCAGGTATACTATCTGACTTTTATGTCTTCTCAAAACCTATACTATTTAATGGCACATGTGATTTTTTAGTTTCGCTGTCATTCCTCCAAAGATGAGCTCTCTCTTATTTTTCAAAATAGTGTGATATAGTAGATATCACGGTCTTTATTTTTCTTTTATCTGTGGTCTTTCCTGAGAACTTCCTGGCTAGTTTATAAATGGAAGTAATGAATTTCCCAGTAGACACAAATAGACATCCTTTTTTAAGTATAAGTCCTTTGCCAATTGGCATGAATAGAAATGACTACATAGGACTGGCAAAGGTAAGTTTGGCCATAAGGCATGTGTTACTTCACCTAAATAAACATGAGTAATAACAGATATGTCATTTTAACTTTAACATCTACTTTTAGGATTTTCCTCTATTTTAGACTGTATCTATCTAGTTCATAAAGTATTTTGTCCCCAGTCCAGGTATTGTCCAACACTGGGTCACTGAAGTTCCTTTGTTTCCACAGTTAACTATTGATTTTGAACATATTTTTAGTTTTAAAAGTTCAAAATTCTAAGACAGTGAATCTTGGAAAATAAATCTTATTAAATTTTTATCTGATGTTCATGGAAGTAACGATGAAATAAAATGCTGGATATATGTAATGGTACCAAGATTATCCACTATTGTGTAACAACTACTCCAAAATTAGTGGCTTAAAACAGCAGACTTTTCTTATATCTAAAATTTTTGTGTGTCAAGAATTCAGACAGGGCATGGCTGATTAAATAATATTGTTTCTCTTGGCATGATGGATGTCATTCTGTGATACTCGTCTGGTGCCTTATTTGGTCTGGAAAGTCCAAGATGTCTTTGATCACAGATCTGGCGCACTGATAGGGACAACTGCATTTAGCTGGGCTCTTCTCTTTCTCAATGTAGTATCAGAGTCCCTTCACAGTCTCTCCAACATAGGAGTAAGACATTATACATGACAGCTCAGGGTTCCAAGAGTGAGTGTTCCAAGGGATAGAAGTGAAAGCTATTAATGTCTTAAAAGCTGGGCACATAAACTGACACTCAGTTCTGTTATTATTCTGTTAGTCAAAGCAATTGCAGAGCCTGAAAGATTCAAGGGGAAGAGGCATAGGCTCATATTTCACAGTGTGAGGAATGTCAAAGGATTTGTGGTCATCTTTAATCTGCTACAGATACCAAACAATATTCCTAATAATGACATCCTCAACTAAGGTACTTGTATGACAGGTTTCCTTTCCTTTAAAGGTACATTAACACCTAAATATGAATGAAAATTGTTATAAATATAAATAATGTGGCCATGCACTACTGGGTCCCTTTAAAGATCTAATTTACTTTTACTTTCATTCACAATGAACTTACTATTGTCATAATTTCCAAACATGTTTAAAATCATTTTAATTACCAGGGGCCCTTTTCTGCAGGATCTCAATGTGCATTTGGAAAATTCCCTATTAACAAGAGCTATTGAAAAGTTTGACAATGTCTCCTTTGTCCTTCAATTACACAGATTAGGTGGCACTTAAACATTGATTTTGTTGATTTCAGTTTTTTCCTATGTAGGATAAATCTGATACATCCTAAAGATAGCAGATATTTCCTTACTTGGAATACTTATGAAGCAGAAACTACTAAACTTCTTCAATAAAGATTGGACTCAAAGAAAACTTAATTAAAGCAGTCATAATAGATGTTGTGGCTGTTTTAAATACAAATGTATTTCTCTGCCTCTTTCTGTTATTTAGGTCAATATGTGGTCAGTTGTGGAGCTAATATACAGTGGAAGAGATAAGAAGAATTTAGTAACTACCTAGTAACCATCAATTGATTGAAAGACTGAGTGAATGTTTTCCAGCAAAACTAGGCTTGTAGTTCAACCTAATATTGCCTTTAGCAAATGAAATTCAGTTTAATAGCATAGTTTATTTTTGGTGTTTAAACAATGACTGACATTCAGGGATTTTCTTTTCTAATTTGCTTTAGATTTTTGCTTTTATTATAAGCAAAGTTGGTCTTCATTGATACAATTGTTGTATTTAACAGGGTGATGATGTGTATATGCAGAAGCATGGGTGAGAATGGGGCAAAAAGGTGGTCGCTGTAATGTGAGAAAAAATTTCTGTATTCTGTTACATTTTATACTAAGTAACTACAAGCATACCTTATTTTATTGTGCTTCACCTTTGTTGCACTTCATGGAAATTTCATTTTTTAGAAATTGAAGGTTTGTGGCAACCCTGAATTGAATAAGTCTATTGGCACCCTTTTCCCAATAGCATTTGCTCAATTAGTGTCTTCGTGTCACATTTTGGTAATTCTCACAACATTTCAAACTTTTTCATTATTATTCTTATATTTGTTATGGTGATCTGTGATTAGTGATCTTTAATGTTACTGTTGTCACTGTTTTGGGGGCCGCAAACTGCGTATAAAATGGCAAACTTCATTGATAAGCGTGTCTTCTGACTGCTCTGTGACCTGATGTTCCTCTGTCTTTCTACTTCTCCTTGGTCCTTCCTATTCTTGGAGACATAACAACATTGAAATTAGGCCAAGTAATAACCTTTCAGTGTCTCCTTAGTGTGCAAGTGAAGGTATGAGCAACATAGCTCTCTTTTTAAATCAAAAGCTAGAAATTATTAAGCTTAGTGAGGAAAGCATGTTAAAAGCTGAGATAGACCAAAAGCTAGACCTCTTGTGCCAGTTAGCCAAGTTGTGAATACAATGGAAAAGTTCTTGAAGGAAATGAAAGTGCTAGTGAGCACATGAATCAAAAGGAAGCAAAAACAGCCTTCTTATTGCTGAAATGGAGAAAGTTTGAGTGATCTGGATACAAGATCAAACCAGCCACAACATTTCCTTAAGCCAAAACATAATCGAGGGCAGGATTCTTATTATCTTCAATTCTATGAAGGTTGAGAGAGGTGAGGAAGCTGCAGAAGAAAAGTTTGAAGCTAGCAGAGGTTAGTTCATGGGGTTTAAGGAAAGAAGCCATCTGCATAACTAAAAGTGCAAGGTGAAGCTGCAAATGCTGATGTAGAAGCTGTAGCAAGTTATCTAGAAGATCCAGCTCAGGTAACTAGTGAAGGTGGCTACATGAAATTAGAGATTTTCAGTGTTGATGAAACAGCCTTCTATTGGATGAAGGCTCCATCTGAGATTTTCATAGCTAGAGAGAAGTCAATGCCTGGCTTCAAATCTTCAAAGGACAGGATGACTCTCTTGTTAGGAGCCAATGCAGCTGGTGATTCAAAGCCAATGCTCATTGAACATTCAGAAAACACTAGGGCCCTTAAGAGTTATACTAAATCTACTCTCCATATGCTCTATGAATGGAATAACAAAGCCTCGATGACAGCACATATGTTAACATGGTTTATGGAATATTTTTAGCCCACTATCAAGACCTACTGCTAAGAAAAAAAGATTCCGTTCAAAATATGACTAATGCATCTGGCTACCCAAGAGCTCTAATGGAGATGGACAATAAAATTAATGTTGTTTTTATGCCTGTTAATACAACATCCATTCTGTAGCCCATAGATCAAGGAGTCATTCTGACTCAAGTCTTATTATATAACTTTTCTCGGAAAAGTTAATTGAAGACATTCCAGAAAGGATTCACCTTGTATATGCCATTAAGAACATTCATGATTCATGGAAAGAAGTCAAAAGATCAACATTAATGAGAATTTAGAATAAGTGGATTCCAGCCCTCACGGAGGACTAAGAGGAGTTCAAGACTTCAGTTGAGGAACTAACTGCAGATATGGGGGAAATAGTAAGAGAACTGAAATTAAAAGTGGAGCCTGAAGATGTGACTGAATTGTTATAATCTTATGATAAAACTTAAGTGGATGAGGACTTACTTCTATGGATGAGCAACAAAGGTGATCTACTAATGAAGATGCTGTGAAGATGATTAAAGTGACAACAAATGATTTAGGATATTACATAAACTTAATTGATAATGTAGCGTCAGGGTTTGAGGGAAGATTGATTCCAATTTTAAAAGTTCTACTGTGGGTAAACATGCTATCAAACAGTAATGAATGCTACAAAGAAGTCATTCATGAAAGGATGAGTCAGTCAGTTGTGGCAAATTTCATGTTGTCTTAATTTACAAAATTGCCACAGCCACCCCAACCTTCAGCAACAACTACCCTGATCAGCCAGCAGCCATTCATACTGATGCAAGACCATCCACAAGCAAAAAGATCATGACTCACTGAAAGCAAATATGATGTTTAGTATTTTTAATCAGTGAAATATTTTTTAATTAAGGTATATACATTTTTTAGACATAATGCTATTGCACCCTTAATGGACTACAGCATAATATAAACATAGCTTTTATATGCACCAGGAAACCAAAAGATCGTTTGATTTGCTTTCTTCTGATATTCACTTTGTTGCAGTGGTCTGGAACCAAATCTGAAATACCCTTGAGGTTTGCCTGTACTGAACATAGATATTTAATCCTCTATAACCTGAGGATACATAGAGATAGAAAAGAAATTAATGAATTGTCTATTATCAAGAAGCTGCACATATTTAATTTTACCCTTATCAAACCTTCAAAACTCCACTATTTTTCCCTCTCCCCATATGTAAATGGAAGAATTCAGTTATATTAATAGGAAAACATCATTCTTAATTCTCTGTCCTAGAGTACTAAACTTGCTACCTGATTGACTACAGCTGGACAAACGTAACAATGAAAATTCAGAGCCAAACTTTTGAGGGAGATAGCAAGATATAGCAACAAGAACAAGATTTCTGAATCAGAAAACTAGAGTTCAAATTCTAGTTCCATGCTACATATTCTTTGACCTTTAGGAAGTCATTTTTCTTGTGTTATGTCTTAGTTTCCTCATTTGCAGGAGTAGAAACTAATGCCATCTCAACAATATGTCTGTAAGGTCAAATACAATGGTGCATATAAAAGCACTTTGTAAATTGTGACAGACAACTCCCAAGCTATGCTGCTAGAATCTGTGTTCAAAGATCAAAGAACTGGGGCCATTACCTCCAATCTTTTCACCAGCAAAACCTATTAATTCATTCTAAAGTCTGTTGCCAGAAAAAGAAAATCTATCAAAGCATTATGGTGAGTAACTGTGAAAGCCAAAATGGTATTCATCACTTAGAACATGAGAGAACTAAGCAGAGTTCACTAATGAGAAGATTAGTCAACAGTAATTTTTTCAAGAAGCATTTGAGATGAATTTTTATAGAAATACTTCTTTATGAAATATTAATGGATAAAAAAGCCTTACAAAGATCAGAAGAAAGGTGAAATAATGGGGAAAAATGTAGTTGAAGTTCCCACCTTCCTCTTGGCCGGTACAAAAGAATTAGGTTTTGTTACATAGCCTAATGAACCATCAATGCTGGCTGGAACTTGTAAGTCTGAAGAGCTGATAAAATAGCTGAGCTTCTTGCATCCCCAGAAAAGTATGATTTCCACAAGTAAATTAGGAACAAGGGAGTAATGATGGGAAAACCTATTATACTAAAAGGACAATATTTGGAATTAATGGGCAAATATAAATTGGTAGGTTAGTTTAAAGTTACTTGTTAGAGCAAATCCTATCCATAATGACCAATTAGGTAACAAAAAATAGACACAATCAAAACAAGAATCAAATACCTCAAATGTCATGTTTATCCTAAATGCCAATGTATCCTAAATGAAGACAAAAAAGTGTCAAATTATCCCAAACTGATACCTCAAAACTTGTTCAGTAATTTGTTTCTTCTCCTATTTTGAAAAGTATAATGTGAAGAAGGCAGGTTTTATATTATGAAGGGACTCATTGCTTATTTTTTAAATTTAAATGCTCTATTTCACTTTTCATTTTAATAATTTACATTTTTTCCAGTTTTATTGAGATATACTTGACATATAGCATCATATTAATTTAAGGTGAATGGCATAATGATTTGATATAAAGATATGTTGCAAAATGATTACCAAGGTAAGTGTAGTTAGCATCCATCATCACACATGGTTACAATTTTTTTCTTGGAATGAGAATTTATAAGATTCACTCTCTTAGCAATTCTCAAATATACAATACAGTATTGCTAATTATATTTACCATGCTGTACATAACATCCCAAAAGCTTATTTCTTACAACTGGAACTTTGTACCTTTTGACCACCTTCACCCATTTCACCCATATTTTACTCATTCTTCTCAGGTTTGCATAGACAAATTTTGGCAATTTAAAATTACTCCTTGGTAAAAGTGCAATTTATTAGTTTGGAAGGACTGACTGAGAGAAAGTTATGTTGTGATATTCAATAAATGGTATTGGGAAAACTGGACAGCCACATGCAAAAGAATGCAACTGGACCACTACATCATACATAAAAAAAGCAACTCAAAATGGATTAAAAGCTTGAAGACCTGAAATCATAAAACTTCTAGAAGAAAACATAAGAAAAAAATTCCTTGACAGTGGTCTTGGCAATGATTTTTTATATTTGACACAAAAAGCAAAGGCAACAAAAGCAAAAATAAACATGCTGGACTAAACAAACTAAAAAGCTTTTGTATATCAAAGGAAATAATTTCAAAAATTAAAAGGCAACATACCAAATGGGAGAACATATTTGGAAATTGTATATCTGATAAGGTGTTGATATCCAAAATATATAAAGAATTCATATAACTCAGTAGAAAAAACAACCAGGAATAAATATGGGCAGAGGAATTGAATAAACATTTTTGCCAGAGGAAACATACAAATGGCCAACAGGTATATGAAAATGTGCTTATAATCACTGATTTTCAGAGAAATGCAAATCAAAATCACAAATGAGATATCACCCCTTACCTGTCAGAATGGATATTATCCAAAAGACAAGAGATAACAAGTAATGGGGAGGATGTGGAGATAAGGGAACACTTGCTCACTGTTGATAGGAATATAAATGGGTGCAGCCACTATAGAAAACAGTATGAAGTTTCCTCAAAAACTTAAAAATAGAACTACCATATGACCCAGCAACTTCACTCCTGGGTATTTATCCAAAGCAAATGAAATCACTATTTTGAAAAAGTTGTCTCTACCCCCATGTCCATTACAACATTATTTATAATAGCCAGGATGTGGAAACAACCTAAGTGTCCATCAACAGATGAATGGATAAAGAAAATGTGGCATATATACATGATGGAATATTGTTTAGCCATGAAAAAGAAGAGAATCCTGCCATTTGCCACAACATAGATAGAACTTGAGGGGATTTTGCTAAATGAAATAAGTCAGACAAAGAAAGATAAATAATATATGATCTCATTTGTATGTAGAAACCAAAAAAATACTCATAGATACAGAGAACAGATTGGTGGTTGCCAGTGGCAGAGGGAGGTATATGGATGAAAGTGGTCAAAAGGTACAAATTTTCAGTTATAAGATAAATAAGTTCTGGGGGTGCTATGTACAGCATGGTGACTATAGTTAACAGTACTATATTGTATGTTTGAGACTTGCTAAGAAAGTAGATACTGAAATTTCTCACCACACACACAAAAATGTAACTATGTGTGGTAATGGGTGTTAACTAAACTTAAAGTGGTAGTCATTTTGTGGTATATGCATATGTCAAATCATTATTTTGCACACCTAAAACTAACACAACGTTGTATGTCAATTATATCTCAATTAGAAAAAAAGGAAAGTGTATCAGGGACAAAAATAATCTCTTTAGCATCTCCATGTATTCACTAATTCTCATGGTGCTAAGAATGGTATCTAATAAATAATAATTCATCCTAGGATAGGGAAAAATCCAGGATTTGTAGGATTTGAAGTTTAAACAATTTGAGTTGGGTCCTTTTTAATAAAAATAATGCAAAATTATGAATATAAGGTAGCTAGGCTCCCTCCTAGTGTATGTAAAAGACAGAAGCAAATGAAGGGCCCTGAAGGTCATGTTTCACTAGCTATAATATAAATTGCTTCTCCAAAGGCATTAGGGATATTATTATTTTTTAAAAGTACTTGGTAAAAGTGCAGTTTACTAGTTTGGAAGGACAGACTAAGAGGAAGTTATACTGTGTTTGTTAGAAGAAATATGTTTTATTATACAGTGTAAATAGACAACTGACAGCGAGTGCCAGGGAAATTCCGTAGAGGATTTGAATGGAATGCAATTCATAGAGACTGCTTCCATAAAGCATACTAATTATCTCCAAGTATTCCTGAGAGACTTGATATTTTCTGATTCAAAAATGCCCTGTATATTCAATTTTACTCATAAATAAAAATAAAATGTTCCAATTAATTTTTATCACTATTATTGACAGTCACACATTCCTGACTATCTTGCAATTTAGAATTGGGAAGTCAGAATTCAGCATTTTGAGTATTTTAATAAAGAGGTAGAAAACTTTTAAAGACAGAATTTCCATTTTTTCCCTTTCCTTTTTTGCTTTGGAATTGATAATATTTTCTTTGTTTCATTTTTTTTATTTTTGACAATCATTTTTACATCTTTTAAAATTCACATTCTTATTTTAATAATTTAAAAATTGAATAAGAGTGCATCTAAATAATTATTCTTTGACTACAAAATACCTTTCTTGTCTTAAATTTTGGAAATTGAGATGTTACATACAGAAGTGACCGCTTCATGTTTGCTAGAATAAACACAGTAGAAAGGGGACTTAGAGTCCTTGACTGAAGGCTTGGTCTTAAATCACTTGTGGAAGGGAATTTGCATGGCCTGAAGCACACTAGAAAAGCTCCCTATTCAAAATACATCCTGACCTGAAGTAGAATGTCATCCTTGACAGTTATTTGTATTAAGCATTTTTTTTCACCTGATATTCTTATTTTAAGATTTACTGTTCCTGGGATGATTCACACTCTAAGCCATCAACATATTCGACTGAATTTGTCATCTCATTTTCCTTAAAAATAGTAATCAATGTTGTGAGATTATTAGATACCCATGAAGAGGGATTTTTTAGTATGGAGAAAATGACTGAACCACAGAAGTAAGGAATTCTGAAAATAAGTTTTGCCTGGAGTCAGACACGAGTGGCTGTATACACCTATTATTTCTATTAGAATGATTAGATAAAAGCAATATTAGAATAATTAATATAACTGACAGATGGCTTATCTCTAGAATTTGAAAAATCTTGTTTCTATGTCTGATTTCCTCTCTAAAACTATTTTGATCAAGCTCTGCTGTCCTTGGTTTTCTCATATTTTTTCTCTCCACGTTTCCTTTTGGACTATTGGCATTTTTCTGTTCCCAAGGATCCTTTATTTGAAATGAAGGAGTATTTATTTCTGGGAAATTTTCAATGCAGAACGTCTGTGGAATTGTTATCAATCACCAACTCCAGGTTAGAGTAATGCACATTATCTAAAAACAAAGCAATGTCGATAATAAAAATAATAAAAGCATTAATAGCAATAACAATACTAATAATGGTAATAACATCTGTAACAGCTATTGGGATTTATTATGTTAGACATTTTTCTGAGCATTTTGTGAAGGTTATCTTATATAATTTTCACAATAACCCTGTGAAGTTGGTACTCTCTCCATTTTTTTGGATGGTAAAGCCAACCCACAGAAAGTTTCAAAATTTTCCTAGGGTTACTCAAACAACCTGCAGGTACACAGAGCCAGAACTTGAGCTCATATCTTCTAAGGACATGGTCTATTGACCTTGAAACTATGTAATATTATCTTATAGAGAAAACATTTTTAATACTTTTAGCATATCAATAGTTTTATGAATGCAGTGGCTTTATGTTAGTATATTTACTAAGCATAAATATTTCTTGGTAAACAGAGACTTATGTTTTTACAAATTTCCAGCATGCAAAGTTAGTAATTCATATATACATATTTCTTTTATTAGGAACATTCATTTTTTCTATATGATAAAAATTTAAAGCCAGCATACCATTTCAGACTTCCATTTTTAACTGTAAATTATCTAATAATTTGGCTTAAATCACTGAACCCTAACCAGTTTGTAATTTACTGAACTATAGGTCAGGTATTATTACATGGAACCAAAAAGAGAGGTATAGTCTTTGGTAGTTGTGGATTCCAATAATAAATATTTTGTCTTGATTACTTTTCAGTGCATTTTAATTAAGAGCAAAATATTAAACACGAGCTTGACTGAAAATCTCCCTGCAATTTTACAGTGGAGCAAAAGACATAGACTGTATGCTTCTTATCTAGATTAAGCAAATTATGCTTAATGGAAAATACCAAAAAGGTTTTATCTATTGTTATTGGTGTGCACAAGATCATTTTGTCTTGGGTTAGAAAACTATTTCCAGCTAGTAATAAGTTATTACTGCCTATTTACACTTCAGTGAAAATTATTTCCCAGTAGTTTTATAGGCATGACTTGTTTTCCTCAAGTGATCAGTAGAACACCCAAGCAGCCTTGAATATCTCCATATACAGAAAATGGTACTGAAAAATAGAATCCAAAGGTCTCTTAAGTACTTTCCAGATAATGAATATATGGACAGTAAGTTTAGAGATCAAAGTAGTTCGGATTATTATAAAGGAGTATAAATATTATCATTTAAAGAAAAGGAAAAATATTTCTTTAATAACAATGGAAAATAGAAGGGGGAAAAAGATGGTGGTATGAGAAGTGATCCAGAAACATCCTCCCAAAATCACATATAACATGAAAATACAGAATATACAACTAATCTTGAAAGAGTGACCTGAAGACTACAGAAGAGGCTGCCTACATTGGGGGAAAAGAGAAGACCTCACAGAAAAGGGTAAAGTAGCAAAGCTACAATCTATCAGGACCCAAGACCTCCCCCAGCTCACAGGCAGGAGGAAGAGAAACAGAGCAGAGAGGGAGTAGAGGCCCAGGACAACTAAACACCCAGCCCTGGCAATCTGCTCCAGGAGCAAAAAGCCACATTAAATGGTACTCTGGAGATTACAGTGGTTGGAAAGTAAAGGCAGGCAGACTAGTCAGAGAGACTGAGATTCCAGCTGCTTGCGGAGAACAGGTATGCACAACTGGCCACTCTGGGACAAAAGAAATGTGGGCACTTTGAAAAGCTCCCAATAGTAAGAGGGGTGCAAAAGGGTCAAGGATTACACAGAGCTTGCTGATCAGGAGAAAGGAGAGGTGGACAAAATTGTCCCAGCACATTCCACCCAGCAGATTGGCAACTTTCAGGAGCTTCAGATGCTCCATCTCCCTGGCTGGCAACACAGCACTGAGGTCCCTCACTGCCATATGCAACCTGCCACTCCTTCCTCCTGGCAGGCACTGGTCCACACACTTCCTGCCCCCACCATCATGCCAGGCCAGCCGGAGGATGGCCCTCCATATGGCATCTACAGGGGCATAATGCAGAGGATCCTACCTGAATACTCAGACCACTGGACCTTGTAGTGGAGGCAGGTCCTGCAGCCAGGAAGGAGGAAAGAGCTATTTCCTCCAGGCAGGTGCTGGTGCCACCTGCCTGTGACCCCCACCATGGCACTAGGTGCTGGGTAGCCCCAGAGAGTAGAGCTTCTGGGCACAGGAGGGCACAGCCTACGCAAAGTTATTAATCCATAGGAATCATTAGAAATATAAAACAGCAAAAAATTTGTACAATCAAGAATCCAACAGACACCAGAAAGAGAGCTAAGTGAATTTTCTTCATAAAGATTTCAAAATAAAAATCATAAACATGCTCATGGAGCTACAGAGAAATAGTAAAGATCTCAGGGAGGACTTCAACAAAGAGATAGAAACTTTGAAAAATCTGGAATCTTAAATGACACATACAATGGAGAGATTTAAAAGTAGATTAGATGAGGTAGAGGAGACAGTAAATGAAATGGAAATTAGAAAATAGGAAAACAAAGAAGCTGAGGCACAGAGAGAGAAAGGATCTCTAGGAATGAAAGAATAATAAGAGAACTGTGTGACCAACAAAGTGGAAAAATATTCGCATTATAGGGATACCAGAAGAAGAAGAGAGAGAAACACGGATAGAAAATCTCCTTGAGGAAATAATTGTTGAAAACTTCCCCAATCTGGGGAAGGAAATAATCTTTCAGGTCACTGAGGTGCAGGGATCTCCCAACTCAAGAGATTCTAGGAAGACAACACCAAGACATGTAATAATTAAAATGGTAAAGATCAAGGACAAAGAGAGAGTATTAAAAGCAGCCAGAGAGAGAAAAAAGATCACGTACAAAGGAAATCTCATCAGGCTACCATGAGACTTCTCAGCAGAAACCTTAAAGGCCAGAAGGGAGTGGCATGATATATTTAATACAATGAAACAGAAGGGCCTCCAGCCAAGAATACTCTACCTGGTAAGATTATCATTTAAATTTGAAGGAGGGATTAAACAATTCCCAGATAAGCAAAAGGAGGGAATTCACCATCCACAAACCATCACTACAGTGTATCTTAAAGGGACAGCTCTAGATGGACATGCTCCTAAAGCTAAATAACTGCACCAGAGAAAATAAAACTACAGTAAAAAATGTAGAGCAATTAATTACTAAGCAAATGAGAAATTAAATCAACTACTCACAAAGTTAGTCAAAGGATACACAAAGAGTACGGAATATGACACATACTGTATAAAGAGTAAGGGAAGAAAAAAAGAAGGGAGAAAAAAACAACCTTTAGGTTGTGTTGAAATAGTGTAATATGTGAGTTAAGTTAGACTGTTAGATAGTAAAGAAGCTGCCCTTGAACCTTTAGTAACCAATAACCTAAAGCATACAATGGCAATAAGTACATATCTATGGATAATCACCCTAAATGTAAATGGACTGAATGCACCAATCAAAAGACAGAGTTACAGAATGGATAAAAAAAACATGACTCATCCATACGTTGCCTACAAGAAACTCACTTCAAATGCAAAGAAATACACAGACTAAAAGTGAAAGGATGGAAAAAGACATTTCATACAAAAAAATAGGGAGAAAAAAAGCAGGAGTAGCAGTAGTTCTATTAGACAAAATGGATTTCAAAACAAAGTAACAAGAGACAAAGAAAGACATTACATAATGATAAAGGAGTCAGTCCAACAAGAGGAAGTAACCATTATGAATATATATGCACCCAATATAGGAGCACTTATATATGTTAAACAAATACTAACAGAATTAAAGGGGAAAATAGAATGCAATGCATTCATTTTAGGAGACATCAACACACTGCTCACTCCAAAAGACATATCAACCAGGTGAAAATAAGGAGACAGAGGCACTGAACAACACATTAGAACACATGGACTTAAGAGATATCTACAGAACACTCCACCCAAACACAGCAAGATACACATTCTTCTCAAGTGCACACGGAACATTTTCCAGAATAAATCATATACTGGGCTACAAAAAGAGCCTTAATAAACTCAAAAAGATTGAAATTGTGCCAACCAGCTTCTCAGACCACAAAGTTATGAATCTAGAAATAAATTATGCAAAGAAAACAAAAAAGCCTACAAACACAAGGAGGCTTAACAATATGCTCCTAAATAATCAATGGATCAATGATAAAATAAAAAAGAGATCAAGCAATATATGGAGACAAATGACACCAACAACTCAACAGCCCAAAATGTGTAGGATGCAGCAAAGGCAGTTCTAAGAGGAAAGTATATTGCAATACAGGCTTACCTCAAGAAAGAAAACAATCCTGAATGAGAATCCAAATTCATAATTAATGAAAATAGAAAAAAAATGAGGCCCAAAGTCAGTAGAAGGAGGGACATAATAAAGGTCAGAGAAGAAATAAAATGGAGAAGAATAAAACAATAGAAAGAATCAATGAAACCAAGAGCTGGTTCTTTGAGAAAATAAACAAATAAATAAACCCCTAGCCAGGCTTATCAAGAAAAAAAGAGAGTCTACACACATAAACATATTCAGAAATGAGAATGGAAAAATCACTTTGGATGCCACAGAAATACAAAGAATTATTAGACAAAACTATGAAAAATTATACATGCTAACAAATTGGATAACCTAGAAGAAATGGACAACTTTCTAGAAAAATACAGACTTCCAAGACTGTCAGGAAGAAACACAAAATCTGAACTGACCAATTACCAGCAAATAAATTGAATCGGTAATTAAAAAATTACCTAAGAACAGAAGTTAAACTGTCACTGTTTTCAGATGACATGATATGGTACATAAAATACCTTAGAAAATCCACCCCAAAACTACTAGAAATAATAACTGAATTCAGCAAAGTTGCAGGATACAAAATTAATACACAGAAATCTTTGCATTCCTATATTTTAACAATGAAGTAGCAGAAAAAGAAATCAGGAAAACAATTCCATTTACAATTGCATCAAGAAGAATAAATACCTAGGAATAAACCTAACCAAAGAGGTGAAAGACCTGCACTCTGCAAACTACAAGACACTCAGGAGAGAAATTAAAGAAGACATCAATAAATGCAAATGTATCCCCTGCTCATGGATAGGAAGAATTAATATTGTCAAAATGGCTGTCCTGCCTAAAGCAATCTACACACTCAGTGCAATCCCTATCAAAACACCAACACCATTTTTCAATAAACTAGAACAAATAGTTCTAAAATTCATATGGAACCACAAAAGACCCTGAATAACCAAGCAATCCTGAGAAAGAAGGACAAAGCTGGAAGGGTTTTGTTCCCCAACTTTAAACCCTACTACAAAGCAACAGTAATCAAAACAACCGGTTACTGGCACAAGAACAGACACATAGATCAATGGAATAGAATAGAGAGTCCAGACATAAATCCACACATATATGGCCAATTAATATATGATAAAGGAGCCATGTATATAGAATGGGGAAATGACAGCCTCTTCAACAGCTGGTGTTAGCAAAACTGGACAGCTATATGCAGAGAATGAAACTGGATTGTTGTCTAACTCCATACACAATAGTAAACTTTAAATGTATCACCAGACCTGAATGTAAGTCATGAAACCATAAAACTCATAGAAGAAAACAGGCAAACATCTCTTAAATATAAACATGAACAACTTCTTTTGGAACACATCTCTTTGGGCAAGGGAAACAAAAGCAAAAATGAACAACGGGGCTACAGCAAACTAAAAAGCTTCTGTACAGCAAAGGACATCTTCAGCAGAACAAAAAGGCACCCTACAGTATGGGAAAATATATTCATAAATGACATATCTGATAAGGGGTTAACATCCAAAATATATAAAGAGCTCACATACCTCAACAAACAAAAAGCAATATAACCCAATTAAAATGTGGGCAGAGGAACTGAAAAGATTACTTTTCTGAAGAAGAATTACAAATGGCCAAGAGGCACATGAAAAGATGCTCCACATTATTAATCATCCAGGAAATGCAAATTAAAACCACAAGGAGATATCACCTCACACCAGTTAGTATGGCCAACATCCAAAAGACAAACAACAACAAATGATGGCAAGGATGCAGAGAAAGGGGAACCCTGCTACACTGCTGGTGGGAATGTAAATTAGTTCAACCATTGTGGAAAGCAGTATGGAGGTTCCTCAAAAAACTCAAAATAGAAATACCATTTGACCCAGGAATTTCACTCCTAGGAATTTACTCTAAGAATGCAGGAGCCCAGTTTCAAAAAGAAATATGCACCCCTATGTTTATTACAGCACTACTTACAATAGCCAAGAAATGGAAGCAACCTAAAAGTCCATCAGTAGATGAATGGATAAAGAAGAGGTGGTACATATACACAATGGAATATTATTCAGCCATAAGAAGAAAACAAATCCTACCATTTGCAGCAACATGGATGGAGCTAGAGGGTATTATGCTCAGTGAAATAAACCTTGTGTATAAAGACAAATACCAAAAGATTTCATGTATTTGTGGAGTTTAACACCAAAGCAAAGCTGAAGGAACAAAACAGCAGCAGATTCACAGACTCCGAGAATGGACTAGTGGTTGCTAAAGGGAAGGAGTTAGGAAGGGTAAGTGGGGAGGGAGAGAGAAGGGGAGTAAGGGGCATTATAATCACCACACATAATATAGGTAGATCACAGGGAAGGCAGTATAGCACAGAGAAGACAAGTAATGACTCTATAGTCTTTACTATGCTGATGGGTAGTGATTGCAGTGGGGTCTGGTGGGAGGACTTGATAATATGGGTGAATGTTGAAATCACAATGGTGCTCATGTGAAACCTTCATAAGATTGTATATCAATGTTACCTTAATGAAAAAAACAATGGAAAGTAGGATATTATGTTTATCAGTGTCTATCATTCTAAAGCAATTTGGGGAACTGTATCTTAAATAAGTAACTGGTTCTATCTGCCAATACAACTTTTGGTGAATTTGTGTACACATCACAAATTGTACTAGTTGATTGGTAAATCAAATTATACAGAAACAGAATGAACCATGAAAATGGAGTTCTTCTTTCATTTCCTAGAATTGGTTTCTTCAAATGAAGTATTTGCTATATGAAGGAAGCTGCTTTCTATGCTGTGGAAAAATAGAAACTGTACCTACAGGAATAATGGTGTCACTCTGAGTAGCAATCTTATTTGCATCTCCCTGATTACTTTCATTACTTTTCATTTTTTTCTCTCTCCATCCCACTCTTTTTTAATCAAATTTTCAAATAATAGTACAATTTCTAAAATATCTCAAGTAACAAATAAAAATATTACTGACAAAATATAAGATTCAGACTTAAGAAATTATTGGTGAATAAATATGTTATTGTGTTGAACTAGAATATGTCATATTATAAATACTATGCATCTCCTCCCCTAAATTTAAGAGGGGATACTTTTTTTTAAACTCAGAATTCAAGATATTTGGCTTTGACATCCATATTGCCATTGTCAAGTAGGAGACGGTAAGGTGATGCATGTACGGCAAAAAGAAAACAAAAATGTTATCAAAGAAACAGGGAGGGAAAGAAAATTAACAGTGTAGTGAGTATTAAGTAAGGAAAATCACATCATGGAAATTTTTTCTAATCATTATTGTATTTAACTCCTTTAAAATCAAGTTGAGTGGGACAATACAACATCATTTGTCCTGTAGAGGTAAATGCAAATGAAGTATATAGTACTTTAGTAGAACCAAGAATTAACCTTGAAAACCAGATGATTCACGAGAGACTGATGAATCGTAAGTTTGCTATGTGGACTAAGGCCTTGACCTTGTGTTTTTGAAAGGGAAACTGAAAAGTAAGTCTCTTATGAAGTGAATTTTAAAAACTCTGTGTGCCACTTTTCATAACCTTCAGCAAAAATAATGAAAATTAATGAAATTTTTTCAAGATCTGTGTGTTTTAATATCCTCACAGAAAAAAATATACAGATCTTATAGTTATCATAATGTGTGGTTAGGTTTAGGTCTTGGTAAAAGTAATCAAAGCAGTTTCTTTTTTGTTAATGTATTCATGAAGAGTTAAATAGAGAAAAAAAATGAACACAACTTTTTATCTAGACAACATCATCATTTCTTTCAATACAGAATTTCCAAACAGATATATTTAGCTATACCTTTGTTATGCTACTTACCATACTCTTTGGCTTTTGTCAAAAAAAATTGATTGCAGTAAGCTATTTTGGTCAAGTATTGAAGGAAGTTGGCATAGTTTGAATTGTATAGTTTTCCTCTAGATGCACGAACTGATCCTCTTAGATAATGGAAGACACAAATGCCAGGGAATTTTACTATTTCTTTTATTTTATGGAATGCCTAACTAAAATTGTTAGATCAATCCTCTAAAGAGATGTAGGGAAAGTTCATGGAGGAAGGAGAGATTAGAAGATACATCAACATAAACAATGTCTGTTAACAGCTTGGATAATGTTAGGAACTGAATGGAAGGAGGTGCGTGGCACCAGAAGAAATATCACCTGTGGCACAGTGGGATGAGTTCCTACATGAAACATGTTGAGAATTTTTAATACCTATGCTTCTGAGTAAGGAGAAGAGGCTTGTCCAGGGAAGGGCAGAAGAATTGTCCCAGTGTCCTGTGATGCTTTTCAAACTTGAATTTGGCAAAGGCAGGCATCAGTGTACACAATAATCTAATGTAGGAATGATGTGGCATTGGGATTACCTGAGGCAGTCATTACTTGAATGAGTAATCAGTATATGTATAGTACGATCCCATCAACTGACAGGGTAGGCAGTGCAATTGATCTTCATATCTCTTCCCCAGTGTATTTAAGAAGCATTGCAAATGGTCCAGTAGACTAGGGTATAGCTCTTGCAGAATATTAGAGCACAATCAGGTTGAACTGAGGGAGAATCTCAGTTGTGTGGTCTGAAAATAGAAGGATGTCTTAGTCCTTTGGGACTGCTATAACAAAATACCATAGACAGAGTGACTTAAAAACAACAGAAATTTATTTCTCACAGTTCTGAAGCCTGGGAAGTCCAAGATTGAGATGCTGGCAAATTCAGTGTCTGGTGAGATCCCTTTACTGGTTCATAGATGGCACCTTCTCTCTGTGTCCTTCCATGGAGGAAAGGACAAGGGAATTCTCTTGGGTCTGTTTCATAAAGGCACTAATCTCATCCAATGAGAGCTCTGCCCTCGTGACTCGATCACCTCCCAAAGGCCATACTTCCTAAAATGATCACCTTTCGGGGTTAGGATTTTAACATAAAGGTTTTCAGGAGTTAGAAACACTCAGATTACAGCAAAGAAGATGACAGATTGTTATGTCAGAGACAGAAGAGCCTATGATAGGAAGAAGAGTCCGTGGTAGCAAGGCAAGGTTCACGGTAAATTACAGGTTTCCCCCCACTATCCAAAAGTTTGCTTTACACCACTTTGTTTTTACTAAGGACCTACATTACTACCTCTTTTCAGTAACCAAAAGAAGTCCAAAGATGATTTTCACTTTTATGAAATAATAATTGCTTGTTTGTTTTATGCCATTTCAGCTTACTAAAGATTTCATAGAAATGCTCCACTTTCAGATAGCAAAGGAAACTTCTACTTTGGTTTTTAAGTCAAGTGGGAGGAATTTCTGGGTTAAATGGTAACCAAAAAACAAATAGGGGCATCTCTTAACAGCCACTGCAGCTTCGATGATGCTGTTGTGAGACAAAGTTCACCAAAACCAAAAGAATGTCATTTAAACAAAAACCAAGTTCAATCAATCAGAGAGTCTAATAGTACAGTAATCCATCTGGAAAGCAAGTATTGTAGTCTAAAAACAAAGCGAAACCCAAATGAGCATTGGCCAAAAGTTCCATATAGTTAAAGTGGCAGAACTGGATAGTGAGCTTATGTATTTCCTTAGCTTAAGAGCACCCAATTTTTATTCAGTCATTATGATGGCCAAAGGTCAGGAGAATAGGACAAGTAAAGGTGTCAGGTTTTGATTATTTTGGATTTTTTTTAGGCTTGCATGTCATAGGCATCAATGATTCAAACTGAGAAGAGTTGGACTACATTCCTTGGAAACTGAAATGAAACTAGTAAGGTTTGCTTCTGTTCCACTTAGTATAGACTTCTCAACACTGCATAAATATCCAGAAAAAAATTAAATAAAAGAAAACACTTAGGTTTGAACCTCCTTGCATTTCTATTCTTTTAGTATCTTATATCTTGTATATTTTAGAAGAGTTATCACTTACATAAGGGACAAATTATGCATAGTATTAACTTCCTGTGTGTGCTCAAAATGCTAAATAGGTATTACACGGAAAAACATCAGTTTCAGACATGCATCGCTATTGGAGTTCTTCCACAGTTCAGTTAAATAACAATCACATTTTATTTCTCTAGGTAATAGCTCAGTATGTTGTATTAATCATGGAGTGGTTCAAGTAAAAGTAAGATTGGATTTGGTGAATTGTTTCACTTATTTAAAGTAAGTAAAGACAATATACAAAATACAGATAGTAGATAGGTTTTAGAAGTAGAAGGCAGAGAACACTTGACCACAGAGTTTTATTACAAAAGCATTATCAAAAAGGACATGTATTGTCCTGTATTCTATGGGGCTATATGCATTCCTGAATAAGATACTCCTGAGGGCAGTTAGCATAATTTTATTTGGGATTAAACACAGATTTAAAAAGAAAGTTTAAATCGAACATCTAGCTTAGTATTACAATATGGCTCACAGTAAAATATTCTGTCCAAGTTAGGGCTTGGTTAGAACCACAATTTTTAATTTTACAAGTGGTAAAACTGAGTGGAGTTAATTATTTTTAAAACCTCAGGAATTCAAACTTTTATCATCATCATGCAGACTGAAGTGCTTGAGGGAATGTGAAACACGAGTCTTCTGAGGAATACAAGATAAAGAGAATCATTTTGTTAAGATGAAGCCTAAATTTCCAAGGTAACAACTAGTACTATGCATTTAATTGTACACTTTCCTAAATCAAATACTGTAGAGAGCAAGTTTCTCATGGCATATAATGATGTACCTTAAATACACTTTGGGAACATACACTAATTTTCTGAACCACAGACTAATTGTTTATCTTCTCTAGTTGTGCTTGATTCATGTAAATTGTTGGACATTTTCAGCTTATTTGCATAAAATTTCTCTCTCAGTTGATCTACTCTCCAAAGAATTTATCAAATTATATAGTTTAAATTGTGGAATAATACAGGTGCTATATAATAGCGCTTGTATATTTTATATCCACTCAAAATAGTTTGGCTAAAAGAAGCCAAACGTTATATTATTTTCCTTGAAATCTGAATATTTCACTTCCACATTTAGTCTTGGGGATCAGGAGTTCTTAATATAGGTCCTTGGACCAAAGAGAATACAGGAAACATTTACATTTGCATTCAATATTTTAAGAATATATGAAACTGTGGATTATCTAGAGAAAAGTGTCATAATTTTCATTAGGTTTTCAAGAAGGTCTGTGAACCAAAAATTGATAAGAACATGCTATTTACAGTGTGCAGATGACCGCTTTTTTTCTCAAGGACTGCTTCTAACTGAAATTTAAATAACCAAATTCAAAGCGTGAGTTAAGGAAATTCTTCCCCCCTCCATTCTGAAGTGACATTTGGCATGCTCTGGAGTCTGATCATGACGTGAACTACAAATCTTATGTTGCTTTTAACTGAAAAATCCTATTGACTTTTCATAAAAATTATCCAAATAAATATATATGTTTTTCTTTAAAAAGCCTGCCTGGAGAGGATTTTATTCATTTCAAAGTTCCCAGTAACCTTGATTTCAGCATAAGCCCAAGACAAACATGATTCTAAGACATAAGAACATCAGGGTTGACAGCCTTGATTTGTGCTTCCTTAGTTGAAGTGGCTACTATACCCCTTGGCATGGGATGTTCACCATCTCAGAATACTTACAGCAGCTACTTGGCTTCCATGCAGCAGCTATGGAGAGCTGTCACCTACTTGTGTTGAGATGAAGGTTATAACCATTTCTCTTGTGACTTTCACAGTAAGCTACACCATATTCTGTCAGTCAGACAGGATAGCAGCAGCAGAATGATCCCTTGAAGTCACTTGATAGGTCCACCTGAGACAGCCTAACTTGACATTGAATCTATATTGTATAAATCAGAGACATCTCACTGAATCTAGATTTTATTTACATATAGAAAGTCTAGATTTTACTTACATATAGAAAAATATGTTCATGTATTAGGGAAGCAGTTCAAATTGGTCAAAATAGATTTGAACTTGATACTTTAAGATTACCACAGTTTTTCTTAGCAGTGAAAAAAGGGATTATGCTTGTTATTTCAGTTGCATAGCAATCTATATATTTTACTGATTCTCAGATTTTTGATCACCAGTTTTTTTTGGCATGGTGGAGTATGGAGGAGAGTCACATAAACAGGCATACACATATTCTTATCTGCTGTAACCTATGGATGTTTATTATATACTTTGAGTCATATTCTCAACAAATGACAAAATATGAGTTTTCCTGAAAGTGGAACAAATATTCAAAAACATTTTCCATGTATAAAAAAAGGCTAAAGAAGAGATGATGTGAAAAATCCAATATTTGTCACTCTCTTTCTCTGATTTGGCTGGTGACTCAGTAACAGCTGCACTCCTGCATTTGTTAAAATTCCAATGAAGAGTAAAGAAGAGAGAATAGATTTGAAAGAAAACAATGACAAAAAAAAATAAAGATTAAAAATCTAACAAAAACTTTAACTAGAAATAAGACACAAAGTAACTTAACGAAAAAAGAATACACAGAAATGAAGGGACACTATCATCAGGTACCTATGGAAAGGCTTCCCACCTTGAAGTTGTCCTCTGTCCCTGAAAAAGTCAAACCAATGCCTTCAAATATATACCAATCTTTTTTCCCTTCCTTAAACAGTAAATGTGCAATGAAGCAAATTATCTGCAACAATTACACAAATAATATACTGAAGTAATTAATCCCACTGAAGCTATTTTTTACCAGATTAGGTTAAAGATGATTTTCTGCTAATGACTGAAATCAAGAAAGAATAAATAAATAACATGGGAGGACATTTATTTTTCAAAAATGAATTAGCATTTGGGCCTGAGAAACAATTCGATGTTCATACAAATGCCAGTGTGGAGGAAGTGGGTAGTTGGAGCACATGAAAAGGAAGTGAAAAATGGGAGAATATACAAACATTGACATAATTACTCTTTACTCCTAAATTTGGTTTTCATATAAATTAAGTGAAAGGTGTGAAATTTAGGTTGTGTGTGTTTCATAATTGCAGCATTGGAAATTCATGCTCTGGGTCAACATTGCTGAGCAAATGTAGTTACATTTTCTGTAGACATATTTTTAAGTATTTTTAGTGTGTAACAGCATGATTGAGTGTACTACATATCAAATAACTCCTTTCTATGTAGTCCCCTAATAAAAATAAAGTAAATCCTATGTAAAAGTTCTCTTTATTTAATAGCTAAATGCTTTTTTCTGTTATGTTACACAACACATTTATAAAGCATTTAGAATTTAACATTTTAAACCCAATCATGTTCAAAATCAGTGCATGATTTTTAAATACATAAATATTCTTTTTTTTTTATTCAGCCCTTGAACTGAGACTTTCAAATTCTTTCCAAGCCCATGTATTAGTTTAGCAGAATCTTATAAAAAAATCAGTCACGTTTTCAGATACCTGGCCATTAGTGATCAATGTTTATTTAAAAATGTATCTGATTATATTTGCATGGAATAGTATCTTAGAAAATGAAACAAAGCAAAAGCAAACTCTCAGGTAAATTAAAATCTAAATTTTAAATTCCCCAGAAAACTAGGTTCTCATATTTAGGACTCACACTTAACCTGAAGTTTACCTTTAGCATATTTTTTTCCTTTTAAACCTTTTGTCAACTTCCTATGTTTCTGGCAATAAAATAACACTAATATGAAAATTATAGCAAGCATCACAGAAATTAAATTCAAATTAGTCAAAGAATTTCTTTTTTGTTTTCTTTCTGTTCTCTGTGTAAGATCAGTCCTTCCGCTGAAGAGGGGTTCAGCATTGCTAGATTTATCAAGGATTTGAAAGCTTTCTTGGTACTGCTTTTCTATTATGGTACACCTTTTATATTATCCCTTACCTTGGAGATTATCTTCTTTCGCTTTCTTGAATTTAGTATTTTATTGCTACCCCTCCAAATACCTTGTTAATCTTTATCATAAGAATGATAAAACAATGATTATGATAAAAATTAATGTTAACATCTTGCTAGCCATTTTTGTCGCATTATAACAGAAAAGCTGTTTCTATTGTTTTTAAAAATGACTTCTATATTTGTGGCTAAAGCTTGCCATCTAGTGGGAATACTGAAGCAAATAGTACAAAACTGCTAGTTTTATAAAACCTACTTGTAAAGGCTGCATCTAGTTTCAATGGTTTGGCTGGAGTTGTCAGTCAATTTCAATAGCATTTTAATAAATTAAGGAAGTATCCAACATAGTCACGCTGGCTAAATTGACGCGCTGGTATAGAAAAAGCCTGAATAAATTATTACAAATTAAAAAATATGCATCTGAAAGCACTGAATTTAATTTACTTTGAAAACAGTGTATTTCAAATGTGAAAGTGATTTTATCTTGTTTATGATATAAATTTGATCAGCTTCCAAGGTAACTGCTCACAGGAAGGTCCTTTCTCACCTCCTTCTTCAACAGAGTTTTAATGAGAGTACATGCAAGACACAATTTCCATATATATACATTTACACAGTTAAAAGCAAGCAATTTGAGGAGAAAGAAGATGGGATTATGGTTTGTTATGCTATAGCCTAAAGGCCATTTCTTGCTAAAGAACTGTGGTTTTTAAAAAAGGTTGTATTATATACACCAATCTGCTATGTCAAATCAAAGAATGACTTTCCTTCCAGTCAGCTGATTAACTGTAATGTGTTCATTAAGAAAGACAAACTTGTCATGCTTCTATTAGTGGGTTGAGTTTATTCTCCTTGTTTCTTGTCCCTGCCTGAAGAAAGAACTGAAGGCCAGAGACACAGTAATGAAGGAGAGCAAAAATTTTATTTGAATACACTCTATGTGAAGAACGGGCCGAATCAAGGTAGACAAAGGCAGGTTTACTTGAATAAAGCAGAGAGAGAGGGAAGCTCATTTATGGGACCTTGCAAGCTCAAATCAGAGCTCTCAGTAGCCCCTCCCTACTTGTCTGAAGTAGATAGAGTGAAGGCTTATGCTTAGAGTCTGGAAAATAGAATGAAATAAAAAAGTGACAGAGACACCACTGGAAGAACACACAGACAAAAAGTGATGGGTTGATCAGTAAGATGTCTTTTAAAAATACACACACTCCCCAGGGGGAATGTGGGCAAACTCAGAGAGGAGGCTTAGGATTCTGTCTTTTAAGGCTTTCAAGAATGGGGCAAAGGGCCCAGGGTCAGATTGTTGGGCATAGGCTTGACTTGTGGTCTCATGATGTCTCTCCCTGGTGAAAGACATCATGTCACTATCCACAGTCAGTCCTCTAGATAATTCTGTAGGATAAACCTCCTGTTCTTCTTCAAGATAGTGGCTGCCGCCAAGCACTGGGAACATACCTGTTAAGACTGCTTGCCGTGACTTAAAGATACCTTGTTAGCTGGTTATCAAAGAATATGTCAGGAATCTAACTTCCCAGTTTTCTTTTAACATGGAATCTTAGCCTTAAGGTAAGTCTCTCCTATTCTAATTATTCTGTTCACATTTTGGCATTTTTGGGAAAAATTAGTCATGCTCGTCCCATGTCTCTGTTCTATCTCACCTGCATTAGCTAGAGCAAGTCTCAAGGTCAGCCCAGATTCAGAGCATGTGGAATGACGTCACCTTGCAAAAGGTGTTAACTCTGTGAGTCCTTTCTGGCTCTCTGGTTTTATCGGATTAACTCCTTCTTGGTGAGCCCAATCCTCTTTTCATCCCCTCATAACTGTCTTTCTACCTGACACTTCTAAGAATTTAACTCCTGTTCTGCCTCAGTACTTTGAAGAACAAACCTGCAGTTCTCACCCTTGAAGGCGATTTAAAAGGTAAGGTTAGCGGTGGTGAGTCTTACAGTAGCTTCTGAGGTCTATGGACTGATTGAGGAGGCAAAATCAGGTAAATGACAGGAAGTGGAAGGTGTCTGTAATAATGATCTGATCATAGTGGCATTAAGGAGGAGTTAACAGGCAATTCTATGGAGGTCTCAAGAGAAGGTGGCAAAAGGGAAGAATGCAGAGTGGAAAACTAGCTATTCATTCAATAGCAAAAGCAAAGGAACAAGATGGCATGTCCACATGTTATTTATTCACATGTTAAGTGATGGAGTGTGTTGAATAAGACACTTAATATTTCCCTACAGTGAAAAATATTAGTGGTACAATTTGGAATAGAAATAGTGGAGTTCATTAAAAAAAAAAACTTCAGATTTTTAGAGCAGTTTAATGTTTACAGAAAAATTAAGAAGATAGAGTTTTCTCGAACTCACATACGCGCATTCTCCCCCCTACTATCAACCTCCTCCATTATCAACATCTCCCACAAGAATGGTGCATTTCTTACAATTGATGCATTGGCATTAACACATCATAATCACCCTGAGATAGGGAGGCAGCAGGGAGTATCCCCTCCCTAGCCTAGAGTACAGTGTGAGCCCTGGAAAAAGACAAAGTCTCACTGAGGCTTCAGGAATGTAGAGCAAGAACAGGAATGTAGAGCATTGACACAATGTAACAATGTACAGCCCACCAGGAACCAGCAATAAGGAATAGCTTGCTGACGATAGTCACATAGGCTCATTAGTTTACAATAGAGATAGGTTAAAACGTAACTTGCATTCTGGCTGAACCTATAGGAAACTCCCGCTGCAGCAAGCATAAAACCCTAGGCACCTAGACTCCAAGTGGCAGTCTTGCCCCTCCCTGCACCTGTGGGGAGTTCCATACTTTCTCTTATCCCAAATAAAACTTTCTCTGTAAATCTCCTACCTTGCTAGTTCACGAAGTTCATCTTTGGAGGCTCATCCAAGATTATCTTCAGAGGTGAATATCGGCATCCAAGCTCTCCTTTTTCTTTCACTCTTCTTATACAAGGACACCATCTATGGCACGCAACATCGGGTGCTTGTCAGCCATTTAAATAGGACTAGCCCTGCTGCTGATCTCAAGTCTCAAGCGGTAGGTTCCCCTGTGTCTCCCTCAGTGGATCCCCCATCTCCCTTGGGAGCTGGGAAAGTCAACTGAGTGGAGGCAAGTATTCCCTTTCAGAGGCTCTCCTTGGAGACACGAGTGACTGAGGAAAGCCGCAGACAATTGTGAGAGTCCTGAATGAGGCTACACTTCAGTGGCTTCTCAAAAGTCCTCGTGTCTGGAATCAGGCTCTGACTGCCCAATCAGGTATCCATGGGGAGTGTCTCCCTCCCTCCCTCTCTCTCTCTGACTTTTATCCTGCTTCTTCAGGCTGCCCTGGCCTTCGTGTGAGGCAGAGGCACTTCCCACTTCCTTTACACACTCTATGTATGCCTTGACTCCTCCATCAGTTTCACGGAGTCCGTTGCTCGCCCCCATGAGTTAGGAGATCCACGCTTCACTTTTACTCCTTGACTTTAACACTGCACTCTTTTTCTCTGTATCATAAATGTGATTTCCTACAGTGGGTGACTAGCAGCATAATTCCCAGGCAGTGGTAGGTACTAGTGTTTAAGAGTACTGACTCCCTCCCTCACAGTTGTCCTTGGCAGCCTCTGTCTGACTTCTATCTCTGGCCTTGGGAATAGTTTCCCTGCTCTCCATTCCAGGCAGTCCTTTTGGGACTGCACCACTTTCTCCTGTGTCATGTGAATGAGGATTGCGAGGTGGACCCCATATTCAGGCCCCTTATCTGGCTTCAGGACCTTACACAGGCTATACATTTAATCCTCCTAGACCAGACAAGCATAAGACTCAAGATACCTCATCCCTTTCATGCTCTAGAAGCATTTTCTGTCATTGAACTGGCCTGTGACCAAGCTGAAATCCGAACCCTACACGTAAAAAAGCCACAGTCCCTAGCTGAGATATGTATGAGGAAAGTCTTTGTTCTTTGTGTCAGGGAGCTATATCAGTGACTCTGTGCCTCCATATTCCTGGCAGAGGCATGTAGAAAGAGAAGGCAGCCCCTCATAAAAGTCCCCAAATTTTGAGGTCCCTCACCCACAAGGCCCACCTGCCTGTAGGACCACTCAAGGAGGGTGACTCAAGTCTAATGGCAGGAAACCCTTCTCAAATTTATAGGTCCATACTCTTATAAGTATTGTCCTTGGAATCCTAACAGCCTGTTTGAACTGTGGCTGTGGTTCTATCCTGCTAACCTCTCTTCCTAGGAGGTTATTTTCCTGGGCTACGACATTTTCTTCTCTGCAGCCCCATGGAAGCAGAACAGGCTTGTGACTCATACCAACCTCTCCTTTGGCAGAGAGAGGTCACACAGCCCCTGCACTTAATTCTCTTGGATTGGGCAGGCAGAGGCCTCTCAATGGATGACCCTACACTATGGTTTACAGAGTCTCCTGAAATTCAAAGGGCATTAGCCCCAACAAATTTCAGGGTGAGGAAAAACAAATCCCCTTCTTCCCTTGTTGAACTATGCGTGAGGAGGCTATTTGAATGGTGCACTGAGGAAATCTATCACACATTCTGCCAAAATGTACTATGCTAAAGCCTGGGCAGAGGAAATTAGGGTCTGGATCAGAACTCCCAGAAGGAGCAGAGTAAGAGCACACTGGTGAGGTCCTACTATAACCAGAGCTCTGAAACTACCCTTGGTTAGTGGGAAGGCAAGAGATAAATCAAAGTATGGGCCATGCTGGTAAAGAGTGATTCAGTCCAGCAGGCCAGAAAGGAGGGCAGATTATCGCTGTTCCCTCAACCTCCCATTTGTAGGTGGATGCCCTGGCATGAAGTCTCAGGTCAGGTGCTGGACACCTGTTCCTGTTTTCTTTTCCAGATGGGAGCTTCCTCTTCAAGTTTAAAGACAGACACACCTCTGGAGTGCATTCTGAAGAACTGGGAGCAATTTGATCCCTGGACCCTGAAGAAGAAGTGCCTTATCTTCTTTTACACACAAGCCTGGCCTCAATATAAACTCTCTAATGGAGAGGGTTGGCCCCCTGAGGGAAGTATTTAATACAATAAGATCATGCAGCTAGATTTATTTTGCTGCCAGGAGGGAAATGATCAGAAGTCCCATATGTACAGGCCTTCTTTGCACTTAGGGAAAATAAAAGAATATGCCAAAAATGTGGATTAATTCCTGACCCTACTCCAAACACTAACACCTCCCCATTGGCCCCACCATGCCTACCTTATGGGGGTCCAGGTCCACTTGCCAAGACCTCCAAAAGTCAGATCACAGAATGATTACCCCAAGTACTGTTGTGTCAATTGCCCCACCAAGATCCCCAGGGAGTAAAAAAAAAATTATATCTATCCTTATTGCCCCTACAAGAAGTAACCAATGGAGAATGGGGACCAGTTCAGGTCCATGCCCCCTTCTCCCTCCAAGACCTAAGGCAAATTAAACAGGACCTGGGTAAGTTTTCAGATGACCCATACAAGTACATAGAAGCCTTCCAAGGTCTTATCTTGACATTTGAACTGGCCTGGAAGGAAGTTATGCTTATATTAAATCAAACCCTTCCTGGAGGGGAGAAAAAAAAAAGTGGTCAGGGAGCCCTAGACTTTGGAGACGAATGGTGCATTGTAAATGTGAGTGGCACACCTCCAGAGGAACTAACCCGAGTCTCCACTGGCTGTCAGGCAGTGCCATTCACTGACCCAGAGTGGGGCCAGATGCAGATGATACTGATAACTGGCTCTGGAACTATTTTATAACCTGTATCCTGGAAGGGCTGAAAAGAGCATGAGTAAAACCCCTAAATTATTCTAAATTATCAACAGTGATACAGGAAGAAAAAGAGAGCTATCAGCCTTTCTGGAATGACTCAGAGAGGCATTGGTGAAACATACCTGTATGTCCCCACAGTACCCAGAGTGCCAAATTTTTCTTAAGGATAAATTCATCACTCATTTGGCCCCAGATATCAGGAGGAAGTTGCAGAGATTGGTGCTTGGCCCAGAGCAAAATCTGGAGAACCTCCTGAGAGTCACCACATCATTTTCTATAATAGAGATGAGGAGGAGAGGAAGGATTGGGACAGGAGGGACAGGAGAGACAAGCAAAAGGCAGAGGCATTCATGATGGCCTTGCAGAGACTTAACCTTGGGCCTCTGAGGTTTGAGAAAGTGAAACCAGCACAAGGGACCAGGCCCCAAGTGACTTTTTTCCTCTGTGGCAGAGAGGGGCATTTTAAGCTAGAATGCCCTAGGGTTGGGCACCTCAAACTGCCAAAGCCCTGCCCTCTCTGTCAGGGAGACCACTGGGAGCTGGACTGCTCTCAGAGGTGTAGGCAACTGGGGTCAGACTTGCAACAAGGTGGTCAGGACTGAAGGGGCCTGGGGCTACCCATGCTGGCTCCTGTCATCATCATTACTCCACAGGAGCCCCAGGTGATTCTCTCTATAGGAGGCCTCATCATCAATTTCTTCCTCAATACAGGAGCCATAGAGATGGAGAATTAGCCAAACCCCTCTACCAACTCCTTACGAAAAGCCCAAAGGGAAGGCACTGTAAAACTCCAGTGGGAACTTGATGCCATTAAAGCTTATGAGACTTTAAAGAAAGCCGTGCTCCAGGCCCCCACCTTAAACTTGCCCACTGGAGACCAGAATAACTGTTGCTGAGAGATCAGGAATTGTACTGGGAGTACTAACTCGGTCTTGAAAAATGCAGCAGTCCATAGCCTATCTAAACAAGGAACTGGACCCAGTAGCTAAAAGCTGGCCACACTGTCTGTGATCTGTGGCAGCTGTTGCCCTGCTAATTCCTGAAGGCATAAAACTGACCCTGGGAAGAGACTTGATAGTGCATGCACCCCATATCACTAACTTATTGAATACCCAGGGAGACCTGTGGTTGTCAGATGGCAGGCTACTAAAATATCAGTCACTCCTCCTTGAGGGCCCTGCAACCCAGCTGTGGAAATGCTCCACCCTGAACCCAGCCACCTTTCTCCCTGAATCCATGAGCAAAGGACCTGAGCGTGACTGCCAACAGGTCCTTGCCCTAAACTATTCCGCCAGAGAAGACCTGAAAGACACCCCCTTAGATAACCCAGATTTTGTCCTTTTCACAGATGGCAGCTCATTTATTGAGCATGGCCAGCAGAAGCCCGCCTATACAGCTGTCACTCTGTGGGATACTATCAAGTGCCAGCCACTTCCACAGGGCAAAAGAACCCAGCTGGCAGAATTAATAGCCATCGCTCAATAGGTCCAAGCTATGTCAGATCTGGAGCTCCCATGCACCAGTAAAATATGGAACTGGTTTTCTAAATCCTTTTGGTGGAAATCTATCCTACTTACACAGCTCATTATGATTCTTATACTAATATTTGGCCCCTGTTCACTTAACCTAATAACACAATTTGTTCTATCTTGCCTAGAAGCTATAAGACTACAAATGGTGATGGAAATGGAGCTCATTTTCTGACGCCACTTAGATCAGACAGTGATGGAGACCTGACTGTACACTACACTTCACCCCGTCTCAGCCTAAAGCAGTTAGAGTGGTCATCACCCAGTGCCTTAACAGCAGTTAGGGTCTCCATCCGTAGAGGAGGGAATGAGATAAGGAGGCAGGCAGCAGGGAGTAAACCCTGCTCAGTTAGAGTAGAGTGTGGACCCTGGAAAAGGACACAGTGTTACTGAGGCTTCAGGAATGTAGAGCAAGAACAGAGTGCTTGAGTTTGAAACAATGTAACAATGTAACCTCCTCCACCCCCACCCCCACCCCCACCCCCCGCACTGGGACCCAGTGATATGGAACAACTTGCTGACCATTGTTACTTAGGCCCATTACTTTACAATACAGATAGGTTAAAACGTAACTAGCATTCTGGCTGAACCTATGGGGAAACTCCCACTGCAGCAAGCATAAAACCCTAGGCACTGAGACCCTTGCACCTGTGGGAAGTTCCATATTTTCTCTTATCCTGAATAAAACTTTCTCTGTAAATCTCCTACCTTGCTAGATCATGAAGTTCATACTGCAACTCCACGAACAAGAACCCCGGCAACCTGAAGTCCAAAGTTTACAATGCAGTTCACTCTTCTTGTACATTCTATGGGTTTGAACATATATATATATAATATCATATGTCTCTCATTATGATAAAATATAGAACATTTTTATTGTCCTAAAAATTCTCTGTTCTCTGCCTATGCATCCTCCCACTTCAGTCCCTAAAAATCACTGATCTTTTTTACTTTCTTCATAGTTTTGCTTTTTCCACAATATCCTGTAGTTGCAATCATACAGTATGTAACCCTTTACTGACTGGCTTTGTTCACTTAGTTATATATATTTAAGATTCTTTTACATTTTTTCATGGCTTGAAAGCTCATTTCTTTTTAGCATTAAATAGTATTCCATGTCTGGATGTACCACGGTTTATTTATCTATTCACTTCTGAAAGGACTTCTTGGTTTCTTTCAAGTTTTGATAATTATGAATAAAGCTGCTATAAACATCCATGTGGGTGTTTTTGTTTTCAATTCCTATGGGTAAATGCCAAGGAGCACGATGACTAGATTATCTGATAAGGGTTTGTTTAGCTTTGTAAAAAACTGCCAAACTATATTCCAAAGTGGTTGTATTATTATGCACTCACGTCAGCAACGAATGGTACAGTGAATGTACAACGTGCATTCCTGCCAGCTATTCCCATTGCTCCACATCTTCACTAGCATTTGGTGTAGTCAGCATTCAGATTCTGGCCATTCTAATAGGTGTATAATGGTGTCTAATTGTTGATTTAATTTGCATTTCTTTGGAGACATATGATGTGGGTAATCTTGTATGGATTTTTTTTGGTATCATTAATCTACAATTGCATGAGGAACATTATGTTTACTAGACTTCCGCCATCACCAAGTCCCCCCCAGACACCCAATTACAGTCACTGTCCATCAGTGTAGTAAGATGCTGTAGAATCACTACTTGTCTTCTCTGTGTTGTACACCTGCCCTGTTTCCCCCCTCCACATTATATATGCTAATCATAATGACCCCTTTCTTTTCCAACCCCTTATCCATCCCTTCCCACCCATCCTCCCCAGTCCCTTTCCCTTTGGTAACTGTTAGTCCATTCTTAGGTTCTGTGAGTCTGCTGCTGCTTTGTTCCTTGAGATTTTGCTTTGTTGTTATACTCCACAGATGAGTGAAATCATTTGGTACTTGTTTTTCTCCACCCGGTTTATTTCACTGAGCATAATATCCTCTAGCTCCATCCATGTTGTTGCAAATGGTAGGATTTGTTTTCTTCTTATGGCTGAATAATATTCCATTGTGTATATATACCACCTCTTCTTTATCCATTCATCCACTGAAGGGCACTTAGGTTGCTTCCATTTATTGGCTATTGTAAATAGTGCTGTGATAAACATAGGGGTGCACTGTGCCTTTTTGAAACTGGGCTCCTGCATTCTTAGGGTAAATTCCTAGGAGTGGAATTCCTGGGTAAATGGTATTTCTATTTTGAGTTTTTTGAGGAACCTCCATACTGCTTTCCACAATGGTTGAACTAATTTACATTCCCACTAGCAGTGTAGGAGGGTTCCCCTTTCTCTACAACCTCGCCAACATTTGTTGTTGTTTGTCTTTTGGATGGTGGTGATCCTTACTGGTGTGAGGTGATATCTCATTGTGGTTTTAATTTGCATTTCTCTGATGACTAGTGATGTGCAGCATCTTTTCATGTGTCTGTTGGCCATCTGAATTTCTTTGAAGAAATGACTGTTCAGCTTCTCTGACTATTTTTTAATTGGTTTAAATGCTTTTTGTTTGTTGAGGTGGGTGAGCTCTTTATATATTTTGAATGTCAACCCTTTATTGGATCTGTCATTTATGAATATATTCTCCCATATTGTAGGATGCCGCTTTGTTCTATTGGTGGTGTCCTTTGCTGTACAGAAGCTTTTCAGCATGATATAGTCCCACTTGTTCATTTTTGTGTTTGTTTCCCTTGACTGGGAGATATGTTCATGAAGAAATTGCTCATGTTTATGTCCAAGAGATTTTTGCCTGTGTTTTTTTTCTAAGAGTTTTATGGTTTCATCACTTACATTCAGTTCTTTGATTCATTTCGAATTTGCTTTTGTGTATGGGGTTACACAATGATCCAGATTCATTCTCTCACATGTAGCTGTCCAGTTTTGCCAAAACCAGCTGTTGAAGAGGTTGTCATTTCCCCATTGTATGTCCATGGCTCCTTTATAATATATTAATTGACCAAATATGTTTGAGTTAATATCTGGACTCTCTATTCTGTTCCACTGGTCTGTGGGTCTGTTCTTGTGCTAGTCATAATTGTCTTAATTACTGTGGCTTTGTAGTAGAACTTGAAGTTGGGAAGCAAGATCCTCCCTGCTTTATTCTTCCTTCTCAGGATTGCTTTGGCTATTTGGGGTCTTTTGTGGTTCCATATGAATTTTAAAACTATTTGTTCCAGTTCGTTGAAGAATGCTGTTGGTATTCTGATAAGGATTGCATTGAATCTGTAGATTGCTTTAGGCAGGATGGCCATTTTGACAATATTAATTCTTCCTAGTCAAGAGCATGAGATGAGTTTCCATTTGTCAGTGTCCTCTTTAATTTATCTTAAGAGTGTCTTATACTTTTCAGGGTATAGGTCTTTCACTTCCTCAGTTAAGTTTATTCCTAAGTATTTTATTATTTTTGATGCAATTGTGAATGGAATTGTTTTCCTGATTTCTCTCTCTGCTAGTTCATTGTTAGTGTATGGGAAAGCAACAGATTTCTGTGCACTAATTTTGTATCCTGAAACTTAGCTGAATTCAGATATTAGATCTACTAGTTTTGGAGTGGATTCGTTAGGGTTTTTTTAATGTACAATATCATATCATCTGCAAACAGGGAGAGTTTAACTTCTTCCTTGCCAACCTGGATGCCTTTTATTTCTTTGTGTTGTCTGATTGCCATGGCTAAGACCTCCAGTACTATGTTGAGTAAAAGTGAGGAGAGTGGGCATCCCTGTCTTGTTCCTGATCTTAGAGGAAAAGCTTTCAGCTTTTTGCTGTTAAGTATGATGCTGGCTGTGGGTTTGTCATATATGGCCTTTATTATGTTGAGGTACTTGCCCTCTATGCCCATTTTGCTGAGAGTTTTTATCATGAATGGTTGTTGAATTTTTTTGAATGCTTTTTAAGCATCTATGGAGATGATGATGTGGTTTTTGTCCTTTTTGTTGATGTGTTGGATGATGTTGATGAATTTTTGAATGTTGTACCATCCTTGCATCCCTGAGATGAATCCCACTTGATCATGGTGTATGATTCTCTTAATGTATTTTTGAATTTGGTTTGATAATATTTTGTTGAGTATTTTTGCATCTATGTCCATCAGGTATATTGGTCTGTAATTTTCTTTTTTGGTGGGGTCTTTGCCTGGTTTTGGTATTAGGGTGATGCTGGTTTTATAGAATGAGTTTGGAAATATTCCCTCATCTTCTAATTTTTGGAAAACTTTAAGGAAATTGGTTATTATGTCTTCTCCATATGTCTGAAAAAATTCAGCCATGAATCCATCTGGCCTGGGGGTTTTGTTCTTGGGTAGTTTGTTGATTACCAGTTCAATTTCATTGTTGATAATTGGTGTGTTTAAATTTTTTATTTCTTCCTTGGTCAGTCTTAAAAGGTTGTATTTTTCTAGGAAATTGTCCATTTCTTCTAGGTTTTCCAGCTTGTTAGCATATAGGTTTTCATAGTATTCTCTAATAATTCTTTGTATTTCTGTGGGGTCCATTGTGATTTTTCCTTTCTCATTTCTGATTTTGTTGATGTGTGTTGATTCTCTTTTTCTCTTAATAAGTCTGGCTAGGGGCTTATCTATTTTGTTTATTTTTTCAAAGAACCAGCTCTTGGTTTCATTGATTTTTTTCTATTTTTTTATTCTTTTCAATTTTATTTATTTCTTCTCTGATCTTTGTTATGACCCTCCTTCTGTCGACTTTGGACCTCATTTGTTCTTCTTTTTCTAATTTCAATAATTGTGACTTTAGAGCATTCATTTGGGATTGTTCTTCCCTCTTTAAATAGACCTGGATTGCTATGTACTTTCTGCTTAGAACTGCCTTTGCTGCATCCCACAGAAGTTGGGGCTTTGTGCTCTTGTTGTCATTTGTCTCCTTATGTTGCTTGATCACTATTTAAATTGTTCATTGATCCATTGATTATTTAGGAGCATGTTGTTAAGCCTCCATGTGTTTGTAAGCCATTTTGCTTTCTTTGTACAATTTATTTCTAGTTTTATACCTTTGTGGTCTGAGAAGTTGGTTGGTAGAATTTCAATCTTTTTGAATTTACTGAGGTTCTTTTTGTGGCCTAGTATGTGGTCTATTCTGGAAAATATTCCATGTGCACTTGAGAAAAATGTGTATCCTGCTGCTTTTGGGTGTAGAGCTCTGTAGATGTCTGTTAGGTCCATCTCTTCTAGTGTGTTATTCAGTGCCTCTGTGTCCTTACTTATTTTCTGTCTGGTGGATCTGTCCTTTGGACTGAGTGTTGTGCTGAAGTCTCCTAGAATGAATACATTGCATTCTATTTCCTCCTTTAATTCTATTAGTATTTGTTTCACATATTTTGATGCTCCTGTACTGGGTGGATATATATTTATAATGGTTATATCCTCTTGTTGGACTGACCCTTTTATCATTATGTAATGTTCTTATTTATCTCTTGTTACTTTTTGGTTTTGAAGTCTATTTTGTTTGATAGAAGTACTGCAACACCTGTTTTTCTCTCCTTATTGTTCGCATGGAATATCTTTTCTATCCCTTGACTTTTAGTCTGTGCATGTCTTTAGGTTTGAGGTGAGTCTCTTGTAAGCAGCACATAGATGGGTCTTGCTTTTTTATCCATTCTATTACTCTGTGTCTTTTGATTGGTGCATTCAGTCCATTTACATTTAGGGTGATTATTGAACGATATGTACTTATTGCCATTGTAGGCTTTAGATTTATTGTTACCAAAGGTTCAATGGTAGCTTCTTTACTATCTTACCATCTACCTTAACTCTCTTATTAAACTATTATAAACACAGTCTGATGATTCTTTATTTCTCTCCCTTCTTTTTCCTCTTCCTCCATTCTTTATATATTAGGTGTTTTATTTTGTACTCTTTTGTGCTTCCTTTGACTGCTTTTGTGAGCAGTTGATTTTATTTTTTGCCTTTAGTTAGTATTTGGTTGGTCTGCTTTCTTTGCTGTGATATTATTTTCTCTGGTGACATCTATTTAACCTTAGAAATGCTTCCATCTAGAGTAGTTCCTTTAAAATATCCTGTAGAGATAGTTTGTGGGAAACAAATTCCCTCAACTTTTGCTTGTCTGGGAATCGTTTAATCCCTCCTTTGTATTTAAATGGTAATCGTGCTGGATACAGTATTCTTGGTTCAAGGCCCTTGTGTTTCATTGCATTAAGTATATCATGCCATTCTCTTCTGGCCTGTAGGGTTTCTGTTGAGAAGTCTGATGATAGCCTGATGGGTTTTCCTTTGTAGGTGACCTTTTTTTTTCTCTCTGGCTGCCCTTAATATTCTGTTCTTGTTTGATCTTTGCCATTTTAATTATTATATGTCTTGGTTTTGTCCTCCTTGGGTCCCTTGTGTCGAGAGATCTGTGGGCTTCCGTGGTCTGAGAGACTATTTCCTCCCCCAGTTTCAGGAAGTTTTCAGCAATTATTTCTTCAGACACTTTCTATCGCTTTTTCTCTCTCTTCTTGTTCTGGTACCCCTATAATGTGGATATTGTTCCATTTCGATTGGTCACTCAGCTCTCTTAGAATTCTTTCATTCCTGGAGATCCTTTTATCTCTCTCTGCCTCAGCTTCTCTGTATTCCTGTTCTCTGATTTCTATTCCATTAATGGTCTCTTGCATCTCATCCAGTTTGCTCTTAAGTCCTTCCAAAGATTGTTTTATTTCTGTATTCTCCCTCCTAACTTGATCCTTTAGCTCTTGCATATTTCTCTGCACTTCCATCAGCATGGTTATGACATTTATTTTGAATTTTTTTTATGAAGATTGGTTATATCTATCTTCCAGGCCCTCTCTTGGGGGTTGTCTGGGTAGTTCTGGACTGGACCAAATTCTTTTGCCTTTTCATGGTGATAGAGGTAGTCGTAGGCAGGTGTTGAGTGTGTCAGCTGGGATAACAAAGTTTCTTTCTGCTTGCTAGTCGCCCTGCCCCTCTCTGCTCCCTGTGTCAGTTACCTCCACACTAGGAGCAGCCCTCGGGGTAACCCAGAGCCCTTTGGAAAGTAGCAGTTGTGCTGGGTGTGAGAACGGCGCCCCTTAGCACCTTGCCCTGGCTTCCTGTGTCTGTGCTGGGCAGCCGCATGCCAGACGCAGCCCCTGGTCTGGCCTGGGTGGCTGTGCACTGGAAGGGGACTCTGGACAGCTACTGTGGGTGTGGCCACTCTCCGGCTGCTTGGCTGCGGGGGGAATTATTTACAGGCTGTTTATCACTGTGAGGGTGTTCAGAGCTGTGCTGCCTCCCAGGTGGCTGGGGTGCCCAAAGCTCCTCAGAATTCCCTGTCTGATGGGCTGAATGTGCTGGGACGATTCTGTCCAGCTGTGAGGCCCCTGTCCCTTTAAGACTTTCCAAAAGCACTTGCTTTTCTTTTGTCCCTAATATCCAACACACCATGCAATGTGTGTCTGTGCTCCCAGTGTGGATTACTAGGGCTGGTTATTTAGCAGTCCTGGGCTTCCACTCCCTCCCCTCTCCAACTCCTTTCCTCCTGCTGGTGGGGGGAGTGCTCATGTCCTGCCGGGTCACGGCTTGTATCTTACCCCCTTTGTGAGATGTTGAGGTCTCGCAGATGTAGATATAGCCTGGTTGTTGTACTGTATCCCCTGGTCTTTCTTTTAGGCATAGTTGTATTTGTTATTTTCAAAAATATATATGGTTTGGGGAGGAGATTTCTGCTGCCCTACTCACACCACCATCTTGGCTCTTCCTCTCTTGGGCAATCTTTTTAAATGCTTTTTTTTCATTTCTATTTCTTCTTTGACGTGTCTGTCAAGGTCTTTGGCCCATTATTTAATCAGGGTGTTTAATTCCTCATTATTGACTTTTAACAGTCTTTTTAATATTTTGCATTATAGCCCTTTATCAAATGTGTCTTTTGCAAATACTTTCTCCCAGCCTGTGTCATGTCTTCTATTTCTCTTGATATTGCTTTTGTGGAGCAGAAGTTTTAAATTTTAGTGACATCCAACTTACCCATTATTTCTTTCATGAATCATACCTTTAGTATTATATCTAAAAAGTCATCATCATACCCAAGGTCACTTAGGTTTTCTCCTATGGTATTTTCTAGAATTTTGTACTTTTGTGTTTTAACTTTAGGTCTATGATTTATTTTGAGTCATTTGTGAGAAGTAAAGGTTTGTGCTTACTCATTCTTATCCATGTGGATGTCCAATTCTTCCAGCATGAAGTATTGGCTCCATTGTATTGCCTTTGCTCTAAGATCAGTTTATTATATTTATGTGGGTTTATTCCTCCACTGTTTTGTTCCATTCATCTATTTGTCTACTCTTTTGCCAAAATTGCACTATGTTGATTCCTGCAGTTTTATAGGTAAATCTTGAAGTAGTATAGGGTCAGTCCTTCAACTCTTTTCTTCTCCTTTCTTCTCCTTCAATGTGCTAACTATTCTGGGCATTTTGTTTTTCCATACAAATTTTAGAATCAGTTTCTCCATAGCCACAATATCACTCAGTGGTATTTCAGTTAGGAATGCATTGAATGTAAGTCAAGTTGGAAAGAATTGACATTTTGACAATATTGCATATTCCTTTCCAAAAGCATGGAATATCTCTCCTTTCATTTTGTTCTTTTTTGATTTCATTAATCTGAGTTTGATAGTGTTCCTCATATATATATCATGTACATTTTCTACATTTATAATGAAGTACATAATTTTTGACATACTATTGTAAGTGGTATTGTGTTTTTAATTTCAAATTCTATCTGTTCATTGTGGTATATAGGAAAGTGATTGACTTGTATATTAAACTTCTATTCAGCAGACTTACATAATTGCATATTAGTTTTAGGAGTTTTTTTTTTGACTGTTCAGATTCTCTACATAGATGGTGTCACTGGCAAATACAATTTTATATCTTCCTTCCCAATATATATGTCTTTTATTTCTTTTTCTTGCTTTATTGCATTAGCTAAGACTCCCAATACAATGTTGAAAATGGGTGGTGAGAGGGTATAACCCTTGCCTTGTTCCTTATCTTAGTGGGAAAGCTGCTAGCTTCTTAACATTTTTGTCAATATTCTTGATCAAGTTGAGGAAGTTCCCCTCTCTCAGTTTACTGAGAGTTTTTAACATGAATGATTCTGGATTTCATCAAATGCTTTTTCTGCATCTATTGATATAATCATGTGATTTTTCTTCTGTAGCTTGTTGATGATGGATCACAATAATTGATTTAAAATGTTGAACAAGGCTTTCATACTTGGGGTAATCCTTAATTAGGCATGTTATACAATTCTTTTTACATATTGTTAGATTTGATTTGATAATATTTTATAGAGGATTTTTACATCTATATTCATGAGAAATGTCATTCTATATTACTCTTTTCTTGTAATGTCTTTTTCTAGTTTTAGTAGTAAGGTAATTCTTGCTTCATAAAATGAGTTAAGAAGTAGTACCCCTGCTTCTACCATCTGAAAGAGATCATAGAGGATTGGCATGTTTTCCTTAAATGAGTATTCACAAATGAATCCATGTAGGCCTGGTGCTTTCTGTTTTGTAAGGTTATTAATTATTGATTTGCTTTCTTTAATAAATTCAGGCCTATTAGATTGTCTATTTTTTCTGTGTGAGTTCTGGCAAAACTTTTGACAAATTGTACCTTTCAAGCAATTGGTCAATTTCATTCCAGATTATGAAATTTGTGGGAATAAAGTTGTCACAGTGTTCCTTTATTAACCTTTTAATGTCCATGGTATCCAAAATGATGGCCCTTCTTTCATTTATGATATTAGTAATTTGTGCTCTCTGTCTTTTTTCTTATTAACCTAGCTAGAGATTTACTGATTTTAATGATATTCTCAAAGAACCAGCTTTTGGTTTCATCAATTCTTCTATTGAATATGTTTTGATTTCTTTGATTTCTACTCTAATTCTTATAATTCTTTCCCTCTGCTTACTTTAGATTTGATTTGGTCCTATTTTTCTAATTTCCTAAGATGACAACTTACACTATTGATTTTACATATTTCTTCTTTTCTAGTATATGCATTCAGTACTACAAATTTCCCACTAAGCACTACTTTCACCAATTTCACAAATTGGTAAGTTGTGTCCTAATTTTCATTTAAGTAAAAGTATTTTTAAAGTTTTCTTAATATTTCTTCTTTGCCACATGTGCTGTTTAAAAGGGTGTTATTTAACCTCTATGAATTTGGGAATTTTCCAGTTATCTTTCTGTTTAGGATTTCCAGTGTAATTTCATTGTGACCTGAGAACAGACATTGTATTATTTCTATTCTCTAAATATTTGAGGTTTGCTTCATGGCCTAGAATGTGAACTGTCCTGGTAAATGTTTGATGTGAACTTAAAAATTATTTTTTTCTCTTGTTGGATGAAGTTGTATATAGATATCATTTGTGTATAGACACCAGTTGATTGACGGTGTTCAGTTCAACTATGTCCCTACTGGTTTTCCTCTTTCTTGATTTGTCCATTTGTAATAGAGGACTGTTGATGACTCCAGCTATAACAGTGGATTCATCTATTTCTCTTTAAAATTCTATTAGTGGTTGTCTCACATAACTTGATGCTCTGTCACTGGGTGCCTACGCATTAAGGATTGTTATGCCTTCTTATAGAACTGATCCTTTTGTAATTATGTAATGTCCTTACTTCTCAATAATTTTCCTTTCTCTGATGTCTACTCTGTCTAAAATTCATATACCTACTCCTGGTTTGTTTCAATAAGTGCTGCCATGATATATTTTCCTTCATCTATTTAATTTGATCTGTATGTGTCTTTATAATTAATATGTCCTTATATTTAATAAGACAACCTATAGTTGGATCTTGTGTTTTGATTTACTCTGACAATTTCTGTCTTTTAATTGGTGCACTTAGACCATTAGATTTTTTTATTAAGGTGTCATTGGTATACACCCTTATGAAGATTTCACAAGAAAAACAATGTGGTTACTACATTCACCCATTTTATCGAGTCCCCCCAATACCCCATTGTAGTCACTGTCCATAAGTGTAATAAGATGCTACAGACTCACTACTTGTCTTCTCTGTGCAACACTGTCCACCCCATGACCCCGTCACACCATGTAAACTAATCATAATATGCCTCAATCCCCTTCTCCTTCCCCCCCCATGCTTCCTCCCACACCCCTCCCCTGTGGTAACTGCTAGTACCTTCTTGGAGTCTGTGAGTCTGCTGCTATTTTGTTCCTTCAGTTTTGCTTCACTGTTATACTTCACAAAAAAGGAAAATCATTTGGTATTTGTCTTTCTCTGCCTCACTTATTTGACTGAGCATAATACCATCTAGCTCCATCCATGATGTTGTAAATGGTAGGATTTGTTTCTTTCTTATGGCTGAATAGTATTATGTTGTGTATATGTACCACCTCTTCTTTATTCAGTCATCTACTGATGGACACCTAGGTTGCTTCCATATCTTGCCTATTGTAAATAGTGCTGCAGTAAACATAGGGGTGCATATGTCTTTTTGAATCTAAGATGTTGCTTTCTTTGGGTAAATTCCTAGGAGAGGAATTCCTGGTATTTCTATTTTCACTTTTTGAGGAACCTCCATATTGCTTTCCACAATGATTGAACTAGTTTACATTCCCACCAACAGTGTAGGAAGGTTTGCCTTTTTCCACATCCTCGCCAGCACTTGTTGTTCCTAGTCTTTTCGATGTTAACCATCCTAACTGGTGTGAGGTGATATCTCATTGTGGTTTTAATTTGCATTTTCCTGATAATTAGTGATGTGGAGCATCTTTTCATGTGCCTGTTGGCCATCTGAATTTCTTCTTTGGAGAATTGTCTGTTCATAACCTCCACCGATTTTTTAATACGGTTATTTGTTTTTTGGGTTTTGAAACATGTGAGTTCTTTATATAGTTTGGATGTTAACCCTTAGTCTGATATGTCATTTACAAATATATTCTCCCATACTGTAGGAAGCCCTTTTGTTCTGCTGATGGTGTCCTTTGCTGTGCAGAAGCTTTTTAGCTTGATGTAGTCCCATTTGTTCATTTTCGCTTTTGTTTCCCTTGCCCAAGGAGATATGGTCATGAAAAAGTATCCTTGTCTTGTTCCTGATCTTAGAGGAAAAGCTTTCAGCTTCTTGTTGTTAAGTATGATGTTGGCTGTGGGCTTGTCATATATGGCCTTTATTATGTTGCAGTATTTGCCCTCTATACCCATTTTGTTGAGAGTTTTTAACATGAATGGGTGTTGAATTTTGTCAAATGCTTTTTCAGCATCTATGGAGATGATCATGTGATTCTTGTCCTTTTTATTGAGGTAGTATCTGATATTGATGGATTTTAGAATGTTGCACCATCCTTGCATCCCTGGGATGAATCTCACGTGATCATGATGTATGATCTTCTTGATGTATTTTTGAATTCAGTTTGTTAATATTTTGTTGAGTATTTTTTGCATCTATGTTCTTCAGGGATATTGGTCTCTAGTTTCTTTTCTTTGTGGTGCCTTTGTCGGGTTTTGGTATTAAAGTGATGCAGGTCTCATGGAAGTATTCCCTCTCTTCTACATTTTGGAAAACCGTAAGGAGGATGGGCATTAGGTCTTCACTAAATGTCTGATAAAATTCAGAGGTGAAACCATTTTTTGATTACCAGTTCAGATTTGTTGCTGATAATTGGTCTGTTCAGATTTTGTGTTTCTTCCTGGGTCAGCCTTGGAAGATTGTATTTTTCTAGGAAGTTGTCCATTTCTTCTAGCCTATCCAGTTTGTTAGCATGCAATTTTTCATAGTATTCTCTAATAATTCTCTGTATTTCTGTGGCATCCATAGTGATTTTTCTTTTTTCATTTCTGATTCTGTTTATGTGTATAGACTCTCTTTTTTTCTTGATAGGGGCTTATCTATTTTGCTTATTTTCTCAAAGAACTAGCTCCTGCTTTCATTGATTCTATTTTTTATTCTTCTCAATTTTATTTATTAATGCTCTAATCTTTATTATGTCTCTCCTTCTACTGACTTTGGGCCTCATTTCCTGAGGTAGGTCTGTATTGCAATATACTTCCTTCTTAGCACAGCCTTTGCTGCATCCCATAGATTTTGAGGTGTTGAATTATTGTTGTCATTTGTCTCCATATATTGCTTGATCTCTGTTTTTATTTGGTCATTGATCTATTGATTATGTTGTTAAGCCTCCATATGTTTGTGGGCTTTATCATTTTCTTTGAGTAAATTATTTCTAGTTATATACCTTTGTAGTCTGAGAAACTGGTTGGTACTGTTTTGATCTTTTGAGTTTGCTGAGGCTCTTTTTGTGGCCTAATATCTGATCTACTCTTGAAAATGTTCCATGTGTACTTGAGAAGAATGTATATCCTGCTGCTTTGGGGTGGAGTTTTCTGTAGATGTCTGATAGGGCCAACTGTTCTAATGTGTTGTTCAGTGCCTTTGTCTCTTTACTCATTTTCTGTCTGGTTGATCTGTCCTTTGGAGTGAGTGGTGTGTTGAAGTCTCCTAAAATGAATGCACTGCATTCTATTTCTCCCTTTACTTCTGATAGTATTTGTTTCACATATGTAGGTGCTTCCACATATGTTGGATACATAGATATTTATAATGGTTATATCCTCTTGATGTACTGACCCCTTTATCATTATGTAATGTCCTTCTTTGCTTCTTGTTACTTTCTTTGTTTTGAAGTCTATTATGTCTGATACAAGTATGGCAATTCCTGCATTTTTCTCCCTGCTAGTTGCATGAAATATCTTTTTCCATCCCTTTACTTTCAGTCTGTGTATGTCTTTAGATTTGAAGTGAGTCTCTTGTAGGAAGCAGATAGACGGGTCTTGTTTTTTCATCCATTCAGTGACTCTATGTCTTTTGATTGATGCATTCAGACCATTTACATTTAGGGTGATTATCAATAGGTATGTATTTATTGTCAGTGCAGGTTTTAGATTCATGGTTACCAAAGGTTCAAGGGTAAGTTCCTTACTGTCTAGCAGTCTAATTTAACTCACTTAGTATGCTATAACAAACACAATCGAAATGTTCTTTTTTTTCCCTCCTTTTTCTTCCTCCTCCATTCTTTCTATATTAGGTATCATATTGTGTACTCCTTGTCTATCCCTTGACTGACTTTGGGGGTAGTTGACTTGATTTTACATCTTCTTAGTAATTAATTGTTCTACTTTTTTGACTGTGGTTTTATTTCCTCTGGTCACAGCTAGTGAGCCTTAGCAGTCCCTCCAAAATACACTGTAGAGATGGTTTGTGGGAGGTAAATTCTCTAATCTTTTGCTTATCTGGAAATTGTTTAATCTGTCCTTCAAATTTAAATGATAATCTTGCTGGGTAGAGTATTCTTGTTTGGAACCCCTTCTATTTCATTGCATTGAATATATCATGCCACTTCCTTCTGGTCTGTAAGGTTTCTATTGAGAAGTCTGATGATAGCCTGATGGTTCTTCCTTTATAGGTCATCCTTTTTCTCTCTCTGGCTGCTTTTAATATTCTGTCCTTATCCTTGATCTTTGCCATTTTAATTATTACATGTCTTGGTATTGTCTTCTTTAGATCTCTTGTGTTGGGAGATTTGTGCACCTCCATGACCTGAAAGACTATCTCCTTCCCCAGATTGGTGAATTTTTCAGCAATTATCTCCTCAAACACACTTTCTATCCTTTTCTCTCTCTCTTCTTCTTCTGGTGCCACTATAATGCAAATATTGTTCTGCTAGGATTGGTCACACAGTTCTCTCAATATTCTTTCATTCTTAGAGATCCCTTTTTTATCTCTGTGCCTCAGCCTGTTTGTATTCTTATTCTCTAATTTCTATTCCATTTACTATCTCCTCTACTATAGCTAATCTACTTTTAAATCCTTCCATTTTATTTTTCATTTCGGGTATTGTATTCTTTAATGATTGAATATCAGTCCTAAATTCTACCCTGAGTCATTGAATATTTTTCTGTACCTCCCTGAGCATGTTTATGATTTTTATTTTGAAATCTCTTTCAGGAAGATTTGTGGCCCTTTTTCTGGTGTTTGTGGGATTTTGGTTTGGACCAGGTTCCTTTGATGTTTCATATTTGTATATGGTGCCCAGAAGCTCTATTCTCTGGAGCTGCTCATCTCCTGGAGCAATCTTGTGGGTCACAGGGGAGCAGCACTGTTGCCTGGGGGGAGGAAAGAGCTGTTTCCTGCTTCCTGGCTGCTGTGCCTGTCTCCACTGCCAGAACCAGTGGGCCAAGTGCACAGGCATAAGCCTCTATGCTTTGTGTTTGTAGCTGCTGTAGGAGGGGCCTCCCTCTGGCTGGCCTGACACCAGGGAAGTGGTTGCCAGTTTTCGAGTCAGTGCCAGCCAGGAGGATGGTGCAGCTGGCTGAGTATCAAGATGGAGAGCCTCAGAGCTGCCTAGCCAGCCAGGGTGGTAGAACCCCTGAAGCTCATGAAACATCCCAAACTGCTGGGCAGAGTGTGCCCAGACAATTTTGTCCATCTGTCCTTTCTCCTGAGCAACAAGCTCTATATAGTCCTTGCTCCTTTAGCAGCCCTCTCATTGTTAAGAAGTCTATCAGACTGCCTGCTTTCTTTTGTCCCACAGCAGCCAGATGTGGATCCCTGTTTTCCACAAGTGGCTGGAATCTCAGTCTCTCCAGGTATTCCACCTGTCTTAGCTTTCTACCCCTACTAATCTCTAGAGCACCATGCAATGTAGGTTCATGCTCCCAGAGCAGATCTGCAGGGCTGGGTGTTCAGCAATCCTAGGTTTCCATACCCTCCCTGCTCCATTTCTCTTTCTCCCACCAGTGAGCTGGGGTGGTGGAAGGGCTTGGGTACTGCCAGATCATGGCTTCGGTATGTTACCCTTTTCCTTGAAGTCTGTTCTTTTCTCCAGGTGTATGCAGCCTGGTGCAGTCTTCTTTCTTGTTGCTGTTTTAGGATTAGTTGTACTAACTATATTTTCATATTATATGTGGTTTTGGGAGGAGGCCTCTGTGTCACCTTTCACATCACCATCTTTAATCTTGACCACTAATTTTTAAAGTGAGTATTGATACTATTGGAGTAATACCTGCTATATTCATTATTGTTTTTTCTCTTTTTCATCCCTGTTCTTTATTCCTATTTTTGTCCCTATTCTTTTCCTGTCTTTTATGGTTTTGATTATTTTCTATGATTCTTATTTCTATCCTTTCTTAGCATATCAGTTATACTTGTGTTGCTTATTTTAGTAGTTGTCCTAGAGTTTTCAATATACAGTTTTCTTTACAGCTAATTCAAGTCTCCTGTCAAATAACCTTATACCACTTTATGGTAGTATTTGTATCTTACAATAACAAAATTTTTCTGATTCTTGTCTCCTGTCCCTTGTGTCAATGCTATCATTCATTCCACCTATATATATAAGCATATACAAGCATGTATAATTGAATACACTGAGTGGTATTACTATTTTGAACAAACTATTCTGTTAGATGAATTAAGAATAAAAATGTCTTATTTTTCTCTTTTTTTACCTTCTTTGATGCTCCTCCATATTTTGTTGAGATCTGAGTTTCTGACATATAATATTTCTCTTATCTCTAAAAAACTTCTTTTAATATTTCTTGCAAGATACTTCTACTGGCAACAAATTGCCTAATTTTTTATTTGTCTAAGAAAGTCTATTTCTCCTTCATTTATGAAGGATAAGACAGTGTAGACTTCTAAGTTGGTGTTGATTTTACTCTCAACAATTAAAATACTTCACTCAACCATCTTCTTGGTTCCATAGTTTCTGAGAAGTCAGATATAATTCTTATCTTTTTTCTTCTGTACTTAAGTTGCTTCTTTCCTCTGGCTTCTTTCAAGGTTTTTCCTTCATATTTGATTTTCTATTGTTTGAAAATAATATGCCTAGGTCTAGTTGTTTTAGCATTTGTCCTGCTTGGTGTTCATGAGCTTCCTGCCTCTGTGGTTGGTGTCTGGCATTAATTTGGGGGAATTTCTCAGTCATTATTGTTTCAGTATTTTTTCTCTTTTTTCTCTCTTTCTTTCTCTGGTATCTTCATTTTAAGTATGTTAATACCTTTTGTAGTTATCCTACAGTGCTTGAATATTCTGTCATTTTTTCAGTCTTTGTTCTCTTTGGTTTTCAGTTTTCAAGGTTTTGAGATGTTGTCAAGCTCAGATGTTCTTTCCTCACCTGTGTCTAGTCTACTAATAAGCTCATCAAAGGTACTCTCCATTTCTATTGCAGCATTTTTTTATCTCTAGAATTTCTTTTTGGTTTATTTTTAGGATTTTTATGTCTCTGCTTACACAGCCTATCTGTTCTTGCATGCTACTTCATCCATTAGAGCCCCTAGCATATCAATCATAGTTGTTTTAAATTTGCTGTCTGATAATTACCGCATCTTGAAATGTCTGGTTCTGATGCTTGCTCTATCTCTTCAAATTGTGTGGGTTTTGTTTTGTTTTGCCTTTTGATATACCTTGTAATTTATTCTTGATAGCTGGGCATGATATACTGGGTACAAGGAATTGGTATAAAGAGACCTTAGTAATGTAGTGTTGTGTGGGAGGAATGGAAGTGTTCTATGGTTCTGTGATTAGGTCTCAGCCATTTAGTGAGTCTGTGCCTCTATACTGTGAATCTTTACAAGAGTTTCTCTTTTTTTTTTTTTGCCTCCTCAGTAATGTGGCACATTAACATGGCTAGAGTGGGCTGGAGTTGGACATTTCCTTTCTCCTACATGGACAGATAGAGTTAGCTAGAGTTGAGTGTTTTACTCTCCCAAGTTAGTCTGTGATAATCCCAGAGGTTAGGCTCTTGTTAACTCTTTCCAGAAGAGCAAACCTTGTTAATAAGAATAAATTTTTTCTGTATATTTCAAAAGAACCATTTTTCCCCTCCCTCTGCTGGAAGCAAAGAGGTATTTTTCTGCAGTATTTACTACAGCAGTCTGGTCAACCTCCTATTGGTAAATCTCACAATATTGTAGGTGACCCTTATGACTCAGTCTCCTTTGAATTTTTAGCTCTCTGAATTGTGGACACTGAGCCTCCACAGGTTTGTCAATTACAGTTCAGGTTTTTCTACCCCAACATGGGTTCCTGTGGTGGTTTCTAATCTGGAGTCTACTCTGGTAAGAGGTGACTCCCTATATTCACTTACAGGTCTCTCCAATATTGGGGGCAGTGATTTGCCTTGTGTCATTGCCTGTCTTAGGGATATAAGAATAATTGTTGATTTCTCAGTCTGTTCAGCTTTTTACTTCTTAGGTTGAAGTGGTGACTTCCAAGTGTCTTACATGCAGAACCAGAAACTGGGCAAGAATATCCTTTAATAACCATTGTATCTTTTATGAAGTCAGTAGTATCTCATTTTATTCTCCCAAATTACATATATTTGCTTTTAATGCTGAGAATTTTCTGTGAAGATACATATATGTGTGTGTACATGTATTTCTTACCGCCTTTTAACAATAATGTCTGAATCTGATTACTTTCCCATGTTTTTATGGAATGTTTCTCTTGAGTTTCCTTCAGTCTTCCCAAAGAAACACTACCACCCAAGAGGAAAAAAAAACAGAATCAACAGAAACACAATTTGTAAAAGCTGTTTAAGCCTTTAAATGCTAGTCAAATAATATAATATGTTTCTGCTCTCAACAATAGTCAAAGTTATTCAAATAAAAATAGAAGCTCTAGCTCCAGTACTACTGTTGGTGTTGAATTATTGGATGTAATTTTTCCTAGGGAACAATAAGGCTAGAAGTGAAAGACATATGAGGTGTTTGGATATTTCTGATTGACTGATTCTTAAGTATATACCATTTTGAAGTGTCCTTTTCTCAGCACATAAACTGTAATATAGAGATTGTATATCATTGCTCAGAGTATATATGATTAGAAAATTGTTCATTTGTTTAAATATACTTATGTTGATCATTTTTGTTGAGGATAATAGATGATAATGTGCATCATAAAATGACACATTGATACTGTACACAAAATTCTCTTATTTTTCTCTTTCATACACATACACACACACAAAGACATGTATGCACTCACACATACTAAATACTCTTTAGTTATAAGGCATATAGCTGATCCTATAAGAGGAGGGAATTTGTCGTTTTTAATTATTTTTTTCTTCTTGCAGATCATTAGGCTGCTAATAGTTGCTTCTCTAAAGTTCTTATTAATATTTGGTTACAAAGCCAAAGATTTTTTCTCAAAATCCCTGTCATTCAATTAATTCAAGAGCAAGTATTGTTAAATTACACCCAGTGGTGGTACTCATCATCTGGCAAATCAAACTAGGTCCTCATTATAACACTTCCTCTGAATGAGCTTACAGTTTCTCTCCTATACAAAGTGCCCAGGCTTGTGCCCTTCAGGGTATGGAATCTGTTAAATAACTATAAGGATCAAAAAGATCTCAGCCTTAAATATGGTGTTCTGGTTTGTTAGCAGTGTGATAACAGACAAGCCACATGACTTCTCCAAGATATCTTATGAGCTGTGAACTATATCAATTCACAAAATTGTCTTGAGGATGAAGTGAGAGAAGAACCTGGAAGTAGTTTCTAATTAAAGTGTTATACAAGTATGAAGTATTAATATTTCTGTTACATGGAAACGGATTAGTTTCTAGAGTATTTTTAAAATCTTATTAAAAAATTCAGTACTTTCTGAATTTTTTATTGTTGTTAACTCATTTGTTTTATTGAGGACCAGCAAGCCTTATTGCTCAGCAGCCTCACTTATTCAGTACATGAATTCAGGTTTCTGTTTTCTGGAAGAAAGCTCTTATACATAATGAAAAGGTGGAGATCTTATTTACATGCAAAAATTCTACTGTCATTGTTGTCACTCCCTTTTGCTTTGCAGATTCAGAAACATCCAATAAAACTCAGCTAGGATTACATAGCTATGATTTAAAATCATTTTTTTCTTTATGTTTTGTTAAATGATGCTAAGGCCAGGTTCAGAGAAATAGAAGTAGTTTTTAAAAAATTTAAAAAGTAAATTGTCAATTCATTTCCAAGTTGTTGGTAAGGCTAAGGTGAATATAGAAAATGGAACAAGAGCTAAGAATTTGTATTATGCTGAACATCACATTAATATATTAGTAAAGACTCATTGTACATGCAAATCCTTTACAATTACTTATTAAACCATTCAATCTATATGGAAGTAGACAGATGCTGTCAAACCTACTTTCTAGGTAATAACTTGAATCACAGGCAAAGTCCCAAGCAGTGCCAAGACAGAAATGGAAACTTTTTGCTTTTGCTGATATTTTTCTTTAACTATATTTCCTAATCTTTTTCCATTCAGTGGAAAAAAATTCTTAGTGTTTCAGGGGAAAAGGTAAAACCAAAACTAGTATCTGTGACTAATGGACATAATGTAGATGTTTTGACTTAAGTACAGTAAATATCTTTTTTAGTAAAATATTGAGATCACTACTTCCAATTTTGGAATGTATGTAAAGTGAGTTATATGTTGGCTAAGTTTTGAGGTATAGTGTTCCTTAATTACAGAGAAAGGTGTTAACAAACAAGAATTGAAGAAAAAATCAATTATCAATGTTTGATTTTAGAGATGGACCTTCAATAAGCATTTTCTTCCTGAGCCAGACAACATTGGGTGATATTAGAAGTCAAATATATGGCTCTTACCTACCCATTGAAGAACTCATGATTCCTCCCTACTTTCTCCCTACCTTCTTATTGTGAACTGTATTACATATATGTGAATAAAACACATATGCACAGATTAAGAATAATAAAAAGCATTTGTCTACTTACCACATAGAAACAATATCTTAGTAGTCCCTTAGAATTGATATTATGTGCCCCATTCACATTGTACTTCCTTCTTCCAGAGTTAGCCACTCCCTAAATTTTTCTTATTAATATTTATCTTTTTTATAGTCTAACCAATGATATGTGTATCTCTAAATAAAATATTCTTTCTTATTGCTTATTCTTAATAAAGTTAAGTTGAAGTACCATGTATGCATGTATGCATTCTTCTATGACCTGTTTTTTTCTCTGAATATTTTCTTCTTTTGTTTTAGTATGTGATATATTGCTATTCAATGGTTTTAATTTTTTTATTGTGGTAAGTCATACATAACATAAAGTTTACCATTTTAACCATTTTTAATTGTAAAATTCACTGTCATTTAGTACATTCTCATTGTTGTGCAACCATCACCACTATCCATTCCCAGAACATTTTCATCATCCCAAACTGAAACTCTGTATCCACTAAACAATAACTGCTCATTATTCTCTTCCTCCAGTCCCTGGTACCAACCAATCTACTTTCTGTCTCTATGAACTTAACTATTCTTGGTACCTCATATAAGTGAATTTTGTATTATTGTCTTTTGCATCCAGCTTGTTTATTTACCATAATGTCTTCAAAGTTCATCCATGTTGTAGCATGTATCATAATATTTTCCATTTTTAAGGCTGAATAATATTCCATTCTTTGTATAGATCATATTTTGTTTATCTGTTCATCAATGGATATTTGGATTGTTTCCAGCTTTTGACTATTGTGAATAATACTGCTGTGAACATTGATGTACAAATATCTGTTTAAGTCCCTGCTTTCAATTCTTTTGGATATATGTGTAAAATTGGAATTGCTGGATCATATGATTATTTTTGTTTACTTCTTTGAGGCACTATCATACTGTTTACAGAAATTCACCATTTTAGATTCCCATTGGCAATACACAAGGGTTCCAGTTTCTTGACACATTTGCCACACAATACTTGTTATTTTATTTTTTAATAGCCATCCTAATGTGTATACATAGGTAGTTTTGAAAGTCCTAATTTCCTAGATTCTCACCCCAGCTTCCTCTCTTGCCTTATATGTCCTAGTGTTTGTGTCCACCCATAATGTCTTGCTCCAGTCTGTCTGTAGTCCCCCTGCAGCTTTCCAGAACAATGAGGCCTCTTTTCTTACTTGATTTCCAAGACAGGCAGGACAGAAATCAGTCCTTCAGGCAGCCCCCAAAGCAATTAGAATGTTGTAAATAAGATCTGCTCTCCCTGGTTTGAGAGATCAAGAACTGGGAGACTACCCCCTCCAGAGTAAGACTGCTCCAAGACACCAGAAACAGTATGGGGCAACAGTGAATAAATATGTTGTGAAATTTCCTACTACCTTGAATATGGCTTTTTCTTGATTGGGTTTTGCTTGTTTGTTGTAGAACTTTAACTGTTTTCCAGAGATCCTGTAAGATATTTTTCTGTCAATTTATGGTTGTTTACCAATGGGGGAGAGTTTAGAGACTCCTAGTTTGGCATTTGCTATGTCACTTTCTGAATGTTATTTTGTAATAGTTATTCATCTTGATATATTTAGCTGTGGTTTATTGATTTTCTCTCTATTATAGTAGCTTAACCTGTAAATCAATATAGACAACTAAGGTCATAACAATATTGAGTCTTCTGACTTAAGAACAAGGTATACTTCTCTATTTATTTAGGTCTTAAAATTTCTCTGATATTTTGCAGTTTCCAGTGTGCAAAGTGTTTTACAGTTTTTGTCAGGTTTAGCCTAAATTTTTCATATATTTAATGGTATTTTATATGGTAATATTTTATTTCAATTTCTGATTGCTTATTGCTATTATAAAAATACAATAGAATTATTGAATTTGTTATTGCTCTAGCATTCTGCAACCTGTGTAAAACTCATTTATAGTTCTAATCTTTTCTTTTTCTGTATAAATTTTACCAAAATTTCTATATTGATGATCATATTGTCCACAAGTAATGACAACTTTAATTCATCCTTTCCAATCTGAATGACTTTTATTTATTTTTCTTACTTGATTGAACAGAGTAGGATTTTTAGCACAACACCGAATAGGAGTAGGGAGAGTGGTCTTAGGGGGAAGATACTCAGTCTTTCACCATTAAGATGGGTGTTAGCTCTAGAATTTTTGTAGATATGCTTTAATAGGTTGAGGAAGTTCCTTTTACTTTCCTGAGACTTCTTACCAGGAATAGATATTAGACTTTTGTCAAGTGATTTCTCTGCACCTGTTGAGATGATCCTATGTTTTTTTTCTTTTAAAATTTATTACTGTGGTGAATCACATTGATTGATCTTTAATGTTAAGCCATCTTTGCATTCCTGGGATGAACCCAACTCAGTAATTATGTATTATCATTTTTCTGTATTGTTGGATTTGATTTGATAAAATTGTGTTGAGAATTTTGCATCTGTACTCGAGGGATATTAATCTGTAGTTTTATTTTCTTGTAATGTCTTTGACTGTTTTTGATATCAGGTTAATACTGACCTTATAGAATGAGTTGGGAAGTACAACTTCTTCCTCAATTTTCTGGAAGGGTTTGTGTAGAATTACTATTGTTTCTTCCATAAGTGTTTTATAATAGTCATCACAGTAGCCATTTCACACTGGAGTTTTCTTTGTAGAAAGGTTTTTAACTATAATTCATGAAATAGAGAGATATTCAAGTTACTGATTTCTTCTTGAGTGATTTTGGCAGTTTGTGTCTTTCAAGAAATTTGTCTATTTCATTATAGGCATAACATTATTAACAATATTTTCTTATTATTACTTTAAGGGCCATTAAGTCTACTGTATGTCACCTCTCTCATTTCTGTTATTGGAAATTTTTGGCTCCTCCCTTTTTTCCTGATCAGTCTAGTTAGAAGTTTGGCAATTTTAATGTTCTTCTCAAAGAATTAGAGCTTGGTGTTATTGAATTGCTTTACTTTTTCTATTTAATTGATTTTGCTGTACTATTTATTATTTTGTTATCTGTTTTACTTCAGTTTCAATTTCATGTTTGTTCTCCAGCTTCTTAAAGTAGAAATTGATATTATTTTGATATCATTCTTCTTTTCTTATATAGTCATTTAGTACTGTAAATTTTTCCATAAATACTGCTTTATCAGCATCTCACAAATTCTGATATCTCATGTTTTCACTTTCAGGCAATTCCAAATAATTCATAAGTTCTCTTTTGGTATAATATTTTACTTATTTGTTTTTTTAATGTATTATTTACTTTCTAAATTTTGGGGGATTTCCAGAGATCTTTGTTATTAATTTCTAATGTAATTAATTGTGGCCAGAAAAGATATTTTGTATGACTTGAATTCATGTCAATTTATTGAGACTTGTTTTATAACCATAATATAGTCCATCTTGGTTCTCATAGGGAATATTCACAAGAACAGCAACCTAGCAGGTGGCTCCACTCTCTCACCCCCCTCCCTCCTCAACATAAGCAACACTACAAAAAAGGAAATTAAGAGGTGACTCCCCTCTGCCTCACACCCTCCTCAACACAAACAAAAAATCCCCACTCCCTTGGTTTCCCGCTCTGCCTTGCACCAGGTCCCAAGCTTCACTCCCTAAAACTCCCTCCCCCTTGCCTGCTCGCTTGCTGTGCGCATAGGAATGTTACAGATAAAGAAGCAGAAAGATATAAATTGCTCCCTTTTCCTTTGTTCAGGGCTCAGACTTTTTGGGAGATTACTCCCCTCTGAGCCAGCCATGTAAAATTAAAACCTCAATGCTCCAAGACCTCTGAGTGCTGCTTGGTTTTTCTGTTGGTGATCCAGTCCAGGCTTTTTCTTCAGTATTTTCCATAACATTTGGTTCCCTGATGGGGAAACCCAACCACGCTGGCCCTTTGTTGCCACCGGTTTGGGGCAACAGTAGGGCGGTGATGGAACAGGAGATCGCAATGGAGAAGGCATGCCCTGCCTGATCTTTCAACAACCTCCTGCCCAGTTGCCCTGGGCCGGCCCCGCTCTGCTGTTCCCCCCAGACTCAAGGAGTCTTGGCAGGTGAGGACCTGGTTCCGACATCAAATCTGGTAAGGCCCTGGGGGCACCTGTCCCAGCCAGTCCCACCCATTGGGGTGGAAGGGGAGCCTGATCACCTCCCGGAGACTTATTAGAAGTCTCACAGATAGACATTCCCAGGGGGGGACTGTTTAAACTGTTCTGCCTGGGTGTGTGTGTGTGCAGGGCGGCTGAAGTCATTCAATCTGCACTGAATCTGTGATTCTACAGCCTGTGCTATGGAATCTGAGTGGGCCCTCACCCATTATCGCAGCCAGCCATCACGGCATATAGGTGATTCAGCTTCAGCAGACCTGGCCTGGGACTTATACAGTTGCACCTTAGCCAAGGCTGGCCAAAGTCTCCTCAAGTAGTGCAAATGGACAGGCATCTGACTGGTCTCCTCTCTAGAGGAAGCACCCCTCCCTTGTCTGTTGTCACAGCACCATCCATGGACACATCATGGGGTCAAGGCATAGTAAACCCACAGTCCTTGACACTATGATCAAGAATTTCAGGAAGGGATTTTCAGAAGACTACAGAGTGAAATTAACTCCTGGCAGGTTGAAAGCCCTATGTGAATCTGAATGGCCCACCTTTACTGTATGGTGGCCTCCAGAAGGGTCTCTAGATGTCCCAACAGTCCTTCAGGTCTGGTGGGTCATCATTGGAGATCCAGGTCATCTTAACCAGATCCCGTAGATTGATTCCTGGTTAGGAATTGCCCAGACCCTTCCCCCTTGGGTACAGTTCACTTGAAATAGGCAGGGACAGGGTAGGGTCTTAGTTGCCTCAACAACGAAGCCTGTGAAGAATAAGCAGAGGCCTGAGCCTCTTCACATTTTTGCGGGAGACCTGGAGGAAGAGCTAATATTGCCCCCGCCTTATATGTGCCTCCAAGGCCATCAGCACCCAGGACCCTGGTCCCAGACACCCCACCGCCGTCAGCCTCCCCTTCACCTGCAGAACCAGTGGACCCACTCCCTCCTGGACCAGCAGCCAGACTGTGCCCTAGGCCAGGAGCAGGTGCTTTTCAGATGCCAGTGTGAGAGACATGGGAGCCTGAGTGGTGTGGTGAGGACGGGACCACCCAGCCAGGCTGGTCTGTGCTTTACTACCAACCCTTCTCCATGACTGACATCCTTAATTGAAAACACAACATCCTGTCATACTCAGAGAAGCTGCAAGCCTTGGTTGATCTAATGGAATACCTCTTCCAAACCTATCGGCCAACCTGGGAAGACTGCCAACAGCTTCTCCACACCCTGTTCAACATGGAGGAGAGGAGGTGGATTATAAAAGGGGCCTGCCAATACCTGGAAGAGCACACACCAGCCGGGGTCCTTGATTTAGGAGCATAGCAGAAATTGCTGTCCTTGAGGAGTGCCCCAACTGGGACTTCACCACCCCAGAGGGACAGCACCATATCCACCAATATCAGGATGCCCTTCTCCAGGGAATCAAAGCCGGGTCCAAAAAGCCTATGAACATGACTAAAGTTTCTTCAGTCACTCAACAACCAGAAGAGTCTCCTGGGTACTATTATGAGAGACTGTGTGAAGCTTATCACATCTATACCCCATTCAACCCTGAGTCACCAGGGAGCCAACAGATGATAAACACCTCATTCGTAGACCAAGTTGCCCCAGACATCAGACAAAAGCTCCAAAAACTTGAGGGCTTCGCTGGGATGAATATCACTCAGCTGATTGAAATTTCCAACAAAGTATACATGAACAGAGAAGTTCAAGCTGACAATGATGCTGAAAGAAGAATGAAAAAGGCCAGTCTCCTAGCAGCTGCCCTGAAAGAGATAGATGGGCAGAAGGCAGAGAGAAGCCAGCCACCAAGAGGGGGGAAGCCCAGAGCCCCCTTAACCAGGAACCAGTGTGCTTACTGTAAAGAAAAAGGGCATTGGGAGAATGAATGCCCCAAATGAGCCAAAGCCCCGAAGCCTAGTTGCTGCCGGGAGGACCCCCATGGGGAAAGGTTCATTGACCCGGCAGGAGCAGACCCAGATTGACAAGGCCTGGGCTCTCTCACACTTGGCCCCCATGAGGCCACGGTTTAAATGAAAGTGGGAGTTCAAAACATGACCTTTATGGTTGACACAGGGGCAGAACACTCTGTGGTCACCCTCCCTGTAGCCCCTTTCAGTAAAAGGACTGCAACTGTTCTCAGAGCCACTGGGACAAAAGCAGTCCAGCAACAGTTTTGCCAAACCCACCAATGTGAACTTGGAGGCCACAAGGTTCGACATGAGTTTCTCTACCTGCCCGAGTGCCTCATTCCCCTCCTTGTCCAAGATACACTCTCAAAGCTCAGAGCCCAAATAACTTTTGAACAAACTGGATGCACAAGCCTCAAAGTAAACCCAGACCAAGAAGAGCCAGGGTCCCTTGTACTGGCAATAACCATACCCAGGGATGAGGAATGGAGGTTATTCTGTGTCCAGACCCTCTCAAGTAGCCCACCTGAATTCAGAGCTGCCTTCCCCTCAGTATGGGATGAAGACAAACCACCTGGACTTGCTCATAACCGAGCCCCTGTCATTGTAGAATTGACTCCAGGGGCCCAGCCACAGAGACAGCAGCCATACCCCCTCTCACAAGAGGCTAGAGCAGGCATCCAGGAACACCTGATCAGACTCAAAGAAGCAGGTATTCTAATTGAATGTCAGTCGCCCTGGAACACTCCCCTTCTGCCAGTCAAAAAGCCAGAAGGAGGGTACCAGCCAGTTCAAGACCTGTGAGCCATTAATAGAGTGACTGTTTGTTTACACCCAGTGGTCCCAAACCTGTACACCCTCCTCAGTCAGATCCTGGGGTCTGCCAAATGGTTCACTTGTCTAGATTTAAAGGATGCCTTTTTCTGCCTCCAGCTTGCCCCTCAAAGCCAGCTCTTGTTTGTCTTTGAATGGACTGAACCAGACATGGGGCGGCAGATGCAATTAACCTGGACACGGCTTCCACAAGGGTTCAAGAACTCACCCACTCTCTTTGGAGAGGCATTATGCGGCTGTGGACCTTGCCAACTTTCTGAGGGAAGCTACACATTGCGCCCTCCTCCAGTATGTAGATGACATCCTCCTTGCCAGTGACACCCAGGAAAATTGTGTGAAAGGCACAAGGGGCCTCCTGTAGCTCCTGTCTGACTCAGGATACTGAGTCTCATGGAAAAAGGCACAAATATGCCAACAGCAAGTCTGGTACTTGGGCTTCCTCCTCACCCAGGGAAAGAGGGAACTAGGGCCAGAGGGGAAGAAGGTCATCATCTCCATATCCCAGCCCCAGACAAAGAAAGGCATATGAGAGTTTTTGGGAGCTGCCAGATTCTGCAGAATCAGGATTCCTGGGTTTTTAGCAATGGCAAAATGCCTCTATAGTCTCCTGGGGGGGCCAGAGTGAGAGTCCACTGTCTGGACAGAAGAAGCAAGGGAGATAAGTTTTTGTTTCCTGGAAATAAAAACTTCACCAGCCCTAGGTTTGCCAGATATATAGAAAACCCTTCAGCCTCTTTGTACATGAAAAATACAAAGTAGCCCTCGGGGTTCTCACACAGACTTTCGGGCCTTGGCAGTGGCTGGTTACAGACCTGTCAAAGAGACTGGACCCAGTAGTAACAGGATGGCCACCCTGCCTCAGGGCACTGGCAGCCACAGTTCTACTCATTAAGGAAGCAGATAAACTCATTCTGGGACAAGAACTGAATGTTAAGGTCCCCCATGCTATTGTGTCCTTCCTGAACATGCAAGGACACCGCTTCCTCTCCAACTCCTGGCTGGCACAATAGCAAGGGCTCCTCTGTGAAAACCCATGAGTCACTTTAGAAACAGTGCAGACACTGAATCCAGCAACTTTCCTCCCCACTGAAGAAGGGAAACTGGATCATGACTGCTCTGAGGTAACTGATGAAGTATATGCAAGTCATCCAGATTTGTGAGATCAAGCAATACAAAATCCAGAACTCACACTGTTCAGTGATGGCAGCAGTTACGTACAAGAGGGTATCTGAAGAGCAGGTTATGCAGTAACTACTGCCACTGAGGTCTTAGAAGCAAGCCCTGCCTACAGGATAGTCAGCACAACGAGCTGAACTGTATGCATTAACCCGATCCCTCACCATCAGCAAGAGCAAAAGAGTCAATATCTACACAGACTCTTGATATGCCTTTGTCACTGTACACATACATGGGCAATCTACAAAGAAAGAGGTCTCCTCATAGCAGCAGGAACAGCAATAAAAAATGAAGAAGAAATACTAAAACTCCTCGAGGCTGTCTGGCTCCCAAGGGAAGTAGCAATTCTGCACTGCAAAGGACACCAAAAGGGAAACAACCCTATAGCACAGGGGAATCGGATGGCAGATGAAGCTGCCAAAGCAGCAGCCAGTAAGGAGGTAGGGAGAGCTCCTTCCCTCACTATGGCCCTAACACCCCCAGTGGAGGCCCCTACACCCAGGTACACTGAAAAGGAGAAAGACTGGGCCATAACTGAAGAAGCCACTTTAACTGAAAACGGATGGTGGATGTTTCCAGACAGACTTATCTTTGTCCCAACTGCAACTGGGAGGCAACTGGTCAGTCAATACCATCAGCTCACCCTCATGAGAAAAACTGCACTGGAGGCCCTCCTCAAAAGCAATACTACATCAGCCAGTTGCCAGCACTATGCCGAGCAGTGAGTGAGCAGTGTGTAACTTGTGCCAGAAATAATGCTCGGTCTGTGCCACGACTCCCACCTGGTGTCCAAAGGGTGGGAGTTGCCCCCTTTGAAGACCTTGAGATAGACTTCACGGATGTCCAGCGAAGCAGGGGACTCAGATGCCTCCTAGTAATAGTGTGTACATACTTTGACTGGGTCGAAGCCTTCCCAACCAGAACAGAAAGGAACAGAACAAAGTCCTCCTGAGAAATTGTGCCCCGGTTTGGCCTACTGTCCACAATCCACAGCGACAATGGGCCTGCCTTTGTTGCAGATGTAGTGAATATGTTAACTAAATCCCTCAACATTACCTCAACATTACCTGGAAACTTCACACTGCATACAGACCACAGAGGTCAGGGAAAGTAGAGCGAATGAATCGCACCCTTAAGGGAACCCTAGCTAAGTTTTGCCAAGAAACTGGCCTCCTGTGGCCAGATTTATTGCTCCTGGCTCTCCTGCATGCTCACTGCACACCTGGAACTCAAGGTTTTTCCACTTTTGAATTAATGTATGGACGCCCTTCCCCATGTCTACGAAGCATCCCAGGGAACCTACACCAAATAGGAGATAAGGGAGCAAGAGAACAGCTCTGAGCATTAGGAGCCACCCTAAATAAGCTACAACAATATACCATAGAAAGAGCCCCAATCTCTCTAGGAACCCCAGTACATTACTTCCATGCTGGGGACTCAGTCTGGGTTAAAGATTGGAAAAAGAATCCCCTCAAACCTCAGTGGACTGGCCCCCACATTGTTGTTTTAACTACTCCTACTGCCCTCAAGGTTGCAGGCATCACTCTGTGGGTCCATCATTCCAGAGTGAAAAGGGCCCATCATCCTGAAGAAGAAGCATATCAGTGGAAGGCCCAGCCAGACCCCCAGAATCCTCTCCGCCTCCGCATCCAATGATCACCCTCTGACTAATGGACACCTGCACGCCGTGGATCCTGGTTCTTGCCAGAGTGGTGTCTTTCATTCTGGGCATTGGACTCTCTGTTGTTGCCCCCCAGGACTGGACTGGTCTTCAAAAAGTTGCCCTTTCTGTTGTCTATTGGATAATCATGGGTTGTTTTGCTGTGCTTACCTGTTTCTCCTAACTATACTCAAGCCTCAGCCTGCATCTTCCCACTATGTTAGTTTTATATCTTCTTTCTGTTCCCTTTCCTCCACCTCACTTCCAGAGAACCTCTGTGGTTGCATAAATTCAGACAGATGGGGGACTGGATTCAGTGCCTATACCTATATGCCTGCTAAATGTTATGATAAAAATAGGGCTACCCTTTGCCTTAAAGATGGGAAAAGGTACTGGACTGGAACAATAACTAAATGGGACTCAGACTGTGCAGTTAGAGGAAAAAAGGATCTACCATCTGCTGGACCTACCTCACCCACATTGGAATGTCTGATGGGGGTGGGGTCCAGGATCAAGCACGAAGAGACAGAAATGAACAGGTCAAGCAGGTCCTTAAAACACTTTCTAAAGAGCCAGCTTACTGCAGTATTGACCTTTCAGGACTCCGAAAACTAACTCAGACCCTAGTCCCTAACCACCAGGTCAGCCAGGTCATTACAGCAGCAGCCTATGAGTTAATTTGAAACATCAGCAGCCAGATACAAGCCTGCTGGCTTTTCTTGCCCTTAGCCCATAGGGCCTATATTGGAACCCCAGTGCCCTCATACTGGAGCTTCACTCAGGCAGCTGAAAATAATATAGCCCAGAACCAAACCATACTGACTGGTCCAGTAGCTTAGAACATCCAGCTCCAACCTACTGCAGACAACATAATGTGCCTGACCAACTCATAGACAGGTAACATTAGCTATGGCTTCATCCCAGCCAGGTTGTGTTCCAAAAACTACACCACCAATCCATCAAAAACTTAAAAACTTATTGTGCTCCCCACCCCCCGGAGGAATTTTCCTCCTGTGCAGAAGTACCGCATTCTGATGCCTCCAGATGAGCTGGACAGGTTTATGCATGCCAGTCTACGTCACCCCCAATATGTCTGTCCAGTCTGACCAAGAGGTTGAACAAACTCTCGGCCCCTTTACAAGAATACAAAAGCGGGCAGCTCTACGCATGGTTTTGTTGGGTTTGGGAACACTTGCAGGAATTGGAGCTGGGGCAGCTAGCTTAGGCTCTTCACTCCACTGCTATCACAAACCTTCTCAAGAAATAAACAGGGACATGGAAAAGGCTGCGGACTCCCTCACTCCCTCCTTTCCCTGCAAGGTGAGATTAATTCACTTGTGGCAGTCACATTTCAAAACCGGTGAGCTCTAGACCTGCTCACAGCTGAAAAAGGAGGAACCTGTGTATTCCTAGGGGAAGAGTGCTGTTATTATGTAAATCAATTAGGAATAGTGACCACAAAAATCAAAGAACTGAAGGAAAGAATATTAAAAACGGGAAAGGAATTAGAGACAGGCGGGATCTGGGGACTCGCCCAGTGGTTCTTCTGGTTACTTCCACTGGCTGGGCCCCTCATATCCATCCTCCTCATCACTATTAGCCTCTGTGTACTAAATGCCCTCATAAAGTTCATAGAAAACACTGTTACGAATTGAGCCACCACTCATATACTGGCTCTGCAAGGCTATCGGTCTGTCATAAATCAGGATGGTGCCCCCTGAAAATGAAGTGTTTGAAGGGACATGGGGGGCAATGATAGGGAAAATTTACAAGGACAGCAACCTAGTGGGTGACTCCACTCTGTCTCTTCCCCCCTCCTCAACACAGACAACACTACAAGGACAGTAATTTATGAGGTGGTTCCTCTCTGCCTCGCCTCCCTCCTCAACCCAAACAAAAAAAACACTCCCATGGTTTCCAGCTCTGCTGAGCACCGGTTCCCAAGGTTCACTCCCTAAACTTCCTCCCCTTTGTCTGCTTGCTTGCTGTGCACGTAGGAATGTGACAGATAAGGAAGAAAAAAAGTATAAATTGTTCCCTATTCCTTTGTTAGGGGCTCAGACTTTTTGGGAGATTACTCCCCTCTGAGCCCGCCGGTGTGAAATAAAGCCTCAACACTCCAAGACCTCTGAGTGCCGCCAGGTTTTTTCCATCGGTGATCCAGGCTTTTTATTTAGTATTTTCAGTAACAGTTCCTTATGTGCTTAAAAAGTGCTGTTGGAATGTCACTGCTTAGAAGTCTGCTGATAGCTTTATGAACACTCCCTTGTGTGAGATAATATTTTTTCTCTTGATATTTTTAAAATTCTCTGTCTTTGGTACTAAATGGTTTTATTATTTTGTGCCTGACATATCTTGGGGAAGATATCTTTGGACTGAAATTTCGAGATGACCTATTAGCTTCATGAACTTGGATGTGAATATATTATCCCAGATTTGTGAAGTTCACCATTATTTCATTAAATAAACTTTCTACTACTTTACCCCTCTCTTCTCCTTCTGGGACTACCATCATGAATACCATATTTCCATAGGTCCTATAGGCTTCCTTTATTCCTTTCAATTCTTTAAAAATAATTTTTGTTCCTCTGATTGGATAATTTCAATTTGATCTGTCTTTAAGCTTACTGATTCTGTCTGCTGTTCAAGCCTGCTGTTGAAACTCTCTACTTAAATCTTCAGTTCAGTCATCATATTCTTCAGCTCTAAATTCTGTTTTTTTAATGTTGAACTTCTCATTTTTGTTCTTGCAGTTTTCCTGATATCATTAAATTATTTCTCTGTGTTTTCTTTCACCTCTCTGAGCATCTTTAGAACAATCATTTATTTGTTTGTCTTATTTTATTATATTATTTAAAATTTTGGTATCATTAATCTACAATTACAGAAAGAACATTACGTTTACTAGGTTGCCACCTTCACCAAGTCCCCCCCCACGTACTCCTTCACAGTCACTGTCCATCTGTGTATTAAGATGCTGTAGAATCACTTCTTGTCTTCTCTGTGTTGCACAGCCTTCCCCATGCCTCCCCCCCCATTATGCATGATAATTGTAATCCCCCTTTCTTTTTCCCCCTACTTATCCCTCCCTTCCCACCCATCCTCCCCAGTCCCTTTTCCTTTGGTAACTGTTAATCCATTCGTGGGTTCTGTGATTCTGCTACTGTTTTGTTTCTTCAGTTTTTTTCTTTGTTCTTATACTCCACATATGAGTGAAATCATTTGGTACTTGTCTTTCTGTACCTGGCTTATTTCACTGAGCATAATACTCTCTAGCTCCATCCATGTTGTTGCAAATGGTAGGATTTGTTTTCTTCTTATGGCTGAATAATATTCCATTGTGTATATATACTACATCTTTATCCATTCGTCTACTGATGGACACTTAGGTTGCTTCCATTTCTTGGCTATTGTAAATAGTGCTGTGATAAACATAGCGGTGCATATGTCTTTTTCAAACTGGGTTGCTGTATTCTTAGGGTAAATTCCTAGCAATGGAATTCCTGGATCAAATGGTATTTCTATTTTGAGCTTTTTGAGGAACCTCCATACTGCTTTCCATAATGGTTGGACTAATTTACATTCCCACCAGCAGTCTAGGAGGGTTCCCCTTTGTCCACAACCTCACCAACATTTGTTGTCTGTCTTTTGGATGGTGGTGATCCTTACTGTTGTGAGGTGATATCTCATTGTGGTTTCAATTTGCATTTCTCTGATGATTAGCAATGTGGAGCATCTTTTCATGTGCCTGTTGGCCATCTGGATTTCTTCTTTAGAGAACTGTCTATTCAGCTCCTCTGCCCATTTTTTAATTGGATTATTTGCTTTTTGTTTGTTGAGGTGTGTGAGCTCTTTATATATTTTGGATGTCAATCCTTTATCTGATCTGTCATTTATGAATATATTCTCCCATACTGTAGGATACCTTTTTGTTCTACTGATGGTGTCCTTTGCTGTACAGAAGGTTTTTAGCTTGATATGTTCCCACTTGATCATTTTTGCCTTTGTTTTCCTTGGCTGGGGAGATATATTCATGAAGAAGTCACTCATGTTTATGTCCATGAGATTTTTGCCTATGTTTTTTTCTAAGAGTTTTATGGTTTCATGACTCACATTCAGGTCTTTGATTCATTTGGAGTTTACTTTTGTGTATGGGGTTAGACAGTGATCCAGTTTCATTTTCTTACATGTAGCTGTCCAGTTTTGCCAGCACCATCTGTTGAAGACACTGTCCTTTCCCCATTGTATGTCCATAGCTCCTTTATCATATCTTAATTGGCCACATATGTTTGGGTTAATGTCTGGAGTCTCTATTCTGTTCCACTGATCTGTGGCTCTGTTCTTGTACCAGTACCAAATTGTCTTGATTACTGTGGCTTTGTAGTAGAGCTTGAAGTTGGGGAGCAAGATCCCCTCCCACTGTATTCTTCCTTCTCAAGATTGCTTTGGCTATTCTGAGTCTTTGGTGTTTCCATATGAATTTTTGAACTATTTGTTCCAGTTCATTGAAGAATGCCATTGGTAATTTGATAGGGATTGCATCGAATCTGTATATTGCTTAGGGCAGGATGGCCATTTTTACGATATTAATTCTTCCCATTCAGGAGCATAGGATGAGTTTCCATTTGTTAGTGACCTCTTTAATTTCTCTTAAGAGTGTCTCATAGTTTTCAGGGTATAGGTCTTTCACTTCCTTAGTTAGGTTTATTCCTAGGTATTTTATTCTTTTTGATGCTATTGTGAATGGAATTCCTTTCCTGATTTCTCTTTCTAATAGTTCATTGTTAGTGTATAGGAAAGCTACAGATTTCTGTGTGTTAATTTTGTATCCTGCAACTTTGCTGAATTCCGATATTAGTTCTTGTAGTTTTGGAGTGGAGTCTTTAGGGTTTTTTATGTACAATATCATGTCATTTGCAAATAGTGACAGTTTGACTTCTTATTTACCAGTCTGGATTCCTTGTATTTCTTTGTTTTGTCTGATTGCCGTGGCTAGGACCTCCAGTACTACGTTGAGTAACAGTGGGTAGAGTGGGCATCCCTGTCTGGTTCCTGATCTCAGAGGAGAAGCTTTCAGCTTCTCGCTGTTCAGTATGATGTTAGCTGTGGATTTATCATATATGGCCTTTATTATGTTGAGGTACTTGCCCTCTATGCCTATTTTGTTGAGAGTTTTTATCATGAATGGATGTTGAATTTTGTCAAATGCTTTTTCCCGATCTGTGGACATGTTCATGTGGGAAATTGGTCTAGGGTAAAGCATCTCCCAGAGGGGTGGAGCCTTCCACAGTCTTCCCCAAGAGATAGAAGACTGCTTAGAGTCCATGAGTGGCCATGTAGCAGCTGTAGGATCTCTTTTCCTTGAGATGCTGGAAAATGTTATCAAGGAGAGAGAGACTTTGGCAGGAGAGAAACACACTTCAGCATTACTTGGAGGAGCTAGGTGATGACCTATAAAATGCCGTTAAGGAAGAGAGACAGTTATTGAGAAGACAGGTCATACTCCTGGAATATTCCCTAGTAGCAGCAAGGGAGGAGGCAGCCAGAGAATTCGCATTGCAAAATGTCATGGAGGAGGGGGAGGAAAGAGCATTGCCTTCAGTCCCAGAGATGGTAGAGGAGGTGTTGGGAGAGGATGAGGGGGTGGGGCCAAGAGTCAATCTGTTGCTGAAGCCACTGCCTGAGGCACCAGCCTCTCCTCTCTTAAAAGCCCACCCAGTTGTAATGAAAAAAGTAAAAACACAACTGAAGGCTCCTCAGGGGGATGAGATGCCCCATCTCCAGGTTGTGGAGCACTCCATTCTCTTCCCCAATACCCAAGATTAGCTGGTGGACATGAGCTTCAGATATATAGGCAGAAGCAATTGGAACCTCTGCCTACATGGCTTTTAATTTTCTGGGATATGAGGGTGGAAAACATTGTTATTTTGGGTTCTGAAATGAGTAGATTGGCTACCCTGATGACTCACCCTTCCCTCCAGCAGCTGTTGTAAAGTCCCCATCACACCTCAGGGAATCAGGCACTTCTGGATTGACTGACAGCTGCCATCAGGGCAGGTTGGCCTAATCAGGGTGATTTACCATACTTATCCACTAGCTGGAAAATGTATGCAGAGTTCCAGCAGGTATTGCAGAAATTGGGCATGAAAAATATCATCTCTAATATGGACCCCCCCCTCAGGGTCCTGAAGAGGAGTTGTTCACCATAGGAATGAGAAATCTGGTGCTCCATACAGCTACCCCATCTCTCTTTGGGTCCCTAGTGACTATTCTTGCCCCCCACATAGGGCCATAAATGAGGCTGAGACAGGGACCCTGGGTGTAGACAGAATAGGGTGACGGCCTCTGCAAAAAGCAAGGCAGCATATTTGCAGTCAGAGCAATGTAACAATGGGCAAAGAAGTCCCTACTGAAACCCTATGTTAAACATTAAGCTGTAGAATCATTCTTCAGTGAGATCAGCTAATGCTCCCCAGATAAAGAAGAGTAGCACATGTTTTATTATGCTAATCATTTGTAACCATGTGTAAAATTCACTTTAACAAACTGAAAGGCCCAGGCATATCTATGTGCTGTCTTTCCTCCTTCAGATCTGAGGAGGTGATTTTGCAGACTGAGCAATTAACTTAGCATGCAGACCCAGCTGTAGACGACATGGTAAAAGGCAGGAAGAATTCCATCTTAAAGATAAGATTGCATTTTAACACCCAGGAAGTTCAAGAGGCAGGATTCTTTAGCAAATAGACAATACCTCAGCCCACCTTGGGGGCTGGGCAGGCAGCCTTTTGATGTGCTCCCGGACCAAGGCACCGGTGTCCCGGAGAGAAATCAAGGCAGGAAATTCCGTACGTTAAATTAATTTTTAATATTCAGGGACCACTTTACAAGTCCACACCCCTAAGTTTGTTCATGTTCTTGAAAAATCCTCAACTGCCTATAAAACCCCCTAGACAACACACCACTATGGGCCCTCTTGTCCCTTCCTGGTGTGAGCCAGGAGCTCTATCCTTTCACTTTATCTCTAAATAAAAGCCTGTACCTTGCTCTCCTACCTAGACTGTTTGTGAAGCTCATTCTTTGGCTTCATGAACAAGAACCCCGGTATCAAGGCCACTCATACTTTAGCAGATCTGGAGGAGGTTGAAACAAGAGCACAGAAGGAAGTACGGGCTACAACTGAAAGGAGAGGTGCAAAGGGCCCCGTGAAGTTCTTGAGGACCCAGATGTGGGTTAATTTGATAAAGGCCAGGGTAGTGAAGGAAAAACATCATGGGCAGCCCAATAGGATCTTGTTAGGACTGTGGCACCATTGAAACCAGAGCAGTAGGGCGCTAAATGTGGAGTCATGTGGTGGCATCAGATTTGACTGAATGTGATGTGTCTTCCACTCAGGTTTTGGCTCACATCACTAACAACTGTGTGGTACTTGGTGAACACTGCATGGTATTTGTAGTATCTTCCAAGGGCAGATGGGGTCCTCAGCAATGCCTCCAGATCCAGCAACTAGAAACAGGGGCAAGCAGCAGTGTTGACCAGAGCCAGCAGTATGTACACACACTGGTCTATGAGGGCATGCTGCAAGTGCCTGTCAGTGGCAGGGGCCGGTCATAGTCACAGATGTAGTGGTGTGAGCCAGTGTAGGCGGCACGGACAAGGTTCAAGTACAGGTTCATTGGCAGCTGTGGGGATCCTGGCTGTATGTTCTCCCATGGGTGCACACTCTCCCTCCAGATATTCACCCTTTAGTGTGTGCTGCTGATGGGAGTTCAGCAGATGGTGAGCAAGTACACAGCTGAAGTGGCTAGCCCCAAGCATGAAGATGGTGGTGGAGATATCGAGGTGGTCTACATTGTTTCTTGAACTCATGCAGCTGCAGAGGCCTGAGATGACTGTTGGCACAGTTCTTGGGTTCTGGTGGGGGGGGGAAGAGAAGGATCAGGGAGATAATTAAGCAGCTAGTGTCCTGCACTTGGACAGCTGCAGAAGCATAAGCTGGTTATCATGTTCTTGGGGCTATGTTTGGGGAAGAAGGGAGGAGCTGGAGGGATTATGGTGGCTGATATTCACAATCATAAATACCTGTGGGGCAAAAAGCTGTGCCAGCAGTTGGTTTTGTCAATGTTGAAATCTGCTGAGTTTGCCTGCAGAGTTGGTCTCTGTGAACCATGATTATTTCAGCTGTGTGGTTGCTATACATAGCTCCTGCTTTCCTTCCTTGTTCCTAGCCATTTGGGTACACCTCATTTTGTCTATTTGGGTTGGATGAATCTGAAGCAGGACCTACATGTCATATGCTGGAATGCTGGAAAAGCTGGTTGCACACCTCACTTAAGGTTTGTTTAAAGTCAAGTAGTAAGTCCAATGTCTGCCTCCTCAGGGACAGTTTCTGTTAATTTCTTGTGTTGTGGTTTTATTTTTTTTTTTGTTTTTTTGCTCTTAATGGGCTATATTTTCTTGTTCCCTTGAGTGTCTAGCAATTTTTGTTGAAAACTGATCATTTTGAATATTTAAACTTGGCTATTTTGTAAATTATATTCTCCCTACTCCCCAGGATATTTTACTGACTTGCTTTGCACTGTAGTTATTTGTTTAGTGATTTTTCTAAACTATTTCTTTAAAGACAAATTTTGTTGTGTGGTCTCTGAAGCCTGTGTTCCTTTAGTTTAGTAATATGGTAGTGGTTTGACAGAATTGCCTTAAAAGGAGCCCAAAAAATTAAGAAGTAAAGAAAATACATATTCTCCACATGTATGCAGATTGGCTCTATGGTTTGGCAGTTTTCTGATTCTTAAACAGGACATTTACAACTCAGCCTTAGCCTCCTTTACTTCCCACATTGAGCCTAAAGATTAGCCAAATGTTAAAGCTTATAGGCTTCCTAGGTCTTTTCTGAGCATGTGTCCCATACTGGGCATGCATGTAGCTTGCTAGATTTCATGAAATATGTGAGAACTCTTCAAAGTATCTCACTCACCATCATTTCACCCAGGCATTGTGTGGCCTTTTTTTGCCTCAACTGTTTTTCTTTCTTTTTGGCCCCAGGTGGCATTGGGTTTTTTATTTTCTATTCAATGTTTTAGATAAATATCCCCCACACAGCTACTTCCTCACCATAGTCTATTTCTGAGTAAAAAAAAAACTCATGCTCCTCATGTCATTATTTTAGGAACATACACTTTGGTCAAAACAGATTAACACAATTCCTTTGGAACAAGGTTTCCTCTGCTTCCTCTGTAATATGATACCCACAGTAAGTATCACCATACTGAAGAGGGCTTTTGAACAAGGCTAAGTTAAACCCCACAAAGATATCCTGCCATGTTTCAGTGGACTTTCTCCTGATTAATAATTCATTTAGTTGTTGTAAACCTTTGACTGTTTTTCCAGGGTTCTGGCAAGATTGACTCTAACAGTTTTTTTGTCAGGTGTTTCAGTGTTTTCTCTGATGTCACTCATGAGAAAATTTTGATATTTTTATTATCTTACAAATTCTATTACTCAATGAATAGAACACAATTTCCCCTGACAATGTCATTGTGATTAAACATCTTGTATACATGTATAATAAATATCCAACTTTGGCTTTATTTTTCCATTAAATTCGTTCTTGAGTAGTTTCATGTTAATATTCAACTTAAATATTGAATCTTATTTTCTTGTTTTTTGTTGTAGTTTCAGAAATGCATAACTTTGGGAAAAATTGCTCAGCACAAGATATATAAAAATTATACTTCAATATTTACACTCATCTCAGGGAACATTTTGACTTCAAGCATGCAGTCTATGTGCATTTAATTTAACAATATAACTCCTGCTAAAAGTCAAATGGATAGTCAGTGTATGTGCTCTTTCCATCTGATTAAAAGGCAGTATACATTTAAATGTGCTACAAATCTCATTATCATTTAATGGAAAGTCCTTACCATATCATGGTATAGGCAGATACATTTTCTGCTAAAATTTAGGGTAAGCTACTTCAGTATTATCTTACTATAATTATTTTTCAAATACTTTTTTTTTCTTTTTTCAGATTTATTTATAAGTATTTCACATTTTTTGGCATGTAAATTTAGCAACTCTGAATGTAGGTTTTTTTTGAGAGGGCATCTCTCATATTTATTGATCAAATGGTTGTTAACAACAATAAAATTCTGAATAGGGGACTCAATGCACAATCATTAATCAACCCCAAGCCTGATTCTCAACAGTCTCCAATCTTCTGAAGCATAACAAACAAGTTCTTACATGGTGAACAAGTTCTTACATAGTGAATAAGTTCTTACATGGTGAACAGCGGAAGGGCAGTCATATCACAGAAACTTTCAGTTTTGATCACGCATCATGAACTATGAACAATCAAGTCAGATATGATTATCCATTTGATTTTTATACTTGATTTATATGTGAATCCCACATTTCTCCCTTATTTTATTTATTTTTACTAAAATGCTGAAGTGGTAGATAGATGCAAGATAAAGGTAGAAAACATAATTTAATGCTGTAAGAGGGCAAATGTAGATGATCAGGCCTGTGCCTATAGACTAAGTATTAATCCAAGCTAGACAAGGGCAAAAAAACATCCACAGATGCAGAAGATTTCTCTCAAAACAGGGGGAATGAGGTTCTAAGCCTCACCTCTGTTGATCCCCAATTTCTCACCTGATGGCCCCCCTGTAACTGTGCCTGTCTTAGGTTGTTTCTCCATTGAAGAATCTTACCCATCTCTGGCTAACCAGACATCTTCTGGGGCCATATAGGGAAATGCAAAGTTGGTAAGTGAGAGAGAACAATATTCTTTGAAAAGGTTAGCTTTTTACTTCTTTGCAGATTTATGCCCTGTGACTTCTATGCCCAGCATTTCTCTTGAGGTATCTTTACCACTTGGAAGAATTATGATACTCAGTAATTTTCGATATGAGGCATGAATTCTACTAACGGGTTGTAATTAGGAAGGAAGAAGAAAAACTATAGAAATAGCAGATGGAAGAAAACATGGGAATATTGATTATTTCTTTGACATAACTTCTTGTAGAGTAACATAAGCATGTATAGGTTTTAACAAACTACTAATTAAATTGTGTACACACATTAACAGAATAGGAATACAAATACATAACAAAAGCAGACCTACAATTACCAGCCATATCCAGTGAAACCAAGAAAACCAGTTAGGTACTCTAGGCATTTGTGAAAACTGATCAATAATATGGTGGATATTGTCTAACTGAATTTGAATAGTTTCAGAAAAATCAGATAAATTAAAACAACACATTCCTGGGAACTGTTCACATCCCATATGTTCTTTTAACAATAGATAGTCTACAGTCACATGATTTTGGAGCACTGCAACTTGCACTTCTCCTAATTCTTGGTTAAGTTCTGACAATATAGATCCAGTCAAATTTGTTGTTTTACTGTATGCACAGGCCAGCTTAGATAATCCCTTCTTCATTCCAATGGCAAGTCCAGGAACCAGTGGGATGAATTCAGCTACAACTGCAACAGCACCAGGATATTTGTTAAAGTTTTTTGATGATCATCTTCTGGAATGACTCTTCCAGAGGATGTTGATGTTGGATGTTCTTCATATCGTATCTTAATTCGTTTATTGGGTAGCCAAATTAGGCATTGATCCTCTGTATAAACACAAACAAACCCTTTGCCCACACTTTGATATGACCTTTATACCATTGTGAAGAACCTACTGGAGACCACTACACAGGAACTGCTTTTTTTTTTAAGAGAAAGAAATATTATCAGAAAAATGTACTTCCATAGCTGATCATCCGACACCCTTTAAAAGATCAAAATTAAGGATATATAAAGCATGCATTAATCATTGATTTGCAGTTAATTTTATCCTATCAGTGAGTAATCCCCTCCTTTTCTTTGTTATCATTAATCTACAATTACATGAAGAATATTATGTTTACTAGGCTCTCCCCTACACCAAGTCCCCCCCACATACCCATTACAGTCACTGTCCATCAGCATAGCAAAATGTAGAATCGCTAGTTGTCATCTCTGTGTTGCACAGCCCTCCCCTTTCCCCCACACCCCACATTCTACATGCTAATCATAATACCCCTTTTCTTCTTCCCTGCCCTTATCCCTCCCTACCCTCCCATTCTCCCCAGTCTCTTTCCCTTTGGTAACTGTTAGTCCATTCTTGGATTATGTGATTCTGCTTCTGTTTTGTTCCTTCAGTTTTTCCTTTGTACTTATACTCGACATATGAGTGAAATTATTTGGTATATCTCTTTCTCCACCTGGCTTATTTCACTCAGCATAATACCCTCTAGCTCCATCCATGTTGTTTCAAATGGTAGGATTTGTTTTCTACTTATGGCTGAATAATATTCCATTGTGTATATGTACCACATCTTCTTGATCCATTTATCTACTGATGGACATTTAGGTTGTTTCCATTTCTTGGCTATTGTAAATAGTACTGTGATAAACATAGGGCTGCATCTGTGTTTTTCAAACTGGAGTGCTGCATTCTTAGGGTAAATTCCTAGAAGTGGAATTCCTGTGTCACATGGTAAGTCTATTTTGAGGACCTCCATACTGCTTTCCACAATCGTTGAACTAATTTACATTCCCACCAGCAATGTAGGAGGGTTCCCCTTTCTCCACAACCTCACCAACATTTGTTGTTGTTTGTCTTTTGGATGGTGGTGATCCTTACTGGTGTGAGGTGATATATCATTGTGGTTTTAATTTGCATTTCTCTGACAACTAGCAATGTGGAGCATCTTTTCATGTGTCTGTTGGCCATCTGACTTTCTTCTTTAGAGAACTGTATATTCAGCTTCTCTGCCCATTTTTTAATTGGATTATTTGCTTTTTGTTTGTTGAGGTGTGTGAGGTCTTTATATATTTTGGATGTCAAGCCTTTATTGGATCTATCATTTACAAATATATTTTCCCATACTGTAGGGTACCTTTTTGTTCTATTGATGGTGTCTTTTGCTGTACAGAAGTTTTTCAGCTTGGTATAGCCCCACTTGTTCATTCTTGCTTTTGTTTTCCTTGCCCAGGGAGATATGTTCAAGAAGAGGTCACTCATGTTTATGTCTAAGAGATTTTTGCCTATGTTTTTTTCTAAGAGTTTTATGGTTTTATGACTTACATTCAGGTCTTTGATCCATTTCGATTTACTTTTGTGTATGGGATTAGACAATGGTTCAGTTTCATTCTCTTACATGTAGCTGTCCAGTTTTGCCAGCACCATCTGTTGAAGAGACTGTCATTTCCCCATTGTATGTCCATGGCTCCTTGATTGAATATTAATTGACCATAGATGTTTGGGTTAATGTCTGGAGTCTCTAATCTGTTCCACTGGTCTGTGGCTCTGTTATTGTGCCAGTACCAAATTGTCTTGATTACTATGGCTTTGTAATAGAGCTTGAAGTTGGGGAGTGTGATTCCCCCCACTTTATTCTTCTTTCTCAGGATTGCTTTGGCTATTCAGGGTCTTTGTTGGTTCCATATGAATTTTTGAACTATTTGTTCCAGTTCATTGAAGCATGTTGCCAGTAATTTGATAGGAATTGCATCAAATCTGTATATTGCTTTGGGTAAGATGGCCATTTTGACGATATTAATTCTTCCTAGTCAAGAGCATGGGATGAGTTTCCATTTGTTAGTGTCCTCTTTAATTTCTCTTAAGAGTGTTTTGTAGTTTTCAGGGTATAGGTCTTTCACTTCTTTGGTTAGGTTTATTCCTAGGTATTTTACTCTTTTTGATGTAATTGTGAATGGAATTATTTTCCTGATTTCTCTTTGTGTTGGTTCATTGTTAGTGTATAGGAAAGACACAGATTTCTGTGTGTTAATTTTGTATCCTGCAACTTTGCTGTATCCCAATATCAGTTCCAGTAGTTTTGGAGTGGCATCTTTAGGGTTTTTTATGTAGAATATCATATCATCTGCAAATAGTGACAGTTTAACTTCTTCTTTACCAGTCTGGACTCCTTGTATTTCTTTGTTTTGTCTGATTGCCGTGGCTAGGACCTCCAGTAATATGTTAAATAACAGTGGGGAGAGTGGGCATCCCTGTCTAGTTCCCGATCTCAGAGGAAAAGCTTTCAGCTTCTCACTGTTCAGTATGATGATGGCTGTAGGTTTATCATATATGGCCTTTATTATGTTGAGGTACTTGCCCTCTATACCTATTTTGCTGAGAGTTTTTATCATGAATGGATATTGAATTTTGTCAAATGCTTTTTCAGCATCTATGGAGATGATCATGTGGTTTTTGTCCTTACTTTTGTTGATGTGGTGGATGATGTTGATGGATTTTCGAATGTTGTACCATACTTGCATCCCTGGGATGAATCCCACTTGGTCATGGTGTATGATCCTTTTGATATATTTTTGAGTTCGGTTTGCTAATATTTTATTGAGTATTTTTGCATCTACAGTCATCAGGGATATTGGTCTGTAATTTTCTTTTTTGGTGGGGTCTTTGCCTGCTTTTGGTATTAGGGTGATGTTGGCTTCATAGAATGAGTTTGGGAGTATTCCCTCCTCTTCTATTTTTTGGAAAACTTTAAGGAGAATGGGTATTATGTCTTCTGTGTGTGTCTGATAAAATTCCGAGGTAAATCCATCCAGCCCGTGTGCTTTGTTCTTGGATAGTTTTCTGATTACTGTTTCAATTTCTTTGCTCGTAATTGGTTTGTTTAACTTTTATGTTTCTTCCTTGGTCAGTCTTGGAAGGTTGTATTTTTCTAGGAAGTTGTCCATTTCTTCTAGGTTTTCTCAGCTTGTTAGCATATAGGTTTTCATAGTAGTCTTTAATAATTCTTTTTATTTCTTTGGAGTCTGTCATGATTGTTCCATTCTCATTTCTGATTCTGTTGATGTCTGTTGATTCTCTTTTTCTCTTAATATGTCTGGCTAGAGGCTTATCTCTTTTATTTTCTCAAAGAACCAGCTCTTGGTTTCATTGATTTTTTCTATTGTCTTATTCTTCTCAATTTCAGTTATTTCTTCTCTGATCTTTATTATGTCCCTCCTTCTGGGAACCTTAGGCCTCATTTGTTCTTCTTTTTCCAATTTCGATACTTGTGACATTAGACTATTCATTTGGGATTGTTCTTCCTTCTTTAAGTGTGCCTGGATTGCTATATAATTTCCTTTTAAGAGTGCTTTCACTGCTTCCCACAGAAGTTGGAGCTTTGTGCTCTTGTTGTCATTTGTTTCCATATATTCCTTGATCTCTATTTTAATTTGTTCATTTATGCATTGATTATTTAGGAGCATGTTGTTAAGCCTCCATGTGTTTGTGAGCCTTTTTGTTTTCTTTGTAGAATTTATTTCTAGTTTTATACCTTTGTGGTCTGAAAAGTTGGTTGGTAGAATTTCAATCTTTTCGAATTTACGAGGCCCTTTTTGTGACCTAGTATGTCATCTATTCTGGAGAATGTTCCATGTGCACTTGAGAAGAATGTATATCCTGTTTCTTTTGGATGTAGAGTTCTATAGATGTCTATTAGGTCCATCTGTTCTAGTGTGTTGTTCAGTGCCTCTATGTCCTTACTTATTTTCTGTCCAGTGGATCTATCCATTGGGGTTAGTGGCATGTTGAAGTCTCCTAAAATGAATGCATTGCATTCTATTTACCCCTTTAGTTCTGTTAGTATTTGTTTCACATATGCTGGTGCTCCTGTTTTGAGTGCATATATATTTATAATGGCTATATCCTCTTGTTGGACTGACCCTTTATCATTATGTAATGTCATTCTTTATCTCTTGTTACTTTCTTTGTTTTGAAGTCTATTTTGTCTGATACTAGTACTGCAACCCCTGCTTTCCTCTCTCTGTTGTTTCCATGAAATATGTTTTTCCATCCCTTGACTTTTAGTCTGTGCATGTCTTTGGGTTTGAGGTGAGTTTCTTGTAAGCAGCATATAGATGGGTCTTGCTTTTTTATCCATTCTATTACTCTGTGTCTTTTGATTGCTGCATTCAGTCCATTTACATTTAGGGTGATTATTGAAAGATATGTACTTATTGCCATTGAAGGCTTAAGATTCCTGGTTACCAAAGGTTTAAGGTTAGCTTCTTTAGTATCTTACTGCCTAGCTTAGCTCGCTTATTGAGCTGTTATATACACAGTCTGGAGCTTCTTTTCTTCTCTCCCTTCTTATTCCTCCTCCTCCATTCTTTATATGTTGGTTTTTTTATTCTGTGCTCTTTCGTGTTTCCTTTAAGTGCTTTTAGTGGGTAGTTGATTTTATTTTTTGCCTTTAGTTAGTATTTGGTTGGTCTGCTTTTTTGCTGTGATTTTATTTTCTCTGGTGACATCTGTTTAGTCTTAGGTGTGCTCCCGTCTAGAATAGTCCCTCTAGAATACCCTGTAGAGGTGGTTTGTGGGAGGCAAATTCCCTCAACTTTTGCTTGTCAGGGAGTTGTTTAATCCCTCCTTCATATTTAAATAATAATCATGCTGGATACAGTATCCTTGGTTCAAGGCCCTTCTGTTTCATTGCATTAAATATATCATGCCATTCTCTTCTGGCCTGTAAGATTTCTGTTGAGAAGTCTAATGTTAGCCTGATGGGTTTTCCTTTATAGGTGACCTTTTTCTTCTCTCTAGCTGCCTTTAAAGCTCTGTCCTTGTCCTTGATCTTTGCTATTTTGATTATTATGTGTCTTGGTGTTGTCCTCCTTGGGTCCTTTCTGTTGCAAGTTCTGAGTACTACTGTGGTCTGATCGACTATTTCCTCCCCCAGTTTGGGTAAGTTTTCAGCAATTAATGTTCAAAGACACTTTCTATCCCTTTTTCTCTCTCTTCTTCTTCTGGTACCCCTATAATGCAGATATTGTTCCTTTTGGATTGGTCACACAGTTCTTTTAATATTTTAATATTGTTTCATTCCTGGAGATCCTTTTATCTCTCTTTGTGTCAGCTTCTATGCATTCCTGTTCTCTGGTTTCTATTCCATCAATGGCCTTTTGTATCTTATCCATTTTGCTTATAAATCCTTCCAGAGTTTGTTTCACTTCTGTAATCTCCTTCTGGATATCTGTAATCACCCTCTGCACTTCATCCCCTAGCTCTTGTATATTTCTTTGAATCTCTGTCAGCATGTTTATGATTTTTATTTTGAATTCTTTTTCAGGAAGACTTGTTAGGTCTGACTCCTTCTCAGGTGTTGTCTCTGTTATCTTTGTCTGCCTCAAATTTTGCCTTTTCACAGTAATAGATATAGTTTGCGGAGCTGGCACAAGTGACCACTGGGAGAACATCCCTTGTTGGCTTGTGGCCTTCCTCTCCTGGGAGAACAGTGACCCCTTGTGGCTTGTGCTGGGCAGCTGCGCACAGACAGGGCTTCTGATTCTTGCCTGGTTGCTATGGTGTTTATCTCTGCTGTTGCTGTGGGCGTGGCCTGCCTCAGGCTGCTGCTCCGATATGGTGGAGCTGTGTCAGAGGGGAAACGGCTGGGAGGCTGTTTATCTCCATGAGGGTCCTCTGAGCTGCCCTGCTATCCAGGGGTTTAGGTTGCTCAGAGTTCCCAGCTGCTGGGCTAAGTGTCCCAGCATGTTTCCACCCAGCTGTGGGGCCCCTGTCCCTTTAAGACTTCCAAAAAGCACTCGGGGACCCGCTCACAGGTCTTACTGTCCTGTTTGCCTGGTTTTCAGCATCCCATGGATGCACTGTGTCTGTGCTCTGGGGAGGATGGCTAGGGCTGGGTGTTTAGCAGTCCTGGGCTCCCTCTTCTTCCCTGCTCTGACTCCTCTCCTCCCGCCAGGAGCTGGGGTGAGGGGCACTCGGGTCCCACTGGGCCACGGCCTGTATCTTACCCCCTTTGTGAGGCACTGGGTTCTTGCAGGTGTGGATGTAGTCTGGCTGTTGTCCTGTGTCTTCTGGTCTCTCTTTTAGGAAGAGTTGTATTTGTTGTATTTTCAAAAATGTATGTGATTTTGGGAGGAGATTTCCGCTGTTCTACTCATGCTGCCATGTTGGCTCCGCCCTCCTTCAAATACTTTTTGTAATAGGTTTTTTATGTGTCAACTTGGTTTGGTTAGATTTGCCAGTTATTCAGTAAAATTAATGTAGATGTTGCTGTGAAGGTACTTGGCAGATTTAGTTAAAGCCTTTAATCAGTTGACTTTAACTAAGGAAGATTACCCTGCATGTTATAAGTAGCCTGAGTGAATTATTTGAAGGGCCTTAAAAGCAGAGTCCAAAATTTCACCCCAAAAGAGATAAAATTTTGCCTGTGAAAAACCAGCTTTGGATTGTGCCCATGAGTTCTAACTTGCCTATGATCTTCCTTTTCTCATGGCTTCTTCTATGGACTGGACTTAGCCAGCCTACACAATGCTTAAGCTAATTTCCTTATGCTAAATCTCTTAGAAATAAAATGCAAATATTGATATAAATGCAGATATAAATATCTTACTTTTTCTGCTTCTCTTGTTGAATCCTGACAAACACAGATTTTGATACTAGAAGGGTAATGCTGCAATAACAGATAACTAGAAATCTGGAAATGACTTTGAAATTGGTCAGTGAGTAGAGGTTGAAAGAATTTTCAGCAACATGATATTAAAAATTAAGGTTGCCTAGAACATACTATTAACAGAAATATGGACTTGGAGGACATTATCAGTGATGGTTCAGAAGACAGTGAGAGGAATATAATTGGAAACTGGAAGAAGAGTGTCCTCGTTATGTACTGGCAAATAACATTGAAAATGCTTCCTGAAGTTATGTGGAAAACAGAATTTGTAACTGATGGGTTTGGTCATTTAGCTAATACTTCCAAACAAAGTGTTTAAAATGTGGTCTGGTTTATTCTTGCTACTTACAATAAAATAGAGAGATAAGAAATGAGAAAGACAAACTGAAGAAAGAATTGTTAAAGGAAAAGCAACTAAGATTTAGTTACTTGAGAAATTCTGAGCCTAACCACATGGCAAAAGATATTAAAATTAATAAATTCAGTTTCAGAAAGTATGCCGTAGAGAAAAGGCTGCGGGTAACTACAAACTTTTGATGGAATCTAAAAAATATAAAAAATCTGAGTGTTCAGTCATGCAAAAGTTTCTTTGAAGAGGTTAATAGTATGCTTTGCAGATCTTCTCAGTAAAACCAGAGGGCCTACAGGAAGCTGAAGGTTATTTTTGCTCAGTCATCACAGTGGAAACCAAATGTAGAAAAAGGGGCTATAACAGAAATATCTATGGAAGGGCCTTTGATTTAATGGACTGAAGTTCTGTGACATACAAAGGAAATGCACACAAATTTGAAAATTCTACATGATTGAAACATTGACAGCTTGATTGAAAGGCATAGAGGGACTAAAAATTGAGAAAAGGCTATTGGATGTCAAAAATTCTACTGGAAGGAAAAAGCTGATAAAATTACTCAGCTGTAAATACATGCTACTTTTCATAGTAAAAGTAGGATGTCTCTCAGAGGGCCTAGAAATATGGAGGATTATTCATAGCAAAACCTAAAAGAGCTTGCACGGCTCAATTTCAAAATGGTTTTGGAGCCGTGACAACATTTTACCTGCTATTCTTCCCCTGTTTAAACCTTTAAGCACAATACCTATGACTGATACCTTATGTGTGTCCCACATTGGTATTTTAAGAGATGATTTGTTTCTTTAGTTTGTCAGGTTCAAAGATGGATACCAGTTGTGCCCCAGGATAAATTAATAGTTCATATAGATGACTTATATGATGAAATTTGGGTCTTTGAGCTGATGAAATCTAGATGAGATTCTGGACTTTGATTTGATCCTGTAATGAGATTAGATATTTAGAAACATTAGTATGTGGTGACTATTTTGCATTTGGGAAAGATGTGAACCTTTGGGAGCCACAGGGAAGACTGTGGTAGGTAGAATGATCTCCCAAAGAATTAATGCTATAAATCCTGGAATCTCTGAATATGTTATATTCCATCACAAAAGGGACTTTGTAGATATTCTTTAAGGTTACAGACTTTAAAATGGGGAGATTATCCAGGAGAATACCACCTAATGGCATAAGCTATTAAAAGCACAAAAATTTCTCTGGTTAGAGTCAGAGAAATATGGCAGACAGACTCCAAGAGTAAGAGGGACTTGACTTGCTGGTACTACATACAGAGTGCCACATAGAAGGCATGTGAATGGGCAGGCTTTATGAGCAAAGACTGGCCCACAGATGCCAATGGCAAGTAGACAGGGATGGAAGTGCTTCAAACACAAGTAGCTGAATTCTGCCAACAGCCTGAATTATCTTAGAAGCTCATTCTTCCCCATATCCTTCTGATAGTGACACAGTCTTACCAATACCTTGATTTCAGCATTGTGAGACTCTGGGCTGAGGACCTATGCACACCCACCCAGGCTTGTGACATACAGAAACTTTAAGGTAATAAATTTGTTTTGTTTTAAGGTGCTGTTATTTTAGTAATTTGTTAAGACAGTAATGAAAAGCTAATACACTTTGTGTGGAATGACACTTTCCAAAGTGTGGTCTATGGATTCCTGGGTGTCACTGAGTTTCTTACAGGAGTCTACAATATCAAACCATTTTCATAACAATATTAAGATACTATTCAACTTTTTACTGTATTGACTGCACAAGTAATTCTAGTATAACTGCTGGCGCCTTAGTGACATGAAAGTGTGTATGTACTCACTGGGGAAAAAAACAAAAACAATAAGTAGTTTTAATAATTTCCTTGATTAAACAGTAAAAAGTACTCATTTTTTAAAATGTCAACCCAGTATGTGTATTATTCTGTGTGACACTATGAGAAGTTTCAATAAAACCTCTATTTTTCAATTTTGAAATTAGTTGTCTTGAGGAAAAGTAATTATGCAGTTGGTATTGTTGGAGTTATGGGTTTAACTAATGACTTTCTCAAGGATCACTATTTTTAATTAAAAAACAACTGACAGAAAACCTATGCTTATTCAGACATGGGTAGTTGGCAGACATTTTGTTTAAGATAAACAAAGACTGTGGTTTTAACTAATGCAACTTAATTTGTTGCCAGTGATAAGATTTGAGCTTCTAAATTAAAATTAGAATTTTGGAAAATATATCCACCACTGTGATCTCAAATGCTTCTCAATATCTGAAGACTTTTCTTATGAGACTGGTAAATGGTGCTCATGAATATTACTTTTCTGATATGGCATAATGATGTGTCAACATTTGGATGTTCTGAAAAACTCACTGAACTACATTTTGTAAGTGAACAAGGCTTGATATTGCAAAATAATAAATGGGTGTAAGATCCATTCATATTGCAAAAATAGGATTTTAATGTAACTATGTGGTCTGATTTCCATTGTAAGCATCCTTTAAGAAACTACCACTTAGGAAGTTTTGATGTAATGTCAAAAAAGAATATTAATATTTTCTGAAAAGTATTATTAAAATGCTACTTGCTTTTTCAATAAAAATCTATGTGAGTTCATATTATCTACATGTTCCTCAACTAAAACAACTAACCCAACAGAATGCATGCAGAAGCAAGTGCAACAATCTAACTAAAATTTATTAAGCCAGACATAGAAAGTTTTGCCAAAGTATAATAAAATACCACTCTTCCCATTATTTTTTGAATATAGATATTTTTCATAAAATGTGTTCTTTATATATTGGGTAATGTGTTTATTATTATTTAAAGGAATATTTTTTGAAATTCTGAGTTTTAATTTCTCATTCTATGTGTATCAAGAAATATGTGCTATATAAACAAAAGTATTTTGAGGGCATCAGTAATTTTAAGTGTGTAAAAGGGTCCTAATATTAAAAAGTTTGAGAACCACTGGTGTTGACTATATATTGGGTGTTCAGGATTCAATCCTAATTAGAACTTAACTAAATAAATTACTAAAGTAGCCATTGGCAAATACTTAGATAAACATTTGCATGTGCTAAATGACCCCATAAGTTGTTTTGAACTTTCAGGTACTATGAAGTCAGCTTTTATAGTTTCTTTAAGATTTCCTTCTAGAGTGGCAGGACTTATAAAATGTGAACATTAAAGACACTCTATATCTTGATTAAATGTATATAAATAAATTTAATTGGTGAAGTCATACATAAATAACAGTTTCTTCTTGAATTGTTTCACCCAGAGGTTGTTGCCTTGATTAATTAATTTTTGACATATTCTAATTGTATTTTTAGAGATTAGGAGGCAGGGAGATAAACAACTTCAGTCACTTGATGGTCTTTGTCTTTTTGGGCCATTATAAGAAGTTTATGTTCCAGAATGGTGGTTCTAGCATAGTTTATCCTGGAATCCCATTGCAGGATACAGTAGTGAGATTCTTAGAGAGAATACAGACTTTGAGCAGCTGGTTGTTTTTGAAACCTCCAGTATATTAACTTAAATAAACATTAGAAACTAAGTATTGAAATCACTAAATACCATTTTTACTTTAATTCCTTTCCCTGACATTGGTATTTGCCCTTTTATCTGAGTTTAAAATGATGTGGGTGGCCTCTTAGTTCAGTCATATGCTTTTTGGTAAATGTATTATCTTCATTGTCTTTAGTTTCAAAAATGTAAACCGCTTTGAACTTGGTGATATGTTTACCAATGTACACCATCTCATCAGCACTTTCCAAGAGAAGTAAATATTTAAATATTCTCTGGTAGTCATAACAGTATGACTGACTTACATTTGGGATTAATTTAATTTATGAATCATTTCGGTGTAAGATGTGATAAATCTGAAAGTGACTGTTAAATGAAATGAGCTTTTTTATTATTACCTTGTTTCTGGCTATTATTATGATATAATATTTTCTTATTATAAATTATGAATAATTAAATTCCAATAGAGATTGAGTGATTCAATATGTATACCTTTTCTTGTCTTCCTTACCCATTTCTGAACTTCTTTTCCATACAACTGTACCTCAATGCATTATTTGGGCTATACTTATAGGACCTAAAGGTCAAAATTGAGGCTTGCTCCTGTGTTTAATTCAGGCTGATATTAATATGAATTCCATTTGTTCCTAAATATAGCAAGGGCATGTTATACAAATCATGCTCATAATAAAATAAGACTTAACTTCCTTTTTAACAATTACCATTTTATTTCAATTATTCATGGTATCTCTTATTTATTTTCAATCATGAAATTAAGTAAGATTGCATTGTGAAGTTAAGAAAATTGCTTTATGCTGTCCTTCATCCCATTGACAAAATCCTCCTTAAGGACTGTGGTACCTACTCTTGCTTCTTTAAGAACAATACACTATGGCACCTACAGTTGTCCTTAAGAAGATAGTTTTACATTTGTTGCTGAGCTTAGGTTTCTAAGACGATTTTTGAGCTCATTTCATTCCTGAGTACAGGAAGTGGAACTTTCTGTTAGTTCAAATGTACATAAATGCACATAAGTATTCACATGCATGCACATATGCATGTGTTATACACAGAAATGTTGAATTTCAGAATTTTAGTGATATTTGCATTTCAAAGTTAGTTTACCTGGAGATAAAAATTGAATTTAACTTATGTTCCTAGAAATATGATCATTTGAAGAGTGATGAGTTTATGCATATTTTATAGTAGTTATCTCTAGATTGGCCTCATAATGAAGTAGAGTTCTGTAAGTTATCCTCTGAAAAACTTGAGTACAAGTTTTTAGTAATCCATTATAAAGTGCACTTCTCTATTATCCTAACCAGTTATGAATTATTTTGAAGTCTATTTGGGGATTGTTAGGGAAATGTGTTATAGGTTTGAAATTATATTTACTATTCTTAATGCTTTATAGATTCAAATTAGGCAAATATTCTCCTCAGTTCAAATGTATAGCACAATTGAGGTTACAAGAAGACAGAAATTTGCATAGTCTAATATACCTGGAGGCAGAATTGAGTTCTTTTGTTTTAATTAAAGAAACAATTAATGCACAAAAGATTTTTGTATGCTATATGATTTGACTGTTTGGCTTAATTATGTATGAAATTGTATGTTTTGCTTACAGACTGGCTTTGCTTGAACAATGAAATAACTTCATGTTTTCCAAAAGGTATATTTTTTTCTCTTGAAGATTTCTGGATTGACACAGCATGAGGCTGAATAAATTTTGACAGAAGTGTCTTTTCCCTTCTGTTTTCTGTCTGATTTTCCTAAGAGGGCAATGTTATATTCCATTAGTGGAAGGAGCTCAGACTTTGAGTCCAGCAGGTATTAGTTTGAATCTTCTTTTTTTAATTAATTCATTCAATGAGTATTTTTTTGAGCCTGGCATTATCCCATGTACTCCAGAGATAGTGAATATGAAGATAAACATATCTTTTGCCTCTTGTGATTTAAATTCAGATAGCTAAGAGAACAAGCTATTAAAATATTGAGTTTTAGATCGTGTCCTTCAATAATAAACCCTGAGATGTCAATATAATTGCCCTATTTTTTTGGGGGGGGGGAATATTCTCTGGATCCATATCTGTGAGGGAGAGAAGCAGTAAGACTGGGTAGAGAACTGAGAAGTGTCAGCAATGGTTTCAGAAAGTCCCTCTGAGTACTCTAGAGTTGAGATGACCTTCAAATTTGTGAATTTGTGTCTTCTTGATTCAAGGACCTTGGGCTTTTCTGTGCCTGCATTTACCAGGCATTTGATATGGCCTACTTCAGGAAAGGGGGTATTACCTTAACATAAGGGCTCTTTCTTCATTGGAGGGTAATGCTTGTAGAAGGACTCAGCTTAGAGTCATCAGCTATCAATATTCTAAAGCATCTGTGGAGTGAGGACCTCAGTTACGAGGGAGAGCTAGGCAACTGAACATTGCATCCATGACCTATTGTGATATGTGCATTAGTAGGAGCCATGCAAGTATACTCTAAGACTACACAGAAGTACGTAACTTCGATTGAGAACGGTCAGAGAAGTTTCCCCCAAATCAATGACCTCTAAAATGAAATGAAAGCTGTAGGGAAGAGTTGGGGGAATTAATATCAGTAGCTATGCATTCACTGGCAATTTCAAATGCTAAGGACAAAGAGGTAAATGGGATATGTCATATCTTCTCTACCATTTTAAGAATTTATTCCCAAGAACTCTGTGATCTTGAAAAAACTGTTTTACCTTGCTGTGCTTTATTTTCCAGATCTATACAGTATGAAGAAAATATTATCCACTTCTAAGGATTAGGCTGAGAGTTGACTGAGGTAAATAATTATCCTAGCATGGTTCCTCACAAGTGGTAGGAACTTACCCTTCCATGTAGAAATATACAAGGCAGCCTTCAGTCCTAAGCAAAGAACTGATAGCTTAGGTAGTTGTAATTTGTGTATACCTCAGAGAGACCTCATAAACATTCTATCCTCAATTAATGAAAGGAATTTTAGCATTCATGAATATCATGCTTCAAAATTTACCATTCTAAAGACAGTAATAACACTGAAGTATAATGAGATAACTTGATTCATATTAGGGGAAATAGATGATGGGATTCTGAATGTAGTGGGAAAGATAGCAGAAGGAGGGATGATAGCATCATTAAAGAAACATTTAGCATGTTGTACACCTGAATATACTGTCAGCCCTGTAAATAGATAATTTTGACTACATGTTTTACATATTTGTATAAATAAGAAAGTACTTTTCTTGCTTATCAATTTGGCAGGAATGCAAACAGTCATCTTACTCACTGTATGATAAAGTGAGATGGACCCACAGCTTTTGAGCTGTTGGGAGTATAACCTGCGACAACTTTCCTAGAGAGCTGTTTGGCCATATATATAAGGATCCAAAAGAATGGCTGTATACATAAGGATGTTTACACCCTTTGGCCCATAAATCACAAATAGAAATTCATACTCAGGAATTAATCAGTAAGAGACATCCATATTTATATATAGGAATATTAATTGCACTGCTACTTAAGTAGCAAAAAATTTTTTAAAAAAAGACTAATGTTGGAGGGGAAAAAAGATGGCAGCATGAGAAGTGAGGCAGAAATGTCCTCCCAAAAACACATATAATAATACAAAAATACAGTAAATACAACTAATCCTAAAAGAGTAACCAGAAATGATTGCATCAGCCAACCTTCATATCAGAAAAGAGAACATCTCATGGAAAAGGGTAAAGCAACAAAGTCGTGGCATGGTGGGACCTGAGCCCTCACCCCCTCCACAGCTCACCAGTGGGAGGAAGAGAAACAGAACTGGGAGGAAGTAGAAGCCCAGGACTGCTAAATACACAGCCCTGGAAATCTACTTCAGGAACACAAACCCACATTGCATGGCACTGTGGAGATTAGAGGGGTTGAAAAGCAAAGTTAGAGACTGAGATTTTGAGCCACTTGTGGAGAAGAGGTTCTCACAAGTGGCTGCTCTTGGACAAAAGAAAGGTGGGTGCTTTGAAAGACTTCCCAAAAGTGAGAAACAGAGAGCTTGCTGCTCAGGAGAAGGAACAGGTGGACAAAATCGTCCCAGCACACTCATCTCAGCAGTTCGGGAACTTTCAGAAGCTTCAGGTGCTCCATTCTCTAGCTGGCAATGCAGCCCCGAGGCCCCCCACCACAATAAGCAGCCTGCCGCTCCTTCCTCTTGGGGCAGTACCTGCATGCAAATCTGCTGCCCCTGCCATTGTTCCAGGTCAGCTGTAGGGCAGCCATGCCTATGGCAGCTGAGGGGCTTAATGCAGAGGCTTCTCCCTGTGCATGGCTCACTGGCCCTGACAGCAGGACAGGCACTATGGCCAGGAAACAGGAAAGAGCTCTCTCCTTAGGGTAGGCACCTGCACTGCTCACCTGTGATCACTGTCATCGCTCCAGGTGCTGCACAGCTCTGAAGAAGAGAGCTTCTGGGCATTAGAGGTAACTGCCTACACAAACCTAATATTCCTCATTATCCAACTGGATTATGAAAAGTCAGAAGTACCTTGGTCAATCCAAAATCCCTCAAACACCAGAAAGAGGGCTCAATGAAACATGCTAATTATCAAGGAAATGCAAATTAAAACCACACTGAGATATCACCTCACACCAGTTAGCATGAGCAACATCCAAAAGACAAGGAACAACAAATGCTGCCAAGGATGCAGAGAAAGGGGAACTCTTCTACACTGCTGGTGGGAATGTAAATTAGTTCAACCATTGTGAAAAGCAACATGGAGGTTCCTCAAAAAACTAAAATTAGAAATACCATTTGACCCAGGAATTCCATTCCTAGGAATTTACCTGAAGAAAACAGGATCCCAGATTTAAAAGATGTATGCACCCCTATGTTTATTGCAGAACTATTTACAATAGCCAAGACGTGGAAGCAACCTTGGTGTCCATCAGTAGATGAATGGATAAAGAAGAGGTGGTACATATACACAATGGAATATCAGCCATAAGAAGAAAAGAAATCCTACCATTTGCAACAACATGGATGGACCTAGAGGTTATTATGCTCAGTGAAATAAACCAGGCAGAGAAAGAAAAGTACCAAATGATTTCCCTCCTTTGTGGAGTATAACAACAAAGCAAAAACTGAAGGAACAATACAGCAGTAGACTCAGAGAACCCAAGAATGAACTAGTGGTTACCAAAGGGAATGGGGTTGAGGAAGGCAGGTGGGAAGGGAGAGAGAAGGTGATCAAGGGGTGTTATGATTAGCATACATAATGTAGGGGGGTCATGAGGAAGGCAGTATAGCACAGAGAAGACAAGTAGTGACTCTGTAACATCTTACTATGCTGATGGACAGTGACTGTAATGGGGTATGTGGGGGGGACTTGATAATAGGGGGGAATGTAGTAACCACAATGTTGCTTATGTGAAACCTTCATAAGATTGTATATCAGTGATTCCTTAATAAAAAAAAAGACTAATGCCAAATGGTAGGAAATTAGTTATGTACACTGAGTCATGTTTATACAGAACAATATAAGTCAAATTTAAATTTCAGGTTTTTGAAGAATATTTATTACATGGTAAAATTTTCATTATGTAAAATGAAAAGCAGCATACCAAACTATATGTGGTGGAATGATGACATTCTTTAAAGTGCACACACACACACATAAGGTTGGGAAATATAAGCCAAAATTTTAATAATGATATTTCTGAATGGGAAAATACATACAGTATTACTGTTTCTCATTGTGCTTGCCTGTGCTTTTCAAATTTTTAGGATGTACTTGTGGTAATTTATAATCACAAGAAATATCTTTTAAAAATATCACTTTATTCACTTAGAATATTAGTAGAATCGTTTCTTAGGGAGCTTTGCAAGCCATTTTTAAATGACTATGGCCAAAGAGGAGAAGATTCTTCTGAATATGCATGATGATATTTCTAACTTTCCTCTATTTTCTAAGAAAATAAATAATGTTTAAACTGGACTTTGGTCAGTGAAAAGGTGAAAGGCCTTTTAAACTTAAATTATTATTTTTTGAAATATTCAAAATTACTTCTGTAAATTTCCATGTGGACAGTAGCCTCTAAATTATGTACTTTGTGAGTATAGTACCTTTATATTTGGAGACAGAACCCTTTTATATTTGTAATAATAAATAGAAAAACTAGAAGCAAAGGGGTTTACTGCCTTCCTTGTATGAATAGACTGAAATTTTTCACTATTCAGCCTGGAAAGGTTCAGGTAGAGGTAAGTTATAATTGAAACCTATAAAATCATAATATCACATTGGTGGATATCTGTAGCTTAAAAGAAACTGTATATGAAAAATATGTCAAAAGAAGAGAAGCAATATATCAGATGATACATACTAAACACAACAAATAGTTTAAATGAGTTTTAAATAAATTTATGGATATTTGATTTGTGTAGTTATTATGGGAAGATGGATAAATTCAAAGCATCTTCTCATCTTATAACACAGTAAAATGCCTTTTAATAATTTGCACTTCTATTTGTTTAATATCCATAAATAATCATCTCACCTACCACTACTGTGGTTTAGGCTTTGTTGATGCAAGGGTCATGCCTCTTTCACTAATATGTGTATCAACTAAAGTGTCTATTACGGTGTTACATATTTGAATCTCAGTTAATGTATTGAGTTGTATTGAACAATTATCCTGTCCCACAAAATACTGAGTAGAATAATGGAATGGTAGGACTACTGGTAGGTCCTACAGAAGTTTAGTTTGATAAACAAAAGAGCAATTCTGATATTTGAACTCAAGACTTCCACTAACAAGGAAGTACAAAGCTATGCAACCCTTGCGCACAAGAAAAGACAAGACTGAAAAGAAGCAAGATAATACTGTTCTTTCTGCAATAGGGAACTCACTGATGCATACCTGTAAAAACATGCAATTGTTTTTGGTGAATGGAATTAGGGAACCCTAGCTGTAATATTTTAGGGATGCCATGATCACTGGAAGATAAAATGTATGTGCACTTATCATGTAATGCAGAGTTAAATGAAGTACATCAAAAATATTTCTTTCATACCAGGTGTTGGTCAGAATTGCACAGGAACATGCAGATTCTTGAGTACACTAAGAGAATTTGAGGCAATTGGATGAAACATAAGTGTTTTGTGGTGATTTTACTTTTGAGATGTAGGTACATTGAAGGCAATATTATATACTGGCTGCATTTCTAGACACACTATATTAAGCAGCAGGATTCCAGAAGTGCTTTAAAATTGAAAGTACACTGTGAGTAGCAATATGTATGCCTACCTCAGGGAGCTGGTATTCCTTCTCTGCACATATGTTTATGATCTGGTTTGAAAGCTAAGGAACAGAAAGAACCTGGAACTAACTCTTTATTAGAAAAGATGTATAATAATGTAGAGGATGGGCCATACACTTGCAGACGTCAGAGAGGAAAAAAGAGCCTCAATAAAGTCAAAGAATACTGCTTATAAAATCTAATGCCTAAGGTATTTCTTTAGGAAATGGCTTATCTCAAGTCCATTTTGCTTTTATGCCAATAAATCTCATTCTCCCCCCACTACAGACTTATCTGCTAGTGGTTTTTAGTAGACTTAAGAAATGCAAGAGGTTATTAAAGGGAGACTATCACCCTTCTTGTCATCTGAATCTTGTCATCCCAGGAGTTTGGACATTATGAACTGGGATTGTGAAGTCTAGATATGGAGAATATGTCTAGACCCAGAGAAGAACTGTGTAACATCTAACGATGATGATGATGATGATGGCAGTGATGGAATTTTTGTGCTTTTCCAGTTTAATGCATTTACATATTCATTGTATGTAAAAGATAATTAGGCAAATAAACTGGCCCCACATTATAGATAACAGGGACCCACAAAGCGTCAATGATTTATTTAAGGTCACAAAGGAATTGAAACTTTTGTCTCTCAAATTTAAATACATTGAGATGAGGGCAGAAGCAAGGAAAATTTGAATAGAACTGTTCAGTATAAAGATTTCAGCTATACTAAAGAAGTTAAAACCTATTTCACATATGAGTGGTAATGAGTTTAATCTAGTTCTGAATTTAGAGACATCTGTGTTTGAATTACAGCTCTACTGACATAGTAGAATGACCTTCACAAGTGACTTTAGCTCTTGAACTTCAGTTTCTCTATCTCTAAAGTGAACCGCATAATATTCATTGGCTATAGTGTGACTGTGAGGATTAAATGAGACAAAACATGAGAAAGTACCTTGAAGTAGTCAATAAAAATTAGTTTCATTTCCTTCCTTACCCAGAGAGAAGTGAAGCTAGAAAATTCAGTCACAGATTGGCCATGCAGAGAATCATTCAAATCTGGACGGCATTATCAGACCTCAGAGATGAGGTTCAAAGTTTAGGACATCTGGGGTACTAAGAAACAGGAATCACTACTATAAGTGTGCTCCTAGGAGAGAAGTGCTTTAAGCTCTGCCTTTTTAAATATGCCCTCTTCCATGTGGGGCAGGAAAATATTGGCAGCAGTATGATTAAAATGAGAAAGTTAAAACATTGTGAAGGCAGATAGGTCCTGATCCACACAGGAAAAATGATGCAGGGTTTTCTGGACTTTCTCATAGATTTCCCACAAATAATTAAGGAGTATGTGTCCAGTAGCAACCAACAATATATGATACTGCAACTTCAGAGTAAGCATGTTGGGAGCCAAAAGAGTTTTCTTTGCGCATCCATATTTGATGCTTCTTGCATTTGGTAATGGGAGTTAAACTTAATACATTATGTTGTTGCCTGTACATTAAACATTCCTTTCAGAGTAAGCTCCTGAAAGTAAAAGACAATGTATAGCATAGTTGCTTTATTTACAATAACACCAAAATAACTACTTATTAAAATATTCTTGTGCATTTATTTTTGGCATGGCTGTAGACCTTAAGACCATTATATATTACTAGACTTGGCTATGAATTTCTTTTTTTTTTTAGATACAATACATTTATTTGTGTTTTACTCTTTTTCTTTTTGAGAGGGCATCTCATATTTATTGATCAAATGGTTGTTAACAACAATAAAATTCTGTATAGGGGACTCAATGCACAATCATTAATCAACCCCAAGCCTAATTCTCAACAGTCTCCAATCTTCTGAAGCATAATGAACAAGTTCTTACATGGTGAACAAATTCTTACATAGTGAATAAGTTCTTACATGGCAAACAGTACAGGGGCAGTCTTCACAGAAACTTTCGGTTTTGATCACGCATTATGAACTATAAACAATCAGGGCAAATATGAATATTTGTTTGATTTTTATACTTGATTTATATGTGAATCCCACATTTCTCACTTATTATTATTATTATTTTTAATAAAATACTGAAGTGGTAGGTAGATGCAAGATAATGGTAGAAAACATAGTCTAGTGTTGTAAGAAAGCAAATGTAGATGATCAGGTGTGTGCCTATAGACTAAGTATTAATCCAAGCTAGAAAAGGGCAACAAAACATCCACGGATGCAGAAGATTTCTCTCAAAACGGGGGGGGGGGGGGGGGGGGAGGTGGGGTTCTAAGCCTCACCTCTGTTGATCCCTAATTTCTCACCTGATGGCCCCCCTGTGACTGTGCCTGTCTTAGGTTGTTCCTCCCTTGAGGAATCTTACCCGTCTCTGGCTAACCAGTCATCTTCCGGGGCAATACAAGGAAATGTAAAGTTGGTAAGTGAGAGAGAAGCAATATTGTTTGAAAAGGTTAGCTTTTTACTTCTTTGCAGATTTATGCTCTGTGGCTTCTATGCCCAGCATTTGTCTTGAGGTATCTTTACAACTTGGAAGAATTATGATACTCAGTAAATTCGATAGGAGGCATGAATTCTATTTAAGGGTTGTAATTAGGAAGGAAGAGGAAAAGCTATAGAAGTAGCAGATGGAAGAAAACATGGGAAGATTGATTATTTCTTTGACATCTTCTTGTAGAGTAACTTAAGCATGTATATGTTTTAAACTATAAATTAAATTGTGCACACACATTAACATAATAGGAATACAGTTACATAACCAAAGCAGACCTACAATTACCTGCAATCTCCAGTGAAACCAAGAAAACCAGTTAGGCACCCTAAGCATTTGTGAAAACTTATCTATGATATGATGGATATTGTCTAACTGAATTTGAATAGGTTGAGAAAAATCAGACAAATTAAAACAACACATTCCTGGGAACTGTTCACATCCCATATGTTCTTTTAACAGTAGATAGTCTGTAGTCTCAAGATTTTGGAGCGCTGCAACTTGCACTTCTCCTAATTCTTGGTTGAGTTCCAACAGTATAGATCCAGTCAAATTTGTTGTTTTACTGTATGCACAGGCCAGCTTAGATATCTCCTTCTTCATTCCAGCGGCAATTCCAGGAAACAGTGGGATGAATGCAGCTACAACTGCAACAGCGCCAGGATCTTTGTTGAACTTTTTTGATGATCATCTTCTGGAATAACTCTTCCAGAGTATGTTGATGTTGGAACTTCTTCATATTGTATCTTAGTTCATTTTCTGGGTAACCAAATTAGGCTTTGATCCTCTGTATGAACACAAACAGACTCTTTGTCCACACTTTAATATGCGCTTTATACCATTGTGAAGAACTTATTGGAGGTCACCACACAGGAACTGCTTTTTTTTTTTAAGAGAAAGGAATACTATCAGAAAAATGTACTTCCATAGCTGATCATCTGATACCCTTTAAATGATCAAAATTAAGGATATTTAAAGCATGCATTAATCATTGATTTACAGTTAGTTTTATCTTATCAGGGAGTAATTCCCCTTTCTTTTTTTTTGTTCTCATTAATCCATAATTACATGAAGAATATTATGTTTACTAGGCTCTCCCCTATAACAGGTCCCCCCTATAAACCCCTTTACAGTCACTGTCCATCAGCATAGCAAAATGCTGTAGAATCACTACTTGTCTTCTCTGTTGTACAGCCCTCCCCTTTCTCCCACCACCCCATTATGCATGCTAATCTTAATACCCCCCTTCATCTTCACCCTGCCTTATCCCTCCCTACCCACCCATTCTCCCCAGTCCCTTTCCCTTTGGTAACTGTTAGTCCATTCTTGGGTTCTGTGATTCTGCTGCTGTTTTGTTCCTTCAGTTTTTCGTTTGTTCTTATACTCCACAGATGAATGAAATCATTTGGTATTTCTCTTCCTCCACCTGGCTTATTTCACTAAGCGTAATACCCTCTAGCTCCATCCATGTTGTTGCAAATGGTAGGATTTGTTTTCTTCTTATGGCTGAGTAATATTCCATTGTGTATATGTACCACATCTTCTTTATCCAATCATCTACTGATGGACACTTAGGTTGCTTCCAATTCTTGGCTATTGTAAATAGTGTGGTGATAAACATAGGGGTGCATCTGTCTTTTTCAAACTTGATTGCTGCATTCTTAGGGTAAATTCCTAGGAGTGGAATTCCTGGGTCAAATGGTAAGTTTATTTTGAGCATTTTGAGGAAAATCCATACTGCTTTCCACAATGGTTGAACTAATTTGCATTCCCACCAGAAGTGTAGGAGGGTTCCCCTTTCTCCACAGCCTCGCCAACATTTGTTGTTGTTTGTCTTCTGGATGGTAGCCTTCCTTACTGGTGTGAGGTGATACCTCATTGTAGTTTTAATTTGCATTTCTCTGATAATTAGCGATGTGGAGCATCTTTTGATGTGTCTGTTGGCCATCTGTATTTCTTTTTTGGAGAACTGTCTGTTCAGTTCCTGTGCACATTTTTTAATTGGATTGTTTGTTTTCTGTTTCTTGAGGTGGGTGAGCTCTTTAAATATTTTGGACATCAAGCCTTTATCAGGTCTGTCATTTTCAAATATATTCTCCCATACTGTAGGGTTCCTTTTTGTTCTATTGATGGTGTCTTTTGCTGTACAGAAGGTTTTCAGCTTAATATAGTCCCACTTGTTCATTTTTGTTGTTGTTTTCCTTGCCTGGGGAGATATGTTCAAGAAGAGGTCACTCATATTTATGTCTAAAAGGTTTTTGCCTATGTTTTTTTCCAAGAGTTTAATGGTTCATGACTTACATCCAGGTCTTTGATACATTCTGAATTTACTTTTGTGTAAGGGGTTAGACAATGGTCCAGTTTCATTCTGCTGCATGTAGCTGTCCAGTTTTGCCAGCACGATCGGTTGAAGAGACAGTCATTTCACCATTGTATGTCCATGGCTCCTTTATCAAATATTAATTGACCATATATGTTTGGGTTAATGTCTGGAGTCTCTAATCTGTTCCACTGGTCTGAGGCTCTGTTCTTGTGCCAGTACCAAATTGTCTTGTTTACTATTGCTTTGTACTAGAGATTGAAGTTGGGGAGCGAGATCCCCCCTACTTTATTCTTCTTTCTCAGGATTGCTTTGGCTATTCGGGGTCTTTGGTGTTTCCATATGAATTTTTGAATTATTTGTTCCAGTTCATTGAAGAATGTTGCTGGTAATTTGATAGGCATTGCATCAAATCTGTATATTGCTTTGGACAGGATGGCCATTTTGACGATATTAATTCTTCCTAGCCACGAGCATGGGATGAGTTTCCATTTGTTTGTGTCCACTTTAAATTCTCTTAAGAGTGACTTGTAGTTTTCAGGGTATAGGTATTTCAGGTCTTTGGTTAGGTTTATTCTTAGGTATTTTATTCTTTTTGATGCAATTGTGAATGGAACTGTTTTCCTGATTTCTCTTTCTATTGTTTCATTGTTAGTGTACAGGAAAGCAACAGATTTCTGTGTGTTAATTTTGTATCCTGCAACTTTGCTGTATTCCGATATCAGTTCTAGTAGTTTTGGAGTGGAGTCTTTAGGGTTTTTTATGTACAATATCATGTCATCTGGAAATAGTGACAGTTTAACTTATTTTTTACCAATCTGGATTCCTTGTATTGCTTTGTTTTGTCTGATTGCCATGGCTAGGACCTCCAGTACTATGCTTTGTTCTTGGGTAGTTTTTTGATTGCCGTTTCAATTTCTTTGCTTGCAATTGGTTTTTTTAAGTTTTGTGTTTCTTCCTTGGTCAGTCTTGGAAGGTTGTATTTTTCTAGAAACTTGTCCATTTCTTCTAGGTTTTCCAGCTTGTTGGCATATAGGTTTTCATAGTAGTCCTTAATAATTCTTTGTATTTATGTGGAGTCTGTCATGATTTTTCCATTCTCATTTCTGATTCTGTGATTTGTGTTGATTCTCTTTTTCTCTTAATAAGATTTTCTAGAAGCTTATCTATTTTTGTTTATTTTCTCAAAGAACCAGCTCTTGGTTTCATTGATTTTTGCTATTGTTTAGAATTGATAAAACAAACCCAATGGCCATCTATATGTCTTCTTGGGAAAAATGTGTATTTCAGATCCTCTGTTCTTTTCTAATTGAATTGTTCCTTTGGGAGGTTTTTTATTTGTTGGTTGGCTGGTTTGCTATTGAGTTTTATGAGTTCTTTACACATTTGGATACTAATCTCTTATAAGATATATAATTGCAAATATTTCTCCCATTCTCTAGGTTTACTTTGATTTTGATTGCTGTGAAGAAGCTTTTAGGTTGAGGTAGTGCCACCTATTTATTTTTGCTCTTTTGCCTTTGCTTTTAGTGTCAAATAAAAAATCATCACCAGGAACAACAACAAGGAGGTTACTGTCTTTGTTTTCTTCTAGGAGCTTTATGGTTTCAGGTTTTATGTTCATGCTTTTAATTAATTTGAGTTGATATTTGTGTATGACATAGGATGGTTGTCCAGTTTTCCCAGTACCATTTATCAAGATATCTATTCTTTTCCATTTGTGTATTTTTGGCTCCTTTCATCCTTATAAAATTTTCAACAAAAGATGGGGAGAAAAGACTGACCTAAATTGATTTGATCAGTTTAGCTCAACCCAGGCTATACATTAGAATCATCTGGGGAACTTTGAAAAAAAATTACTAAGGCAAAGGCTCAGAGAGATTCTCATTTAATTAGTCTGGAGTGGGTTCTTGCATACGTATTTGTTTTGAGAAGCTCCCCAGATGATTATAATGTGCATCCAAGGCTAAGAAGCATCAGAACAGAGAATTCAGTTACAGATAAATTTCAACCTGCGATGGCCCAAAAGACTTTGTCCTTGATTCTTTTCCACTCACCATTTTAAAAATTCTATATGAAAACTTAAAGACAAGTATAGGAATATCATAATATTTAAAAGGGTAAAAATGAAATAATCAAAATTCTAAATGATCTTAAGGCTAAAGTGAAGAGCCCCAAATCACAGGGTAAAAATGAATGAGGGGGGAGCAGAGCCAAGATGGTGGCATGAGTAGTTCAGTGGAAATATCCTCCCCAAAACATATATATTTATGAAAATACAATAAATACAACTATTCATTGTGACACCAGTGGATACAGTACAACACCAGTGGATAACGTACAACAGCCAAGATACATCTACATATGCGAGAACTCAACATCACACGAAGGGGGTAAGATACAAGCCGTGGCCAGGTGGGAACTAAACCACACCCCCACCCAGAACCTGACAGGAAGAAAGGAGTTGGAATGGGGAGGGAGTGAAAGCCCAGGACTGCTAAACAACCAGCTCTAGAAATCCACATCTGGAGCGCAGACACAAGGTGCATGGGGTGCTGGATACTAGAGAAACGGAAAAGCAAAACCTGCAGCAGGTCCCCACAACTGGCGCCCCAAGACAAAAGAAAAGCAAGTGCTTTTTGCAAGTATTAAAGAGACAGGGACCCCATAGCTGGACGAAGTTATCCCGGCACACATAGCCAGCAGCTGGGAATCCCAGGGAATTTTAGACACCCTAAATCCCTGGGCAGCAGCACAGCTCTGAAACCACTCACAGCACTAAGCAGCCTGCCAGTCTTTCCCCCAACCGGCACAGACTCCGACACACTGGCCCAGTACTAGGAGAGCAGCAGTGCGCGCTGGGGGCAGCGGTGCCAGAGGGGAACAGGAGCAGCCCGTGCAAGCCTGCCACAGCAGCAACTGAGCAGCCCGGGAGCAGCCCACATGCACTGGTGGCCGCAGTGCCAGAGGGGCCTGGGAGAGATATGTGCAAGCCCACGGTGGTGGCGACTGAGAGGCACGGGAGCAGCCTGTGCGTGCCAGTGGTGGCGGCATCAGAGGGGCATAGGAGAGGCCAATGTGCACATGCAGCAGTGCCAGAGGGACCAGCCACGCTCCCAGCAGCCAACTGGAAACCCAGGCCAATGCACAGCCACCCAGGCCAGACCCAAAGGCCACTGCTGACACACAGCTGCCTGGCAGGGGCACCGCTATTGTGGTGGAGTGCACCCAGCATGCTTACCATTCCCCGCAGGGCTCTGGGCTGCTCTGATGGAGATCCTGCCCACAGCAGCTTAGGGGATTAACCTGGTGGCTGCTCCAGGAGTGCAGGTAACTGACATAGGCAGCGGAGAAGAGCAAGGTGTCCAGCAAGCAGGAAAGGAATTTCTTCTCAAGCTGACACACCCGCAACCTGCCTACAGCCACAACTATCACCATGAAAGGGCAGAAAAATTTAGTCCAGACCAAAATAGTCCAGACAACCACTGACAGAGGATCTGCAGAGACAGACCTAACCAGTCTCCCTGAAAAAGAATTCAAAATAAAAATAAAAAACATGCAGATGGATCTGCAGAGAAATATGCAAAAGATAAAGGAGCAAGTACAGAGGGAGAATACAGATATAAAACAATCTCTGGAAAGGACTTAAAAGCAGAATGGACGGGATGCAAGAGGCCATTAATAGACTAGAAAACAGAGAACAGGAACACATAGAAGCTGACACAGAGAGAGATAAAAGGATCTCAAGGAATGAAACAATATTAAGAGAACTGTGTGACCAATTCAAAAGGAACAATATCAGCATTATAGGGGTACCAGAAGAAGTAGAGAGAGAAAAAGGGATACAAAGTGTCTTAGAAGAAATAATAGCTGAAAACTACCCCAAACTGGGGGAAGAAATAGTTGCTCAGACTACAGAAGCACACAGAACTCCCGAGAGAAGGGACCCACAGAGGACATCACCAAGACACAAAATAATTAAAATGGCAAAGAACAAGGACAAGGACAGAGTATTAAAGGCAGCCAGAGAGAGAGAAAAGGTCACCTACAAAGGAAAACCCATCAGGCGATCATCAGACTTCTCAACAGAAACCTTACAGGACAGAAGAGAATGTGTGTTGTTCAGTGCCTCTGTGTCCTTACTCATTTTCTGTCTGATGGATCTGTCCTTTGGAGTGAGTGGTGTGTTGAAGTCTCCCAAAATGAATGCATTGCATTCTATTTCCTCCTTTAATTCTGTTAGTATTTGTTTCATATATGTTAGTGCTCCTGTATTGGGTGCTCCTGTATTTAATGCAATGAAACAGATGGGCCTTGAAACAAGGATAATGTATCAAGCACAATTATCATTTAAATATGAAGGAGGGATGAAACAACTCCCAGACAAGCAAAAGTTGAGGGAATTTGCCTCCCACAAAACACCTCTACAAGGTATCTTAGAGGGACTGCTCTAGATGGGAACACTCCTAAAAAGAGCACAGAACAAAACACCCAACATATGAAGAGTGGAGGAGGAGGAATAAGAAGGGAGAGAAATAAAGAATCATCAGACTGTGTTTATAAAAGCTCAATAAGTGAGTTAAGTTAGGCAGAAAGGTAGTAAAGAAGCTAACCTTGGATCTTTGGTAACCATGAATCTAAAGCCCGCAATGGCAATAAGTATATATATTTCAATAATCACCCTAAATGTAAATGGACTGAATGCACCAATCAAAAGACATAGAGTAATAGAATGGATAAAAAAGCAAGACCTATCTATATGCTGCTTACAAGAGACTCACCTCAAACCCAGAGACATGCACAGATTAAAAGTCAAGGGATGGAAAGAGATATTTCATGTAAACGACAGGGAGAAAAAAGCAGGTGTTGCAATACTAGTATCAGACAAAATAGACTTCAAAACAAAGAAAGTAACAAGAGATAAAGAAGGACATTACATAATGATAAAGGGCTCAGTCCAACAAGAGGATATAACCATTATAAATATATATGCACCCAATACAGGAGCACCAACATATGTGAAACAAATACTAACAGCATTAAAGGAGGAAATAGAATGCAATGCATTCATTCTGGGAGACTTCAACACACCACTCACTCCAAAGGACAGATCCACCAGACAGAAAATAAGTAAGGACACAGAGGCACTGAACAACACACTAGAACAGATGGACCTAATAGACATCTACAGAACTCTACATCCAAAAGCAACAGGATACACATTCTTCTCAAGTGCACATGGAACATTCTCCAGAATAGACCACATACTAGGCCACAAAAACAGCCTCAGTAAATTCCAAAAGATTGAAATCCTACCAACCAACTTTTCAGACCACAAAGGCATAAAACTAGAAATAAATTGTACAAAGAAAGCAAAAAGGCTCACAAACACATGGGGGCTTAACAACACTCTCTTAAATAATCAATGGATCAATGACCAAATTAAAACAGAGATCCAACAATATATGGAAACAAACGACAACAACAACACAAAGCCCCAACTACTATGGGATACAGAAAAGCAGTCTTAAGAGGAAAGTACATAGCATTCCAGGCATATTTGAAGAAGGAATAAAAATCCCAAATGAATGGTCTAATGTCACAATTATCGAAATTAGGAAAAGAAGAACAAATGAGGCCTAAGTTCAGCAGAAGGAGGGACATAATAAAGATCAGAGAAGAAATAAATAAAATTGAGAAGAATAAAGCAATAGCAAAAATCACTGAAACCAAGAGCTGGTTCTTTGAGAAAATAAACAAAATAGATAAGCCTCTACCAGGCTTATTAAGAGGAAAAGAGAGTCAACACAAATCAACAGAATCAGAAACGAGAAAGAAAAAATCACGACGGACCCCACAGAAATACAAAGAATTATTAGAGAGTACTATGAAAACTTATATGCTAACAAACTGGGAAACCTAGGAGAAATGGTCAACTTCCTAGAAAAATACAACCTTCCAAGATTGACCCAGAAAGAAACAGAAAATCTAAATAGACCAATTACCAGCAACGAAATTGAAGCAGTAATCAAACAACTACTGAAGAACAAAACACCCGGCCAGACGGATTTACGTCGGAATTTTATCAGACATACAGAGAAGCAAAATACCCATTCTCCTTAAAGTTTTCCAAAAAATAGAAGAGGAGGGAATACTCCCAAACTCATTCTATAAAGCCAACATCACCCTAATACCAAAACCAGGCAAAGACCCCACCAAAAAGGAAAACTACAGACCAATATCCCTGATGAACGTAGATGCAAAAATACTCAACAAAATATTAGCAAACCGAATTAAAAAATACATCAAAAGGACCATACATCATGACCAAGTGGGATTCATCCCAGGTATGCAAGGATGGTACAACATTCGAAAATCCACCAACATCATCCACCGCATCAACAAAAAGAAAGACAAAACCACATGATCATCTCCGTAGCTGCTGAAAAAGCATTCGACAAAATTCAAAATCTATTCATAATAAAAACTCTCAACAAAATGGGCATAGAGAGCAAGTATCTCAAGATAATGAACATATATGGTAAACCCACAGTCAATATCATACTGAACAGAGAGAGGCTGAAAGCTTTTCCTCTGAGATCAGGAACAAGACAGGGATGCCCACTCTCCGCACTGTTATTCAACATAGTACTGGAGGTCCTAGCCATGGCAACTATACAAAAGAAAGACATACAAAGAATCCAGATTGTTAAAGAAGTCAAACTTTCACTATTTGAAGATGACATGATACTGTACATAAAAAATCCTAAAGGCTCCACTCCAAAACTACTAGAACTAGTATTGGAATTCATCAAAGTTGCAGGATACAAAATTAACACACAGAAATCTGTGGCTTTCCTATACACTAACAATGAACTAATAGAAAGAGAAATCAGGAAAGGAATTCCATTCACAATTGCATCAAAAAGAATAAAATACCTAGGAATAAATCTAACTAAGGAAGTGAAAGGCCTATACCCTGAAAACCACAAGACACTCAGAAGAGAAATTAAAAAGGACACTAACAAATGGAAACTCATCCCATGCTCCTGGCTAGGAAGAATTAATATAGTCGAAATGGCCATCCTGTCCAAAGCAATATGCAGATCCGATGCAATCCCTATCAAATTACCAAAAGCATTCTTCAATGAACTGGAACAAATGGTTCAAAAATTCATATGGAACCACCAAAGACCCTGAATAGCCAAAGCAATCCTGAGAAGGAAGAATAAAGTGGGTGGGATCTTTCTCCCCAACTGCAAGCTCTACTACAAAGCCACAGTAATCAAGACAATTTGGTACAGGCACAAGAACAGAGCCACAGACCAGTGGAACAGAATGGAGACTCCAAACATTAACCCAAACATATATGTTCAATTAGTATACCATAAGGGAGCCATGGACATACAATGGGTAAATGACAGGCTCTTCAACAGATGGTGCTGGCAAAACTGGACAGCTACATGTAAGAGAATGAAACTGGATCACTGTCTAACCCCATACACAACAGTAAATTCAAAATGGATCAAAGACCTGAATGTAAGTCATGACACCATAAAACTCTTAGAAAAAACAGGCAAAATCTCTTGCACACAAACATGAGTGACTTCTTAATGAACATATCTCCCTGTGCAAGGGAAATAAAAGCAAAAATGAACAGGTGGGACTATATCAAGCTGAAAGGACACCATCAATAGAACAAAAAGGTGTCCTACAGTGTAGGACAATATATTTATAAATGACAGATCCGATAAAGGTTTGACATCCAAAATATATAAAGAGCTCACACACCTCAACAAACAAAAAACAAATAATCCAATTAAAAAATGGGCCGAGGAGCTGTATAGATAGTTCTCTAAAGAAGAAATTCAGATTGCCAACAGACACATGAAAAGATGCTCCACAGCACTTGTCATCAGAGAAATGCAAATTAAAACCACAATGAAATATCACCTCACACCAGTAAGGATCACCACCATTCAAAAGACAAACAACAACAAATGTTGGCGAGGTTGTGGAGAAAGGGGAACACTCCTACACTGCTGGTGGGAATGTAAATTAGTTCAACCATTGTGGAAAACATTACGGAGGTTCCTCAAAATGCTTAAAATAGAAATACCATTTAACCCAGGAATTCCACTTCTAGGAATTTACCCTAAGAATGCAGCAGGTCAGTTTGAAAAAGACAGATGCATCCCTATGTTTGTCGCAGCACTATTTACAATAGCCCAAAAATGGAAGCAACCTAAATGTCCATCAGTAGATTAATGGATAAAGAAATACACAATGGAATATTATTCAGCCATAAGAAGAAAACAAATCCTACCATTTGCAATGACATGGATGGAGCTAGAGGGTATTATGCTCAGTCAAATAAGCCAGGTGGAGAAAGACAAGTACCAAATGATTTCACTCATATGTGGAGTATAGGAACAAAGAAAAACTGAAGGAACAAAACAGCAGCAGAATCACAGTACCCAAGAATGGACTAACAGTTACCAAAGGGAAAGGTACTGGGGAGTATGGGTGGGAAGGGAGGGGTATGGGCGGGAAAAAGGAAGAGGACATTACAATTAGCATGTATAATGTGTGGGGGGGGTATGGTGTGGGCTCTACAACACAGAGAAGACAAGTAGTGATTTTACAGCATCTTACTACGCTGATGGACAGCCACTGTGAAAGAGTATGTGGGGGGGACTTGGTGAAGGGGGAGCCTAGTAAACAGAATGTTCTTCATGTAATTGTAGATTAATGATACCAAAATAAGAGAAAATGAATGGGAATATATGTAAGTAATGCATTTAGTTTTAAAAATCAATTGTATAAGTGCAGGGCAAGGCACACCATATTCTGTGTCATTCCCGTGAAAAGATCAGTTCATTTAATGTACTGCCCAGTCAGAATCTACTTGCATGAGGGCTGGAGTAGGGAGAGATTATTGTAGGCTTCATTAATATAATATTCAGAGTTTGGAGTAAAAATGCACAAGTGCCCTTGTGCCTCCTGCTTGTCAGACTAGGTACGTATCAGAGGAAGAATAATTAAAGAAAATATTGGGATGTTTTGCCTGGCAAAGATGGGAATGGAAATGAAAATAGCAGTTAAACATTTTAAAGACACTCATGTAAAAGAGGCATTAGACTTGTTTGTTTAGTTACAGAAAGCTGGACTAGAATCACTGGATGATAATCACAGAAAGATAGATTTGGACTTGGTAAATATAAATAACTTTGACAATTAAAACTACAGAATTGATTGTTCTGAATTAGTGAAGACATATTTAGAACATGAAAGAAACAAATAGTTCTTTTCAAATATACCGGCACATTCACAGAAAACAGTTTTAAATATACTTAATAGGTGTTTCATGAAAATACGTTTATGGGATCTACATGTTTAGATGGGTCACAGTCAGGTGCTATTGAGCCGACATGCTTTTAATGGACATAGTATATTGTTTTTACAAACTTTCAATTAAGTGAATTCTAAGAAGGTTACTTTGGCTATAAGCACTGACTTACTTGAGTATATTTATTTCCAATAATGATCAGATATTTCTACAGAAAAAGTGCTTTCATATACAGAATAATTTTCGGGATGGTGCTCATGTACAGATACTGACTCTTCATGGGTAGTAATAGAATGAATAAGAATTAGAAATATGTTCAGAGTGGATGTGAGAACCCAAATTATAAAATGTAAGACTGTTCATATTAATACCTAAGCAGAGTTTTATGAATCTTACAAGAGTTTTCTTTCAAAATTGACTTGCTTATTTTAAAATCACCCTATGCATTATGAATTTGGCCTGTTGAGGTCCCTTTAATTTTGATATTTAGAAATGCTTTGTTACTTCTGCACAGGAAAAACTATTATGTGTATTCTCCAAGTACTATATATTCAGTATTATTCCATATTTATGTGGATGACTCAAAAGCCATATTTCATTTAGGAGCCTAAACCTAAGTTTTAGGTCCATGGACTTAAAACTTATTATCAGACTGCAACTGAATTAGTTCAGGATAAGTTGGATTTAGCATACAGCAACAATAAAGATCTGAAAACACAACAATGGTCTGGATACCAGTAATGTAAGTAGGAGGAATGTTCACTCAAGGTTAAAAACCAGAAACAGCTGAGAAATAAACTTAGCAGAGCTGAGCTGGGCAATAAAAGAGAAATGAGTTCAGGAGCCAGAACCCAGGACTGGACATTGGGTATGAAGCAGAAGTAACAAAAGAGGACCAAGAGCCACACAGGGACAATAACTGGTCAGAACAACCTATGGACTTGTAACTTGTGGGTCTAGTATACATAGATTTGATAATGACCTGTGATTTACATTCAGCCCTAGTGACCTTACGGAGGTTCACATTTAGTGTGAAAGGGGATCCCTAACATATGTTTACAAAAAAAATTCCAGGGGTTTCTGGTTTTGGTTCCATATATAAGGAGGTTGGAAGTCACCACTCTGTCTTAACAAGTTAAAGAAGAACAGACTGAAAAATCAATAACTCTGGTAGGACACATAGAAGCAAGGAGGACACAGGGCAAACTGCTGTACCCAAGATTGGACAGATCAACATTTGAATACACAGAACATCAATTTACCATAGCAGAGACTCATGAGTGGAAACTGCCCTGAAGACCAGAGCCAGGACAGGGAAATATGCATTGCAATTGACAAATTGCTAGAGGCTCAGTGTGGAAAAGTCTGAGACTTAAGAACTCCAGGATGACTCATTTATAAGGATCTCCCACAATTTTATGAGATGTACATCTAGGAGCTCAACCAGGTCCCCACAATAAATATTAAAGAATAATCCCTTCTGTTCTGCCAGCAGTGGGGGGAAAATAACCATTTGGAAATACTCTAGAGAATGCTCTTCATAACAAGCCTGCTCTCAGTGGAAACTATTTAAGCAGAGCCAAATCTGCTGAGGTTTTATCAGAAACTAACTGACCTGACCTGGGGAAGAAAATACCCAACTTCAGTCAGCTCTAGCTTTCCACAGGAGAAGGGAAATACTCATTCTAGCCTTCTACATGGAAAAACAGAAATACCCAACTCTAACCCAATATATCCATTCCCTCCCATTTAAGAGGTGAAAAAAACTGATACTTGTGAAGTTCACAGTACAGAGGCATAAACTCACTAAAAGGCTGAATCCTAATCTTAAGACTAGAGAACACTTCCCCTCCCCTCACACTTTACCATAAAATTACTAAATGCTTATTTATAGCAGTTCAGCAATTCATTTTACCAAATATATCAAGTCTGCCTATAAAGAAAAAGTTACAAAACATAATAAAAGGCAAAACGCCCCACAATTTTAAGAAACAGAGTGTCTAACCTGAGGGTTTCAGCCCCAGGCAAATTCACTATGGATTCAGTGAGACCAAGAAATGACAGTGGAATGTTCTTGGGGTAAAAGGGTTTATTATGCACCTTTATTTTCCTGGCAATAGGTTGAGCACTAGAATCACATTTTCATCCAACAGTCTACAGGCCCATAATCCTCCTTCATCACTGCCTCCACATGAAGCACTGGGCAGAGCTCCTTATATAGTTACTCAGTCAATAATATCTTATTGCCTAAGGGTGTGGAAGTATTAGCCTAGCAGTAGGCCAATTACATCATCAAGTAGTTTAGGTTCAGGTGAGGATCCTGGCCTTAGGAACTTCAATTTTCCCCTTACAGAGTAAGATCAGAACCAAACATGTCAGGGATGTTAGAATTATCAGACCAGGAATTTCAAACAGCCATGATTAATGTGCTCAGACTTCTAATGGATTAAGTAGACAACATGCAAGAACAGACAGGCAATGTGAGCAAAAGAAGAGAGCAATCCTTAAAAAGAACCAGAATGAAATGTTAGAGATAAAAAAACACTGTAAAGGAAATGAAGAATTCCTTTGATGAGTTTATCAGAACAGTGGACACAGTTGAGGAAAGAATCTCTGAACTTGATGATTTCTCAATAAGACCCTTAATACTCAAAAATGGGAAAAAGAACAAGAACAGAGGATACAAAGACTATATGAGAATGAGAATACCAGAAGGAGAAGAAAGAAGAAATACCAGAATGGAACAGAAGAAATATTTGAAATGATAATGACTAATTTCCTCCAATTAATATCAGACATCAGATCACCGACCGGGAAGATTAGTAAACACCAGGCAGGGTGAATACCAAAAAGCTCACACCTTGGCATGTCATTTTAAAATTACAGAAAATGAAACATAAAGAAAAAAACTTGAAAGATTATTGTCTTGCCAATGGGTTCCAGCCCCACACAAGTTCACTATGGATTCAATGTGACCAAAGAAATTGACAGCAAAACGTTCTTGGGGTGAAAGTGTTTATTACCCGGGTTGTTCTCCTGATGGTAGGTCGAGCACTAGGGTCTCTCCACCTCTGCCCAGAGCACTGGGCCTAGCTCTCTATACAGTGCAATAATAGCTTATGGCCTAAAGGTGTGGAAGTGGTAGCCTAGTAACAAAGCCAGTCACATCATCGGGTAGTTTAAGTTCAGTGAGGATCCTGGACATAGGAACCCCAACTTCCCCACACTCCACCCCTCCAGGATTCTTGCCTTAAAATCTACATGCTTTCAATCTTCTGCAATGGTCCCTGTGTGAGAAAGCTGCAATACTGTAACCAGAATCCACAATAGCAACAGAGGATAATAGCAACTCAGAGATAATAACAAAAATTAAGATACACCAAGATTTTGATACAGGTAACAAAAATTATAATAATCCTCAAGCCAGAGGAGGTTCCTAATAACAAAATTGTAATAATCCCCAAGCCAGAGGAAGTTCCCAATCCACAAAGACTTTAGGGGAGATAAGACACATGTTTTAATGACACCAACATATGCAAATCTTGTCTGTCAGGTAGGTTGCATGCAAGAGAGTGGTGCTGTGATAGGACGGTAGCAGGAATGGGGTCTCTTCCAGGTCTAGTATACCATACTTTTACTGCTTTCTACATGGGGGTTACTGAAGGGTCTAAATATAGTGCTACTGGAGGTGCATGCATTGGCCATAATGATGAAACAAAAGCCCCTGGTAATATGCTCCTACCTTCTGACCATTCAGGATATACTACTGTGAACTTTGGTGGCCAATCTGCTGTTATTCCAGGAATACACAGGAGACCATCTTCCAGGCCTTGTCCCCAAGGTGCCAAGAGCTAGCCATTGTTAGTCCATGTGTCCAAAGGTCCAAGGCCATGTCCACTCAATGGAGTCTGGGGTTCAGTGCAGTTGGTGCTGGCAGCAAGAGGTTATTCTGGTGGCTGAACCTCTTCTTCAGTGATTCCTCCTTGGTTTGCACTTGCAGTTATATAGGGGAGGCAGCCATATGTGTTAACATGTCTACGGGGCTCAGGGCTCCGTTTTGGGGTCTCTCGTTCAAACTCCATAGCATGGTCCATAGGCAGACTGACCATCTCCGCAGACTATTGGTATCTGACATTAGTCTGGATTTTAACAAGCCATTGTGTCTCTCTATCATGCTTGCTGTGGTAGGATTGCATGGCACATGAAACTTCCATTTGATTCCCAGCTGTTGCACCCATTCTTGCAGTGTATGTCCAGTAAGATGGGTGCCCTGATCAATCTCAATTACCTGTGGTCAGCTATAGGCAGCAAAGAAACACTCCAGGAATCTTTTGGTCATTTGCTGGTCTGCACAATGGGTAGGAAAAGCAACCAGAAGTCCAGTAGCTGTGTCACATGCAGATATCCTTCTGACACAGGTAGAGACACAATATAGTCTATCTGCCAACTGATGAGGGGTATAGGCCCCTTAGCTATTGTCCCATGTTGCCGTGGAACTTGGTGTAAGTCCGTTTTGGAGCACACAACAAACTCCTGCTGGACTCTACTAACTTCTTCGAAGGTCAAAGGCAAGCCCCACTACAGCCCACATTGTCTTTTGCGTGCATGCAATAAACGCTGATGTAACCATGGGGCTACATTAGAGGCAGGTTTTCTTTCTAACCAACATATCTGGGCCAATTTATCTGCTTCATTATTTCCTGGGGACGGCAGTGGCAAATGACCTGTCACATGGTATACTGTAATTATTTTAGTCTGGCCACAGGCCATAAGTCTTGCAATAATTCTTGCCCCCAAAGGGGTCAGTGAACAACCAGCCAGTTGGCATGGTACCAGGTTGGTAGCCACAAAGCCAAGTCTCAATAGACAGCCCAGCTGTCAGTGCAGACAACTATAGGGGAGGGCTCCTGGCTGATCACAAGGTACACAGCCCACAACTCTGCCCATTGGCTGCTCTTCCCCTATCTTCCATCCATATTGTCTCAGTCTTAGAATGGAAAGCTATGGCCCTCAATTTTGGGGGCTGCCCATGGCTGGAGCCATCTTTGTACCATGTATTTCGGGTATAGGGGCTCTTCCCTCCCGATAGGGACTCTCTGCTACTAATGGTTCAAAAGCAAGTTATTCCTGCTTTTCACTAGTATATGTCAATGGCCCCAACAAGCATTGGAGTTCTTCACTCAGGGGGCTACTAGAGAGGGCACTATACTGCTGTAGGTAAGCACCCCACTTGGCTAGTGTGGGTCATTGTGCCACACCACTCCTTGGCTTTTGGGTCCAGTCTCGTACCCACCCCCATATGGGATAGGTGGTTATTACTTTTATCGGGGCCATTCCAGTGATGGGTTCTGTTGCCAGCAAGGTAGGATACATGGCAGCCAGTTGTTTTTCTATCAAAGTGTATCGTACCTCTGCCCCTTTCCAAGGTTGTGACCAGAATCCAATGGGTTGGCGAGTTTGTTCAAGCTGCTGGCAGAGACCCCAGCCATAACCTTCTTCAGTCACATGAACATCCAGCTCACAGGGCTGTGATGGGTCTATCAGAATCAAGGCCTGCATGGCCTTGACTGCCCATTTTGCTGTAGTGAAGGTAGATGCACATGTCCCATCCCAGTCCCACCTGATGTCCTTTTGTACCAACTGGTATAAGGGCTTCAGAATTTGTGCCAAGTGCAGGATAAACACTCTCCAGTAGCCTAGGAGACCCAGAAACTCTGGTAGTAATGCTACAGTTGTAGGTGTAGGAAAGGCCTGGACTTTATCTATAACTGCTTCTGGTATGACTTTGGTCTTACCTGATCAAACTACCCCCAAGAATTTGACAGAGAAACCAGGTCCCTGAATCTTGGTACTCTTCACAGCCCATCGTGTCTCCTGTAAATGTTGCAACAGTCTAGGTGCTGCACCTTCTAGATCTGAAAGAGAATCAGACGTGAGCATGACATCATCAATATAATGGTACTGCTGCACCGCTGGTGTGTTCTCCCATGTAGCCAAGTCCTGGGCTACAAGTCCATGACAGATGGTGGGGCTGTGGAGGTATCCCTGTGGAAGGATGATGAACAAAGTCCATTGCCGTACTTCCCACATTAAGGCAAACTGTTCCTGACTTTCCTGCTCAATGTCAATGGAAAAGAAGCCATTAGCAAGATCAACCATATAATGGTATGTTCGTAGTTCATGGCTGAGGGTATCCATCAAGCCTGCAATAGAGGGGACAGCAGCATGCATAGGTGTCATGACTTTATTTAGTTCTCTGTAATCCAATCATATGCCAGGAGCCATCTGGCTTTTTTACAGGCCACACTGGGGAATTGAAAGGACTACGGGTGGGCTTTATAATACCCACCTTTTCCAGCTCCTGGAGAGTTTCTCCAATCTCTTTATGCCCTCCAGGCAGTTTGTATTGTTTGGTATTAGTCACCCGCCAAGGCACAGGCAAATCTATGGGTGGGTGCCTAGCATGTCCCCTCAGAATTGCCTTCACCACATGTCCTCTCAGTCTGAACTCACCTGAAGTGGTCTGCAACCACAGACCCTGCAGGATATCAATCACCAAAATGTACTCAGGGATAGGAGATTATACATGGTATACTCTTTTTTGGAAAGACACCCTATTCCCAAAGGGGTTTGGGCTTTTTTTCACTCTGATAGCCTTCCCCCCATATCCATCTATGATAGTACGGGTCCCGGGTAACTGCTCAGGGTTACCATGAATCAGTGAACATTCAGCCCCTGTGTCCACCAGAGCCAGGACATGTTGTGTGTTCACTGGGGTCCAATGGATAGCTATTGCAACATGTGGCCTCCAGTCACCCCTGGTCCCTCAGGGAAGAAACCTTGACCTTCCCCTCACTCAAACCATGTTCACCAATCATCTTCCTTTGGGGGCTCATGTGAGGTTGTCTCACTCTGCAGCAGGAAGTCTTGCAAATGCACAGGCTGGACTTGTGGCTGTGTCTCTGACCTCTGTCCCTTTGGTATTAATGACTGGAACTGCTACTCTGGTTTCAGCTGTTGCCATAGCTCTAGTAAGATCCTATTTGGCTTCCCATCTAATTTCCTTCCATCTGCTCCTGCCCATATTAAGTCAACCCACATCTGGGAACTCGTAACCTTCATGTAGCCCTGTAAATTCTTCTTGTGAGTAACAGATCTTATTTCTTTCTGGTTTCACATTTCTTCAGCCTCTCCTAAATCTGCTACTGTATGTGTCACCTTGCTTATGGGATGCCCTAAGTGAGGGGAAAGAATGGCTACTAGAGACCCAAAGAGGGATGTGGGAGTCATTTGAAGTACAATATTTCTTATCCCAGTAGTGAAAATCTCTTCATCTGGGCCATAATTCCCTGAACTCTAGATGGCATTTCTTATGCCTAGCTCTCGTAATAGCTGTTGAAGCTCAACATACGTCTGCCATCTAAAAGGAGAGGATGGTAGATCACCCAGATTGGGCCACACAGCATGAAGTGCAGCCATAAGCCAATCACGGAGGAAGTGAAGCCCCTGGGGTCTGATGTGCATTTTGTAATCGCTGCCACAAGGCAGGCTTCACTGGCATGGAGGACAACTTTCCCATCTTTCATCCCGACAGAACAATTCCATCCACCACTAAGTCCCACAGATGCAGGAGCCAAGCTGATATTGACTCCAAGGGCTTTTGCCTAAACCGGGAGCCCAAATCTACCAGCTCAGCCTGAGTATAGGGATGGCCATAGAGTGCTCCACCACCTGGGGAAGGGGCTGCTCCTCTCCTTGGGGAAATTGCAGCTGCTGGGTTTTTATTTCTTTATAACCACTGGGCGTGCTTTCAGTACAGGAGATGCCAGTGCCTCCACCACCACCTCTTCATCCTAACTCAGCTCCTCCATTTCTGAGGCTGATGGGACCTTTCTCTCCCCTCCCCCTAGTGTCTCCTCTGCTACAACTTTTACCTTTTCTACTGTGCCTTGCAGCAATGCTAGCTCAGTCCTCAGAAGCTCTCTTATCTTCAGCTCAATGCTTCACAGCTGGCTTTCTCATGCCACCTCTACCTGTGCTTCCCTCAGTAGTTCATCTTCTTCCTTGATGGCCTTTATCTCCTTCAGAGCACCTTGCAGCACTGCCTTCTTGTTCTGTAAGGAATGGTTTACCTCTTCAATGGCACCTTGCTGCCAGTGTTCTTGTGCTGCCTCCTCTTGCATCAATGCCATTTCCTTCTTCAGGGAATCCAAAGAAGTTTGCAGCTCGCATTCTCGTGCCACCATTTCTTTGGTCTCTTCTGAGGACCTGTTTAATATTGTGAGAAGCAGCCAACCCATAGTCCCTGCTGCCTCATGGGCACTCTGTTTCTCCAAAGACCTACTTGCTATACCAAGGGCCACACCTATAGCCTCAGGTGTCACCTCCACTTGCCTCCAGTTCTGGGGTGGGGCCCAGTCCTCTAGGAGACAAGCCACCTCAGACCACGTACCCACTGGGGGACAATCCACTGTCTCCCCATTCACAGGGGCAGCCCGCTGAAGCACCCCTCCCATGAGGGCAGCCTGTCTTTTTCCTTGGTCAAAAATGAACCCTGCCAACTACGTCAATTGTCTTGCCAATGGGTTCCAGCTCCAGACAAGTTCACTATGTATTCAATGTGACCAAAGAAATTTACAGCAAAACGTTTCTGGGGTGAAAGGTTTATTACCAGGCTTGTTCTCCTGGCGGTCGTCGGTAGTTTGAGCACTAGAGTCCCTGCCTCCACCCACAGCACTGGGCTGAGCTCTCTAAATAATGCAACAACAGCTTATTGCCTAAAGGTGTGAAAGCAGTAGCCTAGCAACAGGCCAGTTATACCATCAGGTAGTTTAAGTTCAGTGACGATCCTCACCATAGGAACCCCACCTTCCCCACAATTACAGAGGAAAACCACATACCTACAGAGGAACAACGAATTACATCCATCATCTTCTCAGAAAGCACAGAATCAAGAAGTTAAAGCAAAATATTTTAAGTGTTGAAGGAGAAAAAAGCAACCTAGAATTCTTACCCTATTGAAACTATACTTAAAATATGAAGAAATGTGTTTGTACAGAGTTGGATTTATTATGGCAGTGTATCAAGATCCTAAACTCATGTCATCTCATAGATGCAATGAAACTAAAACTACACATGGAATAATAATTCCCGCTGAAAAAGAACTGAAAATTTAATGAACAGAGCCTCCACAGGATAGAAAGATAGCACTGAGATGGGAAACAGTGGCAGAGACAGGGACTGAAGCAGTGATGGATGTACTTCACAAATAGGCCAGGAGCCATCCCCATACACCAAAGTGCCATAGCAGTCTTGGGTGCTCCATGCTGCTGGACTGAGCACCAGTGCCACAACATGCCAAAGCTGTAGCCCCACCACAGCAGGAAGTCACACAGCCTGAATAGAGAACAATCCTTCAGTGCCTGGCATGGTGACCAGGTAAGTTTGCTTTTCTGTGCCCCACAGGATATCTTCCTATATAAGGTTACTCCTTTAAGACTTAGAAAGGTAGCTTACTTACCTAATATGTAGAAACAATCACAAAGAGTTAGGCAAAAATGAGGAGACAGAGGAATATGTTCCAATGAGAGAAGAGGACAATAACTCAGAAAATGAACAAAGTGATACAGAGATAAGGAAACTACCTGATAAAGTGTTCAAAGTAATGGTCATAAAGAAGTTCACTACATGGGTGAAGACTGGATGAACAAAGTCAAAACTCCAGCAAAGAGTTAGAAAATATAAGAAAGCACCAAAGATAAGTTACACCTCAAATGAAAAACATACTAGAGGGTTCAACAGCAGATTGGATGAGCTAGAAGAATAAATATGTGAACTGTACAAAGCAATATAATTCATCCAGACAGAGCAGCAAAATGAAAAAATAATTATGAAAAGTGAAGATATGTTAAGGAATGTTTAGGACAATATCAAGTAGAATAACATTTCCTTTATAGGGATTCCAGAGTTGAAGAGAGAAAGAACCAGATAATTTATCTGAAGATGTGATGACTGATGACTTGCCTAATCTAGGGAAGGTATCATACAGACAGGTCCAGAAAGCCCAGACAGTTCCAAGTAATATGAATTCAAAGTGATCCACATCAAGACATATAATTAATATGGTAAAAGTTAAGGATACAGAGAGAATCCTAAAAGCAGCAAGAATGAAAAACTCATTATGTATAAGGGAAACCCCATAAGGCTGTCACCAGATTTTTCAGCAGAAAATTACAGGCTGGAGGGGAGTGACATGCCATATTAAAAATGTTCAAAGGAAATTTCAAAATTCTTTACCAAGCAAAGTTATTATTCAGAATTGAAGGAGAGATTAAGAGCTTTCCAGATAAGTAAAAGCTAAAGGAGTTCATCACCTCTAAACTGGCCCTACAACAAATGTCATAGGGACTTCTTTAAGCTAAAAAGAAATGGCACTAAATAATAATAAGAAAATATACTAAAGTAAAAATTTCACTTAAAAAGTAAATATTAACAAAGGTAGTAGATCAATTACTTACAAAACAGCATAAAGTTCAAAAGACAGAAGGAGTAAAATTAACTAAAATTATAATAATTAGTTAAGGGAAACAAAATAAAAAGGTTTGAAATGTGTCATCAACAATATAAAATGTCAGGGGTATGTAACAAAGTAAAGCTTAGGACGTGTTTAAAATTAGGTTTCTATTCAGCAAAGTTTGATGAACATTTATGATAAAAACTAAAAAAATTGGGTATAGAGGAAATGTGCCTCAAAATAACAAAGTCTGTATATGGCAATACTCTAGCTAACATCATACTCAGTGGTGAAAAGTGAAGTATTTTCCTTTAAGAAGAGGAAGAAGTTAAGATATAAAAAAGCCTAAAGACTCCACAAGAACACTACTAGAATTAATAAATAAATTCAATAATGCATAGGATATAAAGACAATATTTCATTTCTATATCCAAATAATGAACTAACAGAAAGAGAAATTAAGAAATCAATCCCATTTACAATTGCATCAAAAGGAATAAAATACCTAGGAATAAACTTAGTAAAGAAGATGAAAGATGTGTAGTCTGAAAAGTATAAGACATTAAGGAAAGAAATAGAAGAAAACACATTGGAAACATATATTGTGCTCATGGATAGGAAGAATTAACATTGTCAAAATGGCCACACTAACAAAGCAATTAGATTAAATGCAATCCCTATAAATATACCAATGGCATTTTTCACTGAACTATAATAAATAAACCTAAAATTTGTGTTCAACCACAAAAAAAAAAACCCATAATGCCCAAGCAATCATTTCTTGAGAAAGAAAAAAGCAGGGTTTATCATGATCACTAACATCAAAGTACACTACAAAGCTACAGTAATCAAAACTCTGTGATACTGGCACAAGAACAGATACAGAGACCAATAGAATAGAAGAGAGAGCCCAGAAATAAGTCCATATCTGTATGGTCAATTAATTTATGACAAAGGAGGCAAGAATATACAACAGGGAAAAGAAAATCTCTTCAATAAATAGTGCTGAGAAAACTATAAAAGAATGAAGCTGGATCACTCTTTTACACCATACACAAAAATAAACTCAAAATGGATTAAAGACCTAAATATAAGACCTGAAACTATAAAATCCTAGACAAAAAGAGGCAATAAATTCTTGAACATCAGTAAAATTTTTCTGGATAAGGGAATTTAAATTTTTCAGGTAAGGGAAACAGAAGCAAAAAATAAACACGTGGGGATATGCCAAACTAAAAAAAAAAGCTTCTGCACAGCAAAGGAAACCATCAATAAAACCTAAAGTGTGGGAGAATATACTTGCAAATGATATATCTGATAAGGGGCTAACATCCAAAATATATAACAACTCATAGAACTCATCACCAAAAAAACAAATAATCCAATTAAGAAATGGGCAGAGGACCGGAGTAGACATTTTCCAAAAGACATACAGATGTCTAACAGGCACATAAAAAGATGCTCAAAATCACTATTAGAGAAATGCAAATCAAACAATGAATTATCACCTAACACCAGTCACAATGGCTTATATCAAGAAGAAATAAGAAGCATTGGTGAGGATGTGAAGAAAAGGAAATCCTTGCACACCGCTGGTGGGATTGAAAAACGGTAAAGCCACTATGGAAAGTGGTATGGAGGTTTCTCGAAAAACTAAAACTAAAAATACCATGCAACCCAGCAATTTCACTTCTGGGAATTTACCCAAAGAAAACAAAATCACACCTGAAAAGATATATGCACTTGTATTCACAACAACCAAAATCTGGAAATGACCTAAATGTCCAGCAATAGATAAAATGTATAAAAAAGTTGTAATATATATATATAATGAAATGTTATGCAACCATACAATATATATATATACATATATGTATATAATGGAATATTATGCAACCATAAAACAGAATGAAATCTTGCCATTTGTGATAACATGGATGGATCTAGAGGTATTGTGCTAAATGAAATAACTCAAAGACAAATACTGTATGATTTCCCTTTTATGTGGAATCTTATAAATAAAACAAATGAACAGACAAAACTGTAATAGACTCAGCAAAGACTGGTGGTAAAGTTAGAGGAAGGGTGTAGCTCCAGGAAGAGGACTTCCCTGCCTGGGACAAGTTTCCTATGCATTTGGAGAGGCTGAATAAATGCATAGGCAAGGAGCTGGGAATCAGAAAGGTTTATTCTCATGGCTCAGTCTCTCCTCACTTGCATCAGCGGCTCTCTTGGCTCCCTCCCCATTCTTACAGCTCTGAACCTGGCTACCCGGCTCTCTCTCCCACACCATTTAGAACTCCCTCTCACATGGCACTGTCTCCTGCCCCTGACCCTCACACTGACAGCAACTCAGTGGGTGGGTCCCTGGTGACTGGTGCAGTCCTGACAAATTACCTACCAGGAACAGATGAGAGGAGAGAATGGGTGTTTCTTCACCCCTACCCTGGGCCAGCAATCCTGTGACTGATAAGCTACTATTCTCACAGTAAACATCCCATAGTTGTACAAACAGGCTCATATATATGGACAATGGGTGCTTTTAATGCCAGGTGGGAATCCTGGTCAGAAATATCCATTTTCCCCACAAAGCAGGTGGGAGGAAGTGTGAAATGGGTGAAGGGAAAAAATATTAGTGAAAATGTTTGGTATCTTGATGATTACAAGACTGTATACACATATCAAAATTCATCAAGCTGTACACTAAGATTTGTGAATTTAATGTACATAATTCAAAAAAGAAAAAATGAAAATTGTAAATAAGTACAATTTAGTAATGAAAACTTTTACTAATTAAAAAGAACAGGAAGAAGACAAAAATGCCCATTTTCACCACTTTTGTTCAACATAATATTGGAGTCTTATCCCAAGGCAAGAAAAAGAAATAAAGGCATCTAAATTAGAAAGAGAGAAATAGAACTGTCACTATTTGAATATGACATGCTACTGTATATAGGAAACTCTAAAGAATCCACTAAAAACTGTCAGAACTAAATGAGTGAATAAATGAATGAGCAAATAAATAAATAAACAAAGTCAGGATTTAGGATACAAGAGAAATCTAGAGAATTCTGTGGTGCTTTTATACACTAATAACAAAATGTCAGAAAGAGAAATTAAAAAAACAATCCCATTTACAACTACATCAAAAAAATTAAAATGCCTAGGAATAAATTTAACCATGGAGATGAAACACCTGCACTCTAAAAGTACAAAGCACTGGTGAAAGAAATTGAAGACACCGATAAATGGAAGATTTTCTGTACTCATGAAGAATGAGATTTAATATTGTTAAAATGTCCATACTACCAAATCAATCTGCAGATTCAATGCAATCCCTACCAAAATACAAATAGCAATAGCATTTGTCACAAAACTAGAATAAATAATCTAAGAATTTGTATGGAATCACTGAGACCCCTAACATCTAAAGCAATCTTGAGAAAGAAGAACAAAGCTGGAGGTATCATACTCCCTGACTTAAAACTATTCTTTGAAATAAAAAATATATGTAGTAATCAAAACAGTACAGTATTGGTACAAAAACAAACACAGATCAATGCAACAGAACAGAGAGCCCAGAAATAAACTCATGCATATATGGACAATTAATCTATTACAAAGGAGCCAAGAACATACAATGAGGAAAAGACAGTGTTTTCAATACCTGGTGTTGGGAAAACTGGATAGCCACATGCAGAAGAATGAAACCAGATCACTATCAACCACATACAAAAATTAACTCAAAATAGATTAAACGCTTGAGTGTAAGGCCTGAAACCATAAAATTCCCAGAAGAAAACAGACAGTAATTTCCTTGACATTGATCTTTGCAATATATTTCTGGATCTGAATCCAAAAGCAAGGGAAACAAAAGTAAAAACAAACAAATGGGACTACATCAAACCAAAAAGCTTCTGCAAAGCAAAGGAAACCATCATCAAAATGAAAAGGCAACTGACTGAATGGGAGAAAATATTTGCAAACCATATATCTAATAAGGGGTTAATACCCAAAATATATAGAATTCATAGAACTCAACCACAATGAAAAAACCTGATTTGAAAATGGGTAAAGGATCTGAATAGACATTTCTCCAAGGAGAAATAAGATGTATAGATGGCCAACAGGCATGTGATAAAATGCTCAATATCACAATTATTATGGCAGATGCAAATCAAAATCAATGAGATTTCACCTAAGACATGTTAGAATGGCTATTATGAAAAAGACAAGAAAAACAAGTGTTGGAGAGGATGTGGAGGAAAGAGAACCCTTGTACACTGTTGGTGGGATTGTAAATTGGTACAACCACTGTGTAAAACAGTATGGAGATTCCTCAAAAAATTAATAATAGAACTACCATAGGATTCAGCTATTCCACTTCTGTGTATTTATCAGAAGAATGTGAAAACACTAATTTCAAGATCTATGTACCCCTGTATTCATTGCAGCATTGTTTACAATAGCCAAGATACAGAAAAAACCTAAGTGTACGTCAATAAATGAATGGACAAAGAAGATGTGATATATTTCATAGAATAGAATAACTACTCAGCCATAAAAAGAATGAAATCTTGTCTCTTAACATAACATTGATGGACCTTGAGGGTATTATGTTAAGCAAAATAATTCAGAGGGAGAAAAACAAGCACTGTATGATTTTCCTCATGTGCAGAATCTAAAAATACAATACAAATGAGCAAACAACATAAAATGAAAACTCATAGCTACAGAAAACAGACTAGTGGTTCCCAGAGAGGAAGGGAATTGGGGAATGTGAATGTGCAAAATGAATGAAGGGAATCAACTGTATGGTGATGGATGGTAACTAAACTTGTGGTGCTGATTAGTATGTAGTATATACAGATGTTGAATTATAAAGCTGTACACCCAAAACTTATCTAATCATAAAAAAACTAAAGGAGAAATAATTACTTTCATAGACAATCACATATTCAGGGAATTTTTTGACAATAGACCTTTCTTCTTAGAAGTGTACACTTATCATTATGAACATTTTGTAATGTATATAATTGTTGAATCAGAATGTTGTATACCAATATAATTTTGTATATCAATATAATTCAGTAAAAAGGTCTTTAGACAGATGGAAAATAATTTAGATCAGAAACTTGCAGATAAAGGGCCTAGAATAATCAACATATAATTGAAAGAGAAGAACAAAATTGGAGGTTTAAAACTACCTGAGTTCAAAAGTTACATAATCAAGACAGTGTTGTATTGGTGAAAAAATAGACAAATAGAACAACTGAAAAGAATAGAGTCCAGAAATAGACCCCCATAAATATGTCAAATGATCTTTGACAAAGGAGCAAAGACAGTGCAATGGAACCAAGGTAGTCTCTTCAACAAATGGTGGTGGAACAACTGAACATCAACATGAAAAATGATGAATTTAGACATAGACCTTACACCCTCCACAAAAATATACTCAAATGGGATCATAAACCTACACATAAAATGCAAAACATAAAAACTCCCAGAGGATAACACAGGATAAAGCCTAGATGGCATTAGTATGACAATGATATTTAAAATTTCAACAATTAAAAAAAAACACAACTAAGAAATAGGCCATAGACCTTAACAGACATTTTACCACATAAGATATATAAAGGGCAAATGAACATATGAAAAAGTTTTTCACATCATGTGTCATCTGAGAATTGCAAACTGAGACAACAATGGGACCACTACATACCTATAACAGTGGACAAAATCCAGAGCACTGACAATACCAAATGCTGATGATGTGTGGAGCAACAGAAACTCTCTTACACTGCTGGTGGGAATGTAAAATGGCACAGACACTTTGGAAGATAGTTTGGCAGTTTCTTATAAAACTAAACATACTCTTACTATATGATCTGGCAATAATTCCTTGGTATTTACTCAGAGTTGAAAACCTATTTGTGCACAATAACTTGCACATGGATATTTATAGAGGATTTTTTGATAATTACCAAGGCTTGGAAGAAACCAAGGTGTCCTTTAGTAGCTGAGTGGATATACAAACTATGGTACATACGGACAATGAAATACTATTCAGTCCTAACAAGAAATGACCTATCAAGCCATAAAGAGATATGGGAGAACTTTAATTGGGTATTACTAAGTGAAAGAAGCCAATCTGTAAAAGCTACATATTGTATAATTCCAACTTTATAACATACTGGAAAAGGCAAAATTATGCAGACAGTAAAAATATCAGTGGTTACCAATGTTTGAAAGAGGAAGGCAAGGATGAATTGGTGCTGCACAGAGGATTTTTAGGGCAGTGAAACTGCTCTGATACTATACATGTCATTACACATTTTTCCAAACCTGAAAAATTCATATCAAGAATGAACCATAATGTATACTGTAGACTTTGTATGATTATAATGTGTCAATGTACGTTCATCAATTGTAACAAATGTACCAGCCTGCTGCAGGATGTTGATAATAGGGGAAGTATGCATATGTGTGGGGACAAGAGCATATGTGAAATCTCTGTACCTTTCTCTCAATTTTTTTGTGAAACTCAAATTTCTTTAAAGAAAATGGTGTTAAAAAATAGAAAACAAATGAAATATCCCAGAATAAATATTTTGACTTCATTTCAATCTATATATCTTTCTCCATGGTATCATAATGGTTATTGCTGTACTATCTCCAACTTTTATGTAAAGACTGTGTGAGAGTTTACCATAATCATCTCTCTCATCATTATGCATACTAAATAGGTTAGTTCCTCCAATTGTTTCTTTCTACAACATACATTCTGTATCTTTTTTTGTACCTATCTCTTTCCCTCCAGGCTCATTTGAAAACCCCACTTCCATTGCTCTCTCATAGGCACTGAATATCATATGTTTAGTACATGTCCATGGAATTTTGTGTATACTTGAAATATATATATTATGTGTGTATATGTGTATATATATATATATATATGTAATATCTACCTGATTGTTCATTTGTAAGTAATCTGATTTAAAGCTTTGCAAGGTTTTATTTTTATCTTTCATTTCTTCAATTCATCTATACATTTAAGCATTGTTATCTAAACTTTTATCTCTGCTTCCTGCATTCTAAATGTACTTTTAGTCAGAGATTTCACATCTTTTCTTCTTTGAAAATTTTGGTTTCCTTCAGTTTATTTACTTGTCTCCTTTTATTACCACTATTATGTTAATAAAGATACTTTTATTTCTATCCCCCATATTTTTCAACTTTTATATTTTCCATCTTTTCCTGGTGCCTTCTGGAAGAGTTCTTCACTCACTATTTCTTTTATCTTCCTGTCTGTATCCATTCTGCTGCTCAACCCAGTTATTAAGTTCTTTATTTCCAACATTGTCTTTTTAATATGCAGTAACTCCAGTTTCTTCTTTCTGGATGTTTGTTTTTTTCAACATTTTCTAATATTCTGCCTTACTTTTATGGGAATATTCATTATAACCTGTTCTAAGTTATTGCTCATTTCTGCCCTACAAATTCCACTTCTAATATATATTAAACTTGTTTTCTTTTTCCTTTGATGTTCACCCCCATGGATGGAGGAAATGGGAAGGCCAGGAACATGTCTCAGAGCAGAGATCTTAGACAAAGAGCTTATTGCTATAATATTGGCTATAACATTCTTAGTTTCCCTTCTTCCATCCCCTCATATGCAACTTTGGGGACCTTCTGACTCTGCCCTGACACTGCTCTTTTACAAGACCTGCCTGTCTTGGTTGTAATCACTTAGCCTGTTATGGGTAAAATTGCAATATTTCCAGAATCTCTTGCCTGGCCTTAGTGCATCTCCATATTAATAGTTGTTTCCAAGGGGTGGAGAGAAGTAGTCTATCTCCATATCAATAGGTGATTACAAGGGGAAGCAAGGGTGTATCTGGACCAGAGAGGTTGGGTAGGATTCCTTTTTACATCTGGGTTGTGAGAGACACTGGCAAGCAGAAGTGGATGACTGCTTGTGAGCAATAAAAGGGTTTCTCAAACTCTTTATCTCTTTGACTGATTTCGGTTTCAAAGATAATTTGCCCCAGACTGGGAAAATATTTTCCCCCCAGAGTTACACCTGTGTTATAGGAATGGAAGATGTATGGGGAGAGGTGGAGATGCCCATTGCCTAACCCTTGTACCAGGACATCCTACTCATCGGCTTGCACATCCAATGTACTTTCTGTGCTGTCCTTATATAATGCCACCAGCTCCAGTGGGTGCTTGACTGGTGTTCCTTTCTTTTCTCCACAGTGGTGGCATAGCAGGGTATGATCTAACTCTGACAAAGTTGCAGACAGGGAAGTCACAATTAGAAAGCTTCACTTATCCTATTCTCTAGCCTTAGATCCATATCCAAGAAAAAATTCTTTAAGATGCCATTCCCTCACCCCATTCCCCAACTGTTTTTCACATACTTTGTGCTAGACTCTAAGATTCTTTACTTTGCTTCTGGAGGCATCTCCAGAGTTCAATTCAGAAATTGGTATTTTTGTTAGTTTGAAAATTTGTCAGCTTGCTTTTTCAATACTTTGTGATTATAAAAGTAGTACATATTCACTGTGGAAAGTTTATAAAATATAGAAAAGTATAATGAAGAAAATAAAAGTTCCCTGTAATATTGCCATTCAAAACAATTAACTGTAACAGATTAGCACATTTCATTAAAGATATATATACATCTTTATATATATGTGTACATGCACGTATATACACATATATATAAAGAGATAACATAACACTGTACATATAATTTCTAGGCTTTTCAGTTAACAAGATGGCATCAGTATTTTTCCATGTCATTAAAGTTATTTATATGCATTATTTTTTATTATTGCATAATATCCACTTGGATTTATACCACAGATTATTGGGGTCTGCCCAAGACAGTGACATAAATATAACTTATAACTCATCAACCAATGGAACCGTTTATTTGGTATTGATGTCTTTTTAATGACATGGTTAATTACTGCATTTTGTGATTCCTGCTACAAATGGCCATGGCTGACTGTGCTTTTCTGGATATGGGTCTTCAGAAAACAGTATTTAAGTTGGCACAGTTATGCCTTTCTCCCACTTAGGTTCTATATGCTGATTTTTCATCAGTAAATCCTGATGGCTACCAGATGGGTTTTACTCCAAATTCTTTCAATGAACATTAAAAATATGGATACCTTTGATGAGATTATTTAAAAATATCTCATTCATCGTGCATCTTGTTTAGAGACTTCTAGGACGATACAATTTTTTTCAACTGAATAGATGAACTAACAGTTACAAAATCATCTGCTTTATGGTTGCATTAAAAATAGATAACTCCCTTGTTTTCTGACACCTACTTCAGTATTCTTGCTATGCTGTGTTTATATAAACATAGCCTCACTTAGAGAGCCACCGTCTCTGGTGGGGAAGGGGATAATTAGCGCAGTAACACTTTTCTTCATATTCTCACACTCCACAAGATTAAAACTGGACTTCAGATAGACCATCCTTCCCTGAACATTCACAACTCCAAAGATGGTATATACTTTCTTTCATTGTAAAGAAAAGTTTTTATTTTTATTTTTTTATTATTTATTTATTTATTTAAATTTTATTTTATCATTAATCTACAATTACATGAAGGACATTATGTTTACTAGGCTCCCCCCTTCACCAAGTCCACACCACATACCTGTACACAGTCACTGTCCATCAACATAGTAAGATGCTGTAAAATCACTACTTGTCTTCTCTGTGTTGCACAGCCCTCCCAGTGCCCCCCCGCCCACACTATAAATGCTAATCTCAATGCCCCCTTTCTTTTTTTTTTTTACCCTTATCCCTCCCATCCCACCCTTCCTCCCCAGTCCCTTTCCCTTTGGTAACTATTAGTCCATTCTCGGGTTCTGTGCTTCTGCTGCTGTTTTGTTCCTGCAGTTTTTCTTTGTTCTTATACTTCACATATGAGTGAAATCATTTGGTATTTGTCTTTCTCCACCTGGCTTATTTGACTGAGCATAATACCCTCTAGCTCCATCCATGTTGTTGCAAATGGTAGGATTTGTTTTCTTCATGGCTGAGTAATATTCCATTGTGTATATGTACCACTTCTTCTTTATTCATTCATCTACTGATGGACATTTGGGTTGCTTCCATATCTTGGCTATTGTAAATAGTGCTGTGATAAACATAGGGGTGCATTTGTCTTTTTCAAACTGGAGTGCTGCATTCTTGGGGTAAATTCCTAGAAGTGGAATTCCTGAGTCAAATGGTATTTCTATTTTGAGCATTTTGAGGAACCTTCATACTGCTTTCCACAATGGTTGAACTAATTTACATTGCCACCAGCAGTGCAGGAGGGTTCCCCTTTCTCCACAACTTCGCCAACATTTGTTGTTATTTGTCTTTTGGATGGTAGCCATCCTTACTGGTGTGAGATGATATCTCATTGTGGTTTTAATTTGCATTTCTCTGATGACAAGCGATGTGGAGCATCTTTTCATGTGTCTGTTGGCAATCTGAATTTCTTCTTTAGAGAACTGTCTATTCAGCTCCTCTGCCCATTTCTTATTGGGTTATTTGCTTTTTGTTTGTTGAGGTGTGTGAGCTCTTTGTATATTTTGGATGACAATCCTTTATCGGATCTGTCATTTACAAATATATTCTCCCATACTGTCAGATGCCTTTTTGTTCTATTGATGGTGTCCTTTGCTCTACAGAAGCTTTTCAGCTTGATATAGTCCCATTTGTTCATTTTTGTATTTGTTTCCCTTGCCCGGGGAGATATGTTCAATAAGAGGTCACTCATATTTATGTCTAAGAGATTTTTGCCTATTTTTTTTCTAAGAGTTTTATGGTTTCATGACTTACATTCAAGTCTTTGATCCATTTTGAATTTACTTTTGTGTATGGGGTTAGACAGTGATCCAGTTGCATTCTCTTACATGTAAATGTCCAGTTTTGCCAGCACCATCTGTTGAAGAGACTGTCATTTCCCCATTGTATGTTCATGGCCCTTTTATCGAATATTAGTAGACCATATATGTTTGGGTTAATGTCTGGAGTCTCTAGTCTGTTCCACTGGTCTGTGGCTCCGTTCTGGTGCCAGTACCAAATTGTCTTGATTACTGTGGCTTTGTAGTAGAGCTTGAAGTTGGGGAGTGAGATCCCCCCCCACTTTATTCTTCCTTCTCAGGATTGCTTTAGCTATTCAGGGTCTTTGGTGTTTCCATATGAATTTTTGAACTATTTGTTCCAGTTCATTGAAGAATGCTGTTGGTAGTTTGATAGGGATTGCACTGAATCTGTATATTGCTTTGGGTAGGATGGCCATTTTGATGATAGTAATTCTTCCTAGCCATGAGCATGGGATGAGTTTCCATTTGTTAGTGTCCTCCTTAATATCTGTTAAGAGTGTCTTATAGTTTTCAGGGTACAGGTCTTTCACTTCCTTGGTTAGGTTTATTTCTAGGTATTTTATTCTTTTTGATGCTATTGTGAATGGAATTGTCTTCCTGATTTCTCTTTCTATTAGTTTATTGTCAGTGTATAGGAAAGCCACAGATTTCTGTGTGTTAATTTTGTATCCTGCAACTTTGCTGAATTCCGATATTAGCTCTAATAGTTTTGGGGTAGAGTCTTTAGGGTTTTTTATGTATAATATCATGTCATCTGCAAATAGTGACAGTTTAACTTCTTCTTTACCAATCTGGATTCTTAGTATTTTTTCTTTTGTCTAATTGCCATGGCTGGGACCTCCAGTACTATGTTGAATAACAGTGGGGAGAGTGGGCATCCCTGTCTTCTTCCCGATCGCAGAGGAAGAGCTTTCAGCTTCTCGCTGTTCAGTATGATGTTTGCTGTGGATTTATCATATATGGCCTTTATTATATTGAGGAACTTGCCCTCTATACCCATTTAGTTGAGAGTTTTTATCATGAATGGATGTTGAATTTTATCAAATGCTTTTTCAGCATCTATGGAGATGATCATGTGGTTTTTGTCTTTCTTTTTGTTGATGCGGTGGATGATGTTGATGGATTTTCAAATGTGGTACCATCCTTGCATCCCTGGGATGAATCCCACTTGGTCATGGGGTATGATCCTTTTGATGTATTTTTTAATTCGTTTTGCTAATATTTTGTTGAGTATTTTTTTCATCTACATTCATCAGGGATATTGGTCTGTAGTTTTCTTTTTCGGTGGGGTCGTTGCCTGGTTTTGGTATTAGGGTGATGTTGCCTTCATAGAATGAATTTGGGAGTATTCCCTCCTCTTCTATTTTTTGGAAAACTTTAAGGAGAATGGGTATCATGTCTTCTCTGTATGTCTGATAAAATTCTGAGGTAAATCCATCTGGCCCGGGGTTTTGTTCTTTGGTAGTTTCTTGATTACCACTTCAATTTCATTGCTGGTAATTGGTCTGTTTAGATTTTCTGTCTCTTTCTGGGTCAGTCTTGTAAGGTTGTATTTTTCTAGGAAGTTGACCATTTCTCCTAGGTTTCCCAGCTTGTTAGCATATAAGTTTTCATAGTACTCTCTAATAATTCTTTGTATTTCTGTGGGGTCCGTCGTGATTTTTCCTTTCTCGTTTCTGATTCTGTTGATTTGTGTTGACTCTCTTTTCCTCTTAATAAGCCTGGTAGAGGCTTATCTATTTTGTTTATTTTCTCAAAGAACCAGCTCTTGGTTTCAGTGATTTTTGCTATTGCTTTATTCTTCTCAATTTTATTTATTTCTTCTCTGATCTTTATTATGTCCCTCCTTCTGCTGAACTTAGGCCTCATTTGTTCTTCTTTTCCTAATTTCGGTAATTGTGACATTAGACCATTCATTTGGGATTTTTATTCCTTCTTCAAATATGCCTGGAATGCTATGTACTTTCCTCTTAAGACTGCTTTTCTGTATCCCATAGTAGTTGGGGCTTTGTGTTGTTGTTGTCGTTTGTTTCCATATATTGTTGGATCTCTGTTTTAATTTGGTCATTGATCCATTGATTATTTAAGAGAGTGTTGTTAAGCCCCCATGTGTTTGTGAGCCTTTTTGCTTTCTTTGTACAATTTATTTCTAGTTTTATGCCTTTGTGGTCTGAAAAGTTGGTTGGTAGGATTTCAATCTTTTGGAATTTACTGAGGCTGTTTTTGTGGCCTAGTATGTGGTCTATTCTGGAGAATGTTCCATGTGCACTTGAGAAGAATGTGTATCCTGGTGCTTTTGGATGTAGAGTTCTGTAGATGTCTATTAGGTCCATCTGTTCTAGTGTGTTGTTCAGTGCCTCTGTGTCCTTACTTATTTTCTGTCTGGTGGATCTGTCCTTTGGAGTGAGTGGTGTGTTGAAGTCTCCCAGAATGAATGCATTGCATTCTATTTTCTCCTTTAATGCTGTTAGTATTTGTTTCACATATGTTGATGCTCCTGTATTGGGTGCATATATATTTATAATGGTTATATCCTCTTGTTGGACTGAGCCCTTTATCATTATGTAATGTCCTTCTTTATCTTTTGTTATTTTCTTTATTTTGAAGTCTATTTTGTCTGATACTAGTATTGCAACACCTGCTTTTTTCTCTCTGTTGTTTGCATGAAATATCTTTTTCCATCCCTTGACTTTAAGTCTGTGCATGTCTCTGGGTTTGAGGTGAGTCTCTTGTAAGCAGCATATGGATGGGTCTTGCTTTTTTATCCATTCTATTACTCTGTGTCTTTTGATTGGTCCATTCAGTCAAATTACATTTAGGGTTACTATTGGAAGGTATGTACTTATTGCCTTTGCAGGTTTTAAGTTTGTGGTTACCAAAGGTTCAAGGTTAGCTTCTTTACTATCTTACTAACTTAACTCACTTATTAAGCTATTATAAACACGGTCTGATGATTCTTTATTTCTCTCCCTTCTTATTCCTCCTCCTCCCTTCTTCATATGTTGGGTGTTTTGTTCTGTGCTCTTTTTAGGAGTGCTACCATCTAGAGCAGTCCCTGTAAGATGCCTTGTAGAGGTGGTTTGTGGGAGGCAAATTCCCTCAATTTTTGCTTGTCTGGGAATTGTTTAATCCCTCCATATTTAAATGATAATCGTGCTGGATACAGTATTCTTGGTTCGAGTCCCTTCTGTTTCATTGCATTAAGTATATTGTGCCATTCTCTTCTGGCCTGTAGGGTTTCTGTTGAGAAGTCTGATAATAGCCTGATGGGTTTTCCTTTGTAGGTGACCTTTTTTTTTTGTCTCTGGCTGCCTTTAATACCTAGTCCCTGTCTTTGATCTTTCTCATTTTAATTATTATGTGTCTTGGTGTTGCCCTCCTTGGATCCCTTGTCATGGGAGTTCTGTGTACCTCTGTGATCTGAGAGGCCATTTCCTCTCCTAGTTTGGGGAAGTTTTCAGCAATTATTTCTTCAAAGACACTTTCTATCCCTTTTCTCCCTCTTCTTCTTCTGGTACCCCTATAATGCAGATATTGTTCCATTTTCATTGGTCACACAGTTCTCTTAAAATTCTTTCATTCCTGGAGATCCTTTTATCTCTCTCTGCATCAGCTTCTCTGTGTTCCTGTTCTCTGTTTTCTAGTACATTAATGGTCTCTTGAATCTCATCCATTCTGTTCTGAAGTCCTTCCAGAGCTTGTTTTATTTCTGTATTCTCACTCCTTAGTTCTTGCATATTTCTCTTCAAGTCCATCAGCATGGTTATGACTTTGTTTTGAAGTATTTTTCAGGAAGACCAGTTAAATCTATCTGCCCAGGTTCCTTCTCATGGGAAGATGTAGAGGATGTCGAAGCTGTCTGGGTTAGTCTTGTCTGGATCAAATTTTTTTGCCTTTTCATGTTGATAGGTGCAGTGGAGTGCTATTGATTCATCTATCAGCTTGGAGAGACAAGCCTCTTTCCTCTTGGCTCCTGGCCTTTCTTTACTGAGACAACTGCGACCCGTAGTGGCTTGTGTTGTGCAATTGCATGTAGACTGGGTCTTTGTATCTTGCCCGACCGGTATGAAGGAAGCTCCCTTGCTGAAGGCGTGACCAGCCTCAGGCTGCTGCTCTTCTATGGCGCCGCCCCAGTGGGGTAATGGACTGGGGGCTGTTTGGCTGTTTACCTCCGTGATGGGTCTCAGAGATGTTGCACAGGGGGTTAGTGCACCCGGAGTTCCCTGGAATTTCCAGCTGCTGGACTGTGACCCGGGATGCTTCCATCCAGTGGTGGGGTCCCTGTCCCTTTTAGACTTTCAAAAAGCTGTCACAGGGGTGCCAGCTTCAGAACCCGCTCAGAGGTCTTGCTGCCCTGTTTCCCTAATTTCCAGCACCCCATGCATGCACTGTGTCTGCGCTCTGGTGCAGATGGCTAGGGCTGGGTGTTTAAAAGTCGTGGACTCCCTCTCCCTTCCCACTCCAACTCCTCTCCTCCCGCCGCGAGCTGGGGTGAGGGGCCTCGGGTCCCGCCGGGCTGTGGCTTATATCGTACCCCTTTCACCAGGTGCTGGGTTCTCGCAGGTGTGGATGTAGTATGGCTGTTGTCCTATGTCTTCTGGTCTCTCTTTTAGGATTAGTTGTATTTGTTGTTTTTTCAAAAATATATATGTTTTTGGGAGGAGATTCCCACTGTCCTACTCATGCCGCCATCTTGGCCCCACCATCAAAAGTTTTTATTTTTAAATAAAGAATACAAACAAAAAAAAAAGAAAAAGAAATTTAAAAATAAAACAAAGCCAACAAGAGCAATCCTGGAATTTTCTATTCCTAGGTTGAAATGTTACCTGTTGAAATCACAATTAATGTCAATTTAAGCTATATTTTTAATGGCTCAAATTAGGATTCAGTAGTATTGTGTTGCATAACATCACTGTATTACTGGGAGTATGGAAGGATAGTCTAATTATGGTGTATCTTGTTTTCTCTTGATTATCTCTGATTAAAAGATCAGTTTCATAGGTGGGTAAATTTTCTAAGGGAGGAAATAACACCATTATGCACATCATCTACAGATCATATTAAGAATAATGTGCCATGATTTTTGGTGTGGAACAAGTATTGGCATCTTGTATTATAGAAATACAACTGTAATCATCTACTACATATGTCAGTGGTTTAGATTAAATGGAAGAAAATGCAGTCTGTTCTGAAAATTCAATTGAGAAACATTTTCTAGGGTCCCTGAGGAGATATGGAAATTATTTAATATTCCACATGACAGAATTTTACTGAAAATGGCTCCAGTTTTCCCTCCATTCTTAAATAAGCTAAATTAATAATTAATCCAAAATTTTGGTTACACAGAAAATTCTCCATATATACTCTTTTTTAACTATTGAAAATGTTTCTAATCCAAAATATGATTTTCCATGAAAATACATTTTGGATGTGTTTCTTTTCTCCATAAAGCCAGCATATATCAAAAGGGGGATAGTTTACAATGTTTAATTCTCTCAAAACATTTCCATATTCATAATCTCATTTGATATATCAGTCCTATGAGGTAGGGTATATTTTATTGTCCTTAAGTGATTGATTAAAAAAAAAACCCTGAGATACTGAGAAGTTTAAATGACTTACCCAAGGACATGCAACAAACTAATGGCAGCATTAAGGGTAATATTCAATATTTTTAACTTTTAATCCAGTGCTTTGTCTGCAGTATAATGTTGAATTTTACCTATAATTTCATCATTATGTTAATATGATAAACCAAAAAAATTAGAAGATTTTGATTTGTAACCATCAGGAAAAGAGACTACTTGTAACTGTGTGGGAACTTAAGGGATCCCTAATGTTCTTCTACTAGACCTGGAGTTAAGTACCTTAAATAATGGTACCAATGAACTCCATATGAATTGCTTCATTTTTGCAGCATTTTCTACCATTATTAAGCTGAATGGGGTGAGATTAAGACAGCTTTGTTGTCTCATGAGATGAATCCATTTATACTATATAATTTTTAAAACCCTTTTAGGAGGGAAAATATAAAGGCTCCAATCATTCACAATTGCTTAATCCAAGGTCCAGATCTTCTAGCAGATGACCTTCTTGCCCTGCAAGGTAATGGAGTGAGTGTGTATGATCAAGGAAATATTGCTGAACTGAAACACTCCCAATGGAGATCTCTTTTTTATATTGTTTTTTCAGTGTGTACTTTGTCTTTTTAAATCATTCTCTGTCAGGTTTCAATCATAAAAGTCTATATATGTACTTCCTCCTTCAGCTCTCTCATTTTTCATTTATACTCTGTTCTTCTTAAGGGGACTTTTAAAAAGTTTTGTGTGTTTGTTCATTTTTAACTAATTAATGCAACCCAAGTGACTGAAGACAGCAGTATTAATGATTCCGTACTTGACTTTTCCTTCTTATTTGCACTGTGATAGAATAATATCTCTGAAGTATTTTGCCCCCTTCTTCTGAAACAACTCTTAAAGAATTGGCTTATTTGCTAATGATTCTAGCATAAAAATATATCAGTTATGTACCTTAGGCTCTATTTTCTGGGAGATCATATTGTATTTCTACCACTTATTACAGAATTCCCGTACCCAAGAAGCATTCTTAGTACTATATCTGTGGGCTGAGATTTGGAAATAACCTTAAAAAATATTGCAACATTCATGCATGTTGTCTTTCACTGTCCTTCTATAATAGGACAGTGATGTGAGACTTAAGTAACTGCAGTATTTTACACTGATATGAATGACTGCAAATGTTTTGAAATCAAAGATCATAGCAAATACAATTCCCTAGTGCAAGTGTTAGAGCTGGGTAGACTAGATTAATGACATTAACAGAAACTGTTCAATAGCCACATTCCCTATAAACACGGGTTCAAATCACAGCAAGACTGACCTTTTGTACAGCATACCTTAGGTATCTTATTATATGTAAATTTATATTACCTTCAAATATCATAGCTCATCTCTCCAAGAAGATCTAAATCTCTTAGAAGGTGTTACAAAAATCTGTTTTCTAATTCTTATGCTCATTCAAAATGTAAGAGTATGTGTTCATTCATATTTATTGTTTGATACATAACTTTTTCAAGATAAAAAGAAAGTCTTTACAAATTGTCAATTTTTAGAATAAATAGTAACAAATGTTAATTGAACCCTTGATATGTGTCAGCACTGTTCTAAATGCTTTATGCATATTAACCCATTTAATGCTCCTAAAACTCCAAGAGGTTGTAGTGATTTTCTATTCCAGAATAAGATGGTGTAGACACAAACAATTTTATCATCTCGCTTGCCATATGCACTTAAAAACCATGCATATTTTACATAAAACAAATATATGAAGATTCTGAAAGGTAGAGAGGAAAAGGAGACTGGCTAGAGATCTTTGGATCTAAGGAATTGGCACAGTGTTGATTTCCATATCCATGTGTTGTTGTTTGTTTTTGTGGGTTTTTTTGCCTCATATATCCTAAAAAAGATTCTAGATGTTGAAATTCTGGAAAGGCCAACAAATACAGAGAAAAAGAGCCCCAAGAAGAACCTGTTCTCTCCAGCCAAAGGACCAGTAAAGGAACAACCTAGGAAGACAGAAAAGTTATAGAAATAAACCATTATACCTCCGAAAAACACCTTGGGAAACTGTGGCCTAACTCCCACCCCACCATCAAGGCCAAGGGGAAAACCTAGATGTTCACCCTCAGCAGGATAGAATACATCCTCCTTCCCTCTCCTTTTTCCCTGTTGGGGTGGTGTCAGAGAAGGCAAAGGGATGTGGTGAAACTTTCAGCCCTGCTTAGCAACAATGAAGCACCTCCCCCATGTAATCCTTCCCAATATCAGTGGAAGCCACATAGTGAGCAATAATGAAGTACCTCACCCTTTCTCAGTCCAGATGTTGTCAGTGGAAGCCTAGTGAAGAGTTGTTCCACCTTTGCCCAGAAATAATGAAGAGTCCCTTCCTCCCTCATGTCAATGGAAGCTGTGTTGGAAACCTAGACCTTCACTCTACATGACAGTAACACGTCAACACCCACTTCTTCCTATGCATGAACAGTGCTGATGGAAGGCAAGTACAGAAGATGAAATATGATCCAGTTTCATAATATAATACCCAAAATGTCCAGGTATCAATTTAAAAAATCACTTAGATTAAGTACTAGGAAAATAAAAACTTGAATAAAAAAGAAAACAAATACATAGGTGAGAGAAATGCTACAATTATCTGATACATTTAAAACAAACATCATAAAATACTTCAATGATAAGTTATAAATACAGTAATATTTATATTATGGAATCTTAAAAGAGAAAGAAAGAGAGTGGGGCTGAAATGGTATACAGTGAGATAATGGTTGAAAATTTCTCAAATTTGCAAACCTACAGATTAGAGTTGAATGAAGCCCAAACTGGATACAGTCAAAAAAATATAATCCAAGACACATGTGGGGTAAATAGCATAATTTCCAGAATCTCCTGTCTGGCCTTAGTCCATTTACATATCAATGGGTGTTTACCACTGCAGCCTCCCACAGACTCTGGGGCAAGGTGTGGACAGAAAATGGCTATTCTCTCCTCCCCTCTGTTTCTGGTGCCGAATTGTTATGTTGCCTTCCAGTCACGAAGGACCTGGCAATGAAGTTCCTCCCTGAAGGAGTGGGCAGGGAAGGAGAGAGCATGCCATGGCTGCAAGGAAATGGAGCACAGAGTGCACTTTTGCTATTGGGGACCAGGGAGAAAGGACTTGGGGAGCATGAGCCCTGGCCGGAGTAGTCAGATAAAGTTGTGTCTGGCCATTGAATTCGAGCAAGCTGTGAGCAATAGAAAGTTTCTTCCAACCTGCCCTTCCCCTTGCCTTACTTTGGTTTTACCAGATTCATAAGAGACTTTGCTCTGTGTGGGGGATCTTCTTCCCCCCAGAGTTACAACACATTATAATGAAACTTTTCAAAACTAAAAATAAAGAGAAAAATTGTGAAAGGAGCAAGAGAGAAATGATATTTTACCTGTAGTTGAAAAACAATTACAAGTGATAGCATATTTCTTATCTGACTCTATGGAGGCCAGAATGTATACAATATTTTTCAAGGGCTGAAAGAAAGTACTTGTCAGCCAAGAATTCTATATTGAGCAAAAATATCCTCAGTAATGATGGAAAATAAAGACAAATCTCAGATAAAAGGAAAATTAAGAGAATGTGTTGCCAGCAGACCTACTTCTAAAGGCACGACTGAAGGACATGCTTGAAACAGAGAAGAAATGATAAAGAAACCTTTGGACATGACGAAGGAATAAAGAACAACAAAAAGAGTAAAAATATGAGTAAATGCAGTAGACTTCCCTTCTCCTCTTGCATCTTATAAATTATGTCTTATGGTTGAAGCAACATTATAACACTGTCTGATGTGGTTCTAAAAGTATTAGAGTAAATATTTCAGTCATTTATATTATAAGTGAAGGAGGGTAAAGCAGAATGTAGGGAAGCAAGTGTTCTATACTTCACTCAAACTGATAAAATGTCAATACCAGTAACTATGATATTATGTATGCATGTTTTAGTACCTAGAACAGCTCCTATGAAAACTACACAAAAAATACACTAAAATATGAAAGCTAAATCAAAATGGAGTTTTAAATATAAGTAAACCACATGAATGTATGAAAAATAGAACAGAAATAAACAATAGAATATATAGAAAATAAAAATAAATTGGACACTTAAGCTCTAATATATCAATAATTACATTTAATGTAAATGGTCTAAGTACAACAATTAAAATGCAGAGACTGGCAGAATGAATAAGAAAACATAACCCAACTATATGCTGGTTATAACCTCAAGTATAACAATATAGGTTGATGCTATAGACTGAATGTCTGTGTCTCCCCAAAATTTATGTGTTGAATTCTAATCCCCAATGTGATGGTATTTGGAAGTGACAGATCATAAGGGTAGTGCCCTCACTTGTGGGATTAATGCCCTTATAAAAGAGAACCAAATGAAAAAATAAAGAGGAAAAAAGAAAGAAAACAAGAGAAAAAAACAAAAAGAAAAAAAAGATAAAATAAAAAAGAGAACCCAGGGAGCTTCCCCATCCCTTCTGCCATGTGAAGATACAGCAAAAAGATGAATCAAGAAGCAGGCTCTCATCAGAAACCAGATCTACCTGTGCTTAATCTTGGACTTCCCAGCCTACAGAATTTTGAGAAGTAAATGTCTCGTGTTTAAGCACCCTGTCTATGGTATTTTTTTAAGGCATACCAAACAGACTAAGAGAATTGATTAAGAGTAAAATACTAGGAAAAATATATGCTATTCAAACAGTTATTAAAATAAAGCTATAGTAGCTTTATTAATAGGCAACAAAATAGATTTCAGAACAAAAAACATTAGGAAAAACACAAAGCAACATCGTATAATGATAAAAGAGTCAATTCACAAAAAAGACAAAACAAACCTAAATGTATACACACAAAACATCAGAACAGCAAAACATGTAAAACAATAAATGTTAGCGATGAAAGGAGAAATACAAAAATCCATTAGCATAGTTGGATAATTCTTCACGTATCTCTCAGCAATCGATAGAACTACTAGACAGAAAGTCAGCAAGGAGGCAGAACTGAAAAACATTCAAAAACAAATAAAAACATATTTCTAATTGAAATATGTAGAATAGCCCATCTGATGACATCAAAATACAGATTTTTTCAAGCACCCATGGAACATTCTCCAAGAAAGTCCATAACCTGGACCATAAAACAAATCTGAACAAATTTAACATAACTGAAATCATACCATGTATGCAGAAATCATTAACAAAAATATGACAGGAAAATAAGTGTCAAACAAATAATTGGCAAATAAAAAATACACTTCTGAATAATCAAAGTTTCAAAGAGGAATTCTTAAGAGATATCAAAATTGCTTTGAACTCCATGACAACAAAATTGCAATGTATCAAAAATTTTGGAACACAGCAAAAGCAGTACTGAGAGGGGAATTTACATCACAAATATTTACATTATAAAAGGGTAATAATCACAAATCATAAACTTCCACCTTAAGAAACAAGAGTTAAATAACTGAATAAACCTACAGCAAAAGAAGAAAAAAGATATATAAGAGCAAAAAATCAATGAAATTTAAAAGAATGTTCTCTTTGACTCTCTTCTGTTATATATATATATCCTCTATTAAGGAGATCTCAGCAACTAATTTACTGTCAAATATCACATTTATGTAGATCACAGCTACTGGCATGCATTTTAGCTACTGACACTGATCGTAGCAGCCAGCATGAGTTGCAGCTGCCAGTGTGGATTGAGCAGCTGGTGCAAACCCCCAGTGGCTGGTGCCACTTGCAGTGGCTTGTATTGATTCCAGCAGTCATCACAGATTCTGTTTGCATGAGTGACCCACAGCAGCCAGCATGGAGCTCAGCACCCAGTCTGGATCACAGCAGTTGATGTGAACAGTAGCAGCTGGTGTTGATCACAACAGCCAGTGTGGTCCACAGGAACCAGTGATGCCCACATCATCTGGCATAGCTCCCAGCAGCCAGAAACGATCTCAGCAGACTGTATGGTTATCAGCAGACAGTGCAGTTCCCAGAAAATGATTTGAACCTCAGCAGCCAGTGAGGCTCTAAGCAACTGATCTTTGACAAGAATGTCAAGAACACACAATGGGGAAGGGATAGTCTTTCTAACAAATGGTGTGGGGGAAAACTCAATATTAACATGCAGAAAAATGAAATTGGAACCCTATCTTACATACACAAGTATCAACTCAAAATGGATAAATGACTTGAACGTTCACTATGACACTGTAAGACTCCTGGAATAATACACAGGGAAAAGGCTTCATGAAACTGGTTTTGGCAATGATTTTATGGAAATGACACCAAAAACACAGGCAACAAAACCAAATATAAAACTAATCACCTTTTTGCATAATGGGCTAAACACTTGAACAGACATTTGTCCAAAGATGACATACAAATGATCAACAGGTATATGAAAAAATACTGAATGTCACTAATCTTCAGAGAAGTGCAAATCTAAAATAACAATGAGATTATTACCTCATACCTTTTAGGATGGCCATTACCAAAAAAAAAAACAAAAGATAACAAGTGTTGGTAAGGGTGTGGAGAAATTTGAACCCTTGTACACTGTTTGTGGGAATGCAAAATAGAGCACCCTTTATGCAACACAATAAGGAAGTTCCTCAAAAAATTAAAAATTGGACTACCACAAGATCAAACAATCCCACTCCCAGACATATATTCAAAACAATCGAAATCAGAATCTCAAAGAGATATCTGTATTCCCATGTTCTCTGCAGAATTATTCATAATAGGCAAGATGTGGAAGCAACCTAAATGTCCATCTTAATTACCTATCCATGGAGATGAATGAATAAAGAGAAGTTTGTATATACATAAAATGAAATACTATTCAGTCTTTAAAAAGAAGAAAATTCTTCCATGTGTGACCACATGGATGAAAATGGAGGATGTTATGCTAAATGAAACAAGTCAAAGAAAGACAACTACTGCATGATTCTACTTATATCAAATATCTAAAATAGACAAACTCATAGAATACAAGAATGGAATGGTAGTTTTCAGGATTTGAAAGGAGAAGGAAATGTAGAGCTACTAATCAGTGCATGTAAACTTTCATTTGAATAAGATGAATAAGCTGTAGAGATCTGCTGTATAATATTGTACCTAGAGTCAATAAAAACGTTCACTTCAAAATTTGTTAGATCTTATGTTAAATATTCTTAACACATTAAATAAACTTTTTGATAGAAAGAATTGATAAGCTGGACTTCATTCAAATTAAAAAACTCCTGCACTGCAATATACACTGTCAAGAGAATAAAATGTAAGCTACTGACTGGGACAAAATATTTGCAAAAGACATATCTGATAAAGGACTGTTATAAAAAATATACTAAAAGGACTTAAGACTAAAGAGTAGGAAACAAACAACCTTATTAAGAAAACAGCCAACTATCTGGACAGATACCTCACCAAAGAAGACACACAGAAGTCAAATATATGAAAAAATTCTCCATATCATATGTAATCAGGGAAATGCTAATTAAAACAACAGTAAGATTCCACTATATACCTGTTAAAATCCCCCAAATCCTGAATGCTGCCAACACCAAATGCTGGTGAGGATATGAAGCAACACAAACTTTCATTCATGCTGGTGAGAACATACATAGTACAGCCATATTTGAAGATAATTGATAGTGTCTTACAAGACTAAACATACCCTCACCATACAATCCAGTAATCATGTTCCTTGATATTTACCTCCAAATTTTGAAAACTTTTGTGAGCACAAAAACATGCCCACTGATATTTATAGCAGCTTTATTCATAATTGCCAAGGTTTGGAAGCAACCAAGATATCCTTCAGTAGGTGAATGGATAAATAGACTGAGGTACAACCTGACAATGGTATATTATGCAGTGCAAAAGGGAAATGAGCTATGACTTCATGAAAACCCATGGAAGAAACTTAAATGTATACTACTAAGGAAAAGAAGATAATCTGCAAGGGCTAAATACTGTATGATTTCAACTATATGCCATTCTGGAAAAGGCAAAACTATGGCAAAAATATTGGTGGTTGCCAGCATTTATGGGGGATGACAGATGAATAGAGCACAGAAGATTTTGGGAGCAGTAAAACTACTCTGTATGATACTATAATAGTGGACACATGTCATTACACATTTTTACAAACCTATAGAACATGCAACATCAAGAGTGAACCCCAATGTAAACTGTTGAGTTTGGGTGTTAAGAAGTGTCATTGTAGGTTGATTAGTTGTATCAAATGTACTACTCTATAGGGGATATTGGTAATTAAGGAGACTACACAGGTGAAGACAGGCACTTTTTTTGTACTTTTCCTGCTCCACTTGCTGTGAACCAAAAACTATTCTAAAAAGTAAAGTCTAATAAAATTTTTAAAGTTAATCAAGTGCCAAACTGTGTAGTAAAACAAAACACAGTGAAACTCATAAGTACAGCATATTTACATAAAGAAATATTGAAATAGTTTATTCAAAATCAATGGTCCTGCTACCACCAAAAATGTCCATAATGTTAGACTAAAAATATAGCTGTCTTAAGCTATTTGTGAAGAGACCAATAGGTGTCATCATGAAAGTGTCACCATTGTAGTATCTGTCAAAATATGTTGCTTTTTGCAATACAGGGTTAGGTTTAAAATATTTTTACTCTACATAATTCACTTTGCCTAATATTCAAATTAGGAACACTCAAATGACAAGTATAAATCAGGTAACCTTAAAATGTCATTTTTTTATGCTAAAAGTGTTTCCTTTACATTGCTAAGTCTCAAACTTTTTATTCCTATCAATCAGGCAATCAAGATATATTCTTTAATATGTTTATGGAAGCATGGGAGACAAAAACCTGGACATAAACATGACAGTACATATACTATGCCACCTTAGGTGTTTAAATTGATCATGTGTGTGTGTGCATATTTTTAAAAGACATGCATACATAACACATGATATATTAATTTATATACTTGCCTATGCACCAAGTATCAGTATCTCTGGCAAAAAACACAGGTAAAGGAAGTACTGTTTGCTGACTTTCTGGGTTTGAAAATTTCTGGGGCTAGGAGAAGGGTGAAGGTTGGAAAAGAAATTTACACTTCATTTTGAAGCCCTTTGTAATATTCAATTTTCTTTTACAAATATGTATGTATTAACTACTGAAATAATATGCAAACTAAAGAATTTTGCTCAGAATGCTTGTCTTTAAGAGGATTACAACTGATCTTCCAAGACAAAAATGCATGAAAAGTTTAGAAGAAATACCTCTATCTCCAAAATATAAAAACATGAGAAATGTACAAATGACATATAAGGAAAGCATGTGATTATAAAATGAGTGGCTCTGATGGGAAGTGCTCTAAGGATCTACAAAAGGAATAGCTGAAGCAACCCAGGCAATTTTCATAGATGAAACAGGACTCCAATTTTCATAGTTTATAGTAATAAAGACAAATTTGACATGCAAAGAGAGTGGATTTTCCAACATTCTACTTCAGAATGTTGTTCAGAATGTTTGCTCAGAAGAGTTGAACTCACTTTCACTTTGTCAGAATCTACTGCGATTTTCTTTCATTAACATTTAGTTATTCTCAGAATTATCAAGTTTGTGTTTATCTAACTTGTATTGGCCATACACATCTGAAGTAATTAAAATGCCTTGTCGTTGTTCATTTTAGTATTTTCATGATTATATTTACTTATTTTAATTAAACTTGTGTACTTAGATTGAAGCCAATTTTTCTCTTCAACTGTGAACTAGATTTAACTTCATTGCACAACTAATTTTAATTTCTGCAACTTGGAAGAAACAGGGAAATTAGTTTTGTCTTCAAAATTTTGAAATTTTGTCTTTTTCTAGTTTGATATAGACAGGGGTTTTAATGATTTTAAAAAAGAGAATAAAGAGACCCATCCTGTATTCTCTTTCTTCTCCCCCTCTTTTTTTAAATAGTTTTATTTTCTTTTCAAATATGCACAGTTTGGATGCTAGTTTACTATTAATGCATGATGAGTAAGCTGGGATTCAATAACATTAAAATCTTCTGCCTTGTGAAAGTCAGTATCAACAGAATTTGAAAAGAAGCCACAGATTGGAAGAAAACATTTGCAAAAGATACATCTGATAAAGAATTGTTATCCAAAGTATACAGAGATTTCATAAAACATTAAGATAAACATCCCAATTAAAAAATGAGCAAAAGATCTTAGTAGATACCTCACTAAAGAAGTTGTATAGATGGCACACAAGCATACTAAAAGATCATCCACATCACGTCACCAGAGGATTGCAAATTGACAATAACAATGAGTTGTCACTAAACACCTATAAGAATCGTCCAAATCTGGAGCACTGACAGCATCAAATGCTGGCAAGAATGTGTTGCAACAGGAACTTTCATATATTGTTGGTGGGAATGCACTATGATATATCCACTTTGGAAGAGAGTTTGGCAGTTTCTTATAAAACTAAACATACTTCACCATAGGATCCAGCAAGTGAGCTCCTTACTATCTCCTTAAAGGAGTTAAAAACTTATGCTCACAAATTTTCAATCATAATATAAGTTGGTCATGGGAATGGTGGTACAGCATGGGGAACATAGCCAATTATTGTGTAACATCTTTCTATGTTGACAGTAACTGCAGTAGTTTGGGTGAGGATTAATAATGTGGGTAACTGGTGAACCAGTGTGTTGTATACATGAATCCAATATAAGATTGTACATCAATGAAACTCCAATAAAATATTAATAAACATGGTTAAATGGATAAAAAGAGCTTATGCTCACATAAAAGCCTGCACATGGATGTTTATAGCAGAAAATAAACAACAAACAGATTAATAATGTGGGTAACTGGTGAACCAGTGTGTTGTATACATGAATCTAAGATTGTATATCAATGATACTCAAATAAAATATTAATAAAAATGGTTAAAAGGGTAAAAAGAGCTTATGCTCACATAAAAGTGTGCACATGAATGTTTAGTGCAGAAAACAAACAACAAACACCAACCTTCCCAACATGGGAGCAACCAAGATACCCTTCAGTAGGTGAATATAGAAATGAACTATTTATCCAGACAATGGTATATCCAGGCAATGAAATATTATTTAGTGCTAAAAAGTAATAAGTTATCAAGCCATGTGAAGACATGAATGTTCCTTAAATGTTTCATGCTTTTGTATGTGGAAGGATGAATGGATAAGGAAATGTGATATATATTCATCTAAAAAAAGGAAAAAATCCTGCCATTTGTGACAACATGGATGAACCTGGAGGACATTATGCTAAATGAAATAAACCAGATGAAGGAAGAGAAACACTGAATGATGTCAATTATATGTGGAATCTAATGTAGTCAAATGCATAGAAATAGAGACTAAAGCGGTGTATTCCAGTGACTGGGGGTAGGGAGTAATAGAAGTAATAGGAAGTTGTTTTTAACAGTACAAAATTTCAATTATGCAATATGAACAAGCTCTGGAAATCCACTCTATATCACAGTACCTATAGGTAACAAATCAGTATTGTATACTTAAAAATTTGTCAAATACTTTGTTGTGCAGGATATGTGCCTTTTGTGCTCTTGATTTTGGATGAAAATAAACATTTCCATTAGAATATTTTGCTTTATGGTACCATTACTTTAGGTAAATATATACAGCCTAGAAGTGCCATAAGAGAGGTATGTATGTAGAACATGCCATAGGAATTTAAAGTAAGGTCAGAAGTAGCTGGATAATGAGCTCTGTCTCACCAGGCCCTACTGGGCTGGGAGGTCAGACCCACATGGGACCCATTTTTGTATCTTGAGCAGTTACTGACACAGTGCCTTGTAGAAAGTAAGTGCTTAATATATCCACTGTCACATGGGTGTTGAGTAAATCATGAGTTCCTTGAAAAGGCCAATGGAGAATCGTGAGAAAATGTGAGAGAGACAGAAAATGTTTTTATATCCACTGAGCAATTCTAGGCTCCCTTCTTGACCTGGCAGGATAATATTTAAAAACAATTTTTCAAAAAGGCAGATCTCATGGTAAGTGTTCTTAACAAACATATACATAGGGACAGGAACAAACTGCTGGAGTTGATGGATGTGTTTATTAACTTGATTGTGGTAATGGTTTCACAGGTGCACACATATTTCCAAGCTAATTTAGTTGTTACATAAAATATGTCTATTTTTTGTATGTATAATAATTAAGTCTCAGTAAAGCTGTTTAAAAACAAATGAGGAGCCACTGAATGGGATAAAATAATTTCAAAATACACTGATAAATGACCTGTATTTGAAATATACAAAGAACTTTTATAACTCAACAACATAACCCAATTCAAAAGTGGACCAGAGGAGGAGCCAAGATGGCGGTGTGAGTAGAGCAGTGGAAATCTTCTCCCAAAAACATATATATTTTTGAAAATACAAGAAATACAAGTATTCCAAAAAGAGAGAACAGAAGATACAGGACAACAGCCAGAATAAATCTACACCTGTGAGAACCCTAAGCCTCATGAAGGGGGTAAGATACAAGCCGTGGCCTGGCGGGACCTGAGCACCCTTTACCCCAGCTCCCAGCAGGAGGAGAGGAGTCAGAGCGGGGAGGGACAGGGAGCCCAGGACTGCTAAATACCCAGACATAGACATCCATACCAGGAGTTCAGGAACAGTGCGTGGGGTGCTTGATACTAGGGAAACTGGACAGTAAAAACTGTGAGCTGGTCCCTGCAGCTGGTGCCCCTGGGAAAAAGAAAAGAGAGTGTTTTTTGAAAGTCTTAAAGGGACAGGGACCTCACAGCTGGATGGAAGTGTCCTGGCACAATCAGCTCAGCAGTTGGGAACCAGGGGAACTCTGAGCGCCTTAACCCCCTGGGCGGCAGTGCAACTCTGAAGCACCTCATGGCGATAAACAGCCTCCTGCCTATTCCTGCTCTGGTGTGGCCCTGCCATAGCAACCGCACGTGGAGTTTCCTTCACAGTGGTCAGGCAAGAATCAGAAACCCCATCTGCGTGCAACTGCAAAGAACAAACCACTAGAGGTCTCCATTCTCCCAGGAGAGAAAGGGCACAAACTAGCAAGAAGGGACGTTCTCCCAGCTGAAACGTGCCAACTACCCATGACTATCTCTATCACCATGAAAAGGCAGAAGAATTTCATACAGATAAGATTAACCCAGACAGTCTCCCCTGAAAAGGAATCTGGGGAGATAGAACTAACCAATCTTCCTGAAAAAGAATGTAAAACTAAGGTCATAACCATGCTGATGGACTTGAAGACAAATATGCAAGAGAGGAGGAGAGAGAATACAGAAATAAAACAATCTCTGGAAAAACTTAAAAGCAGAATGGATGAGATGCAAGAGGCCATTAACGGATTAGAAACCAGAGAACAGGAATGCATAGAAGCTGATGCAGAGAGAGATAAAAGGATCTCCAGGATTGAAACAATATTAAGAGAACTGTGTGACCAATCCAAAAGGAACTATATCTGCATTATAGGGGTACCAGAAGAAGAAGAGAGAGAAAAAGGGATAGAAAGTGTATTTCAAGAAATAATTGCTGAAAACTTCCCAAACTGGGGGAGGAAACAGTCGCTCAGACCACGGAAGACCACAGAACTCCCAAAACAAGTGACCCAAGAAGGACAACAACAAGACACATAGTAATTAAAATTGCAAAGCTCAAGGACAAGGACAGAATATTAAAGGCAGCTAGAGAGAGGGAAAAGGTCACCTATAAAGGAAAACCCATCAGGCTATAATCAGACATATCAACAGAGACCTTACAGGCCAGAAGAAAAAGGCAATGATACATTTAATGCAATGAAACAGAAGGGCCGTGAACCAAGAATACTATATCCAGCACGATTATCATTTAAACATGAAGGAGGGATTAAACAATTCCCAGACAAGCAAAAGTTGAGGTAATTTTCCTCCCACAAACCATCTCTAAAGGGTATTTAGAGGAACTCCTCTAGATGGGGGCACTCCTAAGGTTAAATAGATGTCACCAGAGAAAATAAAATCACAGTAAAGAAAGCAGACCAACCAAATACTAACTAAAAGCAAAAAATAAAATCAACTACTTACAAAAGCAGTCAAAGGAAACACAAAAGAGCACAGAATAAAACAACCAACATATAAAGAATGGAGGAAGAGGAATAAGAAGGTAGAGAAGTAATCATCAGACTGTGTTTATAATAGCTCCATAAGTGAGTTAAGTTAGACAGAAAGATACTAAAGAAGCTACCCTTGAACCTTTGGTAACCACGAATCTAAAGCCCACAATGGCAATAAGTACATATCTTTCAATAATCACCCTAAATGTAAATGGACTGAATGCACCAATCAAAAGACGCAGAGTAACAGAATAGATAAAAAAGCAAGACCCATCTATATGCTGCTTACAAGCGACTCACCTCAAATCCAGACATGCACAGACTAAAAGTCAAGAGATGGAAAAAGATATTTCATGCAACAATAGGGAGAAAAAAGCAGGTGTTGCAGTACTAGTATCAGACAAAATAGACTTCAAAACAAAGAAAGTAACAAGAGATAAAGAAGGACATTGCATAATGATAAAGGGCTCAGTCCAACAAGAGGATATAACCATTCTAAATATATATGCACCCAACACAGGAGCACAAGCATATGTGAAACAAATACTAATGGAACTAAAGGAGGAAATAGAATGCAATGCAGACATTTTAGGAGATTTCAACACAACACTCACTCCAAAGGATAGATTCACCAGACAGAAAATAAGTAACAACACAGAGGCACTGAACAGCACACTGGAACAGATAGACCTAATAGACATCTATAGAACTCTACATCCAAAAGCAACAGGATACACGTTCTTCTCAAATGCACATGGAACATTGTCCAGAATAGACCACATACTAGGCCACAAAAACAGCCTCAGTAAATTCCAAAATATTGAAATTCTACCAACCAATGTTTCAGACCACAAAGGCATAAAACTAGAAATAAATTGTACAAAGAAAGTAAAAAGGCCCACAAACACATGGAGGCTTAACAACATGCTCCTAAATTGTAAATGGATCAATGATCAAATCAAAATAGAGATCAAGCAATATATGGAAACAAATGACAACAACACAAAGCCCCAATTATGTGGGACACAGCAAAAACAGTCTTAAGAGGAGAGAATATAGCAATTCAGGCATATTTAAAGAAGGAAGAACAATCCCAAATGCATAGTCTATTGTCACAATTATAAAATGGGAAAAAGAAGAACAAATGAGGCCAAAAGTCAGCAGAAGGAGGGACATAATAAAGATCAGAGAAAAAATAAATAAATTTGAGAAGAATAAAACAATAGAAAAAATCAATGAACCCAAGAGCTGGTTCTTTGAGAAAATAAACAGAATAGGTAAGCCTCTAGCGAGACTTATTAAGAGAAAAAGAGAATCAACACACATCAACAGACTCAGAAATAAGAAAGGAAAAATCACAACGCACCCGACAGAAATACAATTATTAGAAAATACTATGAAAACCTATATGCTAACAAGCTGGAAAACCTAGAAGAAATGGATTACTTTCTAGAAAAATACAACCTTCCAACACTGACCAAGGAAGAAAGAGAAAATCTAAACAGACCAATTACCAGGAATGAAATTGAAGTGGTAATCAATAAACTACCCAAGAGCAAAACCCCCGGGCCAGATGGATTTACTGCAGAATTTTATCAGACATACAGAGAAGACATAATACCCATTCTCCTTAAAGTTTTCCAAAAAATAGAAGAGGAGGGAATACTCCCAAACTCATTCTATGAAGCCAACATCACCCAATACCAAAACCAGGCAAAGAGTCCACCAAAAAAGAAAATTACAGACCAATATCCCTGATGAATGTAGATGCAAAAATACTCAACAAAATATTAGCAAACCGAATTTAAAAATACATCAAAAGGATCTTACACCATTAACAAGTGGGATCCATCCCAGGGATGCAAGGATGGTACAACATTTGAAAATCCATCAACATCATCCACCACATCAACAAAAAGAAGGACAAAAAAATCACATGATCATCTCCATAGATGCTGAGAAAGCATTCGAGAAAATTCAACATCCATTCATGATAAAATTCTCAACAAAATGGCCATAGAGGGCAAGTCCCTCAACATAATAAAGGCCATATATGATAAAACCACAGTCAACATTGTACTAACAGTGAGAAGCTGAAAGTTTTTCCTCTGAGATCAGGTACAAGACAGGGATGTCCACTCTACCCACTGTTTTTCCACATAGTACTGGAGGTCCTAGCCATGGCAATTACACAAAACAAAAAAAAATACAAGGAATCCAGATAGGTAAAGAAGAAGTTAGACTGTCACTATTTGCAGATAACATGATATTGTACATGAAAAACACTAAAAACTCCACTCCCAAACTACTAGAACTAATATCAGAACTCAGCAAAGTTTCAGGATATGAAATTAATACTCAGAAATCTGTGGCTTTCCTATACACTAACAATGAGCTAATAGAAAGAGAAATCAGGAAAACAATTCCATTCACAACTGCATCAAAAAGAATAAAATACCTAGGAATAAACCTAAGCAAGGAAGTGAAAGATCTATACCCTGAAAACTACAAGACACTCTTAAGAGAAATTAAAGAGGACACTAACAAATGGAAACTCATCCCTACTCTTGGCTAGGAAGAATTAATATCGTCAAAATGGCCATTCTGCCCAAAGCAATATACAGATTTGATGCAATCCCTATTAAATTACCAACAGCATTCTTCAACGAAATGGAACAAATGGTTCAAAAATTCATATGGAAACACCAAAGACCCCGAATAGCCAAAGCAATCCTGAGAAGGAAGAATAAAGTGGGGGGGATCTCGCTCCCCAACTTCAAGCTCTACTACAAAGCCACAGTAATCAAGACAATTTGGTACTGACACAAGAACAGAGCCACAGACCAGTGGAACAGAATAGAGACTCCAGACATTATCCCAAACATATATGGTCAATTAATATATGATAAAGGAGCCATGGACATACAATGGGGGAAATGACAGGCTCTTCAACAGACGGTGTTGGCAAAACTGGGGAGCTATATGTTAGAGAATGAAACTGGATCACTGTCTAACCCCATACACAAAAGGCAATTCAAAATGGATCAAAGACCTGAATGTAAGTCATGAAACCATAAAACTCCTAGAAAAAACATAGGCAAAAATGTCATGGACATAAACCTGACTGACTTCTTCATGCACATATCTCCCTGGGCAAGGAAAACAAAAGCAAAAATGAAAAAGTGAGACTATATCAAGCTGAAAAGCTTCTGTACAACAAAAGACAACATCAATAGAACAAAAAGACGTCCTACAGTACGGGAGAATATATTCATAAATGACAGATCTGATAAAGGGTTGACATCCAAAATATATAAAGAGCTCATGCACCTCATTAAACAAAAAGCAAACAATCCATTTAAAAAATGGGCAGAGGAACTGAACAGACAGTTCACCAAAGAAGAAATTCAGATGGCCAACAGACACATGAGAAGATGTTCCACATCACTAGTCATCACAGAAATGCAAATTAAAACCACAATGAGATATCACCTCACACCAGTAAGGATCACCACCATCCAAAAGACAAACAACAACAAATGTTAGCAAGGTTGTGAAGAAAGGGGAACCCTCCTACACTGCTGGTGGGAATGTAAATTAGTTGAACCATTGTGGAAAGCAATATGGAGGTTCCTCAAAAATCTCAAAATAGAAATACCATTTGACCCAGGAATTCCACTTCTAGGAATTTACCCTAAGAATGCAGCAGACCAGTTTGAAAAAGTCAGATGCACCCCCATGTTTATCGCAGCACTATTTACAATAGCCAAGAAATGGAAGCAACCTAAATGTCCATCAGTAGGTGAATGGATAAAGAAGGTGTGGTACATATACACAATGGAATATTATTCAGCCATAAGAAGGAAACAAATCCTACCATTTGCAACAACATGGATGGAGCTAGAGGGTATTATGCTCAGTGAAATAAGTCAGGCAGAGAAAGAAAAGTACCAAATGATTTCACTCATATGTGGAGTATAAGAACAAAGAAAAATTGAAGGAACAGAATGACATCAGAATCACAGAACCCAATAATGGATTAACAGTTACCAAAGGGTAAGGTACTGGTGAGGATTGGTTGGAAGGGAGGGTTAAGGGCAGGGAAAATGAAGGGGGGTCATTACAATTAGCATGTATAATGTGGGGGGGGGCATGGCGAGGGCTGTACAACACAGAGAAGACAAGTAGTGATTCTACAACATCTTACTATGCTGATGGACAGTGACGGTAATGGGGATTGTGGGGGTGACTTGGTGAAGGGGTAGCTTAGTAAACATAATGTTCTTCATGTAATTGTAGATTAGTGATAACAAAATCAAAAAGGAAAAGAAAAAAAGTGGACCAAAATTCCAATTGGACAGCACATCAAAGAAGATATACAGATGGAAAACAAGCATATTAAAACATGCTAAACATCATGTGTCACAAGGGAATTGCAAATCAAAACAAAAATCATATACCACTACATATCGATGAGAAATGCCAAATTCCAAATACTGATAACACCAATTGAGGGTGAGTGTGTGGAACAATAGAAACTCTCATTGCTGGTGGGAATGCAAAGTGGTACAATCGCTTTGGAAGAGTTTCACAATTTCTTACAAAGCTACACATAGTGTTACTCTTCAGTCTAGCAATTGTGCTCCTAGATATTTATCCAAATGTGTTGAAAACACATGAACACAAAATCTACACATAAAGTTGATACAGCTTTATACATAATTGCCAAAACATGGAAGCCATTAACGTGCTTCAATAGTTGAATGGTTAAACGCACTGTGGTACATATGTAAATTAAATATTATTAAGCTTGTAGAAAGAAATAAGATGTCAAGCTACAAAAAGATGGAAAAACTGTAAATAAATATGGCTTAGTGAAAGAAGCCAGTCTGAAAATGGTACATACTTTATGATTCCAACTATATGACAATCTGGAAAAGGCAATACTGTAGAAACAGTGAAAAGATCCATAGTTGCTAGGGGTTTGTGTTTGTGAGAAAGAGAGGCAGAAATGAACTGGTGAAGCACAGGGATTTTTAGGTTGTTAAAACATTTCTATAGGATAGATCTATGACATTATGCACTTACCAGAATCCATAGAACTTTAGAAAACAAAGAGTGAATGCTAGTGAGAGCTATGAACCTTAGTTAATAATAATGTATCAATATTGGTTATTAATTGTAACACATATATCCCACCAATGCAATATACTAATTGTAGGGTGAATTATAGGGGAGAAGGGAGTATAAAGGAAGCTATTGCAAATTCCTGCTCAAATTTTCTATGAACCTAAAACTGCTCTGAACAATTAAGTCTTTTAATTTTGAGTAATAGCTTTTCTGAACAAGTAAATATGAATGAAACAGAAAACAATAACTATTATTAATAACTGCATGAAACAATGTTTTTGCTTCAAATTTCTTTCCTTCCACTCCCTTCTTTGACTGAAAGGAATTGGTGAAAGCATGCAACTCTTATTGCAAAATATTTTAATAGTAAAATTTCTGAAATATGGGTAACTGATGTTATTAGGTAATTCTTTAAGCAATACAATGTAACTATGTGTGCCTCTCATCCTACAATGATTTATTACTGTTAACTTTCATTTTATTTTCAGATACGTTTATGATGAAGCCCCTTGTTTGCAATCCTTACAGCTGAAACTGTATTAATTCAATGAATTTGTTAAATTCATTTTTTTCAGTAGAAAAAAATATATAGCGAATAAAACCAAAAAGTTTCCTTAAGGCATACATCTTTCAACTTAAAAGCATTTCATTCAGGTCCTTTTAATGAAAGAAGTATTTTATTAATATAATTACCATTGTTCTCCATTAGAAGATTGAATTATGTTATCTCCTTAAAGTACATTGTAATCTATAAATAATTTAGTAAGGTGTTTAAAAGCATGGAGGCTTTAATTAGATAGACTGTTCAAATCTTGCTTCTGTCACTTATCAGTTGTGTGGCCTAGAGCAAATTGTTTAACCTTCTTTAAATCTCGGCACCTGTATGTGAAATCAGGAATGCATTGGTAGATTTCAGGACAATTCACTGAAATCATTTATCATATTGTCTAGTACATATTAAGTACTCAAGTACAATTATTATCTAATGATTGCACAATACTGAGGGATAATAAGCTTTGAACTGGTGAATTCATTCATCTTCTGATAAAAATGATTGTATTCTGTACTCTAAGGCTCCACTTTAATAACTAAGTGGTATGTACACTTGTATGGAATACTGTTTCAGTGGCTTATTTTTTCAGTTCTGTATGGTGAGCAAATGTAACCACTGCAATTGAATGTCTCTTGTACATTTTTCAGAGGTTAAGAGAAGAAAGACTTGGAAGCAGACATCAAGCAATATGCTTGAAAAGTGTTCACATCCTGGGGAATGAGAAAGGCAACAGAAGCATGAAAAATTATCAGTGAGTTGAAATATACATTATTTTTTTCCCTGAGACCTTGGTGTTTTTCTAATTTTGTTCACAATCTGAGTGAGAAATATATCCCAGCTTTCCTAATCTTGTTATTCTTTTCTTCCCACTTTTACCTGTGAATATCTTCTGTTACTGCTAGTAAAGAGCTTAAAATTATACAACACTAAAGTAGGGTACTTTAACCAATGAACCAAGTCAGATAAATCTTTTCATTGTGAAGATAACTAAATCTATATAATATCTACCCATATATCAGGAGTTCTCCTTGTATCTTTCAAGTTATATTTTTTGAAGGAAAACAGTCATTGGCTCCCAGCCCATGATTGCTTAGGTTTGGAGGTTAGAAAACTTTTGGGCATGGGTATCTTATCCAAAGTGTGTAAACTAGCATCTTTTCCCACAAAAGTACCCCTTGAATACAGGTCTTTTAAAAAATAATTAAATTAATAAAAGAATAAAATATCTCCTCAAACCCAGGGCTCCTTAACCAATATTAAAGCCAATGAAAAATACTAATATCTGAAAACTGAGGTCAGAAAAAATGTTCAAAGGAATTCACTGATATATTCCATTGTTCTCGCTTTTGAAATACAAACAGAGTTCTCAGCTAATTGGTAATCAGTCACAGTAAAGCTGTTAAAAAATTTAGGACATAATTTGTAATGCAGAGAACAAAAGTCCTAAAATGATCTCTACAAAAACTTTTAAATATATACTACACAGAAAATGTACAAATTTGAAAGCTTGACAGTGAAATAAAGTGAAGAAGATCATATTATCCACTATTTCAACACATTTACTGCTTGGTTGTACAACAGTAGCAATATATCCAACAGGTATGAGTAACACTGAACTTCATTTTTAAACCAAAAGGAGCTTAAAAGAGTTGAATTATTTGTACAGTTCATGGGAAATTAACCTTATAGATCTTAATGTTAATATATTAATACGTTCTTTGCACATGATTATAAAATTCTTATATTAGACCATGAAAAGTTATTCTGTATTAATAAAAACTATTTCAGATTTTTATTCTTTGTTGGTGGTCTTTCATTAATATAAATAACAAATGTAAAGATGGTTATTACTATCTGCATATAGCTACTCCTTAATCGTGATAACCCATTAGGGGTGAACAATTTTTATTACTGGATAGAATCAGTGAGTTTTAAATTTTCAACTTGGAAAAATTTCTACTTTGCTTAATGTTATTAGACAGCAACAAAAAGAAACCTATCTGGTATGATTGCTTTTAAAGGAAATTTAATTTGAGGAAAAATAAGATATTGAAAAAATTTGTATTTAAGATTTGATTCATTTACAGATGGTTGAATTAATATTATATTTTTCATGGCATTTGAAGTCCCTAAGAGATTAATAGGATAGTACACTTGTCAAAGATCTTTTGTGAAGTTGGTTACTTTAAAATAAATGGTGGAAAGAAAATATTTCAATGGCTGTAGAAATATATCTTCTAATCTTCTTAGAAACTCTTTCCTTTAGCTGATCCCTTCATTTGTCCTTTTAAGAAATTATAACATTGTTAATCATATCAATATACTTTGCCATGCATTAATCTTATAATAATCTATTAATAGTTTCAGGATTTTCTTTTACATATAAAAAATACAAAACATAAGAATATTATTAGAATATTACTAAAATAGTAAATGTATAAAACATAAGCAGATTAAAACATAACGTTTGAATGTGCTGGTACTTATGTTTCTGCCTGCAAGGCATTTATGCTAAAGAGATCACTGAGAACTGACTATGATTAATTTGTTAAATATAGTACTGTTTTATCTACATGAATAGTTTTCTACAACTGTTACTGTGAACTGGAGTTCTCAATTATGAGCAATGTAATTCATCACATACATCAACCAAGAAAAAGGATAGCTTTTACCTATCATACAAGTGACAGGAAAAGGGCTCATTTTTCTTCATATAATATGCTGAATCATCGTTTCCTCTATGAAACTTGAAACACCTATTGACATATCAAATATAAATGAAAACAAAATTAGAGGAGAAATATTTGTGTGAAAATTGTATTTCAGAGACTTATAAATCAAGATGGTGAACAGAATATATGCATTTACCTCCTCCTAAAATTTCACTACGATAATTTTGAGATTTTTTAAAGTCATACATTCATAATCAAAGAGAATGAAAGAGGACTAAAGAGTGACAAATTTTGGAAACTGAAATTCAAATGGGTGATTGATAACTGAGTTCACAGACCAAAGAATTTGGAATACCAAGGTGGAAGTAGGGAAATATCTGAGATATTTTCCAGAAGTTTAAGAATTGCTAGTATCAGGCATATCTGACAGAGGGGAGAAGAGTTGAGATAAAAAACAGTAGGGTAGGTTGTAAAATTAAAACAAAAATTCACCATCCCAACTCCCATAGGCAGAAACGTTCTCTCTTTGAGTCCAGCAGAAGACTGAAGTTTTATTCTTTAGAAAGGATGAAATAGGTGGTATTTGGGCTGAGGTATATCTCACATAGTGTAGAGGAATTCAGGGAACAGTGCTGAGCCACCTAGTTTTCGTACAAACTACGTGAGGCTAACATTCCTGGACCCTGCCCTAAGTTAGATAACTAGAAGTAAATGACCCCCCTGGGGTCAAAACTCATGATAAGTCACATAGGAATGCTTGTGCAAAGGTCAGGCACCTGGTGTATCCCTGTTCCAATTTTATTGGCCAAAGTATAGAATGTGTTTCAAATTCATTGGTTGGGGTAATGTGCAGGCTCTGGTGCAATAACTGTAGAAATCCCATATAAACCATACCTAAAGTTGCTTGGGGGTCAGCAGCTCGGACTCGGCCTGTGTGTCAGGGGAGGTGCTGTCGACCCCAGCTTGCTGGCTGAATAAAGACTTTGCTTGGATTTTCATCTCAGTGTCTGTGTGTTTTGTTCTCTGGGAAACCCTGGAGACCTAGACCCTAACATTTGGGGGCTCGTCCGGGATCCGTGCGGCTTCCCTGAGAACAAAGGACGGCTGGAGGCAAGGTCTAATTGTCCGGACAGGACGGTGTAATTCGAGGGTCTGCATAAATCCATTATAGAGCGGGAGTCACCATCCCGTGTATGGTCTCGGGTTAGTGACCCCGAGTGAGAAAGTCCAGGTTGGTAGTCCCGGCCCCCGGGTTAGTGACCCTAGGTGAAGTCCAGCTGACTAATCCTGGCCCTAGGGTCCGAGTGACTTGGCCTTAGGAAAGCAAGTCCGATCGGCAGGAACCTGGTGCCCGAGAAGGAAGGGATCGAGCTCATCACCCTGCAGCAGTCCGAGTGGACGCCTTTCGGGAGAATCACAAGAGTTTTTGAGGATCCTGAAAGTGGTGAGTGTGGTGCGCACCAGAGTGAAAGAAGGACTGGTCTGAACGAGTGCGATCAGATGCGGTGTGTGTGCTTAGTGTTATCATTGATTGTTTTATTGTGTTTTGGTTTTGGTTTATATTTCTTTCTGTGCTTTTTAAGTCTCCCTGTTCTAAGGTTCTCTGTTCTTTCCATTCCTCCTCTCTGCCACTAAATCATTCCCCGCGGGCATGGGTAGGGCAATTAATAGCCATTAGGGCGCCCGCCGCTAGAAGACTCCCATGACAGGATAAGGGAGTCACAGCCGTGAATCCCAGATAAATTCACATCCCCCGCAGAAGAAAAACTGTGCAACAACAGGCACCCGTTCACAAGCACATATACCAGTCATCTTGTTAGAGTGGCATCTCTACCTTTTACCATTGTCTTCCTCGTATTTTTCACTATGGGTCAGACTCAGACTACTCCTAAAGGTCTGATCCTTTCCCACTTTCTGAAGGTTAAGAAACAGGCCCTGAATATAGGTTTTAACATCGAGAAAGGTAGGCTCAATGCTTTTTGCTCAGCCGAGTGGCCTTCCTTTGAAGTAGGCTGGCCGACCCAGGGGTCTCTTTCCATGGACCTTATTGACAAGGTCAAAGCCGTTATCTCCCGGCCAAACCCTGAGGGCCACCCTGACCAACTTCCTTATATCCTTGTTTGGGAAAATTTGGCTAAGAATCCCCCTTCCTGGCTGAGGCCCTTTTTGGTGGAGAAACCTCACACCAACCCACCAAGAGCCTCCTTCCTAGTTACTCAGGAAGATTTAAAGTCCCCTAATCGCAGGGCCAAAAACCCGAGTGCGCCGCCTGTCCTCCCTGACAGTTCTCCTCTTTACCCCCTTCTGCCAATTGAGCAGCCACCCCCGTATGCAGAGGAGAGGGGTGAAGCTGCCGGGAGGATGGAAAACAAGGCTGGGGAATCCAGCAGGAACCAGGTGGCCGCAGCTTCCCCAGACTCTTCAGCAGAGGAAGGCAGGAGGCCGGAAAGAGCTTCCCCACACTCCCCCGCCCTGGCCCCACGCTAGGCGCCAGGTAGAGCAGGAGGAATGCAGTTAAGGCCTCGGAGGGCCAGGGAACAAGAAGGGGAGGCTCCCTCCTCCACCTCAGAAGGAGCAGTGCCGGTTCTGCCTGTGCGTGCCATCGGTACAGGCATCGCTCAACAATATCAATACTGGCCCTTATCATCTAGTGACCTCTATAATTGGAGGACTCAGAACCCTCCCTTCTCAGAGGACCCCAAGTGTCTTATAGGTCTGGTGGAGTCCATTATGTTTACCCATCATCCCACATGGGACGACTGCCAGCAATTGCTCCACACTCTCTTCACGACGGAAGAACGTGAGCGTATCCTCAATGAGGCCAGGAGAAATGTCCTCGGAGAGAATGGAAGAACCACTACCCTCCAGCCCATCATCGACAAGGAGTTCCCACTTATGCACCCAGATTGGGACTTCGGGACTGCAGAAGGTAAGGAGCGTCTCCGGGTCTACCGCCAGACTCTGATGACTGGTCTCCGGGCTGCCGCCAGACGGCCCATTAACCTGGCTAAGGTAAAAACTATTGTTCAGGGGGAAATGGAAAGCCCAGCTGCGTATCTGGAAAGGCTGTTTGATGCTTACAGGCAGTATACCCCCATAAACCCTGAAGCAGAGGAACATAAATCAGCTGTAGTCCTCTCATTCATCAACCAGGCAGCCCCCGATATCCGTAGAAAACTCCACAAGCGGGAGGATCTGGGGGAGATCTCTATTAGGGAACTGCTGCAGCAGGCGGAGAAGGTCTTCAATGCTAGGGAAACTCCGGAGGATAGAGAGGAAAGTCTGAGGAAAGAGAAATGGGTAATGCAGGAGAAAAATAGGAAGGAAGACAGAGAATTTCAGAAGAGGGAGAACAAGAAGCAGAGGGAGGAGATGGCCAGGATATTCCTGGCCGGGGTAAAGGAGGGCCCTAGGCCACCTCGAGGAACAGGACCCCGCCAATCCCGACTAGGACGAGATCAATGTGCCCTGTGTAAGAGATATGGACATTGGAAGAGGGAGTGCCCCCAAAGGGGGGAACAAGGAGGAGGGAAACCCATTAAAACCCTGCATCTAGGAGAGGAGGATTGACAGGGATGGGGCTCAGCACCCCTCCCCAAGTCCTGGGTAATCCTCTCCGTGGAGGGGACTCCCATTGGGTTCATGGTAGATACTGGGGCACAATATTCAGTTCTCAACCAGGCCCACGGTCCCCTGAACCCAGGACGCACAAGTATAGTCCAGGGAGCGACAGGGTCCAAGAAATGTGCCTGGACCACTAGCAGAAAAGTGGACCTAGGAAGGCATCAGGTCTCTCACTCATTTCTGGTCGTACCTGAGAGCCCCACATCGTTGTTAGGTAGAGACTTACTAACCAAGGTTGGGGTGTGCATTCATTTTGAACCCGAAGGGATAAAAATCATGGACAAAGAAGGGCAGCCCCTACAACCGGCACATGTGTTAACTCTGTCCCTGGCCAACGAACATCGTCTGTTTCAGGCGGATCAAGAAAAGGGGGGCCAGGGAGAAATGGACTCTTGGTTGCAGAGGTTCCCTTCCGCATGGGCCGAGACTGGAGGAATTGGTCTCGCTAAACATCTGTCCCCGGTTGTTGTTCAACTCAAAGCCGCGGCTCTACCCATCCGGGTCCGGCAATATCCAATGCCGGAAGAGGCTAGGAAAAGGATAGCACCCCATATCCATAGACTGTTGGAGACAGGAATCCTTAAAACCTGCCAATCTGAATGTAATATGCCCCTGCTTCCAGTGAGGAAGCCTGGCAGTAGAGATTACACACCAGTGCAGAACTTGCGAAAGGTCAATGAGAGGGTGGAAGGCATCCATCCTACAATGCACAACCCTTATACCCTACTCAGCCACCTGCCACCTACGCATGTGTGGTATACTACTCTGGACCTGAAAGACGCCTTCTTTAGTATCCCACTCTCTGAAGTTAGTCAGCCTTTGTTTGCCTTTGAGTGGCGAGAGCCAAGGGGTGGAAGAAAAGGGCAGCTTATGTGGACTAGACTACCACAGGGCTTCAAGAACTCTCCCACCTTATTCAATGAATCCCTAAGCCAGGACCTGGAGCCCTTTTGCAGGAGCCACCCCCGTGTGACACTGCTGCAGTATGTGGATGACCTGTTGCTAGCCATGGAAACCCATGAGGAGTGCGAAGAAGCCATGGGGAACTTGCTGGCTGAACTGGGTGAACTGGGATATAGAGCCAGCGCCAAGAAAGCCCACATCTGTCAGAGGTCAGTGGTCTACTTGGGGTACAACATATCTAATGGGGCCAGGAGGCTAACGCAGGCCATGAAACAAACTATCCTGACTATCCCCATCCCTTCCTCACCCCGGGGAGTGAGGGAATTTCTTGGCTCAGCTGGGTTTCGCAGGCTCTGTATTCCAGGGTACACAGAAATAGCCCGACCGCTATATGAATCGACCAAAGGGCCGGGCTGGCAATGGACTCAGGAACAACAAGAGGTTTTTGAAAGACTAAAAGAAGCTCTCTTCTGGGCCCCCACCCTATCTCTTCCAGACCCAGAAAAACCCTTTATCCTGTTTACAGATGAAAAGAAGGGAGTGGCTAAAGGAGTCCTGGCTCAGCAGCTGGGCCCGTGGAAAAGACCTGTGGCCTATTTGTCCAAGCGGTTAGACCCAGTGGCCTCTGGGTGGCCACCTTGTCTGCGTATCCTAGCAGCCATTGCTCTACTGGTAAAGGAGGCAGACAAGCTGACTTTTGGCCAGAACCTGAGACTAACAGCCCCACATACTGTAGAGGGGATCCTCAGGCATCCTCCAGGAAAATGGATGACGAACGCAAGACTCACCCACTACCAAGGGCTCCTACTAGATTCTCCATGAATCGCCTTCCTGACCCGGTAACCCTAAATCCTGCTACCCTTCTGCCGGACCCAGATCTGTTGACCCCCACCCATGACTGTAGAGACATCCTTTCTGAAATTATCCAGGTGCGAGCAGACCTGAAAGACACACTGTTACCAAACTGTGAGCTAAATTGGTATAAGGATGGGAGCAGCTTTGTGCAGGAGGGGGTCAGGAGAGCAGGGGCAGCAGTAGTAACCCATGAAGGGGAAGTTGTCTGGAGCACAGCTCTGCCCCCTGGCACCTCAGCACAGAAGGCGGAACTTATTGCTCTCGCTGAGGCCCTGGAAAGAGCAGAAGGAAAGCGGGCCAACATTTACACAAATAGCAGATATGCCTTTGGCACTGTCCATGTCCACGGTGCCATCTACCGAGAAAGAGGATTCCGTTCCGCGGAAGGGAAGGGACTGAGGAATCTGCAAGAAGTCCAAAGACTACTAGCTGCTGTCGAAAAACCCAAAGCGGTAGCAGTTATACATGTACCGGGCCACCAATCAAGGAAGACACCTGAGGCCGTCGGCAACAGCCATGCTGATGCGGAAGCTAAGAGGGCAGCCCTCTCAGACTCCCTTGTACTTGCAGCCCTCGAAATACCCATACCTGAACTGCCCGCCTTGCCACCCAAACCTGAGTATTCCCCCCAGGATCTTGAGTAGATTAGGAAACAAGCATCAGGAGAAGTGTCTGGGGAGGGAAACTGGAATAGAGACCAAGAAGGTAGGTTGATCCTGCCAGAAGCATTAGGACAGTACATGCTTGCTAATCTGCATAAGTCCACCCATCTAGGCTGTAAAAAGCTGCTCAGCCTTTTTCAGTCTGCGCAGTTGGTGTTTCCCCACCAAAATGAGGCAGCTCGTCAAATCACAAAAGAATGCAGTAGCTGTGCAATGCTAAGACCAGCCCAAGAGGGCTGCACCCGGCAGGTACCCGGGAAAGGGGGAGGGCTCCAGGGAGGAACTGGGAAATAGACTTCACCGAAGTAAAACCAGGAAAGTATGGATATAAGTATTTGCTGGTTATGGTAGATACCTTCTCTGGGTGGGTGGAGGCTTTTCCAACCAAGCATGAGACTAGCCAGGTAGTAGCAAAAAGATTAATTGAGGAAATCATCCCCAGGTATGGGGTCCCTGAAGCTATAGGTTACAATAATGGCCCGGCTTTCATAAGCAAAATCCTGCAAGGATTAGCCCAAGCTTTGGGAATAGATTGGAAGTTACACTGTGCTTATAACCCACAAAGCTCTGGGCAGGTAGAAAGAATGAATCGGACCCTAAAGGAGACCATTTCTAAATTGGTATTGGAGACTGGTGGGGACTGGGTGACCCTCCTTCCCTTAGCCATCTTCCGTGCTCGGAACTCCCCCTATGTACATGGTTTAACTCCATTTGAGATAATGTACTGGGCTCCTCCACCCATAATTTGGCGAGTGCAGCTTCCCAGTGCAGAGAACCCAGCCCCTGACTATCTGAATGTATTGCAGGCTCTTGCCAAAGTGCAGCAGGAAATCTGGCCCCTGATCAGAGCATATTACGAGGGTGGGAAAATTCCGAGCCCGGAACATGGCATAGTCCCAGGGGATACGGTATGGGTCAAAAGATACCAAGTAAGGACGCTTGAACCCAGGTGGAAGGGACCTTATGTTGTATTGTGTACCACCCCCACTGCTCTCAAGGTTGACGGTATCACTCCTTGGGTGCATCATATCCACGTTCAAAAATCCTGCCTCACAAAAACCCAGGTGATCACGAGGAAGAGTGGAAAGTGCAGCAGCCTTCTGCAAATCCCCTGAAAATACACCTAAGCTGAAGATGAAGGGGATCCTGCTGATAAGTGCCTTCGTATGGACTCTCAAGGAAGCTACATCGGTGAAGCTGATTCCATGGCCCGCAAGAAAACCGGGTTCGGGTCTCTCTGGGTTAGGTAACCGTTTATGGGAAATGGTGCAGGCATTCGCAGAGACTCTGAACCGCACCACTCCCTCCCTCACCGATCCCTGTTGGTTATGCTATCCAGGTTCACCCCACTTCTATGAGGCAATCGGGATAAATGGCTCCTACACCATTAACAACTCCTATCCCACTTATTGGGACAGGGGGCCAAGGGGACTTAAAATCGCTCAGGTCTCAGTCGTGGGAGCGTGTGTAAGCTCAGTCCCGATAGTCCGGAGCCAGTTATGTTCATCCTACACATACAATACATGGAAGCAGGACAAGTGGATTATACCCTCCTTGGGTTGGTGTCTCTGTTTAAAGACAGGCCTCACCCCAGCCATATCCACCTCTGTGTTTAATGCTAACAGTGAGTTTTGTGTACTTATGGCCATTCTACCATGCCTAGTATATCGTTCTCATGAGACCCTCCTTATTGGGAAGAATGGCCAAACCCCCACAGGGAAAAAAGGGAAGTTATTACCGCCTTGACCATTGGGGCCCTTTTTGCCCTAGGGATGGCAGGGGCTGGCACAGGGGTCGCAGCCCTTGTAACTCGAGAACAGGGGCTCACAGCTCTGAGGCGGGCTGTTGACAGGGACCTAGAACAACTTCGACAGACAATATCAGACTTGGAACAATCTCTTATCTCCTTAGCTGAGGTGGTCCTACAAAATAGAAGGGGCCTGAACCTCCTGTTCTTAAAAGAAGGTGGACTGTGCACAGCCTTAAAGGAAGAGTGTTGCTTCTATGTAGACAAAACAGGTGCAGTCAGAGATTCCCTGGCCAAACTAAAGAAAGATCTAGAGAAGAGGTGTAAAGAATATGACAGTAGCGAAAGCTGGTTTGACTCTTGGTTCAAATACAAACCTTGGTTCACTACCCTACTCTCGGCTGTTACAGGGCCACTGGTCATCCTGCTGTTATTGCTTACGATTGGTCCGTGCATAGTAAATAGGCTGCTTAGGTTTGTGCAGGGAAGGGTTAATGCCGTCCAACTTCTGGTCCTTCGACAGAGATATCAGGCCCTGGATGCCGCTGTGGAAGATTCCTCAGTTTAATCAAGAAAAGGGGGGAATGTAGAGGAATGCAGGGAACAGGGCTGAGCCACCCAGTTTTAGTACAAACTACGTGAGGCTAACATTCCTGGACCCTGCCCTAAGTTAGATAACTAGAAGCCAGAAACTACACGAGGCTAACATTCCTGGACCCTACCCTAAGTTAGATAACTAGAAGTAAATGACCCCCCTGGGGTCAAAACTCATGATAAGTCACATAGGAATGCTTGTGCAAAGGTCAGGCACCTGGTGTATCCCTGTTCCAATTTTATTGGCCAAAGTATAGAATGTGTTTCAAATTCATTGGTTGGGGTAATGTGGGTAATGTGCAGGTTCTGGTGCAATGACTGTAGAAATCCCATATAAACCATACCTAAAGTTGCTTGGGGGTCGGCAGCTCGGACTCAGCCTGTGTGTCAGGGGAGGTGCTGTCGACCCCAGCTTGCTGGCTGAATAAAGACTTTGCTTGGATTTTCATCTCCGTGTCTGTGTGTCTTGTTCTCTGGGAAACACCGGAGTCCTGGACCCTAACAATAGCTGAATTGTTTTAATTTTGAATATAGAGAAGTATTTACTGACTGAATTTTGAGACTTCCAGGTTTCTTCCCCCAGAATGATGGCAGCAAGGATAATATTATGGACAAAGACTGAATATACTTCTCTCAAAGATATGACTGCCCAAGAAAAAACATGTATAGATATAGACACTGGGTTTGGCTATAGAAAATTGGCTCAAACAGATGAACCTACACTGGAAAACACAGTCTAAAACCCTTCTATTTGTGTACAGAACCTCTAAACAGCTTTTCAGTGTTTCACTCTTTAATATAAACATGTCGTGAACTACTGGGCATTTGAGGAAAATGGGTTGAAAGGGTGAGAACAAAACAGAGAATGAGCAGTTTGGTAGAAACAGAGACCATGAGTGGTGTGGATAAAACTGGAACATTTCCAGAATCTCTCTCTTGTCATTAGTGCATCTCCATATCAATAGATGTTTCCAAGGGCTGGAGAGGACTAGTCTATCTCCATATCAATAGGTAATTACAAGGGGCCGCCAGTGCATATCTGAACCAGAGAGTTTGGGTGAGGTCCCTTTTTGCAGCGGAGTCATGAGAGACACAGGTGACCAGAAGTGGATGACGGCTTGTTGCAAAAAATGGGTTTCTTCCACTTTATTTTTCCCTTTCACTGATTTCAATTTAAAAGGAAGTTTGCCCTGGGCTGGGAAGTTATATTTCCCCTGGAGTTACATCTGATAATAATTGGCAGGACCTCTGAATCCAAAATCTGTCTTCATGTGTGTGACACTTGGGTGGGCTGCCCCTAGAGATGGTGGTGAAGTACCTGGGACACCTCTGTGGATGGTGGGTGTCTTGCCAATGGGTTTCAGCCCAGGCAAGTTCGCTATGGATTCAGTGTGACCAAAGAAACCGACCACAAAACTCTCTTTAGAGAGAAAGGATTTATTACCCAGCTTGTTCTACAGTGGTAGGTGGAGTACTAGCATCTCTGCCTCCGCCCAGAGCAATGGGCCAAGCCCTTAATATCATGCAATAATAGCTCATTGCCTAAAGGTGTGGAAGTGGTAGCCCAGCAAAGGCCAGTTACATCATCAGGTGGTTTAAGTTCAGTGAGGATCCTGACCATAGGAACCCCAACTTCCCCACAGTGGGGAAGCCCCAGTGACTACAGAAGTGAAGGGTGTGGCTTCACCTTGGAGGTCTCTGTGGGGTTTCCAATTGGGGAACCCCTAGTGTGGAATTGGTATGGGGAAAAGTACCTCCTAGAGGGATGGGGCCTTCCTCATAACTGGGAAAAGGTGGAGACACTGTAAGTTGTGGAATTAGCCCCCCATGAGATAGAAAAATGCTTAGAGGCCCTGAGTGGCTGTGTAGAATGTGGGATGTGTGTTTATTGAGATAGTGGAAAGGGGTATCAAGGAGAGATACACACTTCAATGTCACCTGGAAGAGCTGGGCAATATGACCTGTGGGATGCCCTTAAGAAAGTGAGACAGTTATTGAGAAGACATGTCATTGTCTGGGAAGATACGTTATCAGTGAAGGTGGAGGCAGTAGGAGAATCCACATTGCAAGAGGCCATGGGGGAGGAGGAGAAAAGAGTGGTGACTTCAGCCGCAGAGATGGTAGAGGAGATGTTGGGAAAGGATAATGGTGTGGGGCTGAGGGCTGAACTGTTGCCAAGGCCACCACCCAAGACACCAGCCTCTCCTGTATTAAAGGCCTGTTCAGTTGTAATTAATAAAATAAAATGCAACAACTGTGGGTTTGTCAGAGGGAGGAGGTACCCCCTCCCCAGTTTCTGGGGCAATCCATTCTCTGCCCCTATACCGAGGATGAGCTGGTGGACATGAGTCTCTTGTTTTGGTAGAAGCCATCAGAACCTCTGCCTATGTGGCTTTTGCATCACTGGGATATGAGGGTGGAAAACATTGTTATGTCAGGTTCTGAAATGGGTAGAGTGGCTACCTGATGACTCACCCTTCTCTCTAGCAGCAGTTGCAAAGTGCCCGTCACACCTCAGGAAATCAGACACTTCTGGATTGGCTGACAGCAGCCATCAGGGAAGTTTGGCCTAATAAAGGTGATTTAGCATACTTATCCATTAGCTGATAAATGTATGCAGAGCAACAGCAGTTGTTGTGGGAGTTGGGGATGAAAAACATCATGTGTAATATGAACCCCCAGAGTCCCAATGAGGTGTTGTTCACTGTAGGAATGAGAAATCTGGTGCTTCATACATCTCCTCCATCTCACTTTAGGTCCCTAGTGACTATTCTTGCCCCCCACATAGGGAAACCCATAAGGGAGGATACTCGTACTTCAGCAGATCTGGGGAGCTGGGAAAAATAAGAGCATGGAAGGAAATATAGGCTATGACTGAAAGGAGAGGTGCAAAGGGCCCCGGGAAGGTCTCAAGGATGCAGATGTGGTATGAATTGATAAAGGCTGGGGAAGTGAAAGAAAAACTTGATGAACAGCCCAATAGGATGTTGTAAGAACTGGAGCACCAATTAAAGCCAGAGCAGCAGTTCCACCCGCTGAGGTCTAGGACACAGAAGCCGGAGGCAAAGCCCTATGTCCAGCCTGTGTCCCAGCTGGACTTCCTGGTGGATAGTACTAAAGATCCACCTATGCCCTTACTCCAACAGGAGGATGATTGGGCACCACAGTTTGACAGATAAGGGGGTCAAGGCCCCCACCTTGGCGGACATGGTAGGGACCAGCGGCTGCTTGTAAAATTAGATATTCATTGGTCCCCTGTGAATGTGCAATACTTCCTGGTGCTGATGGACACAGGAGTTGAATATTCTCTGATTTATGGCATCCCTGAGTGTTTTCCTGGGACCCCTGCTGTGATACATGGTTATGGGGGTAAGGCAATTAGAGTGAAGAAAGCCCAAATCCCATTGGGGATAGGGAGTTTACCCTGAAAGGAGTATACTGTGTACTTTTCTCCCATCCCTGAATATATTTCAGGGGTGGATATCCTGCCGGGCCTGTGTTTACAGACCCCTGAAGGTGAGTTCAGACTGAGGATATGTGTGCTAAAGGCAGTTCTGAGGGGACATGCTCAGTACCAGCCTGTACCTCTGCTGTTACCTCAGCAAATGACAAATACTAAGCAGTATAAATTATCTGGGGGACACAAGGAAATTGGAGAAACTACAGGAGCTGGGGAAGGTGGGCATCATAAAACCCACTCATAGTCCTTTTAATTCTATGGTGGGGCCACTGAAAAAAACAGAGAGCTCTTGGTGTATAACCATGGATTAGGGAATTGAATAAGTTCATACCCCCTTTGCATTCTACTGTCCCTTCTATAGCTGCCCTTATGGACACCTTCAGTCATAAACTAGGGATGTATCATTATGTTGTGGACCTTCCCAATGCATTCTTCTCTATTGATATGGCACAGGAAAGTTGGGAACAATTTGCCTTCAGTGGGAAGGTCAGAAGTGGACATTCATGTGAAGAAAGCCCAAATCCCATTGGGGATATGGTGTTTACCCTGAAATGAGTATATTATGTACTTTTCTCCCATCCCTGAATACATTTCAGGGGTGGATATCCTGCAGGGCTTGTGGTTACAGGGATACCTCCACAGTCCCACCATTTGTCATGGACTTGTAGCCCAGGACTTGGCCATATGGAAGAAACCACAAATGGTGTGGCTGTATCACTACATTGATGATATTATGTTCATGTGTGATTCTCTTACAGATTTAGAAAGGGCAGTTCCTAGACTGCTGCAACATCTACAGAAGAAAGGATGGGCTATGAACAGAACCAAGGTTCAGGGACCTAGCTGGTCTTAAAGTTCTTGGGGGTTGTCTGGTTGGGTAAATCTAAACTTATCCCAGCAGCAATCATAGACGAGGTCCAGGGCTTCCCTACCCCTACCACTGTGGCAGTCTTACAAGAGTTTTTGAGTCTTTTGGGCTACTGGAGAGTGTTTATCCTGCACTTGACACAAATTCTGAAGCCCTTATACCAGTTGGTATGAAAGGGCATCAGGTGGGACTGGGAGGAAATACATGCAGCTTTTTTTACTGCTGCTAAGTGAGCAGTCATAGCCATAGAGGCCTTAAGTGTAACAGACTCATCAAGGCCCTGTTACCTAGATGTTCATGTAACCCAAGATGGTTATGGATGGGACTTTTGGCAGCAGCTTGAAAGGACATGCCAACCTGATTTTTTTTAACACTTTTATGTATTTATCAAAATTGCACGAATCTGACCTCATTCACCAACATAAAACATACAACCAGGACACACACACAGGGCCTTAGAGAAGGCCGTCAAGTACTTTGAAGGACAGGAAGGAATGACACAGCTGGGTGGGCTTTTGGTTTCATTTGCAGGCACCTGGGATGGTACTATGGGGAGTATCTGGTCCCACATCTGGGAAGGTAGAGGGATGAGAAAGGCAATAAATAGAACCCTGGGCCCAATCTGCTTTGGTATACTGTGGGAGCATCCCTGTGCATGGCCCCAGCAGCACCTGCCCTTGGCTCTTAACCAGCAGCAGGAACCTTCTGCTCACAACTATGGAAAGTAGCAAAGGTCTGGTACACCTTGAAAGAGAACAACTGGCTGGTGTTGCTACATAGCCTTGCTGGCTATTTAGCTCATCACTGGAACAGCTCTGACCAAGGTAAAAACCACCTATCCCTTCATGGGGTGGGTGTGAGACTGGACCCAGAGGCCGTGGAAGGGCATGGTACAGATGACTACACTGGCCAAATGGAGTGCATACATACAGTAGAGTAGTGACTTCTCCAATAGCCCCTTAAGTTGACAGTTGCAAGGCTTATAGGGGCCAGTGACATATACAAATGAAAAACAGGAAGAAATTCATTTTGAGTCATTGGAAGCTGAGAGTCCTTATCAGGAGAGAAAAGCCTCTATAACCTGAAGATGCTTGGTATACAGGTGGCTCCAGTCATGGGCAGCCCCCAAAGTTGAGGACTGTGGTTTTCCATCCTAAGACGAAGACAATATGGATGGAATACAGACAGGCAAGTGCAGTCACTGGACTGAGTTGCAGGCAGTATGGCTCATGATCACCCAGGAGCCCTCCCCTGTAGTTGTCTTCACTGAGAGCTGGGCCATTTATTGGGGCTTAATCCTGTGGCTACAAACATGGTACCATGCCAACCTGGATGGTTGGTCACCAACCCCTTTGGGGGCAAGAGTTGTGGCAAGACCTATGGACCTCTGGTCAGACTAAGACAGTTACCATATAACATGTGACTGGCCATTTGCCTTTGGTATCCCCAGGGACTGATGAAGCAAACACATTGGCCCAGGTGCACTGGCCAGGAAAGCCTGCTTCTGATGTTGCCCAATGGTTATATCAGCATTTGTTGCATGTGGAGCAAAAGACAATGTGGGCTATAGCCCATCAGTGGGGCTTGCCATTGACCTTTGAAGAAGTCAGCTGAGCCTGGAAGGAGTGCTTTGTGTGCTTTAAGAGGGACTTCCACCAAGTCCCGCAGCAACATAGGACAATAGTAAAGAGGCTGATATCCCTTGTCAGGTGGCAGATAGACTATATTGGGCCTCTTCCCATATCAGACAGATATCAGTATGCCATGACTTGTGTGGACACAACTACTGGACTGTTGGTTGCTTTCCCTGCACATCGTGCAGATCAGCAAAACTCTGAAAGGGTCCTAGAGCATCTATTTGCAGCCTATGGCTGGCTGCCAGTAATTGAGAGCAATCAAGGCACCCACTTTACTAGACATGCATTACAAGAATGGGTGCAGCAGTTAGGAATAAAGTGGATGTTTCATGTACCATATAACCCTACCATGACAGGCATGGTAGAGAGGTACAATGGTTTGTTTAAATGTGGCCTGAAGTCAGAAACCAGTAGTCTAGTTGGCTGGTCAGTTCGCTATGGACAGTGCTATGGTGTTTCAATGAGAAGTCCAAAAAAGGAGCCTTTAGCCATGTGGACATGCTAACACACATTGCTGCTTCTTCTATACAACTGTATGTGCAAACCAAAGAGGGGTTATTGAAGCCAAGATATGGCAAGCACAGCAACATCCTGCTGCCAGCCCCAACTGCATTAATCCCTAGAGACTCTGTTGAGTGGACATAGCCCTGGACATTTTGACACATCCATCAGAGACTGCTGTCCCTTCTAGCACCTTGTGGAAAAGGCCTGGAAGCCGGCCTCCTGTGTGTTCCTGAAGTGACAGCTGAGTGGCCCCCAAAGATCACAGTAGTGTACCCAAAATGTCTGGGAGGGAAGAGTATCTTATGGTATGTTTTGTTTTATCTTTCTGGCCAGTGCATGTACCTCACATAGCCATATATATTGATCCATCTGTAACTCCCACAGGGAGTGGGATTAAGTTCTGGTATTCTAGACCAGGATGTGATCCCATTCCTGGCACTGTCCTATCACAGGACCTCTCTTTTGCATGCATCCTACCTGGTGGACAAGATTCACCTATGCTGGTATAATTAAAACATGTATTTTATCACCTTTAAGGTTCTATTCTTCTACAGTCCCTGTGGCCTGCACCCACCCCCTGGCTGAAGATGCCTCATAATGATTGGTCTGAACTCCCTACCTGTTCAGCTACTGACCATCTGTAGAATGGGCGAGCTATGGACCAAATGTGTGTAAGACTTTGAACCTAGCTGAATTCTCCTGCTTGAGGATTATCATTTTATTGCTATTGTTATTGTATGTTAATAGTCTGCTTTTAAGCAATAAATGGGTTTCTCCCACTTTATCTCTTTGACTGATTTCAGTTTCCAAGTATTTCACCCTGGGCTGGGAAGCTTTATTCTCCCTGGAGTTATGGTGGGCTGGGAAGCTTTATTCTCCCTGGAGTTAGGGTGGAGGATAAAACTTACACACACACACACACACACACACACAGTGGATAAAATGAGAGTTCCTGTGCCCAGGATTCTCACCTGGCCCTGGTTGACTAGCTCACTGCACACCTGTGGGCAGTACATGGCTGTTGACTCTATATAAAATGCTCCACCCAGTGCTCTGGGCGCGATACGGTGGCATGGCTGTAAGGCTGTAGGAGAGCAGAGCAGAGGCTGGAGTGGTGGCAGTGCTGAGGACAGAGGCCTAGAGGATGGCTGTGCAGGCAGAGGGGCCCAGAGGCAGAGACCAGCTTGCTGCATGCAGACTCGCTCTGAGTGAATGGGATTCTAGTGACTGACCTGCCGCCTGGAAATAAAGTTGGTTATAACCCTTTCACCCCAAGAACATTTTGCTGTCAATTTCTTTGGTCACATTGAATTCATAGCAAATTTGCCAGGGGCTGAAACCCATTGGCAAGACACACATACATGCACACACACATGCAAGCAGGGATGAAATAACATATTATAGAAGAGTTACACCTCCATAAAATAATGTAACTTCTGGATATTAAAATTGTATTATGTGAAGTGAAAAACAAATAATTAAAGTAAGTGGCTGGGGAATAAAGTTGAAGATATATCTCAGAAAATAAAGTGGTGGAAAATAAAAGATAAGTCAGTTAAGGATTAGCCAAAATTCTATGAAGAAATAATGGAGAAAATAAAGTGGAGGAAATATTTTTGAAATTCAGGTAATTTTATCAGATCTAAAGTAGATTCGTCTCCAGTTTGGTAAGCTCCATCAAGTTCTACCACAACTTTATTAAACAGAGCCACATCAGTAGCAATAATTAATATTTATTGAGTTCTTAACCCATGCCAGTCACCGTTCTAAACACCTCTCATGTTTTGACACATTTTAATGCTCACAGCATCCCCAAGAGGTCTGTGTTATTATCATCCTTATTTTAAAGCTGAAGCTAATTTATATATGAGATCTTTATACTGGTTAAGTAATTAGTCCAAGATTACACAGAGCTGCGATATGATCCTAATGACTCTTTACCACTATTTTGAAATTTCTCATTATACTATTTGAGGACAAAGAAAAAATTCTATAAGCAGCCAGAGACTTGGAAAACAAACAAAAATTCTTCATTTAGTTAAATATATATATATATATAGTCAGAAGGCAATTGGCTTTCTCAATAGCATCACTGGAAAGTAGAAAAAATATGTGGCAATTATCCTCAAAATTATGAAGAAAAATATTTGCCTATGTAGAATTTTAAATATTAACTATTTTTCAAGAGTGAGAGTAGATTAAAATTACTTGCCAATATGCATTGTCTCTGAAAATGAATTTACTAGACATTTTTTTCAAGCAACTATTCATGGATGTGCTCTACCGAGACATGGAAGACCAAGTCTTGAGGGAACAGGGTATCCAATATAAGAAAGAAATAAAAGGAGAATGTAGGGTGAGAGTGAAAGGAGATTATAAGATGAGAGTTTCAGCAGGCTTCTAGAGAAACCAGTCTAACTTGCAATAAGCCAGAAGCCCTCAGGGAGACTTTAAGAGAATGAATTGTAAGAATATCTCATGTTATTTGAATATACTAAGAGGATAATTACAAAATGAGTAGGGGGATTGAGGGAGGAATCAGTAATTATCAGAGAGGAAATTAAGCAAGTAAAAAGCCAAAACAAAATAATGATTAACTCCAAGGAAATAAAAAGTTAGGCATGAAATAAAGTGCATTCATAGGATGCTATGTGACATGGTTGAGAATAGCCTAGTACATAGTAACCATAGCGATATAAGCCACAAATATTGATCTTAACCAAGTCTTCTTGTAACTGCAATGGGAGAATATAGTAATGGTAAACTTAGTATTTGTGTTTGGGGAGATAAGGAAGAAAGAGAATTAAAATTTTCTTCTTTAGTGGAAAATTCATTATATAATACTAAAACTAAAAAAATCAACAAGTGGTAATACAAGAACATTATTTGCATGTATTCATTTAAATGCCAAAATAATCAGGCAAATAGCTGAAAGTGAGACGTCTTTGTGGAAGGAAGGGCAAGGGAATGCTTTTTAATTCAAACTTTAGAAACTAATTTATACCCTAAACCATGTGTTTAATTAACTTGATACAAATTTAGAAAGAAAAAGGAAATTAAACATAGTTGTTTTTTGTAAGATAGGAGACTAAATACTATAGATCAGACAGATATGTGCTAAGCATGTTCAATATCAGTTATGTTTGAAAATTGTATAAATGATAGACAAACAAACATGCAGAAGCGAATCATCACAGTGAAATATTCATCTTAATGTTTATGCACCAAAAATATATGTATGGTGAAATTGCAGAGATTCTGGCTATTATGCCTTCTGAGCTTCAGAGTTCTTAGGAAGAGGTATAGGTGCCATTCTGGGGTGAGACAAAGCAGGTAGCAGGACAGTTACTCATCTTCAATAGAGCAGAATTGTGTTTGGAGGAGGTTTGGATGCTAGGCTTCTGACAGTGATTTGTGTTAGATAAGGCAGCTCTGCTGAATAAAAAACAAGAAACACTATTTTTAGGGAATTTTCTTATTGCTTTATAATCATACCATTTGGAAGTGTAGGATTCTCCCTTTTACTTCTTGATTTGAAAGTCTAAAATATTATATAGTTTCCTGATAAATCATGTGCCTTTTATTTTCTGTGCTCATTTCCATTATTTTTGCTACTAGTGCAAACACCCTTCTATCCTTATCTGTTTTGTGATTCAGCTGAGAAGGAATTAACAAAATAATTTCATGCAAAATGCCATTTCCATTGGTATCCTCAGTATCCATTATTCGGCTTGCAGAGATCAAAAAATGTTTTGCAAAATTTCAGATTTTAGAGTTAACACTTTTAAAAAAGATTGTTTTTCTCCTAAGACAGAAAATGCCATACCATCAAAATGACTAGTGTTTGTATATGGCATATTCATCACCACTGTAGTTCAGCTAGCAGGATGTGAGGACTATTTTCAGTTGTTGCTTGTGCTTCTTGTACCACCAGAATTTGAGGCTTTCAAACACTTGGCCATTTTCAAAGAGAACTATACAGTTCTTGTAAATTGTAAAGGAGCCTATTTATCATTTTCAAGATCTTTTTTCAGTTTATATGTGCAAAAATAATTAAAAGAGACATGTCTCCTTAAACAGCTAAGTGATATAAACTTGAGGGGTAACCCAGAAGGAGTAAATTAGGTACTGTTGGGATGGTGACCACTCTCCTTAACTAAAGGAGGAAAACCAAATGATGCAATGACTGTGGAACTGCAAGGCAGTAGAAAGTAGAATTATGCTGGGTAAATTTCTGAGGTTATTTGGGGCTCTGAGTGAGTGGCAGAACTTATTCACATATTTACTGTCTATGATTTAACTTGCAGAAGACCTGAAAGGGCCAGCCAGAGATAAATAAATGGTACTGGGTGTAAGGTAAACAAAACCAGACCAGGCAAGAGGCAACAAAGGAGTCAAAAAAGATTTATTAGCGCAATCCCGGGCGAGGTTCACCAGTCCGCATATCCACGAGCCAGGGAAGTCGCGCCCAGCAGGAGGGGCAACAGGCTTATCAAGGTTGCTGGGAAAGCCCCGAGGGTATTGGGAACAGAACTAATTGGCCAGTGTGGGTATCATAATCACCGATGATTGGTCATGCTGGGTTGCTGGGGAGACAGTACTGCGACGTGTGTTCTAGGCAGGACCTGTAGCTAGGGACCTTCCATTGAATCACTGAGTGACATTTGCCGTTCTCTTCCTTACTTGGCTCGAGTCAGGTTCCTCCAGTGAGAGCCATCCCTTCCTCTGGTACCTCTGGTCTTACATTCCAGCTTTTTGTCAGAGGGGGCGCTGGCTCATTCTAGCTACTTCCTGCTGAGGAGGGGTGGTGTGGGGAAGTTACAGCTGGTATGTGGCCTGGGGGTGGTTTGGAGGGAAGGGGCAAGTACTGGTGTAACAGCATCTGGTTATCCATAACTCGGGAGATTTCCACCATTTGCTGTTGAAAAAAATCTGAGGAGACAAGGGGCGAGTGATAGAAGAATAAGAAGGATGGCTAGGGGAGTTAAGATAGGTAGGAGTCAGGTCATTAGCTGGGAGTTCCACCATCCTGATAGTGAGTAACTCAAGCTCTCTGTTCTTTGTCATTCTCTTTCTTGGAGATTTTGTCTCACCATAGCCAGGGTGTCCCAAATTACTCCTGACTGGTTTTCATAGAAGCAGCATGTTTCTCCCAGGGCAACACATAGACCACCTTCTTTCATGAACAATAGGTCTAGGCCTCTCCAGTTCTGTAAAGCTACTTCTGCTAAGGAGTCTACCTGTCTTTCTAGCTTTGTTACTGAGGATTCTAGATATCCTAAGTCTTGACTGACCTGTTGGGAAAGTCTTTTGTAGTTGATATCATTTGTTATTATGGCTGCCGTTCCTAGTGTCATGGACCCTGCTATTCCTAAGCCAACCAGCAATAGGATGAGAATTGGGGTTCCTCTCTTGGACCGCAGTGACTCATAACCTGTTTGTATGTATTGTCTTCCTTCCTCTCCACTATAGAAATATACCTGTAGTAATATGTATACCAGGATGCACAGTTCTGGCTGGGTTTGAAAGATAGGCTGGCAGCACTTACACATGGAGTTAGGCCTGAGGTGCAAGCAAACCATGTAGATGGGGGAGCTTTAAAATTTTTTTGTGAGTCAGAGTGGGAGGGGGTATAACGCATAAGACAAGACTTGTGATACTGGAATGTTTTGGGGGAAAATTTGTTGATATTAAGCAGAACCTTGTATATCTCCTAGGGTTATCTTTTGGTCCCATTTACACTGTATAAGGTTCTGGGTAAGATTAACAATTGTGACCTGTGTATCTAAATTCCTAGGGAGGCATTTAACCCTATTCCAACATAGTAGGGTGGTCTCAGGTTGAGACAGGGCCAGTAATTGGCTGCCAGACTAGGATTTGTCTGATTTGTCATCAGAAGGACACTCTTGAGCATTGGAAGCCACTGGCTGGCATGGTCAAGATCATTATGAGTCAGGAGGCCCCCCCCAATGACTTTTGTGGTGGTCTCAGCTGGTGATTGGGGCTGTGATGTCACAGTGGTTTTTTCTTGTGATGGCCGGGGTTGTGGAGCCAGAATCTCGCTGATAAGCCCTATCAGGTTAGGGGGGTTTAGCTGGGGGTCATATCACCATATGGTAAAGGATATTCCAAGGTTTTTTCCTGAGATACATAATCATAATCTCCAGCTTTTGCCCATGTCCCCCAGACTAGTCACAAAGTTCCACAACTATGGCTCAAGGACTAAAGGATTGCATGAGCTGACCCTCTTGCAAGAGGAGGGAGTTTTTCCTTGGGTTATTTTTAAGGAGGGGTCATGGTTTTCACAGGATGCCATGACTCCACAGTCCCAGGAGACACATTAGTATTGTCTGTCCTCAGGTCACCCAGGGTTACCTGTTTCCAGGCAAGCACAGAAGTGCCATGCCTGAAAGCGGGTCTCCCCCTGTGGGGATCCACAGTGTGGCTGGTTATTAAAATCTCTAAGTCCTTATTAGTAATCATCATGCCTCGTGCCCATCCCCCAATAAGGTGCTCCCTGGGTGGCCCCAAAGTCTTTGCCATAGGTTTAGCCTGCTACCCAGTTGACAAAGTTTGATATTAAACTGGATTTTTTGTATACTGGGTGATAGGGTCTGAATAATCTTACTGATAGTTTGGTCCTTTAGTTCCCATTGCCATGGGACCGCTATTTGGAGGTGAATGGGCTGGAAGCTTAGGAGGGGTTTGGGATAGAAGCAGAGGGTGATGGTGAAAAGTAAGAGAGACTTATCTTGATTAGATCTTGGTGTTAGGAGTGCTGTCAGGACCAGACCATGTAAGACAGATGCAGAGGGGTGCTGTTTCTTCATTCTGCCATGTTTTGTCCCTGGGGGCCCATTTGAGTCTGGATACATGATACCATGAGGTATGTCCCAGTAATTTGGTGGCAGTGGGAGTAGTGAGGATCACAATGTGAGGCCCCATCCAGCATGGCTGGAGGGACCATGGTTGGAGTTCCTGGAGGAGGACCTTGTCGCCTGGCTGGAGGGCAGTGGTTGCCTATGGCACAGACAGGGTGTTTACCTGAGGTAAGGTAAGGTCTGCGTGTTCCAGCGGGAGGTGTCTGAGGAGTGAGAGATAAGGCAGGTAGGAGGCTAATGGTGGGGGGTTGGTAGGAAGGGAGTTGTTGATTAAGAAAGGCCTACCATACATCAATTCAAATGGACTAAGGCCAGCCAGTCCCCGAGGAGCTGCTCGTATCTGGGTAAGGGCTATGGGTAGTAGACACAGCCAGGAGATCTTTATCTCTAATGACAGTTTGGTTAGTTGGTCCTTTAGGAGACTGTTTGCCCATTCTACCTTATCCGAGAACTGGGAATGGTAGGGAATATGTAGCTTCCAGGTGGTATTGAGAGTCTCGGCCACTAGTTGGGTGACCTTGGAGATGAATGCCGGACCATTGTCTGATTGGATGGAGGCTGAGAGGCTGAACCGGGGAATAATGTGTTCCAAAAGCATCTTAGCCACTATGGATGCTGTTTCCCAGTGCATGGGGAAGGCCTTGATCCAACCTGAAAAGGTATCAACCATTACTAACAGGTATCAGTACTTTGTGTGGGATAGCATGTGAGTGAACTCCGTCTGCCAATCCTGTCCAAAGGCATCCCCACAGTTGATGGGCTGCTGTCCGGAGTCAGAGGGCTCCCTAGGAAGACACATGAGCACATGGGCTGCAGGCCATGTGTACTTGGTTAATGGTTTCCTGGAGACTCTGGGATAAGAAGATTGGGGAGAGAAACCTGTACATGGCTTCTGGGCCAATATGTGAAGACTGGTGGATTGAGGCCATGATCTCTCAGGCCTATTGTTTAGGGAGGACTAATCTGTTGTGTAGGGAGATCCATCCTTGTTGTCCAGATATGGCCCCATGGTTGAGGAGTTGTTGTTGCTCGTTTTCTGAGTACCTGGGAGCTAGGGAAGGGGAAAGAAACAGGATGGGGGTGGAGTCATGGGCTTAGGTAAGTTGGCGTGCTGTGGCATCAGCCAGGGCATTTCCCCAGGTGACAGGGTCTGTGCCCATCTGATGGCCTCAACAGTGGACAATGGCCACCTCCTTGATTTCCTGTAGGGCCTGGAGTAGGCAGTGAATGGTCTTACCATTGACCACTGGAGTTCCCTGGGTGGTTAAGAATCCCCTTTCCCTCCAGATTGCCGTGTGACTGTGGGCGATAAGGAAGGAATACTTAGAATCTGTGTAGATAGTGACCCTAAGGCCTGCGGCTAATTGCAGAACCCGGGTGAGAGCCACTAATTCTGCCTTTTGAGAGGAGGTACCCAGAGGCAGCGAGGCTGCTTCTACTACTGCAGATGAAGAGACTACTGCATAGGCAGCCCGGTGACACCCATCTCATCCCTTAGCTGAACTGCCGTCCACGAAGAGGGTAAGGTCGGGGTTGGGTAAGGGCTTGTCCAAGAGTCCCATGCATAGGAGGCACAGGGCCTCCACCAGTTCCACACAGGAGTGGTCAGAGAGGACAGAGGAACTGTCAGAGGGGAGGAGAGTGGCCGGATTTAGTGGTGGTGAAGGCTGAAGAGATAGTTGTGCTGTTCTATAAACAGGAGATGGAATTCTTGTATTCTTGAGGGGCTTAGTAAGGCTAATGATTTATGACCCAGGAGGGGAGGTGATGAGGAGAATAGACTGTGATGGGTTGTTGGAGGATGAGTTTTAAGGCCTCCTTGGATAGGCATGCTGCCACCACCAGTGCTCGAAGGCAGGGTTGCCATCCCTGGGCAGTGGAGTCTAACTGTTTGGATAGAAAGGCAACTGGTCAGTATAAGGGCCCCACTGGTTGGACTAGAACTCCAGTTGCTACTCTAGCTTCTTCTTTAGTGAACAGGATGAAAGGCTTGTGAGGATTGGGAAGTATGATTGGGGGGAGGCAAGGAGGATGCTCTTCAAATTCTCAAAAGAGTGAGCTACCATTGAGGGGGAAGTGAGGGGCCTGGTGGGGGTCTCTTTGGCTGCAGCATATAGTGGTTTAGCAAGTATAGCAAAGTTGGGGACCCAATGTCTGAAGAAGCCCACCAATCCAAGGAATGACAGAATCTCAGACCTGAGGTGGGGTGCTGGAATTCCCTTATGGAGGTGGTGTGGTCCACTGTGAGGGCCTTGGAGGTGGGGTTAGGGCCACCCCTAGGTAGGTGACTTGTGGGGTGGAGAGTTGAGCTTTGGAGGGGGAGGCCCTAAATCCCCATTGTGCCAGGAAGTTAAGGAGGGAGGCTGTGTCTTGGAGGGAGATTTTTTTTAAGGGGCTGCACAGGAGAGGTCATCTAAATACTGGAGGACAGTGCTGCACCCAGAGTCTTAGAGGGATAGGTCTCTGGCCAATGCTTGGCCAAAAAGGTGGGGGCTATCACGGAATACCTGGGGCAGAACCGTCCAGGTTAACTGTTGGGTTCAGTGGGTGTCTGGATCCTCTCAAGTAAAGGCAAAAAGTGGCTGGGAATCGGGATGTAGGGGGATGGTGAAGAAGGCATCTTTAAGGTCTAGGACTGTGAAATGAGTGGTAGATGGGGGTATCTGAGATAAAAGAGTATATGGGTTAGGGACCACTGGATGTAGTGGCACTGCAGCTGAGTTGATTATCCATAGATCTTGTACCAGTCAATAAGTACCAGATGGTTTTCTGACTGGGAGTATAGGAGTATTGCAAGGGGAATTGGTGGGAACCAGGAGACCCTGGACGAGAAGCCAATTGACAATGGGCTGAAGACCTTGCGGTGGGTGTGAGAAATAGGAAACTGAGTCCAAGAAGGGAAGCAGGAGGGTTCCTTGAGATGAATGAGGACCAGGGTGTGGTGTCTGGCCACTACTGGAGTGGAAGTGTCCCAGACCACTGGGCCTACCTTCTCAGGGGAAATGGGGAAGATGGACGAGGACTCGGGAGGAGACAGACGGGGTGAGAGTGAGGACTGGAGTTAGAAGGGCTCAGTGTGAGGAGAGACAGATAGATGCCCCAAGCTTATATAAGAGGTCCCTTCCTATCAAGGGGGATGGACATGATGAAATGACTAAAAATGAATGAGTGAAGGGGCAGCCTTCAAAGAGGCAGGACACCAGGCCTGTTTCTAGAGGTTTAAAGGGGTTCCCAGAGACTCCTACAAACGAGACCTGGGAAGGATGTAAAGGCCCATGGGAGGGTAAAACAGAATAGGTAGCTCCCGTATCCACCAACAGGGAGATGGACTTACCTGCTACCCGTAGTGTGGCCCTGGGCTCAGCAAGGGTGATCAGGGTGCTTGAGTCCAGGTGACTTCAGTCATCCAGGAGACCCAGAAGTTCTGAGGAGGGGCCCATTGGGGGAGACAGCCCTCCGTGAAACTCTGTCACCAGAGGATGGCTTGTCCCAAGGGGGCACTCTGACTTCCAGTGACCACTCTGTCTGCAGACAGGGCAGGGCTGAGTCGGTAGCCTGGGGTTGTTCTTCAAACCCCAGTGGCCATCCTGGCCACACTTGAATCAGGCTCCCGGAACCATGCAGGTCTCGGATTGTTTCCTGAAACGGGGTCCCTGAGGCCCCCGTTGTGCCAGCCACAGGGCAGTGACCAGGGCTTGGGTTTGAAGGGCCACCTTCTGTTTTAGCCTCTGGGCCTGAACAGCCTCGGCTTCCTCCTCTTGGGCATTATAAACTTTAAAGGCCATGTTTACCAGGTCTCAGAGTGGAGTCTGGGGGCCCTTTTCTGCCTTTTTTAGTTTACACTGGATGTCTGGGGTGGACTGGGTGATAAAGTGGGTAGCTAGGACCGTGGACCCCAGCGGAGAGGAAGGATCTAAATGGGTGTGGAGGATAAGAGCCTCTGTTAAGCAATTAAGGAAAGAGGCTGGGTTTTCATTAGGCTCTTCAGTGACCTCCCTCAGTTTGTCATAATTAACCATTTTTTGAGCTGCCTTGTCCATATCTGCAATAAGACAGTGGACCATATGACCCCTCCTAGTCCTACCTGTGGCATTATCTTGATAGTTCCATTGTGGGTCTTCAGCAGGCACTGCCCTGGCCCCAACCAGTAGAGATTGGTCAGAGTTATGTACCTGGCCAACATAGTCTTGAGCTGCTGAGGTGACACGATCATGCTCCTCAGGGGTGAGAGTGGAAGTTAGAATTACATGGAGGTCATGCCATGTGAGTTCATATGCTTGAGTGAGGTACTGAATCTCCTTAGTATAAGCACTTGGGTTGGCAGAGTATGAGCCCAGGCTTTTATCTATCTGAGACAGGTCTCCCAGGGAGAAGGGTACATGTACTCGAACCAATCCCTCAGCGCCAGCCACTTCCCGAAGGGGGGCCAATAATTGGACCTGGGATCTAGTGACCAGAGGGCTGGCCCAGTTAGGAGGTAGCTTGGGGATAAAGATGGTGATGGGGTGTGGGTAGGAGGTGATGTAGGAGAAGGACAAGATGGTGGTGGAGTGGGGCTAGGAAGCAATGTAGGAGAAGAACAAGATGGCAGTGCCAATGGAAGAGGGGGTTATAACTTGTGGGTGGTAGGAGTAAGGCCAGAAATAGAGGAGTTAGATATGATGTCAGTAGGACCAGAGGTGAGTGGTTGTGTCCCCATGGTGGGAACAGAGGCAGGTGGGGGAAGGGAATTGACTAAACTTGGCAGGACTCAAGTGGAAGACAAAGGAGGAATTAAAGATGGTGGTTTGGTGGGGGAGCCAGATAGGGGAGAGGTGAGATGGGAGATGACACAGGGGTAGGCACAGAAGAGGCCTGAATGGAAGAGGCTTGGGCACCGGAGGGCGAAAAAGGAGGGTTTGGAAAGAGGCAGATGGTTGAGGAGGAGGAAACGGGAGAAATGGGGAAGGAGGGGTAGGGGCTGGAGAGAGGAGGCCAAGGTCTTCTGGGGGATCTGTAAAGGAAGATTCTGGTGCAGCGAGAGGTTGATAGCTGCTATTGGGGGACTTGGCCAGGAGGACCTGGGCTGAAGAACACTTAACACAGAGGTCTGAGCAGGAGCACAATACCCAAAAGGCCTGGACATAGGGAACCTCAGACCATTTCCCAGTCTGGTGACAATAGTTGCTGAAATCAGTGTGAAGGCTGAAATCAGTGTGAAGGCCAAAATCAAAACTTCCCTTGGGGGGCGAGTGAGACTGGTTATCCAGAGGATATTTGGGCCAGGCCTGGGAACAAAGGAAGATCAGCTTCCATTTATGGATGTCCTCAGATAAGCCCAGAGTAGTGAGATGGGAAGTAAGACATCTCAGTGGGGTCTGTGCCTCAGGTTTTGAATGCTGGCTTCCCATGACTTTCTCTTCCATCCTGGATCCCTAAATGAGTAGGTCTAGCATCCCAGATCAACTCTGGTTAGGGACGGGAAAAACAGGTTTGGCAGTCCAGAGATAGGGACATCTCCACTATACTGGAGCCAAATAGGCACAGGCCAGAGGGGCATCCTGATGCAGCAGCGATTCGGACTGGGCACCCTGTGAAGGGTAGGAGGAGGGAGGAGGGGAGATGAGGGGCTCACCAAGTTTTCTGAGGCCCTGGGATCAGGTCCTGTTCCAGAGAGAGGTCCCAGGTCAGGAGAGGAGGGTGGAGCCCACTGGTGCCCCACACCATCCTCCCGGTTTCAGCACCAAGTGTAAGGTAAATGAAACTGGATTACTGGTCAAGGAGCAACAAAGGAGCCAAAATATATATATTAGCGCAATCCTGGGTGAGGATCACCGGTCCGTGTATCCACAGGCCAGGGAAGTTGTACCCAGCAGGAGGGGTGACAGGCTTATCAAGGGAGCTGCGAGAGCCCTGAGGGTATTGGGAACAGAACTAATTGGCCAGTGTGGGTATTGTAATCACCGATGATTTGTCATGCTGGGTTGCTGGGGAGAGAGTACTGTGACGCATGTTCTAGGCGGGATCTGTGGCTAGGGAACATCCATTGAATCATTTGAGTGACATTCGTCATTCTCTTCCATACTAGACTCGAGTTGGGTTCCTCCAGTGAGACCCGTCCCTTCCTCTGGTACCTCCAGTCTTACACTGGGGAGACTGAAGGAGAGTGGCATGGTGATATTTGAGGGTATTTAGTGAGGAAATAAAACAGTTCACAATAAAGCAGAAAGTAATAGCAGCTTTACTTAAAAAGTTTTTGTTTTACATAGTCCCAATCAATATTTTAAAGAGAAATTAAATCAGTTGTCAGTTTTATAGTCTATATGCTTTTATAAGAAGCATAAGTACATGCATCATGCAGGATTTATTTGCATTAATATTTCTTTAAATCTGTAGTAAATATAACAGTCTGGTAATACTACTCAAATATGACACTACTAATCAGCAGGTCAGTTCTGGAACTGAAGGAAAAATACCTGAAAAGACAAATTTAGGAAATCCCCTGAGAAATTAACATTTTGGAAATAGTTCTTAATTTCATTTAATTAAAAAATATTTATTAATAGGGCAGCAAGACCGGTGAGCAGGCGCCTGAGACCGGCACCTGAGGACAAACAAAATCACACGTTGTTCCCCTTTTTTTTGCGGGTGCTTTTTGGAAGCCTTAAAGGGACAGGGACCCCAATACTAGGGAAACAGGGTAGCAAGACCGGTGAGAGGGGGGCCTGAGACTGGTGCCTGAGGACAAAGAATATCGTGAGTTTTTCCCTTTTCTTTGGCGAGTGCTTTTTGGAAGCCTTAAAGGGACAGGGACCTCAATACTAGGGAAACAGGGCAACAAGACCAGTGAGTGGGTGCCTGAGATCGGCGCCTGAGGACAAAGAAAATCGCGCATTTTTTCCTTTTTTTTTTCCCTCTTTCATTGTTGCTGTTGTTGTTTTGGTTTGGAGAGTGCTTTTTGGAAGTCTTAAAGGGGCAGGACAGGACACTTAGCCCAGAGGCAGGGAATCTGGGGATCTCTGGGCACTCTAAGCCCCCTGGGCAACAGGGAGCATAGAGGCCCATTACAGAGATAAACAGCCTCCTGGCTGCTCCCCCTCCAACGGGGCTCCACCAGTTTGGAGGAGCAGCCCCAGCCAGGGCACACCCAGAGCAACAGCGGAGATAAACCCCATGGCAACCGGGAAGGTAGCAGAAGCCCTGTCTGTGTACAGCTGCCAAGCATAAGCCACTAGAGGTCGCTATTCTCCCAGGAGAGGAAGGCCACAAACCAACAAGAAGGAAAGCTCTTCCAGCTGTCACTCGTACCAGCTCTGCGAACTATATCTATCACCAAGAAAGGCAGACAAAGATCACAGAGACAACACCTGAGAAGGAGACAGACCTAACCAGTCCTCCTGAAAAAGAATTCAAATTAAAAATCATGAACATGCTGACAGAGATGCAGAGAAAAATTCAAGAGCAATGGGATGAGATGCAGAGAGAAATGCAACAGCAATGGGATGAAGTCCGGAGGGAGATCACAGATGTCAGGAAGGAGATCATAGAAATGAAACAATCCCTGGAAGGATTTATAAGAAGAATGGATAAGATGCAAGAGGCCATTGAAGGAATAGAAACCAGAGAACAGGAAGGTACAGAAGCTGACATAGAGAGAGATAAAAGGATGCCCAGGAATGAAACAACACTAAGAGAACTACGTGACCAATCCAAAAGGAATAATATTCGTATTATAGGGGTAGCAGAAGAAGAAGAAAGAGGAAAAGGGATAGAAAGTCTCTTTGAAGAAATAATTGCTGAAAACTTCCCCAAACTGGAGGAGGAAATAATCGAACAGACCACGGAAATACACAGAACCCCCAACAGAAAGGATCCAAGGAGGACAACACCAGGACACATAATAATTAAAATGGCAAGGATCAAGGAGAAGGAAAGAATTTTAAAGGAAGCTAGAGAGAAAAAGGTCACCTATAAAGGAAAACCCATCAGGCTAACATCAGACTTCTCGACAGAAACCCTACTGGCCAGAAGAGAAAGGCATGATATATTTAATGCAATGAAACAGAAGGGCCTTGAACCAAGGATACTGTATCCAGCATGACTATCATTTAAATATGATGCAGGATTAAACAATTCCCAGACATGCAAAAGCTGAGGGAATTGGCTTCCCACAAAACACCTCTAGAGGGCATTTTACAGAGTCTGCTCTAGATGGGAGTACTCCTAAAAGGAGCACAGAACAAAACATACAACATATGAAGAACGGAGGAGGAGGAATAAGAAGGGAGAGAAGAAAAGAATCTCCAGACAGTGTATATAACAGCTCAATAAGCGAGCTAAGTTATGCAGTAAGATACTAAAGAAGCAAACCTTGTACCTTTGGTAACCACGAATCTAAAGCCTGCAATGGCAATAAGTACATATCTCTCAATAGTCACCCTAAATGTAAATGGACTGAATGCACCAATCAAAAGACACAGAGTAATAGAACAGATAAAAAAGCAATACCCATCTATATGCTGCTTACAAGAAACTCACCTCAAACCCAAAGACATGAACAGACTAAAAGTCAAGGGATGGAAAAACATATTTCAGGCAAACAACAGTGAGAAGAAAGCAGGGGTTGCAGTACTAATATCAGACAAAATAGACTTCAAAACAAAGAAAGTAACAAGAGATAAAGAAGGACACTACATAATGATAAGGGGCTCAGTCCAACAAGAGGATATAACCATTCTAAATATATATGCACCCAACACAGGAGCACCAGCATTTGTGAAACAAATACTAACAGAACTAAAGAGGGAAATAGACTGCAATGCATTCTTCTTAGGAGACTTCAACACACCACTCACCCCAAAGGATAGAAAATAAGTAAGGACACACAGGCATTGAACAACACACTAGAACAGATGGACCTAATAGACATCTATAGAACTCTACATCCAAAAGCAACAGGATACACATTCTTCGCAAGTGCACATGGAACATTCTCCAGAATAGACAACATACTAGCTCAGAAAAAGAGCCTCAGTAAATTCCAAAATATTGAAATTCTACCAACCAATTTTTCAGACCACAAAGGTATAAAACTAGAAATAAATTCTACAAAGAAAACAAAAAGGCTCACAAACACATGGAGGCTTAACAACATGCTTCTAAATAATCAATGGATCAATGAACAAATCAAAATAGAGATCAAGGAATATATAGAAACAAATGACAACAGCATCACAAAGCCCCACCTTCTGTGGGATGCAGCAAAAGCAGTCTTAAGAGGAAAGTATATAGTGATCCAGGCACACCTGAAGAAGGAAGAACAATCCCAAATGAATAGTTTAACATCACAATTGTCGAAACTGGAAAAAGAAGAAGAAATGAGGCCTAAAGTCAGCAGAAGGAGGGACATAATAAAGATCAGAGAAGAAATAAACAAAATTGAGAAGAATAAAACAATAGCAAAAAATCAACAAAACCAAGAGCAGGTTCTTTGAGAAAATAAACAAAATAGATAAGCCTCTAGCCAAACTTATTAAGAGAAAAAGAGAATCAACACAAATCAACAGAATCAGAAATGAGAATGGAAAAATCACGACAGACCCCACAGAAATACAAAGAATTATTAAAGACTACTATGAAAACCTATATGCCAACAAGCTGGAAAACCCAGAAGAAATGGAAAACTTCCTAGAAAAATACAACCTCCCAAGACTGACCAAGGAAGAAACACAAAAGTTAAACAAACCATTTATGAGCAAAGAAATTGAAACGGTAATCAAAAAAATACCCAGGAACAAAACCCTGGGGCCGGATGGATTTATCTCGGAATTTTATCAGACACACAGAGAAGACATAATACCCATTCTCCTTAAAGTGTTCCACAAAATAGAAGAGGAGGGAATACTCCCAAACTCATTCTATGAAGCCAACATCACCCTAATACCAAAACCAGGCAAAGACCCCACCAAAAAAGAAAATTACAGACCAATATCCCTGATGAATGTAGATGCAAAAACACTCAAAAAAAATTAGCAAACAGAATTCAACACTATATCAAAAGGTTCACACACCATGACCAAGTGGGATTCATCCCAGGGATGCAAGGATGGTACAACATTCGAAAATCCATCAAAATCATCCACCACATCAACAAAAAGAAAGACAAAAACCACATGATCATCTCCATAGATGCTGAGAAAGCATTTGACAAAATTGAACATCCATTCATGATAAAAACTCTCAGCAAAGTGGGAATAGAGGGCAAGTACCTCAACATAATAAAGGCCATATATGATAAACCCACAGCCAGCATTATACTGAACAGCGAGAAGCTGAAATCATTTCCTCTGAGATCGGGAACCAGACAGGGATGCCCACTCTCCCAACTGTTATTTAACAGTACTGGAGGTCCTAGCCACGGCAATCAGACAAAACAAAGAAACAAGGAATCCAGATTGGTAAAGAAGAAGTTAAACTGTCACTATTTGCAGATTATATGATACTGTGCATAAAAAACCCTAAAGACTCCACTCCAAAACTACTAGAACTGATATCAGAATACAGCAAAGTTGCAGGATACAAAATTAACACACAGAAATCTGTAGCTTTCCTATACACTAACAATGAACCAATAGAAAGAGAAATCAGGAAAATAATTCCATTCACAATTGCATCAAAAAGAATAAAATACCTAGGAATAAACCTAACCAAAGAAGTGAAAGACTTATACTCTGAAAACTACAAGTCACTCTTAAGAGAAATTAAAGGGGACACTAACAAATGGAAACTCTTCCCCTGCTCATGGATAGGAAGAATTAATATCGTCAAAATGTCCATCCTGCCTAAAGCAATATACAGATTTGATGCAATCCCTCTCAAATTACCAGCAACATTCTTACATGAATTGGAACAAATAATTCAAAAATTCATATGGAAACACCAAAGACCCCAAATAGCCAAAACAATCCTGAGAAAGAAGAATAAAGTAGGGTGGATCTCACTCCCCAACTTCAATCTCTACTACAAAGCCATAGTAATCAAGACAATTTGGTACTGGCACAAGAACAGAGCCACAGACCAGTAGAAAGATTAGAGACTCCAGAAATTAACCCAAACATATATGGTCAATTAATATTTGATAAAGGAGCCATGGACATGCAATGGCAAAATGACAGTCCCTTCAACAGATGGTGCTGGCAAAACTGAACAGCTACATGTAGGACAGTGAAACTGCATCTTTGTCTAAGCCCATATACAAAGGTAAACTCAAAATGCATCAAAGACCTGAATGTAAGTCATGAAATCATTAAACTCTTGGAAAAAAAACATAGGCAAAAACCTCTTAGACATAAACATGAGTGACCTCTTCTTGAACATATCTCCCCGGGCAAGGAAAACAACAGCAAAAATGAGCAAGTGGGACTACATTAAGCTGAAAAGCTTCTGTACAGCGAAAGACACCATCAGTAGAACAAAAAGGAACCCTACAGTATAGGAGAATATATTTGAAAATGACACATCAGGTAAAGGCTTGATTTGCAGAATATATAAAGAGCTTACACGCCTCAACAAACAAAAAACAAATAGCCCAATTAAAAAATGGGCAGAGGAACTGAACAGACAGAGCTCTAAAAAAGAAATACAGATGGCCAACAAACACATGAAAAGATGCTCCACATCGCTAATTATCAGAGAAATGCAAATTAAAACTACAATGAGGTACACCTCACAACAGTGAGGATAGCTGCCATCCAAAAGACAAACAACAACAAATGTTGGCGAGGCTGTGGAGAAAGGGGAACCCTCCTACACTGCTGACGGGAATGTAAATTAGTTCAACCATTGTGGAAAGCAGTATGGAGGTTCATCAAAATGCTCAAAACAGACTTACCATTTGACCCAGGAATTCCACTCCTAGGAATTTACCCTAAGAACGCAGCAATCAATTTTGAGAAAGACAGATGCACCCCTATGTTTATCACAGCACTATTTACAATAGCCAAGAATTGGAAGCAACCTAAATGTCCATCGGTAGATGAGTGGATAAAGAAGATGTGGTACATATACACAATGGAATACTACTCAGCCATAAGAAGAGGAAAAATCCTACCATTTGCAGCAACATGGATGGAGCTGGAGAGTATTATGCTCAGTGAAATAAGCCAAGTGGAGAAAGAGAAATACCAAATGATTTCACTCATCTGAGGAGTATAAGAACAAAGGAAAAACTGAAGGAACAAAACAGCAGTGGAATTACAGAACCCAAAAATGGACTAACAGGTACCAAAGGGAAAGGAACTGGGGAGGATGGGTGGCAAGGGGGGGATAAGAGAGGGAAGAAGAAGGGGGTATTAAGATTAGCACGCATGGGGGGGGGGGAAAGGGGAGGGAGGGCTCTACAACACAGAGAGGACAAGTCGTGTTTCTACATTTTGCTATGCTGATGGACAGTGACTGTAAGGTGGTTTTTAGGGGGGACCTGATATAGGGGAGAGCATAGTAAACATAGTATTCTTCATGTAAGTGTAGATTAATGATTTAAAAATAAATAAATAAAAAAAAATAAAAGAAAGAAAGAAAAGAGGGATTACTCCTTGATAGGATAAAACAATTGGTAAATCAAAGATTAACGTATGCTTTAAATATCCTTAATGTTGATCACTTAAAGGGTGTCACATGATCAGCTATGGAGGTACTCTTTTCTGATATTATTCCTTTCTCTTAATAAAAAAAAAAAAGCAGTTCCTGTGTGCTGACCTCCAATGAGTTCTACACAGTGATATAGAGGGCATGTCAAAGTGTGGGCAAAGGGTCTGTTTGTTTCTATGCAGAAGATCAAGGCCTAGCATGGATACCCAGAAAATGAACTAAGATACGATATGAGGGGGAGCTTCCGGCATCAGCACTCTCTGGAAGACTCGTGCGGGGGATGATCATCAAAAAGCCTCCACAGGGATCCGGGCGATGCTGTGGTTGTGGCTGCGTCCACCCCACCGTTTCCTGGACTTGCCATTGGAATGAGGAGGGAGATGTCTAGGCTGGCATGTTCATACAGTGAGTCAATGAATTTGACTGGATCTGTACTGTTGGAACTCAATCAGGAGTTGGGAGGGGTGCAAGTTGTAGCGCTCCAAATCCTACGACTATAGACTATCTACGGTTAAAAGAACATATGGGATGTGAACAGATCCCAGAAATGGGTTGCTTTAATTTGTCTGATTTCTCTCAGTCTGTTCAAGTACATTTGGACAATATCCATCATATCATAGACTAATTTTCACAAATGCCTAGGGTGCCTAAATGGTTTTCTTGGCTTCACTGGAGATGGCTGGTAATTATAGATTTGCTTTGTTTATGTCACCGTATTCCTATTATGTTAATATGTGTGCGCAAGTTAGTTAGTAGTTTAAAACCTATACATACTTAAGGTACTCTACAAGAAGATATGTCTAAGAATTAATCAATCCTCCCATGTTTTCTTCCATATGTTACCTCTATAGCTTTTCTTCTTCCTTCCTAATTACAACCCTTAAATAGAATTCGTGCCTCATATCGAATTTACTGAGTATCATAATTCCTCCAGGTGGTAAAGATACCTCGAGACAAGTGCTGGGCATAGAAGCCACAGGGCATAATTCTGCAAAGAAGTAAAAAGCTAACCTTTTCAAACTATATGGCTTCTCTTTCACTTACCAACTTTACATTTCCCGGTATGGCCCAGAAGATGACTGGTTAGCCAGAGACGGGTAAGATTCCTCAAGGGAGAAACAACCTAAGACAGGCACAGTTGCAGGGGGGCCATCAGGTGAGAAATTGGGGAACAACAGTGGTGAAGCTTAGAACCTTACCCCCCCTGTGTTGAGAGAAACCTTCTGCATCCATGGATGTTTTATTGCCCTTGTCTAGCTCGGATTAGCACATAGTCTACAGACACACACCTGATCATCTACAATTGCTCTCTTACAACACTAAACTATGTTTTCTACCTTTATCTTGCATCTACCTTCCACTTCAGCATTTTATTAAAAATAAAAATAATAATAATAAAGGGAGAAATGTGGGACCCACATATAAATCAAGTATAAAAATCAAACGAATATTCATATTTGACCTGATTGTTTATAGTTCATGATGCGTGATCATAACCTAAAGTTTCTGTGAGGTTCACCATGTAAGAACTTATTCACTATGTAAGAATTCATTCACTATGTAAGAACTTGTTCATTATGCTTCAGAAGATTGGAGACTGATGAGAACTAGGCTTGAGATGGATTAATGATTGTGCATTGAGCATTGACCCCACTATACAGAATTTTATTGTTGCTAACAACCATTTGATCAATCAATATGAGAGATGCCCTCTCAAAAAAAAATTTATTACGCATCTACTAAGTGCCAGTCTGTAGTAAATATTTTTAGTCACAGTTTCTGCTGTCATAAAACTTATAGACTTATTCAATATTGGGAATGTGCCAGTACCCTCTCCTTAAGGCATAGGGGATGACACCTCAAGCTCTGTTTATGGGCTCGTGACAAAGGGACAGGCAATATGTAATTTGTGTGTAAGATGTAATTGGTATTACAAGAGGGCACAAAAATAAAGGTCATGGGCAATTTCTAAGCCCTTGCTTTCCCTCTGTCTTTATGAACATTGGCTTACCTCAACTTACATGTGAATTCTTATGGCCCTTTCAGCAAAATTATTTTGTATATTGCTTATTCTCCTAGTTGGGATGTCGACCTTTTGTGTCTTTAGTAACCTTGATTTTCAGGCCCCATTTGAAAAGATTACATATTTAAATGACAGAAATTTTCATTGCCTCCAGAGAACGACCTTTGCCTCAGGTTTGGTTTGCATTTAATTACTCCAGAAGCTTTTTTTCTTAAATCCAGAAACTTATTTTCTACAGTGTAGTGACCCCCTGCAGTTTTGAAAATATGAATTGCACAGCTTAACATTTTATTTCAGTACCATTAAGTGTCATCCATATATCACTATTTTGCCTGAGTGTTGAGAATTCCAACTCTAATATCTCCAATTCTCACTTTATAAATTTAAAGCTCTTTGCAATCCTTTGGGAGAAGAGGCATCACCTAAGTATAAGATCTTAATCATATTCCATGGCCAAAGTGCTAAATTGATATTTTGCAACTTGATTGAATCAAAGGCAAAAGCTTACACATGAGAAAGCAACTCAAGCTGAATTGTGACTGCAAATCTAATTTTAAAAATGTTCCTTGTCTATGCTGCTCTCATTTTCTTGATACTGAATTTCATCTCCTGAGTCCCAAACTCCATTTTAGTCTTTTAGTTTATAATATACAACTCATTATAAGATGCAAAATACTTTGCTTCAGTGAACAGTCTTTGAGCACCAATAAGGAATGTTAAATGTAATTTTTATCAAGGATTATGACCCAGGGGAGTGACAGGAATAAATGAGTAAAAGTAAAAAACAATAATATTAATTGACCCCGCTGCAGAAGGTCTCAGAGGTGAAATCAAGAACTAAGTGCATAGAGACCAAAAAAAAAAAAAAGGGCTTCATATATCAGTGGAAAAAATTAAGGTCACTTAGGATGATGTGGGAAAGTATTTACCTAGTATACCACTAGGGATTCATTGCCAAAAACATCAAAAATCATCTAGATGAATTTTCAAAGATGTAAAAGTAAGTGATCTTGAAGATGGTGGCATGAGTAGGGCAGCAGAAATCTCCTCCCAAAACCATATATATTTTTGAAAATATAAAAAATACAACTATTCCTAAAAGAGAGACCAGAAAATGCAGTACAACAGCCAGGCTACATCTACACCTGTGAGAACCCAGCACCTCACAAAGGGGATAAGATACAAGCAACAGCCCAGTGGGACCCAAGTGCGACCCCACCCCAGATCCCCAGTGGGAGGAGAGGAGTTGAGGAGCAGAGGGAGTGGGAGCCCAGGACTGCTAAATACCCAGCCCTAGTCATCCGCACCAGTAGTGGAGACACACAGGGCATGGTGTGCTGGATATTAGGGAAACAGAACAGTAAAACCTGCGAGCAGGTTCCCACAGCTGGAGCCCCTGGAAAAAAAGAAAAGTGAGTGCTTTTTGAAAGTCTTAAAGGGACAGAAGCCTCACAGCTGGATGGAAGCGTCCTGGCACACTCAGCCTAGCATCTGGGAATCCCAGGGAACTCTGGATACCCTAACCCCCTGGAAGGCAGCACAGCTCTGAGGGCCCTCACAGTGATAAACAGCCCCCCACCCATTCCCCCTCTGGTGCGGCCCTGCAATAGTGGAGCAGCAGCCTGAGACTGGCAATGCCCACAGCAGCCACACAGAGCCTCCCCTGCAGCCAACTGGGCCAGACTCAGAGACCCTGTCGGCATGAAGCCACCCGGCATAAGCCACAAGGGGTGGCCATTCTTGCAGGAGAGGAAGGTGACAAGCAAGCAAGAAGTGAATTTGTTCTCCCAGCTAATACATGCACCGACTGCCCAAGACTACCCCTATCGCCATGAAAAGGCAGAAGAACTTGATATAGACCAGAATTACACAGACATCCCCTGAGAGGGAACATGGAGAGATAGATTTAACCAATTGTCCTGAAAAAGAATTCAAAATAAAGGTCATAACCATGCTGATGGAGCTGCAGAGAAAAATGGAAGAGCTAATGGATAAAGTTTGGAGGGAGAATACAGAAATAAAACAATACCTGGAAGGACTTAGAAGCAGAATGGATGAGGTGTAAGAGGCCATTAATGGAATAGAAATCAGAGAATAGGAATGCAGAGAAGCTGACACAGAGAGAGATAAAAAGATCTCCAGGAATGAAAGAATATTAAGAGAACTGCGTGACAATCCAAATGGAACAATATCTGCATCATAGGGATACCAGAAGAAGAAGAGAGAGCAAAAAGGGCTAGAAAGTGTATTTGAAGAAATAATTGTGGAAAACTTCCTCAAACTGGGGCAGGAAATAGTATCTCAGACCACAGAAGCACATAGAACTCCCAACACAAGGGACCCAAGGAGGACAACACCAAGACACATAACAATTAAAATGGCAAAGAACAAGGACAAGGACAGAGAATTAAAGGCAGCCAGAGAGAGGAAAATGGTCACCTACAAAGGAAAACCCATCAGGCTATCATCAGACTTCTCAACAGAAACCTTACAGGCCAGAAGAGAATGGCATGATATATTTAATGAAATGAAACAGAAGGGCATTGAACCAAGAATACTGTATCCACCACGATTATCATTTAAATATGAAGGAGGGATTAAATAATTCCCAGACAAGCAAAAGTTGAGGGAATTTGCCTCCCACAAACCACCTCTACAGGGTATTTTGGAGGGACTGCTCTAGATGGAAGCACTCCTAAGGCTAAATAGATGGCACCAGAGAAAATAAAATCACAGTAAAGAAAGCAGACCAACCAAATACTAACTAAAGGCAAAAAATAAAATCAACTACCCACAAAAGCAGTCAAAGTAAACACAAAAGAGCACAGAAAAAACACCCAACATAAAAAGAATGGAGGAGGAGGAATAAGAAGGGAGAGAAATAACCATCAGACTGTGTTTATAATAGCTCCATAAGCGAGTTAAGTAAGACAGGAACATAGTAAAGAAGCTACCCTTGAACCTTTGGTAACCATGAATCTAAAGCCTGCAATGGCAATAAGTACATATCTTTCAATAATCACTCTAAATGTAAAGGGACTGAATGGACCAATAGAAAGACACAGAGTAATAGAATGGATATAAAAGCAAGACCCATCTATATGCTGCTTACAAGAGATGCACCTCAAACCCAAAGACATGAACAGACTAAAAGTCAAGGGATCAAAAAAGATACTTCATGCAAACAATAAGGAGAAAAAAGCAGGTGTTGCAGTACTTGTATCAGACAAAATAGACTTCAAAACAAAGGAAGTAACAAGAGATAAAGAAGGACATTACATAATGATAAATGGGTCAGTGCAACAGGAGGATATAACCATTATAAATATATATGCACCCAATACAGGAGCACCAACATATGTGAAATAAATACTAACAGAATTAAAGGAGGAAATAGAAGGCAATGCATTCATTTTAGGAGACTTCAACACAGCATTCACTCCAAAGGACAGATCCACCAGACAGAAAATAAGTAAGGACACAGAGGCACTGAACAACACACTAGAAGAAATTAACATAATAAACATCTACAGAACTCTACACCTAACAGCAGCAGGATACACATTCTTCTCAAGTGCACATGGAACATTCTCCAAAATAGACCACATACTAGGCCACAAAAAGAGCCTCAGTAAATTCAAAAAGATTGAAATTCTACCAATCAACTTCTCAGACCACAAAGGTATAAAACTAGAAATAAATTCTACAAAGAAAACAAAAAGGCTCACAAACACATGGAGGCCTAACAACATGCTCCTAAGTAATCAATGGATCAACGACAAAATTAAAATGGAGATCCAGCAATATACAGAAAGAAATGACAACAACACAAAGCCCCAACATCTGTGGGATGCAGCGAAAACAGTCTTAAGAGGAAAGTATATAGCAATCCAGACATATTTAAAGTAGGAAGACAATCCCAAATGAATTGACTAATGTCACAACTATCAAAATTGGAAAAAGAAGAACAAATGAAGCCTAAGGTCACTGGAAGGAGGGACATAATAAAGATCAGAGAAGAAATAAATAAAATTGAAAAGAATAAAACAATAGAAAAAATCAATGATACAAAGAGCTGGCTTTTTGAGAAAATAAACAAAATAGATATGCCCCTAGCTACATTTATTAAGAGAAAAAGAGAGTCAACACACATCAACAGAATCAGAAACAATAATGGAAAATTCATGACGGACCCCACAGAAATAGAAAGAATTATTAGAGAATACTATGAAAACCTATATGCTAACAAGCTGGAAAACCTAGAAGAAATGGATTACTTCCTAGAAAAATACAACCTTCCAAGACTGACCAGAACAAAACAACAAATCTAAACAGACCAATTACCAGCAACGAAATTGAAGTGGTAATCAATAAACTACCCAAGTGCAAAACCCCCGGGTCAGATGGATTTACCATGAAATTTTATCAGACATACAGAGAAGACATAATATCCATTTTCCTTAAAGTTTTCCAAAAAATAGAAAGGAGGGAATACTCCCAAACTCATTCTATTAAGCCAACATCACCCTAATACCAAAACAGGCAAAGACCCCACCAAAAAAGAAAATTACAGACCAATATGCCTGATGAACATAGATGCAAAAATACTCAAGAAAATATTATCAAACTGAATACAAAAATACATCAAGAACATCATACACCATGACCAAGTGCAATTCATCTCAGGGATGCAAGGATGATACAACATTCGAAAATCCATCAACATCATCCACCACACAAACAAAAAGAAGGACAAAAATCACATGATCATCTCCATAGACACTCACAAAGCATTTGACAAAATTCAACATCCATTCATATAAAAATTCTCAACAAAATGGGTATAGAGGGCAAGTACCTCAAAATAATAAAGGCCATATATGATAAACCCATAGCCAATATCATACTGAACAGCAAGAAATTGAAAGCTTTTCCTCTAAGATCAGGAACAAGACAGGGATGCCCACTCTCCCCACTGTTATTCAACATAGTACTGGAGGTCCTAGCCACAGCAATTAGACGAAACAGAGAAATACAAGAAATCCAAATTGGTAAAGGAGTCAAACTGCCACTATTTTCCTATGACATGATATCATACATAAAACACCCTAAAGACTCCACTCCAAAATTACTAGAACTAATATCTGAATTCAGCAAAGTTGCAGGATACAAATTAATACACAGAAATCTGTAGCTTTCCTATACACTAACAATGACCTAACAGAAAGAGAAATCAGGAAAACAATTCCAGTCTCTTAAGAGAAATTAAAGAGGACACTAACAAATGGAAAATCATCCCATGCTCATGGCTAGGAAGAATTAATATCATCAAAATGACCTTCCTGCCCAAAGCAATCTACAGATTTGATACAATCCCTATCAAAATACCAACAGCATTCTTCAATGAACTGGAACAAATAGTTCAAAAAATCATATGGAACCACCAAAGTCCCTGAATAGCCAAAGCAATCCTGAGAAGGAAGAATAAAGTAGGGGGAGGGATCTCGCTCCCCAACTTCTAGCTCTACTACAAAGCCACAGTAATCAAGACAATTTGGTACTGGCACAAGAACAGAGCCACAGACCAGTGGAACAGAATAGAGACTCCAGACATTAATCCAAACATACATGGTCAATTAATATATGATAAAGGAGCCATGGACATACAATGGGGAAATGACAGCCTCTTCAAAAGTTGGTGTTGGCAAAACTGGACAGCTACATGTAAGAAAATGAAACTGGATCATTGTCTAACCCCATACACAAAAGTAAATTTGAAATGGATCAACGACCTGAATGTAAGTCATGAAACCATAAAACTCTTAGAAAGAAACATAGGCAAAAATCTCTTGGACATAAACATGAGCAACTTCTTCATGAAAATATCTCCCCAGGCAAGGGAAACAAAAGCAAAAATGAACAAGTGGAACTATATCAAGCTGAAAGGCATCTGTACAGCCAAGGATACCATCAATAGAACAAAAAGGTTTCCTACAGTGTGGGAGAATATATTCATTAATGACAGATCCGATGAAGAATTGACATCCAAAATATATAAAGAGCTCACACACCTCAACAAACAAAAAGCAAATAATCCAATTAAAAAATGGGCAGAGGAGCTGAACAGACAGTTCTCCAAGGAAGAAATTAAGATGGCCAACAGACACATGAAAAGATGCTCTACATCGTTTGTCATCAGAGAAATGTGAATTAAAACCACAATGAGATATCACCTCACACCAGTAAGGATGGCCACCATCCAAAAGACAAACAACAACAAATGTTGGTGAGGTTGTGGAGAAAGGAGAACCCTCCTACACTGCTGGTGGGAATGTAAATTAGTCCAACCATTGTGGAAAGCAGTATGGAGGTTCCTCAAAAATCTCAAAATAGAAATACCATTTGACCCAGGAATTCCACTTCTAGGAATTTACTCTAAGAATGCAGCAGCCCGGTTTGAAAAAGACAGATGCACCCCTATGTTTATCGCAGCACTATTTACAATAGCCAAGAAATGGAAGCAACCTAAGTGTCCATCAGTAGATGAATGGATAAAGAAGGTGTGGTACATATACACAATGGAATATTATTCAGCCATAAAAAAACAAATCCTACCATTTGCAACAACATGGATGGAGCTAGAGGGTATTATGCTCAGTCAAATAAGCCACGTGGAGAAAGACAAATACCAAATGATTTCACTCATATGTGAAGTATAAGAACAAAGAAAAACTGCAGGAACAAAACAGCAGCAGAAACACAGAACCCAAGAATGGACTAACAGTTACCAAAGGGAAAGGGACTGGGAAGAATAGGTGGGAAGGGAGGGATAAGGGGTGGGGAAGAAGAAAGGGGGCACTATGATTAGCATGTATAATGTTGGGGGAGGCACAGGAAGGGCTGTTCAACACAGAGAAGACAAGTAGTGATTCTACAGCATCTTACTATGCTGATGGACAGTGACTGTAATGGGCATTGTGGGGGGGACTTAGTGAAGGGGGAAACCTATTAAACATAATGTTCCTCATGTAATTGTTGATTAATGATACCCCCAAAAAAGAGTCTTTTCCTTATTCTTTCAAAGTATTTGTTAGACTCTATAAAGAAAGACTGATTTGAGACATAACCTAGTATTACATATAATTTTCATGAAATCACAAGGATGGTATGGTCTTCAGGAACTAATTTTTATGGAATTGTATAGATTTGTTGGTAGCCTTCCACCTATAATGCTATAGTTTTGTCATGCTTTCTGAAATAATGTACATGCAGCAAAAATGATGTGGACCTAAGTTTAGAAATAAAAAATGGATTTTTTTTCTTTTAACATTACTTTTTATCTTCTTTTTCATCTTTACTTTTTTGGCCAGTGTGTGTGTGTGTGTTGAAAGTGGGGAATAGGTATTTTCTCTTAGAAATCTAGGCATTGAAACAGTAATAATACAGCAAAACAGTATTCTCTTTGAAGATGCGTATGTTGTGAGGCTATTGTGTAGAGGCAGACTTGTTTTTGGTAAAACTACATGGAACCAAATCTAATGAACCAAAAATGTGAAAGGTAGGTTGGAAGGAAGCTACTAATAAAAGGAAAGGTCATCACAGAGTAGTCTATCTTTGGATGGTTCTAATGTGGGACCCAAATTTCTGATAAAATATGAGAGTGACCAAATGTGGTTAAAATTAAGTTTTAATGCTTCAGAAAATTCTACAAGAGCATGATGAGACTAGAAGAGTGTGTTGTTGCATACTGTAAGAGCATGTTAAGCTGCTACTTGATTCGTCATGCAATAGATAAATCTTTTCATATTCAAAGTGATTGATAACAGACTTACTTCAACTTTAAAAGTTTTGATCCACATTAAAGATGTTTGATTTAGTTCACAGTATTGTGATACTTAAGTACTGTGTTTTAAATGACCACAAAGGAATGTAACCTACCATCCAACTATGCTTGTTTTAGTTAGATTGTCACCAAATGCTCTGCTTGCCATTAATCATCACAGAATTTTTAAATTATCTGAAATATTTTAAAATATGCTGTATTATATTATATGGCACCTTCAAGATTTTATACACACACAACATAAATACACATATATAGTGCATATCTTCACAGCTCAATAAACATGACTTGGAAAATAGACATACATTACACTTTTTCTTGTCCAGAATTATCCCTAATGCCTTCTGTAACAATCATTTTTCACTTTTGGGTAACAATATCCCTAAGATTACTTAACTAAATTTATACATAATAATATTTCTAGGAAAACTGTAAGAGTGAAATTAATTTGAGTGTTGAATCTATATTGATGATATTTATTTCTACTTTTAGTCAGAGACTAAATATTCTCCATTTATTTGAAGTTATTTTTCAAGTAAGTTCCTTTTCTGAGTATATTTCTTATGTAGTCTAACCACATACAAGAGATAAATTTTCTGTTCTCATTCACAAAGGCAGAAATTTCCATGCATATTTGTCACCAGAGAGTATTCTGGTTTTTCTCCAATATCATTAGGTGATCCTTTCATTGATGATCTTCCAGCAGGTAAAAAAAGAGTAAATTTTGTACCATGAGATATGTTTAATATAAGCCTAGAATACAGAAAGTGTATAAGCTGAAAATCCCAGAAAAGAAAATACTACAATTTTAAAACCATTTGAAATCCTTAGTGGTTATTCAAATATTTCTCTACAGGCTTGTGGTATTCTAGGACAAGATGAATTTTCTGTGAGTTTGATAATGAAAAATGAAAGATTTGAAATAAAATTATAATTAAAATTACACATAATAATTAAATCCATTTTTTTAGACTTTCTATTCTTGTGATGTACTTACATGCCAACTACTGTCCTAATTTGTAAATTATTATTACTGAAAAAATCTGGTTAGTATTCAATGACTTCTGGTTGTTTCATTTATAGTACCACAGGCAACTGGTCAGAATTAGACTGAGCAGGAAAAGAATAGATGCTTGATAAGCTTCTGAGAATGGACAAGTATGGAATATCATCTGAATTTTCTATGTACATTTTGCTATAGTTTTCTGATAAGGCCTGTTTCCATGAAAGGTGAAAGCAAAATATTTAATCATAAATTATGTTTGAAACTTTGTAGAAATGTACATTTTTCACATATCAACCCCATATCAGATATATAATTTATGAATATATTCTCCCACACTGTAGGATGCCTTTTTGTTCTACTGATGGTGTCCTTTGCTGTACAGAAGCTTATTAGTTTGATGTAGTCCCATTTGTTCATTTTTGCTTTTGTTTCTCTTGCAAAGGAGATGCGTTCAGGAAAAAGTTGTTCATGTTCATATTCAAGAGATTTTTGCCTATGTTTTCTTCTAAGAGTTTTATGGTTTCATTGTTTACATTCAGGTCTTTGATCCATTTTGGGTTTACTTTTGTGTATGCAGTTACACAATAATCCAGTTTCATTCTCTTACATGTCATGGAGCTGTCCAGTTTTGCCAACACCAGTTGTTAAAGAGGCTATCATTTCCCCAAAGTATATCCATGGCTCCTTTATCATATATTAACTGGCCATATATGCTTGGGTTTATATCAGGGCTCTCTATTCTGTTCCATTGATCTATGGGTCTGTTCTTGTGCCAGTACCAAATTGTTTTGATTACTGTAACTTAGTACTAGAGCTTAAAGTCAGGGAGTATACTACTCATCCCCCACTTTGTCCTTCTTTCTCAGGATTTCTTTGGCTATTCAGGGTCTTTTGTGGTTCCATATGAATTTTAGAACTATTTGATCTAATTTAGTGAAGAATGCCATTGGTTTTTTTGATAGGGATTTCATTGAATCTGTACATTGCTTTAGGCAGAATGGCCATTTTGACAATATTAATTCTTCCTGTCTATGAGCATGAGATGTATTTCCATTTATTGGTGTCTTCTTTAATTTCTCTCAAGACTATCTTGTAGTTTTCAGGGTATAGGTCTTTCACTTCCTTGGTTAGGTTTATTCCTAGATATTTTATTCTTTTTGATACAGTTGTGAATGGAATTGTTTTCCTGATTTTTCTTTCTGCTAGTTCATCATTATTATATAGGAAAGCCACAGATTTCTGTGTATTAATTTTGTATCCTGCACCTTTTCTTAATTCAGATATTAGTTCTAGCAGTTTTAGGGTGGATTCTTTAGGGTTTTTTATTTACAATATCATGCCATCTGCAAATAGTGACAGTTTAACTTCTTCCTTACCAATCTGAATGCCTTTTTTTTCTTTATGTTGTCTAATTGCTGTGGCTAGGACCTCCAGAACTATGTTGAATAAAAGTGGGGAGAGTGGGAATCCTTGTCTTGTTCCTGATCATAGAGGAAATGCTTTCAGCTTTTCACTGTTAAGAATGATGTTGACAGTGTGTTTGTCATATTTGGCCTTTATTATGTTGAGGTAATTGCCCTCTATACCCATTTTATTGAGAGTTTTAATCATGAATAGATGTTGAATTTTGTCAAATGCATTTTCAGCATCTATGGAGATGATCATGTGATTTTTGTCCTTTTTGTTGACGCGGTACATGATGTTGATGGATTTTTGAATACTGTACCATCCTTGCATCCCTGGAATAAATCCTACTTGATCATTATGGATGATCTTTTTGATGTATTTTTGAATTCTGTTTGCTAATATGATCAATATTCATCAGGGATATTGGTTTGTAATTTTAATTTTTTGTGGTGTCTTTGCCTGGTTTTGATATTAAATTGATATTGGCCTCATAGAATGAGTTTGGGAGTATTCCCTACACGTCTACTTTTTGGAAATCCTTAAGGAGGATGGGAATTAGGTCCTGTCTATATGCTTGACAAAATTCAGTGGTGAAACCATCTGGGTCAGGTGTTTTCTTCTTAGGTACTTTTTTGATTACTAATTCAATTTCATTGCTGGTAATTGATCTTTTCAGATTTTATGTTTCTTTCTGGGTCAGTCTGGGATGGTTGTTTTTTTTTTCTAGAAAGTTGTTCATTTCTTCTAGGTTACACAATTTGTTAGCATTTCATTTCTCATAGTATTCTCTAATAATTCTTTGTATTTCTGTGGTGTCTGTACTGATATTCCCTTCCTCATTTCTGATTATGTTTATGTGTGTAGATTCTCTCTTTTTCTTGATGAGTCTTGCTAGGGGTTTATTATTGCTTATTATCTTGAATAATCCGTTCCTGGTTTCATTGTTTCTTTCTATTGTTTTATTCTTCTCAATTTTATTTATTTTTGCCCTGATATTTATTATGTCCTTTCTTCTAGTGACATGGGGCCTCACTTGTTCTTCTTTTTCTCATTTCATTAGTTGTGAGTTTAGACTTTTTATTTGTAATTGTTCTTGTATCTTGAGGTAAGCCTGTATTGCTATACACTTCCCTCTTAGAATGGCCTTCAGTACATCCCACAGATTTTGCAGTTTTGAGTCAGTGTTTTCATTTTTCTCCATATATTGGTTGATCTCTGTTTTTATTTGGTCATTGATTCTTTGATTATTTTGGAGCATAGTATTAAGCCTCCCTGTGTTTGTGGGCTTTTTTGTTTTCTTAGCATAATTTATTTCTAGTTTCTTACCTTTGTAGTCTTAGCATCTGGTTGGCACAATTTCAATCTTTTCAAATTTACTTAGGCTCTTTTTGTGGCCTAGTATGTGATCTATTCTGGAAAATGGTCCATGTACACTTGAGAAGTATGTGTATCTTGCTGCTTTTGGGAGAAGGGTTCTGTAGATGTTGGTTAGGTCCATTTGGTCTAATTTGTTGTTCAGTGCCTCTGTCTCCTTACTTATTTTCTGTCTGGTTTATCTGTCCTTTGGAGTCAGTGATGTGTTGAAGTCTCCTAAAATGAATGAATTGCATTCTATTTCCCCTTTAATTCTGTTAGTATTTGTTTCACATATGTTGGTGCTTCTATGTTGGGTGCATAGATATTTATAATAGTAATATCCTCTTGTTGGACTGACTCCTTTATCATTATATAGTGTCCTTCCTTATCTCTTGTTACTTCTTTTTTTGAAGTCTGTTTTGTCTGATACAAGTACTTCATCTCCTGCTTTTTTCTCCCTATTATTTGCCTGAAACAACTTTTCCATCCCATCACTTTTAATCTGTGCATGTCTTTGGGTTTGAAGTGAGTCTCTTATAGGCAGCATATAGATGGGTCTAGTTTTTTTTATCCATTCTGTAACTCTATGTCTTTTGTTTGGTGCATTCAGACCATTTACATTTAGGGTGATTAATGATAGATATGAACTTATTACCATTGCAGGCTGTGGATTTGTGGTTACCAAAGTTTCAAGGGTAACTTCTTTTCTATCTAACCATCTAATTTAACTCACTTAGTATGCTATTTCAAACACAATTTAAAGGTTCTTTTTTTCTCCCTTCTTTTTCTTCCTCCTCCACTCCTAATATATGAGGTGTCATATTCTGTACTCTTTGTGTATCCCTAACTTTGTAGGTAGTTGTTTTAATTTTGCATTTGCTTAATTATTAATTGGTTTACTTCCTTTACTGTGGTTTTATTTTCTCTGGTGACAGATGTTTAGTCTTAGGAGCACTTCCATGTACAGCAGTCCCTCCATGATACACTGTATAGATAGTTTGTGTGAGGTAAGTTCCCTCAACTTCTGCTTATCTGGAAATTGTTTAATCCCTGATTCAAATTTAAATGATAATCTTTCTGCATAGAGTATTCTTGGCTTGAGGCCCTTCTGTTTCATTGCATTAAATATATCATGCCACTTCCTTCTGGCCTGTAAGTTTTCTGCTATAAAGTCTGATGATAGCCTGATGAGTTTTCCTTTGTTTGTGATCTTTTTGCTCTCTCTAGCCTCTTTTAATATGCTGTACTTGTCCTTAATCTTTGCCATTTTAATTATATGTCTTGGTGTTGCCCTCCTTGGGTTTCATGTGTTGGGAGATATGTGTACTTCCATCCTGAGAGACTACTTCCTTCCCAAGAGAAGTTTTCAGCAATTATTTCCTCAAAGAGACTTTCTATTTCTTTTTCTCTCTCTTCTTCTTTTGACACCACTATAATGCAAATATTTTTCTGTTTTTATTGGTCACATAGTTCTCTTATTACTTTTTCATTCCTAGAGATCCTTTTTCCTTTCTGTTCCTCAGCTTTTTTGTATTTCCATTCTCTAAATTCTATTTTATTTACTGTCTCCTCTACTTCATCTAATCTGCTTTAATATCCCTCCACTGTATGTTTCATTTCAGATACTGTATTTTTCAAAGTTTCTTTCTCTGTCTTGAAGTCCAATCTGAGATCTTGAATATTTTTTCTGTAGCTCTGTGAGCATGTTAATAATTTTTTTTGAAATCTATCAAAAAGATTGGTGATTTCAGTTTCACTTAGACCTGTTTCTGGTATTTGTGGGATTTTGGGTTCTACCAGATTCTTTTTCCATTTCATATTTCTAATGATTACTATGGAATAATAACTGGGTAGGTGGTGCCCTCTAGTGCCCAGAAACTATATTCTCTGGAGCTGCGCAGCACCTGGTACAATGGCAGGGGTTGTAGGCAAGTGGCGCTGGTGCCTGCCTGGTGGAAAGAGCTCTTTTCTGCTTCCCAGCTGTAGTGCCTGCCTTCACTATCAGGGCCAGTGGGCCGTGTGTGTAGGTAGGAGCATCTGCATTATGCCCCTGGAGTTGCCATAGGTGGGGCCACCCTCTGACTTGTCTGGAGCAATGGCTGGTGCAGCAGGTTTGTGAAACTGTGCCAGCTGGGAGTAAGGAACACCAGATTTAATATCACATTGAGGGCCTTGACACACATTGCTACCAGTGGGATGAATCATCTGAAGTTCCTGAAAGTTCCCAATCTGCTGGGCTGGATATGCCAGGATGACTTTGGTCATCTGTCCTTTCTCCTGAGCAGCAAACTCTGTGCAGTCCTGGCCCCTTTAGTTCCCCCTCACTATTGGGAAGTCTTTCAATGTACCTGCCTTTCTTTTGTCCCAGAGCAGCCCATTGTGAATACCTGTTCTCCACAAGTGCCTAGAATCTCAGTCTCTCCAAGTATTCTGCCTGTCTTTGCTTTCCAATGCCACTAATCTCCAGAGCACCATGTTACTGTGGGTTCATCCTCCCAGAGAAGATCTCCAGAGGTGGGATTTCAGCTGTCCTGGGCTTCTACTCCCTTCCTGCTCCATCTCTCTTCCTCCTGCCTGTGCACTGCAGTGGTAGGAAGGCTTGGGCATCACTGGATTGCAGCTTTGCTAATTTACTTTTTTTCTGTGAGGTCTTCTCTTTTCACCAGATGTAGGCAGTGTGTTGCAGTCTTCTTTCCAGTTTCTCTTTCAAGACTAGTTGTATTTTCTGTTTTTCTGTATTATATGTGGTTTTGGGAGGAGGTTTCTGCCTCACTTCCCATGTTGCCATCTTTTCTTCTCTCCCTGGTTAGTGATGTTAAAGCTGAACTGGCCCACCTGGCCCTGTGGACCACACCCTATGGTCCTCCTAGCATGCTAAGCACCAATCACTTCATGCTCTTTCTTGGCATCTGCTCCATGCCCCTGCATATTAATTTAGGTTTGCCTTTTCTATTCTTGTATAAGATGTAATTGGGGTTTTTATAGGGAATGCATTAAATCCATAGAGTGCTTTGAATAGTATGGATATTTAAAAAATAAACTGAAAATGGAATGAAGACAAATGTAAAATATGAAACTGTAAAATTCCATGAAGAAAACTCAAGGGAAAAGCCTCTTGAAATTGGCTTTGACAATGATTCTTCTGGATTTGATACTAAAAGCATAGGCAACAAAATCATAAATGGACAAGTAAGACTGCATCAAATAAAAATCTGCACAAGAACGGGGACAGTCAACAGAGTGAAAAGGCAACCTATGGAATGGGAGTAAATATTTGCCTATTGAATATCTTATAGTTATTAATTTCAAAAATATATAAGAATCTCCTACAACTAAATAGCAAAAAAAAAAGAGAACCCAATTAAAAAATGGCAAAGACTTCAGTAGACATTTATTCAAAGAGGAAATTCAAACAGCCTCCATGTGTATGAAAAGGTGCTAAATATCACTAATTATCAAAGAAATACAAATCAAAATAACAATACGATTTTATCTCATGCCTACTATCAAAAAATAAAATAAAAAAGGATAATGTTTTCAAGGATGTTGATAAATTGGAGCTCTTAAACATTGTTGGTGGGAATGTAGAATGGTGTAACTATGTTATAAAACAGTATAGAGGTCCTTTAAAAAATTAAAAGTAAAACTATCACATGATCTAGCAATCCTCCTTCTGGGAATATATCCAAGACAATTAAAATGAGGACCTTAAAGAGATATCTACACTCCAATGTTCATTTCAGCATTATTCTTAATGTTCAAGATGTGGAAACAACTTAAATATCCATCAGCAGCTGAATGGATAAATAAAATGTGGTATATACACATAAGGGAATATTATTTTTAAATTTCTTAAAAAATAAGGAAATCCAGCCATTCACAAAAATACAGTTGAACATAGAGGATATTTTACTAAGTTACATCAGTCAGTCACAGAAGGACAAATACTACATGATTCCACTTACATGAGGTATCCAAAATAGTTAAACTCATATAATAAGAGAACAGAATTATGGTTGCCAAGGGCTAGGAGGAAATGAGGAATTGTTGCTCAATGGACATAGAGTTTCAGTTATGCAAGATGAGTAAGTTCTAGAGCTACAGTTAACAATATGGTATTGTGCCCTTAAAATATGTTAGGAGTGTAGATCTCATGTTAATCATTCTTACCACATACACACAAAAACCCACAAAAGAACACAAGGACATTTTTGGAGGTGATAGATATATTTAGTACCTTGATTGTGGTGATGGTATCACAGGTATATGCACATGTCCAAACTCATCAAGATGTATATATTAAATTTGTGCAATTCCTTGTATATCACTTATACCTTAATAAAATTTAAGAAAAGAAAATCAATGAAAAACACAAAATGCTAGACAATGTTTTCTCTAGGGGGGAGGCAAGAAGATCCGATAGAGGAAGAGCATAAAAGCATATGCTATTGGTCTGGGTAGGGTGTCAAGTTCATGGGAAAATTAATAAGACCATGAGCTAATAGGTACCTGAAGGTCAAAAATACATATATAAATAAATTATGTATATATATGTATGTGTGTGTGTGTACACACAGACACACGTATTCAGAAAGACAGAGAGAGAGAAAACAGTTTCCCAACACAGAGTCAGTATGATGGGGATATTATCTTAAATAGTTCTTAACCTTTTTTACCTATGTATCCTTAATATCACAAGCATGAATGCTAAAATCAGACAGCCTAGCCTTAAGTAAAAGAACAAGCATAAGAGCTTCAAGTTTTATATTAAAAATTTACATGAAAAATGCATTGAGATACCATGTATCTATTAGAAAGGCCAAAATTCAGAACCCCAACATCCCCAAATTCTGGTGAGGCTATAGAGCAATAGGAACTATCATTCATTGCTGGTAAGGATCAAAAATGGTATAGCCACCTTAGAAGACAGTTTGAGCATCTCTTAAAATACTAATACTATTACCATATTAGACAGCAATTACACTCCTTGATATTTACCCAAAGGGATGGAAACTTATGTGCACACAAAAACTTGCGCATATATATTAATAGCAGCTTTATTCATAATTTCCAAAACTTGGAAGCAAACATGTCCTCAGGAGATGAATGGATAAACACTGGCACATTCAGAAAATGGAATATTATTCAGTACCACTAAGAAATGAACTGTCAAGTGACTAAAAGACATGCAGGAATCTTAAATGAATATTACTAAGTAAAAGAAGTCTGGGGATTCTTAAGGCAGTGAAGATATTCTTTATGATATTATAAAATATATATACATGCCATTATATATTTGTCCAAACTCATAGAATGTACTTTGCCTAAGGAGAACCCTGTTGTAAACTATGGGCTTTGTGTGAATATGGTCGGTCAATGTAGGTTCATCAATTTGAATAAATGTACCACTCTGGTACGGGACATTAATAGTGGGAGAGACGATGCAAATGTGGAGGCATGGGGTTTATGCAAAATTTCTTTACCTTCCTCACAATTTTTCTGGGAAGGAACCTAAAACTTACCTGAAAAAAATAAAGCAACTAAAAAATGCATCCTCCCCCCATGAAAGAAATTATAATTACGATAAGGATTATTCTAACATTTCTCATACTAATGAAATTGTAGACTTTAGGAAACTCACTTCCCAGTTTTCAAAACTTCCTTCTTCTTGTGCCAACTGCTGGGGTGAAATATGTTCCCATTGCATGCCAATGGAAAGAGTAGCTCCTCATTAGGTAAAATATTTCATCTTTTGACACAAAACTTGGCAGATATATGGTGCAAATAGTTTTGAGCCTGAATTGGGGCAGTTTTTATTTACTCATTTTTTAATAGTCTTAGTGACACCTCCTTAGTTATTATGAAATGTTCTGATTTAGTTTTTATCACTTATCTGTGGCTATAAAAATGAGGGGAAAATCACATTTATCGTATTAGAACATAATCCCTATATTTCCTTCTCAAAATTCTAATTGAGCCTTTGTGATTAAATGTACTAATAAACCAAGGAAAATATTTAGCTAATGAAACTTTTTCAAATACAGCATTTTATTATACTATTTTAGAATACACCTTAAATATAGATATACAGTATTATAGATTTTAGGCTTGGTTCATAGGATAAATGGATTTAACATTGGTTGTAATCTAACCTCAGCAGTTCATTTACCTTTGAGGTAACTGAATACCACAGAATTAAGTGCCCAGGGTGAATAGCATAGGCAGAACTGTACTTGAACATAAATATTGTATTCCTTATGGTTTTCTTCTGCTATTTCATATTGCTTCAGTATTAAGTGCACAATAAAGGTCTCAATTCTTCCTAGTCAATAACCTTTTAATTTTTAATATTGATGTGTAATACAATGTAAAAACATTATGTAGAAACTCAAAGTTCAATATAGCTGTGAACTCCAGATTTAGAACTACAGTATGGATTAAGACTTGCACAGCCAATGAGAAGTTAAATTTAGTAAGTTTCAGTTGATATTGGCAAATTACATTGAAATAACCACTTTATTCTTATTTTAACTCTTTTACTTTTTGGTTTTAGGTAGGATAAGTACAACTTTTTAAAATCCATTTTATTTTTTCAAATATTTCCTTAATAATAATAATGTCAGATTAAAAGTAGAGTTAGGGCGGAGCCAGGATGGCGGCGTAAGTAGAGCAGTGGAAATCTCCTCCCAAAAACACATAGAGCTATGAAAATATAACAAAGAAAAATCTTCCTAAAATAGAGACCACAGGACACAGGACAACATCCAGACCACATCCACACCTGCAAGGAACCAGCGCCTTGCAAAGGGGGTAAGATACAAGCCCCGGCCCGGCGGGACCCGAGCGTCCCTCCCCCTGGCTCCCGGCGGGTGGAGAGAAACCGGAGCGGCTTTTTTTTTTTTTTTTTTGGCAAGCGCTTTTTGGAAGCCTTAGAGGGACGGGTCCCTGTTGCTGGGGAGGCAGGGTGGCGGGACCGGTGAGCAGGTGCCTGGGAACGGCGCCGGAGGACAAAGAATATCCCGCGTTTCTCCCTGCGGGACCGGCGGGCGGGTGCCTGAGACCGGTGCCTGAGGACAGAGGAGGTCGCGCGTTTTTCCCTTTTTTTTTTTTTTTTCTCTTTTTGGCGAGCGCTTTTTGGAAGCCTTGAAGGGACGGGGACCCCAGTGCTAGGGAGGCAGGGTGGCGGGACTGGTGAGCGGGTGCCTGGGACCGGCGCCTGAGGACAAAGAATATCCCACGTTTTTCCCTGCAGGACCGGTGGGCGGGTGCCTGAGACCAGCACTTGAGGACAGAGGAAATCGCGCGTTTTTCCCCTTTTTTTTTTCTCTTTTCTGCGAGTGCTTTTTGGAAGCCTAAAAGGGACAGGGACCCCGGTGCTAGGGAGGCAGGGCGGCGGGACTGGTGAGCGGGTGCCTGGGACCAGTGCCTGAGGACAAAGAATATCGAGCGTTCCTTCCCTGCGGGACCGGTGGGTGGGTGCTTTTTGGAAGCCTTGAAAAGACAGGGACCCTGGTGCTAGGGAGACAGGGCAGCAGGACCAGTGAGCGGGTGCCTGGGACCGGCACCTGAGGACAAAAAAAAAAAAAAAAAAATCGCTTGTTTTTTCCTTTTTTTTTTTTTTTTTTTTTTCTTTCATTCTGTTCCCTCTCTCATTGTTGCTGTTGTTGTTTTGGTTCGGAGAGTGCTTTTTGGAAGTCTTAAAGGGGCAGGACAGGTCACTTAGACCAGAGGCAGGGAATCTGGGGATCTCTGGGCACTCTAACCCCCTGAGCAGCAGGGAGCACAGAGGCCCCTTACGGAGATAAATAGCCTCCTGGCCGCTCCCCCTCCAACGGGGCTCCACCATTTTGCAGGAACAGCCCCAGCCAGGCCAAGCCCACAGCAACAGCGGAGATAAACCCCAAAGCAACTGGGCAGGAAGCAGAAGCCCTGTCTGGGCACAGCTGCTCAGCACAAGCAACTAGAGGTCGCTATTCTCCCAGGAAAAGGCTACAAACCAACAAGAAGGGAAGCTCTTCCAGCGGTCACTTGTACCAGCTCTGCAAACTATCTCTATCACCATGAAAAGGCAAAACTACAGGCAGACAAAGATCACAGAGACAACACCTGAGAAGGAGATAGACCTAACTAGTCCTCCTGAAAAAGAATTCAAAATAAAAATCATGAACATGCTGACAGAGATGCAGAGAAAAATGCAAGAGCAATGGGATGAGATGCAGAGAAAAATGCAAGAGCAGTGGGATGAGATGCAGAGAAAAATGCAAGAGCAGTGGGATGAAGTCTGGAAGGAGATCACAGATGTCAGGAAAGAGATCACAGAAGTGAAACAATCCCTGGAAGGATTTATAAGCAGAATGGATAAGATGCAAGAGGCCATTGAAGGAATAGAAGCCAGAGAACAGGAACGTATAGAAGCTGACATAGAGAGAGATAAAAGGATCTCCAGGAATGAAACAACACTAAGAGAAATATGTGACCAATACAAAAGGAAAAACATTCGTATTATAGGGATACCAGAAGAGGAAGAAAGAGGAAAAGTGATAGAAAGTGTCTTTGAAGAAATAATTGCTGAAAACTTCCCCAAACTGGGGGAGGAAATAATCGAACAGACCATGGAATTATACCGAACCCCCAACAGAAAGGATCCAAGGAGGACAACACCAAGACACATAATAATTAAAATGGCAAGGATCAAGGACAAGGAAAGAGTTTTAAAGGCAGCTAGAGAGAAAAAGGTCACCTATAAAGGAAAACCAATCAGGCTAACATCAGACTTCTCAACAGAAACCCTACAGGCCAGAAGAGAATGGCATGATATACTTAATGCAATGAAACAGAAGGGCCTTGAACCAAGGATACTGTATCCAGCACGACTATCATTTAAATATGATGGTGGGATCAAACAATTCCCAGACAAGCAAAAGCTGAGGGAATTTGCTTCCCACAAACCACCTCTACAGGGCATCCTACAGGGACTGCTCTAGATGGGAGCACCCCTAAAAACAGCACAGAACAAAACACACAACATATGAAGAATGGAGGAGGAGGAATAAGAAGGGAGAGAAGAAAAGAATCTCCAGACAGTGTATATAACAGCTCAATAAGCGAGCTAAGTTATGCAGTAAGATACTAAAGAAGCTAACCTTGAACCTTTGGTAACCACGAATCTAAAGCCTGAAATGGCAATAAGTACATATCTCTCAATAGTCACCCTAAATGTAAATGGACTTAATGCACCAATCAAAAGACATAGAGTAATAGAATGGATAAAAAAGCAAGACCCATCTATATGCTGCTTACAAGAAACTCACCTTAAACCCAAAGATAAGCATAGACTAAAAGTCAAGGGATGGAAAAACATATTTCAGGCAAACAACAGTGAGAAGAAAGCAGGGGTTGCAGTACTAATATCAGACAAAATAGACTTCAAAACAAAGAAAGCAACAAGAGATAAAGAAGGCCACTACATAATGATAAAGGGCTCAGTCCAACAAGAGGATATAACCATTCTAAATATATATGCACCCAATGCAGGAGCACCAGCATATGTGAAGCAAATACTAACAGAACTAAAGAGGGAAATAGACTGCAATGCATTCATTGTAGGAGACTTCAACACACCACTTACCCCAAAGGATAGATCCACCGGGCAGAAAATCAGTAAAGACACACAGGCACTGAACAACACACTAGAACAGATGGACCTAATAGACATCTATAGAACTTTACATCCAAAAGCAACAGGATATACATTCTTCTCAAGTGCACATGGAACATTCTCCAGAATAGACCACATACTAGCTCACAAAAAGAGCCTCAGTAAATTCCAAAATATTGAAATTCTACCAACCAATTTTTCAGACCACAAAGGTATGAAAGTAGAAATGAATTCTACAAAGAAAACAAAAAGGCTCACAAACACATGGAGGCTTAACAACATGCTACTAAATAATCAATGGATCAATGAACAAATCAAAATAGAGATCAAGGAATATATAGAAACAAATGACAACAACAACACTAAGCCCCAACTTCTGTGGGATGCAGCGAAAGCAGTCTTAAGAGGAAAGTATATAGCAATCCAGGCACACTTGAAGAAGGAAGAACAATCCCAAATGAATAGTCTAACATCACAATTATTAAAACTGGAAAAAGAAGAACAAATGAGGCCTAAAGTCAGCAGAAGGAGGGACATAATAAAGATCAGAGAAGAAATAAACAAAATTGAGAAGAATAAAACAATAGCAAAAATCAACGAAACCAAGAGCTGGTTCTTTGAGAAAATAATCAAAATAGATAAGCCTTTAGCCCAACTTATTAAGAGAAAAAGAGAGTCAACACAAATCAACATAATCAGAAATGAGAATGGAAAAATCACGACAGACTCCACAGAAATACAAAGAATTATTAAAGACTACTATGAAAACCTATATGCCAACAAGCTGGAAAACCTAGAAGAAATGGACAACTTCCTAGAAAAATACAACCTCGCAAGACTGACCAAGGAAGAAACACAAAAGTTAAACAAACCAATTACAAGCAAAGAAATTGAAACAGTAATCAAAAAACTACCCAAGAACAAAACCCCGGGGCCGGACGGATTTACCTCAGAATTTTATCAGACACACAGAGAAGACATAATACCTTAAAGTGTTCCACAAAATAGAAGAAGAGGGAATACTCCCAAACTCATTCTATGAAGCCAACATCACCCTAATGCCAAAACCAGGCAAAGACCCCACCAAAAAAGAAAATTACAGACCAATATCCCTGATGAATGTAGATGCAAAAATACTCAATAAAATATTAGCAAACAGAATTCAACAGTATATCAAAAGGATCATACACCATGACCAAGTGGGGTTCATCCCAGGGATGCAAGGATGGTACAACATTCGAAAATCCATCAACATCATCCACCACATCAACAAAAAGAAAGACAAAAATCACATGATCATCTCCATAGATGCTGAAAAAGCATTTGACAAAATTCAACATCCATTCATGATAAAAACTCTCAGCAAAATGGGAATAGAGGGCAAGTACCTCAACATAATAAAGGCCATATATGATAAACCCACAGCCAGCATTATACTGAACAGCGAGAAGCTGAAAGCATTTCCACTGAGATCGGGAACCAGACAGGGATGCCCACTCTCCCCACTGTTATTTAACATAGTACTGGAGGTCCTAGCCACGGCAATCAAACAAAACAAAGAAATACAAGGAATCCAGATTGGTAAAGAAGAAGTTAAACTGTCACTATTTGCAGATGACATGATACTGTACATAAAAAACCCTAAAGACTCCACTCCAAAACTACTAGAACTGATATCGGAATACAGCAAAGTTGCAGGATACAAAATTAACACACAGAAATCTGTAGCTTTCCTATACACTAACAACGAATCAATAGAAAGAGAAATCAGGAAAACAATTCCATTCACCATTGCATCAAAAAGAATAAAATACCTAGGAATAAACCTAACCAAAGAAGTGAAAGACTTATACTCTGAAAACTACAAGTCACTCTTAAGAGAAATTAAAGGGGAAACTAATAAATGGAAACTCATCCCATGCTCATGGCTAGGAAGAATTAATATTGTCAAAATGGCTATCCTGCCCAAAGCAATATACAGATTTGATGCAATCCCTCTCAAATTACCAGCAACATTCTTCAATGAATTGGAACAAATAATTCAAAAATTCATATGGAAACACCAAAGACCCCGAATAGCCAAAGCAATCCTGAAAAAGAAGAATAAAGTAGGGGGGATCTCACTCCCCAACTTCAAGCTCTACTACAAAGCCATAGTAATCAAGACAGTTTGGTACTGGCACAAGAACAGAGCCACATACCAGTGGAACAGATTAGAGACCCCAGAAATTAACCCAAACATATATGGTAAATTAATATTTGATAAAGGAGCCATGGACATACAATGGCAAAATGACAGTCTCTTCAACAGATGGTGCTGGCAAAACTGGACAGCTACATGTAGGAGAATGAAACTGGACCATTGTCTAACCCCATATACAAAGGTAAACTAAAAATGGATCAAAGACCTCAATGTAAGTCATGAAACCATTAAACTCTTGGAAAAAAACATAGGCAAAAACCTCTTAGACATAAACATGAGTGATCTCTTCTTGAACATATCTCCCCGGGCAAGGAAAACAACAGCAAAAATGAGCAAGTGGGACTACATTAAGCTGAAAAGCTTCTGTACAGCGAAAGACACCATCAATAGAACAAAAAGGAACCCTACAGTATGGGAGAATATATTTGAAAATGACAGATCCGATAAAGGCTTGACGTCCAGAATATATAAAGTGCTCACACGCCTCAACAAACAAAAAACAAATAACCCAATTAAAAAATGGGCAGAGGAACTGAACAGACAGTTCTCCAAAAAAGAAATACAGATGGCCAAGAGACACATGAAAAGATGCTCCACATCGCTAATTATCAGAGAAATGCAAATTAAAACTACAATGAGGTATCACCTCACACCAGTAAGGATAGCTGCCATCCAAAAGACAAACAACAACAAATGTTGGCGAGGCTGTGGAGAAAGGGGAACCCTCCTACACTGCTTGTGGGAATGTAAATTAGTTCAACCATTGTGGAAAGCAGTATGGAGGTGCATCAAAATGCTCAAAACAGACCTACCATTTGACCCAGGAATTCCACTCCTAGGAATTTACCCTAAGAACGCAGCAATCAAGTTTGAGAAAGACAGATGCACTCCTATGTTTATCGCAGCACTATTTACAATAGCCAAGAATTGGAAGCAACCTAAATGTCCATCGTAGACGAATGGATAAAGAAGATGTGGTACATATACACAATGGAATACTACTCAGCCATAAGAAGTGGAAAAATCCAACCATTTGCAGCAACATGGATGGAGCTGGAGAGTATTATGCTCAGTGAAATAAGCCAAGCGGAGAAAGAGAAATACCAAATGATTTCACTCATCTGAGGAGTATAGGAACAAAGGAAAAACTGAAGGAACAAAACAGCAGTGGAATTACAGAACCCAAAAATGGACTAACAGGTACCAAAGGGAAAGGAACTGGGGAGGATGGGTGGGCAGGGAGGGAAAAGGGGGGGGAGGAAGAGGGGGAAGATGAAGATTAGCATGCATGGGGGGGAGGGAGCAAGTGGAGGGTGGGCTGCACAACACAGAGAGGACAAGTAGTGACTCTACAACATTTTGCTAAGCTGATGGACAGTAACCGTAATGTTGTTGTTAGGGGGGACCTGATATAGGGGAGAGCATAGTAAACATAGTATTCTTCATGTAAGTGTAGATTAAAAATTTAAAAAAAAAAAAAAAAGAAAGAAAGAAAGAAAGAAAAGGGGGATTACTCCTTAACAGGATAAAACTATTGGTAAATCAAAGATCAACGCATGCTTTAAATATCCTTAATTTTGATCACTTAAAGGGTGTCAGATGATCAGCTATGGAGGTACTCTTTTCTGATAATATTCCTTTCTCTTAATTTAAAAAAAAAAAAAAAAAGCAGTTACTGTGTGCTGACCTCCAATGAGTTCTGCACAGTGGTATAGAGGGCATGTCAAAGTGTGGGCAAAGGGTCTGTTTGTTTCTATGCAGAAGATCAAGGCCTAGCTTGGATACCCAGAAAATGAACTAAGATACGATATGAGGAGGAGCTTCCGGCATCAGCACTCTCTGGAGGACTTGTGCCGGGGGATGATCATCAAAAAGCCTCCACAGGGATCCGGACGATGCTGCGGTTGTGGCTGCATCCAGCCCACCGTCTCCTGGACTTGCCATAAGAATGAGGAGGCAGATGTCTAGGCTGGCATGTGCATACAGTGAGACAATGAATTTGACCAGATCTGTACTTTTGGAACTCAACCAGGAGTTGGGAGGGGTGCAAGTTGTAGCACTCCAAAATCTCATGACTATAGACTATCTACGGTTAAAAGAACATATGGGATGTGAACAGATCCCAGAAATGGGCTGCTTTAATTTGTGTGATGGTTCAAGTACAGTTGGACAATATCCATCATATCATAGATAAATTTTCACAAATGCCTAGGGTGCCTAAATGGTTTTCTTGGCTTCACTGGAGATGGATGGTAATTATAGATTTGCTTTGTTTATGTCACCATATTCCTATTATGTTAATATGTGTGTGCAAATTAGTTAGTAGTTTAAAACCTATACATACTTAAGGTACTATACAAGAAGATATGTCAAAGAAATAATCAATCCTCCCAAGTTTCCCTCATATGCTACATCTATAGCTTTTCTTCTTCCTTCCTAATTACAACCCTTAAATAGAATTCGTGCCTCATATCGAATTTACCGAGTATCATAATTCCTCCAGGTGGTAAAGATACCTCGAGACAAGTGCTGGGCATAGAAGCCACAAGGCATAAATCTGCAAAGAAGTAAAAAGCTAACCTTTGCAAACAATATGGCTTCTCTCTCACTTACCAACTTTACATTTCCCTTTATGGCCCCGGAAGATGACTGGTTAGCCAGAGACGGGTAAGATTCCTCAAGGGAGGAACAACCTAAGACAGGCACAGTCGCAGGGGGGCCATCAGGTGAGAATTTGGGGATCAACAGAGGTGAGGCTCAGAACCTCACCCCCCCTGCTTTGATAGAAATCTTCTGCATCCGTGGATGTCTTGCTGCCCTTGTCTAGCCTGGATTAAAACTTAGTCCATAGGCACACACCTGATCATCTGATCATCTACATTTGCCTTCTTACAGCACCAAACTATGTTTTCTACCTTTATCTTGCATCTACCTACCACTTCAGCATTTTATTAAAAATAAAAATAATAATAATAATAGGAGAAATGTGGGATCAACATATAAATCAAGTACAAAAATCAAACGAATATTCATATTTGACCTGATTGTTTATAGGTCATATTGCATGATCAAAACCGAAAGTTTCTGTGATGACTGCCCTTGTACTGTTCACCATGTAAGAATTTATTCACTATGTAAGAATTCGTTCACCATGTAAGAACTTGTTCGTTATGCTTCAGAAGATTGGAGACTGACGAGAATTAGGCTTGAGATGAATTAATGATTGTACATTGAGCATTGACCCCCCTATACTGAATTTTATTGTTGTTAACAACCATTTGATCAATAAATATGAGAGATGCCCTCTCAAAAAAAAAAAAAAATGTAGAGTTAGAAATTATTTGGAACTTTTATTTACAATTTTTCTACTGGACTAACTTGTTAAAATAAATAATTAATACCATTTGCACAGAATGCCATTTGTTTACACCATTACAACACAAATTCTCTTAAGCTTTGTTTGCATACAAGGCACAGTATATTCACACCAATGCAGCAGAGATTCTTTTAAGCTTTGTTAAAGTACATTTAATAAATGTCTATGACATATGAACATTGTTTTTTGTATGATTGGAAAATATGAACACGCACTTATTTGTACTTCTAAGAGATTTTTTTAAATTGGTATTTGAGTGCACATCTAATTTAATAGGTTTACAGTTAACATACATATTTTGAATGAAAGATACAGCATACTGAAATGCATGCATAACAGATTGTTGATAAAAATTATAAAGTTCCACTTTTTAAAAAGCTTCCAATTTCCTCACAGTAGTCAAGATATGGAAGCAGCCTAAGTGTCCATCTATAAGCGAATGGATAAAATATGGTACATATATATCACGGAATATTATTCAGCCATAAAAAAGAATGAAATCTTGCCATTCATGACACCATGGATGGACCTAGATGGTATTATGCTAATTGAAATGAGCCAGACATAGAAAGACAAATATCATATGATTCAATCTATAGCGGAATCTGAAAAACAAAACAAATGAACTGACAAAACATATATAAATTCATAACACAGACAACAGACAATGAGTTACCATGGAGCAGACAGGTGAAGGGGATAAAGAGGTACAAACCTCAAATAATAAAATAAATTAGTCACAGGGATGGAGGTACATCAAAGGAAATATAGCCAATAATATTGTAATATCCTTGTATGATGACAGATGGTAACTGCACTTGTCACAGTATTTAGTAATGTATATAATTGTCAAATCACTATGTTGTACATATGAAACCAATATAATATTGTACATCAACTATATTTCAATAAAGATTTTAATGAAGAAAAGATGTCTGCATTTCCATGTACTGTTCTGTTACACACATACCTTATTTTTAAGTAGTTTTTGTAATAGAGTAACCAATGCTTTGAGGCATCTGAGCATGAGGTATTGGTACACTCTGAAAATAAATTTATGACATTACACTAAATGATCTGATTGTATAGCATAACCAAAAGTTAGATTTTTAAAATAGAACTTGATATTGCCTCATCATGTTGTTTAATTTCAACTAAAAATTAAGTATAGAAAATTGAGTTATATCCTAGTTGAGGGAGGTTTTCTTATAATTGGGCATCCTTAAACAAATTAATTAACTGATACCTCATGACTTATCTACCTTAAAGAAAATTCCCAAGACTGCTGTCCTTAAGATTATAGAATGCCTCATAAAAAAGCTATTCTCCTCAGAGCTAAGATGGCAGCGTGAGTAGAGCAGTGGAAATCTCCCAAAACCACATATATCTATGAAAATATAACAAAGACGACTCTCCTTAGAATAGAGACCAGAGGACACAGGACAACATCCAGACCACATCCACACCTGTGAGAACCCAGTGCCTCAAGAAGGGGGTAAGATACAAGCCCCAGACCCACGGGACCCAAGCACCCCTCACCCTAGCTCCTGGTGGGAGGAGAGGAGTCAGAGCAGGGAAGGAGAGGGAGCCCAGGACTGCTGAACACCCAGCTCCAGTCATCCAGACAAGAGTGCAGACACAGTGAATGCATGGGGTCCTGGATACGAGAGAAACAGGGCAGCAAGACCATTGAGCAGGTACCGGAGGCTGGTGCCAGAGAACAAAGAAGAGCAAGTGGCCATTTTTTTTTTTTTTGGGTGAGTGCTTTTTGGAAGTCTTAAAGGGACAGGGACCCCAATATTAGGAAAAAGAGGGCAGCAAGACCGGTGAGCGGGTGCCTGAGGCCGGTGCCTGAGGACAAAGAAAAGTGAGTGGTTTTTTTTTGTTGTTGTTGTTGTTTTGTTTTGGTGACTGCTTTTTGGAAGTCTTAAAGGGGCAGGGTGGGACACAGTCCAGAGGTAGAGAATCTGGAGATCTCTGGGCACTCTAACCCCCTGGGCAGCAGGGAGCACGGAGGACCCTTACAAAGATAAATAGCTTCCCAGCCGCTCCCCCTGAACGTGGCTCCACCATTTTGGAGCAGTAGCCCAAGCCAGGCCACGCCCACAACAACAGTGGAGATAAATTCCAGAGCAGCCAGGCAGGAAGTAGAAGCACTGTCTGCACTGCAGCTGCCCAGCACAAGTCACTAGAGGTCGCTGTTCTCCCAGGACAGAAAGGCCACAAACCAACAAGAAGGGAAGTTCTTCCAGCCATCACTCGTTCCAGCTCTGCAAACTATTTCTGTCACCACGAAAAGGCAAAATTACAGGCAAACCAAGATAACAGAGGCAACACCAGAGAAGGAGACAGATGTAACCAGTCTTCCTGAAAAAGAATTCAAAATAAAAATCACAAACATGCTGAGGGAGATGCAGAAACATATGCAAGAGCAATGGGATGAACTCCAGGGGGAGATCACAGATGCCAGGAAGGAGATTACAGAAGTGAAACAAACTCTGGAAGGATTTATAAGCAGTATGGATAAGATGCAAGAGGCCATTGATGGAATGGAAACCAGAGAACAGGAACGCATAGAAGCAGACACAGAGAGAGATAAAAGGATCTCCAGGAATGAAACAATATTAAGAGAATTGTGTGACCAATCCAAAAGGAACAATATCTGTATTATAGGGGTACCAGAAGAAGAGAGAGGAACAGGGATAGAAAGTGTCTTTGAAGAAATAATTGCTGAAAACTTCCCCAAACTGGGGGAGGAAATAACAGAACAGACCACAGAAACACACAGAACTCCCAACAGAAAGGATCCAAAGAGGACAACACCAAGACACATAATAATTAAAATGGCAAAGATCAAGGACAAGGAAAGAGTTTTAAAGGCAGTTAGAGAGAAAAAGATCACCTATAAAGGAAAACCAATCAGGCTAACATCAGACTTCTCGACAGACACCCTACAGGCCAGAAGAGAATGGCATGATATATTTAATGCAATGAAACAGAAGGGCCTTGAACCAAGGATTCTGTATCCAGCACGATTATCATTTAAATATGATGGTGGGATTAAACAATTCCCGACAAGCAAAAGCTGAGGGAATTTGCTTCCCACAAACCATATCTAGAGGGCATCTTACAGGGACTGCTCTAGATGGGAGCACTCCTAAAAAGAGCACAGAACAACCCAACATATGAAGAATGGAAGAGGAGGAATAAGAAGGGGGAGAAGAAAAGAATCTTCAGACTGTGTATATAATAGCTCAATAAGCGAGCTAAGTTGGGCAGTAAGATACTAAAGAGGCTAACCTTGAAACTTTGGTAACCACGAATTTAAAGCCTGCAATGGCAATAAGTATATAACTCTAAATAGTCATCCTAAATGTAAATGGACTTAATGCACCAATCAAAAGACACAGAGTAATAGAATGGATAAAAAAGCAAGACCCATCTATATGCTGCTTACAAGAAACTCACCTCAAACCCAAAGACATGCAGAGAAGAAAGCAGGGGCTGCAGTACTAATATCAGACAAAATAAACTTCAAAACAAAGAAAGTAACAAGAGATAAAGAAGGACACTACATAATGATAAAGGGCTCAGTCCAACAAGAGGATATAACCATTATAAATATATATTCACCCAACACAGGAGCACCAGCATATGTGGAACAAATACTAACAGAACTAAAGGGGGAAATAGACTGCAATGCATTCATTTTAGGAACCTTCAACACGCCACTCACCCCAAAGGATAGATCCACTGGGCAGAAAATAAGGAAGGACACGGAGGCACTGAACACCACAGGAGAACAGATTGACCTAATAGACATCTATAGAACTCTACATCCAAAAGCAACAGGATATACATTCTTCTCAAGTGCACATGCAATATTCTCCAGAATAGACCACATACTAGCCCACAAAAAGAGCCTCAGTAAATTCCAAAATATTGAAATTCTACCAACCAATTTTTCAGACCACAAAGGTATAAAAGTAGAAATAAATTCTACAAAGAAAACAAAAAGGCTCACAAACACATGGAGGCTTAACAACATGCTCCTAATTAATCAATGGATCAATGAACAAACTAAAATAGAGATCAAGGAATATATAGAAACAAATGACAACAACAGCACAAAGCCCCAAGTTCTGTGGGATGCAGCAAAAGCAGTCTTAAGAGGAAAGTATATAGCAAACCAGGCACACTCGAAGAAGGAAGAACAATCCCAAATGCATAGTCTAACATCACAATTATCAAAACTGGAAAAAGAAGAAAAATGAGGCCTAAAGTCAGCAGAGGAGGGACATAATAAAGATCAGAGAAGAAATAAACAAAATTGAGAAGAATAAAACAATAGCAAAAATCAACAAAACCAAGAGCTGGTACTTTGAGAAAATAAACAAATAGATAAGCCTCTAGCCAAACTTATTAAGAGAAAAAGAGAATCAACACAAATCAACAGAATCAGAAGTGAGAACGGAAAAATCACAACAGACTCCACAGAAATACAAAGAATTATTAAAGACTCCTACGAAAACTTATATGCCAACAAGCTGGAAAACCTAGAAAAAATGGGCAACTTCCTAGAAAAATACAACCTTCCAAGACTGGCCAAGGAAGAAACACAAAAGTTAAACAAACCATTTACGAGCAAAGAAATTGAAACGGTAATAAAAAAACTACCCAAGAAAAGAACCACCAGGCCGGACAGATTTACCTCGGAATTTTATCAGACACACAGAGAAGACATAATACCCATTCTCCTTAAAGTTTTCCTTAAAATAGAAGAGGAGGGAATACTCACAAACTTATCCTATGAAGCCAACATCACCCTAATACCAAAACCAGGCAAAGACCCCACCAAAAAAGAAAATTACAGACCGATATCCCTGATGAATGTAGATGCAAAAATACTCAATAAAATATTAGCAAACCAGATTCAAAAGTATATCCAAAGGATCATACACCATGACCAAGTGGGATTCATCCCAGTGATGCAAGGATGGTACAACATTTGAAAATCCATCAACATCATCCACCACATCAACAAAAAGAAAGACAAAAACCACATGATCATCTCCATAGATGCTGAGAAAGCATTTGACAAAATTCAACATCCATTCATGATAAAAACTCTCAGCAAAATGGGAATAGAGGGCAAGTACCTCAACATAATAAAGGACATTTATGATTAACCCACAGCCAACATTATACTGAACAGCCAGAAGCTGAAAGCTTTTCCTCTGAGATCGGGAACTAGACAGGGATGCCCACTCTCCCCACTGTTATTTAACATAGTACTGGAGGTCCTAGCCATGGCAATCAGACAAAACAAAGAAATACAAGGAATCCAGATTGGTAAAGAAGAAGTTAAACTGTCACTATTTGCAGATGACATGATACTGTACATAAAAAACCCTAAAGACTCCACTCCAAAACTACTAGAACTGATATCAGAATACAGCAAAGTTGCAGGATACAAAATTAACACACAGAAATCTGTTGCTTTCCTATACACTAACAATGAACCAATAGAAAGAGAAATCAGGAAAACAGTTCCATTCACAATTGCATCAAAAAGAATAAAATACCTAGCAATAAACCTAACCAAAGAACTGAAAGACGTATACCCTGAAAACTACAAGTCACTCTTAAGAGAATTTAAAGTGGACACTAACAAATGGAAACTCATCCCATGCTCCTGGCTAAGAAGAATTAATATCATCAAAATGGCCATCCTGCCCAAAGCAATATACAGATTTGATGCAATGCCTATCAAATTACCAGCAACATTCTTCAATGAACTGGAATAAATAATTCAAAAATTCATATGGAAACACCAAAGACCCCGAATAGCCAAAGCAATCCTGAGAAAGAAGAATAAAGTAGGGGGGATCTCACTCCCCAACTTCAAGCTCTACTACAAAGCCATAGTAAACATGACTATTTGGTACTGGTACAAGAACAGAGCCACAGACCAGTGGAACAGAATAGAGACTGCAGACATTAACCCAAACATATATTGTCTATTAATATTTGATAAAGGAGCCATGGACATACAATGGCAAAATGACAGTCTCTTCAACAGATGGTGCTGGCAAAATTGGACAGCTCCATGCAGGAGAATGAAACTGGACCATTGTCTAACCCCTTACACAAATGTAAATTCAAAATGAATCAAAGACCTGAATGTAAGTCATGAAACCATAAAACTCTTGGAAAAAAATATAGGCAAAAATCTTTTCCACTTAAACATGAGTGACCTCTTCTTGAACATATCTCCCCGGGCAAGGAAAACAACAGCAAAAATGAACAAGTGAGACTATATTAAGCTGAAAAGCTTCTGTACAGCAAAAGACACCATCGATAGAACAAAAAGGAACCCTACCATATGGGAAAATATATTTGAAAATGACAGATCCGATAAAGGCTTGCCATCCAAAATATATTAAGAGCTCACCCACCTCAACAAACAAAAAACAAATAATCCAATTAAAAAATGGGCAGAGGAACTGAACAGACAGTTCTCCAAAAAAGAAATACAGATGGCCAACAGACACATGAAAAGATGCTCCCCATCAGTAATTATCAGAGAAATGCAAATTAAAGCTACAATGAGGTATCACCTCACACCAGTAAGGATGGCTACCATCCAAAAGACAAACACCAACAAATGTTGGTGAGGCTGTGGAGAAAGGGGAACCCTCCTACACTGCTGGTGGGAATGTAAATTAGTTCAACCATTGTGGAAAGCAATACCGAGGTTCCTCAAAATGCTCAAAAGAAACTTACCATTTGACCCAGTAATTCCACTCCTAGGAATTTACCCTAAGAACGCATCACTCGAGTTTGAAAAAGACAGATGCACCCCTTTGTTTATCGCAGCACTATTTACAATAGCCAAGAATTGGAAGCAACCTAAGTGTCCATCAGTAGATGATTGGATAAAGAAGATGTGGTACATATACACAATGGAATATTACTCAGCCTTAAGAAGAAAATATATCCTACCATTTGCAACAACATGGATGGAGCTAGAGGGTATTATGCTCAGTGAAATAAGCCAAGCAGAGAAAGGGAAATACCAAATGATTTCACTCATCTGTGGAGTATAAGAACAAAGGAAAAACTGAAGGAACAAAACAGCAGCAGAATCACAGAACCCAAGAATGGACTAACAGGTACCAAAGGGAAAGGGACTGGGGAGGATGGGTGGGTAGGGAGGAATAGCGGGGGGGGGAAGAGGAAGGGGTGTATTAAGATTAGCATGCCTAATGGGGGGGAGAAAGGGTAGGGCTGTACAACAGAGAAGACAAGTAGTGATTCTACAGCATTTTGCTATGCTTAAGGACAGTGACTGTAAAGGGGTTTATAGGGGGGACCTGGTATAGGGGAGAGCCTAGTAAACATAATATTCTTCATGTAATTATAGATTAATGATAACAAAAAAAAGAAAGGGGGATTACTCCCTGATAGGATAAAACTAACTGTAAATCAACAATTAATGCATGCTTTAAATATCCTTAATTTTGATCATTTAAAGCGTGTCAGATGATCAGCTATAGAAGTATATTTTTCTGATAATATTCCTTTCTCTTAAAAAAAGCTAGTCTATATATTTAAAATTCTGTTATTAGTCACTATTCAGAAGCCTGCTGAAAATAAATTAATATGGTAACCCTGCTTGCTGACTTGTGTAAATTACCTAAAAGTCATTGGCTCTAGAATTATTGCAACTATTTTATCTTTGATCATATTTCTTATAGAACAACCTCAAATTCACTCAGATAATTATGAAAATTGATATATTAGCATCCTTTCATCCCTGTTTCTTATTTCTGCTGGATACTATATGCCTTTTATTTTCCAGAGATTATTCAGGGGCAGCTAAATAGGCAATAACTAAGGACCAAATTGTGAATAAATTCTCAGCATAAAGATGATACTTAAAAATATTTTTCAGCTAAAACACAGCAGTCCTGATAAAGGATTAATGTTAATGATGGTGAAGAAAATAAAAGCAGAAACAAAGTATTAATTTTTTATATAGTCTAGCCTTATCTTTTCTGCATCAACTACCTTTATTTAATCAAATGACTGCTTTTGCTCTCCATGTTTTTAAATTAATGCTTTATTTTTTAGAGTAGTAGGTATAAACAAAAATTGAGAAGGAAGTTCAAAGAGTTCCTGAGTGTCATCATCAATATTGTGGAATAGGAAGCACTAGACATTCCTTCCCTCCACGGATACACCAATTCAACAATTCCGTTTATGAGAAACATAGCAACTAATTGAGAGTTTCCTGCAACTGGATGAGCATGAAGTTACCAATAACAAGGCCAGTCAGAAAATTTGAGGAACCCACTTGTCATAATCCCTCTCCCTGTCACAATATCATTTGATCAGGAGGAAACTCCATAGCCCCAAGCTTCTCCCTGGGGAGGGAAAGATACGGATTACCTGTCCAATGTTCTAACTCTTCCAGGGATAACCCAGAGGAATGACTTCTACCTAGACTGTCTCAGAAAACTGATGAGACCCTGAATAATCTTGCCACATGACACCAGTGAAAACAGAGATGACAGTCTGAGCTGGGATTCACTGTGGCCTGTAGATCTTTCCCACTGCTCAGCACAGAGTGAACAGATGAAAATCTTGGCTTCCAGCTCCTCCTTGGGGTGGGAAAAGTGTGGGCCACACATTTGATGCCTTAGGTTTTATAGGGCCTACCCAGAGGGCTGGCGTCTGTCTAGTATATCACAGAGAAATGATGGAACTTGGCATAATATAGTCACTTGATGGCCACTAAGAAGAAATACAGAAGTTTGGGCTGGCAATTGTCATAGTACCTTAGGCCCTCAATTCATCATACAGTGAACAAACTAAAAGCCCAGCTAACAGTTTTTATCTGAAGAGGAAAGAAGTAAACCACACACACATCGCTCCAACTTTTCTGGGAGCTACCCAGAGGACTGGTTTAAATTTAGCCTGTATCACAGTGCTGTAGGGGTCCAGTGTAACTCAGCTGCCTGGGGGTTAATAAGAATGCAGAAAACAGTTTAACCAAGCACTCAATAAGTCACCATGGCCACTCTCTCAGCTAAGTGCAGAGCAAGCAGGCAAAAAACCCATAACCCAGCTTCTAGAAAAGGAAAAAGTTGGCCAAAACACCCAACAATCCAACATTTCTGGGAGATGTCTGTGGAACTTCCTTTAGTCTCACTTGTCATGGAGTACTGATGGGATCTGGCATACTCCAGATGTCTGGAGGCTGCTAAGAACAAAGAGAGCAAGCTAATTGGTAAGGGTTCTCTCCTGTATGGGGCCAGTTCATATAGAATATGAAAGTTGACTGTTTTGTCTAATGTGCAGGCAACAACAAACTCGAGGAAGATGAAGAAACAGGGAAATATATTCCAAACAAAGGAACAAGACAAATCCTCAATCCCCATAGGCTTAACCTAATTAAATGAAGACATCTGATTTATATGACAGGGTATTGAAAATAATAGTAAAAAATGCTCACTAAAGTCAGAAGAACAATGCATGAACAGAGCAAGAATTTTAGCAAACAGACAGAAAAATTTTAAAGTGCCAAACAAATCACGAAGCTGAAGAATACAATAACTGTATTGAAAAATTCATTAGAGGTGTTCAACAACACAGTAGATAAAGCAGAAGAAAGGATGAGTGAACTGGAAGACAAGTAATTGGAAGTTACAGAGTCAGAAGAGCAAAAAAAAAAAGAATGAAAGAGTGAGGAAAGCTAATGAAATCAATAGGACTAATATAAACATTATGGCAATCTCAGAAAGAGAAAAGACAGAAAAGGACTAGAAATAACATTCAAAGAAATAATGACAAGTGAGATTTATACGTTATTATGTATGGCTGGATCAACATTTAAAAATCAGTGTAATCCAGTATATCAACAGAGTAAAGAAGAGAAATTACATGATTACATCAATAGGTGTAGAAAAAGCATTTGACAAAATCTACCAACAATTCATGATAAAAATACTCAGTAAACTAAGTATATAGAGTGACTTCTTCAACTTCATAAAGAGTATCTACAGAATACCTACAGTTGGCATAATACTTACTGGTGAGAAACTTGAAGATCAGGAACAAGGCAGTATGACCCCTCACACTATTGTTTTCAACATCGCACAGGAAGATCTTGTCAATCAAAAGGAAAATAAAGGAAATAAAAATTATACATATTTGGAATGAAGAAATAAAACTTTTTTGGCAGGTGACTTGATAGTCTATCTAGAAAATTTTACAGAATTGTAAAAATGCACTGAAAATAATAAGTGATTACACCAAGATTGTAGGAAACAAGATTAATATACAAAACATGTATCTTGCCAATGGGTTTCAGCCCCGGGTAAGTTCACTATGGATTCAGTGTGACCAAAGAAATGACAGTAAAATGTTCTTGGGGTGAAAGGGTTATACCCAACTTTATTTCCACACTGGCAGGTCAATCACTAAAATCCTGTTTACTCAGAGCGAGTCTGCATGCAGCAAGCCAGTCTCTGCCTCTGGGCCTCTCTACCCACACAGCTGTCCTCTGGGCCTCTGTCCTCAGTGCTGCCACCACTCTAGCCTCTGCTCTTTTGCAGCCTTGCAGTCAAGCCACTGTGTCACCCAGACCACTGGGCAGAGCTCTTTGTATAGAGTCAATGGCAACATATTGTTCACACTTGTGCAGTGAGCTAGTCAACCAGGGCCAGATGAGAATCCTGGCTGCAGGAACTTTCATTTTATCTACAACATACAAGAACTATTGTGTTCAGAGGTTCACTAGGGAAGATTGTCCACTGGGGTGTCACTGGCTCTTTAGCACAATTCTGGTTTCACTTTTGTGAAAAGAAAGTACTTCTGGGAAAAGACATCTGTAGGTAACTAATCTCAAAAATATACTTTCTTATATAACAGCAATTTTACAAGTTGAATTTGAAATTAAAACAAAAAACATTTACATTAACACCCTTCAAAAATAATAGGTGTAAATCTAACAAAGCATGTACCAGACCTATACAAGGAGAGCTACAAATCTGAGGTAAGAAATCAAAGAAGTAACTAATTAACTCACCAAACAAATAAGATCCAATGGTATACTGTCTATAAGAGACCCACTTTATATTTAAGGACACACATAAGCTGAAAGTGAAGGAATGGAAAAGATATTCCACTCAAATTGAAAGTAAATGAGAATAAATGTGTATGTATATATCTAAGCAGAGACACATAAGCATAAATCATCAAAAAATCCAGTGCCCATATAGATTTCAGCCCCAGGCAATTTCGCTATGGATTCAGTGTGACCAAAGAAATCAACAGAAAAACGTTCTTGGGGTGAAAGGGTTTATTACCCGGCTTGTTCTCTAGTGGTAGATCGAGCACTAGCGTCTCTGCCTCCACTTAGAGCATTGGGTCTAGCTCTCTATATAGCACAATAGCTTTTTGCCTACAGGTGTGGAAGTGGCAGCTCAGCAACAGGCCAGTTACATCATCAGGTGGTTTAAGTTCAGTGAGGACCCTGACCATAGGAACCCCAGCATCTCCACACTATATATCAAAAAAGATTTTAAATCAAAAACTATCTAAGGAAACAAAGAAGTGAAATTTTACCTTGCAGGGTAACAGGCACAGGTGATTCTTATTTTTCAGAGAATGGCTAGAAACCAAGACTCTGTCAAGCCCTCCTTAGATGTCTACTACATCCAGGTGAAATTGGTCAAGCTATATAGAGCATGTGCAAGGATAGATTCATTAGTTGGTCATTGAACATTTTGATGAGAAAAGGCATCCCAAATCAGCATGCAACTAATTACCTACCACATAAAACCTGTCCGAGAACAGGATCAGATGATGTAGAAATCAGTGTGGGATAGAGAAACTTGAGTAGGAATTGCCTGACCCTCAAACCAATCCCACTTCACTGTGCTCCTTAAAAGCCTCTCTTGCTGATAAGTAGGGAGACAGATTTGAGCTAGCCTCCTTGCCAAACCACCTTGTAATAAAGCATTTTGCTTTTGAAAAAACTGGTGTCCCATGTTTGGCCTATAGTGTGCCTCAGGCAGCAGACCCTTGTTCAGTCACAGACTTTGGTGGGTCTCTAAGGTCCTTGTGACCATTTTCCCAAAGCATGGTGGCTCCCAAATGGTCTCAGGTCCTCATGACTGGACCTAGTGCCCAGACCTTTTGTTCAGAGGTTCAATAGGGAGGATTGTCCACTGCAATGTCATTGACTCTTTAGCACATTTCTAATTTCACTTTTGTGAAAAGAAACCATGTCAGGGAAAAGATATCTCTGGGTGAGCAATCTTAATTAAAGTGACTAGTGTCCTCTCTGGTTTGGCTTCCAATAAAATGGAGTTCTATGGAGGTCCTCTAGTAGAATCTCTCTGCAGGGGGAAATCCTGAATTAGTTGAGGAATATAAAGGATGCCATTTGAAATTACTCCTATTTACTGGTCTGGTAATTCTGGAGCTGTTTTGATAACTAATTAATTGTTCTGTTTGGTTGTAGGTGTGTTACGGTGTCTTGCCAATGGGTTTCAGCCCTGTGCAAGTTCACTGTGGATCCAGTGAGACCAAAGAATGACAATGGAACATTCTTGGGTTGACAGGGTTTATATCCAACTTTGTTCCCATGCTGGCAGGTCAATCACTAGAATCCCGTTCACTCAGAATGAGTCTGCATGCAGCTAGCTGGCCTCTGCCTCTGGGCCTCTCTACCAACACAGTCATCTTAGTCTCTGTCCTTGGCCCTGCCACCACTCCAGTCTCTGATCTCCTGCAGCCACGTGGTCATGCCACCATGTCATGCAGAGCACTGGGTGGAGTTCTTTATATACAGTCAATAGCAACATATTGCCCATATGTGTGTAGTGAGCTGCCAACCAGGGCCAGGTGAGAATCCTGGCCACAGGAACCTTCACTTTATCCACAAATGGTTTACTTGATTTTAAAATGGAGAATACTAGCTCCAGCCCCTTGGGTAGTCTCCTAGCATGCCTCGTTCAAAATTTGACAATGTTCAGCTATGAGCCCATGAATAAGAAAGAGAGGATATATTTTTTTAACTGCCTGGCCACAGTACTCCCTGGAGTTGGGACAGCAATGGCCTAAAAACAGCTCAATAAATTATGATCTTGTAACTAGGTTTGCTTTATAAAAGAGAGGAGAAATGGGATGAAATATTTTATGTTCAGTCCTATATGTCTCTGTAAGAATATGCAAAAGAAATGTAAGATACTGGTTCAGAAGAAGAGCCTCAAAAGAAACAGATTTTGCCTGACTCCAATGATAAGGAAGATGATTATTAATTCAGTTGAATACCCCTACTTCTCATCCACTTATATGTAAGCACCAGGGCTATCACTCCACTCCCCACGTGTCTCAGGCTCTGGCCCCAGATTTATCAGGAATGATCTCCTTGTCATATCCATCAGGGTACACAATTTGGCCAGGGTGTCACCCAAACTCAGGACAATTGCCTTTAAAGAGCAGATGCTAATTGACAGCCGCAAGGCCTCATCTACATTCATTCCCATTTTCCCCTAACAACCCTGTCATAGCTGCTGCAGCTGTAACTCTACTATTGGCTAATCTGGGCTGGAGTCCTAACAATATAGGAGACAGAAATAAAAGTGAGCATGGCAATGTGTCTTGCCAATAGGTTTCAGCCCCGGGTAAGTTTACTATGGATTCAATGTGACCAAAGAAATTGACAGCAAAATGTTCTTGGGGTGAAAGGGTTATATCCAACTTTATTTCCACACTGGCAGGTCAGTCACTAAAATCTCATTCACTCAGAGTGAGTCTGCACACAGCAAGCCAGTCTCTGCCTCTGGGCCCCTCTGTCTGCACAGCCATCCTCTGTGCCTCTCTGCACAGTCATCCTGCATAGCCATCCTCTGGGCCTCTGTCCTTGGCACTGCCACCACTCCAGCCTCTGCTCTGCTCTCCTGCAGCCTTGCAGCCCTGCCACCATGTCGTGCCCAGAGCACTGGGCAGAGCTCTTTATATAGAGTCAACAGCCATGTATTGCCCACAGTTGTGCAGTGAGCTAGTCAACAAGGGCCATGTCAGAATCCTGGCAACAAGAACTTTTATTTTATCCACACAAAGTCTGTGTACTGAAGGGGCTCAGAAAGGGAGTCCGTAAACAAGGCCAGGAGGTTAAGCAAAAATATAACTAGGATCCTTCAGATTATCTGGAAAGAAACTTTGAGGCCTATTGGCAATCTGACATAGACCCAGAGAATCCAGAAAAAAAAAACCTTAAAATGATAAATCAGACCTTTATAGGACAGGAAGGTCCCCACATACAGAAGAAACTTCAGAAAGTAGAAGGAGCTCTGTGAATCCATATGACACAATTGGTTAAGATTTCCTGTAAAGTCTTTAATAGCCAAAACCAAGTTTAAGAGATGATGAGCAACATAAATGAGACAACAGGTTACCCTGTTAGCTGCAGCACTGAGCCAGAAACAATCAGGGCACTGATAAGACTTATGTCAGGGTGGTACCCAACCCAAGGTAAGTCTCAAAGGCCCCGTAATCTTGGATCTAAGAGTTAGCCAAATGTGGGGCCATGATGAAGTGCATATTGAAATCAGAAAGGACACTGGAAGAAAGAATACCTATGTGGATAAAATGAAAGTTCCTATGGCCAGGATTCTCACCTGGCCCTCATTGGCTAGCACACTACACACGTGTGGGAAATATGTTGCTATTGGCTCTATATAATGAGCTCTGCTCAGTGCTCTGGGCAACATGGTGGCAGGGCTGCAAGGCTGCAGGAGAGCAGAGCAGAGGCTGGAGTGGTTGAAGCGCCGAGATCAGAGGCCCAGAGGATAGCCATGTGGGACAACTTTGCAGGCAGAGAGGCTCAGAGGATGACTGTGCTGGACAGCTGTGTGGGCAGAGGGGCCCAGAGGATGACTGTGCAGGCAGAGAGGCCCAGAAGATGGCTGTGCAGGCAGAGAAGCCCAGCAGCAGAGACCAGCTTTCTGCACACAGACTTGCTCTGAGTGAACAGGATTATAATGTTTGACCTGCCACCATGGAAAGAAAGTTGAGTATAACACTTTAACCCCAAGAACATTTCACTGTCATTTTCTTTGGTCACATTGAATCCATAATGAATTGCCTGGGGCTGAAACACATTGGCAAGACAATTGGCATAGTTGACAGGATACACTGGTGACCAAGAAAAATGAACAGGTTGCCCTTAAGGAAGGAGTTTCAGCAGGCTGCACCTATAGACAGGGAGACATTCGAGTGTCACCTGAGGGCATATTGTACTGTGAAGGAGTGGAGGCCTTGGGTCCACCCCAAGAGAAAGCTGACTGAAATGCATCACTATGAAGTGCTGTGGCCTGAGAGGAAGCAGGAGAAGGAATAGCTTCCCCAGAAGGAGTAGCACGAGAAGCAGTATGGGAGCACAGTCAGCCAGGTACTGTGGGACAGGTGAAGGAAGAGGCCTCCTGAGAACGGGAGGCACAAGAAGCAGCAGCACACAGGCTGCCAGGTGCCATGGGAAAGTGAAGGATGTAGTGGAGCTGTCAACCCCAGAAATGGAGAAGCAGAGGTTTGACAAACAGGTGGGGGTGGAGGCCCTGTCAGTGTCAGAGGCATTGGCCCCTCCTTGGTTGAAACCCCACCTCATTGAAAGCTGGTGGAAAGCCAGAAGGCCTTGGCAACCATGGGTTCTTTCAGGAGAGGTGCAGGCCCCTCCTCAGGTTGTGGAGCACTCCATGCTCTGCTTCTATCCTCAGGCTCAAGCACAAAAGGAAATACGGTCTGCTTCTTGGAGGAATAATTTAAAGGGCACTGTGAAGGTCACAAGGACCCAGATGTGAGTTCGTGTGAAAAGGCAGGAGCAGACAGAAAGAAATAGCACTGTAGCTCTTGCAATTGAGACCAGGGAAGTGGTTCCAGCTGCTGAGGATGAAGCAGAAGGCACAGATAAAGCAACAAGATTGGCCTGTGTGTCTGCAAGACTTTTTGCTGGCAAGGCTGGAGAAGGTGGATTTTGTAACACTTGCCCATGATCCTTTTGGTTAATTCCTTTGAGTAGAACTGATTTGAATACCACCAGAATGATCACTTGTTGGCAGTGGATCTCCTCAGGCATGAAGGTTATTGTAATTTGTTAGAACTCATTTGAATATAGCCAGGATGAAATGGATTTCCTCAGGTTTGGGGGTTATTACAGTTTGTTGTAAATTTGTTATTTGTATATTGTCATAGCCTCTGTTGCTATTATGGAATTTGGTTACAATGCTCCAGCTTTCTCACACAGGGACCATTGCAGAGGATTGAGGGCACATGATTGAGAGGAGAGAATCCTGGAGTGGATTGTGGATAAAATGAAAGTTCCTGTGTCCAGGATTCTCACCTGGCCCTGGTTGGCTAGCTCAGTACACACGTGTGGACAATACATTGCTAATGACTATATAAAGAGCTCTGCTCAGTGCTTAGTGGCATGGTGGCAAGCTGAAAGGCTGCAGGAGAGCAGAGCAGAGGCTGGAGTGTTGGAAGCGGTGAGGACAGAAGCCCAGAGGACAACTGTGTGGGATGACTGTGCAGGCAAAGAGGCTGAGAGGATTTCTGTGCAGACAGAGAGGCCCAGAGGATGGCTGTGCAGGCAGAGAGGCCCCGGAGGCTTGCTACACACAGACTTGCTCTGAGTGAATGGGATCTTAGTGTTTGACCTGACACCATGGAAAAAAAAGTTGGGTATAACCCTTTCACCCCAAGAACATTTTAGTGTCATTTTCTTTGGTCAGATTGAATCCATAATGAACATGCCTGGGGCTGATACCCATTGTTTAGACAATTGGCGTAGTCATCAGGGTACATTGGTCACCAAGCAAAACAGGTTGCTCTTATGGATGGGGTGTTTCAGCAGGCCGCACCTATGGACAGGGAGACATTCGAGTGTTAAGTGAGGACACGTGGTACTGTGAAGGGGTAGAGGACTTATGTCCACCCCAAAATGAAGCTGACTGAAATTCATCACTACAAAGTGCTGTGTCCCAAGAGGAAGCAGCACGAGAAGGAGCAGCAGCCCCAGAAGGAGTGGCATGAGAAGAAGCAGTATGGGAGTGCAGTCTGCCAGGGGCCATGGGACAGGTGAAGGAAGAGCCTACCCAAGAAGGGGAGGTACAAGAAGCAGCAGCAACCAGGTTGCCAGGTGCTACGGGGAAGGTGAAGGATGTAGTGGAGCCATCAGCCCCAGAAATGGAGGAGTGCAGTTTTGATGAACAGGTGGGGGTGGAGGCCCTGCCAGTGCCAGAGGCATTGGCCTCTCTTCGGTTGAGGCCCCACCTCATTGAAAGCTGGTGGAAAGCCAGAAGGACTTGGCAACCATGGGTTCTTTCAGGAGAGGTGCAGGCCCCTCCTCAGGTTGTGGAGCACTCCATGCTCTGCTTCTATCCTCAGGCTCAAGCACAAAAGAAAATATGGTCTGCTTCTTGGAGGAGGGAATTTAAAGGACCTTGTGAAAGTCACAAGGACCCAGATGAAGGTTGGTTTGAAAAGGCAGTAGCAGACAGAAATGAATTGGACTAGAGCTATTGCAATTGAGACCAGGACAGTGGTTCCAGATGCTGAGGATGAAGCAGAAGGCACAGATAAAGCAACAAGATTGGCCTGTGTATCTGCAAGTCTTTTTGCTGGAGAGGCCTTAGAAGGTGTGTATTATAAGGCCATCCCATGATTCTTTTCATTAACTCATTTGAATAGATCTAATTTGAATACTGCCATCAGGATCATTGGGTGGCAGTGGATCTCCTCAGGCTTGAAGGTTATTGTTATTTGTTTGAACTGGTTTGAATATATCCAGGTTGCAATGGATCTTCTTAGGTTTAAGGGTTATTACATTTTATTGTAATTTTTGTTATTTGTATATTGTCATAGCCTCTGTTGCTATTATGGAATTTGGTTACAATGCTCCAGCTTTCTCTCACAGGGACCATTGCAGAGGACTGATGGCACATAGATTGAGAGGAGGGAACCCTGGAGGATTGGAGTGTGGCTAAAATGAAAGTTCCTGTGCCCAGGATTCTCACCTGGCCCTGGTTGGCTAGCTCACTACACACATGATGGCAATACATTGCTATTGACTGCATATAGTGAGCTCTGCTCAGTGCTCTGGGCAACATGGTGGCATGGTGGCAAGGCTGCAGGAGAGCAGAGGCTGGAGTGGCAGCAGCACCAACAACAGAGGCCCAGAGGACAACTGTGCAGGATGACTGTGCAGACAGAGAGGCTCAGAGGATGTCTGTGTGGACAGAGAGGCCCAGAGGACAGCTATGCAGGCAGTGAGGCCCCAAGGCAGAGACTAGCTTGATGAACAGAGACTTGCTCTGAGTGAACGAGGTTTTAGTGTTTAACCTGACACCATGGAAAGAAAGTTTGGTATAACCCCTTCACCCCAAGGACATTTTACTGTCACTTTCTTTGGTCACATTGAATCCATAATGAACTTGCCTGGGGCTGATACCCATTGGCAAAACAATTGTCATATTCTGCAGGGTACATTGGTGACCAAGGAAAATGAACAGGTTGCCCTTAAGGAAGGAGTGTTTCAGCAGGCTGCACCTATAGACAGGGAGACATTCGAGTGTCACCTTAGGACCTGTGGTACTGTGAAGGGGTGGAGGCCTTGGGTCCACCCCAAGGGAAAGCTGACTGAAATGCATCACTATGAAGTGCTGTGGTCCGAGAGGAAGCAGCATGAGAAGGAGCAGCAGCCTGAGGAGTGGCACAAGAAGAAGCAGTATGGGAACACATTCTTCCAGGTGCCATGGGACAGGTGAGGAAGACGCCTCCCGAGAAGGGGCAGCACAAGAAGCAGTGCCACACAGGCTGCCAGGTGCCATGGGAAAGTGAAGGATGTAGTTGAGCCATCAGCCCCAAATATGGAGGAGTGGAGGTTTGATGTACAGGTGAGGGTGGAGACTTTGCCAGTGCCAGAGGCACTGGCCTCTCTTTGGTTGATACCCCAGCTCGTTCAAAGCTGGTGGAAAGCCAGAATGACTCGGCAACCACGGGTTCTTTCATGAGAGGTCCAGGCTCCTCAGGTTGTGGAGCACTCCATACTCTGCTTCTATCCTCAGGCTCAAGCACAAAAGGAAATACGGTCTGCTCCTTGGAGGAATAATTTAAAGGGCCCTGTGAAGGTCATGAAGTCCCAGATGTGGGTTGGTTTGTAAAGGCAGGAGCAGACAGAAAGAAATTGGACTGGAGCTGTTGCAATTGAGAACAGAGAAATGGTTCCAGCTGGTGAAGATGAAGCAGAAGGCACAGATAAAGCAACAAGTTGGCCAGTGTGTCTGCAAGAGTTTTTGCTGGAGAGGCTTTAGAGGGTGGTATTGTAAGGCCCTCCCATGACCCTTTTGGTTAACTCCTTTAAGTAGAACTGATTTGAATACAGTCAGGATGATCACTTGGTGGCAGTGGATCTCCTCAGGCTTGAAGGGTATTTTAATTTGCTTGAATGGGTTTGAATACAGTCAGGATGCAATATATCTCCTCAGGTTTTAGGGTTATTACAATTTGTTGTAATTTTTGTTATTTGTATATTGTCATAGCCTCTGTTGCTACTATGGAATTAGGTTACAATGCTCCAGCTTTCTCACACAGGGACCATTGCAGAGGAGTGAGGGCACATAGAGTGAGACGAGAGAATCCTGGAGGATTGGAGTGTGGATAAAATGAAAGTTCCTGTGGCCATAATTCTCACCTGGCCCTGATTGGCTAGCTCACTACACACTTGTGTGCAATACGTTGCTATTGACTCTATATAAAGAGCTCTGCTCTCCATGATGGCATGTCTTTAAGGGTTCAGGAGAGCAGAGCAGAGACTTGAGTGGTGGCAGCACTGAGGACAGAGTCCCTGATGACAGCTGTGCAGTACTACTGTCCAGGCACAGAGGCACAGAAGATGGCTATGTGGACAGAAAGGCCCAGAGGATGGCTGTGCAGGCAGAGGCCTAGATGCAGTGACCAGCTGGCTGAATCCAGACTCACTCTGAATGAACAGGATTTTAGTCTTTGACCTGCCAACATGGAAATAAAGTTGGGTATAACCCTTTCCCCCCATGAACATTTTACTGTCATTTTCTTTGGTTACATTGAATCCATAATGAACTTGACCAGGCTGAAACCTATTGGCAAGACAACCTATATTTAAAAAAAGGAAAATTACCAGCCAGAGTTTTAGCTACCATCAGCTGGCCAATAGGGATCAGGAATGAGTGGGCCAAGGGATTCTCAAAAGCACTACCAGCTCTATTGAAATTTCCCATATGAAGCCCATTTACTCTATGTCTTGCCAATGGGTTTTAGCCCTGGGCAACTTCACTATGGATTCAGTGTGACCAAAGAAATTGACAGCAAAATGTTCTTTGCAGTGAAAGGGTTTATTACCCAACTTGTTCTCCAGGGGGTAGGTGGATCATTAGCATCTCAGTCTCTGCCCAGAGCACTGGGCCAAGCTCTCTATATAGCACAATAGCAGCTTATTGCCTAAAGGTGTGGAAATGGTAGCCTAGCAACAGGCCAGTTACATCATCAGGTGGTTTAAGTTCAGTGAGGAACCTTGCCATAGGAACCTCAATTTCCCCACACTCCACCCTTCCAGGATTCTCACCTTACAATCTACATGCTTCCAATCTTCTGCAATGGTCCCTCTGCAGGAAAGCTGGAGCACTGTAACCAGATTCCACAATAGTAACAGAGGATAACAACTTAGAGATAATAAAAATTAAGATACAGCAAGATTTTGATATAGGTAACAAAAATTATAATAATCTTCAAGCCAGAGGAGGTTCCTAATTAAAAAATTATAATAATCCTCAAACCAGAGGAAGTTCCCAATCCACAAAGACTTTAGGGGGGATAAAGCACATGTTTTAATGCCACCAACATAGGCAAATCTTGTCCATCAGGTAGGATGCATGCAAGAGAGTGGTCCTGTGATAGGATTATAGCAGGAAGGGAGTCTCTTCCAGGTCTAGTATACTAAACTTTTACTCCTTTCTCCGTGGGGGTTACTGAAGGGTCTATATATAGTGCTACTGGAGGTGCATGCACTGGCCATAATGATAAAACAAAACTCCCCAGTAAGATGCTCCTACCTTCTGGCCATTCAGGATATACTACTGTGACCATTGGTGGACACTCTGCTGTTATTCCAGGAATACACAGGAGGCCAGCTTCCAGGCCTTGTCCCCAAGGAGCCAGAAGAGCCAGCCATAGTTGGTTCATGTGTTAAAAGGTGCAAGGCCACGTCCACTCAGTGGAGTCTCTGGGGTTCAGTACAGTTGGTGCTGGCAGCAAGATGTTATTCTGGTGGCTAAACCTTGGCTTCAGTGATTCTTCCTTGGTTTGTACTTGCAGTTGTATGGGGGAGGCAGCCATATGTGTTAACATGTCTATGGGGCTCAGGGCTCCCTTTCAGGGTCTCTCATTCAAACACCATAGCATGGTCCATAAGCAGACTGACCATCCCCGCAAACTATTGGTATTTGACTTTAGTCTGGATTTTAACAAGCCATTGTGCTTCTGTATCATGTCTTCTGTGGTAGGATTGTATGGCACATGAAACTTCCATTTGATTCCCAGCTTTCACACCCATTCCTGCAGTGTATGTACAGTAAAATGGGTGCCCTGATCACTCTCAATTACCTGTGGTCAGCCATAGGCAGCAAAGAGATGCTCCAGGCCTCTTTTGGTCATCTGCTGGTCTGCACAACAGGTAGGAAAAGCAACCAGGAGTCCAGTAGCTGTGTTCACACAAGTCATTGCATAACAACATCCTTCTGACACAGGTAAAGGCCCAATATAGTCTATCTGTCACTTGACGAGGGGTATAGTCCCCTTAGCCATTGTCCCATGTTGCTCTGGGACTCGGTGTAAGTTCATTTTGGAGCACACGACACACTCCTGCCAGGCTCTACTAACTTCTTCAAAGGTCAAAGGCAAGCCCCACTGACAGGCTACAGCCCATGTTGTCTTTTGCGGCATGCAACAAATGCTGATGTAGTCATTGGGCTACATCACAGGCAGGCTTTCCTTCTAACCAACGTATCTGGGCCAATTTATCTGCTTCATACTTTCCTGGGGATGCCAGGGCAAATGACCTGTAACATGGTATACTGTAATTATTTTAGTCTGACCACAGGCTCATAAGTCTTGCGCAATTCTTGCCCCCAAAAGGAGTCAGTGACCAACCAGCTAGTTGGCATGGCAGCAGGTTGGTAGCCACAGGGTCAAGCCCTGATAGACAGCCCAGCTGTCAGTGCAGACAACTATAGGGGAGGGCTCCTGGCTTATCACAAGCCACACAGCCTGCAACTCTGCCCATTGGCTGCTCTTTCCTTCACCATCTTCCATCCATATTATCTCAGTCTTAGGATAGAAAGCTTGGCCCTCCATTTTGGGGTCTGCCCATGGCTGGAGCCATCAGTGTACCATGCATCTTCGGGTATAGGGGCTCTTCCCTCCCAATAGGGACTCTCTGCTACTAATGGTTCAAAAGGAAGTTCTTTCTGCTTTTCACTAGTGTATGTCACTGGCCCCTACAAGCGTTGGAGTTCTTCACTCAAGGGGCTACTAGAGAGGGCACTATGCTGCTGTAGGTAAGCACCAAACTTGGCTAATGTGGGTGTTTATAACACACCACTCTTTGTATTTTGGGTCCAGTCTCGTACCCACCCCAAGATGGGATAGGTGGTTATTACCTTTATGGGGGCCATTCCAGTGATGGGTTCTGTTACTGGCAAGGTAGGATACACAGCAACCAGTTATTTTTCTATCAAAGTGTATTATACCTCTGCCCCTTTCCAGAGTTGTGACCAGAATCCAATGAGTTGGCGAGTTCGTTCATGCTGCTGCCAGAGACTCCAGCCATAACCATCTTCAGTGACATGAACGTGCAGCTCACAGGGCCTTGATGGGTCAATCACACTCAAGGCCTGCATGGCCTTGACTGCCTGTTTTGCTGTAGTAAAGGCAGATGCACAAGTCTCATCCCAGTCCCACCTAATGCCCTTTCATACCAACTGGTATAAGGGCTTCAGAATATGTGCCAAGTGCGGGATAAACACTCTCCAGTAGCCTAGAAGACCCAGATAGTTCTGTAGCAAGTCCACAGTTGTGGTGGTAGGAAAGGCCTGGACTTTGTCTATAATTGCTTCTGGTATAACTTTGGTCTTACCCGACCAGATGACCCCAAGAATATGACAGACAAACCAGGTCCCTGAACCTTGGTGCTGTTCACAGCCCATCCTTTCTCCTGTAAATGTTGCAGCAGTCTAGCTGCTTGCACATTCCAGATCTGAAAGAGAATCAGATGTTAGCATGACATCATCAATGTAATGGTATAGTCACATCATTGGCGGTTTCTCCCATGTAGCCAAGTCCTGAGCTACACGTCCATGACAGATGGTGGGGCTGTAAAGGTATCCCTGTGGAAGGACAGTGAAAGTGCCATTCTTCCCACATGAAGGCAAACTGTTCCTGAATTTCCTGCTCAATGTCAATGGAAAAGAAGGCATTAGCAAGATCTACCACATGGCTGAGGGTATCCATCAAGCCTGCAATAGAGGGGACAGCAGCATGCATAGGGGTATGACCTTATTCAGTTCTCTGTAATCCACAGTCATATGCCAGTAGTCACCTGGCTTTTTTTACTGGCTACACTGGTGAACTGAAAGGACTATGGGTGGGCTTTATAATACCCACCTTTTCAATCTCCTGGAGAGTTTCTCCAATCTCTTTATGCCCTCCAGGCAGTTTGTATTCTTTGGTATTAGTCACCTACTGAGGCACAGGCAAAGCTATGGGCGGGTGCCTAGATGTCCCCTCAGTACTGCCTTCACCACATGTACTCTCAGTCTGAACTCACCTGCAGTGGTCTGCAACCATAGATCCTGCAGGATGTCAATCCCCAAAATATACTCAGGGATAGGAAATTTTACATGGTATACTCCTTTGGGGGTAGATGCCCTCTTCCCAAAGTGATTTGGGCCTTTTTCACTCTGATAGACTTCCCCCCGTATCCATCTGTGATAGTGTGGGTCCTGGGGAACCACTCAGGGTTACCAAGAATTAGTGAACATTCAGCCACAGTGTCCACCAGAGCCAGGACACATTGTATGTTCACTGGGGACCAATGGATACCTATTTCAACATGTGGCCTCCAGTCCACCCCTGGTCCCTCAGGGCAGATACCTTGACCTTCCCCTCAGTCAAACCATGTTCCCCAATCACCTTCCTGTGTGGGCTCAACTGAGGTTGTCTCGCTCCCCAGCAGGAAGTCTTGCAAACACACAGGCTGGACTTGTGCCTCTGTCTCTGACCTCTGCCTCTTTGGTCTTAATGGCTGGAACTACTATTCTGGTTTCAGCTGTTGCCATAGCTCTAGTAAGATCCTATTGGACTTTCCATCTAACTTCCTCCCATCTTCTCCTGCTCATATTAAATTAACCCACATCTCTGTCCTTGTAACCTACATAGGGCCCTGTAAATTCTTCTTGTGAGTAATAGATCTTATTTCTTTTCATGTTCTCATTGCTTCAGCCTCTCCTAAGTCGGCTACTATACGTGTCACCTCACTTATGGGACGGCCTAAGTGAGGGGAAAGAATGACCACTAGAGACCCAAAGAAGGATGTAGGAGCCCTTTTAAGTACAATATTTCTCTTCCCAGTAGTGAATATCTCTGGGTTATAATTGTCTGGACTATAGATGGCATTTCTTATGCCTAGCTCTCATAGCACCTGTCAGAGCTCAGCATATCATATGTCTTCCATCTAACAGGAGAGGATGGCAGATCACCTGGATTGGGCCACAGCACGATGTGCAGGCACAATCCAATTGAGAAGGGAGTGACTCCCTGCAGTCTGATGTGTATTATGTAATCGCTGCTCCAAGGCAGGCTGCACTGTCAGGGAAGACAGCTTTCACATCTCTGATCCCGACAGAATAATTCCATTCCCCCCTACATCCCACAGATGCAGAAGCCATGCTGATATTGACTCTGAAGGCTTCTGTCTAAACTGGGAACCCAAATCCACCAGCTTAGCCTGAGTATAGGGGCGGACCAGAGAGTGCTTCAGGACCTGTGGAGGGGGATGCTCCTCTCCTTGGGGAACTTTCAGCTGCTGGGTCTTTATTTTTGTTACAGCCACTGGGCGTTCTTTCAATACAGGAGGCACCAGTGCCTCTGTAATCACCCCTTCGTCCTTCCCCAGCTCCTCCATTTATGGGGCTGATGGCACCTTTCTCTCCCCTCCCCTGAGTGTGTCCTCTGCTACAACCTTTACCTTTTCTACTGTGCCTCACAGCAATGCTACCTCAGTCTTCAGAAGGTCTCTTACCTTCATCTCAATGCTTCTCAGATGACTTTCTTGTGCCACCTCCACCTGTGCTTCCCTCAGCAGTTCGTCCTTTTCCTTGATGGCCTCTTCGTCCTTCAGAACACCTGGCAGTGCTGCCGTCTCATGTCCAATGGCACCTTGATGCTGGTGCTCTCCTGCTGCCTCTTCCCTCATCAAGACCATTTCCCTCCTCAGGGAATCCACAGAAGTTTGCAACTTGCGTTCTTGTGCCGCCATTTCTTGGGTCTCCTCTGTAGACCTTTTTAAGACTGTGAGAAGCAGCCAACCCACAGTTCCCGTTGCCTCACGGGCACTCTGCTTCTCAAAGGGTCTGCTTACTGTACCAAGGGCCAGCCCTACTGCCTCAGGTGTCACCTCCACTTGCCTCCATTCCTGGGATGGAGAGCCCAGTCCTCTAGGAGGCAAGCCATCTCGGACCACATACCCATTGGAGGATGATCCACTATCTCTCCATTCACAGGGGCAGCCCACTGAAGCACCCCTCCCATAAGGGCAGCTTGCCTTTTCCCTTGGTTCACAGTGAACCTTGCCAACTTTCGCCAATTGTCTTGCCAATGGGTTTCAGCCCCAGGCAAGTTCACTCTGGATTCAGTGTGACCAAAGAAATTGACAGCAAAACGTTCTTTGGGGTGAAAGGGTTTATTACCTGGCTTGTTCCCTAGCAGTAGGTCAAGCACTGGTGTCTCTGCCTCCACCCAGAGCACTGGGCAGAGCTCTCTATATAGCACAATAATAACTTATTGCCTAAAGATGTGGAAGCGGTAGCCTAGCAACAGGCCAGTTACATCAACAGATGGTTTAAGTTCAGTGAGGATCCTGGCCATAAGAATGCCAACTTCCCCACACTCTAATATTGGGAAGAAGATTTATGAATTTCCTAGTGGATACTGGGGGCACTCATTCAGTATTCAATGCCAAGTTAACCAAATTAGCCCCAGAAAATATGGTTGTGACTGGAAAGCCATTACAAAGAGAGGTGAGGACAGATACATGGGCAGATGGGAGACCTGAACATGAAAAATCAACTCATCCAACCAAGTTTATTCCAGCCAACCAGACCTGGCAGATCACTCCCTGGAGAATCCAAACCTAGCAATGTTCATGGATGGAAGCAGCTTTATGGATCACGACTTAAAAGACTGTGGTATGCAGTGGTGACACACCAGGAAATTCTGGAGGTAGAAGCTCAGCCCACCAGGAAGCTCAGCCCAGAAGGATTGTCCTCACCCACGCTCTGAAGGTTGGTAAGAACAAAAATGTATTAAATATGCTTTTTCTGTGGTACATAACCATGAGGCCATTTGGAAGTAAAAAGGGTCCTTAACATGGGGAAGAGGAAACTAAGCACAGGCTGAAGAAGTTCTAGATCTGTTGGAAGTAGTAATAGGACCCAAGAACATTACACATTTTCCTGGATATTATCCAAAGTTACTCAGGAAATCTGCAGAGTTCTCAGAATACAATGGAAACTGCGTGCTTTGTGGAGACCCAGTAGATGGGAAAAACTGGGAGAATAAATGAAAGACACTTTAAAAAAACTCTGTCCAAAATTTGTCAGGAAACTTACTTGGCTTGGGATACTGCTGGTTGCACTGCTTATAATCAGATGGCCCTCCCAAAGCAAGCTTGTGGATAAAATGAGAGTACCTGTGGCCAGAATTCTCACCTGGTGCTGATTGACTGGCTCACTTCACAACTGCAGGCAAAACATGGCTGTCGACTCTGTATAAAGAGTTCTGCCCACTGCTCTGGGCATGGCATGGAGGCAGGGCTGCAAGGCTGCAGGGGAGGAGAGCAGAGGCTGGAGTGGTGGCAGCACCGAGGACAGAGGCCCAGAGGATGGCTGTGCGGACAGAGGGGCCCAGAGGCAGAGACTGGCTTGCTGTATACAGACTCGCTCTGGGTGAATGGGATTCTAGTGACTGACCTGCCACCTGGAAATAAAGTTAGGTATAACCCTTTCACTCCAAAGAGCATTCTGCTGTCAATTTTCTTTGGTCACATTCAATCCATAGTGAACATTCCCAGTGCTGGAACCCATTGGCAAGACAATTGGCAAAAGTCGGCAGAGTTCATTGTTGACCAAGGAAAAAGACAGGCTCTGCCCTTATGGGAGGGGTGCTTCAGTGGGCTGCCCCTGTGAATGGAGAGATAGTGGATCATCCTCCAATGGGTATGTGGTCCGAGATGGCTTGCCTCCTAGAGGACTGGGCCCCACCCCAGGACTGGAGGCAAGTGGAGGTGACACCTGAGGCAGTAGGGGTGGCCCTTGGTATAGTAAGCAGACCCTTTGAGAAGCAGAGTGCTCGTGAGGCAGTGAGAACTGTGGGTTGGCTGCTTCTCACAGTCTTAAAAAGGTCTACAGAGGAGACCCAAGAAATGGTGGCATGAGAATGTGAGCTGCAAAATTCTGTGGATTCCCTGAGGAGGGAGATGGCATTGATAGAAGAGGAGGCAGCACGAGAGCGCTGGCAGCAAGGTGCCATTGGAGATGAGATGGCAGCACTGCCAGGTGTTCTGAAGAAGGAAGAGGCCATCACAGAAAAAGAGGAACTGCTGAGGGAAGCACAGGCAGATGTGGCATGAGAATGTCATCTGCGAAGCATTGAGCTGAAGGTAAGAGACTTTCCGAAGACTGAGCTGGCATTGTTGCAAGGCACTGTAGCAGAGGAGGCACTCGGGGAAGTGGAGAGAAAGGTGCCATCAGCCCCAAAAATGGAGGAGCTGAGGAAGGATGAAGGGGTGGTGTTGGAGGCACTGGCCCCTCCTGTATTGAAAGCACACCCAGTGGTTGTAAAGAAAATAAAGACCCAGCAGCTGAAAATTCCCCAAGGAGAGGAGCAGCCCCCTCCCCAGGTCGTGGAGCACTCTATGGTCCATCACTATACTCAGGCTGAGGTGGTGGCTGTGGGACTTAGGGGTGGATGGAATTGTTCTGTCAGGCTCAGAGATGGGAAAGCTGTTCCCTGACAGTGCAGCCCACCTTGACGCAGCGATTACAAAATGCAAGGTGACACATACAGTAGCTGAAGCAATGAGAACCCAGAAAGAAAGACCTGTTGCTCACAGGAGGAATTTGAGGGGCCTTGTGAGGGTTACAAGGACCCAGATGTGAGTTGATTTGATACGGGCACAAGCAGATGGAAGGAAATTAGATGGGAAGCCAAATAGGATCTTACTGGAGCTATGGCAGCAACTGAAACCAGAGCAGCAGTTCCAGCCATTAAGACCAAAGAGGCAGAGGTCAGAGACAGAGCCATGAGTCTGGCCTGTGTGTCTGCAAGACTTTTTGCTGAAGAGGTTGGAGAATAATGTTTGAGCTTCCTTGCACAGGGACCATTGCAGAGGACTAAGCACACATAGATTGAGAGGAGAGGATCCTGGAGGGGTGGAGTTTGGATAAAATAAAAGTTCTTGTGGCCAGGATTCTCACCTGGTGCTGATTGACTGGCTCACTGCACACCTGTGGGCAATACATGGCTGTTGACTCTGTATAAAGAACTTTGCCCAGTGCTCTGGGCATGGCACAGTGGCAGGGCTGCAAGGCTGCAGGGGAGAAGAGCAGAGGCTGGAGTGGTGGCAGCGCCAAGGACAGAGGTCAGTAATATGGCTGTGTGGGATGACTATGCAGAGAGGCCCAGAGGATGGCTGTGCAGACAGAGGTGCCCAGAGGCAGGGACTGGCTTGCTGTTTACAGTCTTGCTCTGAGTGAATGGGATTCTAGTGACTGGCCTGCCACCTGGAAATAAAGTTGGGTATAACCCTTTCACTCCAAAGCGCATTCTGCTGTCAATTTTCTTTGGTCACATTCAATCCATAGTGAACTTTTCCGGAGCTGGAATCCATTGGCAAGACAAAGCTCCAATTGCTTAATTTTCAAATGCTAGGCCTTATGAAATGCTATAGGGGAGGCCCTTACTCTCTAACAGTGGGAAGAAGATTTATGGATTTCCTAGTGGATACTGGGGCAATAAGTTTGGTCTGGGGAATCCAGAGGGATAAAAGGTTAAAGAACTAGATGTTATGAATGTTTTAAATCCCTAGGGGCCACTCTAATGGCTACCCACTAGTCTGCTTCTAACTGGTTAATGTGCCTCTAAACACCCTGACGACCATCTACATCCATGGTGGTCAGGACTATATAAAATACTTCTAGTAACTCATTCCTCTGTTAAATTGAAAGATGTCAAGCCAAGGATCCATCACTCCCTTTTCAAGATCATCCAAATTCACCAAAACATGACTGGGAATGGGAGCCAGGTAAGAAAAATCCACAAGAACTGAGCTCCTGTTTGGGACCGTGATTCTTCTCAAAGGTTACAGACCACTGGGATGTTCTATGTCATTTGACCCTGGACTAGGGTGATACCAACCCTTCCAGTAATCCAATTTGAGTATCCTGATCTGTGCTCCAATTCAGCAGGAAGCATGAAAGTGGTCATCACCCCTAATCCCTCTGGATTGAGGAATTATGATAAAATAGAGCTGTTACTACAGATTAACAGTCACAGATGATTCTTATTTTTTAGAGAATGACCAGGAATGACCAGAAACCTCCAAGACCCTGTCAGGCTCTTCCGAGAAGCCTATTAGATCCAGGTGAAACTGGCCAAGCTGTTTAGAGCTTGTGCAGAGTAGATTCATTCACCTGGTCATTTATCTTCCTGATGAGAAAATGTGTCCCAAATCAGCATGTGTAATTACCTAACACATAAAACATGGCCATCACAGGAAATAAAGGATGTGGAAATCAGTGTGGGATGGAGAAGGTAGAATAAGAATTGCCAAACCCTCAAGCCAATCCCTCTTCATTGGGTTTCTTAAAAAGCCTCTCTTGCTGGTGAGCAGGGAGATGGATTTGAGCTAGCCTCATGTCTCCTTGATCAGTCACCTTGCAATAAAGCACTTCCCTTTTGCAAAAGCTGTTGGCTATTTGGTTTATGGTATGTGTCAGGCAGCAGACCCTTGTTGCAGAAGGAGATTATACAATGATAAATGGGCCAAATTATCTGAAAGATATAACAATTACATATATGCACACCTATCATAACACCTAAATATATAAATCCAATATTGACAGAAGTCATGGCAGAAATAAACAGCCATAAAATAATAGATGAGACTTGAATTACTCACTTTCAAGAATGGATCCACAATATAAATGTATGACCTAAAACTATAAGATTTTCAAGAGAAATTATAGGGTAAAATCTTTATGATATTGCATTTGGCAAGATTTTCTAGCTATGACAAACACAGGCAAAAAAATACACAAGTTGAACTTCATGACACTTTAAAACATTTTGCTTCAAAAGGCACTATCAAAGAGTAAAGGCTAACTCAGGACATTCAGTTTCTGGTTGTAACTCTGGGAAAAAATATGTATTCCCAGCCAGGGGCAAAATATCTTTGAAGGTGAAATCAGTCAAAGGGAGTAATAAAGTGGGAGAAACCCATTTATTGTTTACAACCAGTGGTCCATTCCTGCTTGCCCATGTCTCTGCTGACCCAGCTGCAAAAAGGGCCCCACCTAATCCTCTGGTCCAAATATGCCCTCACTTCTCCATATAATCACCTATTGATATGGATATGGACTACTCCTCTCCACCCCTTGGAAACACCTGTTGATATGGAGATGCACTAAGGCCAGGCAAGAGATTATGGAAATATTGCAATTTTACCCACAGGCCTCCCCTACAGAATCCTTGCCTCACAATCTACTCACTCCTTATCTTCTGCAATGGCCCCTGTGCAAGAGAACTGGAGCACTGTAACCAGACTAATAAGATACAATAAAAACAGCAATAAAATAATGAATCCACAAACCAGAGGATTCAGCTAGGTTCAAAATCCTATGCACATTAAGTCCATAGCTTGCCCATTCCACAGGCAATCAGTAGTTGAATGAATAGGGAGTTCACAGCAATTATAATGCAGCAGCTGCAGCCAGGGATCAGATCCAGGCCACAGGGACTGTATAAGAAAATAACTTTAAGGGTGATAAGATATATGTTTTAATGACACTATCATAGGCAAATCTTGTCCATCTTGTAGGATGCATAAAAGAGACTGGTCCTGTGATAGGACAGTGGCAGGAATAGGATCTCATCCTGGTTTAGTATATAACAGCTTCACCCCCATCCTGGTGGGAGTTACAGATGGGTCAATATATAGGGCTATGGGAGGTACATGCACTAGCCATAAAGATTTTTTAAAAACTCCTTGCAGGATACTCTTACCACCTGGATGTTTTGGGTACATTATTGTGATCTTTGGGGGCCATTCTGCTGTTACTCCAGGAACACACAGGTGGCTAGCTTTCAGGCCTTTTCCCCAAGGTGGAAGGGCCATCCATCACTGGTCCATGCATTGAAATGTCCAGGGTAATGTCCACTCATCTCCAGGGTTTAATGTAGTTGGAGCTGGCAGGAGGATGTTGCTCTGCTGGCCATATCCTGCCTTCAAAAACTCCTCTTTGCTTTGCACACACAGTTGTATAGGATAGGCAGTAATGTTTGTTAGCATGTCCACAGGACTCAAGGCTCCTTTTTGGGGCTTCTAATTAAAATACTGTAGCACTGCTCATGAGCAAACTGAAGAGCTCCATTGTCTTAGTGTCCAACTTCAGGCCAGATTTCTACAAACCATTGTACCTCTCTGTCATGCCTGTCCTTGTAGGATTATATGGTACATGAAATGCCCACTTTATTCATAACTGCTGTACCCATTCTTGTTATTCATGTCCAGTAAAGTGGGTGCCTTGACTGCTGTCAATCACCTGCGGCCAGCCACAGCAGGCTGCAAATAGATGCTCTTGGCCCCTTTTGGTGATTTACTGACATGCATGATGTGCAGGAAAAGCAACCAACAGTCCAGTGGCTGTGTCTACACAAGTCATGGCGTACCAATATCCATCTGATATGGGCAGAGGCCCAATATAGTCTATCTGCCACCTGACAAGGGTATTGGTCCCTTTACTATTGTCCAATGTTGCTGTGGGACTGGGTGTAAGTCCCTCTTAGAGCACACAAGATACTCCCTCCAGGTTCTGCTGACTTCTTCAAAGGTCAACAGCAAGCCCCGCCAATGAACTACAACCCACATTGTCTTTTGCCTTGCATGCAACAAGAGCTGATGCAACCATTGGACTACATTAGATGCAGGATTTCCTACATAGCAAACATCTTCCTGCTTTCCATGCCTGGGCCAATATGTCTGCTTTATCATTCCCTGGGGATGCCAAAGGCAAATAAGGCAAATGGCCAGTCACACAATATAAGGTAACTGTCTTAGTCTGACCAGAGGCCCATAGGTCTTGCTACAACTCTTGCCCTCAAAAGGTCTGGTGACCAACCATCCAGTTGGCATGGTACCTTGTCAATAGCCACAGGGTCAAGCCCTGATAAATGGCCTAGCCGTCAGTGAAGAAAATCATAAGGGAGGGATCCTGGGTGATCATGAGCCATATTGCCCACAACTCACCCCAATGACTGCTCTTCCCCTCTCTATCCTCCATTTATATTGTTTCAGTCTTAGGATGGGAAGCCACAGCCCACCACACTGGGGGCTACCCACGACTGGACCTCTCTGTATACCAAGCATCTTCAGGTATAGGGGCTTTTCCCTCCTGACAAGATTCTTGGCTACCAATGTCTCAAAAGCAAGTTCTTTCTGTTTTCCACTGGTATACATATGAGGCCCCAATAAGTATTGGGGTTCTCCACTTAAGGGGCAATTGGAAAGGGGGCTATGCTCCAGTAAATATTGGCCCCATTTGGCCAGTGTAGGCATCTGTGCCATGCCACTCCATGGACTTTGGGTCCAGTTTTGTATCCACCCCACAATGGAATGGTGGTTATTACCTTGTTCAGAGCTATTCTGGTGATGGACTCCATAGCCAACAAAGCATGGCACACAGCAGCCAGTTTCTTCTCTATCAAGATTTAATGGACCTCTGTTGCCTTCCATTGTTCTGACCAAAATCCAATAGTTTTGCATGTCCAGTCAAGTTGCTGCCCAAAGCCCAATCCATAACCATGTTTGGTTACATGAACATCTAGCTCACAGAGCCTTGATGGGTTCTTTACACTCAAGGCCTGCTTGACTGTAACTGCTCACTTAGCAGCAGTAAAAAAAGCTGCATATGTTTCATATAAGTCCCACCTGATGTCCCTTCATACCAACTGGTATAAAGGCTGCAGAATTTGTGCCAAGTGCAGGATACACACACTCCAGTAGCCCAAACATCCCCCAAACTCTTGTAATATTGTCATAGTTGTAGGGGTAGGGAAAGCCTGGACCTTGTCTATGAGTGCTTCAGGGATACCTTTATTTTTATCCGACAAGTCAACCCTCAAGAATTTTACAGACAAACCAGGTCCCTGAACCTTGGTGCTGTTTACAGCCCATCCTTTCTTCTATAGCTGTTGCAGCAATCTAGGAACTACCCCTTCTAAATATGTGATAGAATCAGACATGAGCATAATATCATCAATGTAGTGATACAGCCACACCATTTGCAGTTTCTTCCATGTGGCCAAGTCCTGGGCTCCAAGTCCATAAGAAATGATGGGAATGTGGAGGTATCCCTGCAGAAGAACAGTGAATGTCCACTGCCTGTCTTCCCACATGAAGGCAAACTTTTACTTTTCTGTGCTATGTCAATAGAGAAGAAAGCATTAGCAAGGTTCACAACATAATGATATGACCCCAGTTCATGACTTAGTGTGTCCATAAGGGCTGCTATTGAGGAGACAGCAGGATTCAAAGGGGGTGTGACATTACTCAATTCCCTATAGTCCATGGTCATATGCCAGGAGTCTTCTGGCTCTTTCACTGGCCACACTGGGGAATTAAAAGGACTATGAGTGGGCTTTATGGTGCCCACCTTTTCCAACTCCTGTAGAGTTTCTGTAATCTCCTGCCCACCAGGCAATTTATACTGCAATTTATCACTCACCTAGTTACAGGCAGAGCTATAGGCAGGTTCTTAGCATGTCCGTTCAATGCTGCCTTTATCACACATACCCTCAAACTGAACTCACCTGCAGTAGTCTTTAACCACCGGCCCTGCAGGATTTCCACCCCCAACATACATTCAGGGATGGGAGAAATGTACACAGTGTACTCAACTGGGGGTAAACATCCTATCCCAGTGTGATTTGAGCTTTCTTCACTCTAATTGCCTTACCCCCATAGCCATCTATCAGAGCAGGTGTCCCAAGAAAATGCTCAGGATTGCCATAAATCACAGAACATTCAGCTCCTGTGTCCACCAGTGCAGTGCCAGGACATGTACATTCACAGGTGACCAATGAATTTTTAATTCTACATGTGACCTCTGGTACCCACCATGTCCCCTAAGGTAGGGGCCTTGACCCTCCCCTCAGTTAAACCATGATGCCCAATCATTGTCCTATGAAGGTGAGGGCTCAGACAGGGTCTGAGTAGTATCCCCAGGAAGTCTTGCAGGAACACGGGCTGGACATTGTGCTTTGACTCGTTTCTGTGCCCTGGAGCTCAATGGCTGGAACTGCTTCTTTGGCTTTAATTGGTTTCACAGTTCTGATAAGATCCCACTGGGCTGCCCATCAAGTTTTCATTTCTCTACCCCAGATTTTATCAAATCAACCCATATCTGGGTTCTCAAGTCATTCACAGGAACTTTTGCACCTCTCTTTTCAGTCATAGCCCATACTTCCTTTTGTCTCATTGTTTCAACCTCCTCCAGATCTGGTAAAGTACATGTAGCCTCACTTATGGGTTGCCCGATATGGGGGGCATGAATAGTCACTAGGGACTCAAAGAGAGATGGGGGAGCTATATAGTGAACCAGATTTTTCATTCCTACTTGAAAAACCCCTCACTGGGGCCCTGAGTGGTCCATATTATACATGATATTTTTCATATCCAACTCCCATAACACCTTTTGGAGCTCTGCATGCATTTTCCAGCTGGTGGTAAGTATAGTAAATCACCCTGTTTAGGACAAACTGTGCTGATCGCAGCTGTCAGCCAATCCAGAAGTACCCAATTCCCTAAGCTGTGATGTGCACTTTGCAACTGCTGCAGGAGAGTCAGGTGAGTCGTCATGGAAGTCAGTCTAGTTATTTCAGAACCCAAAATAACAACACTTAACACCCCCATATCGCAGAGATGAAAAAGCCATGTAGCCAGAGTTTCTGATACCTTCTGCCCATACTGGGTGCTCATGTCTACCAGCTCATCCTGGGTAAAGGAGTGGAGCATGGATTGCTCCACAGCTAGGGGAGGGGGTAGCTCCTCCCCCTAAGGAGCCATGGTTCTTGTGTTTTTATTTTCTTAATTACAACCGATGGGCCTTTAATACAGGAGAACCTGGTGTCTCCAGACCTAGCCTCAGCAACAGATTGGCCCTCCACCCTTCCCACTCATGCTCTCTCAACACCTCCTCCACAATCTCTGCAGCTGAAGGCACTGCTATTTCCTCCCTATCTGTGGGGAAGTTGGGGTTCCTATGGCCAGGATCCTCACTGAATGTAAACTACATGATGATATAACTGGCCTGTTGCTAGGCGACCACTTCTGCATCTTTAGGCAATAAGCTATTATTGCACTATATAAAGAGCTCGGCCCAGTGCTCTGCATGGAGGCAGAGATGCTAGTGCTCGACCTACCGCCAGGAGCAAGCCAAGTAATATACCCTTTCACCACAAAGAACATTTTGCTGTCAATTTCCTTCATCACATTAAATCCATGGCGAACTTGCTCAGGGCTGAAACCTACTGGCAAGACAATTGACAGTCGGCAGGATTCATTGTTGACCAAGGAAAAAGGCTGCCCTTATGGGAGGGGTGCTTCAGCGGGCTGCTCCTGTGAATGGGGAGACAGTGGATTGTCCCCCAATTGTGGTTTGAGGTGGCTTGTCTCCTAGAGGACTGGGCACCACACCAAGCCCCAGGACCTGAGTCAAGTGGAGGTGATACCTGAGGCAGTAGGGATAACTCTTGGTATAGTAAGTAGGTCTTTTGAGAGACAGAGTGCCTATGAGGCAGTGGGGACTGTGGGTTGGCTGCTTCTCACAGTATTAAAAATATCTACAGAAGAGAAGGACATGCTCCTGAAAAAGAAACAAGAAGTGGCAGCACAGGAACGTGAGCTGCAAACCTCTGTGGATTCCCTGAAGAAGGAAATGGCATTGATGAGAGAAGCAGCAGCATGAGAATGCTGGCAGCAAGGTGCCATTGAAGAGGTACAAGATTCCTTACAGAACAAGATGGCAGTGATGTCAGATGCTCTGAAGGAGGAAAAGGCCATCAAGGTAAAATATGAACTCCTGAGGGAAGCACAGGTGGAGGTGGCATGAGAACACCAGCTGCAAAGCATTGAGTTGAGGGTAAGAGAGCTGCTGAAGACTGAGCTAGCATTGCTGCAAGGCACAGTAGAAAAAGTAATGGTTGTAGCAGAGGAGGCACTAGGAGAGGAGACAAAGGTGCCATCAGGCCTGGAAATGGAAGAGCTAGGAAAGGATGAAGGGGTGGTGTCAGAGGCACTGACCCATCCTCTATTGAAAGCATGTCTGATGTTTGTAAAGAAAATAAAGACCCAGCAGCTGAAAGTTCCCCAAGGAGAGGAGCAGCCCATTCCCCAGGTTGTGGAGCACTCCATGCTCTGCCCCTATACTCAGGCTGAGCTGGTGGATTTGGGCTCCCAGTTTAGGCAGAAGCCCTTGGAGTCAATATCACCTTGGCTCCTGTGTCTGTGGGACTTAGGGGTGGATGGAATTGTTCTGTCAGTATCATACATGGTAAAGCTGGCTTCCCTGACAATGCAGCCCACCTTGAGGCAGCAATTTCAAAATGCACATCAGATAGCAGAGAGTCACTCCCTCCTTGATTGGCTTATGGCTGCACTTAGTGCTGTATGGTGCAATCTGGGTGATCTACCATCCGCTCCTGTAAGATGGCAGACATATACTGAGCTCCCACAGGTGTTACAAGAGCTAGGCATAAGAAATGCCATCTACAGTCCAGATAAATATGGCCCAGATGAAGAGATTTGCACTACTGGGATGAGAAATATTGTGTTTCAAATGGCTCCCATATCCCTCTTTGGGAGTCTAGTGGCCATTCTTTCCCCTCACTTAGGGTATCCCATAAGCAAGGTGACATATACAGTAGCAGACTTAGGAGAGGCTGAAGCAATGAGATCAGAAAAGAAATGAGATCTACTACTCACAAGAAGAATGTACAGGGCCCAATGAAGGTTATGAGGAACCAGATGTGAGTTGATTTAATACAGGCAGGAGCAGATGGAAGGAAATTAGATGGGAAGTCAAATAGGATCTTACTAGGGCTATTGCAACAACTGAAACCACAGCAGAAGTTCCAGCCATTAAGACCAAGGAGGCAGAGGTCAGAGACAGAGGCACAAATCCAGCCTGTGTGTTTGCAAGATTTCCTGCTCGAGAGTGAGCTAACCTCACTTGAGCCCACACAGCAAGGTGATTGGGGAACATGGTTTGACTGAGGGTAAGGTCAGTGTATATGCCCTGAAGGACCATGGGGGGCCAGAGACCAAATGTTGATGTAGCTATCCACTGGTCCCCAGTGGATATACAACATGTCCTGGCCCAGGTGGACACAAGGGCTGAATGTTTACTGATTTATGGTAACCCTGAGCAGTTCCCTGGGACCACCACTATCATAGATGGATAAGGGGTAAGGCTATCAGAGTGAAAAAAGCCCAGATCCCTTAGGGAGTAGGATGTCTACCCCCGAAAGAGTATACTGTACATATATATATATATATCTACTCCCTGAGTATATTTTGGGGATTTACATCCTGAGTGGTCTGTGGTTGCAGACCACTGCAGGTGAGTTCAAACTGAGAGGACGTGTGGTAAAGGCAGTTCTGAGGGGACATGCTAGGTACCCGCCCAGATCTTTGCCTGTGCTTCAGCAGGAGACTAATAACAAAGAATACAAAGTGCCTGGAGGGCATAAAGACATTGGACAAACTCTCCAGGAGCTGGAAAAGGTGGACATTATAAAGCCCACCCACAGTCCTTTCAATTCCCCAGTGTGGCCAGTAGAAAGCCAGATGGCTCCTGGCATATGACAGTGGATTACAGAGAACTGAATAAGGTCACACCCCCTATACATGCTGCTGTCCCCTCAATTGAAGTCTTGATGGATACCCTTAGCCATGAACTACAAACATACCATTATTATATGGTTGATCTTGCTAATGCTTTCTTTTCCATTGACATTGAGCAGGAAAGTCAGGAAGTTTGCCTTAATGTGGGAAGTACGGCAAAGGACTTTCATCGTCCTTCCACAGGGATACCTCTACAGCCCCACCATCTGTCATGGACTTGTAGCCCAGGACTTAACTACATGGGAGAACACACCAGTGGTGCAGCAGTACCATTATATTGATGATGTCAGGCTCACATCTGATTCTCTTTCAGATCTAGAAAGTGCAGCATGTGGACTGCTGCAACATTTACAGGAGAAAGGATGGGTGGTGAACAGCACCAAGTTTTAGGGACCTGGTACTCTCAAGGTTTGTCTGTTAAATTCTTGGGGGTCATCTGGTCAGGTAAGACCAAAGTTATACCAGAAGTAGTATAGATGAAGTCCAGGCCTTTCCTACCCCTACAACTGTAGCATTTCTACAAGAGATTTTAGGTCTTCTAGGCTGCTGGAGACTGTTTATCCTGCACTTTGTTAAAATTCTAAAGCTCTTATACCGGTTGTATGAAATGGTGTCAGGTGGAACTGGGATAAGACATGTGCATCTGCCTTTACTACAGCAAAAGGAGCAGTCAAGGCTGTGTAGGCATTGAGTGTGATAGACACATCAAGGCCCTGTGAGAGGGATGTACACGTGACTAAAGATGGTTATGGCTGGGGTCTCTGGCAGTGGCTTGAAAGAACCTGCCAACCTATTGGATTCTTGTTACAACTCTGGAAAGGGGCATAGGTATGATGCACTTTGATAGAAAAACAACTGGCTGCCATGTCTCACACCTTGCTGGATACAGAACCCATGACTGGAATGACCGCCATAAAGGTAATAACCACCTATCCCATCTTGGGTTAGGTACGAGACTGGACCCAAAAGCCGAGGACTGATACGGCACAAAAACCCACACTGGCCAACTGCGGTACTTACCTACAGCAGTGTAGCGCCCTCTATAATAGCCCCTTGAGTGAAGAACTCCAACACTTATTGGGGCCGGTGAGATACACTAGTGAAAAGCAGAAGAACTTTGCTTTTGAACCATTAGTATCAGAGCATCCCTATTGGCAAGGAAGAGCCCCTATTCCAGAATATGCATGGTACACAAATGGCTCCAACCATGGGCAGCCCCCAAAATGGAGGGCCATAGCTTTCCATTCTAAGACTGAGACAATATGGATGGAAGATGGTGAGGGGAAGAGCAGCCAATGGGCAGAGTTGTGGGCCGGTGTGGCTTGTGATCAGCCAGAAGCCCTCCCATTCAGTTGTCTGCACTGACAGCTGGGCTGTTTATCGGGGCTTGACCCTGTGGCTACCAACCTGGCACCATGTTAACTGGCTGCTTGGTCACTGACCACTTTTGGGGCAAGAATTGTGGCAAGACTTATGGGCCTGTGGTCAGACTAAAATAATTACAGGATACCATGTGACAGTTCATTTGCCACTGACATCCCCAGGAAATGATGAAGCAGATAAATTGGCCCAGATACATTGGTTAGAAGGAAGGCCTGCCTGTGATATAGTCCAATGGTTACATCAGCATTTGTTGCATTCTGGGGAAAAGACAATTTGGGCTGTAGCCCTTTGGTGGGGCTTGCTTTTGACCTTTGAAGAAATTAGTAGAGCCTGGCAGATGTATGTCGTGTGCTCCAAATGGGACTTACACCGAGTTCCACAGCAACATGGAATAATAGGTAAGGGGCCTCTAACCCTTGTCAGGTGGCAGATAGACTATATTGGACCTCTACATGTGTCAGAAGGATATCGGTATGCCATGACTTGTGTGGACACAGCTACTCGACTTCTGGTTGCTTTTCCTACCCATTGTGCAGACCAGCAGATGACCAAAAGAGGCCTGGAGCATCTCTTTGCTGCCTATGGCTGACCACAGGTAATTGAGATTGATCAGGGCACCCATCTTACTGGACATACACTGCAAGAATGGGTGCAACAGCTGGGAATCAAATGGAAGTTTCATATGCCATACAATCCTACCACAGCAGGCATAATAGAGAGGCACAATGGCTTGTTAAAATCCGGACTAAAGTCAGATACCAATAGTCTGTGGGGATGGTCAGTCCGCTTATGGACCGTGCTATGGCATTTGAATGAGAGACCCGGAGAGGGAGACCTGAGCCCCGTAAACATGTTAACATATATGGCTGCCTCCCCTATACAACTGCAAGTCCAAACCAAGGAAGAATCACTGAAGCTGACATTCACCCACCAGAATAACATCTTGCTGCCAGCACCAACTGCACTGAACCCCAGAGACTCCATTGAGTGGATGTGGCCTTGCACCTTTGGACACATGGATCAACAATGGCTAGCTCTTGGCACCTGGAGGACAAGGCCTGGAAGATGGCCTCCTGTGTATTCCTGGAATAACAGCAGAGTGGCCGCCAAAGTTCACGGTAGTATATCCTGAAAGGCCAGAAGGTAGGAGCATCTTACCAGGGAGTTTTGTTTTATCATTATGGCCAGTGCATGCACCTCCAGCAGCACTATATATAGACCCTGCAGTAACCCCCATGGGGAAAGGAGTAAAAGTGTGGTATACTAGACCTGGAAGGGACCCCCTTCCTGCTACAGTCCTATCACAGGACCACTCTCTTGCATGCATCCTACCTGATAGACAAGATTTGCATATGTTGGTGTCATTAAAACATGTGTCTTATTGCCCCTAATGTCTTTATGGATTGAGAACTTCCTCTGGCTTGAGGATTATTATAATTTTTTGTTATGATCTCTAAGTTGTTATCCTCTGTTGTTGTTATGGAATCTGGTTACAGTGCTCCAGCTTTCTCACATAGGGACCATTGCAGAAAATTGAAAATGTGTAGATTGTAAGTCGAGAATCCTGGAGGCATGGAATGTGGGGAAGTTGGGGTTCCTATTGCCAGGATCCTCACTGAACTTGAACAACCTGATGATGTAACTGGCTTGGTGTTAGGCTACCGCTTCCACACCTTTAGGCAATAGGCTATTATTCCACTATATAGAGAGCTCGGCCCAGTGTTCTGGATAGATGCAAAGTTGCCAGTGCTCCACCTACCACCCAGAGGACAAGCCGGTAATAAACCCTTTCACCCCAAAGAACGTTTTGCTGTCAATTTCTTTGGTCACACTGAATCCATAGCAAACTTGCCCTGGGCTGAAACCCATTTGCAAGAACCTCTCCCTCATGACCTTCTGCTGTGCAGACTCTCCTGCTGCCTTCCCCCATGCTGCTGCCGTGGAACTTTCCAGTAATGTGACCTGTCCTCTAAATAACTCTGTTTCTAAGGACATCCCTTAGGTTATCACCCAGCTCCTGCAAGTGATGCTGAAGTGTGTCTCTTTCCTGTTGAAGACTCTCTCTCTCTTTGGTAACCCTCTCTCTCTCCTCATTAACACTTTCCACTATTTTAACAAAAGGAGATCCTACAATGCCACCTGCTACATGGCAACTCAGGGCCTCTAATCAGTCTTCTATCTGACGGAGATCTAATTCTGCAGCTTTTGGTGTCTCCACTCTTCCCCAGTTCCGGGGAAAGCCCACCCCTTTTGCAGGTGCTTTACCCTTGACCAATTCCCCTCTAGGGCCTCCCCAATTAGGTGCTGCACAGATAAGGGGCTCCTGAATGAAGCTGCACCCTCTACTGCTGCAGCCACTGGGGCCTCCACATCATCCCTAGAGGCAGCCTGCCCCAGTGTTGCACCCATTTAGACAGATTTTCAGTTCAGAGATCCTGCCAACTACCACCACACGTACCTCCAGGGGAAAGTCCTGGAGCAAAATATCCTTGAAACTGAAAGCAGTGAAGGTGAAAAATAAAGATGGAGAAACCCATTTATTTCTTACAAGCAGTCATCCCATCTCTCTCTTGACCAGGCTGCAGCAGAAGAGAACTCCACCCAACCTCTCTGGTCCAGATAAACCCTCACTCATCCTTGTAATTACCTATCTATATGGAGATAGACTACCTCTCTCCACCCCTTGGAAACACCTATTGATATGGAGATGCAGTAAGGCCAGGCCAGAGATTCTGGAAAGTTTGAAATTTTAACCACAGTGAATTTCACATTATCTATTATTTCTTTTATGGATTGTGCCTTTGGTATCATACATAAAATGTAATTGTCATGCAAAAGTCACATATGATTTTTCTTCTACATCATTATCTAAGACTTATACTTTCAAGCTTACATTAGGTCTGTGGTCATTTTTAGTTAATTTTAATGTTGGATCTCTTTATCTCTGATAGAGATGTTGAGGTTTCCAACTATGATGTGGATTCATCTATTTCTCTTGCAGTTCTAAGTTTTTGAATCACCTAGTTTGATATTCCATCATTAGGTTTATGTACATTAAGGATTTTTATGTCCTTATAATTATGTCCTGATTGTGAAATTGAGCACTTTATCATTATGTAATGTCCTTCTTTTTTACCTGACAACTTTCCTTACTTAGAAGTCTGCTGTTTATGAAATTAATATAGTTAACCTTGCTCTGTATTGACTGGTGTTAACATGGTAAATTTTTATCATCCACTTACTTTTAACATATATCTGTGTTTATATTTAAAGTATGTTTCTTATTATGGACAACTATGTTTATTGCAGCATTATTTACAATAACAAAGATATGGAAGGAACCCATGTTCCCATCAATAGAATAATGGATAAATAATATGGTACATATACACCATGGACTATTACTCAGCCATTAAAAAGAAGGAACTGTTGCCAATTGCAACAATGTGATGGACCTACAAGGTATCATGCTAAGTGAAATAAGTCAGACAGAGAAAGAAAATACCATATGATTTTGCTTAAGTGTGGAATTTAAAAAACAAAACAAACAAAGGAAATAGACCCATAAATACTGAATAGACTGTTGGTTACCATAGAGGGCTTTGTGGTGATGGGTGAAATAGGTAAAGTGGATAAAGAGGATGAAATAATTAGTTGTAGGTATAGAAGTATAACATGGAGAATATAACCAATAATATTGGAATATCTTGGTATGGTAATGGGGTAACTACACTTACTGTGGTGAGCATTTGGTAATGTGTATAATTATCAAGTCACTATGTTGTACATCTGAAACCAGTATAATATTATATATCAACTATATTCCAATAAAAGTTATTTCTTGTAGAAGATTATCATCCTTATTCTGTGTAGATCTAAGTTCTGACCTATATGACTTTCCTTCTCTCTAAAGAACTTTTTAAATAGTCTGTGCAAGGCTGGTCAATTGTGCAAAACTTCCCTCGATTTTTGTTTGTCCAGGAAAGTTTTATTTCTCCTTCACATTTGAAGGATCATTTCACAGGGTACAGAATTCTAGGTTGGTGGTTTAAATCTCCCAACATTTAAAATGTTTCACTCTGTTCTTGCTTGAATAATTCCTGAGGAGAAATTTTATCTGTATTCCTCTATATGTAAGGTATTTTCTTTCTCTGGTTTCTTTCAGAAAGTTTTATTTATCTTTGATTTTCTGTTGTTTTAAAATATTCTGCTTAGATAAAGGATTTAGACATTTATCCTGTATGTGTTCTCTGAGCTTGCTGGACCTGAGGTTTGGTGTTTGACATTAATTTGTAAATAATCTCAGTCTTTTTCTCTCAAATATTTCTTCTTCACCTTTCTCTTTCTTCTCCTTCTGGTAGTACCTTTATGTTTAAGTTACAGCTTTTGTAGTTGTCCTACTGACTTTGGGCATTCTATTCTGCCTTTTTTTTCAGTCTTTGTTCTCTTTGCTTTTCAGCCTTCAAGATTCTTTAGATATATTCTGTAGTGCAGGGATTCTTTCTGTCCAGTATATGTCCAGTCTATTAATGAATCAATCCAAGAGAGTCTTCATTTCTGCTACAGTGTTTTTTATGTCTAACATTTCTTTTTGTACTTTTGCTAGGTAGGAAGATAGATACAAGCAGTCAGAGAAGAAGATAGGTTTTGGAAGGAAAAAAAAGAACTGCCCCATCGATGCCCTATTAGAGGCCCCACTTGAAGAAAAACAGTACTTCGTGGGGGGACAACTTCCTTTCTGAGAATTCCAGAGCTAGGTGGTCCAAACCAGATCACCATGTAGGCACAGTTAGACAATAACTTGACCACTACTTCACCTTACTTCATTTAAATCTCATTAGCATAAAATCTACATCGTGGTTTCACACACCTGCACCCCACTGTGGACTTTTCTGTATGCATTCTGGGAAAAGACTTTCACATTAGGAGAAATAATTATATGACTAAAATTGTCAATCAAATGATCTCACCCGAACAGTGAAAGAGGCACCTTCTGACTAGGGCTTAATAATTGAGACCATCCCTCTCACTGAAGGATTGGGAACTTAGTGCTGACTCTGGTCAATTCTTCTCTTGGAGTGTATGTAAATAAGCCTTCACTTTGCTTTGCAATCATTATAAGATAGGGGAAGAAAGAGGCAAGACATGCCCAGATGATGGTGGCCCTACAGGATTGAGGGCAACCCACTGATACCCAAACCACAACCAAGATGGTGGGGCATTGGGCCAAATAATGTCCCTGAAGGGGCAGGCTGCCTGTCACTGCCTGTACAAAAGGTGGAAAGACAGGGCACTGGGCCACCCTCTGTCCCTGGAACCAAAGAGACTGAGAGTATGAGGCAGCAGCAGGCCTGCAGCTGTCTAACCAGGGCTGACGTAGCCCTCTCCAGCTGACCCCACTGCAGGAGACCATCATCACTAGACTAGCACCAAGGGTACCAATGGATATAGCAGGTAGGACAGTATCTTTCCTTTTAGATACTGGGGCTATCTACTCTGTTCTGACTTCCATGTCCAAACCCTTCACCTCAAGAGCTTGCCCAGTCTTGGGATTTACCAGTATGCTGACCTCCCTATGATTTACTCCCATTTTTTACTGTCTGTGAGAGGGCCATACCTTTTCCCACAGCTTCCTAGTAATTCCTGAGCACTCCTGCTTATTGCTAGGCTGAGACATTCTACAGAAACTGAAACTCGGGTGACTCTGGGAAAGTGGCCCTCCCATCAGACTCCTTTGCAAATGCTTGCACTTACTAATAAAGATAATCCAAGGCAGAACCCAGGGACTTGGGAAAACACTATCAGCACTAATGTCTGAGACCAAGGCATCCCTGGGGGAGCCATTATGGAATCCCCTGTAGTAATTGAACTAAAATACCCAACCAGGTTCCCAAACTGAAAACAGTATCCATCATGCCCAAGGCCCACAGGGGTCTCCAGTCCTTAATATCCCAGTTTATCCAACATGGACTCTTAATACCAACTAGCATTCCCTGCAACACCCAAATTCTGCCTATAAAAAAGAAAGATGGCTCTTACCATCTAGTATAGGACTTAAGGATAATAAAGGAGGTAGTGATTCTCCTTCATGTGGTGGTTCCAAACCCCTATACTATGCTAGGAACCAACCCTCCAGAGACCTCCTGGTTTAGCATCTTAGATCTCAAAGATGACTTTTTAGGTATACCACTAAGTCCCCACACATAATATCTTTCTGCCTTTGAATGGGATACTCCAGGTACTCTCCACAGACAATCTGGACTATGTTACCACAAGGTTTTTGGGACAGCCCCCACATATTTGGGGAGGCCTTATCTCACTATCTAAAAGACTTACATCATGAGGGTAACACCATCCTGCAATATGTAGATGACCTCCTTATTTGCTCACCCATTTGAGCTAAGGCCCAAGAGCACATCATCCAGGTCCTAAATTTTCTGGCAAACCATGAGTACAAAGTATTCAAAACTAAGGCTCAATTAGTTCAAAACTAAGGCTTTCAAGAGGTTTCCTATTTGGGAATCTAATTGCTGCCTGGTAGCTGAAGTTTCTCCTATGACTGGATCCAAGGCATTATCCAATTGCTTGAGCCAACCACCTACAAACAGCTAAAGGCTTTCCTGGGGCTCACAGGGTACTATTGAATTTGGATATCAAATTATGGCTTGATAACCAAGCCCTTATATGATTGCTTAAAGAAGAAGGATGATCAGGAACCCCGTTCATGGGGACTTGAGCAGTGAAACTCAATACAGTGATTAAAAGATCTCCTGCTTCAGTCACCCACTCTGAGGTTTCTGGACCCTTCCAAATATTTCCACTTATATATTCATGAAAGAGAAGTTATGGCCCTAGTAGTAATAAGTCAGACAGTAGGTTCTGTACAAGGGCCCCTGGGATACCTGTCCAGCAGACTTGATGCAGTAACCCAAGAATGGCCAGGCTGCCTGAGAATTCTGGCCACTCTTTCCCTGCCTGTAGAGGAAACCCTGAAGTTCACTTTGGAAGCTCCTCTTCAAGTCTTCACCAACCATCAGGTAGCTCCCCTTTTATAGAACAAGAGCCACATTTGGTTGCCTGACAGTCAAATACTCTGATATCAGACCATTCTGTTAGACTATCCAGATTATAGTCTCTACCTGTAGTGTCCTAAACCCTGTTTCCATGCTTCCCTCTTCAAAGGATATCCTCCCACTCCATTGTTTCGAAGAAATACTCTCCCTATCAACTTGTCCTTGCCATAATCTGACTGATAAGCCCCTGAGCAGTCCTGATTATCTCTGGTTAACTGACAGAAGCAGTTTTATGTAGCAGGAAATTCCATAGTCTCTGGCTCCAGGACAGTATAAGCCAGGTCCCTACCCCCAACACTTCTGTCCAATTGGCCTGACTTGTTATTGTAACCTGAGACTTTGAACTAGCTTAGGGAATAACAATAACTATTTACACTGACTCCAAGTACACCTTCCTTGTTCTCCATGCATATGCTGCCACATATCAAGAACAGGGATTTCTAACACCCCAAGACTACCCCATCAAATATGCTGACCAGATCAACCACATTTTATGGGCAGTTTTGCTGCCCAAGTCAGTAGTCATTGTATATTATAGAGGCCACCAGAAGGAAAATACTGTAGTAGCCAAAGGGAAGTGGAATGCAGATACAGCAGCCAAACAGGCAGCCTTACAAGAGTCTTTTCTGGCCACTCAAGTACCAGACTCAGGACCCCTGTCCACACCTACCTACATAGAGAGGAAGGGATCTGGACACAGAAAAAGGGCTTTGAGCCCCTGCCTTCAGGATGATTTAAAAAAATCTTCTTTTTCTTCCCCAAAACCTCCACTGGGAAGTCCTAAAATCCTTACATGATGTGACCCAACTAGGAAAAAATTCCCTTGCTACTCCAAAATCTCTGGTGTTTTCAGGGAAGAACTTATCAAAGGTCACTGAATAGGTGTTCAGAGCCTGCCCCATATATGCCCTTGACAACATCCAGGGGATACAGAAGCCCCGCCTGTTCCAGGCCACTCAGTGAATGGGGACATACCCCTGGAAGACTGGCAACTAGATTTTACACAAATGCCTTTCCCAGCAGTTTAAGTTCCTACTGGTGTTAGTAGATACCTCCACAGGATGGATAGTAGCTTTCTCAACTTAGACTAAGAAGGCCACTAGGGTAGCCAACAAGCTATTATACAAAATTATTCCCAGATTTGGGATTCCATTCTCCCTTCAGAGAGACAATGGCCCTGCTTTCATGGCCGCCAGTGTCCAAAATGTGTCTAAAGCTCTGGGAATTAAATATCACTTACATTGTTTCTGGTGACTCCAGTCTTCTGGGAAAGTAGAATATGCCAACAAATTCTTAAAATCAGCCATAAGGAAAATCACCCAAGAGACAGCCATTAAATGGCCAGAAGTGCTCCCAATAATTTCCTAAGAACTAGGGTAGTGCCTTAGTTATTATCAGAGTTTGGACCATTCAAGGCACTGTACTAGCACCCCTTCACTCAATCAGAGATTATCCTTGACTCAGAGACCCTAACCCTACATTCATATGCAAGCTCATTAAGTCAATTCCAACAGGCCTTGTGGAAATATGGACTGTCATGGGTCCCTGAAATGAGCCCTATTAACCTTTTATATCCACCAGGAACCCAGGTCCTAATCAAAGTATGGAAGGATGGCTCTCTAGCCTCCCTATTACAATGAACCTGGAAAAGATCTTATCCAGTACTCTTATCTTCTTCTACTTCCATTAAGGTGCCTGGGATCTCTAGCTGGATTCATCACTCATGGGTCAAGTTGTGCAGCCCGTATGAACCTAAGGAAAAATAAGCATTTTATACCTGTGAACTGGTGGAAGATAAATATTCTTTTCAGAAGGAACCAATCATAGATAAGTGCATGTTTTACTTTGCCCCTTGACTCACTATTGAATCCAACATGTTACCATGATTCACTTTTCCTCTTTTTTTCAAAAACCTAACTGACTCTTCACCAATCATAATTCCCAAGCAAAAGCTACGGACCAAAAATTCTCTAATACAAATAACCCAAGCTCTCATAATGGGGGAATTAAAGACTGATGGGAATACCATAAACACCCTCGAGAAGGCAGTAAATCACTACCCTCCACATATTTTGAATCTTGGCCATCAAAGGACTCCTTGCACAGTTGTCTAATTTTCCCCCATTTGCTACCTACCATTGCCACTCCATTTACTCTTGTAAACCCTACCAATCACCTCCCTGCCTCTCTTGTATACTGCTACCCTCAAGCGTAAACCCTTCAACTCTAATGGTATCATATTTAAGAACTGTACCAGAGGAGCCTCCTGACTAGGACTTAATAAAAGAGACCTTAGCCTGAGGGATTAGGGCCTCAGTCAATGCTGACTCTAGCCCACTCCTGCAAGCTCTGGAAGCTAGATTTTAAATCCTGGGGGCCTGCAAACTTCATATCTTGTGATAAATCCAAGCCCTATGGGGGCAATAATTTTGCTACTATCTGTGCCCCTAAAGGTATGGTCTTATGTGGCTCTATAACTGCTCCCCACTGAGACCAGTCAGTTTGTGCTAATGCCACACATACTATGGCCACTCAATGTCTTAGCCCCTATATGGAATGTGCTCCCTGTGATACATGACACCTGATCTGAAAATATGCAATGAAACAGCCCTTCCTGCAAACACAGAAGCATCCTAAATAATGTTTTTATTTAGGGGAGGAAGATTTTTGCTATATTGTCCTGTGGGAAGCACTTATTGAACATGAAACTATACTCTCCAATCTTACAGAAGAATTAGAAAAACTAACTAACAAAATGGGGGGAGCTCTGTGAGAAATCTGACAATCTCTAGATTCATTAGCCAATGTAGACATAGACAACCAAATTGTCTTAGACTACATATTGACCTCAGAAGGAGTATGTGCAATTCTTAATACTACCTGTGGTACCTACATTAATAACTCAGCAAAAGTAGAAACTAGGGTCTCTGAAATTCTCCACATGATGCCACATGGCTAAAAGAACTTAGAAATTATCAGGGATGAAAGGTATCAATCTCATCTTGAGGAACATTGTTATGGTTGCTCTTGTCCCCATTAATAATACCCCTTGTTATTGTCATCAGTCTGCTCCTGTTTGGCCCATGGATTTCTAACACACTATTAAGGATTATCTCTTATAGACTCCATTCCATCCACCTTCAGATGGTCCTTCAGGAGGGATACCAGCCACTCTGCTCCACCAGTACATTACAGTATGTGGGATCCCTGGACTGGCCAGAACCTCCCCTTGGGCAAGATCTTCCAGACCCTGAACCCTCTGGGGCTTATACCAACCATGGTCCTCTAGAAGGACACTGGACACCTTGGGCCCAACCTGAAATTCCTGGCTCCAGCTGACAGCAAGCATTGGAACTCAGTCCCTGAGTTTTGCCCCTTACACACAAACACACACACACACACACACACACACACACACACATATACCCATGGGGCTTTCTGTGTACATTCTAGGAAAAGACTTAAGTATTAAGAGAAATAGTTATATGACTAAAATTGTCAATCAAATGACCTCACCCTGACATTCAAAGAGGAGCCTCCTGACTAGGGCTTAAAAAAGTGACCTTAGCCTAAGGGATTAGGGCCTCAGTCAATGCTCTCTCCTCTCTCAGAGTGTACTTAAATTAACTTTCACTTTGCTTTACTAATATCTTCTCTGCCTTTCAATTATTTTTCTTGGTGGGGACAAAAACCAAGGAGTAGCTACGAACCATGACACTTTCTAGAATTTCCTTTTCTTTTAACATTGCACATATGCTTTTGCATGATGTGTACTTTATTTATTAGACCACATAGCATCTTAATCATAGTTGTTTTAAATTCATTGTCTTATAATTTCAACATCTCTGCCATGTCTGGTTCAGATGTTTGTCCTCTTAAAATTATGGTCCTTATGGTCCTTTTGGTATGTCTTATCATTTTTCTTGATAATTAAACATAACATGTTGAGTAAAAGGACCTGCTATAAATAGGCCTTTAGTAATATAGTGGTGAGGTGTTAGAGGCAAGGGAAGTATTCTATAATCCTATGATTAGTGAGCATATGTCTGCATAAGTGTCAGTTTTTCTCCCCCTTTTTGTGGGACAGGATGTCTAGAGTGGGCTGGAATTTGGTATTTCCCTTCAACCATGTGGAAGGCTAGAGATGGCTGAAGTTGTTCTCCTTCAGTTGTTGAAGAGAAATAAGCTATTTCTCTTCATTCAGGTGAATTATGCTCTGATAATATCCCAGAAATTTACTCTCTGGTCAACTATTTATACCTGGGAGCAAGACTTGTCACGAACAGAGTCCTCTGGCATATTTCAAAATGATCCTTTCTTCTCCCTTTAGTGGATTTGTGAGAGCATTTTTAGTGATATTTACCATGGGAATCTGGCTGAGCTTCAGGAGGTAAATTTCATAATATTGTATAGGCTCCATTATGACTGAGTCCCCCTGCAATTTTAAACTCTCAAAATTGTCCACACTGAGCTTCCAGCAAATGGTCAGTTACAGTTCAGGTTTTCCTATCATGGCACTGGTTTTTGTGGAGGTTTCTGCTTTTGTGTCTCTTCAGTTGTAAGCTATGCCTCCTTGTATTTCTCTCTCCAATCTTGTTTCTCTCCAATCTTGGGTGCAGTGATTTGCCTCGTGTCCTCCCTTCACCTACAGGTAAAAAACTGTTGTTAATTTTTAAGTCTGTTTAGTTTTTCACTTATTATTAGTATAGACAGGTGATTTCCAAGCTGCTTACATGTGGGACCAGTGTGGGTAAAATTGCAATATTTCCAAAATCTCTCATGTAGTGTTAGTCAATCTTCATATCAATAGGTGTTTCTAAGAGGTGGAGAGAAGTAGTCCATCTACATATCAGTAGGCGATTACATCATGTATCGGGGCCATATCTGGACTGAAGAGGTTGGGGTAGGTCCCGCTTTGAATTCAGATTGTGAGAGACACTGGCAAGAAGAAGTGGACAACTGCTTGTAATTTCTTGCTTGTAAGAAATAAATAAATGGGTTTCTGCCACTTTATTTCTCCCTTTGACTGATTTTGGCTTCAAAGGTAATTTACCCCGGGGATGGAAAAATATTTTTCCCACCAGAGTTATACCTGGAGGTACTCAGCAGGACAACTGAACCCAAAATCTGTCTTCATGGGTGGGACTTGTGGGCAGACTGCCACTAGGGATGGTTGGGAGATACCTGGAAACACCCCAGTGGCTGGTGGGAATACACATTGGTCGCTGTACTGAGGGGTGATGACTCACCCTTACCTCCGGCAAAGGTAGAGGGTGTGGCTTCTCCTAGGAACCCCCTACTCATGGGGTCTCCACTTGGGGAGCCCATAGTGGGGAACTGGTCTAGGGTAAAGTATCTCCTAGATGGGTGGGCCCATTCCCAGAATTGGGAAATGGTGGAGACACCAGAAGCTGTGGATTTAGCCCCCCTTGAGATAGAAGACTGCTTACAGGCCCTGAGGGCCATGTATCAGCCAGGATTGTGGGATGTTTGTTTCTCAAGATAGTGGAAAGGGTTATTGAGGAGAGAGATACACTTCAGCAGTAGAAAAAAACATGTCAGCATCAATTAGAGGAACTGGGCAATGACCTATCAGATGCCCTGAAGAAAAAGAGACAGTTATTGAGAAGACAGGTCACACTTCTGGAAGATAAGTTAGCAGCGAGGAAGGAGGCAGCAGAAGAATCCATGTTGCAGGAGGCCATGGGGGAGGGTGAGGAAAGAGCAGTGCCTTCAGGCCCAGAGATGGTAGAGGAGATACCAGGGGAGAATGAGGGGATGGGGTCAAGGGCCAAACTGTTGCTGAGGCCAACACCTGAGGTATAATCTTCTCTAATATTAGAAGCCCACCTAGGTGTCAATAAGAAAATAAAAATGCAACAACCATGGGCTCCTCAGGGAGAGGAGCTGTCCCCTCCCCAGGTTGTGGAGCACTCCTTGATCCACCCCTATACCCAGGATGAGCTGGTGGACATGAGCATCTGGCTTCAGCAGAAGCCATTGGAACTTTTGCCTACATGGTTTTTGTGCCTTTAGGATATGGGGGTGGAAAACGTTATTATGTCGAGCTCTGAAATGGGTAAACTGGCTTCCCTGATGACTCACCCTTCCCTCCAGCAGTGGTTGCAAAGTGCCTGTCAGAACTCAGGGAATCAGGTGCTTTTGTGTTGGCTGACAACAGCTATCAGGGCAGTTTGGCCTTATGAGGGTGATTTGCCATACTTACCCACTAGCTAAAAATGCATACAGAGCTCCAGCAGGTGTTATGGGAGTTGGGCATGAAAAATATCATCTATAATATGACCTCCAGGGCCCCAGTGAGGATATGTTAACCACAGGAATGAGAATTCTGGTGTTCCATAGAACTCCCCCATCTCTTTTGGGGTCCCTAGTGATTATTCTTGCTGCCCACATAGGACAACCCATAACAGAGGCTACTCATCCTTTAGTAGATCTGGGGGAGGTGGAAACAATAAGAGCATGGAAGGAATTATAGCCTACAACTGAAAGAAGAGCAGGAAAGGGCCCCATAAAGGTCTCAAGGACCCAGATGTGGGTTGATTTGATAAAGGCCAGGGTAATGAAAGAAAAACCTGATGGGCAGCCCAATAGGATCTTGTTGGAAATGTGGCACCAATTAAAGCCAGAGCAGCAGTTCCAGCCACTGAGGTCCAGGACATGGAAGCCAGATGCAAAGCCCCATATCTGGCCTGTGTCCCTGCAAGACTTGGTGGGGGACAGTACTCAGCCTCTGACTGGGTCCTCCCACCCATAGGAGGTAAACTGGGTGTTGTGGTTAGACTGAAGGGGGGTTCAAGGCCCCCACATTGGTCATGGCAGGGACCAGAGGCTACATGTAGAATTAGCATTTAATTTTTCCCACATGAAGGTACAATGTGTTCTAGCACTGGTGGACATGGGAGCTGAATGTACTCTGATGTACTGCAACCCTGAGCATTTTCCTGGAACCTCTGCTGTGATAGATGGCTATGGGGATAAGGTGATTAGACTGAGGAAAGCCCAAATCTCATCAGGGATAGGGTGTTCACCGCCAAAGGAATATACTGTGTACATTTTTCCAATACCTGACTATATTTAAGGAGTTGATATCCTGGAGGGCCTGTGGTTACAGACCACTGCAGATGAATTCAGTCTAAGGGTACATGTAGTAAAGGCAGTTCTGAGGGGACATGCTAAGCACATGCCTAAAGCTCTGCCTGTACCTCAGTGGGTGACATATACTATGTTTAGTTTTTTAAGAAATCACCAAACCGTCTTGCAAAGTGGCTATACCATCTTGCATTGTAATGAGTAATGAATGAGAATTTGTTATTCTACATTCTCCCAGCATTTGGTATTGTTAGTATTTTGGCATTAACATTCTTCATAGGTGTGTATGGTATCTCTTTGTTTTAGTTTGCATTTAACTTTTGACATACAATGTTTAGAACATTTTCATATGCTCATTTTGCATCTGTGTATCTTCTCTGGTGAAATATCCATTAAGGTCTTTGGCCAATTTTTAAATAAGGTGCTTGTTTTCTTATTGTTGAGTTTTAAGGATTCTTTGAATATTTTGGACAACAGTCCATTATCAGATATGTGGTTGGCTTTTTATTCTCTTGACTTTGTGCTTCACAGAAAATAAATGTTTAGTTTTAGTGAATGTAACTCCAGGGGAAAATATTTTCCCAGCCTGGGGCAAACTACCTGTGAACTGAAATCATCCAAATGGAGAAAAAAACTGGGAGAAACCCATTTATTGCTTACAAGAAGTCATCCACTTATGCTCACCCATGTCTTTCCCAAACCAGCACTCCACCCAACTCTCCAGTCCAGATATGCCCTTGCTTCCTTGTAATTACCTATTGATATGGATATAGACTAATTCTTTCCATCCCTTGGAAACACCTATTGATATGAAGATACACTAAGGCTAGTAAAGAGATTCTGGAAATATTGCAATTTCACCCATAGCCCACCCTCCAGAAATCTTGCCTCACAATCTACTCATTTCCCACCTTCTGCAATAGCCCCTGTATGAGAAAACTGGAGCATTATAACCAGACTACTAACATACAATAGCAATAGCAATAAACTCATGATAGTCCTCAAGCTGGAGGATTCAGCTAGGTTCAAAGTCCTATCTAAAGTCCATAGCTTACTCATTCCACAGGCAATTAGTATCTGAATAGGTAGGGAGTTCAGAGCAATCATCAAGTGGCAGCTGTGTCAGGGAGTGGATCCAGGCCACAAGGGCTGTAGAAGAAAATAAGCTTAAGGGCAGTAAGATACATATTTTAATGACACTAGCATAGGCAAATCTTGTGCATCAGATAGGATGCATGCAACAGTCATCCTGCAACAGGAGAGTGACAGGAATGGGGTCTCATCCTGGTCTAGTATACCAGGCCTTCACCTCCTTCCCTGTGGAGTTACAGAAGGGTCAATATATAGGGTTATGGGAGGTACATGCACTGGCTATAAAGATAAAACAACTTCCCCATAAGATGCTCTTACCTCTCAGATGTTTTGGGTACACTGCTGTGATCTTTGGGGGCCAATCTGCTGTTTCTCCAGGAACACACAGGAGGTCAACTTCCAGGCATTTTTCCTAAGGTACCAGAAGGGGCAGCCATTGCTGGCCTATGTGCCAAATGTCCAGGGGCAAGTCCATTCAACAGGGTGTCCAGGGTTTAACACAGTTAGGACTGGCAGAAGGATGTTGCTCTGCAGGCCATAACCTGGCTTCAGTAACTCCTCTTTCATTAGCACATACAGTTGTATAGGAGAGGCAGCAATGTATGTTAGCATGTCCATAGGACTTAAGGCTCCTTTTCAGGACTTCTAATTCAAATGCCGTGGCACTGTCCATAAATAAACTGACCAGCCCCATAGACTATTGGTGTCCAATTTCAGGAAAGATTTTAACAAACCATTGTACCTCTCTGTCATATGTGTACTGGTAGGGTTATATGGTACACGAAACCTCCACTTTATTCTTAATTGCTGCACTGTAACTCCTGTGGGAAATCCTGGAGCAAAATACTTTTGAAACCAAAATCAGTCAAAGGGAGACATCAATTTGGGGAACCCATTTATTTCTTAGTCATCCACTTCTGCTTTTCCATGTCTCTCATGACTCAGTTGCAGAAGAAAGGACCCCACCCAACCTCTCTGGTTCAGCAATGCCCTCACTCACCCTTGTAATTACCTATTGATGTGGAGATGGACTACATATCCCCACATCTAGGAAACACCTATTGATATGGAGATGCACTAAGGTCAGGCAAGAGTTTCTGGAAATATTGTAATTTTACCCACAGCCAACCCTCCAGAAATATTGCTTCACAATCTATACATTTTCCATCTTCTGCAATGGCCCCTGTACAAGAAAACTGGAGCATTGTAACCTGACTAAAAACATACAATAGCAGCCCCAATAAAATCATGATAATCCTCAAGCTGGAGGATTCAGCTAGGTTTAAAGTCCTAGGCAGATTAAGTCCATAGCTCTTCCATTCCACAGAAAGTCAGTAGCTGAACAGGAAGGGAGTTCAGATCAATCATCATGTTACAGCTGCAGCCAGGGAATGGGTCCAGACCTCGGGAGCTGTAGAAAAAAATGACCTTAAGGGTGATATGATACATATTTTAATGACATGACCATAGACAAATCTTGTCCATCAGGTAGGATGCATGAAAGAAGGTGGTCCTCCGATAGTACAACAGCAGGAATGGAATCTCATCCTGGTCTAGTATACCAGAATTTCAACCCCCTCCTTCTGGGAGTCACAGATGGGTCAATATATAGGGCTCCAGTTGTGATGCTGGGATTCTTGTTTGTGGAGTCAAAGAATGAACTTAGCAAACACTCAAGGTAGGAGTGCCAGGTAGAGGCTTTTATTTGGAGATAAAGTGAGAGGACAGAGCTCTTGGCTCATGCCAGGAGGGGACAAGAGAGCCTGTAGTTGTGCATTGTCTAGGGGTTTTACAGGAAGTTGAGGATTTTTGAGAACATGATAAAGGACTTATGCTTATGGGTGTGGACTTGTTAAGTGAACCCTGAATATTTAAAATTAACACAAGAAATTTACTGCTCCGATTTGTCTTTGAGATACTGGTGCCCTGGTCTGGGAGCATATCGAACAAGACTGCCTGCCCAGCCCCCAATGTGGGCTGAGCTATATTTTGTTTGCTAAAAATAAATTAAAAATCTTACTTCTTAACTTCCTGGGTTTTTAAAATGCAATTTTATCTTTAAGATGGAATTCTTCCCACCTTTTACTATTTTGTTTATGGCTAGGCTTGCTTGCCATTATCAACTGCCCAGATTGCAAATCATCTTCTCAGGTCTGAAGGAGGAAAAACAGCACATAGGCCTGGGCCTTTTAGCATGCTAAAGTGAATCTTACACATGATTACAAATGGTTACCATAATAAAAACCAGGGCTACTTTCCTTTATCTAGGGCATATTAACTGATCTCACTGAAGAAAGACTCTAGAGCTTAATGTTTAACATGGAGTTTTGGTAGGGGGTTTCCTCGCATGTTGTTACACTTCTCTGACTGTAATTATCTTGCCTTGCTTTTCTTGGAGGCCCTCAACCTACTCTGTAAACCCATGGTCCCTGTCTCAGATGGAATATGTACTGGCCATAAAGATAAAATAAAATTTCCCCATAAGATGCCCTTACTACCCAGATGTTTGGGGTATGCTACTGTGATTTTTGGGGGTTCTCATTCAAACACCAAGGCACTGTCCATAAATGAACTCACCAGCCCCAAAGACTATTGGTGTCCGACTTCAGGCCAGATTTCAACAAACCATTTTACCTCTCTATCATGCCTGACCCAGTAGAGTTATGTGGTACCTGAAACTTCTACTTTATTCCTAATTGCTGCACCCATTCTTGTAATGCATGTACAGTAAAGTGGGTGCCTTGATAACTCTCAATCACCTGCGGCCAGCCAAAGGCTGCAAAGATACACCCCAGCCCTTCTTGCTGATTTGCTGATCTGTATGACATGCAGAAAAAGCATCCAATAGGCCAGTAGCTATGTCCACACAAGTCATGGCCTACCAATATCCTTCTGATATGGGAGAGGCCCAATATAGTCTATCTGCCACCTGACAAGGTATCAACTCCTTTCCTATTGTCCCATATTGTTGCACTACTCAGTATAAGTCTCTCTTAGTGCATACCAGGCACTCCTTCCATGCTCTGCTAACTTCTTAAAAGGCCAATGGTAAGCCCCATTGATGGGCTACAGCCCACACTGTCTTTTGCCCCTGTACAACAAATGCTGATGTAATCATTGGGCTACATCAAAGGCAGGCTTTCCTTCTAGCCAATACACCTGGGCCAATGTGTCTGCTTCATCATTCCCTGGGGCTGCCAAAGACAAATGACCAGTTACATTTTATACAGCAACATTCTTAGTCTGACTAGAGGCCCATAAGCCTTGTTACAAAACTAGAACCCAAAGAGGCCAGTGACCGACTATTCAGCTAACATGGTCCCATGTCAACAGGCACAAGGTCAAGCCCCAATAGATGGCTCAGATCTCAGTGCAGACAAATACAGGGGAGGGCTCCTGGTAATCATGAGCTATACTGCTTGTAACACTGCCCATTGGCTAGTATTCCCTGCTCCATCCTCCATCCATATTATCTCAGTCTTAGGATGGAAAGCCACAGCCCTCCACTTCAGGAGCTGCCCATGACTAGAGACATCTGTATACCAAGCATCTTCAGGTATAGGGGCTTTTCCCTCCTGATAAGGACTCTCAGCTACCAATGGCTCAAAAACAAGTTCTTCCTGCTTTCCACTGGTATATGTCACTGGTCTCAGTAAGCATTGGAGTTCTCCACTCAAGGGACTAGTATAGAGGGCACTACACTGCTGTAAATATGCACCCCATTTGGCTAGTAAAGCCATCTGTGCCATGCCGCTCTGTGGCCTTTGTGTCCAGTCTTGCACCTACCCCACAGTGGGATAGGTAGTTATTATCTTCATCGGAGCTGTTCTGGTGATGGGCTCCATAGTTATCAAGGCACCAGTAGCTTCTCTATCAATGTGTACTGTACCTCTGCTCCTTTCCATAGTTGTGACCAGAATTGAATAGGTTGGTGGGTCCATTTAAGCCACTGCCAAAGGTCCCATCCATAACCACCTTTGGTTATGTTAACATCTAGCTCACAGGGCCTTGATGAATCCCTTACACTCAAGGCCTGTACAGCCTTGACTTCTCGCTTAACAGCAATAAAAGCAGCTGCACATGTCTCATCCCAGTCCCTTCTGTTACCCTTTCATACCAACTGGTATAAGGGCTTCAGAATTTGTGCCAAGTGTGGGATAAACTCTCTCCAGTAGCCCAAGAGACCCAAAGACTCTTGTAAGACAGCCACAGTAGTAGGGGTAGGGAAACCCTGGACCTTGTCTATGAGTGTTTCAGGAATAAGTTTAGTTTTACCCGACCAGTAAACCACCAAGAACTTCACAGACAAACCAGGTCCCTGAACCTTGGTGCTGTTCACAGCCCATCCTTTCTCCTATAGATGTTGCAGCAGTCTAGGAACTGCCCCTTCTAAATCTTCAAGAGAATCAGACATCAGTATAATATCATCAATGTAGTGATACAGCTGCACCATTTGCTGTTTCTTCCATGTGGCCAAGTCCTGGGCTACAAGTCCATGAAAAATGGTGCGACTGTGGATGTATCCCCGTGGAAGCACAGTGAATGTCTACTGCTGACCTTCCCACAAGAAGGCAAACTCTCTGACTTTTCTGTGCTATGTAAATAGAGAAGACAACATTAGTAAGGTCTACAACATAATTATTTGTCCCTATTTCATGACTGAGTGTGGCCATAAGGGCTGCTGTAGAGGGGACAGCAGCATGCAAAGGGGGTGTGACTTTATTCATTTCCCTGTAATCCATGAACATATGCCAGGAGATGTCTGGCTTTTTTACTGGCCACACTGGGGAATTGAAAGGGCTATGAGTGGGCTTTATGATGCCCACCTTTTCCAACTTCTGTAGAGTTTCTCCAATTTCCTTGTGCCCCCCAGGTAATTTACACTGCTTAGTATTTCTCACCCACTGATGTACATGAAGAGCTACAGGCAGGTGCTTAGCATCTTCTCTCAGAACTACCTTTACAACACATATCCTCACTCTGAACTCACCTGCAGTGGTCTGTAACCACAGGGCCTACAGGATATCCACCCCCAAATTATATTTAGGGATGGGAGAAATATACACAGTATACTCCAGTGGGGGTAAATGCCCTATCATCAGTGGATTTGGGGCTTTCTCCACTGTAATTGCCTTACCCCCATTGCAATCTATCACAGCAGGTGTCCCAGAAAAATGCTCAGGGTTGCCATACATCAGAGAACATTCATCTCCTGTATCCTCTGGTGCCAGGACACATTTTAAATTCACAGGGGACCAATGAATTGCTAATTCTACATGTGGCCTTAGGTCCCCACCATGTCTGCCATGTTTGGGGTCTTGATACCCCACCAGTTAGAACAAATACCTAATTGTCATCCTGTGGGGGTGAGTGTCAAGGCAGATTCTGAGTACTGTCCCCAGGATGTTTGGAAGGGACACAGGCTGGACATGGGGCTTTGCCTCTGACTTCCATGTTCTGGACCTCATTGGCTAGAACAGCTGCTCTGGCTTTAATTGGTGCCATAGTTTTAACAAGATCCTATTGGGCTGCCCATCAGGTTTTTCTTTTACTACCACTGCCTTCATCAGATCAACCCACATCTGTGTCCTCGAGACCTTCACGGGGCCCTTTCCACCTCTCCTTTCAGTTATAGCCCATACTTCCTTCCAAGCTTTTATTGTTTCAACCTCCCCCAGATGTCCTAAAGTGCAAGTAGCGTCACTTATAGTTTCTCTATGTGGAGGGGCAAGAATAGTCTCTAGGGACACAAAGAGAGATTCATGGAGCACCATATCTGAGCAACACCTCATTGGGACCCTGGGAGTCCATATTACAGATGATATTTTTCATGCCCAACTATCATAACACCTTTTGGAGCTCTGCATACATTTTCTAGCTACTGGGTAAGTATGGTAAATCACCCTGATTAGGCCAAACTGCCCTGATGGCTGCTGTCAGAAAATCCAGAAGCACCTGATTCCCTGAGGTGTGACAGGCACTTTGAAACCACTGCTGGAAGGAAGGGTGAGTCATCAGAGAAGCTAGTCTTCCCATTCAGGACTCAACATAAGAATGTTTCCCGCCCCCATATCCCAGAGACACAAAAGCCATGTACACAGTGGTTCCAATGGCTTCTGCCAAAAGTGGATGCTCATGTACACCAGCTCATTCTGGGTATAGGGGTGGAGCATGGAGTGATTCACTACCTGGGGAGGGTGTGTCTCTTCCCCCTGAGGAACCAGCCATTGTTGTATATTTATTTTCTTAATTACAACCAACTGGGCCTTGAATATGAATATGGGAGAGTCTGCTGACTCAGGTGGTGGCCTCGGCAACAGATTGGCCCTCGACCCCACCCCCTCATCCTCTCCCGGCATCTCCTCTACTATCTCTGGGGCTGAAGGCACTGCTGTTTCCTCCTCTTCCCCATGGCCTCCTGCAACATGGATTCTCCCGCTGCCTCCTCCCTTGCTGCTGCTAATGTATATTTTAGGAACATGACCTGTCATCTCAATAACTGTCTCTCTTTCTTAAGGGCATCGTTTAGGTCATTGCAAAGATCCTCCAAGCGATGCCGAAGTGTCTCTTTCTCTTGCCAAAATCTTTCTCTTTCCTCACTAACCCTCCCTTTCTCCTCAGTAACACTTTCCACTATCTCAAGGAAAATATATCCCACAATCCTAGCTGCTACACTGCCACTCATGGCCACAAAGCAGTCTTTCTATCTCATGGAGGGCTAATTCCACAGCTTCTGGTATCTCTACCCTTCCCTAGTTCTGGGGAAGGCCCCACCCCTCTAGGAGGTGCTTTACCCTAGACTAATTCCCCACTAGGGCCTCCCTTATTGGATGCCCCACAGATAGGGGGCTCCTGAGTGATGCTGCACCTTCTATCACTGAAGCCACTGGGGCCTCCCCACCATCCACAGGTGATGTTCCAGGCATCTGACCCCAATCTCTAGGGGCAGCCTGCCCAAAGGTCATACCATGTTGTCAGATTTTGTGTTGAGAGATCCTGCCAACTATCCCAGATGTAACTCTGGGGGGAAAGTCCCTGGGCAAATACCTTTGAAACCAAAATTAGTCAAAGGGAGAAATGAAATGGGAGAAACCAGTTTTTCCCTTACAACTTCTGCTTGCTCATGTCTCTTACAACCTGGCTGCTGAAGAAAGGTCCTCACTCAACCTTTCCAATCCAGGTATGCCCTTGTTCACCCTTGTAATTACCTATTGATGTGGAGATGGACTACTTCTCTCCAGCCCTTGAAAACACCTATTGATATGGAGATGCACTAAGGCCAGGTGAGAGATTCTGGAAATATTGCAATTTTACCCACAACCTGCTGTCAGCCTCCACATCCACCATCTCACTGGCAGAACCAAGAATAACCCTTTTGTTAGTGGGTTAGCACATTTCCTTTTTATTGATAAAGAAGCCACTTACTCTACCCTTGAGTTTTCAGCACCTCTTTTCAACTCATTCATCTCTGTTGTTGGGGTCAAAAGTGTCCCTTCACACCTGTTGGCTACTCCCCTATTACTCTGCCAGTTAGAAAGACACCCCTTCTCACATGCCTCCTTAATTTTACAGTGTTGCAAACCCATCATGTGATTTAAAAAAACAGAAGGCGCTTAACCACTCATTCAAGACCTTGGGCTTATTAACAAAGACATTACCGGACTCCATCCTTTAGTTTCCAACCCCAACACCACCTTCTCAAATTTCTCTATCACTGCATGCCTACCCAAAGATTCCCACCTTTACTTTCTTTGTAATACTACTGCCTTCACTGCCTGCCCCCTGACTGGACTGGCTAATGTGGTCTAGTTTTAATTCTTCCAGCTGTTTCTTTGCATTGCAGACCCATCCCTGTGCCATTTCTAATTTCCTCCCCACTCATATATAAGCATAGATGAGAACTTACTTCCACTCTTTTAATCATTGCAACAGCAGTACCTCTTACCATCAGCCTTAGTGCCATCGTTCACTCCTCCCTGACCACTCCCCAGGTCTCAATAGACCTGGCTGACCACATTTTTGCCCTTGTAAGTATAGCATTTTAGAAGAGCCAAATGAGCTGAAAGAAAAGAGAATCAACTGAGGTTGGGACTGGAACATTTTTAAACACTCATTTCTACCCCTTATAAAATAGATACTGCCTTTCATGGGACCTGTTACAGCTCTCCTGCTCATGTGTACTTTTGCTCCCTGCCTCCTGAAGTTTATAGCCTCTCAAGTCAGCAAATGGAAAGTCTTGCAGACAATATAGCCAGATGGCAATCACTTTAATGGCCTATTTCTCTGTAGCCTCCCCCACAATTAACAGGGACATCTCTATACCCTAACTCAGCTTGAAGAAGTTACAAAAGAGAAATTGCAGGCCTGGAGAGGAGCTGAAAAACATCCTGCCCCGACCCTGGAACTCCATGGGGCTAATGTCCCACTAACCAAGAGACAGAAATTCTCACATCTGCATCCTGCCCAGATCCTTGGGAACATCTACTTGGCTAAAGACTGATTACTGTAAAACCCTAAAACTTTTTCCTCTTGGTACTGTAGTCTCTCTGACTCAATCCAAGATGAAAACTTCATAGAGCTACTGTGCAATATAGTGCCTGTAATTAACAATACAATGTTGTGTGCTTAAAAACTTAAAAGAGTAGCTCTTATGCTAATTCTTCTTACCACACATACCCACACAAAGCAAGGGGACACAAGAAATCTTTTGGATGTGATAGATATGTTTACTGCCTTGATTGTGGTGATGGTATCACAAGGGTATGCATATGTTCAAACTCATCAAAATGTGTAAAATAACTATGTGCAATGTTTTGTATATTAAGTATACCTTAATAAAATGGAGAAAAGAAAAAAACACAGGAGAAAATCTTTGAGACCTATGGCTATGCAAAGAGTTTTTAGGCTTGAAATTAAAAGCATAATCCATAAAAGTAAAAATTGAGACACAGAACCAACATCCAATATATATAAATAACTCTCAAAACTTCATAGTTAAGTAAACAAGCCAATTAGAACATGGGCAAAAGACACAAACAGACATTTCACCAAAAAAGATGTACAGATGGTAAATAAGCACATGAAAAGTTGTTCACAATCATTAAGTGTTAAGGAACTGCAAACTAAAACCACAATGACATACCACTACAAACATCTGAATTGACTACACTAAAAATCAGTGACAACACCAAATACTGGTGATGATATGGAGAAACCAGATCATTATGCATTACTTGGAGGAATATAAAATGGTAAAGACAGTTTGTGTTTCTTTAAAAGTATGCAACCTACCATACAACTCAACAACATACTCCTGAGCATTTATTCCAGAGAATTGAAGACTAATGTTCACATAAATATTGAACATGAATGTTTACAGCAGCCTTATGCATAAGAGTTCAACACTGGAAACAATCCAGATATTTTTCAATGGATAAAATGTTTTTAAAAATTCTACGAAACTGTGATACATCCATTTCACACTTTTATGGACTTAAGTATGTCTCTACAAAACTTCATACATTAAAATTTTAACCCCCCAGGACTTCAGAATGAGATTGTATTTAGATAGAGTTTTCTTAGATATGATAAGTTCAAATGAGGTCTTTGCTATAGGCTGCAATCCAAAATAACTGATGTTCTAATAAGAAGAGGAAATTTGGACAAAGATATGTAGTTATAACACAATGTGAAGATACAAGGAGAAGATGGTCCTTTATCAGCCAGGGAAAGAGGCCTGGAACAGATCATTCCCTCATAATTCCCAGAAGAAATCAACCTTGATCTCATACTTCTAGCCTCCAGAAATATGAGAAAATTAATTTCTGTCATTTAACTCATCCAGTCCTTGGTACTTTGTTATGGTATCCCTAGCAAACTAATACAGACTTGTATTACATGATAGTTTGTTTTGAGTATCAACTTGGCTAGCCACAGCCCCCAGATATTTGGTCACACACCAGTCTAAATGTTGCTGTGAAGGTACTTTTTACATGAGGTTAACATTTAACTCAGTAGATTGAGTAAAGCATAATGTGAGTAAGCTTCATTCAATCTGTTGAAGGCCTCAAGACAAAAAAAAGACTGAGCTTCCACAAGAGGCAGTCTGCCTCCAGAATGCCTTCAGACTTGAGCTACATAAACTCTTCTCTGGGTCTCCAAACTAATAGATTACCCAGCAGACTTTGGATTTGCCAGCCTCCACAATTTTGTGAGCCTTAAAATGAATCTTTCTCTGCACACAAACATCCTATCAGTTTTGTTTCTCTGGGTAACTCTGACTAGTACACATATTATATTACTGAGTTATAAAAATGAATGATCTATTGCAACAGCCTGGATGAATCACCAGAGAATTATACTGAGTGAAAAAAAAAAGCCAAATCCAAAAGTTACACACTGTATAATTCTATTAATATAACATTCTTGAAAAGACCATGTATGGCAATGGATAACGTATTAGTGGCTGGCAGAGCTTAAGAAGAGGTTGTAGTCAGAAGGAAAGTATATGTAGCTGTAAAAACTAGCACAGGGATCCTTGTAGTAATGGGAATGTTCTGTACCTTGACTATATTAATATTCTGGTTATATAATTATACTATAGATTTGCAAAATTATACCACTGGGAAAAAATGGGGATGGTATCTATCTGTTTTTATTTAAAACTGAATTGAGCCTACAATTATCTTAAACTGTTAACTGTAATTTAAAAATCCATTTTGTTTCTATACAACAGCGATTAAAAACTCAAAAATTGAATTAGCAAAAGCATCCCATTTATAAAACATCAACAAAATAAAATGCTAAGTAATATATTTGTCAAATTTACTGAGTCTTGTACTCCAAAATTTATAAAATATTACTGAGATGAGTTGAAGATTATCTAAATACATGGAATAAAGTCCCATATTTATTCATCAAAATACTTAGTGTAGTTAAGGTAGCATTTCTCCCAAAGTGATCTACAGATTCAATGTAATCTCATATAAAATCCAAGGTGCTAGCTTTTCCTGTAGAAATTGATAAGCTGATCTTAAGATTTATGTGGAAAGGCAAGGAATTTAGAATAGTCAGGACAATCTTGAAAAAGAAAGTGAAGGACTAATTTCCCATTTTCAAATCTTACTATAAATCTTCAGTAATCAAGCCAGTGTGTTAATGGCATAAAGACAGATAGACCAATGAAATACAATTGAGAATCTAGAAATGAGGCCATATATATTTGGTCAATTGATTTTCATCAAGGGTCCTGCATTCATTCAGGGGGGGAAAGAATGGTCTTTTCAAGAAATGGTGCTATGACAACTGGACGGCCACATGCAAAAGAATGATGTTGGATCCTACCTTGCACTATATAAACAAGTTTAAAAGTGTATCATAGATCCAAGTGAAGAACTAGAAATACAATACTCTCAGAAATAAACATAACAGTAAGTCCTGATGACCTTGGGTTAGGAAATGGTTTCTTAGATACAACTCAAAAGCACAAGCAGCCATCACCATAATAAAAGAAAAATTAAACCTTATCAAAATAAAATATATTGCTGCCAAATGATGCATCAAAAAACTAAAAAGATAGCATGCATGTGGGAGAAAATATGCCCAAACATATATTGGATAAGGAAACTATTTCCAGAATATGAAGAAATCTTGCCATTTAATAATGTAAAGAAAACCCAAATTAAAAGTGGGCAAAGGATCTGAATAGAAATTTCTTCAAAGATGATGTAAAAATGTGAACAAGCACATTAGAAAGATCCTCAACGTCATTATCCATCAGGGAAAAGCAAATCATAATCACAATTAGATAAAACTTCACACCCAATAGAATTTTTCAAATAAAAAAGAAAGACAGTAACAGATGTTGGTGAAGCTGTGGAAGAATTGGAACCACCATTTACTGTAGGGTGAATGTAAAATGTAGCTGCATTGGAAAACATCTGGTAGCCCCTCAGAAGATTAATCATAGAGTTACCATATGATCCAGTGATTTTACTCTAAAGTATATACCTAGGAGAAATGAAAACATGTCCACTAAAACATTTGCACACAAATGTTCAAATCAGCATTATTCGTTAGTCAAAAAGGAAACAACCCAAATTCCAATTAATCGGTGAATGGTTAAACAACCCGTATGTGTGCATGCATGTGTGTACACACACACACACACACACACACACACACACACACACACACAGTAGTTATAAAAATGAACGAAGGCCATATAAAGGAATGAAGTACTGATTCTTGCTGCAACATTGAGGAACCTTGAAAACATTATACTAAGTTATGGAAGCTACATCAGTCACGATTTAGTTTATATGAAATGTACAGAATAGGTAAATCGGTAGAAATAGAAAATGGATTTGTGGTTGCTTAGAGCTGGATGGGAGGATAAGGATGACTGTTAATAGGTATAATGTTTCTTTATGGGGTGATGTAATGTTTTAAAATTAGATTGTGATTAGGGTTGTATAACTGTGAATAACAAATGTTTAGTAATATCATTGAATTGTACCCTTTTAATTGATGGACTTTACGATATTTGAATTATATCTCCCTGAAGGTTTTAAAATAAAATCAAAATTAAAAAACAACTTAAAACTAGAGAACATTTGTATATAGTTCTTTTCGTCATTATCCTTATTTCATATAATCATGATACTGCTTTCCAATGTTACGTTGATTAATTCTTTACTTCACTCACTTCATTGTGGTTATATTACTCATTGGTAACACAGTTAATTTCTTCTTTAACTGTTTGTATTCCATCTTGCATTCCCTCACATCCTGATTGATTTTAATTCTTTATCTACTTTTTGTGTTTTTGAAATGTTATCATTGCTTTGCAAGTCAATACTATATAAAAAAATTATACTCAGAGATGCATCATTAACTTCTACCTTATTCCTTCCAACTTGCTCACATTCCCTGATATTTCTATCCCATTCCCACTTAGCCCATGTTAAGTGACTCATTTCTTTAGTTTATGGCCTGTGTTTTCTATATTTCCTTTTTGTACAAGTTAACAGATGTGTATTATGCAACTTGGCATGTCACAGATACCTCAGTATGTTGCCATTTTTACTTAACAACATATTCTGGAAACTCCTCAGTCAGTGTCTGTTCATAGAGTTATTTCTCATTCTTATTTTCCAGCTGCATAGTAATCTGTTTCGAGATTTACCAAGGCTCACTCAACCACTCTTCCATGTATTTTTTCCCATATAATAGAATTACAATGTTACAAACAATAAACTTTGTGCATATGTATATTCATAACATTGGATGTATGTTTCAGGGAGAATTCTTATAACTGAAATTGCTGGCTGCAAGGGTAAGTATGTTATAGCAAGTCTGATTGCATGCCCAGGTGGGCAAGTTGCAATGGGAAAGTGCTCAAAAGACCAAAGAAAAAACCAGAGATGGCATACAAGACATGATAGTTTATTGGTGTTTACATACAGGGAGTCCAGGAGCAGCTGACTCGATGAGGCTGCACACCAGTATCATGGACAGGAAAGGAACTTATTTATGGGGTGAGGAGACAGAGACTACATGTGTGCCAAGAGTGAGGGAATAAAGACTATGTGCTTTGCTAAAAGGGATTATTCTTGTGTGACCTGGGCCCAGAGGAACAAAACTTTGGGCAGAGTGGTTTGCCTCCCAATAAGATGTTTCCAATGTTGAAGCAGACCTGGATTTGGCCAGCCCCAGGCCATCAACATACCATATACTTAGCATACCCCTCAAAGGAGGGGGCCAAGTGGACAAATGGTTATTCTGGAATAAAAGGTTACAAGCAGGTAGTGGTTGTCCCCACAGTAATCACACATAAAATTTTCTTAGTATTGACAAATTCCCCTCCTGAAATGCTGTGTTTGTTTTCTTTCCTACTAACAGCATATGAAAGGTGCTATCTTCCCAGAGCCTCAGCAGCAGAAGATGTTTTAATGATTTTAAATAGTCACCATCTGATAGGTAATACATGATATTTCAGTGTTGTTTTAATTTGTATTTCTCTAAATATGAGTGAAGTTGAACATATTTTCATATGTTTACGAGCAATTTTACATCTTTTTGGGTTAATTGTGTATTGACATTTTCCCTATTCTTCTTTCTGCTTTTTGGTTGTCTCTGAAAACTTAAAATTAATTTATGTATCATTAGCCCATGTGATCTATTTTAAATATGCTTTAAATCATCTGATTAAAACATAAATGAAAATGTTAAGTTACACAATAAATTCTTATTCTTAAAAATAGTATTTATAAGGATTAATGAGGGCATTTCATTGTTTATAGGTAGATGGACTGTGTATGATGAAAAATTTAGAATGTAAAACTATTTTTAAATCTTAGAGTGAAATGAAATAGGATTAGTTTCATAATTAACAGTTTCAGGGCGATAGGCGACTTAACCTAATTTGGTGCATCTCAATATGTTTTCAATATTAAAGTATAATTTCCGAGTAACAAATATCTTTACTTGTAAAGTTTTATGCACTCAGATTCAGATTTATGTGCTAGAATTATAGAATCATGGGGCTAAGGACCCATTAGAAATTGCATTTTATGTTTTCCCAAACCATATTTTGAACATCCTAGACAGAATTATTTTTTCCAACTTTAAACACTTATAGATGAGATAATTGCTCTTCCTTGGTAGTAGCATTTTGTGAAGTATGTCACAGTCTTCACATGCAAGATTTTGTTATAATTCAGGACAACTTCTCTGAAAAATTTGGTCAAAATATCCAATGATTCAGAAAATTGTATTCAAGTTCCATTATTTTATATAATAGTTAAGAATGTTCAGAACCTTCAAGTCTTACCTATAAGGATTATTCCCCATTGCTTTATTCATTATGGTAGCTATTTCCAGGAGAATTGTCAAATCCATAATACTTCTAAGATTCTGTACAGAATTTCACAAAACAAATAAACCCAGTCTTTCTGGAATTACTTACTTAGCATGTTATTGTAAACTCTACTAGAAGTTCTAAATGATTTTTGTGGAGGAAAAATGGGATAATAACCTTTTACATGGAGAATAGTTTGTGGAGAAGTTACAGATCAGAAACTTTGAAGGATCTAACACAATGCTAGTTGAATCTAACGGAAAATAAATTGCTTCCAAGGTCAGTACTCCTCCTTTCATTGTGAAAAAGATCCAGACCTTTCAAAGTTAAGAATTTACATTTACAAACTGTATAGTGTATCATGCTACATACTCCATATACAGGAGTGCTTTCTTTTATTTGTCCTGAAAGTTGTTTAATAAAATTTCAAGAAAATGATCCAATGTTCTGGGACATTTATATTTAGTGAATAAGTATGCATTTAGTCTATTTTGTTTCCCCCCCCCCCTTTTTTTTCAGTGAAGTCAGATTATATACAGTAAAATGCATAGATTTTATGCTCAACAAGTCTTTTTTATTGAAATATAGTTGATATACAATATTATATTGGTTTCAGGGTACAACATAGCAATTCAACAATTATATACATTATGAAATGCTCACCATAAGTATAGTTACCATCTGACACCATACAAAGATATTACAAAATTATTAATTATATTCCCTATCTGTACTTTTTGTTCCCACAGCTTCTTTATTTTATAATTGGAACATTGTATCTCATTGTTTTCTTCAACTATTTCAAACATTCTCCTTCCCTATGACAACCATCAGTTTGTTCTGTGTATTTATGAGTCTATTTCTAGTTTTTGTTATGTTTTGTTCTATTTTTTAAGTTGCATATTTAAGAGAAATTATATGATATTTGTCTTTATCTGACTTATTTCAACTATCATAATAACATCTAGGTCCATCCATGTTGTTAGAAATGACAAGATTTCATTCTTTTTTATGGTTAGGTAATATTCCATTGTATATATATATAAAATATATCTTTATTCATCTATCAGTGGACACTTAGGTTGCTTCCATATCCTGGCTATTGTGAATAATTCTGCAATAAGCATAGGGGTGCATATATGTTTTTGAGTTAGTGATTTTGTTTTCAGGTAAATACCCAGAAGTGGAATTACTTCGTTCTGTATGTTATTTCTACTTTATTTTTTTGAAGGACTTCTATAATGTTAATGTATATACCTACATTACCAATACCCTACTAAAACATTTCTTTAACTCCCCCAATTTTCCTGTGCCCCTTTCCAGGTAACTTCTTTCTTCACAAAAGCAACCACTCTTCTGATTTCTATCACGATGGATTATTTTTTCCTAGTCTTGGCTTGTTCACCATATTCACGACTCTGTGATTTTATAACCTCCAATTGAAGAAATGCTCATTCAGTATTTTCAAGAAAAACAGTATCAATACCATGTTTGTTCTTATATGTGTGCAATACACTTGATCCTTTTAGCTTCCCTGTTCCCGTGTCATGACATCATGTTTTGAATGCAGACGTACAAGTAAAACAGCATATCTTGTTGTAACTGGAAATTAATTGATATGGTAGGAGGAGGAAGCTTTATATATTTTGTAATAAAAAAACTCTGGTTCTGCTCATCATGTCTTGGCCCTATTTAGACTATAGGAACATATCTGTCCAATGTCCAATGTGATCCCTAGATCTGTATGAGTGGTGGAATTTTCCAAATTTGAAAGAGATGTATCTTTAAGCATACAAAAGAGAAACGTTATTTTAAGGGTAGGAAACTCATAATTAGGTTGGTATAAATGCACTCATTGTCTCATAAACTGGAAATTATGGGAAAATCATGAAAATTTCCTAAACACCATCAAAGAAGTTTATATCTCTTTTTTACTTAAGGTATCTGTTATACAATGGTATCAAGGCTTCACATGAACACTGTGCTTTCAACATTCACCCATACTATCAATTCCCCCCTAACACAAACCACTGCAGTCATTGTCTATCAGCATAATAATATGCTGTGGAGTCATTTATTGCCTTCCCCATGACCTACATATACGGGAATGCTAATAATAGTGCCCCTTAATCCCCTTCTTCCTCTCTCCTCACCCAAACTCCCCAGTCACTTCTTTTTGGTAACTGCTAGTCCCTTCTTAGAGTCTGTGAGTCTGCTGCTTTTTTGTTCCTTCAGTTTTGCTTTGTTATACTCCACCAACGAGATACTTCATTTGGTACTTGTCTTTCTCCACCTGGCTTATTTCACTGAGCATAATACCCTCCAGCTCTATCCATGTTGTTGCAAATGGTAGGATTTATTTGTTTTTTTATGGCTGAATAATATTCAATTGTGCATATGTACCACCACTTCTTTCTCCATTCATCTACTGATGGACATTTAGGTTGCTTCCATATCTTGGCTATTGTAAAAAGTGCTGCTATAAACATAGAGGTCCATATGTCTTTTTGAATCTAAGATCTTGTTTTCTTTGGGTAAATTCTAGGAGTGGAATTCCTGGATCAAATGCTATTTCTTTTCTTAGATTTTGGAGGAACCTCCATATTGCTTTCCACAGTGGTTGAACTAATTTACATTCCTACCAACAGCATAGGAGGGTTCCCCTTTTCCTGCATCTTCACGAACATTTGTTGTTTCTTGTCTGTTGGATGTTGGCCATCCTAACTAGTGTGAGGTGATATCACATTGTGGTTTTAATTTGCATTTCCCTGATAATTCATAATGTGGAACATATTTATATGTACCTGTTGGCCATTTGAATTAATTCTTTGGAGAAGTGTCTGTTCAGATTCTCTGCCCATTTCTTAAACAGGTTATTTGTTTTTTTGGTGTTGAGGCATCTGAGTATTTATATATTTTGGATGTTAACCCCTTATCAGATAAGTAGGTTATGAATATATTCTCCCATACTGTGAGATGCTATTTTGTTCTGCTGATGGTGTCTCTTGCTGTACAGAAGCTTTTTAGTTTGATGTAGTCCCATTTGTTCATTTTTGCTTTTGTTTTCCTTGCCTGTGGAGATGTGTCCAGGAAAATTTGCTCATGTTTATATTCAAGAGATTCTTGTCTATGTTTTCTTCTATGAGATTTATGGTTTCATGACTTACATTCAGGTCTTTGATCCATTTTCAGTTTATTTTTGTGTATGGGGTTAGATAATAATCCAGTTTCATTTTCTTACCTGTAGCTGTCCAGTTTTGCCAACACCAGTTGCTGAGAGGCTGTCTTTCCCCCATTGAATATCCATGACCTTTTCTTTGTATATTAATTGGCCATATATGTGTGGGTTTATAGCTAGGCTCTCTATTCTGATCCATTGATTTATAGGTCTGTTCTTGTGCTAGTACCAAACTGTTTTGATTACTGTGGCTTTGTAGTAGAACTTAATGTTAGGGAGCAAAATCCCCCCAGCTTTGTTCTTCCTTCTCAGGATTGCTTTGGCTATTCATGGTCTTTTTAATGTATTTTTAAATTCATTTTGCTAATATTTTGTTGAGTATTTTTGCATCTATGTTCATCAGGGATATTGGTATGTAATTTTCTTTTTTGTGGTGTCTTTTTCTGGTTTTGGTGTTAGAGTGACGGGCTTCATGGAATGACTTTAAAAGTATTCATTCCCCTTCTACTTTTTTGGAAAACTTTAAGAAGGATGGCTATTAAGTCTTCTCTAAATGTTTGATAAAATTCAGTGATGAAGCCATCTGGTCCAGGTGTTTTGTTCTTAGGTAATTTTCTGATTACCAATTCAATTGTGTTGCTGGTAATTGGTCTGTTCAGATTTTCTATTTTTTCCTGGGTCAATCTTGGAAGGATGTATTTTTCTAGAAAGTTGAACATTTCTCCTAGGTTATCCAATTTGTAAGCATATAAGTTTTCATAGTATGCCATAAAAGTTCTTTGTATTTCTGTGGTGTCTGTAGTGATTTTTCCTTTCTAATTTCTAATTCTATTTCTGTGTGTACACTCTCATTTTCTTGATAAGTAGGGCTAGGGATATATCTATTTTGTTCATTTTCTCAAAGAACCAGCTCCTGGTTTCATTTATTCTTTCTATCATTTATTCTTCTCAATTTTATTTATTTCTGCTATGATCTTTATTATGTCCCACCTTCTACTGACTTTGGGTCCCATTGTTCTTCTTTTCCTAGTTTCATTAGTTGTGGATTTATACTATTCATTTAGAATTGTTCTTCTTTCTTGAGGTAAACCTATATTGCTATATACTTTCCCCTTAGAACTGCCTTCACTGCATCCCACAGGTTTTTGGGGTGTTGAGTTGTTTTCATTTGTCTCTATATATTGCTTGATGTTTTTTTTAATTTGGTCGTTGACCCATTGATTATTTAGGAATATGTTGTCAAGCCTCCATGTGTTTGTGGGCTTTTTTGTTTTCTTTGCATAATTTATTTCTAGTTTCATACCTTTGTAATCTGAGAAGCTGGTTGGCATAATTTCAATCTTTCAGAATTTACTGAGGCTCTTTTTGTGGCCTAGTATCTCTTCTGGAAAATGTTCCATGTATACTTGAGAAGAATATGTATCCTTCTGCTTTTGGGTGGTGTGTCCTGTAGATGTCTGTTTGGTCCATCTGTTCTAATGCATTGTTCAGTGGCTCTGTCTCCTTATTTTCTGTCTGGTTGATCTGTCTTTTGGTGTGAGTGATGTGTTGAAGTCTCCTAAAATGAATTCATTACATTCTATTTCCCCCTTTAATTTGGTCAGTATTTATTTCACCTATTTAAGTGCTCCCATATTGGGTGCATCGATATTTGTAATAGTTATATCCTCTTATTGGACTGACCCCTTTATCATTATGTAATGTACTTCTTTGTTTCTTGTTACTTTGTTTGTTTTGAAATCTATTTTTTTGTGATAAAAGTACTGCTATTCCTGCTTTTTTCTCCCTATTATTTGCAAGAAATATATTTTTTCCATCCCTTCACTTTTAGTCTGTGAATGTCTTTGGATTTGAAGTGGGTCTCTTGTAGGCAGCATATAGATGGGTCTTGTTTTTTATCTATCATGTAACTGTGTCTTTTGATTGGTACATTCAGTCCATTTGCATTTAGGTTGATTATCGATAGGTATGTACTTATTGCCATTGCAGGCTTTAGATTTGTGCTTACCAAAGTTTCAAGGGCAGTTCTTTACTATCTAACAGTCTAACTTAACTCACTTATTATTCTATTTTAAACACAATATAAGTGTTCTTTTTTTTCTCCTTTCTTTTTCTTCCTCATCCACTCTTTATATATTAGGTGTCATATTTTGTACTGTATGTGTATCCCTTGACTGACTTTGTAGGTAGTTAATTTAATTTTGCATTTGCTTAGTAATTAATTGGTCTATTTCTTTTATGCTTATTTTATTTTCTCTGGTGACGGAGGTTTATCCTTAGGAGCACATCAATCTAGAGCTGTCCATTTAAGATACAGTGTAGCCATGGTTTTTGGATGGTGAATTCCCTCAAGTTTTGCTCATCTGGAAATTGTTTAATCCCTGCTTCAAATTTAAATGATAATCTGTCCAGGTAGAGTATTCTTGGTTGGAGGCCCTTCCATTTCATTTCATTAAATATATCAACTCTTCTGGCCTGTAAGGTTTCTGCTGAGAAGTCTGATGATAGCCTGATGAAGTTACCTTTATATCTGATGTTTTTTCTCACTCTGGCTGCTTTCAATACATTTTTCTTGTCCTTGATCTTTGCCATTTTAATTATCATATGCTTGGTGTTTCCCTCCTAGTGTTCCTTGTGTTCAGACATCTCTGCACTTCCATGAACTGAAAGACTACTTTTTTCCCCAAATTGGGGAAGTTTTCAGTAATTATTTCCTCAAAGAGACTTTCTATCCCTTTTTATCTCTCTTCTTCTTCTGGTACCCCTATAATGTGAATATTGTTCCATTTTCTTAGGTCATACAGTTTTCTTATTATTCTTTGATTCCTAGAAATTGCTTTTCTGTCTGTGCTTCAACTTCTTTGTTTACCTGTTATCTAATTTCTATTTCATTTATGGTCTCCTCTATCTCATCTAATCATCTCTTAAATCACTCCATTGTTTGTTTCATTCAGATACTATATTTTTCAAAGTTTCTATTTGTTTGTTGAAGTCCCCCCTGAGATCTTGAATATTTATCTGTAGCTCCATGAGGATGTTTGTGACTTTTATTTTGAAATATTTTTATCAAGAAGGTTGGTGATTTCAGTTTCACTTAGCCCTTTTTCTGGCATCTTTTCCTTTAGTTTAGTTTGGTAAAAATTCCTTCATTTTTTAGTGATTCCTATGGATTAATAACTGTGGAGGCAGTGCCCTCTCATGCCCAGAAGCTGTACTTTCTGGAGCTGCCAAGCGCCTGTAGCAATGGCAGGGTTTGCAGAAGAGTGGAATCAGTACCTGCCAGAAGAAAAGAGCTCTTCCCTGCTTTCCCAGCTACAATGCCTACTTCCACTGCCAGCTTCAGTGTGCCAAGTACACAGGGAGGAGCCTCTGTGCTATGTCCCTGTAACTGCCATAGGCAGGGCCACACTCTGGCTGGCCTGGCACAATGGCAGGGGGCAGCAGGTGTGTGGGAATGGTGACCCCTTCAGTGGAAGACCACAAGACTCTGTTGTCCTCCAGGGGTTGGAGCACCTGAAGCTCCAGAGAGTTCCCAACCTCTTGAGCTTAGTGTGTTGAGATGATTTTGTCCACCTTCCCTTTCTCATAAGCAGTGAGCTCTCTGTAATCTTTGCCCCTTTGGTGTCCCTTCACTGCTGGGATGTTTTTCAAAGTGTCCATATTTCTTTTGTCCCAGGGGGCCAGTTGTGCATACATGCTCTACACAAGTGGCTAGAATCTCAGTCTCTCCCAGTATTCTGCCTGTCTTTGCTTTCCAATCCCACTTATCTCCAGATCACCATATAATGTGGATACACGTTCTCGAAACTGATCTCCAGGGCTTGTTCTTCAGCAGTCCTGGGCTTCTACTCCCTCCTTGCTCCATTTCTCTTCCTCCTGCCTATGGGCTGGGGTTGGGGGAGGGTTTGTTTCCTACTGTATTGTGGCTTTGATACTTTACCCTTTTCTCTGAAGTCTTCTCTTTTCTCCAGAGTAGGCAGTCTGTTGTGCAGTCTTCAGATCGCTCCTGTAGGATTAATTGCATTTGCTGCATTTTGTGTTTTATGTGGTTTAGGAGGACGTTTCTTCCTCACTTCTCATGCCACCATCCTTTTCCAACTCCCCTCAGAAGTTTATATTTTTTAATTACTATTCAAAAATATCTCACAAATAAATATGCTACTCTTTGTAAACCATCAAAGACAGAATATAATAAATCCATGCAATGTCAATTAGTACATCAAATATTGCTTTGATTTGTATTGGGTAGTGCTATTGTCTGCTAAATTCATACATTTTATAAGGCTGTATCTTTGAAAATATTCAGATAGTCTCTCAAAAAAGAAAAAGCAACTCCCATGTGATTTTATCACTTAATGATTGCATCAGGATTTGTATAATCCCACTAGAGAAGACTGCTGAATATTCAATCTATATCAGTAGAGAAAGATGAATAAAATAAAATAAAATATTATGAATAGGGCAATGGTTTTATTTCTTGGCAGTTTCTAGAACAAATGGTGTTAGTCTTGAAAAACTTTGATGAAGATACAAATTTTATACTCCATTCTAAAGGGGAGGATGATGTTGCATAAAAGATGGGGTTATAGAAATATTTCTTACCTTAGAATTTGCTTAGTAAAAGGTACAGTGTAAGAAAATAAAGAGACTTTGGCTTTAGGTACTCATTAAGAAATTTATTGCCACTTGGCAAATTGTCAGTAAACTACAGTAGAAGTTGATTTCCGAAGAAGGATATCCTTTGGAAAATTTTGTTCTTTGGTGATAATATAAAAACCCAAGATTCTTGTCATTTTAGTATCCATCTTAATTCTACACCACTGTTTTTACCTCTCAACCTTCACTTGATTCATCTCTGTGACATTTCTAAAATGGCCTCATTGAAACTCATGTATATAAAATCATGATATAATAGAAAATACAAAAGCACTGCATTGCTTTTAAAGTAAAGCAGTGGCCAAAAGTTTGCTAAAAGTGACTGTAACTTGTCAGGAAATGTATTTCAATTCTGATGGATAAGGAGTATAGATAAAATATGGATAAAAACATATGTAAGTAAATTATTTAATTTTAAATATAAAAATATATAAAAGTATATTTAAGTAAATAGATGTGATTTTTTTTGTTTGAAGAGAATACATCATGGCTGAATGCTCCTATCATAAAATTACTACTAATTATTATAAAAGAAAGATATTATTTAATTTTCCACTCATCACAATACAAAGTTCTCATCATACTACCCCAGGAAATAGGGACCTACCAGCTTTTACATTTGTAGACTGTTGAAATCATTGGCAAGGAGTCTTGCAGTAGTGATATTAGTAAGTCCTCTCTGGGATAAGGTAGTTAATATTTTTTTTGATGATATACTGAGAATTTTTCCTCATTGGCTCTTATGTGTATTGTGGTTTGGTTATTATAAAATAAAGCAGATTATTGTATTAGGGTCTTTACATACAGGAAAGTAGACTTAAAATTGAATTAATGATACTAGTTTTTTTCTCTTTCCTTAACTTCTTCCTATAAAATTTACAACTTTTAATTTTTCATTAGTTTCTAAAGAAGATAATAAGCACCCATATAAACAGTAAAAAGGGAAAACATGGGATAACATCTTTTATAAGCTTCATCATTTATTGTGGTGGGCCAGGTCTTGCATTTGTTACAAAAGGTAACTCAATTAATCCTATGTGAAATAGGTTTTATGGACTTCTATGCACAAAAAAGAAAACCAAATTTAAAATAAATAGTCTGGTATAATATGACTAACACGTGGTGGTGCCAAGATCAGACCTAGGCTTTTGTGATTCAAAAGATGATTTTCTTTCTACATTTAGAGATGCTATAGTTTAAATATCAATGGAGTAAATTATTTAATTTTCTTAGGGTGCTATTCAGTGTGCTAGGGGGCACTGTGGTTGAGTGCTCTCCTTTTACTCCTTTTAAATTCTTGCATCTGCATGCTTCAGAGATTCTATTTAAAATTTACTCAAAATATTTTTTTTTGCCTCAGTAGGAATTATTTGGTGTAAAACAGGGTGTTGTTCTGTTTTCTTTCCTCTAACTATATCATCTTCTAGTATTGGCTAAGGTGTTGAAAATTGTATAAGAGCAGAGAATCCATGTTTCAGTACGAGAGTGAAACAATATAACAGACTTTATCCTAAAACCTGAGTAATTTTCCTGATTACAAATAAATGCTTTGGGAGACTTTAGAAATAATTTATGGAAGAGATGCATATGCTGAGAAGCTTTCATTCTATCTTGAAGCAAAGAAGAGAAAAAGACCTAAAATAATACGTGGACCCTAATGCTTGTTATAAACTCTTTCTTAAATAATCCTATAAAGATTTTAGTTTATTTTCTTTTTTAAAATCATAAACTGGTTTATTCTTAGGAAAGCAACCATACCTATGTCTAATTAGTACCAGAAAAAAACAGTTCAATATCAATTTTACAAAATTCAAAGTAACTGTTTAAAGTAAAAACCTGCTATTGTATAGATGATTGTAAGCAAATACATCTAGTAAGGTAAGAGTTTTGGTTTTGATGCCTTCTCATTCTAGCAGTCTTATTAAGAGTTGGTGCTACTTATAATTATGCATACTAAAGGAGTCAATTTTGGGTTGTTGTAGTGTTGTGGAATACAACTTTTCATCCTTACTTTTATATTACTTAGGTTAAGAAATATATTCTAAGTTCTTTGTTGAAGAACTTTAAGGTTTCAAGGGAGTATTTGTATTCATAAATAGAACTAAGATTGCTATCTATGTTATGATAAAGTCTCTTACAATCCCTGCTTCATCTCTCTCTAGCACTTTGTATTGAATTGTTGAAGTTATACTTCTCAGAAACATATCAGTCACTGTCCAGGGATTTCAACTTCATAAATTAAGTTAGCAGTCTGTTGTGGCTATCACAACTCATGTTGCAGAGATGCTTCATGTGTCTTATAATAGTATCTTGCTGGATTCTCAATACATATCTGATCATAACAGACTCTTTAAAATATCTCTTATTGCCTACCAATTATAATTTTTAACTTACTAATATTATCTCCTGCAACAATCCATCATACATCTTATGCTTGAGCCACACCAAATTATTCACCAACTCCAAAATACATATTCTCTGTGTCTAAAATGCCTTTTCCCAACTTCTCCATATTAAAAAAAAGTCAACTTATTTTTATTTTTGTGGCACCATCTGATTGAACTAAATTTGGCATTTCTAATTGCCCATGGGAAAAGTGACGCTTAATCAATGAAGTTATCCCAGTACATATCACAGACTTTAAAGAAATATATTTTAGTAAAAGGCAATATCATATCTCAACAGAGAACTCTTGTCATAGACATTTTCTCTAGAATATCTTAAGTCAAGACATGCCAGCCTCTATGGTGGAGAGTTTTTATATAAATACTGCTTGTAGCATCAAGGAGTTAAAATAAATAATCTTCAAAAGTTAGACAATATGGATAGACTGTATCAAATTTTATCTGATAAAATCACAAGAAGGGAGAATTAGGTTATCATGATTATATAGAAGAGAATGGAACATGGATTAATATCACAATCCATTCCTAGGTGGAAAAATCTCAGGATAAAGTTGTAATTTCCAGATCTTTGTGTATGCCTATGAGTTTACAATAGAAGTTACCCTGGGAGACTGTGCAGAAGCACCTGTTCCCTTAGAGCTTTCAAATAAACTCTCTTTAGAATAGTTTTAAATAGATAACTATTTTAAATCTCTTAAGAGCTGTACTTAGGAAGTAAGGGGGATATAATACATAAGTAGGAATATATTTTAAAAATATATTAAACAGTTCTTTTATTCATGACGGTTATTGGATACTAACAATTAAGAAATATTAAAAATTTATTGTAGTTGATGTTATAAGATCATTTACACTTTTGTCATGAAAACATGATTCTAGAAATCAATATGTAAATGTTACCTCCCTCAAAAGACAGAAGATTAATGACTGAGACTAACAGATTATCAATTTATGCCCAAAAGGAAATTTCTGTGAAAATTTGTTAAACTTAATGATTTATATATTTTGAAAAGGTGTCTTAAAACTAATTTTCTTTTTTTAAGCATTAATCATTTTATTCCAACAGGAGAGCAGTTTCCACATAATTGTTTGTGGGTATTAAGGATATGACATTCATAATTAGAAATGGCATGGCATTGAATTAGGAGGTGAATTACAAAATCTATGGCTTGATTATTATCAATAAGAATCACCTACACAAATATAGCTAATTGAAAGGACACAGCTTGATAATATGCAAAACTATGCATTATTATAGTAGGCATGACATTAACAACATTTTTAGAAGTTATCCTAATTCTTAATTGATATGGTGAGTCTACCACCATCCCCCCAAAAAGACACAATAAAGATGGATGCAGTCATATCTTGGTATGAAATTTCAGACTTCCTAGTATAGTAAATATGATTTGAATGGAAAAGTAATGGTCTTTTAAAACTGCTTTATATATATGTATATGTGTACATATATTACACACACATTTATATTTATATAATATATATGCCAGTGTCTTGCCAATGGGTTTCAGCCATGGGCAAGATTGCTATGGATTCAATGTGACCAAAGAAATTGACAGCAAAACGTTCTTGGGGTGAAAGGGTTATACCCAACTTTATTTCCAGGTGGCAGGTCAGTCACTAGAATCCCATTCACTCAGAGTGAGTCTTCATGCAGCAAGTCGGTCTCGGCCTGTGGGCCCCTCTGTCTGCACAGCTGTCTTCTGGGCCTCTGCCTCAGCACTGCCTCTGGCATTGAATTAGGAGGTGAATTCCAGCCACTCCAGCCTCTGCTCTGCTCTCCTGCAGCCTTGCAGTCATGCTCAGAGCACTGGGAAGAGATCTTTTTATGGAGTCAACAGCCATATATTGCCCAGAGGTGTGCAGTGAGCTAGTCAACCATGGCCAGGTGAGAATCTTGGCCACAGAAACTCTCATTTTATCCAAACTCCACCCCTCCAGGATTCTCTCCTCTCAGTTTCTGTGCCCTTAGTCCTCTGTAATGGTCCCTGTCCAGCCTCTCCAGCAAAAAGTCTTGCAGACACCTGGTCCACACTCATGGCTCTGTCTCTGAACTCTGCCTCTTTGGTCTTAATGGCTGGAACTGCTGCTCTGGTTTCAGCTGTTGCCATAGCTCCAATAAGATCCTATTTGGCTTCCAGTGTAATTTCCTTCCATCTACTCCTGCCCGTATCAAATCAACCCACATCTGGGTCCTTGTAACCCTCACGAGACCCCTCAAATTCCTCCTGTGAGTAACAGGTCTTCTTTCCAGGTTCTCATTGCTTCAGCTACTGTATGTGTCCCCTCGCATTTTATAATCACTGCCTCAAGGTGGGCTGCACTGTCAGGGAAGACAGCTTTCCCATCTTTGATGCTGACAGAACAATTCCATCCAACACTAAGTCCCACAGCCACTGGCCCAGCCTGAATATAGGGGCAGAGCATAGAGTGCTCTACAACCTGGGGAGGGGGCTGCTCCTCTCCTTGGGGAATTTTCAGCTGTTGGGTCTTTATTTTCTTTACAACCACTGGGTGTGCTTTTAATACAGGAGGGGCCAGTGCCTCCAGCACCACTGCTTCATCCTTCCCCAGCTCCTTCATTTCTGGGGCTGATGGCACCTTTCTCTCCACTCCCCCAAGTGTCTTCTCTGCTACAGTGCCTCACAAAAATGCCAGCTCAGTCTTCAGAAGGTCTCTTACCTTCAGCTCAATACTTCACAGCTCACATTCTCGTGCCACCTCCACCTGTACTTCCCTGAGGAGTTCATCTTTTTTCTTGATGGGCTCTTCCTCCTTCAGAACACCTGGCAGTGCTGCCATCTCAACTCCAATGCCACCTTGCTGCTGGTGCTCTCGTGCTGCCTTCTCCCACATCAGTGCCATCTCCTTCCTCAGGGAATCCACAGAAGTTTGCAGCTTGCATTGTCGTGCAGCCATTCCTTGGGTCTCCTCTGTAGACTTTTTTAGTACTGTGAGAAGCAGCCAACCCACAGTCCCTGCTGCTTCATGGGCACTCTGCTTCTCGAAGGATCTGCTTACTATAGCAAGAGCCACCCCTACTGCCTCAGCTGTCACCTCTTTTTGCCTCCATTCCTGGGATGGGTCCCAGTCCTATAGGAGGCAAGTCACCTCAGACCACATACCCATTGGGGGATGATCCACTGTCTCTCAATTCCCAGGGGCAGCATGCTGAAGCACCCCTCCCATAAGGGCAGCTTGTCTTTTTCCTTGGTCAACAGTGAATCCTGCTGAACATGCCAATTGTCTTGCCAATGGGTTTCAGCCCAGGCAAGTTCGCTATGGATTCAGTGTGTCCAAAAAATGACAGCAAAGTGTTCTTGGGGTAAAAGGGTTATACCCAAGTTTATTTCCAGGTGGCAGGTCAGTCACTAGAATCCCATTTACTCAGAGTGAGTCTGCAGGCAGCAAGCCAGTCTCAGCCTGTGGGCCCCTATGTCTGCACAGCCTTCCTCTGGGCCTCTCTGCCTGCACAGTCATCCTGCACAGCCTTCCTCTGGGCCTCTGTCCTCGGCACTGCCACCACTCCAGCCTCTGCTCTGTTCTTCTGCAGCCTTGCAGCTGTGCCACCGTGTCATGCCCAGAGCACTAGGCAGAGCTCTTTTAATAGTCAACAGCCATGTATTGCCCACAGGTGTGCAGTGAGCTAGTCAACCACGGCCAGTTGAGAATCCTGGCCACAGAAACTCTCATTTTATCCACAGCCAGTATGTGTGTATTATGTATATTATATGTACATTATATGTGTGTATTGGCAATGGTTTTCAGCCCCAGTAAGCTCACTATGGATTCAATGAGATCGGGCAATGACAATGGAACATTCTTGGGTTAAAATGGTTTATTGCCCAGCTTTATTCTCCCAGCAAGTACTAGAATTATATCTGCATCCAACAGTCTACAGGTCTGTAGTCCACCTCTGTCTCTGCCTCCACCCAGACCACTGAGCAAAGCTCTTTATATTGCTCACTATATAGCCAGTCAGTAATATCATTGCCTATGGGTATGGAAGCTTAGGAGGCCAATTACATCAAGTAGTTTAGGTTCAGGTGAGGATCATGGCCATAGAACTTAAATTTTCTCCACAATATACAATACATACATACATAAACACACACACACATGATCTCAGGTGAATTTATGGAATATAGAGGAAAACTTTAACATACAAATATTTGATATACTTTAGAAAGAGTATGCTATGTTGGAACAGAAAAATGAGAGATGGAAATTGTCTTTAACTGGAGAACTTCTCTACTTTTGGCATTTATCTCCTTTTGCCTGGACAATGCAAGAGACCTCTGACCAGTTTCTTTGAAACCAGTCTTTCCTGCAACAACTCATTGTTATGTCATTGCTACTATTTTTCCCCTAAAATATGACCATGAATATTTTTGTTATCCTTTAAAAACCTTCCAATATCCCTTACATTGTCATAGCATATGTGTTCATCTATACAGAAGTTTTTTGGTTTTTTTTTTTTTGGCTACTTGTGAGATAGAGCAGGGAAATGGGACAAGGGTCATGCCATTATAAAATCTACTTAGTCTGTAAAAAAGGCCCAGCTTATTCTTTAATTTATATGTTGTTGTTCTTCTTCCAGTCCCTTAATCAATTTAGTAACTTTGTAATCGGGACAAGAGACATACCTCCAGTTGTAAATAAACCTATGTGGGTAAAGAATGCCAATAACTGAATCAACAGAGTCACCCAAATAACCTGTACTTAAAACAAAACTTCAGTGGAATTATTAATCACCCATGTACATCATGCCTTATACCAAACCCTACCCAAAAGACCCTATAAAATCCCAAATCCTAATCCCTTGAGTATACCTCCTCTCTGAGGTCACCCTTACTCCCTTCTGAGTGTGTACTGTCTTAACAAATAAACTTTCTTGCTTCATAAGCCTATTCCATTTTGCCTCTGAACACATTTTCACAATAAAGAGAAGAACTCACCAACTTCCACCTCCAGTGACAAGTGTTTTTTTCACTACTATTTCATTCAGTGTTCTTGTCTTAAGCACAGTCCATTTCCTCTCTCCCTATTTTATTTCAGTCTCTTAGGGAAGCAGCTGTGGCAACATCTGAGTAGGGAGGGGCTTGCATGGTTCTCATGTCCTGGGTGACCCAGGTGGAGCTGTAGCCATTCAATCACATTCTTTGGAAACCTGACCAGAAAGTCTCCTTTCTCTGCTTTGGGAAGTTCTCAGAACATAAAACTCCCTCCATCCAGTCCACATCTCCCCACCATTCTGGGATGGTAGAGGCATAGTTCCCATGCTGTGCAGATTCAAGTGGACACTGGATGCCAGGTAGGCCTGGCTTTAGGGATTTGGAAAAAGACTCCTACATCAAGCTGCAGTTCAATAGACTTTCTTTTTCTCTTTGTTTTTCCTTGTTCTCTACTGTATAGCTGCTGACACTCCTACTTTCACTTTAATGAATTCCTTTCTTGCTGGCATTCATTTGACCTGATCTAGAATTCTTGATACGCAGATGCACTATGGCCAGGAGAGAGACTCTGGAAATACTGCGATTTTACCGACAAGTAGATTGTGAGTCGAGATTTCTGGAGCAGTGGCCTGTGGGTAAAATTGCAATAGTTCCAGAATCCCTGCATGGCTTTAGTGCATCACCATACAGTATGTATTTCCAGCGTGTGGAGAGGAGTAGTCCATCTCCATATGAATAGGCAATTACAAGGGCAAGCTAGAGGGCTTAGCTGGACCAGAGAGGTTGGGATGGGGGCTCTTCTTCTGCAGCCAGGTCATGAGAGACATGGGGGAGCAGAAGTGGATGACTGCTTGTAAGAAATAAACTTATTTCTCCCTTTGACTGATTTTGTTTTCAAAGGTATTTGCCTGGGATTTTCCTCCTGGAGTTACACCCATCAATGAAATTCTTCATTTCTTTTATGATGTTTTTTTCCTCCAATATTTCTTTTTGCATTTTTAAAGGATTTACATATTTCTGCTTACACTGACCATCTTTCTTGTATTTTAACTGCTTTATCCATTAGAGTCCTTAGCACATTAACCATCATTGTTTGAAATTTCCTGTCTGATTATTCCAATATCTTTTAAATGTTGGGCTTGATGCTTGCTCTGCCTTTCCAAATTGTGCCTTCTTTGTCTTTTGGTATGTGTTGTAAGTTTTGTTGATAGTTGGACATGATGTATTTGGTAAAAGGATCTGTTGTAAATATGCTTTAGTAATGTGGTGGTGAGGTGTGGGTGAAGGGAGGCTTTCTACTATCTTATGATTAGATCTCAGTCTTTTAGTGAGCTTAAGCTTCTGGGCTGTGAACTTCACAAGTGTGTCAGATTTTTCTTCCCTCTTTAGGTGGGACAGAATGGCTAGATTGGCCTGGAGCTGGTTATTTCTCTTCCCCTTTGTCAGTTAGGCTGTTATAATTACTTCCTTAGGTTAAGCTTTTGTTAACTAGTCTACCCTGAGGGAAGGCCTAGAATAATGGCATATTTCAAAGTGGTTCCTTTTCCCTTGCCAGAATCCAAAGTGGAGGTTTCTCCTGTGTTTATTGTAGAAATATGGTTGAGTTCTTAGAGGTAAATCTCACAACATTTTATGCACTCCTCCAGTGATTGGGTCCCACTAGAAATTTTATTCTCGAGTTGTCTGCACTGAGCCTTCAGCAGTTGGTCAATTGCAGCTCAGATTTTCCTGTCCAGGTACAGCTTCCCCCACAATTTTCCTCTTGGGAGTTTCTGCTCTGGTAATCTATGACTCTCTGTAGTCTGCCTGTCCAATATTGAGGACAACAGTTTTCCCTGTGTCTTTCAACCCTTACAGAGACAAGATTTGTTGATCTTTCCATCTGTTCAGCTTTTTACTTGTTGTTAGGATGGAGTGGTGACTTCTAAGCACCTTACATGTGGAACTAGAAGATAGAAGTCCCACATCTTCTTTATCAAGTCATCTGTTGAAGTACATGAGTTATTTCCATATTTTACCTAGTATGAATAATATTGCAATTAACATGGGTGTGCAGACATCTCTTCAAGATCCTAATTTTAATTCTTTTGGTTACATATCCAGAAGTGGATTGCTTGATCATACAAGAGTTCTACTTTCGCTATTTTAAGAAAGTTAGTGTTTTCCATAGATGCTACACCATTTTACATCCCCATAGTGTACAAGACTTCAAATTGCTCCACATCTTTGCTAACATTTGTTATTTTTAGTTTTTTTTTCTTCTTCTTAAGAGACATCCTAACAGTTGTGTGGTGATTATCTCATTATCGTTTCATTTGCATTTCCTTGATAGTTTATGATGTGGAGCATCTTTGCATGTACCTATTGTCTTTGATGTCTATTCAAGATTTTTGACCATTTAAAACAATTTTTATTGAAGTATAGTTGATAAACAATCTTTTATCAGTTTCAAGTACAGTGAACAGTGGTTCACTGGTTACCCAACTTAAATCCTCATCTACACTAGTGCAGTTAGTATTTGTCAACATAGGAAGATATTGCAGAATCATTGGCTATATTCTCCATGTTGTAGTACCATCCCTGTGACCAACTAATGATTGAGAATTTTTGTACCCCGTTATCTCCTCCTCCCCTGCCCACCCATCCAGCCCTTCAATGTGATAACCACCAGTCACTTCTCAGCATCTATGAGTCTACTGCTCTTTTGCTCATATTGTATTTTTTATTTTTAGATTCCAAAAATAAGTGAAATCATATGGAATTTATCTTTCTCCATGTGGTTAATTTTACTGGGAATAATACCCTCTTTGAGTCCATCCATGTTGTTGCAAATGCAGAATTCCTTTCTTTTTATGGCTGAATAATATTCCATTGTATATATGTACCACATCTTTTTTATTCATTCATCTATTGATGGTAATTTTGGTGGCTTCCATATCTTGGCTATTGTAAATAATGCAGCAGTAAACACAGGGGCACATGTATCTTTTCAAATCAGGGATTTTGTTTTCTTTGGGTAAATTCCTAGAAGTGGAGTCACTGAATCATATGGTATTTCTATTTTTAGTTTTTTGAGGACCCACAATACTGCTCTCCACTTTGGCTGCACCAATTTACATTCCCACCAACAGTATAGGATAGTTCCCATTTATTCACATCCTCTCCAACATTTGTTATTTCTCGTCTTTTGGATAGCCGTCACCCTAACTAGTGTGAGGTAATATCTCACTGTGGTTTGATTTGTATTTCCCTGATGATTAGCAATGTGGAGCATGTTTTCATATGCCTGTTGGCCATCTGTATTTCTTCTTTGGAAAAATGTCTGTTCAGTTCTTCTGAACATTTTTTATTCAGGTTATTGGGGTTTTTTTAGTGTTGAGTCATATGAGTTCTTTATATTTTTTGGATGTTGAACCCTTAGTGAATAAATCATTCATGAATATATTCTCTCATACTGTAGGCTGCCTTTTTATTCTGTTGATGGTGTCTTTTGTTGTACAGAAGCTTTTTAGTTTGATGTAGTCCCACTTGTTTATTTTTTGTTTCCTTTGCCTGGGGAGTTCTGCCCCCCAAAAATTGCTCATCCTTACATGCAGGAGATTTTTCCCTATGTTATCTGCTAAGAGTCTCATGGCTTCATGTCTTACACTTTGTGTACATTTTTTAATTGAGTTATTTATTTCTGTTGCTATCGAGTAGTAGGAGTTCCTTGTATATTTTGGAAATTAACCACTTATTGGATATACAGTTTGAAAATATTTCCTCCCATTCTGCAAGCTGCCTTTTCATTCTTTTGTTTTCTTTCCTTTGCAAAAGGTTTTTAGTTTAATATAATCCCACTTATCTATATTTGTTTTGTTGCCTATACTTTTATTATCATATGCAAGAAATTTTTGTCAAGAACAATGTAGAGAGGATTTTCTCATTTTCCTCTATGAATTTCACAGTTTCATGTCTTGTGCTAAGTCTTTAATCCATTTTGAGTTTATTTTGTGTGTGGTATAGATGGCAGTCCAATTTCATTATTTTACATTTGAATATTCAGCTTTACCATTGGTCAAAGAGACTATCCTTTCTTCACTGGGTATTATTTGCACCCTTGTCAAAGATCATTTGATCACACATTCATGGGTTTATTCCTGGGTTCATTATTTTGTTCCATGGGTCTATATGTCTGTATTTATGCTAGTACCATACTGTTTTAGTAACATTAGCTTTGTGTTATGAAATCAGAGTGATCCAACTTTGTTTTTTCTCAAGAATGCATTGGCTGTTCTGGGTCTTTTTTGGTTCCATATGAATTTTAGGATTGTTTTTCATATTTCTGTAAAAAATGCCATTGGATTTTTGATGTGAATAGCACTGAATATATAGATTGGTTTGAGTAGCAGGGACATTTTAATAATATTAAATCTTTCAATCTTAGTTACTTTTCAGTGTACAAGTATGTTACCCCCTTTGTTTTGTTTGCTCCTAAATGCTTTATTATTTTTAATGTTCTTGTAAATAAGGTTTTCTCCTCAATTTCCTTTTTGGATAGTTTTTCATCAGTGTATAGAAATGCAAGTGATTTTTGAATGCTAATTTTTTATTCTTTCAGTTTATTGATTTTGCTTATCAGGTCTAACAGTTTGTCTTATGGATTCTGTATGAGTTTCTGCATATAGAATCATGTAATCTGAAAATAGAGATAATTTGACTTCTTCCTTTCTGATTTGGATTCCTTTTTCCCCCCCAATTGCTCTGGCTGGGACTCCAGTACTATGCTGGAATGAAGTGACTAGAATGGACATACTTGTCTGTCCCTCATCCTAGAGAAGAATTTTTCAGTTTTTCTCCATTGAGTAAGATTTTAGCTGTGGGAATGCCATATAAAACTTTCAATATTGAGGTACATACATTCCATACATTTTTTGAGCATTTTTATCATGAAAGTGTTTCAATTTTGTCAAATGTTTTTCTGCATTCATTGAAATAATCATTCAATTTTTATCCTTCATTGCATTATTGTGATGAAACACATTTACTGATTTGCATATGTGGAATCATCCTGGCACCTCAGGGATATATCCCACTTGATCATTGTGGCTGCTCCTCTTCATGCACTATTTAATTCAATTTTGTAATATTTAGTTAAGGGTTTTGATTCTATGTTTGTCATGGATATTAGCCTGTAATTTTCTTTTCTTATAGTATGTTAGTCTGGCTTTAGTATCAGGGTAGTGCTAGTTAGGAGGCTTTGCAACTTCTTCAATTTGTTGGAAGAGATTGAGAAGGATTGGCATTATTCTTTAAATGTTTGGTAGAATTTACCAGAGAAGCTACCTGGTACTGTAATTTTCTTTGTTTGGAGGCTGATAGTGGCTGCCAGATCCTGGAGTTCTCTTTCTGTATGTCATTTCCTAATGTGGCTGTCATCCACTAGGTAGAGGGCCTTTTTTCCCTCTCTCTGAGATCCACATGGTACAGTTCCTGGGTCTTGGAGTTATAATGTCAATCTCCTGCAAAGTTGTTGATGAATTTAGTTTAATTAATCTGAAAATCAGCCTTTATAAACTGAATAGCTGATACCTGACCATTATCTGGGTCAATAAAATTTGTATGATCATGATCTTTAAACAATTTTATAGGTGTTTGTTCCTTTGGAAAATTCCACAAGATTCCATATTCTAGAGCCAACAGCTTAAAAATTTGGTAACTGAAATGGGTTCCTTGATCTGAATCTATGATGTCTGATTAACCAAAGGAGACAAGCACATACTTGTTTAAGAGGGAGATTACATGACAGAAAGCAGTGTTTTTAAGAGGGAGTAATCAGCAGAAGTCCAGTGAAGGTATTGATAATGATAATGGCATACCTATAAGCGTCCATGGAATGTGTCAGTGGCCCAATACAATAATTTTGCCATTGAAAGTAGGGTCTGTCACCCCAGGATACATGTGCGCAGTTAGGATCCTTCCAGAGTTCTGTTTGGGAGCAAAGGAAGCAATTATCTACCACCACTTTGGTTAGAACTGGGGTGATTGGAGATATATGCCCAATCAGTGAGTGCTGTCACTCCCCTATGGGCTAATGTAATAAGGACCCACTTTGCTAGTGGATACAGCATCTCTGGAAGAATAGTTTTATCTGAATCTGTGTTTGATGTTTTGCAAAGTTGCTCATGTGGGGCCTTGGAACCAGCATATAATTTCGATAATGAGTCTACGATGCTATTATAATGTGCTTCTGGTGTTTTTTGGTGTGTGGGCACACAGATATGAGTGACAATAATCAGTATGCATGAGTTGGCTATTTTTTCCAAATGGAGGCATACTAGATAGGCTTTCTTTGAATCATGAACTTATCCCTTTGTCATTGTCCAAACCAGACTATAAGCTCACTGGCTACTGCTCAAGAGTCAAGAAATGTGTGCCTTTTTTGGGTGTTTAATTTTTATGACCTGTTGTAGAGCCAGGTGCACCATCAACAATTTTTCCAGTTGGGCAGAGCCAAGAGAACCCTCCTCAGCTAGGGGTATGCTTCTAGCAGTATGATACAATGATACTCTGTGATCTTCCAGCAGGCTGTATTGTGTACAATGGTGGCACTGCTTTTGGTGAAGAATATCAACTTCCTTTCCATTTAAGACAGTTTATCTCAAAGGACTTCCCAAACTGCTAGAGGGGCTGTTAGTGGAGGTGCCACTAGCTGCACCTCCATGTCAGTGGTCAAGGGGATAAGCAAGGGGGAAGCTACATCCTCCTGTTGCTATGGAAAATACTGGAAAACCTGGACTGGATCACTGACAGAAGAACCAAGCGGCACTCAGAGGTCCTGGAGTTTTGTGGTTTATTTTACACCAATGGACCCAGAGGGGAGTAATCTCCCAAGGTCTGAGCCCTGAGCACAAGCACAGAGAGCAATTTATAATAGTCTGATATGTGGCATTTCGGCATGCACAGGGCAAAAGAGGAGCCTGGAGGAGGGGAAGAGGGAGGTGGAAGTGCTTTGCCAACTGGAGGAAAAAAGCAGTTTACTGAACTTGATGGCTGTGTTGAATATTCTCCTTATCACTTCCTCCTCTGATGTCCCTTTAAACACTTTTACTGGGCATCATCTTTTGGTTTATGATGGGGTTATAATGGCTTGTACTCATACTTTTGTACAGTTAAAAATTACAGAGGTACTTTGGAAATGCAGGCTGAGACTTGAGTTCAGCTAGGAGAGACAGGCAAGCCCAGCAAAAAAACTGAACAATTACTCAATAGAAAATAGAAAGGGCAACTTTTTGAGGAACAGTTTAGTCAGAGGGGGCAGCAGCAGAGAGTTTAATGTCCAGGATGAGATTCCATTCTGGCAAGGGCCAGGATCCACAGCATGCAGGTGTTGATTAGTCAGAGGGTAATCATCAGATGGGGAGGCAGAGAGGATTCTGGAGGTCTGGCTGGGCCTTCTACTGATGTATTTCTTTGTCCAGACTATGGGCTCTTCTCACTCTGGAATGATGGACCCACGGAGTGATGCCTGTAACTTTGAGGGCAGTAGGACTGGTTAGAATAACAATGTGGGGCCCAGTCTACTGAGGTTTGAGGGGGTCTCTTTTTCAATTTTTGACTCAGACTGAGTCCCCAGCCTGGAAGGAATGTACTGGGGTCCCTAAGGAGATCAAGGCTCTTTCTATGGTATATTGCTGCAGCTTATTTATGGTGGCTCTTAAGGCTTGGAGCTGTTCTCTTACTCTCTTATTTCCTTTCTGGTGTAGGTTCCCTGGGAGGCTTCCTAGACATGGGGATGGTGCCTATACATTAATTCAAAAGGGGAAAAGCCTTGAGTCCCAGATTTGCAGTGAGCATGCAGGAGAGCCAGGGGCAGTAGGTCTGGCCATTGGAGGCCAGTTTCTTTGCAAAACTTAGCTAGGGTTCCTTTGAGGGTGAGATTTATTTGCTCCACTTTCCCTGAACTTTGCGGCCTGTATGCAGTGTGGAGTTTCCAGGTAATGTTGAGAGATTTAGTTAAAATCTGTACTGCATCTGCTACAAAGGCAGGTTAGTGTTGCTTTTTGAGGAGGGCTTCTAGTGTAGTTTTTCTTAGATGTGGGTGAGCTGATGGTATTTGCTGACTAGATGCCTTCTGGTTGCAGTTGGGACAAAGATGTGTCTATCAGGCAGCAACCATCATTTTTTTTTTTTAGTTAGGGTGGCTCCTTAAGCCATGGCCCAGTCTTTCTCTTTTTCAGTGTACTTGGGTGGAGGGGCCTCCACTAGGGTGTTAGGGCCATGGTGAGGGAAGGAGCTTTATCTGTTTTTTTATTTGCCACTGTTTTAGCTGCCTTATCTGCCAGCTGGTTCCCCTGTGTTATAGGGTTGTTTTCCTTTTGGTGTTCTTTGCAATGCAGAATTGCTACTTTTTCTGGGAGCAGACAGCCTTAAGGAGTTTTAGTATTGTGCCAGCTGAGAGTTGGAGAGGAATCGATGTCCCTGTGTGTTTAAGAGGGACACAACAGTATGGGAGAACTTGACATTTATTTTTTTGTCCCAGCATAAGTTTATCTGCTTTATTAATGAATAGAACTGTGGCTGCCAGTGTCCTGAGGCAAGGTGGCCATCCTGCGTCAATCAGGTTTGGTTTTTTTTTTTGTCTGACAGGCATGCAACTGGCTGCTGCCAGGGCCTAACAGTTTATGTGGGACCTTCGAGGGCTACTTTTTTTCATGTTTGAAGATACTGAAGGGCTTTTTTTTTTCTGTATCTGGCAGGCCTAGGGCTGGTGCCTGTTCTGAAGCAGTCTTTATGTCCAGGAAGGTGGCTCTTGCCTTTTCTGTCTAGACAGGAGTTCTCGGTATGGCCCCCGACCCAGGAGGCTGGAGAGGGGTTTTGCCATTGCCGAGAATCCGGGAATCCAGATTTGCAGAACCCGGCAGACCCCAGGAACTCTCTTATGCCTTTCTTCGTCTGGGGCTGAGATAAGGAGATAAATGACCTTTTCTTCTCTGGCCCTAGTGCCCATTTCCCTGGGTGAGGAGGAAGCCCAAGTACCGGACTTGCTGCTGGCAGATTTGTGCTCTTTTTTATGAGGCTTGGTAACCTGAGTCCAACAGGAGTTGCAGGAGGGCCTTTGTGCCTTTTGCACAATTTTCCTGGGTGTTACTGGCAAGGAGGAGGTCATCTATGTACCACAGGAGGGCACAGTGTGTGGCTTCCCTCGGAAAGCTGGCGAGGCCTTTGGCCAATGCCTCTCCAAAAAGAGTGGTGAGTTCTTGAACCATTGTGGAAGCTGCGTCCATGTTAACTGCATCTGCCATCATATACGATTTAGTCCATTCAAAGGCAAACAAGAGCTGGCTTTGGGGGGCCAGCTGGAGGCAGAAAAAGGCATCTTTTAAGTCTAGGCAAGTGAACCATTTGGCAGACCCCGGGATCTGGCTGAGGAGGGTATACAGATTTGGGACCACCGGGTGTAAAAAAACAGTCACCCTGTTAATGGCTCACAGGTCTTGAACAGGCTGGTGCCCTCCTCCTGGCTTTTTGACTGGTAGAAGCCGGGTGTTCCAGGATGACTGACACTCTGTTAGAATGCCTGCCTCTGAGTCTGATCAGGTGTTCCTGGATGTCAGCCTTGCCTCTTGTGAAAGGGGTTACTGCCACTGTCTTTGTGCCTGGGTCCCTGGAGTCTATTTTACAATGACAGGTTATGAGCAAGTCCAGGTGGGTTGTCTTCAGCCCATACTGAGGGGAAGGCAGCTCTGAATTCAGGTGGGCTACTTGAGAGGGTTTTGGCACAGAATAGCCTCCACTCCTTTTCCCTAGGTGCGGTTATTGCCAGTATGAGGGACCCTGACTCTTTTTGACCTGGGTTTAGTATGAGGCTGGTGTGTCCAGTTGGTTCAAGAGTTATTTGGGCTCCAAGCTTTGAGAGTATATCTTGGCTGAAGAGGGGAACAGGGCACTCGGGCAGGTAGAGAAACTTATGTTAGGCTTTGTGGCTTCCTAGTTCACATTGGCAGGCTTGACAAAAGTGTTGCTGAACTAACTGCTTATGTCCCCGTGGCTCCAAGAATAGTTGCAATCTTTTTACGGAAGGGAGTTACAGGGAGGGTGACCACAGAGTGTTTTGCCCCTGTGTCAACCATAAAAGTCATGTGTTGTCCCCCCACTTTCATTTCGACTACGGTCTCATGGGGGCTGAGCATGAGAGATCCTGGTCTTCATCAATCTGAGTCTGTTCCTGACAGACCAGTGAGCCTTTCCCTGTGAGGCTCCTGGCAGCAACTGGGCTCCGGGGCTTTGCCTCGGTTGGAGCATTTGTTCTTCCAATGTCCCTTCTCTTCACAGTAAGCACACTGGTCCCTGGCTAGGGGCGTCCTAGGCTTCCCCCCTCTTGGTGGCTGGCTTTTCTCTGCCTTTTGGTCATCTCTGTTTCTTTTAGGGCAGCTGTCAGGAGGCTGGTCTTCTTCATTTTTCTTTCAGCCTCTATGTCAGTCTGAACTTCTCTGTTTAAATATACTTTGTTGGCAATTTTAATCAGTTGAGTGATATTTATCCTGGCAAAGCCTTCAAGTTTTTGGAGCTTTTGTCTGATGTATGGGGTGGCTTGAGCTACAACTGAGGTGTTGACCATTTGTTGACTCTCTGGTGACTCAGGATTGAAAGGGGTGTAGATGTGATAAGCTTCACACAGTCTTTCATAGTAATCCTCAGGAGACTCTCCTGGTTGTTGAGTGACTAAAGATACTTTGGTCATGTCCATAGGCTTTTTGGACCTGTCTTTGATCCCCTGGAGGAGGGCATGCTGGTATTGGTGGATCTCTTGCTGTTCCTCAGGGGTGGTGAAGTCCCACTCGGGGTGCTTCTTGGGGACAGCGATTTCAGCCCATGCACCCCAATCAAGGACCCTGGCTGCCTCCTCTCTTCCATTGTGAACAGGGTGCGGAGAAACTGATGGCAATCTTTCCACATTGGCCAATGGGTTTGGAAAAAGGATTTTATGAGATCAACGACGGCTTGTGGCTTTTCTGATGGGGTGTTGTGTTTTTAATTGAGGAGGTTAGTCGTGGAGAAGGGTTAATATTAAAACATGGACCGGCCGGGCTGGATGGTCCCATTTTTATTACACCTTTCAGGCTCCTGTGTCTCTTGCACTGGCATCTGAAGGGTGCCTGCTCCTAGCTGAGGGCACAGTCTGGCTGCTGGTCCAGGGGAGAGTGGGTCCACTGGTTCTGGAGTTGGCAGGGAGGCTGATGGCAGCAGGGTGTCTGGGACCAGGGGGCTAAGACGTTGGGGGCGCATAAGGTAGGGTCAATATTGGCTCTTCCTCTAAGTCACCAGCAAGAATTTGCCGAGGCTCAGGCTCCTGTTGATTCTTTGCAGGCTTCTTTGTTGAGGCAATTAAGACCCTACCCTGTCCTTTCCTGTTGCAAGCAAATCACACTCAAGGGGGAAGAGTCTGGGCAACTCCTAACCAGGAGTTAAAGTATGGGAACTGATTAGGATGACCTGGATCTCTAGGGATGACCCGCTGGACTCAGAAGATTGTTGGGGCATCTAGGGTTCCTTTTGGAGGCCACCCTACACTAAAGGTGGTATAGATTCACACAGGGTTTTCAACCTGCCAGGAGTTAATTTTACTCTGTAGTTTTCTGAAAATCCCTTCCTGAAATTCTTGATCATAGTGTCAAGGACTGTGGGTTTATTGTGCCCTGACCCCATGACATGTCGGTGGATGGTGCCATGACAACAGGCAAGGGAGGGGTACCTCCTCTAGAGAGGAGGCCAGTCAGATGCCCGTCCATTTGCACTCCTTGCGGAGACTTTGGTCAGCCTTGACTAAGGTGCACCTGTATAAGTCCTGGGCCAGGTCAGCCAAAGCTGAATCACTGTTATGTTGTGGCAGCCAACCAAAAATGTGGATGAGGGCCCACTCAGATTCTGTAGCACAGGCTGTGGAATCACAGATTCAGTGCAGACTGAATGACTTCAGCCACCCTGCACTCTCACTCACACACACACACACACACACACACACACAGGCAGACCAGAGTTTAAACATTCCCCCCTTGGGAATGTCTACCTGTGAGACTTCTAAGAAGTCCCCAGGAGGTGATCAGGCTCCCTGTCCACTCCAATGGGTGGGACTGGCTGGGTCAGGGGCCCCGGGGCCTTACCGGAGTCAATGTCAGAACCAGGTCCTCACCTGCAAAGCCTCCTTAAGTCCAGCAGGACCAGTAGAGCGGGGCTTGCCCAGGGTGACCGAGTGGGAGACTGCCAAAAGACCAGGCAGGGCGTGCCTTCTCCATTGCAATCTCCTGTTCCTTCACCACCCCGCAGTTTCCCCAAACCAGTGGCAACAATGGGCCAGTGCGGTGGGATTTCCCGGTCAGTTATCCAAAAGTTACAGAAAACACTGGAAAACCTGGACTGGATCACTGATGGAAGAACCAAGTGGCACTTGGAGGTCTTGGAGTTTTAAGGTTTATTTTACACCAGCGGGCCCAGAGGGGAGAAATCTCCCAAGGTCTGAGCCCTGAGCACAAGCAAGGGGAGCAATTTATATTATTTTGATATGTGGCATTTCAGAACGTGCAGGGCAAAACATGAGTCTGGAGGAGGGGAGGAGGAAGCTGGGGGTGCTTTGCCAACTGGAGGAAAAAAGCAGTTTGCTGACCTTAATGGCTGTGTTGAATATTTTCCTTTTCACTGTAATTTGGAAAACCCTTGACATCAGGTTTAGCCTTTTCCTGAAGGTACTATTTTCACTTTAACAGTAATGTCTCAGTAGTCACATCTAGCCTTTGCTGGGTTGAATTCCTGATTCAAGGCAGCATAGGGATTTGTGTATGAAGCAGTAAGCTGTGTACTGTTAATGTCTCTGTCTCTAAAAGGGTCCAGTAGGGTACCAAGATTTGGCACTTGAGTAGCATGTTCCAGGCTGATGTTTGGGGTAGTCATTTGGTTCAGAAACCCATGGGAAGCCAGGTAGAGCCATGCTTAGTCCAGATACTCCACAAAGTGTACACAGGTGTCACCAGTGATTTAACTTGAAAGTATGAGCCCAGAGGGACTAAGGGCAGGGCCTACACTATGGCTTGATGGTCCAGATATCATAACATAGCTTGTTGTGGTTCTCCCCAATGTGTATGCATTAGCATTGAGTAGGCCCAAGTAGAATGGAAAAATTCTGAATGTGTTACCTCCAAAAGTTCAAAAGACCTAATAAGTTTGGTGTCTTCCATAGTGTAGTGGTAGATTTGAATGTGAAGAGTTGACATTTTACAGCTAGAGGAATTTTTTGGCCTTAAGAATGGCCATGCCATGAAACTTGACAAAAGTGGTTGGTCCCTGGCTCTTATATAGTACAATGGCCTATCATCACTGCTATAAATGTGTTGATAGGTGCAAGACTTCCTGGATAGCATGCTTAAACAGCCCCTCCAAATTAGAATGTTATCTATATAATGTCAAAAATGGCAGTGGGTTAGTATGAATGAATTTAGATCTTGTCTGCATTGGTGATATGTGATGACAGGACTATTTAGGTAACCCACTGGCAACCAAGTAAAACTGAGGGCACTGGGTGCCATCAAAAGTGAAAGCAAACTCAATGAATTTGAAATGAATTTTCTGTTATCAAGACTCAGTAAATTTTCAGTTAATGGGGCTGGGTGGAACATGTTGACTAAATCTAGGACAGCAAAATAGGAACCCTGAGCCTTTTACATATAATCTGTCAACTCTGTAACATTCAGAATGGGAGCCTTAATGACAGGAAGCTGTGCAATTTAGTGTTGTTAGCTGATTGTTAATCTCCATTCATTGGTGACCAGTTCTAGGAAAGGGTGAGTTTGGGGGCCTAATGACCCCAGTGTCAGGCATATCTCTAATGATGAGCTGAAGGAACTCTGTACCTTGTTTAAACCTATGTTGTGGTGTGCTTACTGTTTTTCACTGAAGGAGGAATTTGGGACAGGTTCCATTTGGCAGCTCCCACAAGAAAGTACAGGAATTTGTGTTTACTCTACTAGGTATGTCATTGGATGAGGGCATCCACACCTATAAAGGGAAAAGAGAGAGCCAGGCAGAAAGTACATGACCACTGGCAACTATTTTAGCCTTAACTAAATTAAGCCTATCTGGCTTAACTTTACTCCCCTTACAGTTTTCCTGCTATGACTTGTAGGCTGTATGAGGTTCCAGTGAGGAATTTATGAGTTACCTGGAGTTGTCGTGACTTGGCTTTCGGTGTATCACAGAACCAAGAAAGTCTGGTTATTGCCTTTGTCCCAGTTGACTACCTGAGTCATAAATGGATGACTGTCCTCAGGAGGTAAGACAAGCTCTGGGGAGCCACCAGGTTCCTACAGCCATGCTCTGGGGGCTGCCAAACCCACAAGTTGGGGAAGTTATATGAGGCAGAGTAAGCCTCAGGACTCTCTGAAGTTCTCTGGGCCATTGAGATTAGGCTTTGTAGTGAGGTAATGAATTGTTTTAAAGAAAGGAGCTTATGCCAAGGCTATCTGGATATAAGATTATTGGGAACCCCCAATTGACAGGGCTGCTACTACAAGGCCCTCTGCTGTTTAGAATCATCCTGGGCATTGTTTTCAATAGTGTTAACATGGGGGCTGTGGGACAAGAAGGTGAGAAGAGTACCTTGCCTGGTGGGTTGTAAAGCCTGGCACACAAGGGCTAGCCTTGGGGTTATGGGTTGCCTCGGTACTATAAAATCTGGCAATCTGGGTGAACATGTCCTTCATGGTGGGCCTCATATCTTCTTTTTCCAGGGCCTCCTGAATAATATGAGAGGTCCCCATGAATTAGAGTCATATGGTCCTGTAATTTGGAGGGCTTCCTGTTAGAATTTTCTGGATTTGTGGTTGATTGGGTCCTCTTCAGGACTGGAGATGAAATCCAGGTCATTTAGTTTGTTATGTTCAAAGAAGTGATAGACCCATTGGATCACAATAGTGGTGGAATTATGGAGGAGTCTGGCTTTTCTAGTATCTTCCATCAACTTTTCATTTTTGTCTTCCATTTGACTTTCCATCGCTGTAACCTAAAATAGATGTGTGAGCCCAGTACCAAGCCATAAAAATCCAAGTAAGCATGGGAAGGGATTTTCTCTATATATCTTTAGGGCTGGTGCCTTTGGGTTTGGACTCTTTCTTGTCATTGGAAGCCTCAGTTATGGTGTTGTGAGTGACCATAGTGATAGCCTTTGCTTTGGTTCTGGTTGACTTAGTAGTATGGGTCCTGAGACAGTCCTTCATGAGTGGAGGGGTGGGGTCACCCATGTCTCCGAAAAATTTGGCCCTCAGGCTTTATTTCTTAAAGGTTATTTTGCAGTCCTTGGAAACAGTAGGCAGTTGCCTCATTTCTGTGGCAGTGAGTAGTAGCTCAGAGCCAGTATTAAACACTCAACACACAGTCAAACCCTTTTGTCCCTCCTGCTCTATAAAGTATTTTAAAATATTTTGTACCTTGAGACGTAAATTTCAAGTTTTAGTTTTTAATTCTCTATTATCTCCTACTGATTTGATCTTCAGAGTATTACCAGAAAGATCTGCAGTGGATATTCTCAGCAGTCAGTCTCATAAGAGGCTGCTTTCTTCTTCAGGGTGTCTTAATAGACCTCACTAGGATTGGAGTTAGCCTCCACTAGCACAATAGTGGCGGGATTGCTGGGGCTGGCACCTAGACCCAATGAGCATGGAACCAGGGCTTTGGCATGTTGGTATCCCACAATGCTGAGCAGCCCAGGCTGCTTTTATGGGTGTTTTTCATTTTGTGAGTAGCTTGCTTTCTCAAGCATTTTAAGTGATACCAGCACTGGGTGCTCAGGCTGTTTATATTGGGCTGTTAGATCTTGTGCCACTATGTGCCGGGGGTGGGACCCACAATATCCCATAGGGTTGGGGGATAAGGTATGGTGGCAGTAAGGTATTGGACAAGAAAGGGACTGTAGGCCCTGTCTGCACTTGTCTTTGTAAGGAGCCATATCTTCTTTAGCAAGGGTGTTCCTATCATATTGGTTAGGACTTGGAGTCCCAGAGCTGTCCACAAACACAGTGGTCACAGAAGGGGAGTCTACCTCTCTTCCTTCTAAGGGCGCTGCCTGGCAACTTTATCCAGTATCCAAATGAAAGCATTTGTGTGGGGGTTGCCACTCATGTGTCCTGGCTGTTAACAAATGCAACAGGACCTTGAGAGTATGTTAGCTAATTCACCTAACAGTCAGCAGAGTACATGCTTAGAGTAAAATAATACATACAGGATCTAACACATGCTAGAGGTAACTCACCCTAGAGGTAACTAACCTTTGAAGTAAAAATCAGTCACAGGGAGAAATAAAGTGGGAGAAACACGTTTATTGCTTAGAAGCAGTCATCCAGTTCTGCTCATCCATGTCTTTCATGACCCATCTGCATAAAAGGAACATACCTAACCTCTCCAATCCAGATATGCCCTCACTCCCCCACCCACCCTTTTAATCACCTATTGATATGGAGATGGATACTTCTCTCCACCCCTTGAAAACACCTACTGATATGGAGATTCACTAAGGCCAAGTGAGAGATTTTGGAAATATTGCAATTTCACTCACAGGTGGGAAGCTTGAGCAGTACTCTGCATAAGCAGTGTGTTGTAGCCCAAAGCTATGCAAAGGAATGTCAGAAAGCAGTAGACCCTTGCAGATAGAATCACCAACCTGGGAAAGCCAGTTAGTCAGTCATTTGCAGCTAAAAGGTATCCCCCCCACCACACCGGACTCCAATTGCTAGCAGAATTCTATCATCCTGTTTTCAACATCAATTGTTATTAATCTGTCAAATTAACACATATTAAGTGGAGTACTGGGCCAGATGGTGAGCCAGTTCAACAACAGAACACAGAGAAATTAAACTAGAGAAGTTTATTACTCACAGGTCCTGGAGGAAGTACCTGGCATACCTAAGGGGCTATACAGAGGAGGTGAAGGCAGAGTGCAAAGAGAAATAGAAGCTAGGCTGTAGGACTTTATTAGAGCCCATAAGTGAAATACTTCAGGGTTCTAAGGCTAAGGCTGGATTGGTCAATTCAAATCAAAAGAGTGGGGTTTGGTAAGTCCCATGAAGGTCTTATCTAAAGGGTGAACAAGAATAAGAGGCTGGGAGGTATGAAAGACTGTTGATCACAGGGGATATTGGGAAGCTGTAACAGGAACTTGCATTTGCTGTGGCTCTGTGTGCTGTTATCTAGGCCATGTGCTTACATGAGGAGGCTAGTATCAGTTTAAGGTCTCTGCAAGCTGGTTAGCTAAAAAAAAAAAGAATGCTGAGGCAGCAGTACTGTGGAGTAAAATTGCTAACTCATGACACTCACTGTTATTGTACAGAAATGTACTTGATTTTTCTGCATTGATTTTTGTATCTCTGCTTAATTTTCTTCTTAGCTTAATTTATTGTTATAACATATTTTTTTGCGGAATCTTTAAAATTTTCTACAAATAAGGTAATGTGTGTAAACAGAGATGATTTTACTTCTTCCTTTCCAGTTTGGATCTTCTCAGGTCAGCACTCTCCAGGTTGTTTCCTGACCATTGCAAGAGAGATCTAGGCAGGTTCTATGAGTACACTGGCTCTTCAGTCCATACCAAGGCCTGTCTGCCTATTACCAGATCCATAGGTAGGTGAGACTCCTCCTGGGTCCCTTCATTTACAGTGCTAAATCACACATTACCTATAAAAGTGATTTTGTTCATGTATGCATAGCCAATCATTGTTTGAAAGGGATATAAAAAGGAGGAACATCTTAATGCCACCATAATGCTCACATCACTCTCATTAAATGGATGCTTTTTGTTTCTTCTCAAATTTTAATTTTTTTTTACAAGTACTTAACATGAGATTTACCTCATTAAACACTTTTTTTAAAAAATTTTATTTTGGTATCATTAATATACAATTACATGAGCAACATATGGTTACTAGACTCCCCCCATCATCAAGTTGCCAACACATACCCCATTACAGTCACTGTCCATTAGCATAGTAAGATGCTACAGAGTCACTACTTGTCTTCTCTGTGTTGTACAGCCCTTTAGTTCAACCATTGTACAAACCAGTATGGAGGTTCCTCAAAAAACTAAAAATAGAAATACCATTTGACCCAGGAATTCCGTTCCTAGGAATTTACCCTAAGAATGCAGCAGCCCAGTTTGAAAAAGACGTATGAAACACTTTGAAGTGTACAATACATGACTGTTGACTATAGGTATAATTTGTACAAGAGATCTCTAGAGCTTATTTATCTTGCTTAACTGAAACATTATGTCTGTTGATTAGTAACTCCCAGTTTGCCTCTTTATGAAGTCCTTAACCTCCTTTCTATCTTTTGATTCTAGGAATTTTATTATTTCAGATACCTCATATAATTAGAATCATGAAGTATTTGCCTTTCTGTGGCTGGCTTAATTAACAAAATTATGTCCTCAAGGTTCATCCATGTGGTTGCAGAATTTCCTTTTTTTTAAAGTTTGAAGAGTATTCATTTTAGTATATACCACTTTTTATATATTTATCTTTGATGGACGTTTAGGTAGTTTCTCATCTTGGCTCTTATAAATAGTGCTCTAATGAATATGGGATTTGTAATATTTCTTTGTTATCCCAATTTCAATCCTTTTGTACATATACCCAGAAGTAGGACTACTGGATCATATGATGATTCTATTTAATTTCTGAGGAACTTTCATAGTGTTGCCCATGGTGTCTGCACCATTTTACATTCTCATCAACAGTATGCAGTGGTTTCAATTTTCCATACTCTTACCAATTGTTGCTTTTTTAAAAAAAATAATAGACACCCTGACAGGTGTGAGGTGATATCTCACTGTGTTTTTGACTTGCATTTCCTTGATGATTAGTGACCTTGAGCTTCATATAACTGTTGCCCATTTCATGTCTTCTTTTGAAAAATGTCTGTTAAAGTCTAGCTCATTTTTAAACCACATTATTATTTTTTCTTGCCATTTTTTTGCAGAAGTTCCTTATATATTTTGGAGATTAATTTATCAGATACACAGTCTGCAATTATCTTTTCCCATTCTGTAGGATGCCCTTTCACTCTGTTGATTCCTTCGCTGTGCAGAAGCCTTTGTGTTTGATGTAGTTTCACTTAATCTATTTTTACTTCTGTTGCCTATGCTTTTAGTATCATATCCATGAAATCACTGTCAAGACCAATATCAAGATTATTTTCCCATGTTTTATTCTAGAAGTTTAATAGTTTTTGGACCTATGTGTAAGTCTTTAATCCCTTTTGATTTGATTTTTTTATGGTGTAAGTGCTCAATTTCATTGTTTTATAGGTGGATATCCAGTTTTCCCATTTGCTGAATAGACTACCTTTTTCCCCATTGTATATTATTTTCCTCTAAGGTCAGTAACAAGGCAAGAAAGCTCACTCTTACATATTCTATTCAACATCTTACTGGATATCCTAGCCAGAGCAATTTGGCAAGAGAAAGAAACAAAAGGTACCCAAATCAGAAAAAAAGAAGTACAATTTTTCCTGTTTGCTGATGAAAATGCAAAATGGTGCCATTATGGGCAACCCAATAGAAGTTCCTCAAATTCCTAAAGACTGTTCAACAATCCAGAAAAATTGTTAGAACTAATAAATCCAGTGAAGTTGAAGGATACACAATCAACCTATGAAAATAAGTTGCATTTATATAGCCTAAATATGAACTATCTGAAAAGGGAAGTAGGAAAACAATTTCATTTACAATAGCATCTAAGAAGAATAACATATTTAAGAAGAAACAACTAAGGAGGTGAAAGACTTGTATACTGAAAACTATAAAGCATTGATGAAATAAATTAAACAAGACACAAATGGAAAAGCTTCCAATGTTACACAGCATCAATAATCAAAACAGTTGTACTCTACTCATATAAAGACAAACATATAGACCAGTAGAACAGAATAGAGTAACCAGAAATACATCCACACCTGTATGGTCAACTGACCTTTGAGAAGGATGTCTCCTGTTTCTCTTGCTTAGTTGCTCCAGCTAGGACTTCTAGTACTGTATAGAATAGAAGTGGCAATAGGAGTCTTAATTGTCTTGCCTGATTTTAGAGGAAGAGCTCTTAGTCTTTTACTACTGAGTAAGATATTAGCTGTCGGTTTTCCTTATATGGACGTTATTAACATGGTTTATTTTTATTACTAATTTGTTGAGTATTTTATTATGAAAAGGAGCTAAATTTGTTAAATGGTTTTTGTGCATTAATTGAATGATCAAATCCCTACTCCATGTTTTTTCTCACAACTAGGAAAAGTTCTCTGCTTTTAAGGACCCACATAATAAGAGCGGGGCTCCCATATAATCCAGCATAATCTCTCCACATTAAGGTCTACTTCTACTCTTCTCCCCTTTGGTTGAGGACCATGAGATTTTGAAAGAGATTGAATTGAATCTGTAACTTCCTTTTAAAAAATTTTTAAAATTTGAAGAATAGTTGATATGCAATATTACATTGATTCCAGGTATACAATATAGTGATTCTATAGTTATATACATTATTAAATCCTAAACTCAACTAGTGTAGTTATTGTCTGTCAACACAGAAAGATGACACAGAACTATTGACTATACTCTCTATGCTGTACTTTCATCCCTAATTTGTATTACTAATATTTTGTGCCTCTTAGTCCCCTTCACCTATTTCAACCACCCACTATGTGACCACCAGTCACTTTTCAGTGTCTATGAATCCGTTTCTATTTTGTTCATTTTGGGTTTTTTTTAGATTCCATCTGTAATTGAAATCATATGGTATTTGTCTTTCTCCACCTGGCTTAATTCACTTAGCATAGTACTGTTTAGGTCCATCCATGTTGTCACAAATGGAAGGATTTCTTTCTTTTTTTAGGACAAAATAATATTCCATTGTGTATATGTACCACAATTTCTTTATCTGTTCATCTATTGGTAGACATTTTTATTAATGGATGCTTTGGTTGCTTCCATATCTGGGCTATGTAAATAAATGAGGAAATAAACATAGGTGTGCATGTATCTTCTTGAAATAGAGATTTTCTTATTTTGGGATAAATTCCTGGAAGTGGAGTTACTGATTTGTATGGTATTTCTTTTTCAGCTTTTTGAGGAACATCCATACTGCTCTCCACAGTGGCTGCACCAATTTTTATAGCCTATCTGGATATATAGCCTAGTGGTTGCAGATTTCCACCAATGGTGCAGGAGGGTTCCCTTTTCTCCACATCCTCACTAATACTTGTTATGTTTTGTTTTTTAATAGTGGCCATTCTGACTAATGTGAAGTGAATTCTCATTGTGGTTTGATTTGCATTTCCCTGAAGATTAGTGACGTGGAACATCTTTTCATGTGCCTATTGGCCACCTGTATGTCTTTGGAAAACTTTCTATTCAGGTCCTCTGTCCATTTCTTAATCAGGTTATTTATATTATTGGTGTTGAATCTTATGAATTCTTTATATATTTTGGATGTTAACCCCTTAGTGGATAAATCATTTACGAATATAGTCTTCCATTCTCTCAGTTGTCATTTTGTTTTGTTGATGGTGTGCTGTGCTCTACAAAAGCATTTTAGTTTGATGTAGTCCCACTCATACATTTTTTATTTTCTTTCCTTTGCCTGGGGAGATGTGTCAAGAAAAAAGTTACTCATGCTTATGCTCAAGAGATTTTAGCCTATGTTTTCTTCCTAGAGTTTTATGGTTTCATGTCTTAGGTTCAGGCCTTTAATTTATTTCAAATTAAATTTGTGTATGGAATTAGACAGCAATAGTTTCATTTTCTTGCATGTTCCTATCCAGTTTTCATAACACCAGTTATTGGACAGACTGTTTTTTCCTCACTGTATATTTATGGCTCTTTTATCATTTATTAATTGACCATATATGCATGGGTTTATATTTGGGCTTTCTATTCTGTTCCATTGATCTATAGATCTGTTCCTGTGCCCATACCATACTGCTTTAATTACTATAGCTATGTGGTATAGTTTGAAATCAGGGCATGTGATACCTCTATCTTTTTCTTCTTTTCCAAGATTGTTTTGGCTCTTCAGGATCTTTTACTGTTCCATATGAATTTTAGGATCATTTTCTCTGGTTCATTGAAAAATGCCACTGGTAGCTTGATAAGGATTGCACTGAGTCTGGAAATTCCTTTGGGCAAAATCACCATTTTGACAATATTAGTTCTTCCTAGCATGAGCCTGGGGTAGATTTCCATTTATTTGTGTCTTTTTAATTTCTTTCATCAGTGTCTTACAGTTTTCAGAGTACAGATCTTTCACCACCTTGATTAGGTTTATTTCTAAGTATTTTATCCTTTTTGATACAATGGTAAATGGAGTTGTTTTCCATATTTCTCTTTCTGCTAGATTGTTGTCAGTATATAAGTACACAACAGATTCCTGTGTATTAATTTCATATCCTACAACTTGGCTGAATTCAGTTATTAGTTCTAATACTTTTTTGAGTGGACCTTTCAGGGTTTCCTCTATATGTACCATGTCATCTACAAATACTGACAGTTTACTTCTTCCTTACCAATTTGGATGCCTTTTATTTCTTTACCTTGTCTGATTGCCATAGCTAGGACTTCGAGTATTGTGTTGAATAAAAATGTTGAGAATGGACATCCTTGCCTTGTTCCTGATCATAGAGGAAAAGGTTTCACCTTTTCACCATTGAATATGATGTCAGCTTAGGGTTTATATTATATGGTCTTTACCATATTGAAGTATGCTACCTCTACTTCCATTTTCTTGAGAATTTTTATCATAAATGGATGTTGAATTTTTTCAAATGCTTTTTCAGCATATATTGAGATGATCATATGATTTTTATCCTTCCTTTTGTCAATGTGGTATATGATATTGATTGATTTATGAATACTGTACTATCTTTGTGTCTCTGGAATAAATGCTACTTGGTTGTGATGGGTGATCCTTTTGATGTATTTTTTAATTTGGCTAGCTAATATTTTGTTGATGAGTTTTGTATCTATGTTCATCTGGAATATTGGGATATAATTTTCTTTTTTGTAATAACTTTGTCTGGTTTTGGTATTAGAGTGATGCTGGCCTCATGGAATGAGTTTGCAAGTATTCCCTTCCACTCTACTTTTTGGAATATTTTAGGAAGTATGGGTATTAACTCTTTTTAAAATGTTTGGTAGAATTCAGCTGTGAAGTTATCTTGTCCTAGAGTGTTGTTTTCTGGGAGGTGTTCTTTTTTATTACCAATTAAATTTCATTACTGGTAATTGGTCTGTTCAAATTTTCTGTTTCTTCCTGGGTCAGTCTTGAAAGGTTGTATTTTACTAGAAGTTTTCCTATTTTTTTTAGGTTTTCCCATTTATCGGCACACAATTTTTCATAGATTTCTCTAATAGTTCTTTGTATATCTTTGGTGACAGAACTATTCCTTTTTTGTCTCATTTTATTGGAGTCCTACTTTTTCTTGATTTTGTCAAAGAACAAGTTCTTTGTTTCATTAATTCTTTCTATTGTTTTATTCTTCTCAATTTTATTTATTTCTTCACTGATCTTTATTACGTCTCTCCTTCTACTGACTTTGGGCCTCATTTGTTCTTCTTTTCCAGTTTCATTAATTGTGAATTTAGCCTATTCATTTGGGATTGTTCTTCCTTCTTTAAATAGGCCTTGAATTGCTACATACTTTCCTCTTAGAACTGCCTTTGCTGTGTCCCACAGAAGTTGGGGCATTGAGCTGTTGTTTACATTTGTCTCCATATATTGCTTGATCTCTGTTTTAATTTAGCCATTGATCCATTGATTATTTAGGAGCATGTTGTTAAGCCTCCATGTGTTTGTGGGCCTTTTTGTTTTCTTTGCACAATTTATTTCTAGTTTCATACCTTTGTGATCTGAGAAGTTGGTTGGTAGAATTTCAATCTTTTTGAATTTACTGAGGCTCTTTTTGTGGCCTAGTATGTGGTCTATTCTGGAAAATGTTCCATGTGCACTTGAGAAGAATGTGTATCCTGTTGCTTTCGGATTGAGTGTCATTAGATGTCTGTTACGTCCATCTGTTCTATTGTGTTGTTCAGTGCCTCTGTCTCTGTATTTATTTTTTGTCTGGCTGATCTGTGCTTTGTAGTGAGTGGTGTGTACAAGTCTCCTAGAAAGAATGCATTGCCTTTTATTTCCTCCTTTAATTCTGTTATTATTTCTTTCACATATGTTGGTGCTGCTGTGTTGGGTGCACACATATTTATAATGGCTATATCCTCTTGTTGGACTGAGCCCTTTATCATTAGGTAATGTCCTTCTTTATCTCTTGTTACTTTCTTTGTTTTGAAATCCATTTTGTCTGATACAAGTACTGCAGCTCCTGCTTTCTTCTCTCTGTTGTTTCCCTGAAATATGTTTTTCCATCCCTTCACTTTTAGTCTGTATATGTCTTTGGGTTTGAAGTGAGTCTCTTGTAGGCAGCATATAGATGGGTCTTGTTTTTTAATCCTTTCAGTGACTCTATGTCTTTTGATTTGTGCAGTCAGTCCATTTACATTTAGGGTGATTATTGATAGGTATTTACTTATTGCCATTGCAGGCTTTAAAATCTTGGTTACCAAAGGTTCAAGGGGATTTCCCTTACTATCTAACAGTTTAATTTAACTCACTTAGTGTGTATTAGAAACACAATATAAAGATTCTTTTCTTTCAGGAAGATTGGTGATTTCAGTTTCACTGTGCTCTCTTTCTGGTGTTTGAGGTATTTTGTATTGAGCAAGGTTCTGCTGCCTTTGCATAATCCTATGAGATAATAATATTAGGCTTCTATAGGTGGCACCCTCTAGTGCCCAGAATCCCTACTCTTTGAAGCTTCCCAGCACCTTGGGTGATGGTAGTGGTCACAGGTGAGAGGTGCTGATGCCTACCCTAAAGAATGAGCTCTTTCCTGCTTCCTGGCTGTGGTGCCTGCCTCCACTGTCAGGCCAGTTAGCTGCACATGCAGGGAGCAACCTCTGCATTAATGCCCTTAGCTGATGTAAGAGGGGCTGTCCTCGATGGTGGGGGTTGCAGTCGACCAGTGCTAGTGCCTGCTGGGAGGACAGAGCCCTTTCCTGCTTCCTGGCTGTGGTGCCTGCCTCTGCTCTCAGGGTCAGTTAGCCACAGGTACAAGGAGCAGCCTGTGTTAGGCCTGTGTAGTTGCCTTAGGCAGGGCTGCCCTCTGGCTGGCCTGATGTGATGGTGGGTCCAGCAGGTTTATGTGCAGGTTCCAGCAGGAAGGAAGATGCAGCAGGCTGCTTATCACAGTGGTGGGGGGGCCTCAGTGCTGCATTGGCAGCTGGGGGGTGGAGCACCTGAAACTCCTGTAAATTCTCAACCTGCTGTGCTGTGTGTGCCAGAATGATTTTGTCCACCTGTTCCTTCTCCTGAGCAGCAAGCTCTGTGTAATTGTTGCCCCTTTAGCAGCCCTCTCACTGTTGGGAAGTCTTTCAAAGTGCCCCCCTTTCTTTTGTCTCAGAGCAGCTGTCTGTGGGAACCTGCTGTTTATGAGTGGCTGGAATCTCAGTCTCTGACTTTGTTTTTCAACCCTTCTAATCTCCAGAGCACCATGCAATTTGATTTGTGCTCCTGGAGTAGATTTCTATGGCTGGATATTTAGCAGTCCTGGGCTTCTACTCCCTCCCCACTCTGTTTCTTTTCTTTCCACCTGTAAGCTGGTGTTGGGGGAGTGCTCATGTCCTGCTGGGTTGTAGCTTTGTTACTTTACCCTTTTACTTGGTGTAGATTTTCTGTGATGTAGATTTTCTGTTCTCTTTTCCCAGATGTAGACTGGCTGGTGCAATAATTTCTGGCAACTCTTTTAGGAATAGTTATATTTGCTGTATTTTCATATTATATGTGGTTTTGGGAGGAGAACACTTCCTTAGTTCTCATGACATCATCTTTTTTCCAAGTATTGGTGGTGATTTCTTTTAACTTACATTTATGTGGGAAACTTTTAATTTCTACTTCAGTTCTGTATTATAACCTTGCTGGGTAGATGATTCTTGGTTGTAGGGTCTTACCTTTCAATACATTAACTTTTTCATGCCACTCCATTCTTTCCTGTAGAGTTTGTTAAGAAATCTGCTGATAACCTTATGAGGTTTCCCTCACATGTAACTGTCCCTCTCTGGTGCTGCTTTTAAGGTTTTCTCTTTATCTTTAATGTTTGCCATTTTAATTACTATATGTCTGGTGTTGTCTCTCTGGGAGTCTTTTTGTTAGGGGCTCTCTGTGCTTCCAGCACCTGGGCATTTATTTCTTGCCCCAGGTTGGAGAAATTTTCAGCAACTATTTCTTCAAAGAGATGTCCTACTCCTTTTTCTCTCTTTTCTCCTTCTGGGACCCTTATTATGCAAATATTGTTTCATTTCAAGTTGTCACTCTGCTCTCTTAGCATCTTCTCACTTTTAGAAATTCTTTTTTCTTCCTGTTCCTCAGCTTGGTTGTTTTCCTTTTCCCTAATTTTCATTTCATTGTTTCTCTACTTTACGTCCAGCAGTGTACTATTCATTCCTTCCATTGTATTTTTCATTTTAGTTATTGTATTTTTCAGCAATGAGTGGCTCTTTCTCAAATTTTCTATTTCTTTGTTGAAGTTTTTGCTGAGGCCATCAATTCTTTCCCCCAAGTAAGGGAGCATCTATATGACTGTTACATTGAAATCTTTATCAAGAAGATTGGTAATCTTCATTTCATTTAGCTCTTTTTCTGGTGTCTTATTTTGTTTTGTTTTGTTTTTCCAACAATTTCCTCTGCCTACCCATTTTTCAGGCTTCCTGTGTTTCATTCTTTGTATTAGATAGATCAGCTGTACCTCCTTGCCTAGAAAGTAGTGTCTTTATGATGTTAGTGTCCTGTGGCACCCAAAAGCTAAAGAAGTCCTTTTGCTCACAAGTGACTGGTTGTCCTTTATAGTAGAGCTACCACTGTTGTTTTAGGGGTGTGTGCAGGGCCACCTTTATGCCTGTTTGCTGGAAGTGGCTGATCTCTGTCACCAGAGGCTGACCACTTGCCTCTATGGGTCCTTTGTGTGATGTGAGACCTTCTACTGAGATTCATTGTGGGCAGAGCCACTATCTGCCTGCCAGTCAGCAATGGTGTCCTCTGCTGGATGAGGCAAGCCAGGTGGGTATGCAGAGGAGTGCCCCATGCAGGCCTGAGCAACCAGTGAGGGAGCTGGAGGGTTTAGAGGTGGGTCCCATAAGAACCTCTCCTGTTTGGTGAAAGGAATCTTTGGAAAGCAGGTAAAGTGTCCTCCCACCACCTTCCAGGCAGCAATGTCAGATTGTTGGACTGAGAGATCTGGGTACAGTGGGGATACAAGGAAGTGCCACCATGAGGGTCAGCCTCCAGCAAGGGAGATGGATCATTTGGAGCTGGCTCCCTTAAGTAGCTGACATGTTGGGCTTAGGAAGGGCTGGGAAGGTATCATCCACCTGTCCTTTATCCTCTGGATAGAAATCCCTCCAATCCTGGTTCCTCTGGCACACTTCCTGCTGCTGGTAAGTATTTCAAACTACCACCTCTGTTTTGGATCTCAGTGGGACTGATGGAGCATGCCTATCCTCCACAAGCAACAGGAGTTTTGTCCTCCCAATGTGCTCCAACTCTCCTTGGTATTCAGCCACATTAATCACCAAAGACCATGCAATGTGGACTTGTGTTCACAGAGAATATCTCCAGGGCCAGGTGTGCTGGATTCCTGAGCACTTATCCTCTCCTCACTCCATTACTTTCCTTCTCACTTGTGGACTGTGATAGGTGAACAACTTGGGTCCTGGTCAATCATGGCTCGGCCAATTTACTCTTCTGACTGTGGTCTTCTCTACTTTACCAGTTGCAAATGGTCTGTTCTGCAGTCTTCAGGTTGTATACATGATTAGTTGTATTTGCTGTAGTTGCTTTTTTGGTGTGTTCATGAGAGGAGGTTTCTGCCTTGCCATCCTACTCCACCATGTTTTTTTCAGAATGCTGCAACTTTTATTTTTTTAAACTGTTTTTGCCCAGTAATGTAGCATATTCTTGAGTTCTGGAGATTACTGAATGGACATATTTTTGTGAGGCCATTCTACCTACCACAGTATATTTGGAGTAATTAGTCCATTTTATTTGGGTTATCTAATTCGTTATTATAAAGTTGCTCACAGTACTCTCTTATTATCCTTTAGTGTTTGTGTGATCAGAGGTAGTATTCAGTCGTTCATTACTGATAGTGGTAATTGTGTCTTTATCTTGGTCACTCTGGTTAGAGATTTATCGATTTTACTGATCTTTTCAAAGAAACATCTTTTCTGTTCATTAATTTTCCGTCTGGTTTTTCTGTTTTTGATTGATTTATGTATGCTCTTACCTTTATTATTTACTTTGTTCATCTTTGTTAATTTTCTCTTTTATTTAAGGTATTTACTAATTTCAGATAATTTTTTTCTCCTTTTTTAGTACAAGCATTAATTTCTTTAAATTTCTCCTAAGCACAACTTTAGCAGCATCCCAGAAGTATTTATATATGTCTTGTTTTCATTTTCATTGATTTCAAAATATTTTCAATTCAAAGTATCTTCAATATCAAAGCCTTTTTCTTTGATATGTGGAATATTTAGTAATGTGGTGTTTAATGTCCGGGTATTTGGAGACATTGCAGTTCTTTTTCTATTATCAATTTTTAGCTTAATTCTGGTTCTAGAATATACTTTGCATAATATGTTACTTTGAATTTCTTAAAATTTCTTTAATGTTCCAGAATATGGTCTATCTGTGATTTTCTGCCTATTAATTCTATAAATACCTTAGAAAGAATTAAAGTATCTGATTTTAATAGTGGATTTACATCTTTCTCTTTTCAGGGCTATAAAGTTTTGTTCCACATATTTTGAGTCTGTCTTGTTTGAAGCATGAGTGTTAGGATCACTGTGTCTTCTTGGTGAATTGATTTTTTACATCATTATTAATATTCTTGTTTATACTTGATAATATTCCTTGCTCTGATGTCTTACAGGTACCATTTTTGTTGTTCATCTCCTTACACATTAAGACTTTTTTCTATAGGAGAATTAGAAGAGATAGATGTAGGTGGAATTTTATCTGAGGCTGCTATTCCTTTCTCCTACCCAGAAAAGTGAAGAAAATTTTATCAGGATTCCTTCTACTTTCCTTAGGAGTACCTGGTGGTGTTCATGGAAAAAAAAAGTTCAAGAGGTACTAATCCTAATAGATCTTCCAATCCAAAATCTTCATACTATTACTCTAGCCCATGCTCTCAGACTATAGAAATTTGTTCATACTTTTTTTTTTTTTTTTGAGAGGGCATCTCTCATATTTATTGATCAAATGGTTGTTAACAACAATAAAATTCAGTATAGGGGGGTCAACGCTCAATGTACAATCATTAATCCATCTCAAGCCTAATTCTCGTCAGTCTCCAATCTTCTGAAGCATAACGAACAAGTTCTTACATGGTGAACGAATTCTTACATAGTGAATAAATTCTTACATGGTGAACAGTACAAGGGCATTCATCACAGAAACATTCGGTTTTGATCATGCAATATGACCTATAAACAATCAGGTCAAATATGAATATTCGTTTGATTTTTGTACTTGATTTATATGTTGATCCCACATTTCTCCTATTATTATTATTACTTTTATTTTTAATAAAATGAAGTGGTAGGTAGATGCAAGATAAAGGTAGAAAACATAGTTTAGTGCTGTAAGAAGGCAAATGTAGATGATCAGATGATCAGGTGTGTGCCTATGGACTAAGTATTAATCCAGGCTAGACAAGGGCAGCAAGACATCCACGGATGCCAAAGATTTCTCTCAAAGCAGGGGGGGTGAGGTTCTGAGCCTCACCTCTGTTGATCCCCAAATTCTCACCTGATGGCCCCCCTGCGACTGTGCCTGTCTTAGGTTGTTCCTCCCTTGAGGAATCTTACCCGTCTCTGGCTAACCAGTCATCTTCCGGGGCCATACAGGGAAATGTAAAGTTGGTAAGTGAGAGAGAAGCCATATTGTTTGCAAAGGTTAGCTTTTTACTTCTTTGCAGATTTATGCCCTGTGGCTTCTATGCCCAGCACTTGTCTCGAGGTATCTTTACCACCTGGAGGAATTATGATACTCGGTAAATTCGATATGAGGCACGAATTCTATTTAAGGGTTGTAATTAGGAAGGAAGAAGAAAAGCTATAGATGTAGCATATGAAGGAAACATGGGAGGATTGATTATTTCTTTGACATATCTTCTTGTATAGTACCTTAAGTATGTATGGGTTTTAAACTACTAACTAATTTGCACACACATATTAACATAATAGGAATACGGTGACATAAACAAAGCAAATCTATAATTACCATCCATCTCCAGTGAAGCCAAGAAAACCATTTAGGCACCCTAGGTATTTGTGAAAATTTATCTATGATATGATGGATATTGTCCAACTGTACTTGAACCATCAGACAAATTAAAGCAGCCCATTTCTGGGATCTGTTCACATCCCATATGTTCTTTTAACCATAGATAGTCTATAGTCATGAGATTTTGGAGTGCTACAACTTGCACCCCTCCCAACTCCTGGTTGAGTTCCAACAGTACAGATCCGGTCAAATTCGTTGTCTCACTGTATGCACATGCCAGCCTAGACATCTCCCTCCTCATTCTTATGGCAAGTCCAGGAGACGGTGGGCTGGATGCAGCCACAACCGCAGCATCGTCCGGATCCCTGTGGAGGCTTTTTGATGATCATCCCCCGGCACAAGTCCTCCAGAGAGTGCTGATGCCGGAAGCTCCTCCTCATATCATATCTTAGTTCATTTTCTGGGTATCCAAGCTAGGCCTTGATCTTCTGCATAGAAACAAACAGACCCTTTGCCCACACTTTGACATGCCCTCTATACCACTGTGCAGAACTCATTGGAGGTCAGCACACAGTAACTGCTTTTTTTTTTTTTTTTTAATTAAGAGAAAGGAATATTATCAGAAAAGAGTACCTCCATAGCTGATCATCTGACACCCTTTAAGTGATCAACATTAAGGATATTTAAAGCATGCGTTGATCTTTGATTTACCAATAGTTTTATCCTGTTAAGGAGTAATCCCCCTTTTCTTTCTTTCTTTCTTTTTTTTTTTTTTTAATATTTAATCTACACTTACATGAAGAATACTATGTTTACTATGCTCTCCCCTATATCAGGTCACCCCTAACAACCACATTAAGGTTACTGTCCCTCAGCTTAGCAAAATGTTGTAGAGTCACTACTTGTCCTCTCTGTGTTGTGCAGCCCACCCTCCCCTTTCTCCCTCTCCCCATGCATGCTAATCTTAATACCCCCCTTCTTCTTCCCCCCCCTTATCCCTCCCTGCCCACCCATCCTCCCCAGTTCCTTTCCCTTTGGTACCTTTTAGTCCATTTTTGGGTTCTGTAATTTTGCTGCTGTTTTGTTCCTTCAGTTTTTCCTTTGTTCCTATACTCCTCAGATGAGTGAAATCATTTGGTATTTCTCTTTCTCCGCTTGGCTTATTTCACTGAGCATAATACTCTCCAGCTCCATCCATGTTGCTGCAAATGGTTGAATTTTTCCACTTCTTATGGCTGAGTAGTATTCCATTGTGTATATGTACCACATCTTCTTTATCCATTCATCTACCGATGGACATTTAGGTTGCTTCCAATTCTTGGCTATTGTAAATAGTGCTGTGATCAACGTAGGAGTGCATCTGTCTTTCTCAAACTTGATTGCTGCGTTATTAGGGTAAATTCCTAGGAGTAGACTTCCTGGGTCAAATGGTAGGTCTGTTTTGAGCATTTTGATGCACCTCCATACTGCTTTCCACAATGGTTGAACTAATTTACATTCCCACCAGCAGTGTAGGAGGGTTCCCCTTTCTCCACAGCCTCGCCAACATTTGTTGTTGTTTGTCTTTTGGATGGCAGCTATCCTTACTGGTGTGAGGTGATACCTCATTGTAGTTTTAATTTGCATTTCTCTGATAATTAGCGATGTGGAGCATCTTTTCATGTGTCTCTTGGCCATCTGTATTTCTTTTTTGGAGAACTGTCTGTTCAGTTCCTCTGCCCATTTTTTAATTGGGTTATTTGTTTTTTGTTTGTTGAGGCGTGTGAGCTCTTTATATATTCTGGACGTCAAGCCTTTATCGGATCTGTCATTTTCAAATATATTCTCCCATACTGTAGGGTTCCTTTTTGTTCTATTGATGGTGTGTTTCGCTGTACAGAAGCTTTTCAGCTTAATGTAGTCCCACTTGCTCATTTTTGCTGTTGTTTTCCTTGCCCGGGGAGATATGTTCAAGAAGAGATCACTCATGTTTATGTCTAAGAGGTTTTTGCCTATGTTTTTTTCCAAGAGTTTAATGGTTTCATGACTTACATTCAGGTCTTTGATCCATTTTGAGTTTACCTTTGTATATGGGGTTAGACAATGGTCCAGTTTCATTCTCCTACATGTAGCTGTCCAGTTTTGCCAGCACCATCTGTTGAAGAGACTGTCATTTTGCCATTGTATGTCCATGGCTCCTTTATCAAATATTAATTGACCATATATGTTTGGTTTAATTTCTGGGGTCTCTAATCTGATCCACTGGTCTGTGGCTCTGTTCTTGTGCCAGTACCAAATTGTCTTGATTACTATGGCTTTGTAGTAGAGCTTGAAGTTGGGGAGTGAGATCCCCCCTACTTTATTCTTCTTTTTCAGGATTGCTTTGGCTATTCGGGGTCTTTGTTGTTTCCATATGAATTTTTGAATTATTTGTTCCAATTCATTGAAGAATGTTGCTGGTAATTTGAGAGGGATTGCATCAAATCTGTATATTGCTTTGTGCAGGATGGCCATTTTGATGATATTAATTCTTCCTAGCCATGAGCATGGGATGTGTTTCCATTTAATAGTGTCCCCTTTAATTTCTCTTAAGAGTGACTTGTAGTTTTCAGAGTATAAGTCTTTCACTTCTTTGGTTAGGTTTATTCCTAGGTATTTTATTCTTTTTGATGCAATGGTGAATGGATTTGTTATCCTGATTTCTCTTTCTATTGATTCATTGTTAGTGTATAGGAAAGCTACAGATTTCTGTGTGTTAATTTTGTATCCTGCAACTTTGCTGTATTCCGATATCAGTTCTAGTAGTTTTGGAGTGGAGTCTTTAGGGTTTTTTATGTACAGTATCATATCATCTGCAAATAGTGACAGTTTAACTTCTTCTTTACCAATCTGGATTCCTTGTATTTCTTTGTTTTGTCTGATTGCCGTGGCTAGGAACTCCAGTACTATGTTAAATAACAGTGGGGAGAGTAGGCATCCCTGTCTGGTTCCCGATCTCAGAGGAAATGCTTTCAGCTTCTTGCTGTTCAGTATAATGCTGGCTGTGGGTTTATCATATATGGCCTTTATTATGTTGAGGTACTTGCCTTGTATTCCCATTTTGCTGAGAGTTTTTATCATGAATGGATGTTGAATTTTGTCAAATGCTTTTTCAGCATCTATGGAGATGATCATGTGGTTTTTGTCTTTCTTTTTGTTGATGTGGTGGATGATGTTGATGGATTTTCGAATATTGTACCATCCTTGCATCCCTGGGATGAACCCCACTTGGTCATGGTGTATGATCCTTTTGATATACTGTTGAATTCTGTTTGCTAATATTTTATTGAGTATTTTTGCATCTACATTCATCAGGGATATTGGTCTGTAATTTTCTTTTTTGGTGGGGTCTTTGCCTGGTTTTGGTATTAGGGTGAAGTTGGCCTCATAGAATGAGTTTGGGAGTATTCCCTCTTCTTCTATTTTGTGGAACACTTTAAGGAGAATGGGTATTATGTCTTCTCTGTGTGTCTGATAAAATTCCGAGGTAAATCCGTCCGGCCCCGGGGTTTTGTTCTTGGGTAGTTTTTTGATTACTGTTTCAATTTCTTTGCTTGTAATTGGTTTGTTTAACTTTTGTGTTTCTTCCTTGGTCAGTCTTGGGAGGTTGTATTTTTCTAGGAAGTTGTCCATTTCTTCTAGGTTTTCCAGCTTGTTGGCATATAGGTTTTCATAGTAGTCTTTAATAATTCTTTGTATTTCTGTGGAGTCTGTCGTGATTTTTCCATTCTCATTTTTGATTATGTTGATTTGTGTTGACTCTCTTTTTCTCTTAATAAGTTGGGCTAGAGGCTTATCTATTTTGTTTATTTTCTCAAAGAACCAGCTCTTGGTTTCGTTGATTTTTTCTATTGTTTTATTCTTCTCAATTTTGTTTATTTCTTCTCTGATCTTTATTATGTCCCTCCTTCTACTGACTTTAGGCCTCCTTTGTTCTTCTTTTTCCAGTTTTAATAATTGTGATGTTAGACTATTCATTTGGGATTGTTCTTCCTTCTTCAAGTGTGCCTGGATTGCTATATACTTTCCTCTTAAGACTGCTTTCGCTGCATCCCACAGAAGTTGGGGCTTAGTGTTTTTGTTGTCATTTGTTTCTATATATTCCTTGATCTCTATTTTGATTTGTTCATTGATCCATTGATTATTTAGTAGCATGTTGTTAAGCCTCCATGTGTTTGTGAGCCTTTTTGTTTTCTTTGTAGAATTTATTTCTACTTTCATACCTTTGTGGTCTGAAAAATTGGTTGGTAGAATTTCAGTATTTTGGAATTTACTGAGGCTCTTTTTGTGAGCTAGTATGTGGTCTATTCTGGAGAATGTTCCATGTGCACTTGAGAAGAATGTATATCCTGTTGCTTTTGGATGTAGAGTTCTATAGATGTCTATTAGGTCCATCTGTTCTAGTGTGTTGTTCAGTGCCTGTGTGTCTTTACTTATTTTTTGCCCGGTGGATCTATCCTTTGGGGTGAGTGGTGTGTTGAAGTCTCCTACAATGAATGCATTGCAGTCTATTTCCCTCTTTAGTTCTGTTAGTATTTGCTTCACATATGCTGGTGCTCCTGTATTGGGTGCATATATATTTAGAATGGTTATATCCTCTTGTTGGACTGAGCCCTTTATCATTATGTAGTGTCCTTCTTTATCTCTTGTTACTTTCTTTGTTTTGAAGTCTATTTTGTCTGATATTAGTACTGCAACCCCTGCTTTCTTCTCACTGTTGTTTGCCTGAAATATGTTTTTCCATCCCTTGACTTTTAGTCTATGCTTATCTTTGGGTTTAAGGTGAGTTTCTTGTAAGCAGCATATAGATGGGTCTTGCTTTTTTATCCATTCTATTACTCTATGTCTTTTAATTGGTGCATTAAGTCCATTTACATTTAGGGTGACTATTGAGAGATATGTACTTATTGCCATTTCAGGCTTTAGATTCGTGGTTACCAAAGGTTCAAGGTTAGCTTCTTTAGTATCTTACTGCCTAACTTAGCTCGCTTATTGAGCTGTTATATACACTGTCTGGAGATTCTTTTCTTCTCTCCCTTCTTATTCCTCCTCCTCCATTCTTCATATGTTGTGTGTTTTGTTCTGTGCTCTTTTTAGGGGTGCTCCCATCTAGAGCAGTCCCTGTAGGATGCCCTGTAGAGGTGGTTTGTGGGAAGCAAATTCTCTCAGCTTTTGCTTGTCTGGGAATTCTTTAATCCCTCCATCATATTTAAATGATAGTCGTGCTGGATACAGTATCCTTGGTTCAAGGCCCTTCTGTTTCATTGCATTAAGTATATCATGCCATTCTCTTCTGGCCTGTAGGGTTTCTGTTGAGAAGTCTGATGTTATCCTGATTTGTTTTCCTTTATAGGTGACCTTTTTCTCTCTAGCTGCCTTTAAAACTCTTTCCTTGTCCTTGATCCTTGCCATTTTAATTACTATGTGTCTTGGTGTTGTCCTCCTTGGATCCTTTCTGTTGGGGGTTCTGTGTACTTCCATGGTCTGTTCGATTATTTCCTCCCCCAGTTTGGGGAAGTTTTCAGCAATTATTTCTTCAAAGACACTTTCTATCCCTTTTCCTCTTTCTTCCTCTTCTGGTATCCCTATAATACGAATGTTATTCCTTTTGTATTGGTCACATATTTCTCTTAGTGTTGTTTCATTCCTGGAGATCATTTTATCTCTCTCTATGTCAGCTTCTATTCGTTCCTGTTCTCTGGCTTCTATTCCTTCAACGGCCTCTTGCATCTTATCCATTCTGCTTATAAATCCTTACAGGGATTGTTTCACTTCTGTGATCTCTTTCCTGACATCTGTGATCTCCTTCCGGACTTCATCCCACTGCTCTTGCATTTTTCTCTCCATCTCATCCCATTGCTCTTGCATTTTTCTCTGCATCTCTGTCAGCATGTTCATGATTTTTATTTTGAATTCTTTTTCAGGAGGACTAGTTAGGTCTGTCTCCTTCTCAGGTGTTGTCTCTGTGATCTTTGTCTGCCTGTTGTTTTGCCTTTTCATGGTGATAGAGATAGTTTGCAGAGCTGGTACAAGTGACCGCTGAAAGAGCTTCCCTTCTTGTTGGTTTGTAGCCTTTTCCTGGGAGAATAGCGACATCTAGTTGCTTGTTCTTGGCAGCTGTGCGCAGACAGGGCTTCTGCTTCCTGCCCAGTTGCTTTGGGGTTTATCTCCGCTGTTGCTGTGGGCTTGGTCTGGCTGGGGCTGTTCCTCCAAAATGGTGGAGCCCCGTTTGGAGGGGGAGCGGCCAGGAGGCTATTTATCTCCGTAAGGGGTCTCTGTGCCCCCTGCTGCCCAGGGGGTTAGGGTGCCCAGAGATCCCCAGATTCCCTGCCTCTGGTCTAAGTGACCTGTCCTGCCCCTTTAAGACTTCCAAAAAGCACTCTCCAAACCAAAACAACAACAGCAACAATGAGAGAGGGAACAGAAAGAAAGAAAAAAAAAAAAAAAGGAAAAAACAAGCGATTTTTTTCTTTCTTTTTTTCTGTCCTCAGGTGCCGGTCTCAGGCACCCGCTCACTGGTCCTGCTGCCCTGTCTCCCTAGCACCAGGGTCTCTGTCCTTTCAAGGCTTCCAAAAAGCACCCACCCACCGGTCCCGCAGGGAAGGAACGCTCGATATTCTTTGTCCTCAGGCACTGGTCCCAGGCACCCGCTCACCAGTCCCGCCGCCCTGCCTCCCTAGCACCAGGGTCCCTGTCCCTTTAAGGCTTCCAAAAAGCGCTCGCCAAAAAGAGAAAAAGAAAAGGGGAAAAACGCGCGATTTCCTCCGTCCTCAGGCACCGGTCTCAGGCACCCGCCCGCTGGTCCTGCAGGGAGAAACACGGGATATTCTTTGTCCTCAGCCGCTGGTCCCAGGCACCTGCTCCCCGGTCCCTCCACCCTGCCTCCCTAGCAATGGGGGCCCGTCCCTTTAAGGCTTCCAAAAAGCGCTCGCCAAAAAAAAAACCGCTCCGTTTTCTTTCCACCTGCCGGGAGCCGGGGGGAGGGGCGCTCGGGTCCCGCTGGGCCGGGGCTTGTATCTTACCCCCTTCGCAAGACGCTGGGTTCTTGCAGGTGTGGATGTGGTTTGGATGTTGTCCTGTATCCTGTGGTCTCTATTTTAGGAAGATTTTTCTTTGTTATATTTTCATAGCTCTATGTGTTTTTGGGAGGAGATTTCCACTGCTCTACTCACGCCACCATCCTGGCTCCACCTGTTCATACTTTTAACTGAAACTTCATACTGTCTCATATGGAATCCAGTGACATTTTCTCCAGCTAAGTCTGTGCAAGATCCTGGTTTCTTGTTGTGAGTGCCAATCTCTCCTTATATTTTAAATTAATTGCGCAGTATTTTGCTTCAGTTCTCTGATTGATTCAATAATTCCTTAATTTTCAGTTTCTCTAGCACTTTCCTTTTGTAAGCATGAGAGTGATGCTCTTATCTGCTCTCTACATCTCTGAGCAGAAACCATAAGTGGTATCCACATTTTAATTATCTATATTTCCAGTGATAAATCCCTAAATTGTCTGTAACTTTGAGTTACTGCAAAGAATGCCATAATCAATATCCTCTCATATATTTCCCTTTGGTACTATATAAGAATTTTCTTGGGTTACAGAGCCAGGAGAAAGATTACTAGGTCATAGTATACATGTGTAACTTAATTCGGTCAATTGCTCTCACACTGCTTTCCAGAATGGCTGCACATGTCTACGTGTTCATTGGTGATGAATGAGATATGTTTCCCCTATCCCTTTCAATAGGTAACAGTGTAAAATTTTCTATTTTTTACAAATGCGAGTATCAAGTGTCATAGTATTTTGAATATACATATCTTTGTTTACTATTCATTTTGAGGATTATTTTCTATACTTACTATTCACTGAATTTTCCTTTCCCTAACTTGCCTTTATCCTTGCCCATTTTCATTGTCTTATTTTTCTTCTTGTTTTTCATGTGGTTCAATTACTTACTTTGATATTACTCCCTCATCAGTTATAAATGTTTTAAATAACTTCTATTAGTAAGTTGACTGGAAGAAGGTACTGAGGAGGTACAAGATGTTGGCCTAGAAAGCCTGAATTGATTTTTTACATCATTATTAATATTCTTACTCACTTCCTCCTGTGTACACACTGAATCAACACCTACATACAGAGCACTACCTCATGAAGGAGAACTGTGGGCTGAATGAACAGCTTCTGCACAATGAAGGACAGGGAGAACACAATAAAAATTGCAGGAGAGATGAAGACATAGTAAAGTTGGGAATCCCACCCCCAAGGATGGAACATGCAGTAGGGAAGATATCATTGAGTGTTCCACGTGCATATTACTCTGCTTTGGGGCACAAACACACACAAAAAAGCCCACTGAAGTTTAAAGGGCCATTAGGCTATAAGAAAAGGAAGCTGAATTATAAAACTAGAGCACCCACCAAATGGCAGGACAACTACTAGAATTCATTCTGGGATAAGATGTGCTGATGAATGGCATTCTGTGTGTTCCACCTGCATTTTGATAGTGCAGCTGGGAACAAGGTGCAGACATACACAGCAGCTCCAAATATCTCTCTAGGCAGTCCCCTGCCCACACAAAAAAATGCCCACCTGAGATTCAGCAGTCCCACCATGGTGGTACAAGTATGGTGCACATTAGGACCCTGACTCTGTGCCCCTTTGGCCCTAGTGGTCCCACCAGAGTTCCCCCTGGTCTGGCGCACATTGGGACTTCCAAGTCCATGCCCCTTCTACCGTTTACATCTCTCCAGGGTGCCAAAAGCCTGGCAAACAGGACACCAATCCACACCCTTTCAGCACTGGCCATCCAGCCATGGTGACCCTTGACCCAGGGCTGCACACTGGGAGCCTCATGGCCTGTGCTCACCCAACCATCAGACAGTTAAAGCTGTCAGGTATACACAGTATACCCAGGAGACATTCCCACATAAGGCCACTCTTCGAGACTAGGAGAGATAGCTGTTTTGCCTAATTCATAGAAATAAACACAGAAGTCAACAAAAATAATGAGACAGAGGAATATACTCCAAAAGAAAGAACATGACAAAACTTCAGAAAAAGAACTAAATGAAAGAGTTAAGCAATCTACCTGATAAAGAGTAAAAAGAAATGGTTATAAGGATGCTCACTAGACTTGAGAGAAGAATGGATGCACTTAGTGAAGATTTCAAGAAATACATAGAAAATACAAAAAAAAGAATGAGAGATGAAAAATACAAGAGAAATGAAAGATACACCAGAGAAAATCAACAGCAAATTAGAGGATACAGAAGAAAGAGTGATTTGGAATACAGAGTAATGGAAAGCACTCAAGATAAACAGCAGGAAAAAAAAGAATAATGCAGATAGGTTAAAGGACCCTTGGAACAAAAGCAATGTAATAACATTCATTATAAGAGTCCCACAGGGAGGAGATTTTGGGGGGAAGATGGCGGCCTGAGTAGGGCAGCAGAAATTTTCTCCCAAAACCATATTTATTTTTGAAAATACAACAAGTAAAACTACACCTAACAGAAAGACCAGAAGATATGGTACAATAGCCAGGCTAGATCTACACCTGCAAGAACTCGGCATCTCACGAAGGAGGTAAGATATAAGCTGTGACCCACCGGGACCTGAGCGCTCCCCTCACCCCAGCTCACCAGTGGGAGGAGAGCAGTCAGAGCAGGGATGGAGTGGAAGTGCAGGACTGCTAAATACCGAGCCCTAGTAACCTGCACTGGGAGCACAGACACACATTACATGGTGTGCTGGATATTAGGGAACTGTAAAAGTGAAATCTGTGACCAGGTCCCCACACCTGGCTCCCCTGGGACAAAAGAAAAGTGAGTGATTTTTGAAAATCTTAAAGGGACAGGGGCTTCACAGCTGGAAGGAGTCATCCCGGCACACTCAGCCCAGCAGCTGGGAATTTCAGGCACCTTAACACCCTGGGAGGTGACAGCTCTGAAGTCCCTCACAGCAATAAACAGTCTGCCATTCATTCCCCCACACACGTGGTCCTGGCAGAGCAGCCTGGGAGTGGCTGCACCCACAGTAGCCGCCCAAAGCCTCCATACAGTGCACAGCTGCCTGGGCCAGACCTGGGGCTGCTGCCTGTGAGCAGCTGCACTGCACAGGCAGAAGCACAAAGGGGCACTGTTCTTGGAAGGACAGCACACCCAGCATGCTTGCCTCTCCCCTCAGGGCTCTGGGCTGCCCCACCTGCAGTGGCTCAGGAAATTAACCAGGAGCATGCTTCCAGTATGCGGGTAACAGACACAGGTAGCAGAGAAGGCAAGTTGAACAGCAAGCAAGAAGGGACTTTGTTCTCCCAGCTAACACATGTGCTACCTGCCTACAATTACCTCTATTGCCATGAAAAGGCAGAAGAATTTGGTTCAGTCCAGATTCTCCCAGACAAACCCTGAGAGAAGGACTGGGGAGATAGGGTTAACCAATATTCCTGAAAAAGAATTCAAAATAAAGGTCATAACCATGCTGATGGATCTGCAGAGAAATATGCAAGAGCTAAAGGATCAAGTTGGGAGGGAGAATACAGAAATAAAACAATCTCTGGAAGAAATTAAGAGCAGAATGGATGAGGTGCAAGAGGCCGTTAATGGAATAGAAATCACAGAACAGGAATACAGAGAAGCTGAGGCAGACAGAGATAAAAGAATCTCCAGGAATGAAAGAATATTAAGAGAACTATGTGACCAATACAAATGGAACAATACTCACATTATAGGGGAAACAGAAGAAGAAGAAGAAGAGAGAGAAAGGGATAGAAAGCATCTTTGAAGAAATAATTGCTGAAAACTTCCCCAAACTGGGGAAGGAAATGATCTCTCAGACTAAGGAAGCCCACAGATCTCCCAACACAAGGGACTCAAGGAGGACAACAGCAAGACATATAATAATTAAAATGGCAAATATCAAAGACAAAGACAGAGCATTAAAGGCAGCCAAAGAGAGAAAAATGGTCACCTACAAAGGAAAACTCATCAGGCTATCATCAGACTTCTTAACAGAAACCTTACAGGCCAGAAGAGAATGGCATGATATATTTAATGTAGTGAAACAGAAGGGCCTTGAACCAAGAATACTGTATCCAGCACAATTATCATTTAAATATGAAGAAGGGATTAAACAATTCCCAGACAAGCAAAAGTTGAGGGGATTTGCCTCCCACAAACCACATCTACAGGATATTTTAAAGGGACTGCACTAGATGGAAGCACTCCTAAGGCTAAATAGGTAAATAGATGTTACCAGAGAAAATGAAATCACACCAAAGAAAGCAGACCAACCAGATATCAACTAAATGCAAAAAATAAAATCAAGTGTGCACAAAAGCAGTCAAAGGAAACACAAAAGAATACAGATTTAAACACCTAACACATAAAGAATGGAAGATGAGGAATAAGAAGGGAGAGAAATAAAGTATCACCAGATTGTGTTTATAATAGCTTAGTAAGCAAGTTAAGCTAGTTGATTAGATAGTAAAGAAGCTACCCTTGAACCTTTGGTAACCACGAATCTAAAGCCTGCAATGGCAATAAGTACATATTTTTCAATAATCACCCTAAATGTAAATGGAGTGAATGCACCAATTAAAAGACACAGAGTAACAGAATGGATAAAAAAGCAAGACCCATCTATATGCTGCTTACAAAAGACTCACCTCAAACCCAAAGACACACACAGATTAAAAGTCAAGGGATGGAAAAAGTTATTTCAAGCAACCTATAGGGAGAAAAAACCAGGTGTTGCAGTGCTTGTATCAGACAAAATAGACTTCAAAACAAAGAAAGTAACAAGAGATAAAGAAGGGCATTATTTAATGATAAAGGGGTCAGTCCAACAAGAGGATATAGCCATTATAAATATATATGAACCCAATACAGGAGAACCAACATATGTGAAATAAATAATAACAGAATTAAAGGAGGAAATAGAAGGCAATACATTCATTCTAGGAGACTTGAACACACCACTCACTGCAAAGGACAGATCCACCAGACAGAAAATAGTAAGGACACAGAGGCACTGAACAGCACACTAGAACAGAGGGACCTAATAGACATCTACAGAACTCTACACCCAGAAGCCACAGGATGCATATTCTTCTCAAGTGCACATGGAACATTCTCCAGAACAGACCACATACTAGGCCACAAAAAGAGCCTCAGTAAATTCAAAAATATTAAAATTCTACCAACCAACTTCTCGGACCAAAAAAGTGTAAAACTAGAAATAAATTGTACAAAGAAAGAAAAAAGGATCACAAACACATGGAGGCTTAACAACATGCTCCTAAATAATCAATGGATTAATGACCAAATTAAAATAGAGATCAAGCAATATATGGAGAAAAATGAAAACAACAGCACAAAGCCCCAACTTCTGTGGGATGCAGCAAAGGCAGTTCTAAGAGAAAAGTATGTAGCAATCCAGGCATATGTAAAGAAGGAAGAACAATCCCAAACAAATAGTCTAAATTCACAATTACTGAGTTTGGAAAAAGAAGAACAAATGAGGCCCAAAGTCAGCAGAAGGAGGGACATAATAAAGATCAGAGAAGAAATAAATAAAATTGAGAAGAATAAAATAATAGAAAAAAATCAATGAAACCAAGAGCTGGTTCTTTGAGAAAATAAACAAAATAAATAAGCCTGTAGTCAGACTTATTAAGAGCAAAAGAGTATATACACACATAAACAAAATCAAAATGAGAAAGGAAAAATTATGATGAACCCCACAGAAATACAAAGAATTATTAGAGAATACTATGGGAATCTATATGCTAACAAGATGGAAAACCTAGAAGAAATGGACAAATTCCTAGAAAAATATAACCTTTCAAGACTGACCAAGGAAGAAACAGAAAATATAAATAGACCAATTACCAGCAACGAAATTGAATTGGTAATCAAACAACTACCCAAGAACAAAATCCTCAGGACAGATGGATTTACCTCTGAATTTCATCAGACATACAGAGGAGACATAATATCCATTCTCCTTAAAGTTTTCCATAAAATAGAAAAGGAGGGAATACTTCCAAACTCATCCTGTGAAGCCAGCATCACCCTAATACCAAAATCAGGCAAAGACCCCACCAAAAAAAGGAAATTTCAGACCAATATCCCTGATGAACATAGATGCAAAAATACTCAACAAAATATTAGCAAACTGAATTCAACAATACATCAAGAACATTATACACCAAGATCAAGTGGGATTCATCTCAGTGATGCCGGGATGGTACAACATTTGAAAATCCATCAACATCATCCACCACATAAATAACAAGAAGGACAAAAACCACATGATCATCTCCATAGATGCTGACAAAGCATTTGACAAAATTCAACATCCATTCATGATAAAAACTATCAACAAAATGGGTATAGAGGGCAAGTACCTCAACATAATAAAGGCCATATATGACAAACCCACAGCCAACATCATACTTAACAGTGAGAAGCTGAAAGCTTTTCCTCTAAGATTGGGAACAACATAGGGATGCCTACTCTCCCCGCAGTTATTCACCATAGTACTGGAGGTCCTAGCCATGGCAATCAGACAAAAGAAAGAAATACAATGTATCAAGATTGGTATAGAAAAAGGCAAACTGTCACTAATTGCAAATGACATGATATTGTACATAGAAAACCCTAAAGACTCCACTCCAAAACTACTAGAACTAATATCTGAATTCAGAAAAGGTGCAGGATACAAACTTAATACACAGAAATCTGTTGCTTTCCGATACACTAATGATGAAATAGGAGAAAGAGAAATCAGGGAAAAAATTCCATTTACAATTGCATCAAAAAGAATAAAATACCTGGGAATAAACCTAACCAAAGAAGTGAAAGACCTATACCCTGAAAACTACAAGACACTCTTAAGAGAAATTAAATAGGACACTAACAAATGGAAAATCATCCCATGCTTTTGGCTAGGAAGACTTAATATCCTCAAAATGGCCATCCGGCCCAAAGCAATATACAGATTCAATGCAATCCCTATCAAAATACCAACAGCATTCTTCAACACACTGGAACAAATACTTTTAAAATTCATATGGAACCACAAAAGACCCTGAATAGCCAAAGCAATCCTGAGAAGGAAGAATAAAGCTGGGGGTGGGGGTGCAGATCTCGCTTTCCAACTTCAAACTCTACTACAAAGCCACAGTAATCAAGACAATTTGGTACTGGCACGAGAACAGACCCACAGACCAGTGGAACAGGACACAGAGTCCAGATATTAACCCAAACATATATGGTCAATTAATATACAATAAAGGAACCATGGACATACAATGGGGAAATGACAGCCTCTTCAACACCTGGTGTTGGCAAAACTGGACAGCTACATGTAAAAGAATGAAACTGGATCATTGTCTAATCCCATACACAAAAGTAAATTCAAAATGGATCAAAGACCTGAATGTTAGTTATGAAACCATAAAACTCTTAGAACAAAACAGAGGCAAAAATCTCTTGGACATAAACATGAACAACTTCTTCATGAACATATCTTCCCGGGCAAGGGAAACAAAAGCAAAAATGAACAAGTGGGACTATATCATGCTGGAAAGCTTCTGTACAGCAAAGGACACCACCAATAAAACAAAAAGGCATCCTACAGTATGGGAGAATATATTCATAAATGACAGATCCGATAAAGGGTTGACATCCAAAATATGTAAAGAGCTCACGTACCTCAGCAAACAAAAAGCAAATAATCCAATTAAAAACTAGTCAGAGGAGCTGAACAGACAGTTCTCCAAAGAAGAATTTCAGATGGCAAACAGGCACATGAAAAGATGCTCCACATCACTAATCATCAAAGAAATGCAAATTAAAACCACAATGAGATATCACCTCAGAACAGTAAGGATTGCCATATCCAAAAGACAGACAACAACAAATTTTGGCGAGGTTGTGGAGAAAGGGGAACCCTCCTGCACTGCTGGTGGGAATGTAAATTAGTTCAATCATTGTGGAAAGTAGTACGGAGGTTCCTCAAAAAGCTCAAAATAGAAATACCATTTGACCCAGGAATTCCACTCCTAGGAATTTACCATAAAAATGCTGCAGCCCAGTTTGAAAAAGCCATAAGCACCCTTATGTTGATTGCAGCACTATTTCCAATAGCCAAGAATTGGGAGCAACCTAAGTGTCCATCAGTAGATGAATGTATTAAGAAGATGTAGTACATATACACAATGGAATATTATTCAGCCTTAAGAAGAAACCAAATTCTAGCATTTGCAACAACATGGATGGAACTAGAGGGTATTATTCTCAGTGAAATAAGCCAGGCGGAGAAAGACAAGTATCAAATGCTTTCACTCATATGTGGAGTATAAGAACAAAGAAAAACTAAAGGAGCAAAACAGCAGCAGACTTACAGAACCCAAGAATGGACTAACAGTTGCCAAAGAGAAAGGGACTGGTGAGGATGGGTAGGAAGGGAGGGATAAGAGGGGCTGAAAGAAAGGGAGAATTATGAATAGCATGTATAATGCGGGGCATGGGGGGGGCTGTACAACAGAGAGAAGACAAGTAGTGACTCTATAGCATCTTTCTACGCTGATGGACAGAGATTGTAATGAGGTATGTTAGGGGGACTTTGTGATGGGGAGAGTCTAGTGAACATAATGTTCCTCGTGTAATTGTAGGTTAATGATACCAAAATTAAAAAAAAAGAAAAAGTGTTCCCACAGGGAAAAGGGAAAGAGAAAGGGGTGGGAAACTTATTTGAAGAAATAATAGCTAAAGTCTTCCCTAACTTGGGAAAGGAAACAGACATCTAGATACAGGAATCACAGAGAAGCCCAAACCAGATGAACCCAAGGTAGTCCACACCAAGACAAATTGTAATTAAAAGGTCAAATTTCAGAGAGAAAGAATCTCAAAAGCAGAAGGAAAACAGCAATGATTTATGTACCAGGGAAGTCCATAAGGCTATTAGCTGATTTTTCAGCAGAAACTTTACAAGCCAGAAAGGAGTGACATGATATATTCAGTGTTTAAAGGAAAAATATCTACAGCAAAAAATTGACTAAACAAGGTTATAATTGAGAACTGAAAAAGATATAGAGTTTTCCACATAAACGTAAGTTAAGGAGTTCACCACAACGAAACTAGTTTTACATGAAATGTTAAAGGGACTATGTTAAGAAGTAAAAGAAAGGCCATAAAGAAAGAAGAAAATTATGGAAGGAAAAACATTTCACTCCTAGATAAAAACATATGCCAAAGATAGGATATCAGTCAATTAAGTTAGTATAAAGTTTAAGATACCACATTAGTAAAATCAATTATATCTAAAATACTAGATAGATCAATAAATAAAAAGGTGTAAAATTATATACATAAAACATGAAGTAAGGGAAGTAAAGATGTAGTACTCTTAGAATGTTTTCATATTCTAGAGACCATCAGATTAACATAGTCTGCTATATACATAGGATGCCGTATATCAACCTCATAGTAACCACAAACCAAAACCTATAATAAATGCACAAAGAATAGAAAGAAGTCTCACATCAGAGAATGTCATTACACACAGGAAAGAAATCAAGAGAAAAAGTATCAGAGATGAACTACCAAACAACCAGAAAATGTTTAACACAATAGCAATAAGTACTTGCCTATCAAAAATAACTCAAATGTAAATTGTAAATTGACTAAATGATTCAATCAAAAGACATAAGATGTGTGAATGGATTTTAAAAAAGACCTATCTAAATGCTGCTAATAAGAAACTCAATTCATACCTGAAGACAACATTGACTGAAGGCGAAGGGATGGAAAAAGATAACTTATGCAAATGGAAATTTTTTTCAAATTGAGGTAACTTTACTTATAGCAGACAAAACAGACTTTAAAACAAAAGTGTAACAAGACAAACAAGGACATTATATAATGATACAGGATTCAATCCAGCAAAAGTTTATAACAATTGTAAATAGTTGTGCACCCAATAGAGTAGCACCTAAATATAGAAAGGAAATCTTAGCAGATATAAAGGGAGACATTTAGAGTAATACAATAATAGTATGGAACTTTAATACCCTACTTATACCAATGGAGAGATGAGCTAGAGAGAAAGTCAGTAAGACTTTGAATGACATATTAGACTATATAGATTTTTTATTTTGGTATCATTAATCTACAATTACATGAGGAACACTATGTTTACTAGGCTCTCCCCTTCATCAAGTTCCCCCTCACAAACCCCATTTCAGTCACTGTCCATCAGTGTAGTAAGATGCTGTAGAATCACTTCTTGTCTTCTCTGTGTTGCACAACCTTCCCCATGCCTCCCCCCACATTATGCATGATAATTGTAATCCCCCTTTCTTTTTCCCCCTACTTATCCCTCCCTTCCCACCCATCCTCCCCAGTCCCTTTTCCTTTGGTAACTGTTAATCCATTCGTGGGTTCTGTGATTCTGCTGCTGTTTTGTTCCTTCAGTTTTTTTCTTTGTTCTTATACTCCACATATGAGTGAAATCATTTGGTACTTGTCTTTCTGTACCTGGCTTATTTCACTGAGCATAATACTCTCTAGCTCCATCAATGTTGTTGCAAATGGTAGGATTTGTTTTCTTCTTATGGCTGAATAATATTCCATTGTGTATATATACTACATCTTCTTTATCCATTCGTCTACTGATGGACACTTAGGTTGCTTCCATTTCTTGGCTATTGTAAATAGTGCTGTGATAAACATAGCGGTGCATATGTCTTTTTCAAACTGGGTTGCTGTATTCTTAGGGTAAATTCCTAGAAATGGAATTCCTGGGTCAAATGGTATTTCTATTTTGAGCTTTTTGAGGAACCTCCATACTGCTTTCCACAATGATTGAACTAATTTACATTCCCACCAGCAGTCTAGGAGGGTTCCCCTTTCTCCACAACCTCACCAACATTTGTTGTTGTCTGTCTTTTGGATGGTGGCGATCCTTACTGTTGTGAGGTGATATCTCATTGTGGTTTTAATTGGCATTTCTCCAATGACTAGTGATGTGGAGCATCTTTTCATGTGCCTGTTGGCCATCTGAATTTCTTCTTTGGAGAACTGTCTTTTCAGCTCCTCTGACCATTTTTTAATTGGATTATTTGTTTTTTGTTTGTTGAGGTGCATGAGCTCTTTATATATTTTGGATGTCAAGCCTTTATCAGATCTGTCATTTATGAATATATTCTCCGATACTGTAGGATGCCTTTTTGTTCTACTGATGATGTGCTTTGCTGTACAGAAGCTTTTTAGCTTGATATAGTTCCACTTGTTCATTTTTGCTTTTGTTTCCCTTGCCTGTGGAAGATATGTTCATGAAGAAGTCACTCAAGAGACTATATAGATTTTAACAGATATATACGGAAACTTCATACCAAACCAGCAGAAAACACATTGTTTTCAAGTGCTCATGTAACATTCTCCAGTATAGATCACGGATTAGGCAATAAAACAAGTCTCAATAAATTTAAGCATATTGACATCATATCAAACATATTTTATGACCAAAATGGTATGAAAATCAATCAATTACAAAACTGGATAAAACAAAAACATGTGGAGGCTAAGCAACATGCTGCTAACAATCAATGGGACAATAAAGAATCAAAAAGAAATTTTAAAAAGTATATGGAGACTAATGAAAATGCAAACACAATGGTTCAGTATCTTTAGAACACAGCAAAACTTTGGGAAAATTCCAAGAGTGAAGTTTTTCTAGTGGTAGAAGTCTACCTCAAGAAACAAGAAATTTTTCAATAAACAATTTAATCTAACAACTAAAAGAACTAGAAAAAGAAGATCAAACAAAGACCAAAGTTAGTAGAAGGAAGGAAATAATAAAGATCAGAGTGGAAATGGGGACTAAAAAAAAAATCCCAAAGGTCAATAAAACTAAAAGCTGGTTCTTTGACGAGAAACAAAATTGACAAACCTTTAGCTAGACACACCAATAAAAATAGAAAGCAGTCAAAATCATAAATGAAAGAGAAATTACAATTGACATCACAAAAATACATAGGATTATAAGAGATTACTATGAAAACTTATACATCAACAAATTCGACAGCCTAGAAGAAATGGGTAAATTCCTAGAAACATGCAATCTTCTAAGACCAAACCAGGAAGAAATAGAAAACCTGATCATACTGATTACTGGTAGCAAAATTGAATCAGTAATCAAACAACACTCAACAAACAAAATTTTAGGAATACTTAGTTTTACAGGTGAATTCTACCAAACATTTCAAGAGTTAATACCTATTCTTCTCAAAATATCTCAAAAAATTAAAAAGGAAGAAAGTTTCAAAATTCATTCTGTGAGGTCAGTATTTCCCTTATAACAAAATCAGAAAAACATAGTACAAAAAAAATTGTAGGCCAATATCTCTGATGAACATAGATACAAAAATCCTCAACAAAATATTAGTAAACCAAATTATAAAATACATCAAAAGGATCATCCATCACAACCAAGTAGAATTTATTCCAGAGATGCAAAGATGGTACATATTTGTATATCAATCAATGTGGTACACTACGTTAACAAAAAGGATAGAAATCATATGATCATTTCAATAGCTCAATAGACTCAGAAAAAGCATTTGAAAAAATTCAACATTCATTTATGATAAAAATTCTCAACAAATTGGGAATAGAGGTAACATACTTTAATATGGTGAAGGCCATATATGACAAACCCAAAGCTAACATCATAATCGTGAAAAGGTGAAATCTTTTCCTGTAAGATCAGGAACAAGGCAAGAATTTCCATTCTCACCACTTTTATTCAACACAGTACTGGAAGTCCTAGCTATGTCAATCAGACAAGGTAAAGAGATAAAAGGCATACAAACTGGTAAGGAAGAAGTAAACTGTCACTATTAGCAGATGACATGGTACATATAGAGGAAACCCTAAAGGATCACCCTAAAAAGTATTAGAACTAATAAGTGAATTCAGCAAAGTTGTAGGATATGAAATTAATGTATTGAAATCTGTTGTGTTCTTATATACTTAAAATGATCTAGCAGAAAGAGAACTCCATTTACAAATGCATCAAAATAATAAAATACTTAGGAGTAAACCTAATCAAGGAGATGAAAGACCTGTACTCTGAAAACTGTAAGACACTGATGAGAGAAATTAAAAAGACACAAATAAATGGAAATCTACCCCATGCTCATGCTAGGAAGAATTAATTTTCAAAATGGTGATTTTGCCCAAAGCAATTTACAGACTCCATGTAATCCCTATCAAATTACCAGTGGCATTTTTTCAATGAACTGGAACAAATAATCCTAAAATTCATATAGAACAACAAAATATCCGGAAGAGCCAAAACAATCTTGAGAAAGAAGAAAAATATGGAGGTATCACATGCCCTGATTTCAAATTATACTACAAAGCTATAGTAATCAAAGCAGTATGGTACTAGCACAAAAATAGATGTATAGATCAATGAAACAGAATGGCGAGCCCAGAAACAAATCCATGCTTATATGGTCTATTAATTTATGACAAAGAGCCAAGAATATACAATGGTGAAAAGAAAGTGTCTTCAATAAATGGTGGAAAAGTTGGGCAGCTTCATGCAAAATAATTAAACTTGGCCACTATCTTACATCATATACGCAAATAAACTTGACATGGATTAAAGACCTAAATTTAAGACTTGAAATCAGAAAAGCCTGAATCAAAATACAGGTAGCAAACTCTTGAACATCTGCACTAGCATTTTTTTTTTTTGGATATGTCTCCCTAGGCAAGGGAAACAAAAGCAAAAATAAGCAAGTGGGACCATATCAAACTAGAAGCTTCCATGCAGCAAAATAAGCCAGCACAAAATGAAAGGCCAACCTACTGAATGGGTGAAAATATTTGCAAATGATATATCCAAAAAGGGTTTAGTGTCAAAATGTATAAAGAACTCATACAACTCAACACCAAATAAACAAAAATTCAGTTAAAAAATGTGCAGAGGACATGGGTAGATGTTTCTCCAAAGAAGACATACAGATGGCCAACTTACAAATGAAATGATGCTCAGCCTCACTAATCATAAGGAAATACAAATCAAAACAATGAGATATCACCTCACACCAGTCATATTATTAGTATAAAAATCATGCGAAATAACAAGTGTTGGTGAGTATGTGGAGAAAAGAAAACCATCATGCAGTCTTGGTGGAAAGCTAAGTTGGTGAAGCTACAATAGAATACAGTATAGAGGTTCCTCAAAAAATTAATACTCGAACTACCATATGACCCAGTAATTCCACTTCTCAGTATTTACCTGAAGAAAAAAACCCCCTGTGTTAATTGCAGTATCATTTACAATAGCCAACATATGGAAGCATCCTAAGTGTCCACCAATAGATGAATGGATAAAGATATGGTATAAATATATTTCAATATTTCATATATATATATATTTCAATATTTCATACACACACACACAATGGGATATTAGCAATGCCCTATAGTGTGTGGCCAGTGTAAAAGCTGGACAGCTCCTGGCATATGACTGTGGATTATAGGGAACTAAATAAAGTCACAACCCATCCGCATGCTGTTGTCCCCTCTCTAGCAGCCCTTATGGACACCCTCTGTTATGAACTAAGGATGTATCATTATGCTGTGGACCTTGCTAATGCTTTCTTCTCTATTGGCATAGCACAGGAAAGTCAGGAACAGTTTCCTTCATGTGGGAAGAACAGCAATGGATGTTCACTTTTCTTCTATAGGGATACCTCCACAGTCCCACCATTTTTCATGGCCTTGTAGCCCAGGACATGGCAGCATTGGAAAAACCACCAATGGTGCAAGTGCATCATTATACTGATGACATTATGCTCATGTCTGATTCTCTTGCAGATCTAGAAGGTGAACACTAGATTGTTTCAACATCTACAGGAGAAAGGATGGGCTGTTAACAGCACCAAGGTTCAGGATACTCGTTTATCAGTCAAGTTCTTGAGGGTTGTCTGGTTAGGTAAGACTAAAGTTATCCCAGAAGCAGTCATAGATAAATTCCAGGCTCTCCCTATCCCTACAACTGTGGCAGTATTACAAGGATTTGGTGGTCTTTAGAGCTACTGGAGAGTGTCTATCTTACACTGGGCATAAATTCTGAGGTCCTTATACCAGTTGGTATGAAAGGGCATCGAGTGGGACTGGGATAAAGCATGTGCATCCACCTCTACCCCTTGCTAAGTGAGCAACCAAGGCAGTGCAGGCCTTGAGTTTAATGGACCTATCAAGGCCCTGTGAGCTACATGTTCATGTAACTGCTGATGGTTATGGGTGGGGCTTCTGGTAGGGTATGAATTGACCCACCAACCTATTGGATTCTGGTCAGAACTCTGGAAAGTAGCAGAGGTCCAGTACATCTTGATAGAGAAGCAACTGGCTGCTGTGTAGCATGCCTTGTTGGCTACAGAAACCATCATTGAAACAGCTCCATCCAAGGTAATAACAACCTATCCCATCACAAGATGGGTCCTAGACTGGACCCAAAGGCCATGTAGTGACATGACACAGATGCCTACACTGATCAAATGGGGTACATATTTACAACAGCATAGTCCCTTCTCCACTAGCCCTTTAAGTGGAGAACTCCAGCACTTACTGGGGCCAGTGACATACACCAGTGGAAAGTGGGAAGAACTTTCTTTGGAGCCATTAGTAACAGAGAGCACTTATCAGGAGGGAACAGCCCCTATACCCAAAGATACTTTGTACACATATAGCTCCAATCATGGGCCGCCCCTGAAGTGAGGGGCTCTGGCTTTCCATCCTAAGACTGGGACAATATCGATGGAGGACAGAGAGTGGAAGAGTAGTCAATGGGCATAGCTGTGAGCAATTTGGCTTGTGATCACCCAGGGTCACTCCACAATAATTGTCTGCATGGACAGCTGGGCCATCTATTGGAGCATGACACTACTGACATGTTACCATGCCAACTGGATGGTTGGTCACCAGCCCCTTTGGGGGCAGGAGCTTTGGCAAGATCTATGGGCCTCTAGGCAGACTAAAACAATTACCATATATCATGACTGTTCATTTGCCTTTGGCATCTCCAGGGAATGATGAAGCAGACACATTGGCCCATGTACATTGGCTAGAAGGAAATCCTGCCTCTGATGTGGCCCAATGGTTACATTAGCATTTGTTGCATGTGGGGCAAAAGACAATGTGGGCTGAAGCCCATCAGTGGGGCTTAACATTGATCTTTGAATAAATCAGCAGAGCCTGGCAGGAATGTCTTGTGTGCTGTAAGAGAGATTTGCGTTAAGTCCTGCAGCAACATGGGACAATAGTTAAGGGGCCAGTACCCCTTATCAGGTGGCAAATAGACTATATTGGGCCTCTGCCTATATCAGAAGTGTTTCGGTATGCTATGATTTGTGTGGACATAGCTACTGGACTGTCATGCTTATCAGAAAGTGACCAAAAGGGACCTAGAGCATCTCTTTGCAGCCTATGGCCGACTGCAGGTGATTGAGAGTGATCAAGGCACCCACTTTACTGGATATGAATTATAAGAATGGGTGTACAACAATTAGGGATAAGGTGGAAGTTGCATGTACTATATAGCTCTACCAGGAAAGGCATGATAGAGAGGTACAGTGAGTTTTTAAAATCTGGCCTGAAGTCAGATACCAGTAGTCTATAGGGCTGGTTAGTCTATTTGTGGACAGTACTATGGTGTTTGAATGAGAAGCCCTGGAAGGGGGCATTGAGCCCTGTGGACATGCTAACACACATTGCTGCCTCTCTTATACAACTGCACATACAAACCAATGAGGAATTATTGAAGCAAGGATATGGCCAGCAGAGCAACATCCTATTGCTGGCCCCAACTGCATTAAATCCTGGAGACTCTGTTTAGTGGATGTGGCCCTGGATATTTTGACACATGGACCAGTGATGCCTGGCCCTTCTGGCACCTTGGGGACAATGCCGGGATGCTGGCCTCCTGTGTGTTCCTGGAGTAATAGCAAAGTGGCACCCAAAGATCATGGTAGTGTACCCAACATGGCCAGAAGGTAAGAGCATCTTACAGGGGTGTTTTTTTTGTTGTTGTTATGGCCAGTGAATGTGCTTTCCATGTCAATCCACCAGTAAATTCCACAGGGAGAGAGGTGAAGGTCTCGTATGCTAGACCAGGACAGGGCCCCATTTCTGCCACTGTCCTATCACAGGACCACTCTCTTGCATGCATCCTACCTTATGGACAAGATTTGCCTATGCTGGTGTCATTAAAACATGTATCTTATCACCCTTAAAATTATTTTCTTCTACATTCTTTGCAGATTGGGCTCATCTTGCAGCCACAGCTGTTGCTTGCTGAATATGCCTAGAGCCCCCTACCAGTTCAGCTGCTGGCCTCCTGTGGAATAGATGATCTATGGACTTAATCTGAGTAGGACTTAGAACCCAGCTGGATACTCAAGCTTGAGGATTGTCATGATTTTATTGCTACCTGTATTTCTGTCATTACGGTATGTTGTTATTCTGGTTACAGTGCTCCTGCTTTCTCACACAGAGGCCACTGCAGTTGATCAGGGGCATGCAGATTGTGAGGTGAGAATTCTGGAGGGGTGAATTGTGGGATAAATGGAAATTTTCACTCAGAATTTCCTACCTGGCCTTAGTCCACTTACATGCTAATGGACGCTTATCACAGTAATGCCTCCATTTTATCTGGGGCAAGGGTTGGAAAGAAAGCAGTCATTCTCTCCTCTCCTCAGTTCCTGGTACCTAACTGGTGTGGCTCTCTCCAGTCACCATGGCCCTGTCTGTGGAGTTCCTGCTGGGAGGGAAGGGCAGGGGCAGGAGAGCATGAGCCATGGTTGGATGAGATAGATGGAGCTAGGCCTGGCTAGCAAACTTGAGTAAGTTGTGAGCAATAAAATCTTTCTCTTAACCTGCCCTTCCCCTTGTACTCCTTTGGTTTTACTGGATTCATGGAGAACTCACCCTGGGCCAGGAATACTCTTCCCTCCCAGAGCTGCTGTCCATTAGGCGGGAAATTCCTTCATCTCTGATCCTAACAGAGTGGAGTTTTTATTGTGATGTTTGATAATTATGAAAACTTACATGCCCTCCTTTTCAATTATTAGCACTTATATCTTCCACTCAATTTGTTGTTCTTTATTTATTCACCACTTTCTATATATGATTTACTTCAGTTACCTCATTTAGATTCTGAATTACAGCCCCACTCCTGAAAACGTTTATTGCATTGAATTTTGCTCAATGAGAACTTGAATAGCTACTCTTTCTGAGTATTATTCCAAAAGTTTTCTAAATCTATGAAGCTACTGTCATCAGTGCCCAAACTTGTAGCTATAAAAAGCAGTTCTGAAAAAAATTTTCAATTTGTCCAGCAGTGAGAAACATATTATTTTATAGTATCCTTACTGTGATAACTTAAGCTCTATAGATTTAGAAGTGAACAAGAATTCCTTTGAATCTGACCTTTATAGAATTCCAGTGGGGAGAGTGAACCTTGATAACCACATCTTCTGTCCTGTTACCTTTCAAGTGCACAGATTGCCAGTAGCCATTTCAGTTTGTCTGTGATGATTAAACAAGCTGCTAACAGTCTTTATCATTTCAATTTTTCACACATTTTCTTTTTGTCACATTCCTTGCCATTTCAATTTTTCACACATTTCTTCCCTCTCCCTCTCTCTTTCTCTCTCTCTTATGGTGTGTATATGTGTGTGGTCTTTGTGTGAGTAAAAACTACTCTTGCCACGAGCCACTCAGCTATATGAAAGCACAGCTTCAGAACTGTCAAACAAAATGAAAATGAAGCAAATCACAAAGGAACCAGTTGGCTATGATTAAGCCTGGGGATCCCACTCTAGTTATGCCGGGTTGCTATGCCTCATCAGGAAAGCCTGGGATAGAAATATATTTTTTGCCCTCCACTTTCGCATCCACTTTCACAGGAACACCATCAAAAGGATATTCCCTGAAGCATGCTATGCAAGTTCTGATTACCAAAAAGCAGTCAAGGCCAACTCAGTCTGACAGTCCCTTTGACACTTGTGCAAATACACAGTTACATTGGTGATAAGAAGATAGAATTTGCAGTAGATGCTATGAATGTACCTGTTATGGGTGTTACTTTTCCACTTATGACCTTCCCATTAAATCCAAAGCAATATCCTTTCAAGCTTTAGAGAGGCAGTGGGAAGAGTGACTCACATAACTGCCTCAAAGTGTGTTTCTTCAGTGAGAGTCAGAAAGAATGTGTGTAATAAAAACAACTGACTTCTATTTGCATACTATGCCATTGAAACTACAGTGAACACTGGTGTGACAACTATCTGTCTCTTAGGTGGAAAACACAACCAATACTTCAATAATATACATATAAAAGAAAAAAATCCAAGATAAAACTTATACTTTTCAAGGACTAGGATTTCCTATAGGGATAGCTAGTCTATTGAGTCTGCTTTGTTCCATTTTAATTTTTGGTAGAGTCAGGTGATGGGAAACAACTCTCATTCCCAGCCTTGAAACACACTGAGCCAGCTTCTTCCACAGCCTAAGCTACCCTTAAGTAAGTGGTACATTAAGCATTTATTCCTTCAAGCCTCCAAATTCTGCTGACATGATTGTTTAATAAGTCCTACCCTGGAAACATGAAAATGGGATGCCTGATACACTGCCCAACAGTACCTTTCAGGCCCCAGGAGAATCTACCTTTCTATATCTCTCCATATGAGTGATAAATTAAAACAAAGAGTTCCTTTGAATTTATTTCAGTCCCAAATGCCAACCCCTGAGATGTGAAGATATTTTATTCACATTCAGACAAACTACTGCACACCCAACAGTTCCCCTCTTATTACTTGTGACCCAACTTGGCTTTTCCTGCTGTGGGCTCAGCCTCCTAATCCATACAGTGTGACCCTTTGCCTTTGTAGCTTCTGTTGTTCAGTAAGGGAAATGAAGTCGCCCGCACTTCACTATAGGAATTTCTGTTCCATGTGGAGAACTGCCTTTGCTTTAAGATGTTTCTAATACTTTACTTCAGTGGGAGGGAGAAAGAATCAGTGATCACTTTTATGACACTATAAATTTGCTAACAGCTTAATAGAAGTTAAAAGAAGAGTAGATTTAGTAAGGGGATTATAGGTCAGAACAGAAAAATTTGAAGGAGTTAAATATTTTGTGTTGGATAAATAAAGCCTGTTTAAATAGAGGGAGAAATGGAGTTTTACAGTTCTTGAAGAAGGAAGATGTCTATTTAAAGTGGATTTTAATAGAAAAATTAACAAAAAATTGAAGGCGACTAATGGTATATATTGGCTCTTTGAATTTTAGTTCATGGAAAGAGCACCACTCTAGACTGGGATCTGAGTTTTGACCTAGTTTTGTTGATTACTAGCTTTGTGATATCTTATTAATCACTTGTCTCTTTCTGGGCCTCAGTTCTTATCCGTGAAATAAGATATTTGAGAGTGATTTCATAGGTCACTTTCTGCTTCAGCATATGGCAACTGTGTAATTTATGAATTTCTGTTGTGGTAGTCATTGCTGATCACCAAGTATTCCTGGTACTCTTATCACTTGAGTTTTTTCTGACAACCTTGTGGTTGAGTGGAACTCTGTGACTAGCTATTGTAAATCAAAACTTCTGTAAACATTTCTGTGCACTGAAGTGATGTGTGTCACTTAAGGGCCAGAGTATCCATTTGCCAGTGTGAGACCTTCAATGAACATGTTTCTTTTTTGCATGGCTACTAGAAAATTCAAAATGAAGGCTATTCTGTCAGCTTGAGTCTCTGGGGTATGGCCATAAATGGCATGTGACTACTACCCAATAGACATGTAAGAGGAACAATAAACTTTTACAGTGTTAACACACTGAGTTTGAAACTTGTTTGGTATTGCAATGTAAGCTAGCTATTTCTGCTTCCAATGTTATACTGTAAAACTCTTGAGGGGAAGATGTTGTTTCCAGCATTTTCAGATTTTCACCCTGTAACTGAAGGTGTTAAACAAATATTGCCTTATTTGTTGACTTCTCAGGATTAATTTTTTTGACAGAATAACTGGGTATAATAGAGAAAGAAGGAGGTTAGAATTATTTTAAAATTCTCTTAGGTCTAATTAGATTAGTGGTTCTATAAGACATAGGTTTCAATTAAGCAAAAATCAAATGTTAATATATTTTAACATTGTATGATACAATATTTTATTTCTTGTTACACTAACCACAAAGCAGATACAATTAATAGTTGATGTCCTTTAGTAATGTACAGATTTTGGTCAAAATCAGTAAATAGGCAATGTACAGATTTAATAATGTGAAATGAACCTACTATGTGCTATCATATGCTAAGATGCTATGGATACATTAGCAAGTGAAGTATATACAGTGTGATTGTTACAGATTCATAATCAAGCAGGTCAAAAAAATAGGTAGAAACTATGTGAAAGATAGATATTCTGTGTTTATTCAGTGAGAAGTAATGCCGAAGATTAGTTTTTCAAATTGTATCAATTAACCAGTATCTAAGCCAGTACAATGCTATACATCTAGCTTAATTTTCCCCACTATGGGAGTTTCATTTACTGCATTGTTTCCTCAGGCATTTCTCTTTCATTTTTTAACATAAGATTTATGACAACATTTAAAATAACAAAAAATAAATCTTAATGTACAATAATACAGGTTGAATTAAAAACACTGAACATATGTAGAGGTATACTTATTCACATAGAAAGATGCTTATATAGTGTCAATTGAAAAAAGTAGGTAACCAAGTTTTGCACAGTATTATACTGATTCTGTAAAAAAATTAAATTCATAGAAAAAATCTGAAATGATCTCAAATATCTGTGATATCAACACAATCTGTGGTTACTTCTGTGTGGAAAATTTATGGTGGAATCTTACATTCCCGTTTCATGTATTTTCACATAATTAGATATTTAATCATTTAAAAAAACTACTTTTGTATTATTTGTATAATAGCAATAATAACCATAATATGCCTATCCATCATATCTGATGTCTGATAATCTCCTTCTAGCTCAGGTTTCCCTCAATAGCTTTTTTTTTTGGAGGTAAGTATGAGGAAACAAATTTGGTTCCTCACCCTGACTGTAGTCACTTCCACAAAAGCTTTTGCAGATATTGTCCATTCTGCTTTGTTTTTTAGTTTGACAGATATTTAGTGTGTGCCTACTATTCGTTACCAAAGACTTTTAGGCATTGGAAATAAAAGCTCTCTCAGCTTGGTTAAGATGACCAACTTCATTGTTTGAGTGTCTGTTCTACTACTTAATAGCTGTATGATTTGGGTAGATTGAAAACACTTATTTTTCTAGTGTAATTTAGACAGTTTTATTTTTTCTCCCTTGATGCCATACTTAATTATTTTTCTTAAAAGTCTCACATCACCATTGTGCTTTCAAGGACTTGTGTTCACTAAATACCACATCTGAGGAGAAGACTATAATCCTGGTAGGACATGTTATTTTGAAGGAGTTACTTAACCTATGTTTGTTTTAGTTTATAAATTATAAAATAAGTGTTGGATTATACAGTCTTTAAAGATGTTTGAATTCTAAAATCCTATGATTTTAAGGTTTTGCTCATATTTTCAATGGAGGGAAAGTAATTGAGCCCCTAGACTAATTGCAAATGAGAAAATGATTTTTTATTTATCAACAATCCCTTGAGGGTTTCTTAATAATTACACCCTATAGGGTCAGGCCTTGTGGATTATCCACTGCACATTTGAAAATCCCAGGCTCGCTATCTCCTTGCTACATCATAGTATTAGTAATCAGTTGCCACTACTACCTATTCAGGAAATGCCCATAACACTTTGCCAACTATAATCAATAAAAGGATCTTCTAAACGTTAAAATTAAAAACAATCTAAATTACTTGGAATGATCTGCTGTAGTGTTCTTTTTGTTCTTATGATGTTTTAAAAATTTACAGTTTCAGTCCCTTATATTTATTTTAATTGATAACTTCTAAGAAAAACCGTGTTTGAAGAAGCAAGTATACCTTTGTTTATATGTATCTGTTCCTTCCCTTTAGAATCCAATCAGTCTCACACACGTTAAGTCCTAGTGAATGAAATTGGTTGATTTTTGAAATCCTGCAACGCCATCTTGTGGTTAAATGATAGCAGCAGTGAACTGGGTGAAAGTACTTGATTATCTTGGAAATACGGTGAAATTTGAATCCTAACTTGTCAAGTTTTAATTCGAGGTTTTATTTCAAAAATAAGATTAAAATGAATGTCAGTCAATGTCCTTTTTCTATTTAAAATAGTAAAAGAATGGACCATTTTGTTGCTGCTGATATATATCGTATGCTGGGTATTAATTTAAAATACACAACCCATCAAAATTATCACATCAAAAGTTTCTGCTCTAATAGTATATAAGGAGTGCCATTTAGAACAGATGAATTTCAGTAACAGATTTGTAACTGCTGGTTTCTGTTATCACTATGGGAGCTATCAGTAATTTCTATACATAAGAAGTAAGAATTTCTTGCTTTGAGGATAGGTAAGTAATATACATACAATTATTTGGAAGAAGTTTTAGAATCAAACTCTTTACAGTGGCACAGTTCATTCCATATCCTAAATGATCTTCCCATTAAAAACACCTAAATATAATATATAAAATTAAAATTAAAATTAACTCATCAATGAAATGGAAAGTAAGACATACTCAGAGATTAAACAGTTATTGAAAATAGAACCCAGAGACGATATCTGGGCATTAAAGGTAACTTTTACCTTAAGGCATCTACTATGATAAAGGCATCTGTAAAATCTAAGAACTTGATTTTCATGTTTTCTTGGAGTGAAGGGTAAGGGTGGAAAGCTGAAGATAAACAGAAGTTCTGTCAAAGTGAGGAATTTTAATGAGATATCCTAGGCAGCGAAGAACAAATCACAATATAATTAAAGTTTAAAACTTAGTGGATATAATAACATAGGGGAAATTGGCTATGAGGTACGTGAAGACTCTACTATGTTTTCAAATTTTCATAAATCTAAAACTATTCTAAAGTAAAAAATTTATTTACAAGAAGCAGTGAATGAGTTAAAGCCTAATAGAGCTGATATGTGAAAAAGTGAATTGGAAGACTAATTTAAAGAAATCATCTAGAATAGAATATGGAGAAATAAAAAGGTGAATTATGAGAACTATTTTAAGATATGTGGTAGAGAGTGTGTAAAGCTCTAAGATTAATCAGTTTGGAAGTTTGAAAGGCAAGGACAATAATAATGGGGAAGAACCTTTATTTGTATAAAAATGTTATTGAATTTATGAAAGGTAGCAGTATACTGATTTAGGAAGCAAAATGAATCCCAAGCAGGTTAGATAAAAAAATGATCTGTATCTACATATGTGATAGCCAAACTGTAGGTAACCAAATACAAAACCTTAAAAGCAACAAGAAATTAAAAATAGATTATTTTCAAAGGCAAAAAATAATCTGAAAGATGACTACTCTTTCAGTGAAGAATCAAAAGAGAGTAAAATAATAATTTTAATGCCCTAAAGAAATTGCCTAGAACTAAATATCTAGAAAGAATATCCTTCAAGAATTAGTGGGAAATACATCTTAAGGAACACTAAAACAGACTCTTACTAAAAGTGGTCTTAAAGTATGTTCTTCTTTGAGCAAAAAGAAAGTGTTCCTAGGTAGAAATTCTATGATGAAGATGGATAAAGAACAAAGAAAATGGTTAATATATTGGTAAATTTAAACAAAAAATACTTTTATGAAATAATAACAAAAATCTCTCATGAAGTTAAAAATACGAGTAAAAATTAGGTAGATATAAAAGGTAAAACAACAATAATATATATGCAAGAGATGGGTTATAAATGAGAAAGTGTTGAATAGTCCTTGGATTGTGTGGGACAAAAGGTAAAAATATTTATAAATTTTACAGTTCAATAATTTATGGAATGATATCAGCAAGGTAGTGAAAGAGGAAGCCTTGGATTCCCCTTCCACCCATGGACTCACAGATTGCTACAGCAAAACATAGATCAATTCCCTTTGTAAGAAATCCAGAAACTAGATGTGAGGTTCCCGTACCACAAATGAATGCAAAACTAGTCATGGTAAAATCAGTAGGAAAATGGAAAACATCATCTGGGTACAACCCTCATACCTGGAAAAGCACCATGTGATCAAGAAGAAACCCCACCCCCAGCTTTTTTCTGAGGAGGGAAAGAATGGGACCACATATCTATAGTCCTAACTTTTCTGGATGGCATCTGAGAATTACTTCTGTTTCACATGTGTGGAGTGTGGCTGGGACCTGGCATATGCTAGACCCCTGGTGGCTACAAAGAAATGAAGTGATGGTTTGAACTAGTGTATAGGCATTCACAGCAGCTCTTCTAGCAGCTCAGCACAAGCTGGAAGAATCCCCCGCTCTCAGATTCTCATTGTGGAGGAAAATTTTTGTACTATATATCCAACATTGCAACTTTTCCAAGTACTATCCAAAGGTCTGGCATTTATCTCATCAGTCTTGGAGCACTGACAGGACCTGGCATATTTTAGAGTTCTGGAGATGGCTAAGAACAAAGATGTCGGTTTGGATTAGCAGGAAGGTTTGAGGGACCCTTAGAAACTATGGGCAGGTTGATTGATGAGGTTTTCCCCTGTACAAGGCCAGTCTGTGTAAACTCGGAGAAATGGCATTTTTTTCTAATGTGTAAATACCAACACAGAGTCAACAAAACAAGATGAAAAAGGGAAACACAATCCAAAAAAAAAAATAAGATAAAACTCAAGAAACCAACCCTAATGAAATGGAGATATGTGAATTACATGACAGAAAATTTGAAATATCCATTATAAAAACACTCAATGAGATCATGAGAAAAATGCATGAACAAAGTGAGAATTTGAAAAGGAGAAAATTAAAAAAAAAAAGAAACAGAAATCTTGGAGCCAAAGAATTTAACTGAATTGTAATCTTCAATGGAGGGGTTTAACAGCAGACTAGAACAAGCAGAAGAATCAGCAAATAAGAAAACTGGTCATTGGAAATTATTTAGTCAGAGGAGCAAAAAGGAAAAATATAATGAAAAAGAGTTAAGGGAGCTTAAGGGACTTATGGGACACCATATGTAGAGCAATATATGTGTTATAGGAGTCCCAGAAGAAGAGAGAAAATACCAGGAAGTTCATTCAAAGAAATAATAATAAGTTCTCAAATCTGGGGAAGGAAATCCAGATCTAGAAAACCCAAATGACATAAAATCAGATGAGTCAAATAGGTTCACATTGAGACATATTATAATCAAATCATCAATAGTGAAAGACAAAGAGAATTTTGAAAGCAATAAAAGTGACTTATCATGTAAAACAAGACCACTGTAAGACTATCAGCTTATTTTCCAGAAGAAGCTTTCAGGCTAGAAGGGAGTTGAATGATATATTCAAAGTGCTAAAAGAAAATAAAACCCTACCAACCAAGAATGATATTCCCAGAAAAACTGTCCTTGAAATGTGAAGGAGAGATACTTTCTAGGTAAACAAAAGCAGAGGGAGTTCTTCACCACTAGAACTACCTTACAAGACATGCTAAAGAGAACTCTTTAATTTGTAATGAAAGGACACTATGGAGAAAGAAAGTACAAAATTCTTTGAGACATGTAAATGTACACACAAACACAGAATTCTTTACAGCTGTAACAGTGGTGATTAAATAACTTAATCATAATATAAAAGTCAAAATACAAAGATATTGAAAATAACTGCAAGTATTTACATGAAAAATATGTTGTATTTGTAAACCGATATACAAAAAAATGTTGCATTTCTACACACTAACAATGAAATTATCTGTAAAAGAAATCAGTAAAACAATCCCATTTAAATTAACATCAAAATGAATAAATCACTTGAGAATAAACTTAAGCATGAGATAAAAGACATGTACAAGGAAAACTACAAAAAAAGATTATATTAAGACACATATGGAAAGGCATCCTGTGTTCATGGATTGGGAGGCAATATTGTTAAAATATGTATACTACACAAAACATTCTACATATTCGATACAATTCATATCATGACCCTTATGGAATCTTTTACAGAAATAGAAAAAAAAAAAAACTAAAATTCATTTGGAACCACCAAAGGCCCAGAATAAATAATGTGGTCTTGAGAAAGAAAAGCAAAGCTGGAGACATCTTGCTTCTTGAATTCAAAACATATTAATTACCAAGCTGCATTAATTAAAACAGTATGGTACCATCTAAAAGACAGGCATATAGAAATAGAATAGAATACACAGCCCAGAAATTGATCCATGCATATACAGTCAACTGATTTTTGACAGGGTACCAATAACATAAAATGGGGAAATAATAGCCTCCCTTAAGCAAATGGTGTTGTGAAAATTTGATATCCACACAAAAAGAATTAAATTATTATCTTATACTATATACAAAATCAACTCATAAAAATTGAAGACTTAAATGGAAGACCTGAAGCTGTAAAATTAGAACACAGGAAAAAACCATCATGATATTGATTTTGGCAATGATTGCATCCCCCATCTTTAATGTTTTAATATCAAGTCCTTGGCCTTCTTTTGGCAAGAATTATATTAGGCTAATTCAGCAAGAATTCCCCTACTCTTGATAACTACCCAAGTTCCCCTTAGTAATTTTTCAAACACTGACCCCCTTGTTCCGCATTTTGGCTGTAAATCCCCAGCTCTCTTTGCTGTATTTGAAGTTGACCTCAATCTTTCATCTCTATCGCACTAGTCTTGACCTCTACTACAATAGTTATGAATTATCACCCTTAATTTTATAAAACAAGTATTAGAATAACTTTTCATTTACAGGAGACTTTGATTGAGAGCCACCACTGTAGTCATTTATTTAAAATTGTTGAAAAGGCAACAAAGACAATTTGACTGTTTTTGTCTTTTATTTACCATAATAACAGGTCTTAAAGGTGATAAGAATGTGTAAGGAATAGTGCTAAAGATAATTCTGGTGATGATATAGCAAGATAGGATGTGAGTATCTATCATTTATAAGTAGATCAGGTGTTACAATAAAGAAATAATTATGTTACTAGCCAGGAGATGGGGGTGGAAGGTAGATGGTGGTTTGAGAAGTGATGCAGAAACCTCCTCCCAAAACCACATATAACAGGAAAATACAGCAAATACAACTAATCCTGAAAGAGTGACCCAAAGACTGCAGAACAGACTGCCTACAGCTGGGGGAAAGAGAAGATCTCACAGAAAAGGGTAAAGTGGCAAACCTGTGATCTGGTGGGACACAAGTCCTTCTCTACTGCAGCTCACAGGTGGGAGGAAGAGAAACAGAGCAGGGAAGGAGTAGAAGCCAAAGACTGCTAAGCACCCAGCCCTGGAGATCTGCTGTTTGAACACAAACCCACACTGCATGGTGCTCGAGAGATTACGGTGGTTGTAAAACAAAGACAGGCAGAATACTTGGAGAGTCTGAGATTCCAGTTGCATGTAGAGAACATGTACACACAACCAGCTGCTCCATGACAAATGAAAGGTGGGCACTTTGAAGGATTTCCGAACAGCAAGAGGGGTGCTAGAGGAGCAAGGCTTACAAAGAGCTTGCTGATCAGGAGAAAGGGCAAGTGGACGAAATTGTCCCAGAACACTCAGCCCAGTAGGTTGGAAACTTTCAGGAGCTTGAGAGGCTCCATCCCCCATGCTGGCAATGCAGTGCCGAGGCCCTCCACTGAGATACATAGCCTGCCACTCCTTCTTCCTGGCAGGCAATGGTATGCATACCTGCTGCCCCTGCATTGTGCCAGACCATGCAGAGGGTGACACCACCTATAGCAGCTACAGGGGAATAAATCAATGGCTCTGTCCTGTGTGCTTAGGCTACTGGACCTGGCAGTGGAGGCAGGCACTGAAGCTGGTTAGCAGGAAAGAGTTCTTCCCTCCCAAAAGGTGCTGGCATCATGCACCTGTAACCCTAGCCATCATTCCAGGTGCTGGGCAGCTCCAGAGAGTAGAGCTTCTGGGCAGTAGAGGGCACAGCCTAGAAAAAGTTATTACTCCATAAAATTATTAGAAACAAGTAATGGCAAAAAAATTTTTTGTTAAAACAAGAATCAATAAAAACACCAGAAAGAGGGTTAAGTGAAATTGAAATCACTAATCTTCTTAATAAAGATTTCAAAATAAAAACCATAAACATGCTCACAGAGCTACAGAAAAATATTCAAGACCTAAGGGAGGACTTCAAGAAAGTGATAGAAACTGAAAAATACAGTATCTGAAATGAAACATACAATGGAGGGATTTAAAAGCAGATTAGATGAGGTAGAGGAAATGAAAAATGAAATAGAAATTAGAGAACAGGAAAGCAAAGAAGCTGAGGCACAGAGAGAAAAAAGGACCTCTAGGAATGAAAGAATAATAAATGAACTGAATGGCCAATCCAAGCAGAACAATATTGGCATTATAGGGGTACCAGAAGAAGAAGAGAGAGAAACATGGGTAGAAAGTCTCTTTGAGGATATAATTGCTGAAAATTTCCCCAATCTGGGGAAGGAAACAGTCTCTCAGGTCATGGAAGTGCACAGATCTCCCAACACAAGAGACCCTAGGAAGACAACAGCAAAACATATTACAATTAAAATGGCAAATATCAAGGAAAAGGAGAAAGTATTGAAAGCAGCCAGAGAGCAAAAAGATCATTTATAAAGGAAACCAGATCAGGCTATTAGCAGACTTCTCAGCAGAAAACTTACAAGCCTGAAGGGAGTGGCATAATATATTTAATGCAATGAAAAAGAAGGGCTGCGAACCAAGAATACTCCACCCAACAAGATAATCATTTAAATTTGAAACAGGGATTAAACAACTTCCAAATAAGCAAAAGTTGAGAGAATTTACCTCCCACAAACCATCTCTACAGTATATTTTAAAGGGACTGCTCAGGATGGAAGTGCTCATAAGGATAAATAGCTGTCACCAGAGAAAATAAATCCACAGTAAAGGAGGTAGACCAATTAATTACTAAGCAAATAAAAATTAAATCAACTACCCACAAAGTCAGTCAAGGGATATACAACAAGTACAGAATATGACACCAAATATATAAAGAGTGGAGGAGGAAGAAAATAAGGGTGAAACAAAAATCAAAGAACCCTTATATTGTAGTTGAAATAGCATAATAAGTGAGTTAAGTTAGACTGCTAGATAGTAAAGAAGATGCCCTTGAACCTTTGGTAACCAGGAATCTAAAGCCTACAATTGCAAGAAGTACATATCTATTTATAATCACTCTAAATATAAATGTACTGAAAGCACAAATTAAAAGACATAGAGTTACAAAATGGATAAAAAACAAGACCCATCTATATGCTGCCTATAAGAGATTCACTTCAAACCCAATATACACAGACTAGAAGTGAATGGATGGAAAAAGTATTTCATGCAAACAATAGGGAGAAAAAAGCAGGTGTGGCAGTACTTGTATCAGACAAAATAGACTTCAAAACAAAGAAAGTAACAAGAGACAAAGAAGGACATTACATAATGATAAAGGGGTTAGTCCAGAAAGAGAATATAACCATTATAAAAATATATGCACACAATAGAGGAGCACATAAAAATACTAACAGAAATAAAAGGGAAATAGGATGAAATGCATTCATTTTAGGAGACTTCAACACACCACTCACTACAAAGGACAGATCAACCAGACAGAAAATAGATAAGGAGACAGAGGCACTGAACAACACATTACAAAAGATGGTCTTAACAGACATCTACAGAATTCTCCACCCAAAGACAGCAGGATGCACATTCTTCCCAAGTGCACATGGAACATTTTCCAGAATAAATGGCATACTAGGACACAAAAGAGCCTCAGTATATTCAGAGACTGAAATTGTGTCAACCATCTTCTCAGACCACAAAGCTATGAAACTAGAAATGAATTATGGAAAGAAAACAAGCCCACAAACACATGGAGGCTTAACAAAATGCTCCTAAATAATCAATTGATCAATGATCAAATAAAAACAAAGATCAAGCAATATAGGGAGAAAAATGAAAACAACAACTCAACACCATAAAACCTGTGGGATGCAGCAAAGTCGTTTCTAGAGTAAAATATATTGTAATACAGGCCTACATCAAGAAAGAAGAACGCTTTCAAATGAACAGTCTAAACTCACAGTTAATGAAACTAGAAAAGGAAGAACAAGTTAGGCCCAAAGTCAATAGAAGGAGGGACATAATAAAGATCAGAGAAGAAATAAATAATATTGAGAAGAATAAAACAATAGAAAGAATCAATTGAAACAGAAGCTGATTCTTTCATAAACAAAACAGATGAACCCCTCGCCAGACATATCAAGAAAAAAGAGTGCACACACACATGAACAGAACCAGAAATGAGAAAGGAAAAATCAGTATGGATACCACAGAAATACAAAGAATCATTAGAGAATACTATGAAAATTATATGCTAACAAATTGGATAAACTCAAAGAAATGGACAACTTCCTAGAAAAATATAATCTTTCAAGACTGACCCATGAAGAAATACAAGATCTGAACAGATCAAGTACCAGCAGTGAAATTGAATTTGTAATAAAAAAACTACCTAAGAAAAAAACACCTAACCTGATGTTTTCACTGCTGAATTTTATCAAACACTTAGAGAAGACCTAATATCCATTCCCTTTAAAGTTGTCCAAAAATTAGCAGAGGAGGGAATACTTTCAAACTCATTCCATGAAGCAAGAATCATTCTAACACCAAACCCAGGCACAGACACCATAAAAAAGAAAATTACAGACCAATATCCCTGATGAACATAGACGCAAAAATACTCAACAAAATATTAGCAAACCAAATTAAAAAATACATCAAAATGATCATCCATCCTGATCAAGTGGGATTTATTCCAGGGATGCAAGAATTGTACACTATTAAAAAATCCATCGACATCATTCTCCACATCAACAAAAAGGACAATAATCACATGATCATCTCCATAGAAGCTGAAAAAACATTTGACAAGATTCAACATTGATTCATGATAAAAACTCCAAACAAAATGGGTATAGAGGGCAAGTACCTGAACATAATAAAGGCCATACACGACAAACCCACACCCAATCTCATACTTAATGATCAAAAGAATAAAATACCTAGTAGTAAACCTAACCAAGGTGTTTAAATACCTATACCCTGAAAAACCACAATACACTCATGAGGGAAATTTAGAAAGACACCAATAAATGGAAATACATCCAGTGCTTGTGAATAGGAAGAATTAATATTGTCAAAATGGTCTGTAGCAATCTACATAGTCAATGCAATCTCTATCCAAATACCAACAGCATTCTTCAACAAACTAGAGCAAATAGTTCTAAAATTCATATGGAACCACAAAAGACCCTGAATAGCCAAAGCAATCCTGAAAGGAAGAATAAAGCTGGAGGGATTATGTTCTCCAACTTCAAACTCTTCTACAAAGCCACAGTAGTCAAAAGAATTTGGTCCTGGTACAAAAACAGACCCATAGATCAATGGAACAGAACAGAGAGCCTTGATATAAATCTACACATATATGGTCAATTAATATATGATAAAGGAGCCATGTATATACAATGGCAAAATGACAGCATCTTCAACAACTGGTGTTGGCAAAACTAGACAGCTACATGCAAGAGATTGAATTTGGATCATTGTCTAACCCCATACACAAAAGTAAACTCAAAATGGATCAAAGACCTGAATGTAAGTCATGAAACCAAAAACTCTTAGAAGAAAACATAGGCAAAAATCTCTTGAATATAAACATGAGCAACTTTTTCCTGAACACATCTCCTCGGGCAAGGGAAACAAAAGCAAAAATGAACAAATGGGGCTGCATCAAGCTAAAAACCTGTACAGCAAAGGACACCGTCAACAGAACAAAAAGGCATCCTACAGTATGAGAGAATATATTCATAAATGACATATCCAATAAGGGGTTAATATCCAAAAAATATAAAGAGCTCACATGCCTCAACACCCAAAAAACAAATAATGCAAATAGAAAATGGGCAGAGGATCTGAACAGACACTTCTCCAAAGAAGAAATTCAGATGTTCAATAGGCACATAAAAAGATGCTCCACATCACTAATTATGAGGGAAATGAAAATTAAAACCGCAATGAGATATCACCTTACAACAGTTAGAATGGCCAACATCCAAAAGGCAAGGAGCAACAAATTCTGGCAAGGATGCTGAGAATGCAGAACCCTCCTACACTGTTTGTGGGAATGTAAATTAGTTCAACCATTGTGGAAGGCAATATGGAGATTCCTCAAAAAACTAAAAATATCAATATCAGTATTGAATATCTTTGTGGAAAGCAATATGTAGATTCCTCAAAAAACTAAAAATATAAATACCATTTGACCCAGGAATTCCACTATTATGATTTACCTGAAGAAAACAAGATCCCTGATTCAAAAAGACATATGCAGCCTTATGTTTATCACAGCACTATTTACAATAGCCAAGATATAGAAGCAACCTAAGTGTTCATCTGTAATGAACAGATAAAGAAGAGGTGGTACATATACACAATAGAATATCATTCATCCATAAGAAGAAAACAAACCGTACCATTTGCAACAACATGGATGGAGCTAGAGGGTATTATGCTCAGTGATATATGCCAGGTGGAGGAAGACAAGTATCAAATAAGTTCACTCATTTGTGTAGTATACAAGCAAAGCAAAATGGAAGAAACAAACAGCAGCAGATTCACAGACTCCAAGAACGGACGAGTGGTTCCCAAAGAGAAGGGGTAGGGAAGAGTGGATTGGGAGGGAGGGAGAAGGGCATTAAGGGACATTATAATTAGCCCACATAATACAAATAGGTCATGGGGAAGGCAGTATAACATGGAGAAGACAGGTAATGACTCTATATCATCTTACTATGCTGATGGACAGTGACTACATTGGGGTTTGGGGGGACTTGATAATATGGGTGAATGTTGTAACCATAATGTTGCTCATGTGAAACCTTCATAAGATTGTATATCAATGACATCTTTATAAAAAAAAGCAAAGAACTATGTTACTGGTACTTTAGAGTTATACTTTGTATTGTCAATAGAGAAGTGGAAAGACTGGAAAGGCTAGATGTGTTCAATGCTGGATTTGCTTAATGATGATAAGGTTTAATAACTACAGCCTTATAGTCATTTTAAAAAGACTGTTACAAAGCTTTTAGAAAAACAATATAAAACAAAGCATCTTTGTATTACAAATCTGAAACTCTTTAGCATCTTATCTCTTTTTAACAATCATCTATTCAACAGGTTTGTATTGAATGATTCCTGGCACTATCATATGCACCAAGGATACAGCTGTAGACAAAATAGAAAAAAAATTCTATGTTGCCTTGAAATTTAGAGTTTAGTAAAGGATTCAGACATTAATCAAGTAATCATATATTAAATTATAAGTGTTAACTGCTAGGGATTAATGATACACAGTACTTGGAAAATATATAACAGAAGGATGTCTGCTAGATTAAGTGGTCAGAGAAAGCTCCCCTGAGTAAATGGCTTTTGAACAGAGATCATAAGGAGAATAGTTAAATAATCCTGAGGTATTTCAGGAGAGGCTAAGCCTTCCAGGCAAAGGAGCACATTAAAAATCCCTTCAGAAGAAGGAGTGTGGTGATAGAACTGAAAGAAAGTGAGTGCAGCGAAATTAATAAAATGAGGGTGGTTATGCTTCAAGATGAAGCTGGAGAGATAGGCAGAAGCTAGCACATTCAAAGTTTGTAGGCATGTTATAGATTTTAGTCATCTTCCTGCTGAGATAACATGTAAAGTATTTCAGTACTATGAAGCACTGAAATACTTAAAGGGGCATGGTAATGGGTGGTGGTGACATGAACAGATTTGCACTTTGAAAAGATTAGCTAGCTTCAGAATCTGATACAACTTTAAAGAGGGTAAGAATCTCTTCATGGTAACTTCATATAAAGGGCAGTGGCTATAAAAAATAATACAATAAAAAAGAGAAATTCCCAGTTAAAAAAAAAAGACAGTGACTATTGATAAGAAAATTGACAGAGATGAGAGATGGGAAGTAAAATCAGTATCATTTTATTGCTACATTACATATAGTAAGAGAGGCAGAACGAAGTATCAAGAATTACTGCTAGGTTTTAAATTGGATTAATAGTGGTGCTATCTACCAAGATAAGGAACATTGGGAGAGGATCTGTTCTACTCCCTAGACAGATGGTGGTTTGCTTATGAGTACCATTTGGGGTCATTATAGTTTCAGATTCTTTTTAGTTATCCACATGTCTCAAAAAACAGTTGAATTATAAGAGTCTGGTATTAAAAAAAAGAGGTCTGGGCTAGGGATGTGATTTTGGAGTCATGAATAGTCATTTATGCAAACAGCATGGATGTGATTTTCTTGGGAGAAAATACAGAATGAGAAGTGTACATAAACTTACTTAATGAATGCCAGCATTTAGTGTCCAATAGCAATACTTGAGCCTCAGTGAAATTTGAAGGAATGACCATAAACAAAAGAGGAAAACCAGGAGAGTGTGTTAACATGAAAGCCAAGGGAGAGTTTTTTATAATGAAATATTTGTAAATACTGTTTATTAATATGTAAAGTCAAAATGTAGCTGAGCAGATTATGTATTTCTATCAGTGGCTAAAATGAGACATTCTGTGAATTCCCACTGTGATTCAGTGTTTCACTAAAATTCAAAATTGCAACCTATATAGTCTTCTTGTAATTAAATGTATCACACAGTTTTGATCAGAATAGTGACTTGTAGGGTTTCTACCACTTACCCACAAGTAGTTTAGGTGTGACACTAAAGAAATAACTGCTTTCTGTACAGCATCTAAGTTAGTGATTGGTGCTTTAGAGTGACACTGTGTATCACCCATAGAGAAATAGAATGACTGAAGTCTTTGACTAAATCATTGTGAATGCTGAACTCAGATCAATGAAATGAGTCTTATCACTCCTACATCTCTAGTAATTTAGGCTTGTGCCAAAATATAATCTATTGATTACAACATGTTAGATCAGGACCATAATTACTCATTTCCTACTAACATTATCTTTCTAATAAGTTTACCCAATTGGTTGTTTTGTCCCTCTCTTCAGGTTTGAGAAAGTTCCATCAGCCACTACATACTCCATATGGCTTCCTTCAATATCTTTTTTTAGACAGGCTTAGCATCAGATTATAACTTCCTAGGTTTTTCTAATACCTAATGTTCTAAAGTTTCAGAACTTATTTTGAAAAAAACATAGAAATTTTCCTTAATTTTTAAAATATTTTTTGTGGTTATTACCAGTACACAATAATTTTGTGATTTATGCTTTTTTTGTTTTTATTCCTGTCAGTCTCATTTGATGCAGATATTTCTCTAGCTTAAAAAAAATTAACCTGAAATATTTTATAGAAAAGTTGCATATTAGAACAAAATTAGGTCAACCATATCTGATACTGGTAGCTAATTCAAGTGCTCCCTTATTTATTATCATTTTGGACTAAAGACAAATGAACTTATAGTTCCTTAAAATTTAACTTGTCCATAAGTACAAGGAAGCATATATCACTAGTTCTCCTTTTTTATTGAAACAAATGAAGTGAGACTAGTCTTTTCATGTCTTTTTTTAGACTTCCTTTCTTGATTCATTCCCTAGGTTCTGGTAAAGTGTGAAACAGATGTGTATTTCTTTCAGAAGTGTTTTTGAGTATTGGAGATTAACTCAATAGGCTTCCATTATGTATCTGTGTGCTAGATACTTTTGTTATCTTTATGTAAATATTAGGAAGTTCACCCTTATATCCAGGAAAAATTATTTCTCTTCCTGTTTCAAAGTCTCTAAATAATTTGAGGTCATAGACTGTGTCTTACCCATTTCATCAGTGACTAGAACATAGCAGATTCTTAATATATACTTGCTAAACTGAACTGAAAGCTGGAACTCCCTTGTCAGTCTTCACAGTAAATCCATCCTACTGGTTTGAAAGATAGCTCTATTTCAGAGCTCAGAGGTGGTTGTCATACTCTAGATCCAGGAAATTACTAAGGCAGGTGTGGCTCAGAATCACCATAAGTGTCATAATAAATTCTTTCCATATCCATAAAATCACGAGTACTACTACAATGCACATATGCTTGAGATATACAGCAGGCGATACAGAAAGGAGAAACAAGCCTAGGTTTGAAACTTAGCTCTGAAACTGGGCAAACTATACTTTTTAATTATGACTTCCTGATTGAGAAACTGGAAGGAATAATACATTATTGTGATGACTGAAGAAGAGAATTATGCAAAATGCCAAGCACAGTGATTTGCATAAACTAAGATATTCAATATTAGGTAGTTTCCTTCCCTAGGCTTGAGATATACAGCAGGCGATACAGTTTTGCTCCCTGAAATACATTTCCTATCATTTATCTCTCTCCTTTATACACTTCTCCTCCATCTCACTGGTCTTCTAGAATTCTACTATTATTCTTTTCCAATTACTTTAAGTTAGAAAGAGCATCTGAATTCCTACCCAGAGGTTTAATGTTTTTACTGTTATATGTTTTTTTTTTTTTTAGATAATTATTTTTTATTGAAGGGTAGTTGACACACAGTATTACATTAGTTTCAGGTGTACAACACAGTGAATCAACATTTATATGCATAATAATTGAAGCTACTAGCTATCACTATACAAAGTTGTTACAATATTTTGACTATATTCCTTATGCTATACATTACATCCTCGTTACTGATTTATTTTACAAATGGAAGTGTGTACTTTTTTTAAATTTATTTTTTATTTTTTTTGAGAGGGCATCTCTCATATTTATTGATCAAATGGTTGTTAACAACAATAAAATTCTGTATAGGGGACTCAATGCTCCATGCACAATCATTAATCCACCCCAAGCCTAATTCTCGTCAGTCTCCAATCTTCTGAAGCATAACGAACAAGTTCTTAGATGGAGAACAAATTCTTATATAGTGAATAAGTTACATGGTGAACAGTACAAGGGCAGTCATCACAGAAACTTTCGGTTTTGCTCATGCATTATGAACTATAAACAATCAGTTCAAATATGAATATTTGTTTGATTTTTATACTTGATTTATATGTGGATACCACATTTCTCTCTTTATTATTATTATTTTTAATAAAATGCTGATGTGGTAGGTAGATACAAGATAAAGGTAGAAAACATAGATCAGTGTTGTAAGAGAGCAAATGTAGATGATCAGGTGTGTGCCTGAAGACTATGTGTTAATCCAAGCTAGACAAGGGCAATAAAACATCCACGGATGCAGAAGATTTCTCTCAGAACAGGGGAGTGAGGTTTTAAGCCTCACCTCTGTTGATCCCCAATTTCTCACCTGATGGCCCCCTGTGACTGTGCCTGTCTTAGGTTGTTCCACCCTTGAGGAATCTTACCCATCTCTGGCTAACCAGTCATTTTCCGGGGCCATACAGGGAAATGTAAAGTTGGTAAGTGAGAGAGAAGCCTTATTGTTTGAAAAGGTTAGCTTTTACTTCTTTGCATATTTATGACCTGTGGCATCTATGCCCAGCATTTGTCTTGAGGTATCTTTACCACTTGGAAGAATTATGATACTCGGTAAATTCGATATGAGGCACGAATTCTATTTAAGGGTTGTAATTAGGAAGGAAGAAGAAAAGCTATAGAAGTAGCAGGGGGAAGAAAACATGGGAAGATTGATAATTTCTTTGACATATCTTCTTGTAGAGTAACTTCAGCATGTATAGGTTTTAAACTACTAATTAAATTGTGCACACACATTAACATAATAAGAGAACAGTTAGATAACCAAAGCATACCTATAATTACCAGCCGTCACCAGTGAAACCAGGAAAACCAGTTAGGCACCTTAGACATTTGTGAAAACTTATCTATGATATGAACTTGAACAGTCTGAGAGAAATCAGACAAATTAAAACAACCCATTCCTGGGGACTGTTCACATCCCATACGTTCTTTTAACAGTAGATAGTCTGTAGTTGTAAGATTTTGGAGTGCTACAATTTGCACTTCTCCTAATTCTTGGTTGAGATCCAACAGTACAGATCCAATCAAATTTGTTGTTTTACTGTATGCACAGGCCAGCTTAGATATCTCCTTTTTCATTCCCATGGCAAGTCGAGGAACTGGTGGGATGAGTGCATCTATAGCTGTAGCAACGCATGGATCTTTGTTGGGGTTTTTTGATGATAATCTTCTGGTATGGGTCTTCCAGAGAGTGCTGATGTTGGAAGTTCTTTTTCATATCGTATCTTAGTTCATTTTGTGGGTAGACAAACTATGCTTTGATCCGCTGTATAAACACAAACAGACCCTTTGCCTCCAACTTTATATGCCCTTTATACCATTGTGTAGAACTCATTGGAGGTCAGCACACAGGAACTGCTTTTTTTTTTTTTGTTATCCTAATCTACACTTACATGACGAATATTCTGTTTACTGGGCTCTCCCCTATACCAGGTCCCCCCTATAAACCCCCTTACAGTCACTGTCCATCAGCATAGAAAAATGTTGTAGAATCACTACTTGTCTTCTCTGTGTTGACAGCCCTCCCGTTTCTCCCACCCCCCCATGCTTGCTAATCTTAATACCCTCCTTGTTCTCCCCCCCCTTATCCCTCCCTACCCACCCATCCTCCCCAGCTCCTTTCCCTTTGGTACCTGTTAGTCCATTCTTGAGTTCTGTGATTCTGCTGCTGTTTTCTTCCTTCAGTTTTTCCTTTATCTTATACTCCACAGATGAGTGAAATCATTTGGTATTTCTCTTTCTCCACTTGGCTTATTTCACTGAGCATAATACCCTCCAGCTCCATCCATGTGGCTGCAAATGGTAGGATTTGCCCTTTTCTTATGACTGAGTAGTATTCCATTGTGTATATGTACCACATCTTCTTTATCCATTTATCTATTGCTGGACATTTAGGTTGCCTCCACTTCTTGGGTATTGTAAATAGTGCTGTGATAAACATAGGGGTGCATCTGTCTTTCTCAAACTTGAGTGCTGCGTTCTTAGGGTAAATTCCTAGGAGTGGAAATCCTGGGTCAAATGGTAAGTCTGTTTTGAGCATTTTGATGTACCATCATACTGCTTTCCACAATGGTTGAACTAATTTACATTCCCGCTAGCAGTGTACGAGGGTTCCCCTTTCTCCACAGCCTCGCCAACATTTGTTGTTGTTTGTCTTTTGGATGGCAGCCATCCTTACTGGTGTGAGGTGATACCTCATTGTAGTTTAATTTGCATTTCTCTGATAATTAGCAATGTGGAGCATCTTTTCATATGTCTGTTGGCCATCTCTATTTCTTTTTTGGAGAACTGTCTATTCAGTTCTTCTGCCCATTTTATAATTGGGTTATTTGTTTTTTGTTTGTTGAGGCGTGTGAGCTCTTCATATATTCTGGACATCAAGCCTTTATCGGATCTGTCATTTACAAATATAGTCTCCCATACTGTAGGGTCCCTTTTTGTTCTATTGATGGTGTCTTTTGCTGTACAGAAGCTTTTCAGCTCAATATAGTCCCACTTGTGCATTTTTGCTGTTGTCTTCCTTGCCTGGGGAGATATGTTCAAGAAGAGGTCACTAATGTTTATGTCTAAGAGGTTTTTGCCTATGTTTTTTTCCACGAGTTTAATGGTTTCATGACTTACATTCAGGTCTTCGATCCATTTTGAGTTTACTTTTATATGTGGTCCAGTTTCATTCTCCTACATGTAGCTGTCCAGTTTTGCCAGCACCATCTGTTGAAGAGACTGTCATTTCCCCATTGTATGTCCATGGCTCCTTTATCAAATATTAATTGACCATATATGTTTGGGTTAATGTCTGGAGTCTCTAGTCTGTTTCACTGGTCTGTGGCTCTGTTCTTGTGCCAGTACCAAATTCTCTCGATTACTATGGCTTTATAGTATAGCTTGAAGTTGGGGAGTGAGATCCCCCCTACTTTATTCTTCTTTCTCAGGATTGCTTTGGCTATTCGGGGTCTTTGGTGTTTCCACATAAATTTTTGAATTATTTGTTCCAGTTCATTGAAGAATGTTGCTGGTAGTTTCATAGGGATTACATCAAATCTGTATATTGCTTTGGGCAGGATGGCCATTTTGACCATATTAATTCTTCCTAGCCACGAGCATGGGATGAGTTTCCATCTGTTAGTGTCCCCTTTAATTTCTCCTAAGAGTGACTTGTAGTTTTCAGAGTATGTCTTTCACTTCTTTGCTTAGGTTTATTCCTAGGTCTTTTATTTTTTTTGATGCAATTGTGAATGGAGTTGTTTTCCTGATTTCTCCTTCTGTTGGTTCATTGTTAGTGTATAGGAAAGCCACAGATTTCTGTGTGTTGGATTTGTATCCTGCAACTTTGCTGTACTCTGATATCACTTCTAGTAGTTTTGGGGTGGAGTCTTTAGGGTTTTTTATGTGCAGTATCATATCATCTGCAAATAGTGATAGTTTAACTTCTTGTTTACCAATCTGGATTCCTTGTATTTCTTTGTTTTGTCTGATTGCCGTGGCTAGGACCTCCAGTACTATGTTAAATAACAGTGGGGAGAGTGGGCATCCCTGTCTAGTTCCCGATCTCAGAGGAAAAGCTTTCAGCTTCTCGCTGTTCAATATAATGTTGTCTGTGGGTTTATCATAAATGGCCTTTATTATGTTGAGGTACTTGCCCTCTATTCCCATTTTGCTGAGAGTTTTTATCATGAATGGATGTTGAACTTTGTTAAATGCTTTTTCAACATCTACAAAGATGATCATGTGGGTTTTGTCTTTCTTTTTGTTGATGTGGTGGATTATGTTGTTGGACTTTCGAATGTTGTACCATCCTTGCATCCCTGGGATGAATCCCACTGGCTCATGGTGTACGATTCTTTTGATGTATTTTTGAATTCGGTTTGCTAATATTTTGTTGAGTATTTTTGCATCTACATTCATCAGGGATATTGGTCTGTAGTTTTCTTTTTTGGTTGGGTCTTTGCCAGGTTCTGGTATTAGGGTGACGTTAGCTTCATAGAATGAGTTTGTGAGTATCCCCTCCTCTTCTATTTTTTGGAAAACTTTAAGGAGAATGGGTATTATGTCTTCCCTGTATGTCTGATAAAATTCCGAGGTGAATCCATCTGGCCCGGGGGTTTCGTTCTTTGGTAGTTTTTTTATTACCGCTTCAATTTCCTTGCTGGTAATTGGTCTGTTTACACTTTCTGTTTCTTTCTGGGTCAGTCTTGGAAGGTTGTATTTTTCTAGGAAGTTGTCCATTTCTCCTAGGTTTCCTAGCTTGTTAGCATATAGGTTTTCATAGTAGTCTCTAATAATTTTCTGTATTTCTGTGGGGTCTGTCGTTATTTTTCCTTTCTCATTTCTGATACTGTTGATTTGTGTTAACTCTCTTTTCCTCTTAATAAGTCTGGCTAGAGGCTTATCTATTTTGTTTATTTTCTCAAAGAACCAGCTCTTGGTTTCATTGATTTTTGCTATTGTTTTATTCTTCTCAATTTTATTTATTTCTTCTCTGATATTTATTATGTCCCTCCTTCTGCTGACCTTAGGCCTCATTTGTGCTTCTTTTTCCAGTTTTGATAATTGTAACATTAGACCATTCATTTTGGATTGTTCTTCCTTTTTTAAATATGCCTGTATTGCTATATACTTTCCTCTTAGGACTGCTTTTACTGTGTCCCACAGTAGTTGGGGCTTTGTGTTGTTGTTGTCATTTGTTTCCATATATTGCTGGATCTCCATTTTGATTTGGTCATTGATCCATTGATTATTTAGGAGCGTGTTGTTAAGCCTCCATGTGTTTGTGAGCCTTTTTGTTTTCTTTGTACAGTTTACTTCTAGTTTTATGCCTTTGTGGTCTGAAAAGTTGGTTGGTAGGATTTCAATCTTTTGGAATTTACTGAGGCTCTTTTTGTGGCCTAGTATGTGGTCTATTCTGGAGAATGTTCCATGTGCACTTGAGAAGAATGTGTATCTTGTTGCTTTTGGATGTAGAGTTCTGTAGATGTCTATTAGGTCCATCTGTTCTAGTGTGTTGTTCAGTGCCTCTGTGTCCTTACTTATTTTCTGGCTGGTGTATCTGTCCTTTGGAGTGAGTGGTGTTTTGGAATCTCCTAGAATGAATGCATTGCATTCTATTTCCTCCTTTAGTTCTGTTAGTATTTGTTTCAGGTATGTTGGTGCTCCTGTATTGGGTGCATATATATTTATAATGGTTATATCCTCTTGTTGGACAGAGCCCTTTATCATTATGTAATGTCCTTCTTTGTCTTTTGTTACTTTCTTTATTTTGAAGTCTGTTTTGTCTTATACCAGAATTGCAACCCCTGCTTTCTTCTCTCTGTTGTTTGCATGAAATATCTTTTTCCATCCCTTGACTTTAAGTTTGTGCGTGTGTTTGGATTTGAGGTGAGTGTCTTGTAAGCAGCATGTGGATGGATCTTGCTTTCTTATCCATTCTATTACTCTGTGTCTTTTGATTGGTGCATTCAGTCCATTTACATTTAGGGTGATTATTGAAAGGTATGTACTTATTGACATTGCAGGCTTTAGGTTTGTGGTTACCAAAGGTTCAGGGTTAGCTTCCTTGCTATCTTACTGTCTAACTTAACTTGCTTGTTGAGCTATTATAAACACGGTCTGATGATTCTTTATTTCTCTCCCTTCTTATTCCTCCTCCTCCCTTCTTCATATGTTGGGTGTTTTGTTCTGTGCTCTTTTTAGGAGTGCTCCCATCTAGAGCAGTCCCTGTAAGATGCCCTGTGGAGGTGGTTTGTGGGAGGCAAATTCCCTCAACTTTTGCTTGTCTTGGAATTGTTTAATCCCTCCTTCATATTTAAATGATATTCGTGCTGGATACAGTAGTCTTGGTTCGAGGCCTTCTGTTTCATTGCATTAAGTATATCATGCCATTCTCTTCTGGCTTGTAGGGTTTCTGTCGAGAAGTCTGATGATAGCCTGATGGGTTTTCCTTTGTAGGTGACCTTTTTTTTCTCTCTGGCTGCCTTTAATACTTTGTCCTTGTCTTTGATCTTTGCCATTTTAATTATTATGTGTCTTGGTGTTGCCCTCCTTGGATCCTTTGTCATGGGAGTTCTGTGTACCTCTGTGGTCTGAGAGGCCATTTCTTCCCCTAGTTTGGGGAAGTTTTCAGCAATTATTTCTTCAAAGACACTTTCTAGCCCTTTTTCTCTCTCTTTTTCTTCTGGTACCCCTATAATGTGTATATTGTTCCATTTTGATTGGTCACTCAGCTCTCTTAGAATTCTTTCATTCCTGGAGATCCTTTTATCTCTCTCTGCATCAGCTTCTCTGCATTCCTGTTCTCTGTTTTCTAGCCCATTAATGGTCTCTTGCATCTTGTCCATTCTGTTTTGAAGTCCTTCCTGAGTTTGTTTTATTTCTGTATTCTCCTTCCTTATTTCTTGTATATTTCTCTGCCAGTCTATCAGCATGGTTATGACGTTTGTTTCGAATTCTTTTTCAGGAAGATTGGTTAAAACTATCTCCCCAGGTTCCTTCTCAAGGGAAGATGTAGCAGATGCTGAAGCTGTCTGGGTTAGTCTTGTCTGTATCATATTTTTTTGCCTTTTCATGTTGACAGGTGCTATTGACTGTCAGCTGGGAGGGCCAAACTTTTCACTTGCTACTGGCCTTTCTTTTCTGGGACAACCGCGACCCCTAGTGGTTTGTGTTGGGTAATTGCATGTAGACTGGGTCTTTGTGTCTTGCCCTGCTGATATGGAGGAATCTCCCTTTCTGTGGGTGTGTTCTGCCTTAGGCTGTTTCTCTGCTTTTGCAGCGCCTGGAGGACCGGGGAGCTGTTTGGCTGTTTACCTCTGTGAGAGTTCTCAGAGCTGTTGCCCAGATGGTTAGTGTGCCCAGTTTTCCCTGTAATTTCCAGCCACTGGGCTGTGACCTGTGTTGTATCCATCCAGCTGTTATGTCCCTGTCCCTTTAAGACTTTCAAAAAGCACTCAGTTTTCTTTGTCACAGGGGCATCCGCTTTGGAACCTGCTCAGAGGTGTTGCTGCACTGTTTCCCTAGTTTCCAGCCCTCCACGCATGCACTGTGTCTGCGCTCTTGTGCGGGTTGCTGGGCTGGGTGTTTAGCAGTTGTGGGCTCCCTCTCCCTCCTGCCGGGAGCTGGGGGGAAGTGTTCTCATGTTCCGCCGGGCCGGGGGTTGTATCTTACCCCTTTCACCAGGTGCTGGGCTCTTGCACGTGTGTATGTAGTCTGGCTGTTTTCCTGTGTCTTCTGGTCTCTCTTTTAGGATTAGTTGTATTTGTTGTATTTTCTAAAATATATATGTTTTTGAGAGGAGATTCCCACTGTCCTACTCACGCCGCCATGTTGGCTCCACCCCTCTGTTATATGTTTTTATCAATAACCATGGAAAGCTGGTAATTAGTCTCAATAGCCTATAGAATTTATTCACTGTCTTCCAAAATCCAGAAAGGTATTGCTTCCATCTGTTGATACTCCTCTGCATTTAAATGATAGTTTAGTAAGAACCATCAAGAAGATGGAAATAATTATAAAGTAGATGTTGATTCACTGTTCTTTGTATTAAAATTTTCTAGTTTTGATAATCTTTTATAGAAAGCCATGGTAGATTTTATTATTCTGAACTATTTACTCTTTCTTCTTGTAAGAGTATCTATAGGCTCTATATCTATTACAATGGGTACGGCAATGCCTGCTGAGGAATGAGTTTATTTCATCACCACATTGATGTTTGGCCAATGAAATGTGAGCAGACATTGTATAACTAGTTGTTTTAAAAGCATGTTTTTAACAGATCTACTCCTTTTTTCCCACCTGCCATAATGACATGCTATCAAAGCATTTTCCAGATGGGAGTGGCTCCAACAGATTGAATGTTAGAAAAAAATAGGAAACAGCTACTGCTGACATACAACCAGCATAAATATGAACAAAAATTAACTTCTGTTTTGATAAATGCTTGAGAAAAATTGGGGTTGTTGGTTACCACAGCAAAGTTGATTAATATACATATTAATATTTATGGTGCTGATAGAATACCTAATGTATATGTCATTGGCTTTGGGGATGGGTCATGAGTAGAAAAGAAACTATTATCAGAGGATGGAAAAATAGCAGCTCATATATACAATGACCATTATTTTTATAGAAGTGTCATCTGTGTAACTTAGAAGTCAGATAATTGTCTAATGAACTTGTTTTAGACAAAGCAATGGAAAAGAGAGTATTGGATGTATGATTTAGTTGTTTGGTGCTATAATTTTACAAGGTACTAGAAGAAAGAAATAATTTAAAAAACCCTGGGTACTTTATAAGCAGGGGTGAAAGGAAAGAAATATATGACTGTTCTTCATATTAATCTGGAAAGTGAAAAATTTAAGAAATAATTCGAGCAAAAAAAAGCCAATTAAGATGTTTAAGACTCAACTTCTATCAAGGACCAAATCAAGGACAGGCATAGTAACATTTTGTTATAAACATCTGAATAGATTTCGTTGATTCTCAGTAAATCTTTTAAATTGGGTTAAATAGTTGAGGGAAAACAGAGTAATTTCCCAAAAGCCTAATAAATTCAGATTAACTGTAAATCTAATCAAGTGGCATATTTCTAAAGGAATTTTTGGTATAAATGTAGGCACATGAAACTGACTAGAGTGAAATAGGAAAACATATTTTCCATGTTCTCTTGAGATGCAGTTAAAGAAGATCATGGAAAAGGAAACACTTTCTATAGGACAGACTAAGCAATGGAGAGCAACTGACTACAAAGCTTCTCTCAGAAAGAACTAGAGTGTATTCAAGGAACCATTCTCATCCACAATCTTTTTCCAACAGGATACAGAATTTCTTGTGACCAGGAAGTGTCTACAGTTTATGCCTTCCCACTTCCAGATGTAAGTGTACTGTTCCATCATTTTCTGTTGGGTGTTCATAAGACTGGAAAACTTGTCTTTAAGTTAGTTTCCTGGATTTAGAAAAAAGCTTGATTTAGAGACTGTCTTATACTTTCATTTTGATGCCATGATTCAGTAGGTGTTTTGAATGTCTTCTTGGGAAAGAATGAATTTATTTTGCATTTAGGAGGAAGGAAAGTGAAAATTTGTGACCAAGTAGGTAGAATAGTGGGTGACAGGTTATATGTTTTCTCATCTGTTCAATCAATTCATTCTTCTTTTCAGTAAGAGGTTTTATACATTTTCACCTGTTGACATTTGACTTACAGTACTTCCTATTTCCCACTCCATTGCTGTTGACATCAGCCATATGATTTGCTTTGCCCAGTGGAATGTGAGTCAATATGACTTCTGAGCAAAAACTTTAAATACCATGTGTCAGATTCTTGCTCTTTTCCCTTTGTCACAAGTATAGCGTATTCCAGAATATGTCTCAGAGAGGGGCTATCCCTTTTGTATGGGTCCTGAATAAGGGCATATGGAACAAGATATAGCTGACTCATAACTGAATGAAACGAGTGAGAAATAAACATTGACTGTAAGACACACCTTTTGGAGTTGTTTGTTAACACATGAAACTACTTCTTTCAATGCTTCAATGAAGAGAGCAATACATTCAGATACATAACAAAATGCATTGGAAGAATATATGAATAAATGAATGAATGAGTAAATCAATAACATGAGGAAGGAAAAGTTTCTTTTCATTCAATGGAGAGTGGCTGTGATTAGATAAAATGGTTGAATTATACTATCTTGGAGTGGGAATAGCTTGTTTAAGGAAACCATGTCCTAATTTCTAAACTACTGCTGATATTATATTGAATTGGCCAAGCCTTTGAAAACCCACAAAGTCACAACTTTTAGACAGACATGGCTATCTTTCCTTGTTGGGAGCAAACCTGTGGACCTTTAGGCAGACTCAGTCACAAAAGCCTTAAGACAACAGCAACGTTTGAGTAAAGTCTTTTCCTGTAAAGTCAGCAACAATGAATCCATCCACGCGTTAGAAACAAGTTTTCCCCTATTACCAAGAAACACATTTAGTGAACTCCTAGGTTAGAGCTAGTGGTTAGGCTACCTCGCAACATGTGCTTTTTCTGTCCCTTGTTAATCAAGAAACACCCTCTGCCCCAGGGGAAAGCCCCTCCCTTAAAACCTCCCTCCCAAGGGCCCCCACCCCCAAAATGGCGAACTCCCGCTTCTCTTCCTGGTCCTCCATTCCCGCCGGTGCCAACCAAGACCCAATCACCCATCTACACCTCCCTGCTGGTGCCACCTAAGGTCCAATTATCTCCTGACCCACCCCTTACTTGCTAACCTGTATAAATTGAGCCTGCAAACAATAAACTGTGCCAGCTTGATCAGACACCCTGTCTTGCTGGTCATTCTTTGTGTCCCTTGCCCCATTCTTTTTTTTTTCAATTCTCTCCTCCAGGTTGTCGACCCCTGTTGATAGTCCTGCAGGTCGGGACAATTGGTGACCAACATGGGGCCCCAGACGGTCTGTGAGAAGGCCTGATCGACCGAAGAGGAGGGAACGTCGCCCCCAGGAGGGTGGGCCCACCCACGAAAGGAGGTGTCTGTAGTGAAACCCTCGCCTGAGTCGCCATGTTCTGAACCCGGCATGAGACAGACTCGTGTGTATTTCCCCGGCGATGAAGTAGGATGGTAAGTAACGCGATTATGGGGCAAGAATCCTCCCAAGAAGAATTATTTATAGCCAGACTCAAGGAGTCCCTCAGGACACGAGGAACAAGGGTTAAGAAAAAAGATTTGAAACGTTTTTTGTCTTTCTAGAAGATGTCTGTCCTTGGCTCCCTCAAGGAGGGACCATTAGTGAAAAGAAATGGCAACGCGTGGGCGATTGCCTTCAAGACTATTACAGAGTTTTTGGTCCAGGAAAAGTACCTGTGTCAGTATTTAGCTATTGGAATCTCATTAATGATATCCTGTGCGTTCATCGTGAATGGCCCGATTTACAGAAAGTTGTTATTGAGGGAGAAAAAACCTTGAAATCCCGCTCTCATCCCCCTTCCGAAGCCTTCTGGCCAGCTTCCCCTTCTTTTAAAAGACACCCTTCAGATCCTGTTACAAACCCCTCCCAGGACCCAAGCGAGCTCCTGCCCTTGTCAACAATTGAGTCTCTTTCTCTGTCCCCTCCCCTTGATAGTTCTGCCAATCCTGTTATTCCTCCCCCAAGTATTTACCCTACTCTCATCGACCTAAACCCTGATGAGCCCCTTAGTCCTGCTGATGAGGCCACTCTAGAGGAAGGGGCAGCGCACCATAATAATCCTGACTGACCATCTAAAGGCCCTGTTATTGTTCCTGCCGCCGCGCCCCACCCTCCAACTGTAAGCCTGCCTCCCTTCCTCCCACCACCACCTTATCATTTCCCTGTTCTTGACCAAGTGTTTCCTGTCTCATCAACTCTCTCCCGCAAGCATCTACATATGACAAATGACCTCTCAGTCCTCAGGCACATGGTCAAAAACAGAAAAGAGCAGATTCAACTCCTGCAGGCCATCCATGATTTAGATCAAGAGCTCTCCAAATTGACTCACATAACTTACATCCCAAAACCTCCTCAGCAGCCCCAGGGAAGCCAAACAAGCTTGTGACTCAGATCAGGGCTCTGGTAGCGAAAAGTCACACAGTCCCTGCATTTATCAGACAGGCAGGGGCCTCTTGAGGTATGACAATAGCTCAGGCAGAAAAAAACTAGGAAAACTAACTGAGAGCAATTCGATCTCTAAACTCTAAAAAGAAGTATCTTATCTTCTGCACACAAACCTGGCCCCAGTACAAACTCTCTGATTAGAGAGGCTTGGCCCCTGAAAGAAGTATGCAATATAATGTTATGCAGCTAAATATATTTTGCCACAAGGGAAGAGGATAGTCAAGAGTTCCATGAACTGCTACAATGTGGAGCTAGTTTTCTGAATTCTTTTAGTGAACATCTATTCTATTTATTAAGTTCATCATTGTCTTTGAGAATTGAGAAGTCTTAAACTAAATTCCCTGAGATAGAAGAAATTTATCTTCTGCAATACAGCCTGGCTTTAAATGACTGGAGCTAGAATTGTACTTGCATTTCATTTCCAGCCCCCTAGACACACATGGTCCCTATCAGTTCAGAGCCTTGATCGGCCCTGTTAGTCTGGGGCTGTCTAAACCTTAACCCAGTTATGTAAACTGCTTGCCTTTAGAGTGTATTCTTGAAAACTGAAGTACTTTTCATCAAATAAACTAAGAAGAAAGAAGACCATTGAGTATTAGAAACTCAAATCTTTATGTCAGTTTGTCTGTGTATATGTATTTGTATGAAGAGTGTCACTAACTGTAGTCATTATGTCTCAGTCTGTATGTTTGTGTGTCTAAGTGTGTAAAAAAATATATATATTTTTTCTACCTCTGGAGGGTATTAATAAAATTGATTTAAAAACATGTGCTTGTGAAAATTGGGCGTTCTAAAACTTCCAGAAAATCTAATTTAAAAATATTATGCATTAATGCTAATTTAAGCTTAACTGAAATGGACATGTGTTTATAGTTATTAGCTGCCAAAGTTTACTTAAAGTCATTTAAGTTGATGTGTTGGATTCCCCTGAGGAAGGCGCCGCCCCCAAATCACTCACCAAAGACGTTTCTTGATGCAACAAGCAAGAGGAATTTATTCAGAAGCCAACTAGTTGGGGTCCAAGTCTGCCCGTCGCAGCGGGTCTCAACGAGGACCCTGAGTACTTACAACTAAGTGGTTATATAGGATTTTCTGAGGCATTTAGCCCTAGAGATTTACCATGGTTACAGATTATGTTGTAGTAACAAGATAACAATACTACATAGCAAGATAACAATACTACAAAGGCAGTAATTTTTCAAACCTACGATTTCTGAGTTGGTGCCACGTCCTGGGGGTGTAGCAAGGTAGGGTCAGCTTTTATGTTTAACTAACCGAAAGGTTAGCGCTGCCAGCAGTCATGATTGATTAACTTGTTTTTCCAGAGGAGTTACCTGGTTTCAGTTGTTCCCTCTGAGTCATATATCAGAATGGCTTTTTGGGCTTCAAGATGGCTACTCTTAGGCTAACTTATTTCTCAGGGAGGTTGGGGTCCTACATTCCCCACTTCTTTTTCTGAACATTCTAATCATGGAATGTTGGTTTCTTCTTGATGTGTGAGGGTATGATACTGTTGTCTCAGCATTAGCACCTGCACAGCACTTACTCTTTCTCTAATAAAGGTTATTACTCGATTTAAAATGCAGGGACCTAAGGTGAGGAGCAATATAAAAATAAGCAGGGGTCCTGTCAAGGTGGATATTAGAGTTGTAAGCCATGGGGATCTAGAGAACCAGGATTCAAACAGGCTCTGGTTAGCTTCTCGTTCTCGCTTTCGCTGATCTAATCTTTCTCTTAATTTAGACATTGAGTCTCTTACTACTCCAGTATGGTCTGCATAGAAGCAGCACTCTTCCTTTAGAGCTGCACATAATCCACCTTCTTTTAGAAATAGTAAATCTAATCCTCGTCTGTTTTGCAGCACTACTTCAGAGAGAGAGGTTAGGGACTCTTCAAGTTTAGAAATAGACTGTTCTATAGTTCTCAAATCTTCATCGATAGCTATTCTTAGTCCTTCATAATGTTGGTTCTCTTGTATAATTGCAGCCACCCCTGTTCCTACTCCGGCTGCGACTCCTACTCCTAGTAATACAGCTAGAGTGAGTGAGACTGGCTCTCTCTTATACCTTAGTCTAGGTTCCAATTCTGCCACGAATGAGAAGTCATCATGATACATTAGTCTGGGTACTAACTGGACCATTATACAGAATTCGTGGGAGAAATTGAAGACAGAGGTGGAAACACATGGAGTTAGTCCAGTATTACAGGCCCACCATCCTTCAGGTGGTGGGACTAAATACCTGTTTTCTCTTGTGGGGATCATGGGGATGGTCTCATTACATAAATTTTTATGCGTGGCGGGAACCGTACCTAGACACTTTCCTATTCCAGACACTTCGGTTAGTGTTAGCTTTTTATGACTGCCCCAACTACAAATTTCGTGGCTGGTTGTATTCTTAAAATCAGCTGACAATCCCAGCCCTTCATAATAAGGTGGTCTAGAAGAAAAACATAACCAACAGGACTCTGTAGTTTTAGGGTCGGTGGCATTTAGGACTCTGAAAGCTCCCTCAACAAGGTTGAGGAGGCGCTGTCCATTGCTAGAAAAAGAGGTCAGTGGGCTAGGAGCAAAGACGGGGACAGCTGAAATAGTTAGGGTTCTTTTCGGGGCTGGGGTTGGGAGGCGAGGCTGATCTGGTAAGACAGCGTTTGGTCCTACTGGAATAGCTGGGAGGGTTTCTACTTTGAGTCTAAGAGTGAATACAACTCCATTATCATATCCTTCCTGATAGAGTCTTAATCCCCACATGAGCCCTTTTTCCCAATTTGCCTCCTTTCCGGTTTCAGTAAAGGAAATATCAATAAGATTACAGGTAGAGCTGGTCATACATTGGGCCTGAGTACTGTTTCTTTTAACTCTTATAAGACTTGGAGGGGAGCTCCCGGCATTTCTGCCTATCCAATGACATGTCCCTGTTTGTTCACAGCCCCAATTTTTGCAGAAAAAGTCTGTCTGCCCACCACACTGTGAGGCCTTAGCACGATCGGTTGAGGGGGCTGGGCACACATAGAAGCAGGTATCTTGGAGTTTTTTCATAGAAGCCCGAGATCCACATCCTGGCCTTCCTATTCTACCTCCGTGCCGAGGGTCTTGTTTGAAGAGAGTACATATGTCTACAGTGAGGGTAGGCCACCAAGTCCCCCTAGGATGCTGTTCTGTTAACTGGACTACTACTTGGTGGGAAGCTGGGGTAATGATTTGCCATGTCAGTAACCTGGGTTCATGGGGGTTAGGGTTCTGGTGGGTTGGAAGTAGCAGGAGCATCAGAATTACTAACAGCATAATTCTTTTTACACAAGCGAAGCTTAAGGGGGTTATCAGTCCGAGTTACTCGCCAGTCCGGGTCCGGGGGTGCCTTCTTTAGATGTGAAGCGTGTATCCAGGAAGAGACGCCGTCCACTTTTACAGCTGTGGGAGTAGTCAGGAGGACGATGAAAGGTCCCTTCCACCGTGGCTCGAGGTTTCCTGTCCGGTGCCTTCTCACGTAGACTGGGTCTCCCACCTGGAACTGGTGAGGCACCGAGAGGTCTTCTGGCTGATAGGCTTCCTTGATGGAGGCCCACACCTCTTTCTGCACAGCCTCCAAGGCTCGTAACCTTTCAAGCAAAAACTTATTAGTTGCACACTCAGGGAATGTATGAAGATGTGCTGACTGAAGCGGGGCCGGGGCCCCAAACATTATTTCAAAAGGCGTTAGTCCAAAGCGGCTGGGAGTGTTCCTAACTCTAAACAGGGCAAAGGGAAGGAGGACTAACCAATCACATAAGCCAGTCTCTATGGACAATTTAGTCAAGGTCTCTTTTAGAGTTCTGTTCATCCTTTCTACCTGTCCTGAGCTCTGGGGCCTGTATGCACAATGCAATTTCCAATCCGTCCCCAGGATCTTGGCCAATCCCTGACTTACCTGGGCAACAAAAGCAGGGCCGTTGTCGGAGCCAATTACCTTTGGAATCCCAAACCTGGGAAATATTTCTTCAAGGATTTTTTTAGACACCGTCTGAGCTGTTTCAGTTTTGGTGGGGAATGCCTCTGTCCATCCTGAAAATGTGTCTAGAAAAACTAGAAGGTACTTGTATCTATACTTAGCAGGCTTAATTTCAGTGAAGTCAACTTCCCAATAAGTTCCTGGGCGATCTCCTCGAAGTCTTTTCCCGGATATTGCTTGATTTTTGCTCACGTTTACTAATTGACAGGGAACACAATTTTTTACAATCTCATCAGCTAATTTTCCTAATCCAATAATATGATAAGGGGAGTCTCGAACTAAAGTCTTTAGGTTTTTTGCTCCCAAATGTGTCAGTTGATGTAATTGCCTTAAGTATTCTTCTGCCTCTTTCCGGGGCAGGACAACTTTCCCTTTTTCAGACTTGTATATCTCTTGGGGTGAGGAATTTTTGAACCCTAATTTGTTTATACAAACGAGATCTTCAGGTGTGTACTGGAAGCTCTCGATGTGAGTGGCTTCTGGACACACCTGAAGGGGCAAAATGTTCATTCCCTGAGCCGCTTGCTTTGCGGCTTGGTCTGCTCTCCGATTTCCTCGAGCTATTGGAGAGTCATCTTTCTGGTGTCCAGGGCAATGTATTATTGCTACTTCTTTAGGCCTATGGATGGCTTCCAGCAAATCTAAAATTTCTTGTTTGTTTTTAACATCTTTCCCGGCAGAAGTTAACAGCCCTCTCTGTCTATAAATAGCCCCGTGTATATGAGCAGTGGCAAAGGCGTATCTGCTGTCAGTGTAGACGTTAAGTCTCTTACCTTCTGCCATCCTTAGGGCCTGAGTCAGGGCGATGAGTTCTGCTCGCTGTGCAGAGGTGCCCGTTGGGAGTCCACTGGCCCATACAACTCGGTCATCATCTACTACTGCAGCTCCGGCCATTCTCTTACCATCCATGATGTAACTGCTCCCGTCTGTATACCAAGTCAGGAGTCTCGTTCCCCCTAAGGGCTGATCTTGCAAGTCCTGGCGGGTTCCTGTCTCTTCAGCCAGAATTTCCTGGCAGGTGTGAAGCACTTCTTTTTCCAAATCGGGGAGCAGAGTGGCCGGGTTTAGGATGGCAGGGGGGGCAAACTCTACTCGATCACGATTCAGGAGTAAGGTTTGGTAGTGAGTCATTCTGGCATTCGACATCCATCTCTCGGGTGGTTGCCGAATTACACTCTCCAACGCATGTGGAGCAACTACAGTAAGTTTCTGTACCAGTGTCAGTTTGTCAGAATCTTTAACTAGGAGGGCCACAGCTGCTACTACTCTCAAACAGGCAGGCCATCCACTACTTACTGGGTCTAATTTTTTTGACAAATAGGCGACAGGTCTCTTCCAAGGTCCCCATTGCTGGGTCAACACTCCCCGAGCCACTCCACTCCGCTCATCCACAAAAAGGACGAATGGCTTAGTTACGTCTGGCAGGGCCAGAGCGGGTGCCGACAGGAGGGCTTTCTTGATTTCATCAAAGGCCTGTTGCTGTTCAGGTCCCCAAACAAACGGGGCTGCCTTTTTGGTTAGGGGGTACAGGGGGGCGGCTAAGGTGGCATATCCGGGTATCCACAATCTGCAGAACCCTGCTGTTCCCAGAAATTCGCGGACTTGGCGCGGAGTAGTAGGGACCGGGATCTGCGTCACAGTCTGCTTCCGGGCTTCAGTAAGCCACCTCTTCCCTTCTCTCAGGGAATACCCTAAATAAGTCACTTGTGGTTGGCAGATCTGTGCCTTTTTGGCAGATGCTCTATACCCCAGCCTAGTAAGTTCAGTCAAAAGGGCTTCAGTAGCCGCTTGGCAGACTTCCTGTGTAGGAGCGGCTATCAGTAAGTCATCAACATATTGTAACAAGGTTACCTGCGGGTTGGAGGCTCGGTAAAAGGCCAAGTCCTGGTGTAAAGCCTCGTCGAAGAGGGTAGGTGAGTTCTTGAATCCTTGTGGCAAGCAAGTCCAGGTCAATTGTCCAGTAGTTCCTGTGGAGGGGTCTTTCCACTCAAAAGCAAACAGCGGTTGGCTACTCTGGTGCAGGCGCAAACAAAAGAAGGCATCTTTTAAATCTAAGACTGTATACCAAGTATTTTCTGGGGCCAGAGAGCTTAGCAGGTTGTAAGGATTCGGCACAGTGGGATGAATGTCCTGTGTTCTCTTATTAACTTCTCTCAAATCTTGCACTGGTCGATAATCTCCTGTTCTCGCTTTCTTTACAGGCAGCAAGGGAGTGTTCCATGGGGATTTACATTTTACTAATATTCCCTGTTCTATGAGCCTCTGGATATGGGGCCTAATCCCATCTCTGGCTTCTTTACTCATTGGATATTGTCTCACAGTTACTGGTGAGGCTGAGGCTTTTAATTCTATGACCACCGGGGGTTGGTTTACAGCGAGTCCCATACCTGCCGTCTCTGCCCAGGCCCCTGGAAACTGGTTGAGCCACCTCTGATTAACTCGGGAGGGTTCTGGTTCCCTAAAAAGGCGGTACTCGTCTTCTAACTTTATAGACAGAATGCTTAGGCCCAAGGGTCTCTTTTTGCTATCAGTCACTTGGGTATCTTCAGTCTGAAAGGATATTTGGGCCCCGACTTTGGTCAAGATGTCTCTTCCCAACAAGGGTGTAGGGCATTCCGGTATAACAAGGAATGAGTGGTTTACTTGTCCCACTCCTAAGTCTACTGTTCTTTGGGTAGTCCATGCATATTGTTTCTGACCCGTGGCCCCGAACACCCAAGACTTTTTACTAGAAAGGGGGCCTCTAGCTTGGGTCAGTACTGAATGTTGAGCACCGGTATCTACCAGAAACTCAACGGGTTGCCCCTCCACCTTCAGAGTTACCCTAGGCTCGGGGAGGGGTTCCGAGCCTCGTCTTTCCTAGTCCTCATCTTCTAGCAGGGACAACACTTTCTTCGGAGGTCCCCGTGGTGCTTTCTTAGGGCAATCTTTCACCCAATGCCCCTTTTCCTTGCAGTACGCACACTGATCTTTATCCAAAGGAGGTCGGTTGCCCAGGGACCCTGCCTTACTAGTTCTACCACTAGAGGGCGGCCGTCCCTTACTTTCTACTACTGCGGCCAAGATTTTTGTTAAATTTCTCTCATGCTTCCTATCTCTCTTTTCTTCTTTACTTTCTCTCTCCTTCTCTTTCCTTAACTCCTTCTCTTCTTCAGTCTCTCTCTTATGATAAACTTTCTCTGCTTCTTTCACTAAATCTCTCAGCGACAAATCCTGTAAGCCCTCCAATCTCTGAAGCTTTTTCTTAATGTCGGGTGCCGATTGCCCGATAAAGGCAAGGGCCACTGAAGCACTATGCCCCTCAGAAGTGGGATCAAAGGGGGTATACCGCCTGAAGGCTTCTATCAGGCGCTCTAAGAATACTGCAGGTGCTTCAGTGGCTCCCTGGCTGACCTCTCTTACCTTGGCCAAATTGGTGGGGCGTCTTGCGGCCCCACGGAGACCTGCCACCAGAGCCTGACGATAGATGGTTAGTCGCTCCCTACCTTCTGGAGAATTAAAGTCCCAGTTGGGTCTAGTCAACGGGAACCCCCTCTCTATGTCATGAGGGAGTTGCGAAGGCTGTCCGTCGGTTCCAGGCACATTCCTCCGTGCCTCCAGGAGAATCCTCTCTCTCTCTTCCATGGTAAAGAGCACCTGCAAAAGCTGCTGACAGTCATCCCAGGTGGGCTGGTGGGAAAACATCAGAGACTCTACTAAACCAGTTAGTTTCTGTGGCTCCTCTGAAAAGGGCGGGTGGTTAGCTTTCCAATTATACAAATCAGCAGAGGAGAAGGGCCAATATTGCAGGGGTTGGAAAGGTGGTTCCCCTTCTTCTCCAAGGATGGGAACTCCATAAGACCGGAGAGGAAAGATACCCGGTGGGTCCAAGATGACCCCTCGGCGGCGCCGGGTGCCCTGGGCAGGTCCCGGAGCCTGCCCTACTGCCTCAGCATCAGGGACTGAGGGTGCCGGAGCTGGGGGTGCTGAGGGTGCTGAGGGTGCTGGGGGTGGGGGCACCGGAGGTGCCGTAGGGGCAGGAGGGTAAGGAGGGGGAGGGGGATCATCAATTATAAGCGAATCCTGAGTATCAGGGTAAACTTTGGTAGTTTCCTTTTCCTTTTTCTGAGGTTGAGTCTGGGCAGCTAAAACTTGAGGGCCCATTTTCTTTTGCACCCAGGGCTTTACCCAGGGTGGTGGGTTCTCCACCAACTCTTGCCAGACTACAATGTAGGGTTGCCGATCCGGGTGTCCTTGAGACGAATCCTGAAAGACAACAGCTTTTACTGCTAATAAGGTGGGGAGATCAAAAGTCCCCTCCGAGGGCCACCCAACATTGTAGGTGGGCCATTCGGAGGTACAGAAAGTCTGCCATGGTCCCTTTTTCACTTCTACTGACAAGTTATGTGCCCTCGCTCTAACTTCCGTCCAATGATCTAGCGTCAGGCTAAGGGGAGTCGTCACTGTCTGTCCCATTGTCAGTATAACAATAATTAGACACGTAAAGGACACAAAGAACAAAGACACACACAGATTAGACACACAGCGGCCGCTTTTGGTTCTTTTCAGAGCCTCGAACAGAAACCGAAAGGAATCAGAGGGTTGATATTCTCGGCGCCCAAAAATCAACCCTATCTCATCAGGTTCAGTTTGCCGGAAAAACAGACGGGAGGCTACCAGGCGTCCCTGGCCTCCCAACCTCCCTGGGGCGTCCCCCAGGGTTGCAGCCTGCGGTGCTCTAGTACGTCTACCGACCGCAGTCACAGCCCCTTTACGGGATTGAGACGGCTGCCAGACAGCGGGTACCCTTCAGAACTCCGACCGGTCTCACTGAAACAGAAAACAGAACACATACAACTCAAGGCGCCACTAATCTTACCTCTTCCTCCAAGAGCGACTTCGGGAGTGAAGCGGGGTGGACGCCCGATCCCGGACGAGCCCCCAAATGTTGGATTCCCCTGAGGAAGGCGCCGCCCCCAAATCACTCACCAAAGACGTTTCTTGATGCAACAAGCAAGAGGAATTTATTCAGAAGCCAACTAGTTGGGGTCCAAGTCTGCCCGTCGCAGCGGGTCTCAACGAGGACCCTGAGTACTTACAACTAAGTGGTTATATAGGATTTTCTGAGGCATTTAGCCCTAGAGATTTACCATGGTTACAGATTATGTTGTAGTAACAAGATAACAATACTACATAGCAAGATAACAATACTACAAAGGCAGTAATTTTTCAAACCTACGATTTCTGAGTTGGTGCCACGTCCTGGGGGTGTAGCAAGGTAGGGTCAGCTTTTATGTTTAACTAACCGAAAGGTTAGCGCTGCCAGCAGTCATGATTGATTAACTTGTTTTTCCAGAGGAGTTACCTGGTTTCAGTTGTTCCCTCTGAGTCATATATCAGAATGGCTTTTTGGGCTTCAAGATGGCTACTCTTAGGCTAACTTATTTCTCAGGGAGGTTGGGGTCCTACAGATGTTACCTGTTAAATATTCCAAGAAAATACTTAAAGAAAGGCTTGACTTTGATGTGTGGTGAAAGTTTTATAAGTAATTTAGCATGGTTGCTAAAAATAAGTAAACAAGTGTAGTAAATAAACTTTTTAATAATAATACTGTATTAATCTATAACAATGTATATATCTGCAAACAGCCTGAGAATTTTTGTGGTAACCAAAATTCTTAAAGTTTGCCAAGTTATATAGACATATTTTGTACTTAATGAGAAATTGTGCTGTAAGGCACATTTCCAAAAATGATAAAATATGTTCATAGATGTATCAATCTGAAGAATGCTGGTGTAACAGTTTACAGTGGCCTGTTTTTCAGTGTTCACTTGAAGGTTAAGGTACCAAATGGTTTTAGTTCTAATGAAAACTACTTAATATAATAAGGAAAATATTTTGGTATGTTAAAGATGTGTGTTTTAATAAGAGAAAGTATAAAGAATGGAAATTCATTTTGTTGAGAGTAAAAGAAGGTTAATTGTTCTAAAATACAGCTAGTTATTTAAAGGGAGACAGAGAGACAGAGACAGAGAGAGCAGTGTGGTGCCTTTTGTTGTGGCAGATCAGCTCAGCCTGTTGCTTTGGGGGAGGGTTAGGATGTTTAGAGATAAGGCGGGATAAACCCAGTCAAGCCCCAGGCAAGCCCAGGCATGGTTCTCACCGGCTTGTGTGCTTGGGACCATAGGGCAAATGAAGAATAAATTACTATATTCTTACAGATATAATCATGCTGGGTGAAATTAAAGCAAGTGAGTATTAATATCGAGAACACAGCAAAATTGGACTTTTGTTTTCAGTTGGAAAGACAAAGTATTCTTTAACTGTTAGTCTGCTCTTAATATTGAAAGATTGCAAAGAGTTCTCTAATTGTTTTATTAAAACAGTTTCTTATGCTTAAAGTCTTAATGAATTGTCTGAGTATTTAAGAAAATAAGATCTTAATATTAAAAAGACTAAGCTAAGTGTTGTTAACAACTATGTAACTGTAGGATCTGAAGAATCAAAAGTTAGCATAAGTACAGCCATCTTAAAGGCTTAAATACCACCCCCTAACCTAGAAGGAGGAAAATTATTAGAATCTTGAAAAACAAGTTAGTCAGCCAGTGTTAAATGTAGTGACCTTTAATTAGCTGACCTCAAATCAGTTAATCATACACACCAAGCTTATCTTGCTAGAACCACCCTAAACATTCCGAAGGTAATCTTATCTAACCAGACCCCAGGATGTGGCCCCAGCCAAAGATTTATGTGTTTATGAAAAAACACTGTATTGTGATTGTGGAAAATGTTGCCCCCTTTGAAAATGCAATAAAACCTTCTGGCTTTGTGTGCTCAGGGTCCTTGTTGAGACCCGCTGCGTTGGGCTAACCTGGACCCCAGCTAGCTGGTTCCTGAATAAATTCCTCTTGCTTATTGCATCAAGAGACGCCTTTCGTGAGTGATTTGGGGCTGCATCCTCCTCTGGGAGAATCCAACATTTGGGGGCTCGTCCGGGATCGTGTGCTCACCCCGCTTCACTCCCGAAGTCACTCTTGGAGGAAGAGGTAAGATTAGTGGCGCCTTGAGTTGTCTGTGTTCTGTCTTCTGTTTTTCAGTGAGACTGGTCAGAATTCTGAAAGGGGTAACCACTGTCTGGCAGTCGTCCCAATCCCGTAAAGGGGTCGAGACCGCGGTCGGTAGACGTACGTGGAGCACCGCAGGCTGCAACCCTGGGGGATGCCTCGGGGAGAGTGGAGGGCCAGGGACGCCTGGTGGCCTCTCATCTGTTTTTCGCGCAAGGTGAATCTGATGAGATAGGGTTGATTTTCGGGCGCCAAGAGTATCAACCCTCCGATTCCTTTCGGTTTCTGATTGAAAATCTGAGGAAAACAAGGAGCAGCCGCCGTGTGTCTAATCTGTGTGTGTCTCTGTTTTTTGTGTCTTTCACGTGCCTAATAATTGTTATACTGACAATGAGACAGACTCAGACAACCCCCTAAGTGTGTAAATGAATATATCTTTCTACCTCCGGATGGTATTAATGAAATTGATTTAAAGACAAGCACTTGTGAAAATTGAGTATTCTAAAACTTCCAGAAAACCTGATAAAAGAGTGTTAAGCATTAATGCTAATTTGAGTTTGCCTAAGGCGGGCATGTCTTGGTAGTTGTCGGCTGCCTGAGTTTACCTAGTCATTTGAGTCATGTTATCTGCTAAATCTTTTAAGAATAGAATGCTTAGAAGCTTGGCTTTGTCTAGTGTTCAGTGGGGGTCTTGTGAGTAGGCTAGCATAGTTGTTGCAGGTAGGTGAGCTGGATAAGTGTGGCAAGTGAGCACCTTTTTAATTGTCTGTTGCAGTATGTATGCCTACCTGCAGCCTGAGAATCTTTGTAGTAACTTAAAGCCTTAGAGTTTTGTTAAGTTGAGAAGATGTGCTCTGTGTTTGCTGGGAGATTGTGCTGTGAAGCTCATGGTTGCAGAAATTGTAGAATGTGTTCATAAGTTTGTCGGTCTAGAGAATGTTAGTTTGACAGTTTGCAGTGTCCTGCTTCTCAGTGTTCACTAGAAGTTAAAGTTTCTAATGGTTTTAAGTTCTAATTAAAACTACTTAAAGTAATAAAGAAAACATTTCTCTATGCTAAAAAATGTATGTTTTAATAAGGAAAAGTATAAAGAATGAAAACTCTTCTGCATGCTAAAGAATGTGTTTTGTGATAATAGAAAGTAACTTTGTTCTAAAGTACAGCTATTTATTTAAAGAGAGAAAACAGCGTGGTGCCTTTTTTTGTGGAAGATCCGCTCAGCCTGTTGCTTTGGGGGGAGGGTCAGGATGTTTAGAGATAAAGTGAGATAAACCCAGTCAAAGCCGCAGGCAAGCCCAGGCATAATTCTCACCGGTTTATGTGCTTGAGACCATGGGGCAAATGAAGAATAAATTACTATATTCTTACAGATATAGTCGTGCCTAGTGAAATTAAAGCAAGTGAGTCTTGATATCAAGTGCACAGCAAAATTAGAATCTCGTTTCCAGTTAAACAGTTTTCTTTAACTGTTAGTCTGCTCTTAATGTTGAAAGATCAAAGCAGTTTCTCATGCTTAAAGTCTCAGTGAGTTGCCATGAAATTGTAATATTAAAAAGACTAAAACCTAAAGTTTGTTAACAACTGTATAACCTTTATTTGCCTTTGAAATATTTTGTTATTGAAAAATGATTGCATGGCCTGAGAAATTGAATTATTTATTCCATACATTTTTATAAGTGGAAAAATCTCTAACCAACAAATGATTAAAGTTGTTACTGATTATTTGTTTTCTTAATTTATCCTAAGCAGAATGGTAACAAAGCTTTTTTCAGCTGATTAAATGCACTTAGTTAACAAACCAAAATTTATTCTTAAAAATTAAACTGTAGAATCTGGACAAGATTATGTTTCTCCCAGAAAAACAGGTTTCACTGTAAAAGTTTAGATGGACAAACGTGTGACCACTTTTGAGAAAGGTTGTAATAGATTTTTTTGACAACCACCAGGTCTTCTTGTTAAATTTATATGCTGTATGTTTTTTAAAAAAAACATGGGGGACTCTCCATATTTTTTAATGCAAATGATCTTAGAGCTTTTAATAGAATTTGCATAGAAGCTTATATCTACTATTAAAGAGTAAAACATTCTTGAAGCTTTCAGGGAAGACCTGTAGACTTAAGCATGTTCTCTGTTTTTTTGTATCTGGTCTTGGACACTTATGCTGAGTTATGTTATTATTTTCACTGTTTGTAAGCTATTGATTGTATATAATCTTTAAACCATCCAAATATCCAGCATACATTTCCATGTCACCACAACCCACTATTGACGCCATGAATAAAATGGCTGGTTAGAAAGCCAAAAGTCATCATTTCTCAATCCCTAAATGAAGAGGTAAAATGCCTGATCTCTTTCATCTCAAAGCATATTTCTGGTCAGATCTGAATATCTGTGTGAAAGAAAGAGACATTTAAATTTGAGACTCTGCTTAAACTTTTAAGTTGAATTTGACTATAGCCATATTCATTCTTTGTATGTATCTCTAACAGGTCTTTTGTATGCCTGGTGATATTATACTCTGCCTGGAGTTTAGACAGTTCTTTCAGCTAAATATGAATTCTTATTGTAGCTTTTTTCCCCTCCTGAAGATGAAAGCAGAAGAATCTATCATCTGCTACCATTCTCTCAAGAATGCTTAGTAACCTAGAATTATTTTGACTTTCTGTATATTGTCTTTAAAAATTGACAGCAGCAGTCTCCCCTGCTGCCCCACCTTTTTAAGATATCTCGTTTACTGTGCTGAGTATATAGACAATAAATGTGTAATGATAGTTCTAAAAAAATTAAATGCAAGTGCGTGTGGGGGCAAAAAAAAAAAAAAATTAAATGCAAAAAGGTGCTTTTACCTCTAGTTAACTCTGATATTTTCCAGAGAGCCCCTGGAACATGTCAGAAGAATTTTTTCTCATTAGAGAAAGTATTTGACTAATTTGGCTTATTTATCTGATATATATATATCAGATATATATATATTTACCAGAAAAGCACTGTCAAAGAGAATGATGCTAAATTTTGTTAGTGAATGTTTTGTATTACAGAAATATCAGAATTTCCTTATGTCAACTGTCTTACAGTAATCTCTCATCAGATCTTTAACCATTGTCATTTGTAAGTCTTTTGTCATTTATAGTCAGTTTTATTATTCCTAAACTAGTAAAGAACTAGATTTGAGCAGAACAGGTATTAGTTACATAAGTTTACATAAACTAAAGAAAATGATTTTGTGTCTTTTTGTTTCAAATGTTGCTGATAAAGTGTTTTAACCTTGTTCTCTTAAACTGACAACAGTTTAGTAAATGACTCAGAATTGAAACATCCTTCTCTCTACCTGATCCCTCCAGAGTTTAAAAACTTTCAGTGACTGTTTTTGTATTCCATGACAGTATGTTTATTTGCACGAGTTCAATAAGAATCTGCTTTCCTTGTGAGAAGACTACTTAAGAACACTGGTTATACTGCCAGGGCTTTGACTGGAATGTCATACCTGAGAGACATGTGCATGGACTCAGATATGAACAACTTTAAAGAACTAAGATTGACTTTATAAAGCCAACAAAGCCCTTAGAAGAACTGGCCTGGTACCTTGCTTACAGAGTTCCCAGCAACCTTACCAGGTGAGTAAAGAAGGTCACTTCCTGGCAGGTGCAGAGACCTCGAGAAGAGAGAAATTCATCCAAATCTACAGGTACTGCAGGCAAAGCCTGATGGCAAGTCTGGCTTGGCTGTCTGGCCTCAAGAGGCCTTTAAAAGTTCAATCTGAAATTCCTTACAAAAAGTTCCAGCAAAGCATATTTAAAAGAGCCTGTGTAATCAATTGCTCTTCTTGCTGCACCTGTGCAAATAATCAAGCCAGCTCTTAATTATTTTCTTAACCTAGTTACTTCTAGTAAAAATGAGAGTGATTTTAGAGAGAAGTATTGTTTCAATAATGCAGCTTTCTTCCAGAATAAAAAATCCAACTCCAGATATTGCTACATAACCTAATAACACAATTTGTTTTATCTTGCCTAGAAGCCACAAAACTGCAAATAGTAATAGAAATGAAACCCAGAATAGAAGCGCCAGCCTTCTGAGGCCCTCTCAACTGACCAGTGATGGAGACCTAGCTGCACCCTTTACTGCGCCCCCTTCTCAGCACGAAGCAGCCAGAGCGGTCATCGCCCCTTTTCCCTAGCAGCAGCTAGAGTCTCTATCTGTAGAAGAAAGAATGAGACCATACCCATAGCCTTCCCTGGTAAAAACAGGTATTTAATCCCTCCTCCCGAGGGATGGTGGGCTTGTAATACTGGACTAACCCCATGTGTCTCCACTTCCGCCTTCAACTCCTCCCGTGATTTCTGTATCATGGTTCAGCTGGTGCCCAGGTTGATGTATTATGATGATCTCTCATTTGTAGCTGAATTTGAACCTAGGCATAGATATAGGAGAGAGCCGGTCTCGCTGACCTTAGCTGTGTTGTTAGGGATAGGAGTCGCAGCCGGAGTGGGAACGGGGACAGCCGCTATTGTCCAAGGGAACCAACATTATGAAGGACTAAGGACAGCTATTGATGAAGACCTAAAAACCATAGAGCAATCCATTACAAAACTTGAAGAATCTCTGACTTCCCTCTCTGAAGTAGTCTTGCAGAATAGACGAGGGCTGGATCTGCTGTTCCTAAAAGAAGGAAGACTGTGTGCAGCTTTAAAAGAAGAATGCTGCTTTTAAGCAGACCATTCTGGAATAGTAAGAGATTCAATGTCAAAGCTTAGGGAAAGGCTAGACCAGAGAAAGAGAGAACGAGAAGCAGGCCAAGGGCTATTTGAATCTTGGTTCACTAGGTCCCCGTGGTTTACAACCCTGATATCCACTCTGGCTGGGCCCTTACTCATCCTTGTGTTGCTCCTCACTTTAGGACCCTGCATACTAAATCGGCTGATAACTTTTGTTAGAGAAAGAGTGAGTGCCGTTCATGTACTAATGTTGAGGCAACAATATCATTCACTCACCCAACAAGGAGACACAAACATTCCATGATTGGAATGTCGCTAAAGAGAAGTGGGGAAATGTAGGATCTGAAGAATCAAAAGTTAGCATAAGTACAGCCATCTTAAAGGCTTAAATACCACCCCCTAACCTAGAAGGAGGAAAATTATTAGAATCTTGAAAAACAAGTTAGTCAGCCAGTGTTAAATGTAGTGACCTTTAATTAGCTGACCTCAAATCAGTTAATCATACACACCAAGCTTATCTTGCTAGAACCACCCTAAACATTCCGAAGGTAATCTTATCTAACCAGACCCCAGGATGTGGCCCCAGCCAAAGATTTATGTGTCTGAAAAAACACTGTATTGTGATTGTGGAAAATGTTGCCCCCTTTGAAAATGCAATAAAACCTTCTGGCTTTGTGTGCTCAGGGTCCTTGTTGAGACCCGCTGCGTCGGGCTAACTTGGACCCCAGCTAGCTGGTTCCTGAATAAATTCCTCTTGCTTATTGCATCAAGAGACGCCTTTTGTGAGTGATTTGGGGCTGCGTCCTCCTCTGGGAGAATCCAACATAACCTTCTGCATTTGCTTTTAAACTTTCTTATTATCATTCTGGTTAAATAATAAGTGTTATTTAATAACTATAATTCTATTTGGGCAAGTGCCTTAAAAACTTTTGACAGCTTCCCATAACCAAAATTTAAAAAAGTATTTTTACCTCTCAATTAACTCTGATATTTTCCAGAGGGCCCCTAGAACATATCAGTAGAATTTCTTCTCCTCATTGAAGAAAATATTTGACTAATTTGGCTTATTTACCTGATATATACTTACCTAAAAAGTGCTGTCAAAAGGAATAATGCTCGATTTTATTACTGAGTGTTTTATGTTACATAAACATCCAAACTTCCATATATCAACTATCTTACAGTAAGTTCTCATCAAATCTTTAACCATTGTCATTTGTAAATCTTTTCTTGTTTATAATCACTGTTTAATTACTACTAAACTAGTGAAGAACTAGATTTCAGCAAATTGAGTACTGGTTACTTAGGATTGAGTAAACTAAGAAAAAATGATTTTGTAGCTTCTTGTTTCAAGTGTTGCTGATAAAATGTTTTAAGCTTTATCTCTTAAGCTGACTGACAATGCTCCAGTTTACCTCTCCTCTGTGTTACATACATTTTTTCAGCTATATAACATCACTCATAACACAGGCATTTCATACAAGTCTACAAGTCAAGCTCTCATTGAATATTGTCACCTTATTCTTAAACATTATTTATTAATACAAAGAGGGGGGATTACTCCCCGATATGATAAAATTAGTTGCAAGTTGACGATTGGTGCATGCTTTACATATCCTTAATTTTAATCTTCTGGAGGGTGATAGACGGTCAGTGGTAGAGGTACATTTTTCTGATAATATTTCCTTTTCTGAAACAACAACAGTTCCTGTGTAGTAGTCTCCAGTGAGTTCTTCACTATGGCATAAAGATCATATCAAGGTGTGGGGCAAGGGGTTTGCTTGTGGTTTTACAGAGGATCAATGCTTGATCTGGCCGCCCAGAAAATGAATTCAGATACGATATGGAGAATTTCCAACATCAACATCCTCTGAAGGAGTCATTACAGAAGGTGACCATCAAAAAACCTCAACAAAAGTCTGCATGTCAAACACAGAAAACTGAAGCCCACTAAATAATAGTATCTTTTTTTTATTTGCAATAATGACACTTATGTATGTACATACTACAGAAGAAATGTATAGACACATGATAGAGGAAAACTTAGATAGAATGATATTGCTGATTGGTCTGTTAGAGATGGTGATCATTATGATATTTATAAAGCAGTTTTGTCCCGAGAAGATATTGGCAGTTATACTTGTGAAAAGCTTCAAAAAAGAACTCCTGTCATATTGTATAAGAGTAATTAGGTGTATTTAAATATATCGCTCATTCCAGAAAATAATTTTTCCTCACCTAACTTGAGGTTACAACTACTCATGAGCCAAAAGTTGCACGTCATCTTTTTGTGTAGCAAGAAATTCCTCTATCAGTGAACTGTTGAAGAAGAATTTAATAGGCATAAGACTTCCTCCTATGGTGTTTACTAATATCTCAGGCAAAAAACATCACACTTCCCCCTAAAGTGCTTGCTCCTGATGCCCAATTAAATTTACCTGTTAATACTACTATAATTGCTGATTGTGTATGTATTAATTGTACTCATGTGCCCTCTTATTGTAATTCTTCAATCATTGTAAAATGGTCTTCTGGATACAGACTTCCAAATAGTTGGGTATTTTTGCGTAATGACAAAATATATCAAGCCCTTTCTCCACACTATCGAGGTGTTTGTGGTGTGGGACGCATTCTTCCTGCTCTAATAGACCACCTGGATATAAGCACAAGAGACTTCTCCGAGTTCTGCCATCTGACTGTGATGAAAACTTGAAACTTTGAGGTCCTGTCGCTGTTGCAGTTGCAGCTGCATTCCTCCTGCCAGTTCCTAGACTTGTCATTGGAATGCAGTAAGAGATATCTAAGCTGGCCTGTGCATATAGCAAAACAACAAACTTGACTGCTTCTGTATTATCTGAACTCAACCAAAAACTGAGAGAATTGCGAGCTGCAGTGCTTCAGAATCGCACTGCTGTGGACTGTCTGATGTTAAAAGAGCATGTAAGATGTGATCAGTTTCCAAGAATGTGCTGTTTCAATTTCTCAAACTACTCAAAATCAATTAGATGATATCCCTCATATTGTCAATAAGTTTTTACAAATGCCTAAGCTATTTAACTAGTTTTTTAGTTTCATTAGAGATAACTAGTAATTGTAAGTCTGCCTTTGTTATGTATCTGTATTCCTATTCTGTTAATGTATGTAAGCAATTTAACTAGTAGTTTGTTAAAACCTATATATATATATATATATTCAAGTTATGCAAGTCCACTAACACAGACTTGCTCGTGATAGCGATGATGAGGAAGCTCCCTCCTCCAGCAGATATGAATGTCAGTATGACTCTTCTAAGAGTCCTTGAGTAAGCTGGCTGAGTACCCAGGGTAATGGCAGTGAAAAACCTGCCTTGAGGGACATGTCTGATTGCATAGAGGTTTGTGTCCAGCATCTTCCTCTCCTCAAAAAATAAGGACATTTTGTGCGTAATTAAGCAACTCCCTTCTCTTCAGCACAGTCTGTAAGACTAAAGTTCTTCTCGCGCACCAGGTACCCATATGCTAGGTACCCACTGAGGATCAGACCCCTGTACCCCCCACTGAAAAATATTAATTCTTACAACAAATCAAGTCAAGACTGGTAGCCAATGATGGGTAAGATATGGTTGTATAGGGAATACCAACCTAAGACAGGGTATAGTCGCTAGAAGACTATAGCCCCATGATGGGTAAGGATTTCCTTCAGCCGTACAACCTAAGACAGGCACAGGCCTTGACCCAGCCAGAGCTAGGCTGGCTGTTCCAATATAAGAAAAATGGGGGAGATGTTGGGAGCAAACCTGTGGGCCTTTAGGCAGACTCGGTCACAAAAGCCTTAAGACAACAGCAACGTTTGAGTAAAGTCTTTTCCTGTAAAGTCAGCAACAATGAATCCATCCACACGTTAGAAACAAGTTTTCCCCTATTACCAAGAAACACATTTAGTGAACTCCTAGGTTAGAGCTAGTGGTTAGGCTACCTCGCAACATGTGCTTTTTCTGTCCCTTGTTAATCAAGAAACACCCTCTGCCCCAGGGGAAAGCCCCTCCCTTAAAACCTCCCTCCCAAGGGCCCCCACCCCCAAAATGGCGAACTCCCCGCTTCTCTTCCTGGTCCTCCGTTCCCGCCAGTGCCAACCAAGACCCAATCACCCATCTACACCTCCCAGCCGGTGCCACCTAAGGTCCAATTATCTCCTGACCCACCCCTTACTTGCTAACCTGTATAAATTGAGCCTGCAAACAATAAACTGTGCCAGCTTGAGCAGACACCCTGTCTTGCTGGTCGTTCTTTGTGTCCCTTGCCCCATTCTTTTTTTTTTTTTTTTCAATTCTCTCCTCCAGGTTGTCGACCCCCATTGATAGTCCTGCAGGTCAGGACATTTCCTAAAGACAGCCAGTTGCCTGGCCTACAGAATATGATTTGATCTCCTAAAAAACTTTGACTAGCTGTGGTATAGTGTTTAAATGAACTAGCTGAATCACTTTTATAGAGTTTATGTGATGAAGAAAGAATATTGGTTATCTGGTAGGGAGAGAAAATAAGAAAAGAATGAAAGAAGTAGGTGGAAATCATGACGCCCTTTAAGTCACAAGGAAGTAAAAGCTTTGAATAAGTAGAAGAAAAGATTTATAGATTATAAAGTAAGATAGTTGACTGGTAGGGACAAAAGAGTAGAAGATCAATAAAACATGGCTGCTAAGGATAGGGCAATCAAGAAGATAACCTGGCAACTAAGTCTGATTTAAACACTGACCATTCTCCAAATTGCCATCTCTTTTAAGCTCTATACTCTATCCTTCCAATGAGGCCTAATTATATAATTTATCTAAGTTTCTTTGACCCATGACACTGGGTTTAAGATACTTGCTTTATATGTTTCCATATGTCTTAAAACAAAAGCAAAAACAAAATAATGATTAAAGTAACCTTACTCCTTGAAAGCAAGAGAGTCCAACACAATTTATGGATTTGTATAACACCTATACTCATTGAACCTAGAAAATACTAACAATATGCAGAAATCAGATCAAGTCACCTCTCTACTTAAAGACCTTCCATTGTTTCTTATATTTAGCATAAAATGGTTAAGTTCCTTGACATTGTTCTTGGCAGTGATTTTTTGGATTTGATGATAAAAGCAAAGGCAACAAAATTAAAAATAGACAGGTGGACCTACATCAAACTTAAAAGCTTCTGCACAGCAAAAGAAACCATCAACAAAATTAAAAGGTGCCTACATAGTGGAAGAAAATTTTTGCAAACCATGCATCAGACAAGGGGTTAATAACCAAAATATATAAGGAAGTCATTATAACTCAATAAAAAAAAACCAAACAATCCAATTAAAACTGGGAAGCAAAACTAGACATTTTTCCAAAGAAGACATTTGAATGTTCAGCAGGTATATGAAAAGATGCCCAATGTCTCTAATCATCAGGGAAATGCAAACCATCTAATGACTCTTCATTAAATTGTAAATTCTACAAGAAGAAAGAAAAGAATGTAATTTTTAGCTCACTCTTTTTTTAATTTTTTAATTTTGGTATCATTAATCTACAATTACATGAGGAACATTATGTTTACTAGACTCCCCCCATCACCAAGTTCTCCCCACATACTCCATTGCAGTCATTGTCCATCAGCATAGTAAGATGCTGTAGAATCACTACCTGTTCTCTGCATGCTGTACAGCCTTCCATGTGCCTTTCCCCCACATTATGCATACAAATCATAATGTCCCTTTCTCCCCATCCTCCCCAGTCCCTTTCCCTTTGGTAACTATTAGTCCATTCTTGGGTTCTGTGAATCTGCTGCTGTTTTGCTCCTTCAGTTTTTTCTTTGTTCTTATACTCCACAGATGAGTGAAATCATTTGATACTTGTCTTTCTCTGCCTGGCTTATTTCACTGAACATAATACCCTCTAGCTCCATCCATGTTGTTGCAAATGGTAGGATTTGTTTTCTTGTTTTCTTCTTATTGCTGAATAATATTCCATTTTGGCTCACTCTTATATACCCAGTACTAACCTGTCTTTCTAAAACCCTATGTCACTTCCAGTTTTTATCTGCTTTCTCTTTGATTCTTGGGTTTCCCAGAAACTCTCTTAAATACTTCAAAATCTCTCAACCTGGTGAGGTCGTTTTACAGCTGTAAGTTTCTCTTCTCTCTCAACCTCAGCCAGAATCTGTACCCTTTGAGTCTTGGCTCCTGGTCTAAATCTTACTTAATTTTTAAAGAAGACATTTGTATTTCCAGAGATCCTTAATACCAATGAATGTGTCCTAATTTGGAGTATTTCAGAGAATACTGTAATCTTTTCCTGATTCTACCACTCTTCACTAATTCTATCAGGGATTAAAATTTTAAAATTAACATCGTAGCTCAAATTGCCATTTCTATCAATTACCAAAACAATGCATCATATTTTTACATTACTTTGTAATTCCTTTGGATATGTTTAAATAACTTGTATTCATTGTTAATTAAGAGAAATTTAACGGAAAAACAAAAGTTATTCATAATCTCAGTGCCCAGATAACACCTTTTGACAGAAAAAAAGTTAAATAAATACATGCTATATGTATAAATGGTTGAAAAAGTTAAACTGTTCAGAAAACTAAACAATTAAAAAATGAGAGCCCCTCTCCTCTCCCAAGAAAAATGGAAGAAGCTTACAGTATACTTTTCAGAAAAATGTATTTAAAGTATATAGATAGGACATTCCTTCAAGTTTTCCCAGAGAATATCTAAACTTGGAGAAATAGAAAGTGCTAAGTTTGAGTAATCATTAGCCTGTGCACTGGAAAATATGCAGAATATAATTGTTGGAAATTTTCTAAAATTCATGCTACATTTAAGGTTCAAATAGCAAGCATATCTTGTTTTAAAATTAAAGGTAAGTTTCATTTTATTTTAATTCATTTATTTGCAGATTAAAGATTAACTGACATATAATATCCTACTAGATTCAGTGTACATCATAGTGATTCAATATTGTTATACACTATGAAATAATCCCTATGATAAATCTGGTTACCATCTGTCATTGCACAAATTTATCATAATATTATTGACTATGTTCCCTATGGTGTACATTACATCCCTATGACTTGTTTTATAACTTCAAGTTTGTACCTCTTAATCCCCTTCACCTATTTCACCCACCCCTCAACTGCTTCCCTCTCTGGTAACCAACAGCTTGTTTCCTGTTCCTGTGAGTCTGCTTCTCTTGTTTTGTTTGTTCATTTCTTTCAATTTTTAAATTCCACATAAAAGTGAAACCATGCACTATTTGTCTTTGTCTTATTTCACTTAGCATAATACCCTCTAGGTCCATCCATGTTGCAAATGGCAAGATTTCATTCTTTTTATGGCTGAGTAATATTCCATTGTTTTTATATACCATCTCTTCTTTATCCATTCATCTATCAATGGACAGCATACGTGGTTTTCATACCTTGGCCATTAAAAATAATGCTACAGTAACCATAGGGAAGCATATATCTCTTTGAATTGGTGTTTCTGTTTCCTTTGGATAAATACCCAGAAGTGGAATTGCTGGATCCTATGGTAGTTCTATCGAAGATTTTGAGGAACCTACATAATGCTTTCCATAGTGTCTGTGACAATTTACATCCCCACTAACAGTGCACAAGGATTTCCTTTTCTCCACATTTTGTCAACACTTGTTATTTATTGTCTCTTTTATAACAACCAGTTTGGAAAGTATGAAATTATATCTCCTTGTGGTTTTGATTGCATTTGCCTGATGATTAGTGATGTTAAGCATCTTTTCATGTGCCTGTTACCATCTGTATGTCTTCTTTGGAAAAATAACTATTCAAATCATCTGCCCATTTAAACATTTTTTATATATTAGATTGTGTAGTCTTCATAAATTTTAGATATTAACCCCTTATCAGATGTATGGTTTGCAAATATCTACTCCCATTCAGTAGGTCGCCTTTTGTTTGTTGTTTCCTTCACCATGAAAAATCTTTTTAATTTCATGTAATCTGATTTTTTTTTTTTAGCTTTTGAAACCCTTGCCTGAAAAGGCTGGTCTAAAAAAGTATTGCTAAGGCCACTGACAAAGAGCTTACTGACTATATTTTCTACTATGGGTTTTACGGTTTAAGATCTTATATTCAAGTTTTTCAATACATTTCGAACTTATTTTTGTAGAATTTATTTTGTGTAAGATAGTGACCTAGTGTCAATCTTTTGCATATAGCTGTCCAACATTCTCAACATTATTCATTGAAGTGATCTTCTCCTCATTGTATATTCTACCTAATTTGTCATATATTAATTGATCATAAAAGCATAAGTTTATTTTTGGGCTCTCTATTCTATTCCATTCATTTAGGTCTATTTTTGTGCCACTAATGTTTTGATTAAAGTACCTTGTAATTTAGTTAAAAAACAGGGAGGGAGGGAGCCAAGATTGCAGCATGAGTACAGCAGCGGAAATCTCCTCCCAAAACCACATATATTTTTGAAAATACAACAAAGACAACTCTTCCTAAGAGACCAGAAGACAGAGGACAACAGCCAGACTACATCCACATTTGCAAGAACCCAGCGCTTCGTGAAGGGGGTAAGATACAAGACAGGGCCCAGTGGGACCTGAGCACGCCACACTCCAGCTCCTGGGAGGAGAAGAGGAGTCAGAGCGGGGAGGGAGAGGGAGGCCAGGACGGCTAAACACCCAGCCCTAGCCATCTGCACCAGACCACAGACACAGTGCATGTGTGGGGTGCTGCAAACTAGGGAAACAGGACAGTAAGACCTGTGAGTAGGTCCCCGCAGCCGGCACCCCAGGGACAAAGAAAAGCAAGTACTTTTTGGAAGTCTTAAAGGAACAGGGACCCCACAGATGGATGGAAGCATCCCAGGTCATTTAGCCTAGCAGCAGGAAATCACGGGGAACTCCAGGAACCCTAAACCCCTGGATAGCAGGGCAGCACAGAGGCCCCTCATGGAGATAAACAGTCTCTCGGCCATTGCCCCTCCAACATAGCTCCGCCATAATGGAGCAGGCCACACGCACAACAGCGGAGATAAACTCCATAGCAGCCAGGCAAGAATCAGAAGCCCCATCTGCATGCAGTTGCCCAGCACAAGCCAGGAGAGGAAGGCCACAAACCAATAAGAAGGGACGTTATCCCAGCCATCACTCTTGCCAGCTCTGCAAACTATCTCTATGGCCATGAAAAGGCAAAATTTGAGGCAGACAAAGATCACAGAGACAATACCTGAGAAGGAGACAGACTGAACCAGTCTTCCTGAAAAAGAATTCAAAATAAAAATCATAAACATGCTGACAGAGATGCAGAGAAATATACAAGAGTGAAGGGATGACATCCGGAGGGAGATTACAGAAGTGAAACAAACTCTGGAAGGATTTATAAGCAGTATGAATAAGATGCAAGAGGCCATTGATGGAATGGAAACCAGAGAACAGGAACACATAGAAGCTGACACAGAGAGAGATAAAAGGATCTCCAGGAATGAAACAATATTAAGAGAACTGTGCAACAAATCCAAAAGGAACAATATCCGCATTATAGGGGTACCAGAAGAAGAAGAGAGAGAAAAAGAGATAGAAAGTATCTTTGAAGAAGTAATTGCTGAAAACTTCGCCAAACTGGGGTACGAAATAACTGATCAGACCACAGAAATACACAGAACTCCCAACAGAAAGGACACAACAAGGACAACACCAAGAAGACACATAATAATTAAAATGGCAAAGATCAAGGACAAGGACAGAGTTCTAAAGGCAGCTAGAGAGAAGAAAAAGGTCACCTATAAAGGAAAACCCACCAGGCTTTCATCAGACATCTCAACAGAAACCTTACAGGCCAAAAGAGAATGGCCTGATATATTTAATGCAATGAAACAGAAGGGCATTGAATGAAGAATACTGTATCCAGCACAATTATCATTTAAATATGAAGGAGGAATTAAACAATTCCCAGACAATCAAAAGTTGTGGGAATTTGCCTCCCACAAACCACATCTACAGGATATTCTAGAGGGACTATTCTAGAAGGGAGCACTCCTAAGACAAAACAGATGTCACCAGAGAAAATAAAATCACCGCAAAGAAAGCAGACCAACCAAATACTAACTAAAGGCAAAAAAATAAAATCAACTATCCAGAAAAAGCAGTTAAAGGAAACACAAAAGAGCACAGAATAAAACACCCAACATATAAAGAATGGAGGAGGAGGAATAAGAAGGGAGAGAAGAAAAGAATCTCCAGACAGTATATATAAGAGCTCAATAAGTGAGCTAAGTTAGGTAGTAAGATACTAAAGAAGCTACCCTTGAACCTTTGGCAACCATGAATCTAAAGCCTGCAATGGCAATAAGTACATATTTTTCAATAGTCACCATAAATGTAAATGGACTGAATGCACCAATCAAAAGACAGAGAGTAATAGAATGCATAAAAAAGCAAGACCCATCTATCTGCTGCTTACAAGAAACTCACCTCAAACCCAAAGACATGCACAGACTAAAAGCCAAGGGATGGAAAAACATATTTCAAGCAAACAACAGAGAGAAGAAAGCAGGGGTTGCAGTACTCGTCTCAGACAAAATAGACTTCAAAACAAAGAAAGTGACAAGAGATAAAGAAGAACACTACATAGTGATAAAGGGCTCAGTCCAACAAGAGGATATAATAATTATAAATATATATGCAACCAAAACAGTAGCACCAGTATATGTGAAACAAATACTAACAGAACTAAAGGAGGAAATAGAACACAATGCATTCATTTTAGGAGACTTCAACCCCCCACTCACCCCAAAGGATAGATCCACTGGACAGAAAATAAGTAAGGACACGGAGGGACTGAACAACACACTAGAACAGATGGACCTAATAGACATCTGTAGAACTCTACATCCAAAAGCAACAGGATACACATTCTTCTCAAGTGCACATGGAACATTCTCCAGAATAGACCACATACTAGACCACAAAAAGAGCCTCAGCAAATTCTAAAATACTGAAATTCTACCAACCAACTTTTGAGACCACAAAGGTATAAAACTAGAAATAAATTGTACAAAGAAAGCAAAAAGGCTCAGAAACACATGGAGGCTTAACAACATGCTCCTAAAAAATCAATGGATCAATGAACAAATTAAAATAGAGATCAAGGAATATATGGAAACAAATGACAACAACACCACAAAGCCCCAACTTCTGTGGGACCCAGCAAGAGCAGTCTTAAGAGGAAAGTATATGGCAATACAGGCACACTAAAAGAAGGAACAACAATCCCAAATGAATAGTCTAACATCACAATTATCAAAACTGGAAAAGGAAGAACAAATGAGGCCTAAAGTCAGCAGAAGGAGGGACATAATAAAGATCAGAGAAGTAATAAACAAAATTGAGAAGAATAAGACAATAGAAAAAATCAATGAAACCAAGAGCTGGTTCTTTGAGAAAATAAACAAAAGAGATAAGCCTCTAGCCAGACTTATTAAGAGAAAAAGAGAATCAACACACATCAACAGAACAAGAAACAAGAATGGAAAAATCACAACAGACTCCACAGAAATACAACGAATTATTAAAGACTACTATGAAAACCTATATGCCAACAAGCTGGAAAACCTAGAAAAAATGGACAACTTCCTAGAAAAATACAACCTTCCAAGACTGACCAAGGAAGAAACACAAAAGCTAAACAAACCAATTACGAGCAAAGAAATTGAAATGGTAATCAAAAAACTACCCAAGAACAAAGCACCCGGGCCGGACGGATTTACCTCGGAATTTTATCAGACACACAGAGAAGACATAATACCCATTCTCCTTAAAGTTTTCCAAAAAATAGAAGAGGAGGGAATACTCCCAAACCCATTCTATGAAGCCAACATCACCCTAATACCAAAACCAGGCAAAGACCCCACGAAAAAGGAAAATTACAGACCAATATCCCTGATGAATGTAGATGCAAAAATACTCAATAAAATATTAGCAATCTGAATTCAAAAATATATCAAAAGGATCATACACCATGACCAAGTGGGATTCATCCCAGGGATGCAAGGATGGTACAACATTTGAAAGTCCATCAACATCATCCACAACATAAACAAAAAGAAGGACAAAAACCACATGATCATCTCTGTAGATGCTGAAAAAGCATTTGCCAAAATTAAACGTCCATTCATGATAAAAACTCACAGCAAAATGGGTATAGAGGGAAAGTACCTCAACATAATAAAGGCCATATATGATAAACCCACAGCCAACATCATACAGAACAGCGAGAAGCTGAAAGCTTTTCCTCTGAGATTGGGAATAAGACAGGGATGCCCACTCTCCCCACCGTTATTTAACATGGTACTGGAGGTCCTAGCCATGGCAAGTAGACAAAACAAAGAAATAAAAGTAATTCAGATTGGTAAAGAATAAGTTAAAGTGTCACTATTTGCAGATGACATGATATTGTACATAAAAAACCCTAAAGACTCCACTCCAAAACTACTAGAACTGATATCGGAATACAGCAAAGTTGCAGGATACAAAATGAACACAGAAATCTGTGGCTTTCCTATACACTAAGAATGAACCAATAGAAAGAGAAATCAGGAAAATAATTACATTCACAATTGCATCAAAAAGAATAAAATACGTAGGAATAAACCTAACCAAAGAACTGAAAGACCTATACCCTGAAAACTACAAGACACTCTTAAGAGAAATTAAAGAAGACACTAACAAATGGAAACTCATCCCATGCTCTTCACTAGGAAGAATTAATATAGTCAAAATGGCCATCCTCCCCAAGGCAATATACAGATTTGAGGCAATCCCTATCAAATTAGCAGCAACATTCTTCAACGAACTGAAACAAATAATTCAAAAATTCATATTGAAACACCAAAGACCCTGAATAGCCAAAGCAGTCCTGAGAAAGAAGAATAAAGTGGGGGGAATCTCACTCCCCAACTTCAAGCTCTACTACAAAGCCATAGTAATCAAGACAATTTGGTACTGGCACAAGAACGGACCCACAGACAAATGGAACAGACTAGACATTCCAGACATTAACCCAAACATATATGGTCAATTAATATTTGATAAAGGAGCCATGGACGTACAATGGCAAAATGAAAGTCTCTTTAACAGATGGTGCTTGCAAAAGTGGACAGCTACATGTAGGAGAATGAAACTGGACCATTGTCTAACCCAATATACAAACGTAAATTCAAAATGGATCAAAGAACTGAATGTAAGTCATGAAACCATTAAAGTCTTGGAAAAAAACATAGGTAAAAATCTCTTGGACATAAACATTAGTGACTTCTGTATGAACATATCTCCCTGGGCAAGGAAAACAAAAGCAAAAATGAACAAATGGAACTATATCAAGCTGAAAAGCTTCTGTACAGCAAAAGACACCATCAATAGAACAAAGAGGTACCCTACAGTGTGGGAGAATATATTTGTAAATGACAGATCCGATAAAGGCTTGACATCCAAAATATATAAAGAGCTCACACACCTCAACAAACAAAAAGCAAATAATCCAATTAAAAAATGGGCAGAGGAACTGAACAGGCAGTTCTCCAAAAGGAAATTCAGATGCCCAACAGACACATGAAAAGATGCTCCACATTGCTATTTATCAGAGAAATGCAAATTAAAACCACAATGAGATATCACCTCACACCAATAAGGATCGCCACCATCCAAAAGACAAACAACAACACATGTTGGTGAGGTTGTGGAGAAAGTGGAAACCTCCTACACTGCTGTTGGGAATGTAAATTAGTTCAACCATTGTGGAAAGCAGTATGGAGGTTCCTCAAAAAGCTCAAAATAGACATACCATTTATCCCAAGAATTCCACTTCTAGGAATTTACCCTAAGAAAGCAGCACTCCAATTTGAAAAAGACAGATGCACCCCTATGTTTATCACAGCACTATTTCCAAAAGCCAGGAAATGGAAGCAACCTAAGTATCCATCAGTAGATGAATGGATAAAGAATATGTGGTACATATACACAATGGAATATTATTCAGCCATAAGAAGAAAACAAATCCTATCATTTGCAACAACATGGATTGAGCTAGAGGGTATTATGCTCAGTGAAACAAGCCAAGTGGAGAAAGTCAAATACCAAGTGATTTCACTCATCTGTGAAGTATAAGAACAAAGGAAAAACTGAAGGAACAAAACAGAAGCAGAATCACAGAACCCAAGAAGGGACTAACAGTTACCAAAGGGAAAGAGACTGGGAAGAATGGGAGGGTAGGGAGTGATAAGGGTGGAGAAGTAGAAAGGGGGTATTATGATTAGCATGTAAAATGTTGGGGGTGGGGGAAAGGGGAGGGCTATGCAACACGGAGAAGACAAGTAGTGATTCTACACATTTTGCTATGCTGACGGACAGTGACTGTAATGGGTTTTGTAGGGGAGACTTGGTGTAGGGGAAAGCCTAGTAAACATAATATTCTTCATGTAATTGTAGGTTAATGATAACAAAAAAAAGGGGGATTACTCCCTGATAAGATAAAATTAACTACAAATCAACGATTAATGAATGCTTTACATATCCTTAATTTTGATCTTTTAAAGGGTATCAGGTGATCAGCTATGGAAGTACATTTTTCTGATAATATTTCTTTCTCTTTCTCTTAAAAAAAAAAAGCAGTTCCTGTGTGGTGGTCTCCAATAGGTTCTTCACAATGGTATGAAGGTCATATCAAAGTGTGGGCAAAGGGTTTGTTTGAGTTCATACAGAGGATCGAAGCCTAATTTGGCTACCCGGAAAACGAATCTGGCTTCCCAGATACGATACGAAGAAGAACTTGCAACGTCAACATCCTCTGCAAGAGTCATTCCAGAAGATGATCATCAGAAAACTTCAACAAAGACCCTGGCACTGTTGCAATTGTAGCTGCATTCAACCTGCCGGTTCCTGGACTTGCCATTGGAATGAAGAAGGAGATATCTAAGCTGGCCTGTGCATACAGTAAAACAACAAATTTGACTGGATCTATATTGTAGGAACTCAACCAAGAATTAGGAGAAGTGCAAGTTGCAGTGCTCCAAAATCGTGCGACTATAGACTATCTACTGTTAAAAGAACATATGGGATGTGAACAGTTCCCAGGAATGTGTTGTTTTAATTTGTCTGATTTTTCTCAAACTATTCAAATTCAGTCAGACAATATCCATCATATCATTGATAAGTTTTCACAAATGCCTAGGGTGCCTAACTGGTTTTCTTGGTTTCACTGGATATGGCTGGTAATTGTAGGTCTGCTTTTGTTATGTATCTGTATTCCTATTCTGTTAATGTGAGTACACAATTTAATTAGTAGTTTAAAACCTATACATGCTGCTGAAGTTACTCTATAAGAAGTTATGTCAAAGAAATAATCAATCTTCCCATGTTTTCTTCCATCTGCTACTTCTAAAGCTTTTCTTCTTCCTTCCTAATTACAACCTTTTAGTAGAATTCGTGCCTCATATCGAAAATTACTGAGTATCATAATTCTTCCAAGTGGTAAAGATACCTCAAGACAAATGCTGGGCATAGAAGCCACAGGGCATGAATCTGCAAAGAAGTAAAAAGCTAACCTTTTCAAAGAATATTGCTTCTTTCTCACTTTCCAACTTTACATTTCCCTGTATGGCCCTGGAAGATGGCTGGTCAGCCAGAGATGGGTAAGATTCCTCAAGGGAGGAACAACCTAAGACAGGCACAGTCGCAGGGGGGCCATCAGGTGAGAAATTGGGGATCAACAGAGGTGAGGCTTAGAACCTCACTCCCCTGTTTTGAGAGAAATCTTCTGCATCCGTGGATGTTTTGTTGCCCTTGTCTAGCTTGGATTAATACTTAGGCTATAGGCCCAGACCTCATCATCTCCATTTGCCCTCTTACAGCACTAAATTTTATCTTGCATCTACCTACCACTTCAGCATTTTATTTTTTTTAAAAACTAAATAAATAAAAATAAGGGAGAAATGTGGGATCCACATATAAATCAAGTATAAAAATCAAATGAATAGCCATATCTGACTTGATTGTTTATAGTTCATTATGTGTGATCAAAACTGAAAGTTTCTGTGATGACTGCCCTTGCACTATTCACCATGTAAGAACTTATTCACTATGTAAGAACTTGTTCATCATGTAAGAACTTGTTCATTATGCTTCAGAAGATTGGAGACTATTGAGAATTAGGCTTGGGGTTGATTAATGATTGTGCATTGAGTCCCCTATACAGAATTTTATTGTTGTTAACAACCATTTGGTCAATAAATATGAGAGATGCCCTATCAAAAAAAAAAAAAAAACAGGGAGCAGGACACCTCCAACTTTGTTCTTTCTTAAGATTACTTTGGCTATTCAGGGTCTTTTGTGGTTCCACACAGATTTTAGGATCCTTTGTTCTAGTTCTATGAAATGACATTGGTATTTTGCTAGGGATTGTATTGAATCTGTAGATGGCTTGGGTAGTATGGACATTTTAACAATATTAATCTTCCAATTCATAGGCCTAGAATATCTTTTCACTAATTTGTGTCATTTTCAATTTCTTTCATCAGTGTCTTAAGATTTCAGAGTATTATAGGTATTTCAACTTCTTATTTAAATTTATTCCTATGTTTTTTGTACTTTTGGTGCAATTGTAAATGGATTGCTTTCTTAATTTCTCTCCTTATAGCTCATTACTATTATATAGACATGCAAATAATTTATGTATGTTAATTTGGTATCCTGTGACTTTACTGGAATCATTTATTAGTTTTAACAGATTTTTGATGGAGTAAATTTTTATTATTGTTGTTATAAATATGAAATCACTAAAAATAAATCAATATTTTCAAATTTTAAGCATTATTGCATGCACATTACTTCTCCAATGTGTTTATTAATGTTTTTTCCTCCAAATAAAACATATAAAGTTCTTGTTAATTTTACCTTTGACCCTGTCAAAAAAAATAAAAGTATATATTCACAACTCATACAACTTACTATTATATGAAATCAATGCTTACAGAGTAAAAGTTGACAAAAGGAATAGAACACTGTATTTGGTGTCTAGAGTTCTGCGTTCTAACCTCAATCTGTTAAATAATAAGGATGTGTACATTTGATTGATTCACATCACAACGTTAGGCTTTGTTTTCTTAATGTGTAAAATGAGAAGACAGAATAAGATCAGTATTTCTTAAATTAGTATAAAGTAAACTTCTTCTATTAAGATCTTAATGGTTTTACCTAAAGGAAAGGATCATATGGCCAAATATATTAAGAAAATGCAAAGTTGGTTGATGTTAAATGTAGACAACAGTTGTTCAAACTCACTTTTATGTGTTTGGATATATTTGGTTTCATAGCTGTGTTGTCAATTTAAAAACACCAAAAAGGTATTTGTAAAATTTTCGGTTAGTGATGAACTTTTGTACTTTTATCATGACCTTCAGTGGTATCCAAGTTCTACATATTGCATTGTTCATATCATATCCTTTATGCCATAATCCTAATACACATGGAAGAAGGAATAGGAAGGCCTATATAAAATGTCCTTAAGTAATAAATGCTCATTTTGGAAAATATGAAACAAAAATATTGCATTGGTAGATATTCAATTATATCTTCTTAATATTTTCATTATTACAAATGGTGCAATGTGAATATCCTGGCAAATGAATCTGTGCTGGAGTCATTCTTTATGACAAACTCCTATAAATTATTTGAGCTAGAAATACTAAATTTTAAATAATTTGGTACATTTTGCCATGTAGATTTCCAGAAAGGTTATATTTATTTATAGTCTGTCTCAAAGCATATGGATCCATTTAAAAAATTTGTTTGATCTGTTTAGTATCATGATAAGTGAAAAACTGAATCTCTATTTCTTTTTTTGTCAGTAAGGCAGAGGTCATCCTTATGTTAGCTTATGATCCTGTAGAAATTCTCAGAGAATTTGGGGAAGCAAACTCATTTTGTTAGATGGAGTGTTTAATGTTGCAGCTTCAGCAATACTTTCGTTGCATCCTCCTTGCTCATTGTTAACACCTAGAAATGTTCCCATCTTTTAAGTATTTAGCCTGACTAGAACCAGGCATGGAATATTTCTCACTTTGGATTTGAGTTCCATCTGGATTTTGCTAGAAATAATTTATGAAGGTACAAACATAGAGGAGGAGAATACCCATGTTTGTCCCTCCGCAAATTGTTTCATCCAAAGGATAACCTTGGATTTACTATCTCTTTGTGTAAGTTGTTCCACAAATGAGGATGGGTACTAGAAAATGAACTCAAATTACCAATCTTTAGCTATATGAAAACTGCCAATTCCACATGAAAATGACTGCAAAACTTGGTTTGATGTTGCACCTCATTACATAGATATGATCTTGACTGGGCTTACATGTCTATTGACAGTTTAGGAGACTGTATTGATAAAATTTTGTATTTCAAACAATAGCAAAGCCCCTACCTCTCATGAAGCCTATTTTGGTGGATTATGTTACATGGTAATACACACCATATTAAAACAGATAAAAAAGAAATGGAGTGCTCAATGACAGAAAACTATATCTATTTTAAATATTATGGTCAGGACCACTCGGAGATTAAAGATGGTGGCATGAAAGGTGAAAGAGATACAATACATACTTAATACAACAAATCCTAAAAGAGCAACAGGAAAGAAGGCTGTGTCAGACTGTATACACCTGGAGAAAAGAACAGACCTCATGGAATAGGGTAACGTACCAAAGCCGTGATCTGGCAGGACCTAAGCCCATCCCCCACCCTATCTCACCAGCAGGAGGAAGAAATATGGAGAGGGGAGGGACTAGAAGCCTAGGAATGCTGAACATCCAGCCCTGCTCTGGGATCACAAACCTACATTTCATGGTGCTCTGGAGATTGGTGGGGTTGGAAAACTAAGACAGGCAAAATACTTGGAGAGACTGAGATTCCAACTGCTTGTGGAAGACAGGGATCCACATCCAGCTGCTCTGGGTTAAAAGAAAGGTGGGCGGTCTAAGAGACTTTCTAAAAGCAAGAGGGTAGCTAAAGGGGCAAGGATTGCACAGAGCTTGCTGCTGAGGAGAAAGGATAGGTGGATAAAATTGTCCAGGCACACTCTGCACAGCAGGTTGGGAACTTTCAGGAATTTCAGTTGCTCCATCCCCCTGGCTGGCTATGCAACTGAGAATCTCCACCATGATATGTAGCCTGCTGCAACTTCCTCCCAGCCAGCTCACACTGGTATGCAAACTGGCAGCCCCTGCCCTGGCATCAGGTCAGCCAGAGGAAAGCCCCACCTATGGCAGCTACAACTGCAAAACATAGAGGCTTACACCTGTGCACTCAGCCCACTGATTCTGACAGTGGAGACAGGCACAGCAGCCAGGAAGCAGGAAACAGGTCTTTACTCCCCCCAGATACCAGCGCTATTCCCCTGTGATCTCCAACATCACTCCAGGGACTGAGAAGCTCCAAAGAGTAGAGCTTCTGGGTACTAGAGGGTGCTACATACAAATATGAAATGTGAAAGGAACCTGGTTCAAACCCAAATACCACAAACACCAGAGAAAGGACCAAGTGAAACTGAACTCATAAATCTTCCTGAAAGAGATTTCAAAATAAAAATCATAAACATGCTCATGGAGGTACAGAAAAATATTCAAGAACTCAGGGTAGAATTAAGGACTGAGATTCAATCATTAAGGATTACAATTTCTGAAATGAAACATAAAATGGAGAGATTGAAGCAGATTAGATATAGTAGAGGAGATGGTACGTGGAATAGAAATAAGAGGAGAGGAATACAAAGAAACTGAGGCACAGAGAAAAGAGGATCTCTAGGAATGAAAGAATAATGAGAGAACTGTGTGACCAATCCAAATGAAATATTCACATTATAGAGGTACCAAAAGAAGATGAGAGAGGAAAAGGAATAGAAAATGTCTTTGAGGAGGTATTTGCTGAAAACTTCCCCAATCTGGGGAAGTAGATAGTTTCTCAGGCCATGGGGGTGCACAGATCTTCCAACACAAGGGACCCAAGGAAGAGAACACCAAGACATACAATAATTAAAATGGCAAAGCTCAAGGATAAGGACAGAATATTAAAAGCAGCCAGAGAGAGAAGAAAGATCACATACAAAGGAAAAAACATCAGGCTATCATCAGACTTCTCAAAAGAAAACTTTCAGGCCAGAACAGAGTGGCATGATATAGTTAATGCAATGAAATGGAAGGGCCTCAAAACAAGAATACTCTACCCAGCAATATTGTCAGTTAATCTGAGGGAGGGATTATACGATTTCCAGATAAACAAAAGCTGAGAGAATTTACCTTCCACAAACAACCTCTACACTGCATTTTGGAAGGACTGCTATAGATGTAAGGCTAAATAGCTGACACCAGAGAAAATAAAACCACAGTAAAGAAAGTAGAACACTTAATTACTAAACATATGCAAAATCAAATCAATTACCCCCAAAGTCAGTCAAGGGATAGGCAAAGAATACAGAATATGATACCTAGTATACAAAGAATGGAGGAGGAAGAAAAAGGAGGAAAAAAAATATTTCAGATTGTGCTTGCAATAGTACACTAAGTGAGTAAAATTAGCCTGTTGGATAGAAAGGAAGTTACCCTTGAACCTTTGGTAACTAGGAATCCAAAGCCTACAATGGCAGTAAGAATATACCAATCGATAATCACCCACAATGTAAATGGTCTGAATGGACCAATCAAAAGACATAGAGTCACTGAATGGATAGAAAAACAAGACCCATCTATATGCTACAAGAGACTCACTTCAAACCCAGATATACACAGAATAAAAGTGAAGGGATGAAAAAAGATATTTCATGCAACTAATAGGGACAAAACAGCAGGCATTGCAGTACTTGTATCAGATAAAATAGATTACAAAAAAAAGAAAGTAACAAGAGACAAAGAAGGACATTGCATAATGATAAAGGGGTCAGTCCAACAGAGGACACAACCATTATAAAAATCTACACAGGAGCACCTACATATGCAAAACAAATACTAACAGAATTAAAGGCATAAATAGAATGCAATGCATTCATTTTAGGAGACTTCAACACACCATTCACTCCAAAGGACAGATCAACAAAACATAAAATAAGTAAGGAGACAGAGGCACTGAACAACACATTAGAAAAAAATGGACCTAATAGACAACTACAGAATGCTCCACCCAAAAGCAGCAGGATACACATTCTTTACAAGTGCATGTGGAACACTTTTAAGAATAGAACATATAATAGGTCACAAAAAGAGCTTCAGTAAATTCAAAAAGATTGAAATTGTGTCAACCATCTTCTCAGACCACAAATGTATGAAACTAGAAATGAATTATGGAAAGAAAACAAGCCCACAAACCCATGGAGGCTTCACAACATGCTCCTAAATAACCAATGGATCAATGACCAAATAAAAACAGAGGTCAATAAATATATGGAGACAAATGGAAACAAGCATTCAACACCACAAAAATCTGTGGGATGCAGCAAAGGCTATGCTAAGAGGGAGTATATTATAATACAGGCCTACCTCAGGAAAGAAGAAAATTCCATATGAACAGTCTAATCTCACAATTAATGAAACTAGTAAAAGAAGAACAACTGAGGCCCAAAGTCAGTAGAAGGAGGGACATTACTAAGATTAGAGCATAAATAATTAAAATTGAGAAGAATAAAACAATAGAAAGAATCAATGAAAGCAGGTGTTGCTCCTTTGAGAAAATACACAAAATAGATGAACCCATAGTCAGACTTATTAAGGAAAAAAGAGTCTACACACATAAACAGAATCAGAAATGAGAAAGGAAAAATCACTACAGACACCACAGAAATACAAAGAATTATTAGAGAATACTATGAAAAACTATATACTAATGAACTGGATAACCTAGAAGAAAAGGACAACTTTCTGGAAAAATACAACCTTCCAAGGCTAACCCAGAAAGAAACAGAAAATCTGAACAGACCAATTCCTAGCAACAAAATTGAACTGGTAATCAAAAAACTATCTAAGAACAAAACTCCTGGAACAGATGGCTTCATTGCTTAATTTTACCTAATGTGTAATGAAGACCTGATACCCAACCTCCTTAAAGTTTTCCAAAAAGTAGAAGAAGAGGGAATACTTCCAAACTCATTCTATGAGGGCAGCATCACTCTAATACCAAAACAAGGCAGAGACAGCACAAAAAAAGAAAATTACAGACCAATATCCCTGATGAACATAGGTGCAAAAAACACTGAACAAAATATTAGCAAACTGAATTAAAAAATGCATAAAAAAGATCATCCATCATGATCCACTAGGATTTATTCCAGGTATGCAAGATGGAACAATATTTGAAAATCCATCAATATCATCTACCACATCAAGAAAAAGGACCAAAACCATATGATTATCTCCATAGATGCTGAAAATCTTTTGGCAAAATTCAACATCCATTCATGATAAAAACTCTGAACAAAATGGGTATAGATGGCAAGCACCTCAACATAATAAAGGCAATGTATGACAAATCCACAGCCAGCATCATACTTAACAGTGAGAAGTTGAAAGCTACTCCTTTAATATTGGAAATAAGACAATGATGCCCACTTTCATCACTTTTATTCAACATAGTTCTGGAGGTCCTAGCCATGGCAACTGGACAATACAAAGAAAAAAATGGCATCCAGATTGGTAAGGAAGAAGCTAAACTGTCACTGTTTGCAGATGACATGATATTGTACATAAAAAACCCTAAATAATCAACTGCAAAACTACTAGATCTAATATGTGAATTCAGCAAAGTTGCAGGATACAAAATTAATACACAGAAATTTGTCGCATTCCTATACACTAATGATGAACTAGCAGAAAGAGATATCAGGGAAACAATTCCATTCACGATTGCATCAAAAAGAATAAAATACCTAGGAATAAACCCATCAAAGAAAGTAAAAGACCTATATCCTGAAAACTACAATACACTCATGAAAGAATGTAAAAAGATACCAATAAATGGAAATACATCCTGTGCTCATGGGTAGGAAGAATTAATATTGTCAAAACAGCCATCCTGCCTAAAGCAATCTACAGATTCAGTGCAATCCCTATCATAAAACCAATAGCATTCTTCAATGAACTAGAGGAAATAGTTCTAAAATTCATGTGTAATCACAAAACCCCTGAATATCCAAAGCAATCCTGAGAAGGAAGAATAAATCTGGGGTGATTATGCTCCCTGACTTCAAGCTCTAGTACAAAGCCATAGTAATAAAGAAAATTTGGTACTGGCACAAGAACAGACCCATAGACCAATGGAACAGACTAGAAAGTGCAGATATAAACCCAAGCATATATGGTCAATTAATATACAATAAATGAGCCATTAATATTCAATGGAGAAATGACAGCCTACTCAACAACTGATGTTGGCAAAACTGGACAGCTACATGCAAGAGAATGAAACTGGATTATTATAGTCTAGCTCCATACACAAAAATAAACTCAAAATGGATCAAAGACCTGAATGTAAGTCATGAAACAATAAAACTTTTAGAAGTAAACATAGGCAAAAACCTCTTGAATATAAACATGAGCAACTTTTTCCTGAATGCATCTCCTCAGGCAAGGGAAACAAAACCAAAAATGAACAAATGGGACTCCATCAAACTATAAAGCTTCTGTACAGCAAAGAACACCATCAGTAGAACAAAAAGGCATCCTTCAGTATGGGAGAATATATTCAGAAATGACATATCTGATAGGGGGTTAACATCCAAAATATATAAAGAACTCTCATGCCTCAACACCCAGAAAGCAAATAACCTAATTAAATAATAGGCAGATGATCTGAACAGACACTTTTCCAAGGAAGAAATGCAGATGGCCACCAGGTACATAAAAAGATGCTCCACATTGCTAATCATCAGGGAAATGCAAATTAAAACCACAGTGAAATATCACCTCACACCAGTTAGGATGGCCAACATCCAAAAGACAAGGAACAACAAATGCTTGTGAGGATGTGGAGAAAGGGAAACCCTCCTACACTGCTGGTGGGAATGTAAGCTAATTCAACCATTGTGGAAAGCAATATGGAGGTTCCTCAGAAAACAAAAAATAGAAATACCATTTGACCCAGGAATTCCACTCCTAGGAACTTATCCAAAGAAAATGAGATCCCAGATTCAAAAAGACATATGCATCCCTATGTTTATTATAGCACTATTTACAATAGCCAAGAAATGGAAGCAACCTAAGTGTCCATCAGTAGATGAATGGATAAAGAAGAGGTGGTACATATACACAATGGAATACTGTTCAGCCATAAGAAAGGAACAAATCCTACCATTTGCAACAACATGGATGGAGCTAAAGGGTATTATGCTCAGTGAAATAAGTTAGGCAGAGAAAGACAAATACCAAATGATTTCCCTCATTTGTGGAGTATAACAATGAAGCAAAACTGAAGGAACAAAACAGCAACAGACTTGCAGTCTCCAAGAAGGGACTAGCAGTTACCAAAGGGGAGGGGTGGGGGAGGATGAGGAGGGATGGAGGGAGAAGGGGATTGTGGGGTATCATGATTGGTGCACAAGGTGTGTGGGGGGTAATGGGGAAGACAGTGTAGCTCAGAGAAGACAAATAGGGACTCTGTGGCATCTTACTACACTGATGGACAGTGACTGCAATGGGTTATGGAGGGGAGTTGATAATAAGGGTGAATGTAGTAATCACATTGTTTTTTCATGTGAAACCTTCATATATCAATGATACCTTAATTTAAAAAAAAGATGACCACTCTAAAAGCTAACTAGTAAACAAAAGTTTTTCTGTCACCACATCATACTTTAGGATAATCATTTATTCATTAAATAAGCATTTATTAAATAACATAAATAAATAAATAAATGAATGAATGAATGAATGAATGAATATTATGGTTAGACTATACCTCAGAGACCTGAATAAAGTGAGAGAGTTAAGTCATGCACATATCTGAAAGAAGAGTATTCTAGGAGAGGGAATAGCAACTGGAGAGGCCCTATGGGAGAAACAGATTCATGCATCTAGAAGATAGTAGAAGCCAATATGGTTGAATTAGTCAATGATGATGAGATAAATTAAGGCAGAAGTCAGAGAAACAATAGGCAACGCAATCATGAAAACCCCTGTGTTCTACTGTGAAGACATTGGCTAATATCCTGTCACTGATGAATTTTGAAATGAGGAGTAATGTGGTATGACTTGCATTTTCAAGAAATTATTCTACTTGTTTTTCTGTGATATTTATTTAGTATCAGTTGCATTTCAGGCTTTTATATAGGCAAATATATTTGTAAAATATTAAATACAAGATGGTAAAACCCAAGGATATACATGAATTAGAGAATGTTTTATATACATTCCAAAGAACAAAACACTAAGTGGTTTGAAACTTGAATCCTAGAATTAGAACTTCCACTTTGTATCTATAGGCCCCAGTATCCTGCACTATAAAATGGGAAAGTGGGACCAGATGGTTTTAAGTTACCTTCCAAATATGAAATAATATGATCTTGTTAAAAAGAATATTAACACAGTCACAGCTACAATTTGAGGCTCATGAAAAGTACAGAAAAAAATATGGTTGCCCAAAGCAGCCCAAAGATGATAAGAATAGGAGCAAAATGATAGAAAATAGACTGGATAGTTGAACTTTCTTTGAAGTCTCAAATAAAAAGAGGATTTTTTTTTTCTGAGCTTCATCCTCCTTATGTATAAAAAGGTTGTTCAAAATTATGTATCAGCGAAAATATGAAGTTGCAGAACTTCCTCCAACATCTCCTGAAGTGGCTGCAATGTACTTGGAACACATCATTTAAAAGGAGATAAAGGTGAATTTCTTAGAATATGAAACATTCCTCTTTTCATTATATGTTTGAAGATAAATTCCATATGCCCAGTAGTAATGTTCAAACACCATGATTCCTAAGGACAGTTTTAGACTTTGCCTCACTGGATGAATAACTAGAACTAGGTTCTAGGAACTAAGTTCTTGATATTACATAATATCAAATATGTTTGATATTCAGTGTTGTATGAAGTGCCTACTGCTATATAACACATTTTGAAAATTGAAATATGGTTGATATATAGTTGATATATAGTTGTTCATATGGGTTTTAAGTGTACAACATAGTGGTTTGACAATTATATACATTACTAAATGCTCACTGCAGTCACTATAGTTATCTGTCACCATACAAAGATATTACAGTAATATTGACTATATTCCCTATGCCGTACTTTACTCCCACCTTTTTAGTTTTCTTCTGAATTATTGGTTGTTCACAAGTTATATGTCTAATACAGGACAGCTTTTAGGTGTCTTTCAACTCTCAGTATATTCCCAGGGACAATACCATTTGGGGGAGGGGCTCCCTCTCATTTTCTGTTCACCTTACTAATGAGCAGACTTAATTTTTAAAATGTATCATACTCCTTAATAAGATAAGCAGTATCTTGAGTCTTGTGAGATTATAAGGATGGAGACATGGATTTGTAACTTAAGGCTGAATGCTGTTTATTTTTCCTGTTTACTGCACAAAACTTTCCATCCCTGTCCCTCTGAGATTCTGTGCCTGACCCTTTCTCTTTTCTTATTCCCCCAGTGGGTGTATATTCAAGGGACCAGGCAGCAGGCATAACTATTTTCTGATAACCTACCACATAGGCCCCAGGAGTTTAGGTCCAACATTCACAGGTCTGGCAGCTAGAGGAGCCATGATCTTACTAAGTGGCCAGGTCTTGAAGGTTATTATGCTGACATCACTTGAGGAACCTGGGATAAGAAACAGAGAAGTTTTTGATGTTGAAAAGAGCAGGAGGACCAAGAGAAGGGGAAGTAGGAGGAAGGGGACTGGGAATTTGTAGAATCTTGGAGAGAACTACTGAGAGACCAAGAAAACCTACAATTCAAATAGAGAAATAATCTGGGAAAAGTTTAAAATTCCTTTGCTTTTATGATTGAGGAAATTTTATTATCTCCAGAGAAAAATGGTATGCATTTACTTTTTTTCCATTTATGATTCTAAATTCACCCTGACTGTACAATAGACTAATACAGTGATATTCCTCTATTAACAAAAACTATACTTTTTCATATATACTCAGGTATAAGGAATTAATGCCATCATTCTTTATATTCCAAGAAATAATCAAAATCCTCCAAATAATAAACTTTGGAAAGTCTTATCCACCTCCACATCTGCCTCTACCATCTTTTTCAAGCATGACCATTTAAGATGACTTTTTAAAAAAAGAATTTGTTTCCTTGATTTGTCTTTTTTTGTTAATATTTGAACAAGTCAGGAAACTATTTTGAATACTTTTTGAAAATTTAGTGACATAATTATCATTTTTAAATGAGGAAAACAGTTATATATAATTGAAATTCTCAAATTTTTTGCTTTATAAATTTACATATATAAAATGTAATTTACATTTAATTATATAAGTCCTTTTGGGCTAGCCTAGGAGTTATTGTGTCATTTATAGGTGAGTTTTATGAATTATGTTTTTTGTCTAACATACAATAAAAGTGACTTACAAATGAATTTTCAAAACAAAAAAAACCAAGCCATTTATAAGTTGCTAACTATCTATATTCAGCAGCTTGTGTAATCCCTTAGGAAAATAGTGCCCTGTATTTGAACCTAAACTTTGGCTTTAAGCAACTGGAGCAGTTTAGACCCTAGAAGAATTTGCCACAATTGTTACATGATGATTATCAATTAACATTTCATAGTACAAATTATAATATGCTTTGATAGTAAAAAGTAAATTTTTTTCAACTGACTCATAAAAATTGTTTAATTTCATAGTTTAATCTGTCATTTTCTCAGATATGATTCTAGGTAATATCCTCTTGATAATACATTTAACCCAAGGAAGAAAAAATTATTTTGGAAATGATTAGAATTAAAAAAACTGTTGGGCATTAGACTTTCTATATTGTCTCTTCAGAAATCAGTTCCTTAAAAACTACTTGGGAAAAGTCTTGACATTCAATTTAAGTTTCTTTGGTGTTTCTTTCACAGGTGGTCACTGAGGAGATGAAATGAGCATCTGGAAATCTACTTGATGAAATCATTTGCACATAGAGCTTTCTTTCTGTTTGGGGAAATAGAGAAACAATAGTGGAAGACTATATTTCAGTAGTCAGCATACAATAGATATGCCTGAATTTGTAAAATGATTTTAAAAGCTATTATTTCAGCCTTTCCATAAAGGTATAAAATAGAAATGTGTACAATATATTAAATATTATTTTCCTCTTGACTTCCAGTCACCAGCAGGTGATATTTTCATATGGGAGTATTTGTCCTCAGAAAGTCATAAAACCAAAAGAATATATTTGGTCTTTTTTAAAACCACAGATGAGAAGGCAAAACATTAACAATTAGTGAGAATGGTTATATATATCATGTCCTCAAAGGGGACAGATAGAACTGAGAGTTGAAGGAAAATATTATGAAGTAATAGCAAGTAATCCTAATTTATTATTTAAACATACAACCTTATAAAGTTAGCTGCTCAGTTATTTATTTGTTTTTTCACTAAGTGATGCCAACAGAAAATTATCCACTTAAATAAATTTAAAATCCCAGCTAATATATGCAGTGATGGCCACTTTTGGAAAGTTTATTTCTCCATGGTGTGAGTAGCTCAGACTGCCTCTAGACTGTGCTTCCATTGAGTATACTTCCTGATTTTGGGTTTGGTTCCTGCAGAAAGTATATCACTTGAATCTGTAGCCAATATGATTTGGAGACCTTTTCCCACCATTTGTTGCTGTTAAAAGGGATCAGTGAGTTCTGGCTACACAACAACAAAGGCTTTACTACTCATTTGTTGTCATATTGTAAATTTGTGAGGTAAACCAAATATGGTATTTACATCTGCCCTGCACTTATGTTTTCCTTATTTGGAGGTGTCTCCAACCACTACCAACATTTACTACTTTCATTTAATTTTTTATTCCCTCACACTCATTTGCCTTAAATTAATAAGCTTAAAGCTTACTTTCTCCTGCAGTATTTACATTTTAAGAACAGTGAGTCTTCTGATGAAGTTTAGGAAGCATTTAATTGGTATGTAGCATTTAATTACAGATTGAAATAGGATTTAAATGCCAGACATTGATTCCTATGGAAAAGGTATTACTAGATTTAACTATTTGCTTCTCGATAAAATGCCAAACTGGTCATTATGAATGATGATTATAGATCTATAAAGTCACTTTACATTCTCACTCAGAGTTAAATCACACTTGTTTAAAGTTTGTTTCTTTTGTCCTGTTAAACACAGCAAAATTACTGACTTTCCTGCATCTTTGATTAAACTTGGTGAATTATTGGTAAGCTACTTTCTATGCCCACCAAATTTTGATATAGGCATGTGTGGGTAAAGCTGCAGTATTTCTAGAATCTCTCAACTGGCCTTAGTGCATCTCCATATCAATAGGTGTCTCCAAGGGGTGAAGAGAAGTATTCATCTCCATATCAATAGGTAATTACAAGAGTCGGGGGACAAGGGTATATCTGGACCAGAGAGGTTGTTGGGTGGGGTCCCTTTTTTCAGCCAGGTCATGATAGACATGGGCAAGCAGAAGTGGATGACTTCCTGTAAGCAATAAATGTGTTTTTCCCATTTTATTTCTCTCTTTGACTGATTTTGGCTTCAAAGATAATTTTCCCCAGGCTGGGAACATATTTCCCCCCAAGAGTTACAGCATGGATACAGGAAAATGAGATAAGATACTGCCTACATTGGTATGCTTTCCTATCCATGAGAAATCTATAGAGACACAGTATCATGGACTTTGGAACAGAATAACCTTAGAGAATATAAAAATTATGTGCTCTAGTAAAATTCATTGCACAGGAGGAAGATTCATGGGTATTTCTGTAGACCATTTACTGTAATACCTGAAAATTGGTCTTACAATTAATTGGTCAGTTTCATATTAAAATGAGTAAAGAAGGTAATATTTTGAAATACATGAATGTGTTTTTCTCTTTTGCAGTCATAATTCTAGACTGCCTGAGACATCCTTCCATCTGAAGGGAAATTAGGGTTTGCTACAGAAGGAACACAAAAATAAGACCCACATAATGTTCAACTTTTGACCCTGAAAATTAGGTTTTTGCCTAACCCTCAATCCTGAGGATGTTGTCATGTATTTTTCCAATAATTTTTGTCTAAATTTTTTTCTTAAAATCATCTAGCAATCCCTAACCATCAGTTGTTTTCCAAATGATTAGCTGCCTCTTCAACCTTTTTGGTGGTCCCCATGATTGGATAAACTGCAGAATGGTATGGGATCATTCAACTTAGCTCCTGTTGGGCCAGGCCTCACTATCTCACCCGAAGTTCACAGGCCCTTGACAAGACCTTAATCCATCAAGAGCTGTTGTGCTTATTTTGTTCCCCATTTTAAAATAAGGGGTCACAGGCAGGGTCAAGAATTTAAGAGCACACCCCTTTTTTAGCTTTATTTCAGCAAATATTCATAGCTATAGAGCTGCAAGGGATCTTCTCACAGGAAACAGGCTAAAACCAAGGAAATTTCAGTAATTTTTTTTTTACAGTTTGCAGACGCTTCAGCCTGAGCAATCTCTGCTGTCCTCACAAAGCACTAGAGGGTGACTGCAGTTACTCTGCCTAGCACCACAGCTCCCTCCTGGCCTGTCTCAGCCTCTGCCCCAGAACAAGGCACTAATGGCTCTGCAGCTCAGAAATCTGCCAGGGTTTTCTAATTTAACCCAGTGCCCTACAGCCAGGATCTGCTGGCCCACAGCCAGTGGAGGGCTGGCTTGGATCTCCATGGCACAGTCCCTGAGCCGTCAGCATCCTGTCCATATCCATACAGCACTCCTTGCCTGGGAGGTAGGTGTCTTTGTTTTTCCAGTCCCTGAGGCCAGAGAGGCAGATACTTGGGCTGATGGTTCATTCCCTGAGAATGCCCGCCAAGAGAATCTTGTCTTCTTACATCTGGGGACAGTGTGGGCCTTTTGGGAGCCCCAAGTCTGTGGAGACCCTGCCCATCTGGAGGCAGACAGTAATGTGCATTACTTTCTGTTTTCAGCTGGCATAATGGGAATCACTTGCTGGGCATGTCCTGAATTCAGTGTTTACAATTTTGTGTCACCTTTTCTACTTAATCTCCTTCCCAACACAGAGTTCTCTTTAAAAATCTTTCTGTTAGAAATTTTTTTCTTTGTGTACACTATCCTCACTTTAGTGCATTGACATAGGTACCAGCACTGCTCCTTTCACTGAGGAGAGCAGTTTCTCACTCCCACAGCCTCAAATGATCTGTGGGCAGAAAGTCATGCACCAAGCTGATTGGAGAAAAGACACTGTAGAAATGGAAGTTTATTTGGGTGTTTGTGATCCTTATTCACTTAGCAAAGTACTGTTGCCAGACACAATGGATCTACCTCTTGGTGAGCTTTAGTCAAAGTCACACTGAGCACATCTCAGCTAGGAACAACCTTTATTTCTTGGCACAGGAAAGAGGGTACTGGGGCTATATCCCAAAGCAGTGTATCTCAGAACAGAGGGTGAGATTTTAGTTTTAAAGGTTGAGTTTTAGTTTTAAAGTTCAAAGGTTGAAGGAGGTGGGCTGCAATGTTCACTATCCATTGAGGGGAAGGGTGGAGAGTTTCAGGAACCCTTGCAGCATGCAGTTTTTCTGGCTTTTTTTACATGGCTTAAAATGTGCCTAGCAAGGTACATCTTACCCCTGTGGGTGGGATTTTTACCATTATAATGAGTGCATAATGAGTTAAAAGTAGGTCAAAGGTGAAGCTCAGCTGCCTTCCTGGGCTTTTTGTTTTAGGTGGTTTGGTGGTTATCAGCATTCTGCTGAGTCATCTATCAGCAAGCACAGCTGGAAAGGCAGTCATTAGCTTTTTACATCCCAACTGTCTGATCACTACTCCTATTTCTATATCTAATCCTAGGTAATGTATTTACTGGAGCCCATCTGCCCTATTATAACATGCTGTCAGCAACTTCCACAGAAGTCTTGGGAAGGTAAGTTGGGTGTTGTGCTTTCCTTTCATCATTCAGTTTAATTAAAATTTGGTGGGGTAAATGGAGGTTTTCACCCAGAATTTCCAGAATCTCCTACCTGGATTAGGTCCATTTACATACCAATGGATGTTTACCACAGCAGAGCTCCAGGTAGATCCAGGGCAAGAGGTGGAAAGAAAGCAGCCATTCTATTCTTCCCTCTGTTCCTGGTATGTGACAGGTCTGGTGTTTGCCAGTCAACAGAGACCCATCCATAAAGTTTCTTCAGAAGGGGTGGTCGAGGAAGGGAGCATGTGCCTGGATGGAGGGGACAGTTGGACCAGAGCCTGGCTAGCAAACCAGAGCAAGCTGTGAGAAATAAACCCCTTTAACCCAACTTGCCTTTCCCCTTGTCTTACTTCAGTTTTACTGGATTCATAGTGAACTTGCTCTGGGAGAGGAACCTCCTTGCCCCTGGAGCTACAAATGTAATAGACTATAATGGAATTATTGATTTGATCAGGTTCTTATTAGCTGAAGCTCTCAGGAATAATGGAAGAGCCTTGAATGATTTAGTTTCAGTCAGCCCTGTTATCTGAAGGGGTTTTAGGATCACCTCCTCTTTCTTTCAACCTTACCTCTTCTGGCAACCGAGTACAGCATCACATTCTCCTGTGGGCCTGCTTATTAAACATATCCAGTCTTCTTTGCCTGAGATTCTTCTACTGTTCACAGTTGGCCTTTTCCTAGCATCTCTGCTTCCCAGGGAAGCAGTATTTCCTTAGAGTCCACAGCATTACCTTAGCCTTATGCTGAAGAATTCTGAGACTTGAAGTCAGCTGACCAAATTTGGCTGGGACAGGGCAACTTTGATCATAGCTTTCAGCTGTTCCTGTGGGGGCAAATCATTCATCACATTGTGTGGGAAGCAAGTCATTTCTAGATGGGGGGGGATGGCTATCACTGCTCTCAGCTTGCCTAGGGTTTTCATAGAATGGAGCATACTTTGGGGCTCTGTACCTCCAGGGGGGAAATATGTTTCCAGCCTGGGGCAAATTACTTTTGAAGCAGAAATCAGTAAAAGGGAGAAGTAAAGTGGGAGAAACTCATTGATTGCTTACAAGCAATCATCTACTTCTGCTCATCTGTGTTTCTCATGAACAGCTGCAAAAAGGGACCCCACCCAACCTGTATGGTCCAGATATGCCTTCGCTCCACTGTATAGTCACCTATTTATATGGAAAAGAACTACCTCTCTCCAGCCCTTGGAAACACCTATTGATATTGAGATGCACTAAGACAGGTGAGGGATTCTGGAAATACTGCATTTTTACTCACAGTCCACCCCTCCAGAAATCTCACCTCACAATCTACTCACTCCCGTCTTCCACAATGTCCCCTGTGTGAGAAAACTGGAGCACTCTAACTAGACTAATAACATACAATAACAACAGCAATAAAATCAGGATAATCCTCAAGCCAGATGATTCAGATAAATTCAAAGTCCTATACAGATTAAGTCCATAGCTCACCTATTCCACAGGTACCAGTAGCTAAATGGGTAAGGAATTCAGAGCAATCATCATGCAGCAGCTGCTGCCAGGGGTCAGGTCCAGGCCACAGGGACTGTAGAAGAAAATAGCCTGAAGGGCAAAAAGATACATGTTTTAATGACACCAGCATAGGCAAATCTTGTCCATCAGGTAGGATGCATGCAAGAGAGTGGTCCTGTGATAGGACAGTGCCAAGAATGGGATCTCTTCCTGGTCTAGTATACTAGACCTTCACCCCACTCATTGTGGGAGTTACAGATGGGTCAATATATAGGGCTATGGGAGGTACATGCACTGGCCATAAAGATAAAACAAAACTTTCTCAAAATATGCTCTTACCACCCAGACATTTGGGGTACACTGCTGTAATCGTCGGGGGCCACTCTGCTGATACTCCAGGAACATACAGGAGACCAGCTTCAAGACCTTTTCCCCAAAGTGCCAGAAGGGCCAGCTATCACTGGTTCATGTGTCAAAATGTCCTGGGCCACATCTACTCAACAGAGTCTCCAGAGTTTAACACAGTTGGGGCTGGCAGCAGGATGTTGCTCTGCTAATCATATCCTGGCTTCAAAAATTCCTGTTTGGTTTGCAAATACAGTTGTATAGGACAGGCAGCATTGTGGGTTAGCATATCCACAGGGCTCAAGGCTCCTTTTCAGGTCTTCTCATTCAAATGCCACAACACTGTCCATAAGCAAACTGACCAGCCTCATAAACTATTGGTGTCTGACTTCAAGGCAGAGTTCAACAAACCATTGTACCTCTCTATCATGCCTGCCCTAGGAGGGTTATATGATACATTAAACTTCCACTTTATCCCTAATTGCTGCACCCATTCTTCTAATGCAAGTCCAGTAAAGTGGGTACCTTGATCACTCTCAGTCACTTGGGGCTGGCCATAAGCTGCAAAGAGATGCTCTAGGCCTCTTTTGATCACTTGTTGATTTGCAAGACATGCAGGAAAAGCAACCAACAGTTCAGTAGCTGTGTCCACACAAGTCATGGCATACCAATATCCTTCTGATATGGGCAGAGGCCCAATAAAGTGTATCTGCCACCTGATGAGGTGTATCAGCCCCATTACTACTATTGCATATTGCTGTGGGACTCGGTGTAAGTCCCACTTAGAGCACACAAGGCACTCCTGCTGGGCTCTGATGATGTCTTCAAAGGTCAATAGGAAGTCTCACCAACAGACAACAGCCCACATTATCTTTTGCTCTGTGTTCAATGAACACTGATATAACCAGGGGGCTATATCAGAGCCAGGCTTTCCTTCTAGTCAACACACCTGGGTGATTATGTCAGCTTCATCATTCCCTGGGGATGCCAAAGGCAAATGGCCAGTCACATGATATACTGTAACAGTCTTAGTCTGACCAGAGACCCATAGGTCTTGCCACCAAATGAGCCAGTGACCAACCATCCAGGAGGCATGGTACTTTGTCAGTAGCCACAGGGTCAACCCTGAAAGACTGCCCAACTTTCAGTGCAGACAACCACAGGGGAGAGCTCCTGGGTGTTCATGAGCCATATTGCCTGCAACTCAGCACATTGGCTGCTCTTCCCCTCTCCATTCTCCATACATACTATCTCAGTCTTAGGATAGAAAGCTACAGCACCCCACTTTGGGGTATGCTCTTCACTGGAGCTGTCTCTATATCAAGCATCTTCAGGTATATGGGCTTTTACCTCTCAATAAGCATTCTCAGCTACCAATGGCTCAAAAGCAAGTTCTTCCTGCTTTCCACTGGTATACATCACTGGTCCCAATAAGTGTTGGAGTTCACTACTTAAGGGGCTAGTGGAAATGGCAATATGCTTCTGTAAATATGCACCCCATTTGGCCAGTGTATGCATCTGTGCACATCACTCAGTGGCCTTTGGTCCATTCTTGCATTCATGCCACAATGGGATAGGTGGTTATTAGGCTGTTTGAAGCTGTTCCACTGGTGGACTTCATAGCCAGCAAGGCATGGTACACAGCAGCCAGTTGCTTCTCTATCAAGGTGTGCTGGACCTCTGAAACTTTCCATAACTGTTACCAGAATCCAATATTTTGGCAGGTCTTTTCAAGTCACTGAAAAAGGCTCCATCCATAGCCATCTTTGGTTACATGGAATCTAGCTCACAGGGCCTTGATGAGTCCAATACACTGTACTGCCTTGACTCCTCACTTAGCAGCAGTGAAAAAAAAGCTGCACATGTTTCACCCCAGTCCCACCTGATGCTCTTTCATACCAACTGGTATAAGGGCTTCAGAATTTGTGCCAAGTGCATGACAAACACTCTCCAGTAGACCAAAAGACCCAAAAACTCTTGTAATACTGCCACAGTGTTAGGTGTAGGGAAGACCTGGACCTTGTCTATAACTGCTTCAGGAATAAGTTTAGTTTTCCCCAACCAGACAACCCTCAAGAATCTTACAGACAAACCAGGTCCCTGAAACTTGGTGCTGTTCACAACCCATCCTTTCTCCTAATGTTTCAGCAGTCTAGGAACTACCTTTTCTAATCTGCAAGAGAATCGTACGTGAGCATGATATCATCAATGTAGCGATACAACTGCACCATTTCTGTTTTCTTCCATGTGGCCAAGTCCTGGGCTTCAAGTCCATGACAAATGGTGGGACTGTGAAGGTATTCCTGTGGAAGGACAGTGAATGTCCACTGCCTGCTTTCCCACAGGAAGGCAAACTATTCCTGAATTCCTGTGCTGTGTCAATAGAAAAGAAAGCATTCGCAAGGTCCACAATATAATGATATGTCCCTATTTCATACATGAGTGTGTCCATAAATTCTGCTGTGGAAGGAAGAGCAGCATGTCAAGGGGTTGTGAGTTTATTCAATTTCCTGTAATCCATGGTCATTTTCCATGAGCCATCTGGCTTTTTCAGTGGCCACACCAGGGAATTAAAAGGACTATTAGTGGACTTTATGGTGCCCACCTTCTCCAACTCCTGCAGAGTTTCTCCAGTTCCCTTTTGTCCTCCAGGAAATTTATACTGCTTAGTATTTGTCACCAACCAAAGTAAAGGCAGAGCTACAGTCAAGTGCTTAGCACATACCCTCAGTACTACCTTTACCATATGCACTCTCAGTCTGAATTCACCTGCAGTGGTCTGTAACCATAGTCCCTGCAGGACATCCACCTCCAAAATATATTCAGTGATGGAAGAAATGTACAAAATATATACCTTTGAGGGTAATAGCCATAACCCCAACGGGATTTGGGTTTTCTTCACTATAACTGCCTTACCCACACAGTCGTCTGCCACAGCAGGGGTCCCAGGATGCTCAGGGTTGCCATAAATCAGAGAACATTCAGCTCCTGTGTCCACCAGCACCAGGCCACATTGTATATTCATTGGAGACCAATGAATTTCTTGTTCTACATGTGGCCTCCAGTCCCCACCACAACCCCCAAGGTAGTGCCTTGATCCCCTCCCAGTCAAACCATAATGCCCATTCCTCTTCCTGTGGGGATCAGGGCCCAGTGGAAGCCTGAGTACTCTCCCCCAGGAAGACTTGCAGGGATACAGGCTTCTGGGTCCTGGACCTCAGTGGCTGGAACTGCTGCTCTGGCTTTAACTGGTGCCACAGTTCTAAAAAGATTCTATTGGGCTGCCCATCAAGTTTTTCTTTCACTACCCCAGCCTTTATCAAATCAACCCACATCTGCATCCTTGAGACCTTCATGGGGCCCTTTGCACCTCTCCTTTTAGTCATAGCCTATACTTCCTTCCATGCTCTTATTGTTTCAACCTCCCTAGATCTGCTAAAGTATGAGTAGCCTCACTTGTGGGTTGCCCTATGTGGGGGGCAAGAATAGTCACTAGGGAGCTAAAGAGAAGTGGGGGAGCTGTATGGAGCACAAGATTTCTCATCCTACAGTGAGTTCTCATTCCTGAGGAGTTCTCATTCAACTCCTCATCAGCTCTCTGGGGATCCATATTACAGATGATATTTTTCTTGCCCAGGTCCTGTAACATCTGCTGGAGCTCTGCATACATTTTTCAGCTAGTTGGTAAGCATGGTAATTACCCTGATTAGGCCAAACTGCCCTGATGGCTGCTGTCAGCCAATCCAGAGAGTCTGATTCCTTTGGTTGTGGTGGGCAATTTGCAACCACTGCTGGAGGGAAGTTTGAGTCATCAGGGAAGCCTGTCTGGCTATTTCAGAACCTGACATAACAATGTTTTCCACTCCCATATCCCAAAGATGCAAAGGTCATGTAGGCAGAGTTTCTGTGTGCTTCTGCCCAAACAGATGCTCACGTCCACCAGCTCATCCTGGGTATAGGGGTACAGCATGGAGTGCTATACAACCTGGGGATGGGGCTTCTGCTCACCCTGAGGAGCCACAGGTATTGCATTTTTATTTTCTTAATTACAACTGGGAAGGCCTTTAATATGGGAGGGTCTGGAGCCTCTGGCAGTGGCCTTGGCAACAATTCCACCCTCAGCCACATCCCTTCATGCTCCTACGACATGTGCCCTATGATCTCTGGGGCTGAAGGCACCACTTTTTCCTCCCCTCCCCCACAGCCTCCTGCAATGTAAATTCTCCTTCTGCCTCCTCCCTCACTGCTAACATATCTTCCATGAGCATGACCTGACTTCTCAACAACTGTCTCTATTTCTCAAGGTCATACCATAGGTCATCACTCAGCTCCTTCAGCTTTGTCCTTCTCCTTGATAGCCCTTTCCAATATCTCGATAAACAAACATTCTACAATCCCAGCTGCTACATGGCCACTCATGGCCTCTAAGAAGTCTTCTCTTTCTTGGAGGGCTAATTCTACAGCTTTTGGTGTCTCCACCCTTTCCCAGTTCTGGGAAAGGCCCACCCATCTAGTAGGGGCTTTACCCCAGAGCAATTCCCCACTGGTAGTTCCCCAATTGGAAGGCCCATGGATGGGAATATTACTGGGTGAAGTCACACCCTCCAGCAATGCTGGAGGGAAGGGTGAGTCATTATCCGCCCCACTGCAGCAGCCACTGGGGCCTCCCCATTAGCCAAAGTGGGGTTTCTGTGTTTCTCCTCACCATTTCTAGGGGTAGCTCACACAAGCATTGTACCCACGAAGACAGATTTTGGGCTCAGAGGTCCTGCCAATTACTGCTAGATGTAACTCCAGGGGGAAGATATGTTCCCAGCCTGGGGCAAATAAACCTTTGAAGCTGAAATCTGTCAAAGGGAGAGATAAAGTGGGAGAAATCTCTTTATTGCCTACAAGCAGTTGTTTACTACTGCTCACCTCTTTCTCTCATGACCCAGCTGCAAAATGTCCCCTCCAAACCTTTCTGGTTCAGGTGCACACATCTCCCCATGCCCCTTGTAATCACATATTGATATGGAGATGGACTACTTCTTTCTACCCCTTGGAAACACCTATTGATATGAAGATGCACAAAGGCCAGGTGACAGTTTCTGTAAATATTGCAGTTTTACCCACAGGTCCTGTTTTGGTAGCCTGTTAAAAAGGAGATATTTTTCCCTTTGGTGTTGTTTGTGAGCTTTTACAGTGGCTAGGAGGTCAGTTCATAGGTCCACCTTTTGTGGGAATAGGCTGGTTTGTCCATCTTGGGCAGCCCTATTCTTTGGCATCACTGTCAGAATGCAGCACAGTTGACCTGACTCTCCTGACTCAGATCTTGCTGCAGGATCTCCCATGACCGATGGGACCCATTTTTCTTCCTTCCACTGGTAAGCTGGTGCGGGGGGAGGGCTTGGGTCCTTCCAGATTGCAGCTTTGCTACTTTACCCTTTTCCATGAGGTATTCTCTTTTCCCCAGATGTAGGCCATCTGTTGCAGTCTTCTTTCTGGTCGCTCTTTCACGATTAGTTGTATTTGCTGTATTTTCATGTTACATGTGGTTTAGGGAGGATGTTTCTGCCTCACTTCTCACACTGCCATCTTGTTTAATCCCTGGAGTCTACTCTCATTTTTGGTGCAGACTAATGTTAACTTGTGAGTAGAAAACTGGTGACATGCACTAGTCATGGTCACTAAAGCTATAAGCCAAGACAGTCCACAGGACACAGCATTTATTGGGCTTATGGTGTGGTCTTGAGAGTAGAGTGAGGGAAGGGGCTTGGGGGAGGGGCTCCCTCTCATTTTCTGTTCACCTTACTAATGAGCAGACTTAATTTTTAAAATGTATCAGCATTAGATGCAGTTCCTAGGATGTCCCAAACTCTGGGATTTAATATGCAGTAGGAAGGGAAGGGCTGCATGGAAGCTGGAGTCAGATGAGGAATATATCAGTGCCACACAAAAGCCCCTCCAGGTGGTGCCAGGATGTGAAGGGCCGTAATGGGCATGAAGTGGTATCAGTGACTAGGCAGGGACCCTACTGGGCCCTTGGCTTTCACTCTGTAGACTCATATTTACCACCAGTCATCCACTCCATGGGACTGCAGGGGCAGTGGAGAGGCAGCTGACCCAGGTGCCCAGGCCTGGCCAGAGGGCAAGGAAACAGCCATTGGTTATGACTGGGGCTACTGTGAAAGGCCTTGAGTGTTTAGTGAGGGGATTGAACTGTGATTGTGACCATTAAAGAATCTGAAAGGCTTGAAGGTGTTTATATCTCCCATTACTTCCTTATGTTTTCTCCTCTTTGTTTAGAGTTCCCTGGATGTGAAACAGACTAGAAGTTCATGAGTATTTATTTTCCTGGTGAAGATTAGCCCAGCATATTGTAAGCCTGCTTGTGGGCCATGCATATCATGGTGCTGTCAGCTCCCAGGATTACCTATTTTTTTGTTCCATCTTACTTGGGGACACTCTGGAGAATGCAGCTTATACCTTATGCCCAAGACACTGACTCAATCTGTACCCACACTCACCTTTCTAATAGAAAAGTCCATCATGACTTCTTTTGGGCTGCTGACAGTGTTGGGAGAGTCCTGAAACATCTTCTCTGTTTGAAGAGATCTATAAATATAGTTCACATATAAAGAAGTGATTTTGATTTTTGGGAAGTATAGTATTTACTTGCTACATATGAAATGGGAGTTCAAAAAATATTCAAAGATTCTGAAATGAATTGTAGACTTAATGATTTGTATTATATAATGAAGTAAATTGCTATAATTTTGTGCCATATATGCTTTTCCATCATATGATCCACAGATGCTAAATAAAATCAGATGATTTCTTAGAAAAAAATTAGGTTTTTGCCTACCCTGAATCCTAAAGAATTTCTCCCATATATATATTTCTTTTTATATATTTATGTATTTATTTATTTTTATGGATATATAGTTGACATACAATATTATGTTAGTTTCAGGTGTACAACATAGTGATTTGACAATTATATATATTACAAAATGCTTACCATGATATAGTTACCATCTGTGACCATACAAGATATTATAAAATTATAGACTTCCCTTTGTATTTTTCACCCCATGAGTTATTTATTTTATAACTGGGAGTTTGTACCTCTTAATCTCCTTCACCTATTTTGCCCATCCCCCTACCTCATGGCAAACATAAGTTTGTTCTCTGTATTTTTGAGGATATTTCTGGGTTTTTTTTGTTCATTTGCTTTGTTTTTTAGATTCTACATATAAGTGAAATCATATGGCATTTGTCTTTTTCTGTCTTATTTCACAATATCCCAATATCCTCTGGTTCATCTATCTTGTCACAAATGGCAAGATTTCATTATTTTTTTTAGCTGAGTAATATTTCATGTGTGTATGTATGTGTAGGTATATATATATATATATATACCTACACATACCACTTCTTCACCCACTCATCTGTCAATGGACAACCAGGTTGCTTCTGTATCTTGGCTATTTGAAGTAATGGTGCAATAAACATAGGGGCACATATATCCTTTCAAATTGTTTTTTTTTTTTTTCTTCTGGTCAATACCCAGAAGGGAATTACTGGGTTATATGATATTTCTATTTTTAATTTTTTGAGGAACCTATGTACTGTTTTCCTTTGTGACTGCACCAATATACATTCCTACCAACAGTGCACAGGAGTTTCCTTTTTTCCATATCCTTGCCAGAAATCATTATTTCTTGCCTTTTTGATACTAGTCATTCTGACTGGTGTGAGGTGAGATAACTTACTGCGGTTTTGATATGTGTTTACCTGACCATTAGCAATGTGGAACATCTTTTAATGTGTCTGTTGGCCATCTGTATGTCTCCTTTGGGAAAATGTCTATACAGGTTCTTTGCCTAATTTTTAATTTAGTTATTTTGGGGGTTTATTGGTGTTGAGTATATGAGTTCTTTATATATATTGGATGTCAGATGTCCAAATCAGAAATACCAGATATATCATTTGCAAATATCCTCTCACATTTAGTGCATTGCCTTTTCATTTTATTGATGGTTTCCTTCACTGTGCAAAACTACTTAGGTTGATGTATCCCCAATTGTTTTCCTATATATTGTTGTTCTATGCATTTTTATATTATTTTGCTAATAATTTTTGTCTGAGACATTTTCCTAAAGCTTAAAATTGTACATTTATATTTAAATCTGTGATCCATTTTTTTTGAGAGGACATCCCTCATATTTATTGATCTAATGGTTGTTAACAACAATAAAATTCTCTATAGGGGAGTCAATGCTCAATGCACAATCATTAATCCACCCCCAGCCTAATTCTCATCACTCTCCAATCTTCTGAAGCATAACAAACAAGTTCTTAGATGGTGAATAAATTCTTACACAGTGAATAAGTTCTTACATGGTGAACAGTACAAGGGCAGTCATCACAAAAACTTTCGGTTTTGGTCACTCATTATGAACTATAAATAATCAGGCCAAATATGAAAATTTGTTTGATTTTTATACTTGATTTATATGTGAATCCCACATTTCTCCCTTTATTATTATTATTATTTTTATTATTTTTTAATAAAATGCTGAAGTGGTAGTTAGATGTAAGATAAAGGTAGAAAACATAGTTTAGTGTTGTAAGAGAGCAAATGTAGATGATCAAGTGTGTGCCTGTAGACTATGTGTTAATCCAAGTTAGACTAGGGCAGTAATACATCCACGTAAGCAGAAGATTTCTCTCAAAACAGGGGGGGTGAGGTTCTAAGCCTCACCTCTGTTGATCCCCAATTTCTCATCTGATGGACCCCCTGCGACTGTGCCTGTCTTAGGTTGTTCCTCCCTTGAGGAATCTTACCCGTCTCTGGCTAACCGGTCATCTTCCGGGGCCATACAGGGAAATGTAAAGTTGGTAAGTGAGAGAGAAGCCATATTGTTTGAAAAGCTTAGCTTTTTACTTCCTAGCAGATATATGCCCTGTGGCTTCTATGTCCAGCATTTGTCTTCAGGTATCTTTACCACTTGGAGGAGTTATGATACTCGGTGAATTCGATATGAGGCACGGATTCTATTTAAGGGTTGTAATTAGGAAGGAAGAAGAAAAGCTATAGAGGTAGCAGATGGAAGAAAACATGGGAAGATTGATTATTTCTTTGACATATCTTCTTGTAGAGTAACTTAAGCATGTATAAGTTTTAAACTCCTAATTAAATTGTGCACACACATTAACATAATAGGAATACAGTTACATAACCAAAGCAGATCTATAATTACCAGCTATCTCCAGTGAAGCCAAGAAAACCAGTTAGGCACCCTAGGCATTTGTGAAGATTTGTCTATGATATAATGGATATTGACCAACTGTACTTGAACAGTCTGAGAGAAATTAGACAAATTAAAAGAACCCATTCCTGGGAACTGTTCACATCCCATGTGTTCTTTTAACAGTAGATAGTCTGTAGTTGTAAGATTTTGGAGCACTACAATTTGCACTTCTCTTAATTCTTGGTTGAGTTCCAACAGTATAGATCCAGTCAAATTTGTTGTTTTACTGTATGCACAGGCCAGCTCAGATATCTCCTTCTTCATTCCAATGGCAAGTCCAGGAACTGGTGGGATGAATGCAGCTACAACTGCAGCATCACCTGGATCTTTGTTGAGGTATTTTGATGATCATCTTCTGGTATGTCTCTTCCACAGAGTGCTGAAGTTGGAAGTTCTTCTTCATATCGTATCTCAGTTCATTTTCTGGGTAGCCATATTAGGCTTTGATCATCTGTATAAACACAAACAGACCCTTTTCCCACACTTTGATATGCCCTTTATACCATTGTGTAGAGAAAAGAATATTATCAGAAAAGTATACATCCATAGCCGATCATCTGACACAATTTAAGTGATCAAAATTAAGGATATTTAAAGCATGCATTAATCGTTGATTTACAGTTAGTTTTATCCTATCAGGGAGTAATCCCCCTTCTCTTTCTTTCTTTTTTTTGTTATCTTTAATCTACACTTACATGAAGAATATTATGTTTACTAGGCTCTCCCCTATACCAGGTCTCCCCTATAAACCCCCTTACAGTCACTGTCCATCAGCATAGTAAAATGTTGTAGAATCACTACTTGTCTTCTCTGTCTTGTACAGCCCTCCCTTTTCTCCCACCCCCCCCATGCATGCTAATCTGAATAGCCCTCTTCTTCTCCTCCGCTCTTATCCCTCCCTACCCACCCATCCTCCCCAGTCCCTTTCCCTTTGGTACCTCTTAGTCCATTCTTGGGTTCTGTGATTCTGCTGCTGTTTGGTTCCTTCAGTTTTTCCTTTGTTCTTATACTCCACAGATGAGTGAAATCATTTGGTATTTCACTTTCTCTGCTTGGCTTATTTCACTTAGCATAATACCCTCCAGGTCCATCCATGTTGCTGCAAATGGTAGGATTTGCCCTCTTCTTATGGCTGAGTAGTATTCCATTGTGTATATGTACCACATCTTCTTTATCCATTCATCTACCGATGGACATTTAGGCTGCTTCCAATTCTTGGCTATTGTAAATAGTGCCGCGATAAACATAGGGGTGCATCTGTCTTTCTCAAACTTGATTGCTGCATTCTTAGGGAAAATTCCGAGGAGTGGAATTCCTGGGTCAAATGGTAAGTCTGTTTTGAGCATTTTGATGAATTTCCATACTGCTTTCCACAATGGTTGAACTAATTTACATTCCCACCAGCAGTGTAGGAGGGTTCCCCTTTCTCCACAGCCTCACCAACATTTGTTGTTGTTTGTCTTTTGGATGGCATCCATCCTTACTGGTGTGAGGTGATACCTCATTGTAGTTTTAATTTGCATTTCTCTGATAATTAGCAATGTGGAGCATCTTTTCATGTGTCTGTTGGCCATCTGTATTTCTTTTTTGGAGCACTGTCTGTTCAGCTCCTCTGCCCATTTTTTAAATGGATTATTTGATTTTTGTTTGTTGAGACGTGTGAGCTCTTTATATATTTTGGACGTCAAGCCTTTATCGGATCTGTCATTTACAAATATATTCTCCCATACTATAGGATTCGTTTTTGTTTTACTGATGGTATCTTTTGCTGTACAGAAGCTTTTGAGCTTAATATAGTCCCACTTGTTCACTTTTGCTGTTGTTTTCCTTGCCCGGAGAGATATGTTCAAGAAGAGGTCACTCATGTTTATGTCTAAGAGGTTTTTGCCTATGTTTTTTTCCAAGAGTTTAATGGTTTCATGACTTACATTCAGGTCTTTGATCCATTTTGAATTTATTTTTGTATATGGGGTTAGACAATGGTCCAGTTTCATTCTCCTACATGTAGCTGTCCAGTTTTGCCAGCACCATCTGTTAAAGAGACTGTCATTTTGCCATTGTATGTCCATGGCTCCTTTATCAAATATTAATTGACCATATATGTTTGGGTTAATGTCTGGATTCTCTAGTCTGTTTCACTGGTCTGTGGCTCTGTTCTTGTGCCAGTACCAAATTGTCTAGATTACTATGGCTTTATAGTATAGCTTGAAGTTGGGGAGTGAGATCCCCCCTACTTTATTCTTCTTTCTCAGGATTGCTTTGGCTATTCGGGGTCTTTGGTGTTTCCACATAAGTTTTTGAATTATTTGTTCCAGTTCATTGAAGAATGTTACTGGTAGTTTCATAGGGATTACATCAAATCTGTATATTGCTTTGGGCAGAATGGCCATTTTGACAATATTGATTCTTCCTATCCATGAGCGTGGGATGAGTTTCCATTTGTTAGTGTCCCCTTTAATTTCTCTTAAGAGTGACTTGTAGTTTTCAGGGTATAGGTCTTTCCCTTCTTTGGTTAGGTTTATTCCTAGGTATTTTATTCTTTTTGATGAAATTCTGTATGGAATTGTTTTCCTGATTTCTCTTTCTATTGGTTCATTGTTAGTGTATAGGAAAGCTACAGATTTTTGTGTGCTAATTTTGTATCCTGCAACTTTGCTGTATTCTGATATCAGTTCTAGTAGTTTTGGAGTAGAGTCTTTAGGGTTTTTTATGTACAATATCATGTCATCTGCAAATAGTGACAGCTTAACTTCTTGTTTACCAATCTGGATTACTTGTATTTCTTTGTTTTGTATGATTGCCGTGGCTAGGACCCCCAATAGTATGTTAAATAGCAGTGGGGAGAGTGGGCATCCCTGTCTAGTTCCCGATCTCAGAGGAAAAGGTTTCAGCTTCTCGCTGTTCAATATAATGTTGGCTGTGGGTTTATCATATATGGCCTTTATTATGTTGAGGTACTTGCCCTCTATTCACATTTTGCTGAGTGTTTTTATCATGAATGGATGTTGAATTTTGTCAAATGCTTTTTCAGCATCTATGAAGATGATCATGTGGTTTTTGTCTTTCTTTTTTATTGATGTGTTGGATGATATTGATGGATTTTCGAATGTTGTACCATCCTTGCATCCCTGGGATGAATCCCACTTGGTCATGGTGTATGATCCTTTTGATATATTTTTGAATTCAGATTGCTAATATTTTATTGAGTATTTTTGCATCTACATTCATCAGGGATATTGGTCTGTAATTTTCTTTTTTGGTGGGGTCTTTACCTGGTTTTGGTATTAGGGTAATGTTGGCTTCATGGAATGAGTTTGGGAGTATTCCCTCCTCCTCTATTTTTTGGAACACCTTAAGGAGAATGGGTATTATGTCTTCTCTGTGTGTCTGATAAAATTCCAAGGTAAACCCATCCAGCCCGGGTGCTTTTTTCTTGGGTAATTTTTTGATTACTGTTTCAATTTCTTTGCTCGTAATAGGTTTGTTTAACTTTTGTATTTCTTCCTTGGTCATCCTTGGAAGGTTGTATTTTTCTAGGAAGTTGTCCATTTTTTCTAGGTTTTCCAGCTTGTTGGCATATAGGTTTTCATAGTAGTCTTTAATAATTCTTTGTATTTCTGTGGAGTCTGTCATGATTTTTCCATTCTCATTTCTGATTCTGTTAATTTGTGTTGATTCTCTTTTCTCTTAATAAGTTTGGCCAGAGGCTTATCTCTTTTGTTTATTTTCTCAAAGAACCAGCTCTTGGTTTCATTGATTTTTGCTATTGTTTTATTCTTCTCAATTTTGTTTATTTCTTCTGTGATCTTTATTATGTCCCTCCTTCTGCTGACTTTAGGCCTCATTTGTTCTTCTTTTTCCAATTTCGATAATTGTGATGTTAGACTATTCCTTTGGGATTGTTCTTCCTTCTTCAAGTGTGCCTGGATCGCCATATACTTTCCTCTTAGGACTGCTTTCACTGCGCCCCACAGAAGTTGGGGCTTTGTGTTGTTATTATCATTTGTTTCTATATATTCCTTGATCTCTATTTTAATTTGTTTGTTGATCCATTGATTATTTAGGAGCATGTTGTTAAGCCTCCATGTGTTTGTGAGCCTTTCTGTTTTCTCTGTACAATTTATTTCTACTTTTATACCTTTGTGGTCTGAAAAAGTAGTTGGTAGAATTTCAATATTTTGGATTTTGCTGAGGCTCTTTTTGTGTGCTAGTATGTGGTCTATTCTGGAGAATGTTCCATGTGCACTTGAGAAGACTGTATATCCTGTTGCTTTTGGATGTAGAGTTCTATAGATGTCTATTAGGTCCATCTGCTCTACTGTGTTGTTCAGTGCTTCCATGTCCTTACTTATTTTCTACCCAGTGTATCTATCTTTTGCGGTCAGTGGTGTGTTGAAGTCTCCTAAAATGAATGCATTGCAGTCTATTTCCCCCTTAGTTTTGTTAGTATTTTGTTTCACATACGCTGGTGCTCCTGTGTTGGGTGCATATATATTTAGAATGGTTATATCCTCTTGTTGGACTGAGCCCTTTATCACTATGTAGTGTTCTTCTTTATCTCTTGTCACTTTGTTTGTTTTGAAGTCTATTTTGTCTGAGACGAGTACTGCAACCCCTGCTTTCTTCTCGCTGTTGTTTGCCTGAAATATGTTTTTCCATCCCTTGACTTTTAATCTGTACATGTCTTTGGGTTTGAGTGAGTTTCTTGTAAGCAGCATATAGATGGGCCTTGCTTTTTTATCCAGTCTATTCCTCTTTGTCTTTTTATTGGTGCATTCAGTCCATTTACATTTTGGGTGACTATTGAAAGATATGTACTTATTGCCATTGCAGGCTTTAAATTCATGGTTACCAAAGGTTCAAAGTTAGCCTCTTTAGTATCTTACCGCCTAACTTAGCTTGCTTATTGAGCTGTTATATACACTGTCTGGAGATTCTTTTCTTCTCTCCCTTCTTATTCCTCCTCCTCCATTCTTCATATGTTGGGTGTTTTTTTCTGTGCTCTTTCTAGGAATGCTCCCATCTAGAGCAGTTCCTGTAAGATGCCCTGTAGAAGTAGTTTGTGGGAAGCAAATTCCCTCAGCTTTTGCTTGTCTGGGAATTGTTTTATCCCACCATCATATTTAAATGATAGTCGTGCTGGATACAGTATCCTTGGTTCAAGGCCCTTCTATTTTATTGTATTAAATATATCATGCCATTCTCTTCTGGACTGTAGGGTTTCTGTCGAGAAGTCTGATGTTAGCCTGATGGGTTTTCCTTTATAGGTGACCTTTTTCTCTCTAGCTGCCTTTAAAAGTCTTTCCTTGTCCTTGATCTTTGCCATTTTAATTATTATGTGTCTTGGTGTTGTCCTCCTTAGATCCTTTCTGTTGGGCGTTCTGTGTATTTCCGTGGTCTGTTCGATTATTTCCTCCCCCAGTTTGGGGAAGTTTTTAGCAATTATTTCTTTCAAGATACTTTCTGTGCTTTTTCCTCTTCTTCTTCTGGTACCCCTATAATACGGATATTGTTCCTTTTGGATTGGTCACACAGTTCTCTTAATATTGTTTCATTCCTGGAGATCCTTTTATCTCTCTCTATGTCAGTGTCTATACGTTCCTGTTCTCTGGTTTCAATTCCATCAATGGCCTCTTGCATCTTATCCATTCTGCTTATAAATCCTTCCAGAGTTTGTTTCATTTCTGTGATCTCCTTTCTGGCTGTGATCTCCCTCTGGACTTCATCCCATTTCTCTTGCATATTTCTCTGCATCTCTGTAAGCATGTTTATGATTTTTATTTTTAATTCTTTTTCAGGAAGACTGGTTAGGTTTTTCTCCTTCTCTGGTGTCTCTGTGATCTTGGTTTGCCTGTAATTTTGTCTTTTCATGATGATAGGAATAGTTTGCAGAGCTGGGACTAGTGATGGCTGGAAGAATTTCCCCTCTTGTTGGTTTGTGGCCTTACTCTCCTAGTAGAACCGCGACGTCTAGTGGCTTGTTCTGGGTAGCTGCACACAGACAGGGCTTGTGCTTCCTGCCCAGCTGCTATGGAGTTTATCTCCACTGTTGCTGTGGGCATGGCCTTGCTCGGGCCGCTGCTCCAATGTGGTGGAGTTGCATTGGAGGGGGATTGACTGGGAGGCTATTTATCTCTGTAAGGGGCCTCTGTGCTCCCTGCAGCCCAGTGTATTAGTGTGCTCAGAGATCCCGGGATTCCCTACCTCTGGACTAAGTGTCCTGCCCTGCCCCTTTAAAACTTCCAAAAAGCACCTGCCAAAAGAAAACAACGACCACAAAAAAAAAAAAAGAAAAAAAAAGGCCGCTCGTTTTTCTTTATTCTCCAGTGCCAGCCTCGGGCACCCGCTCACTGGACTTGCTGCCCTGTTTCCCTAGTATTGGGGTCCCTATCCCTTTAAGACTTCCAAAAAGCACTTGCCGAAACAAAACAGCAACAACAACAACAACAAAAAAAAGATGGCCGCTCACTTCTCTTTTGTCCTCTGCCTCCGGTACCTGCTTACCATTCTTGCTGCCCTGTTTCCCTAGTATCCAGGGCCCCGTGCATGCACTGTGTCTGTGCTCTGTTCCGGATGGCTGGGGCTGGGTGTTCAGCAGTCCTGGACTCCTTCTCCCTCCCACTCAGACCTCTCTCCTCCAGCTGGGAGCTGGGGGAATGGGCGCTTGGGACCCTCCAGACCGGGGCTTGTATCTTACCCCTTTGCGAGGCGCTGGGTTCTCGCAGGTGTGGGTGTGGTCTGGATGTTGTCCTGTGTCCTCTGGCCTCTATTTTAGGAAGAGTTGCCTTTGTTATATTTTCATAGATATATGTGGTTTTGGGAGGAGATTTCCGCTGCTCTACTCACGCCGCCATCCTGACTCTGCCCTCTCTGTGATCCATTTTGAGTTGATTTTTGTAAAAGGTGTGAAGTTTTTGTTTTGTTTTGCTTTTTTGGTCTTTGAATGTTCACTTACTTCAGAATCATCTGTTGCAAATGAAAAAAGTAAAACTTGATAAATTAGCCCTCAACAAAATTAAAAATTTCTGCAAGACATTGTTATGGGGATGAAAAAAAAAAGCATACACGGAGAAAATATTTTTAAACCATGTATCTGACAAAGGCCCAGTATCTAGAATATGTAAAGAACTCTCATAACTCATCAGAGAAAAGTACAAGTGGAAAATGGGCAATAAGAGTGAACAGACATTTCATCAAAGGAAATATGCAGATGTCAGTGTACATGAAAGGATTTTAAACATTGTTAATAATAGGGAAATAAATATGAAAATCACAAGATATCACTCCATACCTACCAGAATGCTTAAGATAAAAAATAGTGTCAACACTCTCATCCTGGTATGAATGTGAATAAACTGGATTACTCATAATTGTTTGTGAGAATGTAAAATTATACAGCAACTCTGAAAAAGGATTTGGCAATTTCTTATAAAACTAAACATGCCACTGACATATGACTAGCAATTATAATCTTGGGCAATTTATTTCAGTGAAATGAGAAGTATGTTTACCCAAAAACGTGTATGTTAATATTTATAGTAGATTTATTTGTAATGGCCAAAATTGGAAACCACTCAATACTCTTCAAAGAGTCAATAGTTATATAAATTTTAGTACATTCATTCAATGGATACTATTCAGCCATTAAAAGGAACAAACTATTGAGACATGCAATAACTTGGATAGATCTCAGAGGAAATATGCTGTATGAAAATAAGCCAATACCAGAAAGTTACATGCTATATGATTCCATTTATATAACATCTTAAAATGACAAAATTATGGAAATGAGTAATATATTAGTGACTACTATGAATTAGTGTTGGTGGGGTATAATAGATAGAAGGTGGATATTGTTAATAAAATGTAAAAAATAATAATACAAAGGATTTTGTAGCAAGACATTACATTTTTTGAGGTAGGCTATTTTCTTGAGAAAAGATTGCTTAATTAGTTTCCTCTTCATCATATGAAGAAACAGGATTGATAGGACAGATATTTAGGTTTTGTGTAAAGGAGATATATAAGAAGTGAAAAAAGGAGACACTTATTTCTGGCCCTGAATACTGTAGGAAAGAAAAGTAAAAAATATAGCAGACTGCTATCATAAAATCTGAACTCCCAATTTTGTCTCATAGAGGGAGGAGAATCATGTTATTGCATGAGAATAATTGGACTCAATTCTTCATACTTCCTTGCATTCATTCTCTTACTATAGCCTTATTTTGAGTTGAATGTATTTCCCTGTCTGTATACTTTAGGATTTGCCATGTAGGCAGAAGTGATGGTGGGCCATCTCTGAGTCTAGGCATTAAGAGATTTCATGTGTTTCTTCTCACTTTTTATGTTTTTGCTATCACCAGGAAGAGAATTTGCCCCAGATAATCTGCTGGGTCAAGGAGGATGAGACACACACAGAGGAAAATGATTCTGCTGATGCACAGCTCTGTAAAGGAAAGCAGACCTGCCTAAACTGCCACAATCTGAAGCTCAGCCACTCAGTTGAGCCCAACTCAGGTTAGCTAACCTACAGTTAGAATGCATATATATATATGACAATAATACATGATTTTGTTTTCTTTTAATCCACTTGTACATTACAAAGAAATAACTGATTGAATCTGAGGTAGGTATGAAGTCCCTACCAGTTAAGACATTGTTACAACAAAGAAAACCTTTCTTTTCCTCTCATATAGCATAAACAGGACCTAGCATTAGTTAAATGTTTAGTTTGAAAATTTGTAAAATGTCCTTGAAGTGGAATCAAAATGGCTTTGATTAGTGGTCAGTATAACTGAAAGTCCAAGCCAGTGATAAATATGAACTGCCAGGCTTCAGAGAAATCTATATTGTCCACAAGAACCAAGATACTGCTGACACAACCAGGGAGAACCATTGAGCCATGACTAAGGCAAAAGAGACCAGATCAATATACCAGCCATAAAATTCAGCCATAAGTTTCTGCCTGGCAAAGAGTACTTAGGTGGACAAGCATCGTGACTCAGGAATAACAGAGAATACACAGGCCAATTTCTCTTTGCTCAGAAGTCCCTTAAGCTACATCCTTACTGTATTAGGGTTCTCCAGAGAAATAAAATCAGTAGTGTGTGTGTGTGTGTGTGTGTGTGTGTGTATGTGTATATGTACATGTATATGTATGTAAGAGAGGTGAGAAAGATAAAGATTTTGGCTCATGTAATTGTGTAGGTTAGCAAGTCCAAAATCTGCAGGGCAGGCCAGCAGGCTGGTTACCTAGGGAAGAGTTGATGTTGCAGTCCAAGTCCAACAGTAGTCTGCAAACAGAATTCACTCTTCCTTGGGGGACCTCAGTCTTTCTTCTGTTAGGTACTTCAACTGATTGAATGAGGCCCATTCCACATAATGGAGCATAATTTGCTTTATTCAAAGTCTGCCAATTTAAATGTTAATCTCATCTAAAAAATATCACAAAAACATCCAGAATAATGTTTGACCAAATGTCTGGGTACCATGGCCTAGCTAGGTTGGCACAAAAAATTAACCATCACACTTACTGTCATGTACTACTTTTTAGAAAAGTAGTAAAAAGCATTGATTGAATGCTTATCATGTGCCAGACACCAGTATAAGCATTTTATATGCATGATGTCATTTAATCTCTAATTAAATGACAGAAAACAGAAAACCATATGGGGCAGATATTATCATTGTCCCCATTATAAAGGTGATGAAATTGAGGGACTAAGTACTTTAGATGGCATATGAACTCAGACAGTCTGGATCCAAACTTTTACTCAAAACTAATACACTATTCTTCTATTTTAGACAGATCCATGGGGGTAGGAAGGCTTTTTGAGATAGTGAGCAAATTCATATAAGGTTAAAACAAGATTGTACTTTTTTGGTCTTGTTCTAACTAGGGAGTTGCTGCTCAGGAGAAAAGTAACTAGCTATTGGCAAAAAGGAAATTAATTTATACTTTCTGCATACTTTAAAAAAATTTTTATTAAGGTATGATTGATGTACACTCTTATGAAGGTTTCACATGAAAAAACAATGTGGTTACTACATTTACCCATATTATCAAGTACCCACCCATACCCCAATGCAGTCACTGTCCATCAGTGAAGCAAGATGTCAGAGATCCACTATGTTCCTTTTCTGTGTTACACTGTTTTCCCCGTGATCGCCCGCACCATGTGTACTAAACATAATACCCCTCAGTCCCCTTCTCCCTTCTTCCCCACCCACCTTCCCACACCCCTCCCTTTTGGTAACCACTAGTTCATTCTTGGAGTCTCTGAGTCTGCTGCCATTTTGTTCCTTCAGTTTTGCTTCATTGTTATACTCCACAAATGAGGGAAATCATTTGGCATTTGTCTTTCTCCGCCTGGCTTATTTAACTGAGTATAATGTCCTCCAGCTCAATCCATGTTGTTGCAAATGGTAGGATTTGTTTCTTTCTTATGGCCAAATAGTATTCCATTGTATATATGTTCCACATCTTCTTTATCCATTCATCTACAGATGGACACTTAAGTTGCTTCCATATCTTGGCTATTGTAAAAAGTGGTGCAATAAACATAGGGGTGCATATGTCTTTTTGAACCTGAGAAGTTGTATTCTTTGGGTATATTCCAAGGAGTGGGATTCTGTAGTCAAATGGTATTCCTATTTTTCAGTTTTTGAGGAACCTCCATATTGCTTTCCACAATGGTTGAACTAGCTTACATTCCCACCAGCAGTATACGAGGGTTCCCCTTTCTCTGCATCCTTGCTAGCATTTGTTGTTCTTAGTCTTTTTGATGCTGGCCATCCTTACTAGTGTGAGGTGATACCTCATTGTGGTTTTAATTTTCATTCCCCTGATTAGTGATATGGAGCATCTTGTCATGTGTTGGCCATCTGAATTTCTTCTGTGGAGAACTGTCTCTTCATATCCTCTGCCCATTTGTTAATCAGGTTATTTGCTTTTTTGGTGTTGAGGTGTGTAAGTTCTTTATATATTTTGGATGTTAACCCCTTGTCGGATCTGTCATTTACAAATATATTCTCCCATACTGTAGGATGCCCTTTTGTTTTGTTGATGATGTCCTTTGCCATACAAAAACATTTTTAGTTTGATGTAGTCCCACCAGTTCATTTTTGCTTTTGTTTCCCTTTCTCGAGGAGATGGGTTCAGGAAGAAGTTGCTCATGCTTATATTCAGGAGGTGTATACCTATGATGACTTCTAAGAGTTTTATGGTTTTGTGACTTACATGCAAGTCTTTAATCCATTTCAAATTTACTTTTGTGTATGGGGTTAAACAATAATCCAGTTTCATTCTCTTGTATGTAGCTGTCCAGTTTTGCCAATACCAGCTATTGAAGAGGCTGTCATTTTCCCATTGTATGTCCATGGCTCCTTTACATATATTAATTGACCATATATGGTTGGGTTTGTATCAGGACTCTAGTCTGTTCTGCTGGTTTATGCATCTGTTCTTGTGCCCGTACCAAATTGTCTCGATTACTGTGGCTTTGTAGTAGAGCTTGAAGTTGGGGAGTGTAATTCCCCCTGCTTTATTCTTCCTTCTCAGGATTGCTTTGGCTATTTGGGATCTTTTGTGGTTCCATATGAATTTTAGGGCGATTTCCTCTAGTTCGTTGAAGAATGCTGTTGGTGTTTTGATAGGTATTGCATTGAATCTATAGATTGCTTTAGGCATGATAGCCATTTTGACAATATTAAATTCATCCTATCCATGAGCATGGGATGTGTTTCCATTTATTGGTTTCTTCTTTAATTTCTCTCATGAGTGTCTTGTAGTTTTCATAGTACAGATCTTTCACTTCCTTGGTTAGGTTTATTCCTAGGTATTTTATTCTTTTGATGCAATTGTGAATGGAATTATTTTCCTCATTTCTCACTCTGTTAGTTCATTGTTAGTATATAGGAATGCCACAGATTTCTGTGTATTAATTTTGTATCCTGCAACTTTGCTGTATTCAGATATTAGATCTAGTAGTTTTGGAGTGCATTCTTTAGGGTTTTTTATGTACAATATCATGTCATCTGCAAACAGGGACAGTTTAACTTCTTCCTTGCCAATCTGGATGTCTTTTATTTCTTTGTGTTGTCTGATTGCCATGGCTAGGACTTCCAGAACTATGGTGAATAGAAGTGGGGAGAGTGGGCATCCTTGTCTTGTTCCCAATCTTAAAGGAAAAGTTTTCAGCTTCTCTCTGTTAAGTATGTTGGGTGTGGGTTTATCATATATGGCCTTTATTATGTTGAGGTACTTGCCCTCTATACCCATTTTGTTGAGAGTTTTTATCATGAATGGATGTTGAATTTTGTCAAAAGCTTTTTCAGCATCTACGGAGATGATTATGTGGTTTTTGTCCTTCCTTTTGTTGATGTACTGGATTATGTTGATGGATTTTCAAATGTTGTACTATCCTTGCATCCCTGGCATAAATCCTAATTGATCATAATGGATGATCTTTTTGATGTATTTTTGAACTCGGTTTCCTAATGTTTTGTTGAGTATTTTTGCATCTATGTTCATTGGGGATATTGGTATGTAATTTTCTTTTTTTGTGGCATCTTTGCCTGGTTTTGGTATTAGAGTGATGCTAACCTCATAGAATGAGTTTGGAAGTATTCCCTCCTCTTCTATTTTTTGGAAAACTTTAAGGAGAATGGGTATTAGGTCTTCACTAAATGTTTGATAAAATTCAGCAGTGAAGCCATCTGGTTCAGGAATTTTGTTCTTAGGTAGGTTTTTGATTACCAGTTCAATTTCATTGCTGGTAATTAGTCTATTCAGATTTTCTGTTTCTTCCTTGGTCAGCCTTGGAAGGTTGTATTTTTCTAGAAAGTTGTCCATTTCTTCTAGGTTATCCAGTTTGTTAGCATATAATTTTTCATAGTATTCTCTAGTAATTCTTTGTATTTCTGTGGTGTCCGTAGTGATTTTTTCTTTCTCATTTCTGATTCTGTTTATGTGTGCAGACTCTCTTTTTTTCTTGATAAGTCTGGCTAGGGCTTTATCTATTTTGTTTATTTTCTCAAAGAACCAGCTCTTGCTTTCATTGATTCTTTCTATTGTTTTATTCTTCTCAATTTTATTTATTTATGCTCCAATCTTTATTATGTCCCTCCTTCTACTGACTTTGGGCCCCATTTGTTGTTCTTTTCCTAGTTTCATTAATTGTAAGTTCAGACTGCTTATATGGGATTGTTCTTCTTTCTTGAGATAGGCCTCTATTGCAGTACACTTTCCTCTTAGCACAGCGTTGGCTGTATCCCACAGATTTTGCAGTGTTGAATTATTGTTGTCATTTGTCTCCATATATTACTTGATCTCTGTTTTAATTTGGTCATTGATCCATTGGTTATTTAGGAGCATGCTGTGAAGCCTTCATGTGTTTGTGGGATTTTTCATTTTCTTTGTGTAATTTATTTCTAGTTTTATACCTTTGTGGTCTGAGTAACTGGTTGGTACAATTTTGATCTTTTTGAATTTACTGAGGCTGTTTTTGTGGCCTAGCATATGATCTATTATTGAAAATGTTCCATGTGCACTTGAGAAGAATGTGTATTCTATTGGTTTTGGGTGTAGAGTTCTGTAGATGTCTGTTAGGTCCATCTGTTCTATTGTGTTGTTCAGTGCCTCTGTCTCCTTACTTATCTTTTATCTGGTTGATCTGTCCTTCAGAGTGAGTGGAGTGTTGTAGTCTCCTAGAATGAATGCAGTGCATTCTGTTTCCCCTTCTAATTCTGTTAGGATTTGTTTCACATATGTGGGTTTCCTGTGTTGGGAGCATAGATATTTTTAATGTTTATATCTTCTTGTTGGAATGACTCCTTAATCATTATTTAATGTCCTTCTTTGCCTCTTGTTACTTTCTGTTTTGAAGTCTATTTTGTCTGATACAAGTACTGCAACTACTGCTTTTTGCTCGCTGTTAGTTGCATGAAATATCTTTTTCCATCCCTTCACTTTTAGTTTGTGTATGTCTTTGGGTTTAAAGTGAGTCTCCTGTAGACAGCATATAGATGAGTCTTGTTTTTTTTTAATCCATTCAGTGTCTCTATGTCTTTTGATTGGTGCATTCAGTCCATTTACATTTAGCATGATTATTGATAGGTATCTGCTTATTGCCATTTCAGGCTTTAGATTTGTGGTTACCAAAGGTTCAAGTTTAATTTCCTTACTATCTAAGAGTCTAACTTAACTCACTTAATATGCTGTTACAAACACAATCTAAAGGTTCTTTTCTTTTTCTTCTCCTTTTTCTTCCTCCTCCATTCTTTATGTATTAGGTGTCATATTCTGTATTCTTTGTCTATCCCTTGATTGACTTTGGGGATAGTTAATTTAATTTTGCATTTGCTTAGTAATTAGCTGTTCTACTTTCTTTACTGTGGTTTTATTACTTCTGGTGGCAGCTATTATACCTTAGGAACACTTCCGTCTATACCAGTCCCTCCAAAATAGACTGTGGAGATGGTTTGTGGGAGGAAAATTCTCTCAGCTTTTGCCTATCTGGAAATTGTTTAATCCCTCCTTCAAATTTAAATGATAATCTTGGTGGATAAAGTAATCTTGGTTCCAGGCCCTTCTGTTTCATTGCATTAAATACATCATGCCACTCCCTTCTGGCCTGTAAGGTTTCTGCTGAGAAGTCTGATGTTAGCCTGATGGGCTTTCCTTTGTATGTGATCTTATTTCTTTCTCTGGCTGCTTTTAATAGTCTGTCCTTATCCTTTATCTTTGCCATTTTTAATTATTATATCACTTGGTGTTGTCTTCCTTGGGTCTCTTGTGTTCGGAGATCTGTCCACCTCCATGGCCTGAGAGACTATCTCCTTCCCCAGATTGGGGAAGTTTTCAGCAATTACCTCCTCAAAGACACTTTCTATCCTTTTCTCTCTCTCTTCTTCTTCTGGTATCCCTATAATGCGAATATTGTTCCGTTTGGATTGGTCACACAGTTCTCTCAATATTCTTTCATTCTTAGAGATCCTTTTTTCTCTCTGTGCCTCAGCTTCTTTGTATTCCTCTTCTCTTGTTTCTGTTTCATTTATTGTCTCCTCCACCATATCCAATCTGTTTTTAATACCCTCCATTGTACTCTTCAATGACTAAATCTATGACTTAAATTCATTCCTGAGTTCTTGGATATCTTTCCGTACCTCCATTTGCATGTTCATGATTTTTATTTTGAACTCCCTTTCAGGAAGAATCATAAAGTCCATGTCATTTAAATCTTTCTCTGGAGTTATATTAATTTTACTCTTTAACAGATTCCTTTGACCTTTCGTATTTGTATATGGCGCCCTCTCATTTCCCGAAGCTCTACTCTGGAGCTGCTTAGCCCCTTAAGCAATGTTGGGGGTCGGAGGGGAGTAGTATCTATGCCTGGGGGGAGGAAAGAGCTGTTTCCTGCTTCCCAGCTGCTATGCCTGTCTCCACTGCCTGAACCAGTGGGCCGAGCTCACAGGTAGAAGCTTTTGTCCTCGAGAAGCTGTATAGGAATCCCTGCTTTCCACAAGCGGCTGGAATCTCAGTCTCTCCAGGAATTCTACCTGTATTAGCTTTCCAATCCCCTAATCACGTGAGTATCATGAAAGCACCATGAAATGCAGGTTTGTGCTCCCAGAGCACATCTCCAGAGCTAGGTATTCAGCAGTCCCAGGCCTTCCACTCCCTCCCTGCTCCATTTCTCTTCCTCCCGTCGGTGAGCTGGGGTGGGGGAAGGGCTTGGGTCCCATCAGGCCACAGGTTTGGTATGTTACCCTGTTGCATGAGGTCTGCTCTTTTCTCCAGGTGTATGCAGTCTGATGTAGTCCTCTTTCCTGTTGCTCTCTCAGGATTAGTTGCACCAACTATATTTTCTAATTGTATATGGTTTTAGGAGGAACCCTCTGTTTCTCCTCTCATGCCACCATCTTTAATCCTCTCTCTGCATGCTTATTTGTAGTGTGAGTTCAATTTGTTACCTCATTGCAATTATATACATATATTTACAATTTATATATATATATTTACAATTAAATATATAACTGCATTGGAAACTTTGTTGTACATTTTGGGAAATGATTAGTCCTTGAGCATCTATTTTTTAACAGGTCTATTGTCTGTTAGTTATTCAATCAATCTTGAATAAATTGAATCTCTGTTAAATATAATTTTTTTTTTTATTCATATACTCACCCCCGGAGTGAGGATTGGCTAGCCTAAGGCACATTTTTCAGGTTGGGAGGGGGCAGCAGCTGGGGACTTTGGCACATCATCAGTGTCTGACGTGCTCACTCCTCCCCCTCAGTGCCTTCAACCTTACAGGTGGCAGCATCTTTCTAAGATAATTTAACTCAACCAATATCTGTTACTCATATTGGTGCTCCTTCATAGGGTTAGCATCATCCAAGTGCTCAATAAATGTCAGAACTATAACTACAGAGACAGGGAACTTCCCTTTGAAATCAGATTATAAAAATGATAAGAATTTCTCTTTTTACATATGTAAACATATGTGCATTTTTCTTTTTACAGAAACTTAAAAGAGAGGGAGGCAAATAGAAGGAATGGTAATCTAGAGCCCCCTAATTTGCTGAACATTGGAAGACAATTCTCTGGTTACAAATTCCTTCAACTGAATATTGCAGGGCTTGAACTGGATATCTGTACGGTGACCTATGGGTCTAACATCCTATGACTCTAAGTTTTTCCATTTTCTCAAATCAAATATATTAATCTTACTGTGATTTTATAGAGAACCTATCCATTGGAAAGGTTTAAGGAAACATTTTCTATATTGGTAATAATTTGAATGTATCAACACTAATTTTAGAGCTCTTTGTCAACATACTAGTTTCCTCAGTGGCATAGCTGAAGAGTATACAGTTAGTGTTCTAATGATTAGAGATATTTGTTTCTTGAGCTATGCCTAACTAAGGAGTACCATAATATAAAATGTAAATGAAGATCTTACCCACAAAGATCTTATGGTCTTGTTTATATTAAGATATGTTTCTTCCAACTGTGTATGTGTGTGTGCATGTATATGTATCTACGTGTATATATACACACCAGGGAATTATGTGTCTAAAATTAGTGTAGTTAGAAATAAAATGGTTGATGTGGCTGATTTTCAATTAGTTTTAGGATGATTAAACTCTTGCTTAGAGCACCACCTCAGTCCTTTGGCCTGACCTAAACTCTGAATATTTAAGAGCTGAAAATGTTGGAAAGCCTGTGTATTAATGTACGACTCTTATATAAAGGATTCTTTCCATTTTCACATTTTCCTCTTGAATTATCTAGGCATAAAATGACAATTTCTTTATTTGTATTGGAAAAGAGTGCATATTCAGTTCTAAAATATTAGTTTTACTATCCACTGCATTATCAGCTTTTGATTGAATTATGACTCAGATTAAAGTATTTTGTTATCATGGAATACAATTATTTCACGATTATTATGTCTTAGGCACATGGCCAAGACAAGTTTGTGTGTTTATAGAAGACAACTGCTAAAATACAATAGTGACAAAGGGTGCTCTTAAATTTCAAACTAATTATTATTGGGTACAAGAAAGCCTTTTCAGTGTTTGTTACCTTAGAAACACCCTGTACTAGGCTCTGAGGGTAGTTTTAATAAATGTGGATAATGGATTCCTGGTCCAATGTTTTTTATTGACAATCAGTGAACTGGACATAAACAAGAAATTGACCGTTAATTTTTATTATGCAAATAGTTCACTAAGGTGACTATTTCCCTTCCTGCCCATATCTCATTTTAATACTGGCAACCTCCCTGAAAGAAAGTGTATATCAACCATTAGTTTCACTGTTCAGAGGATTTAAAACTCCAAAGGGCCCTGTTAAATTCAGCTTTATGTTAGCGTAAGTACCTGCAATTGTGTCAGTAATTTACATTTACGGAGTTCTGAAGTCCTCTTCTTTCTTCTTTTTTTCTTCTGCCCTTGAATGAATAAAGCTGCTTAGTCAGTGTAGGAAATTAAATCAACTAGTGCTTTTTGTCATTTCTTTAAATGTCTCACCATACAGGCTCATTTTGAAACTAAAATTGTGGAATGCAAAATGCATATTATTATATTTTAGGTACATTGTTTCTTTGGTGGAAAGATGGTTTCTGTCTCAAGAAAATGCAATTTTTCTGTAAATTTTAAAATGTAAAAATCTGTATTATGGGAATTTTAATGATGTTGCTTGGAAAAGGAGCCATAAATGAAATGGAGGGGGAAAATATTCAAGAGACTATTAGTCATTTTTACCTTAGGCCAATTAGCAAAATTCTAGGATAAAGTTAGGGAGTCATTTTGATTAGCCTTTCTCCTACTGACAGAACTGACCTTACTGCCCAATAACAAGGACAATGATATAAATTTTTACCCAGCTGTCCGGATAGGAGATGTTGAAAAGTATTTATTGTGACCCCTAAATTCAATAAACTCTTTGTAAACACACACCACCTTTTTGACAGAATTACTTCAGTAAAATGTTCACCACTAGTTAGAATTATATGCTATCACCATTGGTAGGAAAATTCCTGGGGGAGAGTTAGGTTGCATTTATAAGAGGGAAATGGTTTATTGCAGTTTTTGCTAAACACAACAGATTGATCTCACTTGTTTATCTATTTTCTCTGAAACCCTACTATAATTTCATCAAAGGTATACATAAGGTATAAGTTGACAAAAACAAAGAGAATAGGAAGGAAATATCAGTGGACAAGGGATTTTCATACATGTTATTGAAAGTGGAAAGTGAATGAAAACGTGGTTACGGTCTTTGCAGAATGGAGAAAACTACAATCTAAAATGCCGTCAGAAGGAAGGGATAAAATTAAGTGGATCAATCCCCTCCACAGAACATCTGAAAGCCTCAGAATTTAAGGATACAAAGTATTATTGAAAGTGGGGGAGTGGCAGTGTGGAAGGAGCGTTGAAAATGGAATGGCTGAATCCAAAGGGATTAAACAGTATTGCATGCAATATTACCCTTTCTCTGGAAGCTTACCATTCAAAAATGAAAGATTTAAACAAAACAGAAAGGTGTGGTATATAGGAAATATGGATGCATGGAAGGAAAGAGAGTAAAGGAAGTTCCAGAATGATCACTGTGCAACAAACCTATGAATAAGTCAGGAATGAGGGAGGTCTACAAAAACTCCAGGATGCAGGTTTCCAGAGAAAAAGAAAAAAGTGATAGATTGTCTGATAGTTTTGATCTTTAAGAAAATAATGTTTAAGGATATATAATTATAAATCTGAGGGAGTGTGTAAAAATAATTATGGATAGGTACATAGAAAAATAAGCAATCTTTTAAAAAATAGGGCAATTATTAATGAAATTGTTCTTCAGGAAACACAACCATAGTATACTTCTATAGCTCAGCAATGAGCATGATTAACTTAACCTAATAATGGAAATATTAACTATATCATTTAAGAAAAAAATTGATATAGGTACATAAATAGAAGTATAGGAGAAGGGAGAAGGAACTGTCCAGTAACAGAAATAAATCTTCCCCTGGTAGAACAAAACATCAGAAAATAATGTCTAGAATTGATTGATTAGGTAAAGTATTTAAAGCTCATTATTTTGAAACAGTAAGGTAAATTTCAGAAAAATAACAAATATTTGAAAGCAATGGTTTCTGGAAGTAAAACTGGCTATGGAGAAAAATGAGGCATTGAAGTGTTTTACTATTTTTTTCCAATGTAAACCTTTGTGACTTAGTTTTAAATCACATTCATGTATTATGTAAATACAAATTATAATTTTCTAAAAGTGTTAGCTAGATGCATGGAATTCACAGGTCTTTTATGATTGGTGAGAAGCAATATACATAGCAGTTAAGGGTTCAGACTCTAGAGACAGCCTGCCTGGATTCAAATCCCAACCTCAGCAGTCATTATCTTTGTGATGTTAGGCATATTATTTTCCATGACTCAGTTTTCTAAACTACGGAGTATGGATAATGATAGTATGTATCTGCTGTGATTGTTGTGAGGATTAAATGAGTTAATAAATGAGAGGTGTTTTAAACAATGTCTGATATCATTTATGTTTTAGCTTTTATTATTGCTGTTGTTTTTAATTTTTGTAGCTCACCATATTATTATCCATAAATTGCTGTTACTCCAACCACAGTGAGGGCAGATTTGCTAGTCATTTCAGTCAGAATTAGTAAGTAGAAGGCAAAGCATAAACAATGTTTCCAATAAATTTGTCCTAGTGGAAAATATTCTTAAAACATGTAAATATGTACATACAACATATGTTCATATGTAGTAAATGTATGCATGTATAAAATAATACACGTTAAATATAGGTAAGAAAATAGAGAGCTTGGCATTTAAAATGTGTAACAATGAAAGTTGAGTTTTCTTGTAGCAAATGTTTGTGTGACTTGTCATTGCAGATAGACTAAGCATTAGATTAAAGCTCTGGAAATTAAGCCCCTGTAATAAGAGTTCACTTTGGATTTACTGCCATACACTTTGGAAAACGTTCTGAAGTATATAGAAAGTAAGATGAATTTCCAGTAAGTTCTAATAACTTATGATTGTAATACCATTGCAATCCCAAATGGACAATCTGAAAATGTAGAATATTTTAAAACACAGTTAGTGAATGATTTATTAAACTAGTTTAATTGTACATTATATTGAACCCAGAATTTTAAGAAATGAAAAAGTTTGAGTTGTAAAGAAAAATATCACCCACTGTGAGCAGAAAGTATTCATGTTGAAGTAACACTATACTTCAATAGAGCTTAAGGTGTTAGTATGAGAATGGAAATCTCCAATCAATATGAGCAAAATGATTAACTGTGGTTTTTTACAGTTCAAAATGCTTTAATTTTATTTGTATTACTTTCTTACAAATGTGATGAAAATGAAATGTTGAACTTTGTGTCTTTGCTATGTGAAGTTGTTACTACTGAGTGACTGTAAATATTTTTTCACTTAACTTCTAAATTTTAATAGTTATAGATTTATTTTTACCTTCTCATCTTGTTCCTATTTTGGGCATTGCTGGTATTTCCAAGATGATTGTTTGTTAACACAGAACAAAGTAAGACTAAGCAATTTATTCTTAGAAACATGACCTTAGCTTCACTAAATTAACATGCTGCTCTAATCAATGGAATTATCCAGAAAGTGTAGGTTACCAAAAGGCAACAGCAATAGGTAGTAAACAGTAATAAAAGTCTTACTTAAGTTGATTATTTGGCTTATCTCGTGCTTGTGACTTGACTGCTATAACAAAGTCTGAGGGTGAATCTCTGGATTTTGCTACTCTGAGAAACAAAATGCAGTTCTGAATTTTCTGTAGAGGAATATAGCCTACAGTTAAAGTCAGTCCCCAGTTGAGTATAGCCTAAAAATACAGAGCAATTGCTTGGCTGAAGTACTTTCATTTTAATATTCAGGAATTCTGAGGACTTTTAATAATTTAAGTATTTAAATATCATCATTACCTGAATGGCATTATGTGCAAATTGTCCCAATATATGCTTAATAAACTATTCAGAGTAATGTGCAGTTATATGGGGTATTCACTCCCCCCCCCCACACACATACACATTTCATTAATATAGATAGCTTGCATTTGTAATGATTCATAAACACTGAGTTTGAATTACTAGATATGTCTCTTTTTGCCTAGTCTTGGGCAAGTTTCATTTTGTCATGTATAAAATGAGATTGATATAGTTAATACCTGCCCTGCCATTTTCACAGGGCTGTTTTGTGGATCAAGTGAATTCAACGTCTTGATACTACTTTTTGACAGACTCTAAATAAATATAGCATGTTGGTACTATTATGGATATTACTTTTATGCAAAATCATTGAGCCTTACAAACATATGAACTTCCTTTTTCACATCTAAGGATGGTTCTTTATCTCTGTGGGTAAAATTGCAATATTTCCAGAATCTCTCACCTAGCCTTAGTCCATCTCCATATTAATAGGTGATTACAAGGCATGTGGGGAGTAAATGTGCACCTGGACCAGAGAGGCTTGATAGGATCTTTTTGCAGTCAGGTCACAAGAGACACAGGAGAGCAGAAGTGAATGACTGTTTGTAGGCAATAAACAGGTTTCTCCTACTTTATTTCTCCATTTGACTGATTTTGACTTCAAAGTTAAATTGTCCCAGAATGGAAACATATTTTCTAACAAGAGTTATACCTGGTGGTAGTCAACCGGACCTTTAAACCCAAAGTCTGCCTTTATGGGTGCAATGCTCTGAAGGACTGACCCTAGAGATGTTGGGGAGGTATGAGGAAACCCCCTCTGTGGATAGTGGGGAGGCCCCAGGGGCTGCTGTGGTGAGGGGTGATGACTCACCCTTAACCTCCAGCAGCAGTGGAGGGTGCGGCTTCACCTGAAAACCCCTATATGTGGGGCTTTCACTTAGAGAGCCCCTAGTGGGAAATTGGTATAGGATAGAGCACCTCCTAGATGGGTAGGTGCTTACACAGAATTGGGGAAGGGTGGAGACACTTGAAGCTGTAGAATTAATCTTCTGTGAGATAGCAGACAGCTTAGAGGCCCTGAGTGACCATGAATCAGCTTGGATTGTAGGATGTTTGTTTCTTGAGATAATGGAAAGGGTTATAGAGGAGATAGACACACTTGGGCATACCATGGAGAAGCTGAGTGATGACCTATGGGATGACCTTAAGAAAGAGACAGTTACTGAGAAGACAGTTTGCACTCCTGGAAGAGGAGGCAGCAGTGGAATCTGTGTTGCAGGAGGCCATGGGTGAAGAAAGAGTGGTGCCTTCAGTCCTGGAGATGGTAGAGGAGATGTCAGGGGAGGATGAAAGGGTAGGGACAAGGGCCAAACTGTTGATGAGGCCACCACCCTAAGCACTAGCCCCTCCTGTATTAAAGGTTCACCCAGTTGTAATTAAGAAAATAAAAATGCAACAACTACAGGCTCCTCAAGGGAGGAACAACCCACTCCTCAGGTTGCGGAGCACTCCCTGTTCCACCCCATACCCAGGATGAGCTGGTGGACATGAACATCCAGTTTCCACAGAGGCTATTGAACCCTCTGCCTACATGGCTTTTATGTCTCTGGGATATGGGGGTGGAAAACATTGTTATGTTGTGTGTTCTGAAATGTATTGACTGGCTTCTGTGAATACTCACACTTTTCTCCGGCAGTGGCTGCAAAATGACCATCATACTTCAGGGAATCAGGTGCTTAAGGATTGGCTGACATCAGACATCAGGTTATTTGGCCTAATCAGGGTCATTTACCATACTTACCCATTAGCTGGAAAACATATGGAGAGCTCCAGCAGATGTTACAGGACATGGGCAGGAAAAATATCATCTACAATATGAACCCCCAGGGCCCCGAAGAGGACTTGTTCATCATAAGAATGAGAAATCTGGTGCTCCATACAGCTCCCCCACCTCCTTTCAGGTCCTTAGTGACTACTCTTGCCCCCCACATAAGGCAGCCAATAGGAGGAGCCACTCATACTTTAGCAAAACTGGGGCAGGTTGAAACAATAAGAGTACAGAAGGAAGTACAGGCTACAAATGAAAGGAGAGGTACAAAGGGCACTATGAAGATCTCAAGGACCCAGATGTAGGTGGATTTGATAAAGGCAGGGGTAGTGAAAGAAAAATTTGATGGGCAGCCCAATAGGATCTTCTTAGAACTCTGGCACCAACTAAAGCCAAAGCAGCAGTTCCAGCCTCTTAGTTCCAGGACACAGAAGCCAGTGTCCCTGCAAGACTTCCTACGAAACAGTACTCAAGCTCCACATGGGCCCTCATCCCCAATGGAGGATGACAGGTATTTTGGTTTGACTGAAGGGAGGTGTCAAGGTGCCCACCTTGGGGGACATGGTGGAGGCTGGAGGCCACGTGTAGAATAAGCAATTCATTCGTCCTCCATGAATGTACAATGTATCCTGGTGCTGGTGGACACAGGAGCTCAGTATTCTCTGATTTATGGCAACACTGAGCATTTTCTTGGGACCCCTGCTGTTATAGATGGCAATGAGGTAAGGTAATTATATTGAAAAAAGACCAAATCCCATTGGGATAGGGTGTTTCCCCCCAAAGGAGTATATTGTGTACATTTCTTCCATTTCTGAATATATTTGGTTGTCAATATCCTGCAGGGCCTATGGTTAAAGACCACTGCACATGAGTTCAGACTGAATGTATGTGTAGTAAAGGCAGTTCTGAGAATACATGCTAAGTCACCTGACTGTAGTAGCTCTGCTTGTACTTCAGTGAGTGACAAATACTAAGCAGTATAAATTACCTGGGGGACACAAGGAAATTGGAGAAACTATACAGTAGTGGGAGAAGGTGGGCATCATAAAGCCCACTCATAGCCCTTTTAATCCCCCAGTTTGGCCAGTGAAAGAGCCAGATGGCTCCTGGCATATGACCCTGGATTATGGGGAATTGAATAAAGTCACTCCCCCTTTGCATGCTGCTGTCCCCTCTATAACAGCCCTTATGGATACCATCAGTCATGAACCAGGGACATATCATTATGTTGTGGACCTTGCTAATGCTCTCTTGTCTAATGACATAGCACAGGAAAGTCAGGAACAGTTTTCCTTCATGTGGGAAGGCCAGCAGTGAACATTCACTGTCGTTCTACTGGGATACCTCCAGAGTCCCACATCTGTCACGGACTTGTAGTCCAGGACTTGGCCACATGGAATAAACCATAAAAAGTGTGGGTATATCAGTACATTGATGATATTATGCTCACATCTGACTCTCTTGCAGATTTAGAAAGGGCAGTTACTAGACTGCTGCAACATCTAGAAGAGAAAAAAATGGGCTATGAATAGCACCAAGGTTCAGGGAACTGGTTTGTCAGTAAAAATCATGAGGGTTGTCTGGTTGGGTAAACCTAAAATTATCCCAGAAGCAGTCATAGACAAGATCTAAGCTTCCCCTACCTGTACCACTGTGGCAGTATTACAAGAATTTTTGAGTATTTTGGGTTACTGGATAGTGTTCATCCCACATGTGGCACAAATTCTGAAGCTCTTATGCCAGTAGTATGAAAGGTCATCCCCATGTGGGACTGGGATGAGACATGTGCAGCTGCTTTTACTGCTGCTACACAAGCAGTCAAGGCGTACAGGCTTTGAGTGTAATGGACTCATCAGGGCCCTATGAGCTAGGTGTTCATGTAACCAAAAATGGTTATGGATGGGGCCTTTGGCAGCGACTTGAATGGATCTGCCAACCTATTGGATTATGGTCACAACTACAGAAGGAGCAGAGGTTCAGCACACCTTGGTAGAGAAGCAACTGGCTGCTGCATATCACGCTTTGCTAGCTGTGTAGCCCATCACCGGAACAGCTCCAATCAAGGTAATAACCACCTATCCTATCACAGGATGGGTGTGAGACTGGACCCAAGGGTCATGGAGTGGCATGGCACAGATGACTACACTGGCCAATGAGGGGCATATGTACAGCAACATAGCACCCTCTCCAGTAGCCCCTTAAGTAGAGAATTCCAATTTTATTGGGGCCAGTGACATATGCCAGTGGAAAACAGGAAGAACTTACTTTGGTGCTATTGGTAGTCATGAGTCCTTATCAGGAGACTCTTAAAGGCTATTAAAGGCAGAGCAGCCTGACTACCTTATATCTGAAGATGCTACATATACAGATGGCTCCAGTTGTGCATAATCCCTGAAGTGTAGGGCTGTGGCTTTTCATCCTAAGACAACATGGATAGAGGATAGAGAGGGAAGAGCACTCAATGGGCTGAGTTGTGGGCAGTATGGCTTATGATCACCCAAGAGCCCTCTCTTATAGTTGTCTGCACTGATAGCCAGGCTATCAGGGCTTGATCCTGTAGCTACCGACATGGTATCATGCCAACTGGATGGTTGGTCCCCAACTTGTGGCAAGACCTATGGGCCTCTGGTCAGACTAAGACAATTACCACATATCAAATCAGTGGCCATTTGCCTTTGGCATCTCCAGGAAACGATGAAGCAGTTACATTGGTTGAGATCTTTTGGCTAGAAGGAAAGCCTGCCTCTTATGTAGCCCAATGGTTACATCAGCATTTGTTGCATGTGATACAAGCCAACTGCAAAAGACAATGTGTGCTGTAGCCTGTCAGTGGGGCTTGCTGTTGACCTTTGAAGAAGTCAGCAGTGCCCAGCAGGAGTACCTCGTGTGCTCTAAGAGGGACTTACATTGAGTCCCACAGCAACATGTGACAATAATAATGTGGCTTATATGCCTTGTCAGGTGGCAGATAGATTATATTGGGCTTCTGCCCATATCAGAAGGATAGCGTTATGCCATGACTTGGTTGTTTTTCCTACATGTTTTGCTGATCAGCAAATTAACCAAAAGAAGCTTAGAGTGTCTCTTTGAAGCCTATGGTCAGCCACAGGTGAGTGAGAATGATCAAGGCACATACTTTACTGGACATGCATTACAAGATTGGGAGTATCAGTTAGAAATAAAGTGGAAGTTTCATGTACCATATAACCTTACTGGGGCAGGCATGATAGAGAGGTACAATGATTTGTTGAAATCTAGCCTGAAGTCAGACTCTAGTAGTCTATGAGTCTGGTCAATTCACTTACGGACAGTGCTACGGCATTTGAACGAGAAGCCCTGAAAAGGAGCCTTGAGCCCTGTGAATATGCTAACACACATTGCTGCCTATCCTATACAACTGTGTGTGCAAATGAAAGAGGAGTTATTGAAGCCATGATATGGCCAGCAGAACAACACCTTGCTGCCAGCCCCTACTGTATTAAACCATGGAGAATGTTGAGTGGATGTGGCCCTGGACATTTTGACACATAGGTCAGCAATGGCTGGCCCTTCTGGCACTTTGCAGAAAAGGCCTGGAAGCTGGCTTTCTGTGTGTTCCTGGAGTAACAGCACAGTGGCTCCCAAAGATCACAGTAATATACCCAAAACATCTGGGAGGTCAGAGCATCTTATTGGGAAGTTTTGTTTTATCTTTATGGCCAGTGCGTGTACCTCCCATTGTAACTCCCACAATGAGTGGGGTGAAGGTCTGGTATACTAGACCAGGATGAGATCCCATTCCTGGCACTGTCCTATAATAGGACCACTCTCATGCATGCATCCTACCTGATGTACAAGATTTGCCTATGTTGGCGTTATTAAAACATATATCTTATCACCCTTAATGTTATTTTCTTCTACAGTCCCTGTGGCCTGGATCTGCCCTTTGGCTGCAACTGCCGCATGATGGTTGCTCTGAACTCCCTACCCATTTAGCTTCTGGTACCTGTGGAATGGGTGTGCTATGGACTTAATTTGCATAGGACTTTGAACCTATCTGAATACTCTGGTTTGAGGATTATCATGATCTTCTTATTTCTGTTGCTATTGTATGTTATTAGTATAGTTATAGTGCTACAGTTGTGTCACACATGGGCCATTGTGGAAGATAGGGAGTGAGTAGATTTTGAGGTGAGATTTCTGGAGGGGTGGACTGTGGATAAAACTGCAATATTTCCAGAGTCTCTAGCCTGGGTTTAGTGCATGTCTATATCATAGGTGTTTCCATGAGGTGAGGAGAAGGTATTCTTCTCCATATCAATAGGTGATTACCTGGGTAGGGGGAGCCAGGGCATATCTGGCCCAAAGAGGTTGGGTGGGGTCTCTTTTTTGTAGCCAGGTCATGAGAGACATTGGCAAGCAGAAGTGCATGACTGCATGTAAGCAATAAGTGGATTTTTCCCACTTTATTTCACTCTTTTACTGTTTTCAGCTTCAAAGGTAACTTGCCCCTAGCTAGCAACATATTTTCCCCCTGGAGTTACAGTCTCACTCTACAAAAAAAACTTTAAGATAAGTCATATAACAGGTTGGGTTCCCAGAAGAAAATTTCTGAACTGTACATTAGCATGTAGATTTTATTTTCAAGTACCCTCTGAATCAACACCTGTAAAAGAATGAAAGGGAGCAAGATTGGGCAGAGGAAAAGTTTTCTCTTACATAGTCCCAGCAAAGGCCTCTTCTGACCCAGTCGGATCTGTCAAGCTGAGATGACGCTTCATGATTGTCCCAAGATGGTACAAGGGCACCTGGCCTTTTTAAGCCCATACAAATCAGTACTAAGTATGAGCTACCTCTGAAGAAGAGGCTGAAGGAGCTTTTCACAGCCTAGGGAAATTCCTTTAAAGGACTGGCAGTTGGCAATACTCCTAGCCACTGGGGAAATGAGCGTTTGGAGTTTTATGAGAGATCCAGGTGGTGAATCACAAAAAGCTTCTAAATTTTTAATATTGTCCTTCAGAAGCACATGCTTCTTTCTCATAGATGTTCTTGAGATGAATATTTAAGGGTATGTATAAATTTTAATACAATCAATTCCTTCAATTTCACATCAAGACCAACTGTGAACATTCAAAAAGGTTTTGGCAAGTATTTGGAAAAAAACTACTTACATTAATTTTTCACCAGATTATTTGTTTTACTTTTCAGGCTTCCTGGGCAATAAATTCTGTCAAATTACATTAATTAATAAGATATTATTTATATTGGGTTATTGTATCAGATTAATATATTGCAACAAAACGTAATTATTTGCTGCATCATTGTGACCAAAATGTGAGATTTAAAGCAGAATCTTGAGTATTCTTAAAAAAAATTAATCACTTGTTTTAAAAGTTAGATTTGTTTGTCTCTCATGTATCTTTTCCTTTTTGAGATTGTAGTGTGGTGCTTAAGATTCATACTCTAAGCTTTAAAGTCTGAAGAATTTGTACAGTCTGTTAGTCTTCTGTCTTTGTCTACTAAGCATAAATAAGAAATTTAAAAACCTGGATCAATCACCACAGTAATGAAGATTGCATTCTGCATAGGCTCTTCAGCTATGAAAATAAACAATAACTTATGTGATCAAGCAATAACTTATGGAATCAAGAGACAAGGCTTTCAGTAGAAATATGAAGAGCCCTGGAAAAATAGACTTCTATTTCTCCCACTACATTCACCCATATGAAATCAGATTAAAATGAACATGAAAGGGAAGTGATATCTTAGAAAAAAATCTTACAAACTGGACTCCAGGAAAGTAATGAGGTTTGGATGGGTAAGGAGGTTAAACAGCATTTTTTTGTGTGGGAAAGAGCTGTCCTACTTCATTTTCAATTATTTTGCTTTCTGGTTGTACTTCTGAACATATATAGGAGTGTACAGTACAAATAAATCTAATATTCAATGAATGCTAATTATAGGCCAGGGATTATGTTAAGTTTTTTGCATGCATAATTTTGCAGATCCTCACATCAGCCCTGTAAAATGACATTTTTATCCCCATTTGGATGATGATAATGATTGGTTTGAGAGGTCAGTTAATTGCCCTAGGTTACATGGGAAATAAATTCCAGAGGCAGGATTCAAACCCAAATCATCTTTGATTTTGAAACTCATTGTCATTCCACTGCTAGATGCTGCCTTTTACCCCGATAAAGGACAAAGTCTTATTAAGGCTTCAGGAATGTACAGGAAAAACAGGATGCTTGAGGTTGAAACAATGTAACAATGTATATAGAAGTCACCACCACCCTAACCACCCACACCCAGTAATATGGAGCAGCTTGCTGACCATAGTCATATAGGAACATTAGTTTAAAATAAGGGTAACCTTTAATGGGATTGGTTAAAACATAAATTCTAGCTAAACCTATAGAAAACAGACAGCTCCCACTGCAACAGGCATAAAATCCAAGATGTTGAGACCCCAAGCGTCAGCCTTGTCCCTCTCTGCTCCTGTGGGCAGTTCCATACTTTCTCTTATCCTGAATAAAACTTTCTCTGTAAATCTCCTACATTGTTGGTTCATGAAGTTCATTCCTCGACTCTGCAAACAAGAACCCCAGAATCAGTATTATTTCCCTGTTTACCACCACTACTTGCAGTTATGCCTCTCTTACCTACATAGATGTGTGCCTTCCTCAACTCAGGGAAAAGCAATAATCCTGAGTCTTGGAGTTTAGGGAAAGATCTGAAGACAGATTTTAATTGAGAAACTGTGACAGTCTGGCTTTGAAAACACCATTTTTCTGTCATTTGCAGGGGAACCTGTTGCTGGGAAACTACATATTCTTTTTTTTTGTTTGTTTGTTTGTTTTTGTTTTTTATGTGAGGGCATCTCTCCTATTTATTGATCAAATGGTTGTTAACAACCATAAAATTCTGTATAGGGGAGTCAATGCTCAATGCACAATCATTAATCCACCCCAAGCCTAATTTTCATCAGTCTCCAATCTTCTGAAGCATACCGAACAAGTTCTTAGATGGAGAACAAATTCTTACATAGTGAATAAGATACATGGTGAACAGTACAAGGGCAGTCATCACAGAAAATTTTGGTTTTGATCATGCATTATGAATTATAAACAATCGGTTCAAATATGAATATTCATTTGATTTTTATACTTGATTTATATGTGGATACCACATTTCTCTCTTTATTATTATTATTTTTAATAAAATGCTGAAGTGGTAGGTAGATGCAAGATAAAGGTAGAAAACATAATTTAGTGTTGTAAGAGACCAAATGTAGATGATCAGGTGTGTGCCTGAAGACTATGTGTTAATCCAAGCTAGACAAGGGCAATAAAACATCCACAGATGTAGCAGATTACTCTCAGAACATGGGGGGAGAGGTTCTAAGCCTCACCTCTGTTGATACCCAATTTCTCTCCTGATGGCCCCCCTGCGACTATGCCTGTCTTAGGTTGTTCCTCCCTTGAGGAATCTTACCCGTCTCTGGCTAACCAGTCATCTTCCGGGGCCATACAGGGAGATGTAAAGTTGGTAAGTGATAGAGAAGCCTTATTGTTTGCAAAGGTTAGTTTTTTACTTCTTTGCATATTTATGCCCCGTGGCTTCTATGCCCAGCATTTGTCTTGAGGTATCTTTACCACTTGGAAGAATTATGATACATGGTAAATTCGATATGAGGCACGAATCCTATTTAAGGGTTGTAATTAGGAAGGAAGAAGAAAAGCTATAGAAGTAGCAGGTGGAAGAAAACATGGGAAGATTGTTTATTTCTTTGACATATCTTCTTGTAGAGTAACATAAGCATGTATAGGTTTTAAACTACTAATTAAATTGCACACACACATTAACATAATAGGAGTACAGTTACATAACCAAAGCATACCTATAATTACCAGCCATCTCCAGTGAAACCAAGAAGACCAGTTAGGCACCTTAGGCATTTGTGAAAACTTATCTATGATATGGTGGATATTGTCCAACTGAACTTGAACAGTCTGAGAGAAATCAGACAAATTAAAACAGTCCATTCCTGGGGACTGTTCACATCCCATATGTTCTTTTAACAGTAAATAGTCTTTAGTTGTAAGATTTTGGAGAGCTACAATTTGCACTTCTCCTAATTCTTGGTTGAGTTCCAACAGTACAGATCCAGTCAAATTTGTTGTTTTACTGTATGCACAGGCCAGCTTAGATATCTCCTTCTTCATTCTCATGGCAAGTCTAGGAACCGGTGGGATGAGTGCATCTACAGCTGTAGCAGCATGTGGATCTTTGTTGGGATTTTTTGATGATCATCTTCTGGCATGAGTCTTCCAGAGAGTGCTAATGTTGGAAGTTCTTTTTCATATCGTCTCTTAGTTCATTTTCGGGGTAGCCAAATTACGCATTGATCCTCTGTATAAACACAAACAGACCCTTTGCCTACACTTTTATATGCCCTTTACACCATTGTGTAGAACTCATTGGATGTCACCACACAGGAACTGCTTTTTTGTTTGTTTGTTTTTTGTTTTTTTTTTTGTTATCATTAATCTACACTTACACGACAAATATTATGTTTACTAGGCTCTCCCCTATACCAGGTCCCCTCTATAAACCCCATTACAGTCACTGTCTATCAGCATAGCAAAATGTTGTAGAATCACTACTTATCTTCTCTGTGTTGTACAGCCCTCCCCTTTCTCCCACCCCACCCATACATGCTAATCTTAATACCCCCCTTCTTCTCCCTCCCCTTATTCCTCCCTACCCACCCATCCTCCCCAGTCCCTTTCCCTTTGGTACCTGTTAGTCCAATCTTGAGTTCTGTGATTCTGCTGCTGTTTTGTTCCTTCAGTATTTACTTTGTTCTTATACTCCACAGATGAGTGAAATCATTTGGTATTTCTCTTCCTCCGCTTGGCTTATTTCACTAAGCATAATACCCTCCAGCTTCATCCATGTTGCTGCAAATGTTAGGATTTGCCCTTTTCTTATGACTGAGTAGTATCCATTGTGTATATGTACCACATCTTCTTTATCCATTCATCTATCGATGGACATTTAGGTTGCTTCCAATTCTTGGCTATTGTAAATATTCCTGCTGCGATAATCATAGGGGTGCATCTGTCTTTCTCAAACTTGATTGCTGCATTCTTAGGGTAAATTCCTAGGAGTGGAATTCCTGGGTCAAATGGTAAGTCTGTTTTGAGCATGTTGATGTACCTCCATACTGCTTTCCACAATGGTTGAACTAATTTACATTCCCACCAGCAGTGTAGGAGGGTTCCCCTTTCTCCACAGCCTCGCCAACATTTGTTGTTGTTTGTCTTTTGGATGGCAGCCATCCTTACTGTTGTGAGGTGATACCTCATTGTAGTTTTAATTTGCATTTCTCTGATAATTACCAATGTGGAGCATCTTTTCATGTGTCTGTTGGCCATCTGTATTTCTTTTTTGGAGAACTGTCTGTTCAGTTCCTCTGCCCATTTTTTAATTGGGTTATTTGTTTTTTGTTTGTTGAGGCGTGTGAGCTCTTTATATATTCTGGACGTCAATCCTTTATCGGATCTGTCATTTTCAAATATATTCTCCCATACTGTAGGGTTCCTTTTTGTTCTATTGGTGGTGTCTTTTGCTGTACAGAAGCTTTTCAGCTCAATATACTCCCACTTGTTCATTTTTGCTGTTGTCTTCCTTGCCCGGGGAGATATGTTCAAGAAGAGGTCACTCATGTTTATGTCTAAGAGGTTTTTGCCTATGTTTTTTTCCAAGAGTTTAATGGTTTCATGACTTACATTCAGGTCTTTGATCCATTTTGAGTTTGCTTTTATATATGGGGTTAGACAGTGGTCCAGTTTCATTCTCCTACATGTAACTGACCAGTTTTGCCAGCACCATCTGTTGAAGAGACTGTCATTTCCCCATTGTATGTCCATGGCTCCTTTATCATATATTAATTGACCATATATATCTGGGTTAATGTCTGGATTCTCTAGTCTGTTCCATTGGTCTGTGGCTCTGTTCTTGTGCCAGTACCAAATTGTCTTGATTACTATGGCTTTGTAGTAGAGCTTGAAGTTGGGGAGTGATATCCCCCCTACTTTATTCTTCCTTCTCAGGATTGCTTTGGCTATTTGGGGTCTTTGGTGTTTCCATATGAATTTTTGAATTATTTGTTCCAGTTCATTGAAGAATGGTGCTGGTAGTTTCATAGGGATTGCATCAAATCTGTATATTGCTTTGGGCAGGATGGCCATTTTGACGATATTAATTCTTCCTAGCCACGTGCATGGGATGAGTTTCCATCTGTTAGTGTCCCCTTTAATTTCTCTTAAGAGTGACTTGTAGTTTCCAGAGTATAAGTCTTTCACTTCTTTGGTTAGGTTTATTCCTAGGTATTTTATTTTTTTTGATGCAATTGTGAATGGAGTTGTTTTCCTGATTTCTCTTTCTGTTGGTTCATTGTTAGTGTATAGGAAAGCCACAGATTTCTATGTGTTGATTTTGTATCCTGCAACTTTGCTGTATTCCGATATCAGTTCTAGTAGTTTTGGAGTGGATTCTTTAGGGATTTTTATGTATAGTATCATGTCATCTGCAAAAAGTGACAGTTTAACTTCTTCTTTACCAATCTGGATTCCTTGTATTTCTTTGTTTTGTCTAATTGCTGTGGGTAGGACCTCCAGTACTATGTTAAATAACAGTGGGGAGAGTGGGCATCCCTGTCTAGTTCCCGATCTCAGAGGAAAAGGTTTCAGCTTCTCGCTGTTCAGTATAATGTTGGCTCTGTGTTTTTGATATATGGCCTTTATTATGTTGAAGTACTTGCCCTCTATTCGCATTTTTCTGTGAGTTTTTATCATGAATGGATGTTGAACTTTGTCAAATGCTTTTTCAGAATCTACAGAGATGATCATGTGGGTTTTGTCTTTCTTTTTGTTGATTTTGTGGATGATGTTGTTGGACTTTCGAATGTTGTACCATCCTTACATCCCTGGGATAAATCCCACTTGGTCATGGTGTACGATCTTTTTGATGTATTTTTGAATTCGGTTTGCTAATATTTTGCTGAGTATTTTTGCATCTATGTTCATCAGGGATATTGGTCTGTAGTTTTCTTTTTTGGTTGGGTCTTTGCCAGGTTTTGGTATTAGGGTGATGTTAGCTTCATAGAATGAGTTTGGTAGTATCCCCTCTTCTATTTTTTGGAAAACTTTAAGGAGAATGGGTATTATGTCTTCTCTGTATGTCTGATAAAATTCCCAGGTGAATCCATCTGGCCTGGCGGTTTTGTTCTTTGGTAGTTTTTTGATTACCACTTCAATTTCGTTGCTGGTAATTGGTCTGTTTAGATTTTCTGTTTCTTTCTCGGTCAGTCTTGGAATGTTGTATTTTTCTAGGAAGTTGTCCATTTCTACTAGGTTTCCCAGCTTGTTAGCATACAGGTTTTCATAGTACTCACTAATAATTCTTTGTATTTCTGTGGTGTCCGTCATGATTTTTTCTTTCTTGTTTCTGATACTGTTGATTTGTGTTGACTCTCTTTTCCTCTTAATAAGTCTGGCTAGAGGCTTATCTATTTTGTTTATTTTCTCAAAGAACCAGCTCTTGGTTTCATTTATTTTTGCTATTTTTTTATTGTTCTCAATTTTATTTATTTCTTCTCTGATCTTTATTATGTCCCTCCTTCTGCTGACCTTAGGCCTCATTTGCTCTTGTTTTTCCAATTTTGACAATTGTGACATGAGACCATTCTTTTGGGATTGTTCTTCCTTTTTTAAATATGCCTGGATTGCTCTATACTTTCCTCTTAGGACTGCTTTTGCTGTGTCCCACAGTGGTTGAGGCTTAGTGTTGTTGTTGTCATTTGTTTCCATATATTGCTGGATCTCCATTTTGATTTGGTCATTGATCCATTGATTATTTAGGAGCGTGTTGTTAAGCCTCCATGTATTTGTGAGACTTTTTGCTTTCTTTGTACAGTTTATTTCCAGTTTTATGCCTTTGTAGTCTGAAAAGTTGGTTGGTAGGATTTCAATCTTTTGGAATTTACTGAGGCTCTTTTTGTGGCCTAGTATGTGGTCTATTCTGGAGAATGTTCCATGTGCCCTTTAGAAGAATGCGTATCCTGTTGCTTTTGGATGTAGAGTTCTGTAGATGTCTATTAGGTCCATCTGTTCAAGTGTGTTGTTCAGTGCCTCTGCGTCCTTACTTACTTTCTGTCTGGTGGATCTGTCCTTTGGAGTGAGTGGTGTGTTGAAGTCTTCTGGAATGAATGCATTGCATTCTATTTCCTCCTTTAGTTCTGTTAGTATTTGTTTCAGGTATGTTGGTGCTCCTGTATTGGGTGCATATATATTTATAATGGTTATATTCTCTTGTTGGACTGAGCCCATTATCCTTCTTTGTATTTTGTTACTTTTTTTATTTTGAAGTCTGTTTTGTCTGATACCATAATTGCAACAACTGCTTTCTTCTCTCTGTTGTTTGCAGGAAATATCTTCTTCCATCCCTTGACTTTAAGTCTGTGCATGTCTTTGGGTTTGACGTGAGTCTCTTGTAAGCAGCATATGGATGGATCTTGCCTTTTATCCATTGTATTACTCTGTGTCTTTTGATTGGTGCTTTCAGTCCATTTATATTTTGGGTGATTATTGAAATGTATGTTCTTATTGCCATTGCAGGCTTTAAGTTTGTGGTTACCAAAGGTTCAGGGTTAGCTTCTTTACTATCTTACTGTCTAACTTAACTCGCTTGTTGAGCTATTATAAACACGGTCTGATGGTTCTTTATTTCTCTCCCTTCTTATTCCTCCTCCTCCCTTCTTCAGATATTGGGTGTTTTGTTCTGTGCTCTTTTTAGGAGTGCTCCCATCTAAAGCAGTTACTGCAGGATGCCCTGTAGAGGTGGTTTGTGGGAGGCAAATTCCCTCAACTTTTGCTTGTCTGGGAATTGTTTAATCCCTCCTTCATATTTAAATGATATTCGTGCTGGATATAGTAGTCTTGGTTCAAGGCCCTTCTGTTTCATTGCATTAAGCATATCATGCCATTCTCTTCTGGCCTATAGGGTTTCTGTCAAGAAGTCTGATGATAGCCTGATGGGTTTTCCTTTGTAGTAAACCTTTTTTTTTTTTCTCTGGCTGCCTTTAATCCTTTGTCCTTGTCTTTGATGTTTGCCATTTTAATTATTATGTGTCTTGGTGTTGTCCTCCTTGTATCCCTTGTCATGGGAGTTCTGTGTACCTCTGTGGTCTGAGAGGCCATTTCTTCCCCTAATTTGTGAAAGTTTTCAGCAATTATTTCTTCAAAGACACTTTCTATCCCTTTTTCTCTCTCTTCTTCTTCTGGTACTCCTATAATGCGGATATTGTTCTGTTTCAATTGGTCACTCACCTCTCTTAGAATTCTTTCATTCCTGGAGATCCTTTTATCTCTCTTTGCATCAGCTTCTCTGTGTTCCTGTTCTCTGTTTTCTAGTCCATTAATGGTCTCTTGTATCTCGTCCATTCTGTTTTGAAGTCCTTCCAGAGCTTGTTTTATTTCTGTATTCTCCTTCCTTAGTTCTTGCATATTTCTCTGTAAGTCCATCAGCATGTTTATGACTTTTGTTTTGAATTCTTTTTCAGGAAGACTGGTTAAATCTATCTTTGCAGGTTCCTTCTCAGGGGAAGATGTAGCAGATGCCGAAGCTGTCTGGGTTAATCTTGTCTGGATCATATTTTTTTGCCTTTTCATGTTGAGAGGTGCTATTGACTGTCAGCTGTGAGGGCCAAACTTTTCACTTGCTACTGGCCTTTCTTTACTGAGACAACTGCGACCCCTAGTGGCTTGTTTTGGGTAATTGCATGTAGACTGGGTCTTTGTGTCTTGCCCAGCTGATATTGAGGAATCTCCCTTTCTGTGGGCGTGGTCTGCCTTAGGCTGTTTCTCTGCTTTCGCAGCACCTGGAGGGGTAATAGACCGGGGGGCTGTTTGGCTGTTTACCACCATGAGGGGTCTCAGAGCTGTTGCCCACCGGTTTAGTGCACCCGGTTTTCCCTGTAATTTCCAGCCACTGGGCTGTGACCTGTGTTGTATCCATCCAGCTGTTATGTACCTTTAAGACTTTCAAAAAGAACTCGTTTTTCTTTGTCACAGGGGCATCAGCTTCGGAACACGCTCAGAGGTCTTGCTGCCCTATTTCCCTAGTTTCCAGCCCTCCACGCATGCACTGTGTCTGTGCTCTTGTGCGGTTGGCTGGGTCTGGTTGTTTAGCAGTCCCAGGCTCCCTCTCCTTCCCGCCGGGAGCTGGGGGGAGGTGTGCTTGTGTCCCGCCGGGCTTGGGGTTGTATCTTACCCCTTTCACCAGGCGCTGGACTCTCGCATGTGTGGATGTAGTCTGGCTGTTGTCCTGTGTCTTCTGATCTCTCTTTTAGGATTAGTTGTATTTGTTGTATTTTCAAAAATATATATGTTTTTGGGAGGAAATTCCCAATGTCCTACTCATGCCACCATGTTGGCTCCACCCTCCACATATTCTTTTTTAAAAGAAAAGTAATAAAAGGAGGGATGCTTCAGAGATGAAGGGTACACTTTAATTTTCCAATGTCATAGTATTTTTCTTTCATATTGAATAAAGTGGCATGAATCTCAACAGAGACTCATTAACAGAAGAAAATAGTCCTTTTGACTTTTCTCATTTTCTGTGCCTTTACAGGAAATTTGTTAGTCTATGAAATCAGTTTTAGTTTATATACATATGCATATATAATGATTTGAAGTCAGGTTTCCAAAAGAAATCAATGACAATTACAACAGTCTTTTGATGAAATATTCTGTTCTTCTACTTTGGTCTATTTCTTTTCACTGATGTGTGTAATTGCTTTTCACCCATTGGGAGAAATATAAGGAAGATAGGGTTGACAGAAAATCTACTCCAAGAAAGTATGTTTTGTGTGGAGCATGACACTTGCTATAATATTTAGTATTTCCCTCCCGTTTCCTCTTTTCCAGTCTTGTAAACATTTATTATCTATTTGTCAAATTGTAGCTGCCACATCTTTTTGCAATATTTTCCCTTTATGTTAAAATTATGGTATTGTACTTGAAATCTAAACCTCTCATCAACTACAATATATGTGTGATTTTTCCATTGGTTATGACTCCTCTAAAAAATAAAACTATTCTTAATCTCTTAAACAATGAAACTAAGATGAATCTGTGAAGTTAATTTTATTTTAATTAAGTTATCATTGATACAAAATCTTATGAAGGTTTCACATGAGCAACATGGTGGTTTGAACATTTACCCATATTATCAAGTCCCCCCCACCCCATTGCAATCACTGTCCATCAGTGTAGTAAGATGCTACAGAGTCATTACTTGTCTCTCTGTGCTGTACTGCCTTCCCCATGACCTACCTATATTGTGAGTGCTAATTATAATGTCCTTTATCCCCTTCTCCCTCCCTCCCCATGTACCCTCCCTAGCCCTTTCCCTTTGGTAACTGTTAGTCCATTCTTGGAGTCTGTGAGTCTTCTGTTGTTTTGTTTCTTCAGTTTTGCTTCATGGTTATATTCTGCAAATGAGTGAAATTATTTGGTACTTGGCTTTCTCTCCCTGGCTTATTTTACTGAGCATAATACACTCTAGCTCCATCCATGTTGTTGCAAATGGTCAGATTTGTTTTCTTCTTATGGCTGAATAATATTCCATTGCGTATATGTACCACATCTTCTTTATCCATTTATCTACTGATGGACACTTAGGTTGCTTCCATTTCTTGGCTATTGTAAATAGTGCTGCAGTAAACATAGGGATGCATAAGTCTTTTTGAATCTGGAATCTCATTTTCTTTGGATAAATCCCTAGGAGTGGAATTCTTGGGTCAAATGGTATTTCTATTTTTAGTTTTTTGAGAAACCTCCATATTGCTTTCCACAATTGTTGAACTAATTTACATTCCCACCAGAAGTGTGGGAGGGTTCTCCTTTCTCTGCATCCTCACCAGTATTTGTTGTTCCTTGTCTTTTGGATGTTGACCATCCTAAATGGTGTGAGGTGATATCTCATTGTGGTTTTAATTTTCATTTCCCTGATAATCTTTTCAAGTGCCTATTGACCATGTGAATATCTCCTTTGGAGAAGTGCCTGTTCAGATGCTCTGCCCATTTTTTAATTGGGGTTATTTTCTTTTTGGGTGTTGAGGCATGTTAGCTATTTATGTATTTTGGATGTTAACTCCTTACTGTGAAGTTAATTTAAATGGTCACATAAGAAATCTCATTTTTTCTACATTTAGTTTATCCTGAAATGTAAAATAAATGTACTGTTAGCAATAAATGAAAGCATTTGGAGAACAAATTAAAAACTACAAATTAATTAAACTGTTAATTCAAAATCACAAATGTTTTAACAATGAACTTGAAAATTACCTGAAATGATTACTACCCAAAGAAACCATGTTGCCAGTTCCTTTTCTTATTTCATGAAAGAATAATTTGATTAAATCATAAACTGAAACCTTGACTACAAAAATAATTGGATAAATCTTTCATATTTTTAAACCCCTTATGCTTTTCTTAATTTTATTGAAATTAGTAAGATCATATGATTGATCTACATTGTAATTGTAGCATTTCACAAATCCAGATGGAAAACTATTAAAGATTATGTCCAGCTGTCTTCATGTCATGCCACTGGTGTATTAAAATATGTAAATAGATCAATGGATAAATTAGTCTGCCTTTTCCTAATATTAGACAATCTGTTCAATTTGGCTCTAGCAAAAATGATACATCAAAATTGAAAGAGACTACTTAAGAACTTTTTAAAGGCCATATTACACAATTTAAATGGTCTAAGACAACTAATTGTTCTGTTGTGTATCATTGTGTTGATCATTTAAGGAAATAGTCACATCTGTCTACTATTACTGTGTATGTTTTGAGGGAGCTAATGGGTTTTGGCAAGTGTACACCACCATCATCAGCAAAAATGTGTGTGTGCTAAATTAAGTGTTGAAGTATGTGACTCACATATGCAAACTGTGGGTGAATTAGATTTCATTTTGTCTAGCTGACTTAATTTTAGGAGTAAGATTCTTGTATTACTACTAGATAAACCTTTACATAATTATATAACTTTCATATAATGTAATCATTATAATATTTCATAATGGGTGCTCTTATGGAATGTATTAAGAATAATTTTTTTGATCAAATCATGTCCATTTAGCCTTTGTATTTATGTTAAAATATGTAAATGCCATATCTAACTGATTGGAGGATAGATTGCAAAAGTATACAAAACCTTGGAAAATGAAATGAATTAAAAAATAATTTTTAAAAAGCATTAATTAGAAATTTGTACTAATTTTTAACTAAATTGTAGTTAATTAATGGAGGAACATGAATACAGTTTGCTTGCTTGGTATTTTTTTTTCAGCAAGGATATGCATTTGCTACAAAGATTATAATTAAAATTCTTCATAAAACAATATAACTAAAAAGGTCAGAAAATAATAAGATGCTGCAGAAGTCTGAATTAATAGTATGTAGATGTTTAAATATCATTTTATAAAAATCACCATTGGGAAAATATTTAAAACAGATATCTGAAAATGAGAAAGCTAGAGGTAAATAAGGGGTCTGAAATTATTTCGAATTATGATAGTAAATATAAAATACATACAACAAAAGCATAAATAGCTTCCAAAAGCAGATTTATTTTAGTGAATATAGTGAAAAGATTAAGGGTTGTGAAAAATTAGAATTGGGAAAGTTATAAAAATTGCAGGAGTCAATAAAAAGAAGCATTTATGTCAATTGAAGAAACTATGACATTTTCTCTTCTGATGCAATTTTTCCTTTCTTCTTGGAAAAATACGTGTTTAAAAGTACAATGAAATATGCTCCTTTCTAGTACAGTTGAACTTCCATATTGTAGAGCACTACTTATGCCAAAAATAACCAGAAAGCTATACAAAGCATATTCACCTCAGATCTGTGCTACTTTTCCCCTCAAAGCATTTGACAATTCTTAAGAATAGCTAAAAGACTAAGAAGATTAGTACAGCTTACTTCCAGGGGTCCTAAAAGTGGCATATTGAATTAGATTTTAGGGCCAATCAGGGATGAGGGACCCTCGTAAATATAGCAGGCTTTCAGTTAGAAAGTATGATAGGCCATATTGTACAAGTAGAGGAGGTCTGGAAATAAACCAGTCCACACTAAGGTTAAATCCTAGGCTCCAGTCAGCTCAATGCCTGGTAGAATTAAGGTAATCAGCCTCTATAAGAAGTACCTGCAAGAAAAAAATTAGAACCTACCTGAATCAAGAAAAATGTTTTGGAGACTCAGATTTTTTTTTTCATACACAATGAATAGTATTAAATTTAAAAGTTGCTCTGTGTAGCAAGCATCCAGATCAAATAACCAAATACCAAGGGAAAAATAAAGAGAAACAAAGATCCATAGGATATCTAGATATTATAGTTATTCAAAATAAATTTTAAAATATTTGATTAATATACTCAAGAAATTAGATTAGATGGAGGATATCACACAGAAATATAAACTCTCCAAATAGAGACTCTAATAGATTTTCTAGTACTCAAAAATTTTGATCATGAATTGGGAAATGGCTCAGACAGAAATAGCCTTGTTGAAATATACAGAGTCAAAAGCTTCTTAGAAAAGCAATGAGAGATATATGAGACAAGGTGATAGAGTGTTACATGTGAATAACGGCTACCTGAAAGAGAATAGAGAATGAGGCAGATGTATAACAAAATAGTCGATGGCCAAGAATTTATCAAAAACTGAGGAAATTCTTTAAGCATAGATGAGAGAATCATTAAATACCTCAATCAAGATAAGTGCAAAGGAAATGTGATAACATCATTCTGAAATTATTACAGTTAATGAGACAAACATAAAAACAGCCAGAAAGCAGTAGGCCTATACCCAATAATGAAATTGAGTAAATAATGAATAAACTTCCAAAAGAGAAAACACTAGACCTAGATGGGTTCAATGGTGAATTTTACCAAATAATTAAGGAATAATTTATACCAGTTTCTACAATCATGTCCAAAAGATAGAAGCAGAGGGTGTACTTTCTACATCATTTTATGAGGCCCAAATAATACCCTAATACCAAAAATAGACAAAGACATTAAAAGAAATACAGAGATTTTGTTTTCTTCAGGTAAATTCCTTGAAGTGGAGTTACTGGGTCTTACGGTATTTCTATTTTTAGTTTTTTTAGGAACCTCCATATTGCTCTCCATAGTGGCTGCACCAAATTACATTACCATCAACAGTGTAGGAGAGTTCCCTTTTTTCTGCACACTTACCAACACTTGTTATTTCTTGCCTTTTGAATAGTGGTCATTCTAACTGGTGTGAGGTTATATCTTATTGTGGTTTTGATTTGCATTTCTCTGATGATTAGCAATGTGGGTATCTTTTCATGTACTTATGGGCCATCTGTATATATGTGTTCCTCTGTTTATTGCCACATTATTTGCAATAAGCCAAAATATAGAAGCAGCCAAAGTGTCCATCAATAAAAGTGTCTACAAATCGATGAATGAATAAATAAGATGTGGTACATGTATACAATGGAATATTATCAGCCATAAAAAGAAATTCTGCCATTTCCTACAATATGAATGGATATAGAGGGTATTATGCTAAATGAAATAAACCAGATGGAGAAAGACAAATACCATATGATTTCACTTATTTGTGGACTCTAAAAACAAAGCAAAACAAAATGAACAAAACAGCAGTAGATTCATGGACACTAGGAAGTGACTGGTGGTTACCATGGGGGAGGGGTAGAGGTGGGTGGAGTGAGGGATAAAGTGGCACAAAAATCTCAGTCATATATAAATTGGTCACAGGGATGAAAAGTGCAACATGGAGAATATAGTCAATGGTTCTGTAACATCTTTCTGTGTTGACAGATAGTAACTACACTAGTTGAGGTAAGGATTTGTTAATGTGGGTAACTGTTGAATCCCTGTGTTGTACACTTGAAATCAATATATTGTATATCAAGTATAGTTCAATAAAAGAAGAAAACTACAGACCAATATGCCTCATGAACATAGATGTAAAAATCCTCAATAAAATACTAGCAAATTGAATCTAATAATATATAAAAAGAACTATATACCATAAATAATCAGGATCTATCTCAAGCATACGGGGCTGATTCTACATTCTGACATTAATTCATGTTATCCATCACATCAACAGGTTAAGAAGAAAAATACATGATCATATGAGCAGATGCAGAAAAATCACTTGACAAATTCCCAAACTCATTTATGATAAAAATTCTCAACAAAGTAGGAACAGTGGGGGGATCTTCCTCAACTTGATAAAGAACATCTACAAAATACTACATTTAGCATCATACCTAACGTTGAGAGGCTAGATTTTTTGCTAACATCAAAACAAGTCAAGTATATTCCCTCTCACCATTTTTTAAATTCAATTGTAGTAGAACTCCTAGTTAACACAATAAGAAAAGGAAATAAAAGGTATGCACATTGGGAAGGAAGAAATTAAACTGTCATTGTTCACAGATGATTTGATTGTCTATGTAGAAAATCTGAAAGAGTCAACAACAAAAAAATTTTGGAACTGCTGAGAGATTATAGAAAGGTTGCAGGATAAAAGGTTCATACACAAAAGTCATTCACTTTCCTAGATACCAGCAACCAACCAGTGAAATTTGAAATTAAAAACACAATACTGTACTCATTGTCCCCTAAGAATGACATACTTAAATATGTATCTATCAAAATATGTACAAGATCTATATAAGGAAAATTATAAAACTCATGAAATAAAATAGCAAAATTAATGAGATATTCCATATTAATGGATAGTGTCTTAGTTCAGTCTGCTACATCAAAGTACTATAGACTGGTTGGCTTATAAACAAAAATTTATTTTTCATAGTTCTGGGGGCTGGAAATCCAAAGTCATAGTGCCAGTATGGTTGAGTCCTGATAGGAGCATTTTTCTGGGTAGCAGACAGCAGACTTTTTGTGGTATCCTCACATAGCAGAGAGCAGAAAAAGGGGAAGCAATCTCTTGTGACTAATCCCATTCATTAAGATGGAGCCAACATGACCCTATTTAATCCTAATTATCTCCTAAAGTCTCCCCCTACTAATACCATCACATTTCAGTGTACGGTTTCAATATATGAATTTTAGGGGACACAATCATTCTGTCTACATCATTCTTCCCCTGGCCTTCCCAAAGTCATATCCTTATCACCTGTAGAATACATTTATTACATTCCAACAACCTCAAAAGAATATATTCATTCCATTCCCAAAACCAGCACATTGATTATTATAGCAAATTTATTCATAATTGCCAAAGCTTGGAGGCAACCAAGATGCCCTTCAGTAGGTAGATGGATAAACTGTGGTACAACCAGAAAATTGAATATCTTCAGCACTAAAATGAAATGAGTTATCAAGCCATGAAAAGGCATAGAAGAAGCTTAAATGAATATTACTAAGTGAAAAATAAGCTAATCGGAAAAGATACCATCCATTATTATTCATTATGACATTATAGAAAAGGCAAAACTATGGAGACCATAAAAGGATCAGTCATGTCCAGGGATTAAGGGGAAGGAGGGATGAATCAGTGCATCTCAGAGGATTTTTAGTCATTGAATGTATTCTGTGTGATACTATATTGGTGGGTACATGCCACTATACATTTGTCAAAACCCATAGAATACTCAACACCAACTGCAAACCCTGATGTAAACTCTAATGTAGTTTGGGTGTAATGGTATGTAAATGTACCACTTGTACAAAATGTACCACTCTGGTGTGAGTTGTTGATAGTGGTGGAATCCTTGTATATGTAGGTGCATGGGGTATATAGTAAATCTCTGTGCATTATGCTTTTTTTCTGTGAACATTAAGCTGTTCTAAAATATAAAGTCTATAAAAAATGTAATGGCAAAATTAACAATTTACATTCAACAAAAACTGAGCTAATTCATTAGCAGGAGATTTACATTAAAGCACTAATAAAAACAATTGTTTAGGCAGAAAGAAAATAATCCAGATAAAGTAAAAATCAGAAGGATGAAGAACAATTAAAATAGTTAATATATGCTGATATGGGCTGAATTGTTTTCCTCCAAAATTCATATGATGAAGCCCTAATCTCCATTCCCTAGAATGTGAATGTATTTGGAGGTAGGACCTTTAAAGAGGTATTGAAGTTAAAATGGGTTTATTAGATTGGCAGTTTGAATGGAAAAAAAGAGAAATACATGATGCTCACAAGAAGTGTGCCTTAAACATAGTGATACAAAAAGATTAATAGAAAAGTTTGTAAAAGACATATTGTATAAACACAAAAAGGAAATAGATTTACTCATAAAGATATCAGCCAAGTAGAATTTAAGGAAATAAGCCTAATTAGAGATAAAGAAGGATATTTAATAATGATAAAAGTTTCAATATTACAAAGATATAATAATATGACAGTTTTATTCAACTAAATGTATAGTCTCAAAATTAGAGAGGCAAAAATAGAATAGGAGAAACTAAACTTTGCAAGTTTACTGTGAGATTTTAGCACATTTCTCTCTAATAGAAGAAAAATATGAGTTGAGTGTAGAAGAATATGTTTAACAAAATTAATACATGACATGCATAGAATACTTTATCCATCAGTTGGAGAATACATAAATTTGTTCAATGTGGAATATTTTGAACTAAAAAAATTTACCAAAATTTACCATGTGCTAGGGCAAAAAGAAAATATCCACAGACTCTTAAAAATTAAATCCTACAGTGTTCTCTGACAATAGTGAAGTTAAGTTGGAGTTCAGTAAAAAAGATAACTAGAACATTTTTATGTCAGGAAATTAAAAAATGCACTTCTAAATAACCACTTTTCAAAGGAAAAATCAATGAAAATTAGAAAATATTTTGAAATGGAAAATAATGAAAAAGGAACATTTCAAATTTATAATGTAGCTAAATCAGTCAGTGTTCAGTGATATTTTTCACTTTAAATGTATATGTATTATAAAGGACATAAAGATTGAAAATCAATTACTTAGGAGTTTATTTCAAAAATTTAGTAAAAGAATATAAAGTTAAACTCAAAGAAAGTAGAAAAAGAAAATGATAAAGAGCAAATATTAGTGTAATAAAAAGTACAATAAAATGTTCAATACAGCAAAAGTTTGTTATTTGAGAATAATTAAATTGATAAACCTTTTTTTAAATACGGTTTTACCTAGAAAGGTTTATATCAAGAAAACAGAGGAAAAGAACATATAATTTTTTTACTTAAAACCTTGCACTGCAAGATCTAATATCCTAGCCAGTGAATTTTCTCATTTAGGTAAGAAAAGTACATTAATCATATATAAACATGTCCAGAAATTATAAAAAAAAAAAAAAGGAAAAAGAACTGGGGACATTTCTCAAGTTGTCTTATAAAGCCAGAATAAAGTTGACATAACAAAACTTACAAGAATATAACAGGAAAGGCAGATTAAAAGCCAGTCTCTCTTTTAAGCATAGACAAATATTAGCTAATAAAATTCAAGAATAATAAAAGGAAAATACACCAATATATTGTCATGGATTAAAAAAAGCTGCCATTTGTTCACAAAGACATGATTTTATATGTACAAAATCCAGAATAATCCATAGTTAACTACGGGAATTAATATATAAATTAAGTAAGGTCAGTGGATAGAAAGTTAATATGAAAATGAATTTTACTTTTGTATACTAGCAATAATTACACAACATTAAATAATAGTACAAACCTTCTACACAGAAAATATATATAAATCATTATTAGGAGAAATTGATGAAGACCTAAAAAAGACAAATATATCATATACATAGATGGAAGTATCAATCATATAAAATGTCAATCCCACCTAAATTTATTTATATATTCACTGTTCTTCAAATCAAAATCCCAGAAAGTTTCCTATTTTTTCCAGAAAGGAGAATCTGTTTCTAAAATTTATATGAAATGTAAAGAACCCAATATAGCCATGGCAATCTCAAAGAAAAACAGTGTGGGTGGTCCTATATTACTGGAGAGTAAGACTTATTTTAAATGTTACTTTTATAGAAATAAAGTGCTAACATTGCAAGAATATACAAAAAATGAGCCAGAATAGGAGTGTGGAAACTGGTCAACAAATATACAGATGTTTGTATTATGATGAAAATGGTATTGCAGTGCAATGAAGAAGAGTCTTTCCATTAAATGGTATTATGTAACCTGTATATCTATATGGAAAAAACATATTTTTACCTCTCAGAATATACACAGAAATCAATGTTAGAGCTAACTATTAAAGATGAAATGATTCACTTATAGAAGATAATAAGAAATTACCTTCATGCTTATAGGATAGGGAAATTTCTAAAATTGCATGGAAAAGCATTAACCATTAAGGGAGAAATGATAAATAGGACAACATTAAAATTAAGAACTGTTCATCCAACATATCAGTAAGAGGTAAAAAGAGAAGGAACAGAGAGAGAACATCATATCTATTAGTGTATCTGTATATATCTAAGTTTTTTATGTATATATATTTAAATCTATCTAGATGGAGAGAATATACAGTTGGCCCTTGAACAACACAAATTTGAACTTCACAGGTCCACTTACACACAGATATTTTTCAATAAATACATTGAAATTTTTAAAGATTTATGAAAACATCTCATTGAGGGGAACAAAACAAATGGAAAGAAAATATTTCTAAGGAAGTCCATATACTGGATTTAGTAAATAACTTTACAACAACCTCCTTAAATATGATCAAAGATCTGAAGCAAAACACAGAGAATTAAATGAAATCAGGAAAACAATATATTTAAAAATATTATCAACAACAAAATAGAAACTATAAAAGGGAACTAAACAGATATTCTAGGACTGAATAGTATTATTAAAACTAAAAAATTCACTGTAGGCTTCCACAGCAGATTTAAGCAGGAAGAAAGAAAAATCAGCAAACTTGACGATAGAACAATTGTGATTACTGCATCTGAGGAGCAGGAAAAAGAAAGAAAGTGAACAGAGCCTAGGGGATTTGTGGGATATCACCAAATACACCAACATATGAATTATAGGAGTCCCAGAGGAAGACAGAAATAGCAGAAAGTTTATTTGAAGAAATAATAACTGAAAATTTTCCAAATTTGAGGAATATATAAATCTACAGATTCAAAAAGTAGGATCAACTCAGACATCCACACTGAGACATTATACTGAAACTTTCAAAAGCCAAAGACAGAAAATCTTAAAAGCAGCAAGAAAAAAAGTGACTTATCACATACAAAGGATCCTCAACATTAGTGACTGATTTTTCACCAGATACCTTGGAGAACAGAAAGCAATGACATGATAATATATTTAAAGGGCTAAAAGAGAAAAAAAAAAAGCTGGAAATTGAAAACGCTCCATCTGGCAAAACTTTCTTCAAGAAATGAAGAAGGAAATTAGACATTTCCAGGTAAACCAAAGTTGAGGGAATCCATTGCCAGTAGACTTGCCCTATAAGATATGCTAAAAAAGGTCCTTCAGGTTGAAATGAAAGGACACTAGAGAGTAACATGAAAGCATAGGAGGTAATAAAGATGTCTGGTAAAGGTAAATATGTGAGAAAAAAAAACAATATTATAATCTTGGTTTGCAAATTTTTATTTTGTACAGGGTTTCTAAAACAAATGCATAAAATAAATAGAAATCTATGTTTTTAGGAACAATGTATATAACATCAATAACTTAAAAGGAGGCCATGGAGCCATGCAAGAGTAGAAATCTTAAGTGATTTAATTGCTATCAATTCAAATTAGATTGTTATAACCTAAGTATGTTATATGTAATCCCATTTTAACCACAAAGGAAACACTTTTATATATGGATATGAGAAGGGAATAAAAGCATGTCAGTATAAAAAATGAACTGAACATGAAAGAAGGCAGTGGTAGAAGAAATGATGAAGAAAAAAGATATAAGATATAGAAAACACAATTAGCAAAATAGCACAAGTAAATTTGCTTCATCAATAATTATTTAAAATGTATATCAACTAAACTCTCCAAACGAAAGACGGAGATTGGTAGAATATATTAAATAAGTGATCCAACTATAAGTTGTCTACAAAAGGCTCATTAAAAAAATTTAAACACAAGTGGAATTAATGTGAAAGTGGGAGAATGATATTTCATGCAAATAGTAACCAAAGGAGACTTGAGGTGCCTATAGTAATATCACACAAAATATACAGTAAGTCAAAATATGTTGCATACACAAAAGCTATTATATATTATTAAAACACCAAGTCATTAAGAAGGTAACAATTATAAACACAGGCACCAAACAGAAGAGCTACAAAATATATGAAGCAAACATTGACAGACTTGAAGAGAGAAATAGTTTTACTAGGAGAGTTGGAGGCTTCAGTGCTGCACTTTCACTAATGCTTTTACTGTTACTTCGGTAAAAGAATAGTGGAATTAAACAACACTGTAAACCAACTGGATCTAATAGACATATACAAAACACACTGCACAACAGCAGAAGAATACACACTTTTCTCAAGGGCACATAGAAAAATCTTCAGGATAGACCATATATTAGGCTACAAAATAAATATCACTGAATTTTAAATATCAAAATGATATAAAATAACTTTTTCAGTAACAATAATATGAAACAAATCAATAACAAGGAAAACTAGAAAATTTACAAATATGTGGAAAATAAACACCTTTAAACAAGAAATGGGTTAAGTAACAAATAGCAAAGTAAAATAGAAAATACTAAGAGACAAATGAAAAATAAAACAACATACAAAATCATGGGATGCAGTTAATTGATACTAAGAGGTAGACTTACAGCTATGAATGTATACAATAAGAAGATATTGAATCAATAAATAACCTTTACATCTTAAGAAACCAGGAAAAGAAGAGGAAACTAAACTCAAGTATTGCTGAAGGAAGGGAATAATAAAGACTAGAGCAACAATGAATAAAATTGTGTATGGAAAAACAACAGACAAAACTTTTTAAAGCTGATATTTTGAAAAGATCAACAAAATTGACAAACCTTTAGCAAGATTGACAAAAAGAAAGAAGAATGATATTGCTAATGTCAGAAATCAAAGTAGAGCATTACTATTGATTTCACAAAAATTGAAATCTTTATAAGAGAATACCAGGAAAAGTTTTTAAAATTTTGGATTAAGTATACTTACATGAGCAAAATTATTGTTACTAGACTCCCCCCATTACAAAGTCCCCACCACATACCCCATTACAGTCACTGTCCATCAGCATAGTAAGAAACTATAGAATCACTACTTGTCTTCTCTGTGCTGTACTGCCTTCCTTGTGGCCCCCCCCCCCACATTATGTGTGCTGATCATAATGCCCCTTTTTCCTCCTTATCCCTCCCTTTCCACCCATCCTCCTCAGTTCCTTTTCCTTTGGTAATTGTTAGTCCATTCATGGGTTCTGTGAGTCTGCTGCTGTTTTGTTCCTTCAGTTTTTTTGTTGTTCTTTTACTCCACAGATAAGTGATAACATTTGATACTTGTCTTTTTCCACCTGGCTTATTTCACTGAGTGTAATACCCTCTAGCTCCATCCATGTTGTTGCAAATGGTAGGACTTGTTTTCTTCTTATGGATGAATAATATTCCATTGTGTATATGTACCACCTCTTCTTTATCTATTCATCTACTGATGGACACTTAGCTTGCTTCCATTTATTGGCTATTGTAAATAGTGCTGTGATAAACATAGGGGTGCATCTGTCTTTCTCAAACTGGGCTGCTGATTTCTTAGGGTAAATTCCTAGGAGTGGAATTCCTGGGTCAAATGGCATTTCTATTTTTAGTTTTTTAAGGAACCTCCATACTGCTTTCCACAATGGTTGAACTAATTTACATTCCCACCAGCAGTGTAGGAGGGTTCCCCTTTCTCCACATCCTTGTCAACATTTGCTATTGTTTGTCTTTTGGATGATGGATATCCTAACTTGTGTGAGGTGATATCTCACTGTGGTTTTAATTTGCATTTCTCTGATGATTAGCAATGTGGAGCATCTTTTCATGTGCATGTTGGCCATTTGAATTTCTCCTTTGGAGAAGTGTCTGTTCAGATCCTCTGCCCATTTTTTAATTGGATTATTTGCTTTTTGTTTGTTGATGTGTGTGAGCTCTTTATATATTTTGTATGTCAACCCCTTATCGGATATGTCACTTAGAAATATATTCTCCCTTACTGTAGGATGTCTTTTTGTTCTATTGATGGTGTCCTTTGCTCTACAGAAGACTTTCAGCTTGATATAGTCCCACTCGTTCATTTTTGCTTTTGTTTTCCTTGCCTGAGGAGATATGTTCATGAGGAAGTTGCTCATGTTTATGTCCAAGAGATTTTTGCCTATGTTTTTTTCTAAGAGTTTTATGGTTTCATGACTTACATTCAGGTCTTTAATCCATTTTGAGTTTACTTTTATGTATGGGGTTAGACAATGTTCCAGTTTCATTCTCTTACATGTAGCTGGTCAGTTTTGCCAACAACTGTTGAACAGGCTGTCATTTCCCCATTGTATGTCCATGGCTCCTTTATTGTATATTGACCATATATGTTTGGGTTAATATCTGGACTCTCTATTCTTTTCCACTGGTCTATGGGTCTGTTCTTGTTCCAGTACCAAATAGTCTTGATTACTGTGGCTTTGTAGTGAGCTTGAAGTTGAGAAGGAAGATCCCCCCTGCTTTATTCTTCCTTCTCAGGATTGCTTTGGATATTCGGTGTCTTTTGTGGTTCCATATGAATTTTAGAACTATTCGCTCCTGTTCATTGAAGAATGCTGTTGGTATTTTGGTAAGGATTGCATTGAATCTGTATCTAGGGAAAATTTTATGCTAATAAATTGGATAAGTGAAATAGGCAAATCATTAGAAATATACTACTTAAAAAGATGGAGTAATGAAGAAACTGAAACTCTGAATAAACCTGTAACCAGTAAAGAAATTGAATAATCAAAAACCTTTTGAGGGGTGGAGCCAACATGGCGGCGTGAGTAGGACAGTGGGAATGTACCCCCAAAAACATATATATTTTTGAAAATACAACAAATACAACTAATCCTAAAAGAGACTAGAAGACACAGGACAACAGCCAGACTACATCCACACGTGCGAGAGCCCAGCACCTGGTGAAAGGGGTAAGATACAAGCCCCAGCCAAGGAGGACCCGAGCGCCCCTCACCCCAGCTCCCAGCAGGAGGAGAGAAGTAGGAGCGGGGAGGGAGAGGGAGCCCAGGACTGCTGAACACCCAGCCCCAGCCATCCGCACCAGAGCACAGACACAGTGCATGCGTGGAGGGCTGGAAACTAGGGAAACAGGGCAGCAAGACCTCTGAGCAGGTTCTGAAACTGATGCCCCTATGACAAAGAAAAGCGAGTGCTTTTTGAAAGTCTTAAAGGGACGGGGACATAACAGCTGGATGGAAGCATTCTGAGTCACAGACCAGCAGTTGGAAATTACAGGGAAAACTGGATGCACTAACACTGTGGGCAACAGCTCTGAGACCACTCACAGAGGTAAACAGCCAAACAGCCCCCCATCCATTACCCCTCTGGGTCTTGGCGAAAGCAGAGAAGCAGCCTAAGGATGGCCATGCCCTCAGCAAGGGAGCTTCCTCCATACAGGCCGGGCAAGATACAAAGACCCAGTCTACATGCAATTACACAACAAAAGCCACTAGGAGTCGCAGTTGTCCCAGTAAAGAGAGGCCAGTAGCAAGTGAAAAGTTTGGCCCTCACAGCTGACAGTCAATAGCACCTATCAAGGTGAAAAGGCAAAAAAATATGATCCAGACAAGACTAACCCAGACAGCTTCAGCATCTGCTACATCTTCCCCTGAAAAGGAACCTGCAGAGACAGATTTAACCAGTCTTCCAGAAAAAGAATTCAAAACAAAAGTCATAACCAACCTGATGGACTTGCAGAGAAATATGTAAACTAAGGCAGGAGAATACAGAAATAAAACAAGCTCTGGAAGGACGTCAAAACAGAATGGACGAGATGCAAGAGACCATTAATGGACTAGAAAACAGAACAGGAACGCAGAGAAGCTGATTCAGAGAGAGATAAAAGGATCTCCAGGAATGAAAGAATTCTAAGAGAGCTGAGTGACCAATCGAAAAGGAACAATATCTGTATTATAGGGGTACCAGAAGAAGAGAGAGAAAAAGGGATAGAAAGTGTCTTTGAAGAAATAATTGCTGAAAACTTCCCCAAACTAGGGGAGGAAATGGCCTCACAGACCACAGAGGTACACAGAACTCCCATGACAAGGGATCAAAGGAGGGCAACACCAAGACACATAATAATTAAAATGGCAAATATCAAAGACAAGGACAAAGTATTAAAGGCAGTCAGAGAGATAAAAAAGGTTACTTACAAAGGAAAACCCATCAGGCTCTCATCAGACTTCTCAACAGAAACTCTACAGGCCAGAAGAAAATGGAATGATCTACTTAATGCAATGAAAAAGAAGGGCCTTGAACCAAGACTACTGTATCCAGCACGATTATCATTTAAATATGAAGGAGGGATTAAACAATTCCCAGACAAGCAAAAGTTGAGGGAATTTGCCTCCCACAAACCACCTCTACAGGGCATCCTACAGGGACTGCTCTAGATGGGAGCATTCCTAAAAAGAGCACAGAACAAAACACCCAACATCTGAAGAAGGGAGGAGGAGGAATAAGAAGGGAGAGAAATAAAGAATCATCAGACCGTGTTTATAATAGCTTAATAAGCGAGTTAAGTTAGTAAGATAGTAAAGAAGCTAACCTTGAACCTTTGGTAACCACAAACTTAAAGCCTGTAATGGCAATAAGAACATACCTTTCAATAATCACCCAAAATATAAATGGACTGAAAGCACCAATCAAAAGACACAGAGTAATACAATGGATAAAAAGCAAGATCCATCCATATGCTGCTTACAAGAGACTCACGTCAAACCCAAAGACATGCACAGACTTAAAGTCAAGGGATGGAAGAAGATATTCCCTGCAAACAACAGAGAGAAAAAAAGCAGGTGTTGCAATACTAGTAGCAGACAGAACAGACTTCAAAATAAAGAAAGCAACAAAAGATAAAGAAGGACATGACATAATGATAAAGGGCTCAGTCCAACAAGAGGATATAACCATTATAAATATATATGCACCCAATACAGAAGCACCAACATATCTGAAACAAATACTAACAGAAGTAAAGGAGGAAATAGAATGCAATGCATTCATTCTGGGGGACTTCAACACACCAGTCACTCCAAAGGACAGATCCACCAGACAGAAAATAAGTAAGAACACAGAGGCACTGAACAACACACTAGAACAGATGGACCTAATAGACATCTACAGAACTCTACATCCAAAAGAAACAGGATACACATTCTTCTCAAGTGCACATGGAACATTCTCCAGAATAGACCACATACTAGGCCACAAATAGAGCCTCAGTAAATTCCAAAAGATTGAAATCCTACCAACCAACTTTTCAGACAACAAAGGCATAAAACTAGAAATAAACTGTACAAAGAAAGCAAAAAGGCTCACAAACACATGGAGGCTTAACAACACACTCCTAAATAATCAATGGATCAATGACCAAATCAAATTGGAGATCCAGCAATATATGGAAACAAATAACAACAACACAAAGCCCCAACTACTGTTGGATACAGCAAAAGCAGTCTTAAGAGGAAAGTATATAGCAATCCAGGCATATTTAAAAAAGGAAGAACAATCCCAAATGAATGGTCTAATGTCACAATTATCGAAATTGGAAAAAGAAGAACAAATGAGGCCTAAGGTCAGCAGAAGGAGGGACATAATAAAGATCAGAGAAGAAATAAATAAAATTGAGAAGAATAAAACAATAGCAAAAATCAATGAAATCAACAGCTGGTTTATCGAGAAAATAAACAAAATAGATAAGCCTCTAGCCAGACTTATTAAGAGGAAAAGAGAGTCAACACAAATCAACAGTATCAGAAACGAGAAAGGAAAAATCACGACAGACCCCACAGAAATACAGAAAATTATTAGAGACTACTATGAAAACTTATATGCTAACAAGCTGGGAAACCTAGGAGAAATGGACAACTTCCTAGAAAAATACAACATTCCAAGTCTCACCCAGAAAGAAACAGAAAATGTAAGCAGACCAATTACCAGCAACAAAATTGAAGTGGTAATCAAAATACTACCAAAGAACAAAACCCCTGGGCCAGATGGATTCAACTTGGCATATTATCAGACATACAGGGAAGACATAATACCCATTCTCCTTAAAGGTTTCCAAAAAATAGAAGAGGAGGGAATAGGGAATACTCCCAAACGCATTCTATGAAGCCAACATCACCCTAAAATCAAAACTAGGCAAAGACCCCACCAAAAAACAAAACTACAGACCAATATCCCTGATGAACATAGATGCAAAAATACTCAACAAAATATTACCAAACCGAATTCAAAAATACATCAAAAGGATCATACACCATGACCAAGTGGATTCATTCCAGGGATGGAAGGATGTTACAACATTTGAAAGTCCATCAACATCATCCACCACATCAACAAAAAGAAAGACAAAAACCATATGATCATCTCCATAGATGCTGAAAAAGCATTTGACAAAGTTCAACATCCATTCATGATAAAAACTCTCAGCAAAATGGGAATAGAGGGCAAGTATCTCAACATAATAAAGGTCATTCATGGTAAACCCACAGCCAACATTATACTGAAGAGCGAGAAGCTGAAAGCTTTCCTTCTGACATCAGGAACTAGACAGGGATGCCCACTCTCCCCACTGTTATTTAACATATTAAGGGAGGTTCTAGCCATGGCAATCAGACAAAACAAATAAATACAAGGAATCCAGATTAGTAAAGAAGAAGTTAAACTGTCACTATTTGCAGATGACTTGATATTGTACATAAAAAACCCTAAAGACTCCACCCCAAAACTACTAGAACTGATATCAGCAAAGTTGCAGGATACAAAATTAACACACAGGAATATGTGGCTTTCCTATACACTAACAATGAACCAACAGAAAGAGAAATCAGGAAAACAACTCCATTCACAATTGCATCAAAAAGAATAAAATGCCTAGGAATAAACCTAACCAAAGAAGTGAAAGACTTATACTCTGAAAATTACAAGTCCCTCTTAATAGAAATTAAAGGGCACACTAACAAATGTAAACTCATCCCATGCTCGTGGCTAGGAAGAATTAATATTGTCAAAATGGCCATCCTGCCCAAAGCAATATACAGATTGGATGCAATCCCTCTCAAATTACCAGCAACATTCTTCAATGAATAGGAACAAATAATTCAAAAATTCATATGGAAACACCAAAGACCCCAAATAGCCAAAGCAATCCTGAGAAAGAAGAATAAAGTAAGGGGGATCTCACTCCCCATCTTCAAGCTCTACTATAAAGCCATAGTAATCAAGACAATTTGGTACTGGCACAAGAACAGAGCCACAGACCAATGGAACAGACTAGAGACTCCAGACATTAACCCAGACATATGTGGTCAATTAATATTTGATAGAGGAGCCATGGACATACAATGGCAAAATAAGAGTCTCTTCAATAGATGGTGCTGGCAAAACTGGACAGCTACATGTAGGAGAATGAAACTGGACCATTGTCAACCCCATATACAAAAGTAAATTCAAAATGGATCAAAGACCTGAATTTAAGTCATGAAACCATTCAAGTCTTGGAAAAAAACATAGGCAAAAACCTCTTAGACATAAACATGAGAGACCTCTTTTTGAACATATCTCCCCAGGTAAGGAAAACAACAGCAAAAATGAACAAGTGGGCTATATTGAGCTGAAAAGCTTCTGTACAGCAAAAGATACCGTCAATAGAACAAAAAGGAACCCTACAGTATGGGAGAATATATTTGTAAATGACAGATCCAATAAAGGCTTGACGTCCAAAATATATAAAGAGCTCACATGCCTCAACAAACAAAAAAACAAATAACCCAATTAAAAAATGGGCAGAGGAACTGAACAGACAGTTCTCCAAAAAAGTAATACAATACAGATGGCCAACAGACACATGAAAAGATGCTCCACATCACTAATTATCAGAGAAATGCAAATTAAAACTACGAGGTATCACCTCACACCAGTAAGGATGGCTGCCATCCAAAAGACAAACAACAACAAATGTTGGCGAGGCTGTGGAGAAAGGGGAACCCTCCTACACTGCTGGTGGGAATGTAAATTAGTTCAACCATTGTGGAAAGCAGTATGGAGATTCATCAAAATGCTCAAAACAGACACCATTTGACCCAAGAATTCCACTCCCAGCAATTTACCCTAAGAACGCAGCATTCAAGTTTGAGACAGACAGATGCACCCCTATGTTTATCGCAGCACTCTTTACAGTAGCCAAGAATTGGAAGCAGCCTAAATGTCCATCGGTAGATGAATGGATAAAGAAGAAGTGGTACATATACACAATGGAATACTACTGAGCCATAAGAAGAGGGCAAATCCTACCATTTGCAGCAACATGGATGGAGCTAGAGGATATTATGCTCAGTGAAATAAGCCAAGTGGAGGAAGAGAAATACCAAATGATTTCACTCATCTGAGGAGTATAAGAACAAAGGAAAAACTGAAGGAGCCAAACAGCAGCGGTATTGTAGAACCCAAGAATGGACTAACAGGTACCAAAGGGAAAGGGACTGGGGAGGATGGGTGGGTAGAGAGGGATAAGGGGGGGTGAGAAGAAGGGGGTATTAAGATTAGCATGCATAATGGGGGGGAGAAAGGGGAGGGCTGTACAACACAGAGAAGACAAGTAGTGATTCTACAACATTTTGCTATGCTGATGGACAGTCACTGTAAAGGGGTTTATAGGGGAACCTGGTGTAGGGGAAAGCCTAGTAAACATAATATTCTTCATGTAAGTGTAGATTAATGATAACAAAAGAAAAAAAAAAGAAAGAAAGAAAAGGTGGATTACTCCGTGATAGGATATAACTAACTGTAAATCAACAATTAATGCATGCTTTAAATATCCTTAATTTTGATCACTTAGAGGGTGTCGAATAATCGGCTATGGAGGTACATTTTTCTGATAATATTCCTTTCTCTTAAAGAAAAAAAAGCAGTTCCTGTGTGGTGACCTCCAATGAGTTTTACACAATGGTAAAAAGGGCATATTGAAGTGTAGGCAAGGGGTCTGTGTTCATACAGAGGATCAAAGCCTAATTTGGCTACCCAGAAAAGGAACTAAGATACGATATGAAGAAGAACTTCCAACATCAGCACTCTCTGGAAGAGTCATACCAGAAGACGATCATCAAAAACCCTCAACAAAGATCCAGACGCTGCTATAGCTGTGGCTGCATTCATCCCACCCGTTTCTGGACTTGCCATTGGAATGAAGAAGGAGATATCTAAGCTGGCCTGTGCATACAGTAAAACAACAAATTTGACTGTATCTATACTGTTGGAACTCAACCAAGAATTAGAGAAGTGCAAGTTGTAATGCTCCAAAATATTACAACTACAGACTATCTACTGTTAAAAGAACATATGGATGTGAACAGTTCCCAGGAATGGGTTGTTTTAATTTGTCTGATTTCTCTCAGACTGTTCAAGTACAGTTGGAAAATATCCATCATATCATAGATAAATTTTCACAAATGCCTAGGATGCCTAACTGGTTTTCTTGGTTTCATTGGAGATGGCTTGTAATTATAGATCTGCTTTGTTTATGTAACTGTACTCCTATTATGTTAATGTGTGTGTGCAATTTAATCAGTAGTTTAAAACCTATACATGCTTAAGTTACTCTACAAGAAGATTATGTCCAAGAAATAATCAATCTTCCCATATTTTCTTCTGCCTGCTACTTCTATAGCTTTTCTTCTTCCTTCCTAATTACAACCCTTAAGTAGAATTCATGCCTCATAATGAAATTACTGAGTATCATAATTCTTCCAAGTGGTAAAGATATCTCAAGACAAATGCTGGGCATAGAAGCCATAGGGCATAAATCTGCAAAGAAGTAAAAAGATAACCTTTTCAAACAATATGTCTTCTCTCTCACTTACAAACTTTACAATTCCCTGTATGGCCCCGGAAGATGACTGGTTAGCCAGAGACGGGTAAGATTCCTCAAGGGAGGAACAACCTAAGACAGGCACAGTCGCAGGGGGGCCATCAGGTGAGAAATTGAGGATCAACAAAGGTGAGGCTTAGAACCTCACACCCCCTGTTTTGAGAGAAATATTCTACATCCATGGATGTATTATTGCCCTTGTCTAGCTTAGATTAACACATAGTCTACAGGCACACACCTGATCATCTACATTTGTTCTCTTACAACACTAAGCTATGTTTTCTACCTTTATCTTGTATCTACCTACCACTTCAGCATTTTATTAAAATAATAATAATAATAATAATAATAATAATAATAATAATATAATAATATTAAAGGAGAAATGTGGGTTCCACATATAAATCAAGTATAAAAATCTAACAAGTATTCGTATTTGACCTGATTGTTTATAGTTCATAATGCGTGATCAAAACCAAACGTTTCTGTGATGACTGCCCTTGTACTGTTCACCATGTAAGAACTTGTTCATTATGCTGCAGAAGATTGGAGACTGATGAGAATTAGGCTTGGGGTGGATTAATGTTATGCATTGAGCATTGAGTCCCCTATACAGAATTTTATTGTTGTTAACAACCATTTGATCAATAAATATGAGAGATGCCCTCTCAAAAAGAAAAAAAAGAAAAAAACCTTTCAACAAAAACGCCATGGACCAGATGATTTCGCTGATTAATTCTACCAAACACAAATAATTAATATGACTTTTTCAAATTCACAAAAATAAATTGAAAAGAAGGGAACACTGAACTTACTGTATGGAGCCACAATGATCCTGCTATCAAAGCCAGAAAAGACCTCAGAAGAAAATTTCAAGCTAATATCCCTTATACATACTGATATAATTTTCCTCAACAAAAACCTAACAAATCAAATTCAGCCACATACTAAAAGGACTATAAACTGTGACAAAGTGAGTGTTATTCCTGGAATGCAAGGATGGTTCAACAAATGAAAATCAATCAATATAAACATCACCTTAATAAAAAAAGAACAAAATCATATGATCTTCTCAACTGATGCAAAAAAATTGACAAAATTCATCACATTCTAAATAAGGTCACTCAATAAACTAGTAATAGAAAGGAATTTCAACACGATAAAGACTATAAAATAAAAAACTCTAACTAGCATCATATTTAATGGTGAAGGAAGGAAATCTTTTCCTGTAAGATGAGCTGAAAGACAACATACCCATTTTCATCATTTCTACTCAACATAGTATTGGAAGTTCTAGTCAGAGTAATTAGGCAATAAATAAATAAAAAGCATTCAAATTGGAAAGGGAAAAGTAAAATTATCTCTATTCACAGATGATATTATTTTGTGTAAAGAAATCCCTAAAGATTCCAAACAAAAATACTGTTAGAGTGAATAAATTATTTCAGCAAAGTTGCAGGGTATAAAATCATGAAAAAAATAAGTTAATTTTTAAAAAGAAAAAGTCAGCATAATTGTAAAAAAGAAAAGAGATTCTTGTCTTTTCATGTTCCACTGGTCTAAGTAACTGAAAATTCTGTTCATACTTAGCTGTTAAGCTACTTATGCTTTTTCAAGTTTCTATGTTTTTCTACCTTCTGTTGAACATTTCTGATATAATATAGATGACTCAGTGATAATAGGTGCGCAAAATGGAAAAACAAAGTTCCAAGATGGCATTAACAATAGAAGCAATAAAAGAGTTATTTGGAAATGACAACCTTGGAGGCAGGTTGGTCAAATAAAATGTATACATAGTTTAGAGTCAGGAGATGGCTGGGGTTTTTCTCTATTGAGCATTTGTTTGGTAAAATTTAACCAGTTAACTTTGACTAAGTTACTAAAATAGGGATAAAAGGAAATTAAGACATGATTTTATTTTTAAAAGTAAATTTACCAATTATATAAAAAGTGGCATGAATAGATTATATGGAAATAAAATGCAAATTAAGTTCTTTGTTGCTAGTTCCAAAAACAAGGGTTTGAGGTAATCTTCATTGTTATAGCTGTAGGATCCTTCACTATGTATTCCTTTACTATCTCAGATTTTTCTTACCTTTCCTATCTGACATTCAATTAATGGGCACCACAATCATGTTTATTTACTTCAAGTCATAGTCATAGCCAACTTTTTCGTATTCATTAAAATTTGCCCATACAGCTGTAGCCTTATCACAGCATTTTAATACCTATGTATTTGACACTTCTGTATGTAGAAAGAACACCACCACTCTAGAATTGTGATGATGATATAATGAATCACATATCAGTAGCAACTTACTATGTGAAGCTTTAAGCTTGTTAGAGCAGATATTATACTAAAAATAAAATCCCACTTTCCATAAAATTTTCTATTCCTCAAGGCCATCATTTTAAAATAAAATTTTCATGTATTTCTTCCTAGTTTAATAATTTTGCTAGTTTAATCTTAATTTCACATCTTGCTAGTTTAAGAGTATTAAAACACTTTGCAAAGTGCACAACTCATAGCCAGGTAGTAACTCAAACAAATGAAGAAATCTGGCTGTATCAACAATTTGTCACAAAATCTGACTCATTGGAGATAGGTCTCTGGTGAATTTTATTATTCCAGAAAGTAGGAGGTGGTAATCCAGTGAGTCAGGAATAGTTCCTCGCAGTATCACAATCCTTGCTATTGCTCAGGATAGGTTTCACATTTTGGCTTCTACTCCTGAACCAAAAGTTCAAGTGTGAAAACTAGAACTGAAGCCTCTTCTTGGCTGGAGCCAAGACCAGTTCAGCCAGAAATTAATATGAGGGTGGAGTGGCCCATCTCAGGAGTGGTACATATCAAAATTAGATATGCTAGGGCTGTGTCCAACTACAGAGCTTGGCTTGCCACACATCCTTCACTTCATTAGGATATTGGATGTCTGGGCAACTGGGCAAAGAAGCTGTTAAAACGGAATCAAAATGTGACTTACATGATGAGTTTATTATCTTAGTTTTGAGAGACTGTGACCTGTAGATTTCATATCTCCTTCTCCACAGTGTACCTGAAAGTTTGTCTTGTGCCCTTTTTATAATTGAGTATAATTAATGTATAAAATTATGTTTGTTCAAGGTGTATAATATGATTCAATATTTGAATATACTGAAAAATGATCACAACAGTAAGTCTAGTTAACATACATCATCAAAGTTTAAAAATTTCTTTTTGTGATGAGGCCTTTTAAGAACCTCTTTCTTAACAACTTGCAAATATGCAATACAGTAGTATTAACTATAGTCACTATGGTGTGTGTATATTACATCCTCATGACTTATTTATTTTATAACTGGACATTTATATCTTTTGACCCCCTTCACCCATTTTGCCTATCCACCCATCTCTAGCAACCACCAATCTGTAGGTCCATCCATGTTGTCACAAATGGCATATTTCTTTATTTTGGCTTAAATATATATATTATATACACAATACATTTTGTTTTAACAATAATTCATTCATTAGTAAACAGGTTGTTTCTATGTCTTGGCTACTGTAAATAATGTTGCAGTGAACATGGGAGTGAATATATCATTTTGAGTTGGTGTTTTCATTTTCAGTTAAATATCCAGAAGTTGAATTGTTGGTTCATGTAAATTGCATTTCTACACTAACAATGAGTAATCTGCAAAGGAAATTAAGAAAACAATTCTATTTACAATAGCATAAAAATAGTAAAATACTTAGCAATAAATTTAAGCAATGTGGCAACAGACTTGTACATGGAAAATTACAAAATATTGCTCAAAGAAAGTAAAGATATAAATAAATGGAAAGTCATTCCACATTCATGGATTAAAAGACATTATTGTTAAGATGGCAATAGTACCTGGTTTAGCAGGGGCTGCTGTAACAAAAACCATAAACTGGTGTCTTAAACAAAATTTATTTCTCACAATTCTGGGTGCTGGGAAACCTGAGATCAGGGGGACAGCCAGGTCAGGTTCTTCTGATTGCCCTCTTCCTGGCTTATAGTCAGAATGCCTTCTTGCTGTATCCTCACATGGTGGGGAGAGGGAAAGAACAAGCTTTCAGTTCTCCTTTAATAAGGGCACTAATTTTATCATGTGAAGCCCACCCTTGTGCCATTTTGTAAACTTAATTACCTATCAAATTCCCCATCTACAAATGCCATCACTTTGGGGTTAGGGTTTCAATATATGAATTGGGTGTATGTGGGGATAACATTCAGTCCATAGTACTTTCCTGAGTGACCTACAGATTCAATGCAATCCCTATAAAAATCCCTGTGGGTTTTTTTTCAGAAACAGAAAATCCATCCTAAAATTCATATGGAAGATTGATAGATCCCAAGTAGCCAAACAATCTTCAATTAAAAAATCAACATTAGAAGGCTCACAATTCTTGATATAAAAACTGACCATGGTGCTGGGAAAACTGTATTTATACATGCAAAAAATGAAGTTAGACTCCTTCCCTAACCCACACAGAAAAATTAACTCAAAATGGATGTAAGACCTAAATTAGAAGAGCAATCTCACTCCTAGCTATATACCCAGAAACATTGAAAACAGGAACAGAGATACTTATAAATCAATGTTCTTAGAAACATTATTCATGACCACCAATAGTTACAAATAATGTAAATATCCACTGAGATGAATTAATGAACAAAGTGTAGTATATACATTCAGTGGAATATTATTCAACCTTAAAAAGAAATGCAGTTCTGATGCATGATACAAGAATAAAACCCAAAAATAATATTCTACATGAAATAAACCAGACAGAAAAGTAAGATATTGTATGAGTCCAACTTTATGAAGTACCTGGAATAGGCAAATTCATAGAGACAGAAAGTAGAGTAGAGGTTACCATGCTTTGGAAATAAAGGGAATGGAGAATAATTGTTAAATGGATGCAGAGTTGGGATGATAAAAAAATTTCTGGAAATGTGTGGGAATGATGGCTTTCTAACATTGTGAATGTAATATCACAATTAAATAGTAAATTTTATATTATGTATATTTTACCACAAAAAAGTTATTCCAAAATTATTTTTACTTTACTGAAGATCCATGTAGGTATGATAATCTATGATAATCCACCACATAGCCTGAATTTTTAAGAAAGTTTTTTGTAATTAGTTTATACAGAAACAGAGTCATTCAAATTTGTTCCTACAAGTTTGCTGTCTCAAATTGGTAATATTTCTGGAACTTCTTGACTTCCTATCTCTGGGTAAAGTTGTAATATTTCCAGAATACCTCGCCTGGCTTTTGTGCATCTGCATATCAACAGGCATTCCCCAGGGGTGGATAGCCATTCATCTATATATCAATGGATAATTACCTGGGCAACAGAGGGCTGATCTGAACCTGGGAGGTTAAAGGGAGTGCTGGTTTGCTTCTACCAGAGCAGTAAAGAGAGACAGCCTAGACTGCAGTTTGTAAGCAATAAACAAGTTTTAAACTTTATTTCTACCTTATCTTAATTTGGTTTTAGAGGTATTTTGTTCCAGGATTTCCTTTACCCAGAGTTACACTATCTTTTTATAAAGGGAATTGCATTTTACAAATTATTTTCATCTGATGCCTTCTGAGTAAAAAAAAAAAAAGTTTCTTCCTTACTCATGGCTATAAGAATATACTTTAAAGGGTATGTCCTCTGTTGGTCTCCTTATTAATTTTATTTGAAAGATGCATATGTGAAAAGAGAAATTTTCTTTTTTTTTCCAAGAAGCACTTGGAATCAGTATGCTGAGTAATTCTTTGTGTGCAATTTACAAAAAGTAAACTTTTTTCCTTTTCAAAATTTGACATCAAGAAGAATGCAATAGATAGTTGCAGCTAGCATATGCCTGAACTAGACAAGGTTGGTTGGACAAAGGAGCAGTGGTTGGAGAGACCAGATTGAATTTTCTCTCCTACTAGGTGGTTCCTCTACTTCTCTGTACTCTCTAGGCAATGGTGTGAGCATCCTCAATTATGGTATTCAGATTTATTCCTAGGGAATTCACCTAATATTTACCACACATAAGCCTTCATGAAACATTCATAATCTAACATGAACAAAATGTCTTGTCACTGACGCATATTTTCGATTTCAGAATTTTTCTTGTGTAATTTTTTGAGTTTTCAGATACATGTATTATTTAATTGAAACTAGGAGGAATTTCTCATTCTAAAGCAAGATTTTGGGAAAGTAATTTTTGTGGGGTAAGGTGGCTAAACTCTGTAGGAGCTCTTTTTAAAAAAATGAAAATTACTAAAATGCAGAACCATATAGAAACAGATTAATGATAGTAAATGGATTATCATCAGTGAAGAGTATCTAATTATTAAGGCCATGAATTTGTATTGAGAAACAATTAATTATTGTCACATTCCCTATAATAGAGAGGAAAAAAGCAGCGGTATACCATTCACCTTTGGAGGGAGCAGCAATGCATGAATGACCTCATTGTAAGATAAATTCTAGCTGAAATAAGCAGGCAAAGAGAGGCAACAAAGGGCCAGGTTATTTATTTAAATCCCCCAGGTGAGGTTCTGTGGCCTTCTTGTCACAGGCCAGAGAAGTCACACCTGGTTGGGGAGGTGGGGGGCTTATAAGGGATTAGGAGGGGGATGAGTGGGCAAGCTATCCTAGGGGGTGTAGAGAGGTATGATTGGCTAAAGGTGACATAATAGACAACTAGAAACTTTTTTCCTTCCAAGAGGGAGGAGGCTGACATCCGGGTCTTAGTTGGCACATCAGGATGGAATTCAGGGAGAGCTGTCCCCTTTCCATATACAGCATGGAATTTGGGATCTGGTCTGTTCTCCCCCTATGGCATCTCTCTGTTCTGTTTGCATGTCCTTGTTTTTCCTTTCTTCAGCCTAACACTCATGATTTGTTGCATTTTTAAATTATTAGTGGAACTGATTGCTTTATCTATGGTACTGAAGAGAGGAAATAATGCAATAGGAATTAAATAAAAAAATGCAGAGAAAATAGAGAATGTGTTCTAACATATGCATTTGCAGAGAAAGATGGTAAATACCAACCTACATAAAACATTATTTAAATATTTAAGTACTGTTCATGGTATTTTGCTGCCTTTCCTTAACTTAGTATTGAATAATTTTGAAGTTATTTTTCCCCTTCAGGGATAGTATTTCTGTTTTGTTCACTTATAGGGCAGACTATCCTTGCCTGCCCAGAATGTCAGAATATGTGTTTAGATGCTAGATTGACTTTTATTATTTTTCAAAATAATTAGAAAACTGACATACTTTGACACACCAGTTAAGAAAGGAGCCTTTTTGGAACCTCTGCCCAGAGGTGGAGACAGCTCTTACTTAAGGAGATAATGAGAATTTTCAGTTTTACTTTTTTTTTTTTTTTGAGAGGGCATCTCTCATATTTATTGATCAAATGGTTGTTAACAACAATAAAATTCTGTATAGGGGGGTCAATGCTCAATGCACAATCATTAATCCATCTCAAGCCTAATTCTCGTCAGTCTCCAATCTTCTGAAGCATAACGAACAAGTTCTTACATGGTGAATGAATTCTTATATAGTGAATAAATTCTTACATGGTGAACAGTACAAGGGCATTCATCACAGAAACTTTCGGTTTTGATCACGCATTATGAACTATAAACAATCAGGTCAAATAAGAATATTCGTTTGATTTTTATACTTGATTTATATGTTGATCTCACATTTCTCCCTTTATTATTATTATTATTTTTATTTTTAATAAAATGCTGAAGTGGTAGGTAGATGCAAGATAAAGGTAGAAAACATAGTTTAGTGCTGTAAGAAGGCAAATGTAGATGATCAGGTGTGTGCCTATGGACTAAGTATTAATCCAGGCTAGACAAGGGCAGCAAAACATCCACGGATGCAGAAGATTTCTCTCAAAGCAGTGGGGTGAGGTTCTGAGCCTCACCTCTGTTGATCCCCAATTTCTCACCTGATGGCCCCCCTGCGACTGTGCCTGTCTTAGGTTGTTCCTCCCTTAAGGAATCTTACCCGGCTCTGGCTAACCAGTCATCTTCCGGGGCCATACAGGGAAATGTAAAGTTGGTAAGTGAGAGAGAAGCCATATTGTTTGAAAAGATTAGCTTTTTACTTCTTTGCAGATTTATACCCTGTGGCTTCTATGTCCAGCACTTGTCTCAAGGTATCTTTACCACCTGGAGGACTTATGATACTCTGTAAATTCGATATGAGGCACGAATTCTATTTAAGGGTTGTAATTAGGAAGGAAGAAGAAAAGCTATAGAGGTAGCATATGGAAGAAAACACGGGAGGATTGATTATTTCTTTGACATATCTTCTTGTAGAGTACCTTAACTATGTATAGGTTTTAAACTACTAACTAATTTGCACACACATATTAACATAATAGGAATATGGTGACATAAACAAAGCAAATCTATAATTACCATCCATCTCCAGTGAAGCCAAAAAAACCATTTAGGCACCCTAGGCATTTGTGAAAATTTGTCTATGATATGATGGATATTGTCCAACTGTACTTGAACAGTCTGAGGGAAATCAGACAAATTAAAGCAGCCCATTTCTGGGATCTATTCACATCCCATATGTTCTTTTAACCATAGATAGTCTATAGTCATAAGATTTTGGAGTGCTACAACTTGCACCCCTCCCAACTCTTGGTTGAGTTCCAACAGTACAGATCCGGTCAAATTCGTTGTCTCACTGTATGCACATGCCAGCCTAGACATCTCCCTCCTCATTCCAATGGCAAGTCCAGGAAACGGTGGGGTGGATGTAGCCACAACTGCAGCATCGCCCAGATCCCTGTGGAGGCTTTTTGATGACATCGCCCTGGCACGAGTCCTCCAGAGAGTGCTGATGCCGGAAGCTCCGCCTCATATCTTACCTTAGTTCATTTTCTGGGTATCCAAGCTAGGCCTTGATCTTCTACATAGAAACAAACAGACCCTTTGCCCACACTTTGACATGCCCTCTATACCACTGTGCAGAACTCATTGGAGGTCAGCACACAGGAACTGCTTTTTCTTTTTATTAAGAGAAAGGAATATTATCAGAAAAGAGTACCTCCATAGCTGATCACCTGACACCCTTTAAGTGATCAACATTAAGGATATTTAAAGCATGCATTGATCTTTGATTTACCAATAGTATTACCCTATCAAGGAGTAATCCCCCTTTTCTTCCTTCCTTTCTATCTTTTTTTTTTTGATCTTTAATCTACACTTACATGAAGAATACTATGTTTACTATGCTCTCCCCTATATCAGGTCCCCCCTAACAACCACATTACGGTTACTGTCCATCGGCTTAGCAAAATGTTGTAGATTCACTACTTGTACTCTCTGCGTTGTGCAGCCCACACTCCCCTTTATCCATCCCCCCCATGCATGCTAATCTTAACACCCTCCTTCTTCTTCCCCTCCCTTATCTCTCCCTGCCCACCCATCCTCCCCAGTTCCTTTCCCTTTGATACCTGTTAGTCCATTTTTGGGTTCTGTAATTGAGCTGCTGTTCTGTTCCTTCAGATTTTCCTTTGTTCTAACTCCTCAGATGAGTGAAATCATTTGGTATTTCTCTTTCTCCGCTTGGCGTATTTCACTGAGCATAATTCTCTCCAGCCCCATCCATGTTGCTGTAAATGGTTGGATTTTTCCACTTCTTATGGCTGAGTAGTATTCCATTGTGTATATGTACCACATCTTCTTTATTCATTCATCTACCGATGGACATTTGGGTTGCTTCCAATTCTTGGCTATTGTAAATAGTGCTGCAATAAACATAGGGGTGCATCTGTCTTTCTCAAACTTAATTGCTGCGTTCTTAGGGTAAATTCCTAGGAGTGGAATTTCTGGGTCAAATGGTAGGTCTGTTTTGAGCATTTTGATGAACCTCCATACTGCTTTCCACAATGGTTGAACTAATTTACATTCCCACCAGCAGTGTAGGAGGGTTCCCCTTTCTCCACAGCATCGCCAGCATTTGTTGTTGTTTGTCTTTTGGATGGCAGCTATCCTTACTGGTGTGAGGTGATGCCTCATTGTAGTTTTAATTTGCATTTCTCTGATAATTTGAGATGTGGAGCATCTTTTCATGTGTCTCTTGGCCATCTGTATTTCTTTTTTAGAGAACTGTCGGTTCAGTTCTCTGCCCATTTTTTAATTGGGTTATTTGTTTTTTGTTTGTTGAGGTGTGTGAGCTCTTTATATATTCTGGACTTCAAGCCTTTATCGGATCTGTCATTTTCAAATATATTCTCCCATACTGTAGGGTTCCTTTTTGTTCTATTGATGGTGTCTTTCGCTGTACAGAAGCTTTTCAGCTTAATGTAGTCCCACTTGCTCATTTTTGCTGTTGTTTTCCTTGCCGGGGGAGATATGTTCAAGAAGAGGTCACTCATGTTTATGTCTAAGAGGTTTTTGCCTATGTTTTTTTCCAAGAGTTTAATGGTTTCATAACTTACATTCAGGTCCTTGATCCATTTTGAGTTTACCTTTGTATATGGGGTTAGACAATGGTCCAGTTTCATTCTCCTACATGTAGCTGTCCAGTTTTGCCAGCACCATCTGTTGAAGAGACTGTCATTTTGCCATTGTATGTCCACGGCTCCTTTATCAAATATTAATTGACCATATATGTTTGGGTTAACGTCTGGAGTCTCTAATCTGTTCCAATGGTCTGTGGCTCTGTTCTTGTGCCAGTACCAAATTGTCTTGTTTACTATGGCTTTGTAGTAGAGCTTGAAGTAGGGGAGTGAGATCCCCGCTACTTTATTCTTCTTTTTCAGGATTGCTTTGATTATTCAGGGTCTTTGGTGTTTCCATATGAATTTTTGAATTATTTGTTCCTATTCATTGAAGAATGTTGCTGGTAATTTGAGAGGGATTGCATCAAATCTGTATATTGCTTTGGGCAGGATGGCCATTTTGATGATATTAATTCTTCCTAGCCATGAGCATGGGATGAGTTTCCATTTATTAGTGTCCCCTTTAATTTCTCTTAAGAGTGACTTGTAGTTTTCAGAGTATAAGTCTTTCACTTCTTTGGTTAGGTTTATTCCTAGGTATTTTATTCTTTTTGATGCAATGGTGAATGGAATTTTTTTCCTGATTTCTCTTTCTATTGATTCGTTGTTAGTGTATAGGAAAGCTACAGATTTCTGTGTGTTAATTTTGTATCCTGCAACTTTGCTGTATTCCAATATCAGTTCTAGTAGGTTTGGAGTGGAGTCTTTAGGGTTTTTTATGTACAGTATCATGTCATCTGCAAATAGTGACAGTTTAACTTCTTCTTTACCAATCTGGATTCCTTGTATTTCTTTGTTTTGTCTGATTGCCGTGGCTAGGACCTCCAGTACTATGTTAAATAACAGTGGGGAGAGTGGGCATCCCTGTCTAGTTTCCAATCTCAGAGGAAATGCTTTCAGCTTCTCACTGTTCAGTATAATGCTGGCTGTGGGTTTATCATATATGGCCTTTATTATGTTGAGGTACTTGCCCTCTATTCCCATTTTGCTGAGAGTTTTTTTCATGAATGGATGTTGAATTTTGTCAAATGCTTTTTCAGCATCTATGGAGATGATCATGTGGTTTTTGTCTTTTTTTTTGTTGATGGGGTGGATGATGTTGATGGACTTTCGAATGTTGTACCATCCTTGCATCCCTGGGATGAATCCCACTTGGTCATGCTGTATGATCCTTTTGATATACTGTTGAATTCTGTTTTCTAATATTTATTGAGTATTTTCGCATCTACATTCATCAGGGATATTGGACTGTAATTTTCTTTTTTGGTGGGGTCTTTGCCTGGTTTTGGTATTAGGGTGATGTTGGCTTCATAGAATGAGTTTCGGAGTATTCACTCTTCTTCTATTTTTTGGAACACTTTAAGGAGAATGGGTATTATATCTTCTCTGTGTGTCTGATAAAATTCTGAGGTAAATCCGTCCGGCCCCGGGGTTTTGTTCTTGGGTAGTTTTTTGATTACCATTTCAATTTCTTTGCTCGTTATTGGTTTGTTTAACTTTTGTGTTTCTTCCTTGGTCAGTCTTGGGAGGGTGTATTTTTCTAGGAAGTTGTCCATTTCTTCTAGGTTTTCCAGCTTGTTGGCATACAGGTTTTCATAGTCGTCTTTAATAATTCTTTGTATTTCTGTGAGGTCTGTCGTGATTTTTCCATTCTCATTTCTGATTCTGTTGATTTGTGTTGATTCTCTTTTTCTCTTAATAAGTTTGGCTAGAGGCTTATCTATTTTGTTTATTTTCTCAAAGAACCAGCTCTTGGTTTCGTTGATTTTTGCTATTGTTTTATTCTTCTCAATTGTGTTTATTTCTTCTCTGATCTTTATTATGTCTCTCCTTCTGCTGACTTTAGGCCTCATTTGTTCTTCTTTTTCCAGTTTCGATAGTTGTGATGTTAGACTATTCATTTGGGATTGCTCTTCCTTCTTCAAGTGTGCCTGGATCGCTATATACTTTCCTCTTAAGACTGCTTTCGCTGCGTCTCACAGAAGTTGGGGCTCCGTGTTGTTGTTGTCATTTGTTTCTATATATTCCTTGATCTCTATTTTGATTTGTTCATTGATCCATTGATTATGTAGTAGCATGTTGTTAAGCCTCCATGTGTTTGTGAGCCTTTTTGTTTTCTTTGTAGAATTTATTTCTACTTTTATACCTTTGTGGTCTGAAAAATTGGTTGGTAGAATTTCAGTATTTTGGAATTTACTGAGGCTCTTTTTGTGATCTAGTATGTGGTCTATTGTGGAGAATGTTCCATGTGCACTTGAGAAGAATGTATATACTGTTGCTTTTGGATGTAGAGTTCTATGGATGTCTATTAGGTCCATCTGCTCTAGTGTGCTGTTCAGTGCCTGTGTGTCCTTACTTATTTTCTTCCTGGTGGATCTATCCTTCAGGGTGAGTGGTGTGTTGAAGTCTCCTAAAATGAATGCATTGCCGTCTATTTCCCTGTTTAGTTCTGTTTGTATTTGCTTCACATATGCTGGTGCTCCTGTATTGGGTGCATATATATTTAGAATCGTTATATCCTCTTGTTGGACTGAGCCCTTTATCATTATGTAGTATCCTTCTTTATCTCTTGTTACTTTCTTTGTTTTGTAGTCTATTTTGTCTGATATTAGTATTGCAACCCCTGCTTTCTTCACACTGTTTTTTGCCTGAAATATGTTTTTCCATCCCTTGACTTTTAGTCTATGCTTGTCTTTGGGTTTAAGGTGAGTTTCTTGTAAGCAGCATATAGATGGGTCTTGCTTTTTTATCCATTCTATTACTCTGTGTCTTTTGATTGGTGCATTAAGTCCATTCACATTTAAGGTGATTATTGGGAGATATGTACTTATTGCCATTGCAGGCTTTAGATTCGTGGTTACCAAGGGTTCAAGGTTAGCTTCTTTAGTATCTTACTGCCTAACTTAGCTCGCTTATTGAGCTGTTGTATACACTGTCTGGAGATTCTTTTCTCCTCTCCCTTCTTATTCCTTCTCCTCCATTCTTCATATGTTGTGTGTTTTGTTCTGTGCTCTTTTTAGGAGTGCTCCCATCTAGAGCAGTCCCTGTAGGATGCCCTGTAGAGTGGTTTGTGAGAAGCAAAATCCCTCAGCTTTTGCTTGTCTGGTAATTGTTTAATCCCGCCATCATATTTAAATGATAGTCGTGCTGGATACAGTATCCTTGGTTCAAGGCCCTTCTGTTTCATTGCATTAAGTATATCATGCCATTCTCTTCTGGCCTGTAGGGTTTCTGTCGAGAAGTCTGATGTTATCCTGATTTGTTTTCCTTTATAGGTGACCTTTTTCTCTCTAGCTTCCTTTAAAACTCTTTCCTTGTTCTTGATCCTTGCCATTTTAATTACTATGTGTCTTGGTGTTGTTCTCCTTGGATCCTTTCTGTTGGGGGTTCTGTGTAATTCCATGGTCTGTTCAATTATTTCCTCCCCCAGTTTGGGGAAGTTTTCAGCAATTATTTCTTCAAAGAGACTTTCTATCCCTTTTCCTCTTTCTTCTTCTTCTGGTATCCCTATAATACGAATATTATTCCTTTTGGATGGGTCACATAGTTCTCTTAGTGTTGTTTCATTCCTGGAGATCCTTTTATCTCTCTCTATGTCAGCTTCTATACGTTCCTGTTCTCTGGCTTCTATTCCTTCAGTGGCCTCTTGCATCTTATCCATTCTGCTTATAAATCCTTCCAGGGATTGTTTCACTTCTGTGATCTCCTTCCTGACATCTGTGATCTCCCTCCGGACTTCATCCCATTGCTCTTGCATTTTTCTCTGCATCTCATCCCATTGCTCTTGCATTTTTCTCTGCATCTCTGTCAGCATGTTCATGATTTTTATTTTGAAATTTTTTCAGGAGGACTGTTTAGGTCTGCCTCCTTCTCAGGTATTGTCTCTGTGATCTTTGTCTGTGTGTTGTTTTGCCTTTTCCTGGTGATAGAGATAGTTTGCAGACCTGGTACGAGTGACCGCTGGAAGAGCTTCCCTTCTTGTTGGTTTGTGGCCTTTCTCTTCTGGGAGAATAGCAACCTCTAGTGGCTTATGCTTGTCAGCTGTGTGCAGACAGGGCTTCTGCTACCTGCCCGTTTGCTATGGAGTTTATCTCCGTTGTTTCTGTGGGCGTGGCCTGGCTGGGGCCTCTCCTCCAAAGTGGTGGAGCCCCGTTGGAGGGGGAGTGGCCGGGAGGCTATTTATCTCCGTAAGGGGCCTCTGTGCTCCCTTTTGCCCAGGGGATTAGAGTGCCCAGAGAGCCCCAGATTCCCTGCCTCTGGTCTAAGTGTCCTGTCCTGCCCCTTTAAGACTTCCAAAAAGCACTCTCCAAACCAAAACAACAACAGCAACAATGAGAGAGGGAACAGAAAAAAAAAAAAAAAAAGGAAAAAAGATGCGATTTTTTTTTTTCCTCAGGCGCCGGTACCAGTCATCCGCTCACTGGTCCTGCTGCCCTGCCTCCCTAGCACCGGGGTCCCTGTCCCTTCAAGGCTTCCAAAAATCACTCACCGAAAAGAGAAAAAAAAAGTGTAAAAACGCGCGATTTCCTCCTTCCTCAGGTGCCAGTCTCAGGCACCCGCCCACCAGTCCTGCAGGGAAAAACATGCGATATTCTTTGTCCTCTGGCGCCGGTCCCAGGCACCCGCTCACCGGTCCTGCTGCCCTGCCTCCCTAGCACTGGGATCCCTGTCCCTTTAAGGCTTCCAAAAAGCACTTGCCAAAAAGAGAAAAAAAAGGGGAAAAACACGCAATTTCCTCCGTCCTCCGGCGCTGGTCCCAGGCACCCGCTCACTGGTCCTGCTGCCCTGCCTCCCTAGCACCGGGGTCCCTGTCCCTTCAAGGCTTCCAAAAAGCACCCGCCCACTGGTCCCGCAGGGAAAAACGCACGATATTCTTTGTCCGCATGCGCCTGTCCCAGGCACCCGCTCACCGGTTCTGCTGCTCTGCTTCCCTAGCACCAGGGTCCCTGTCCCTTTAAGGCTTCCAAAAAGCACTCGCCAAAATGTGAAAAAAAAAAGGGGAAAAACGCGCGATTCCTCGTCCTCCGGCGCCGGTCTCAGGCACCCGCCCACCAGTCCCATAGGGAAAAACGCACGATATTCTTTGTCCTCAGGTACCGGTCCCAGGCACCCGCTCACCGGTCCCGCTGCCCTGCCTCCCTAGCAATGGGGTCCCTGTCCCTTTAAGTCTTCCAAAAAGCCTTCGCCAAAAAACAAAAAACCACTCCGGTTTCTTTCCACCTGCCAGGAGCCGGGGGAGGGGCGCTCGGTTCCAGCCGGGCTGGGACTTGTATCTTACCCACTTCGCAAGGTGCTGGATTCTTGCAGTTGTGGGTGTGGTCTGGATGTTGTCCTGTGTCCTCTGGTCTCTATTTTAGGAGGAGTTTTCTTTGTTATATTTTCATAGCTCTATGTGTTTTTGGGAGGAGATTTCCACTGCTCTACTCACGCCGCCATCCTGGCTCTGCCCCCTCAGTTTTACATTTTAATGCTGCCCAATGTTCCATTTGAATGACTTAAACTTGATCGATAAGTGATATTGTGATTCAAAAGAAAGTACCATGCAAATTCCAAACTTAAGAAAGCATGTGGTACAACAAATGTGATGAAATTCAATTACAATAATGAATACATGAGAGTGTTATTATTTTCTGCAGGGTAATTTTTACTTTCCTCCCTATTTCAATAGTATACTTTCTGAAAGTCCCATTGTAACAGCTCTACTCATCTACACTGTTCTTTAAAGAAAATCTCTCTGCGTAGGACACAGCCCTGAAAGAGTGGAGGACGAAAGCTCTTTGTCTTCTTTTTTAAATAATAATTTACCATTAAAAAAATGTAAACATGAAAAGAATGACTATTGAATTACTTTTCAACACTAAATTACCCTATTTATCACTAACTGTATAGAGAGTATCTGAGAAGGTGATTAATATAAGAATAAAGATAATAGAAATTGATCATTTATTGACAACTTAAATCCTTTATTTAGTAAAGTGGTTGTAAGGAAAAGTACCAACTAGTTCGTATTCAGTTGTGACATGGTTCTCATTTTAAGGCATTGGATTTAGAAAATGAAAAAAAGTTAGAAAAGTAAAAAAATGACACTATTTTCTTGACTACACCACATTTTTAGATATTTTCCTTTGGGAAGAAGGTTAATTGAAAATTTTTAACTTGTGCTCTATTCCCACCACAGTCATTACTTAGACAAAATAACTAACAATATTTTATCTAATTAAATAACCTAGATGGTTTAAAATATGAAACATGATTATATTCTTTCATTTAGTTCTCTTCATATAAATATACTAAAATCTCAATTGGCTTCATTGGGCTATTAAATATTTCATCATTAAACAAACTAGCAAAGACACAATCCAGGTGGGTATTAGGTCATATACTCACAGGAGAGGGCCCTACTCTTATGTGTTATTCTCTTATGATCTGTTAATCTTATTTAAATTAAAATGCCTGCATATGGAGGCAGAAACACTCATAGTCTGCATTGGAAAACTGCTCTCATTGACATCATGGGAGAAATTACCCAAGAATGTCAGTTTTGGTAATGATGGTGATTGTCTTAGCTCTTTGTATGTATTACTAATACAAGGGCTCAGATATATGTTGGACACTGTACATGAAGAAAAAGTTTGAAATAGCTCTATTTTCAAATATAATTCTGGTCATGTGGTAAACAGATTTTGACTCAAGCCTGTCTGAGGGGAAGAGTGATTCATTCTGTAGCTTCACAGAACTGAATTGTATTGATAGATTCTCACAACTTGGACTAGTTACCCCTCACCAAATAATAGACAAAATCCTCAGGAAAGACCACCTTAAGACAGAAGGAGGTCACATGAAGTTTCATTATTGGGAGTGTGATGAGAAAGTTGTTTTCAAAAGATTAGTTTATTATAGTATATCCCAGGAGATGTTTATTTCTAAATTTTACTGTATAATTGGAAAAATTGGTATCTCTAAATCCTTCACCCTTGAAGGCAGAACTATATCTTGAATAGGGCAATAAGGATGGAAAACTTTGGCACTGTGTTTAGGGTGGTGGTGAAAATAGCACTGTACCTAATTCCTCTTGTCTGAATATAATAAGAATTCAATTTCAAATATTTTCAAATATCAAATTGGGTCATTAATTATGTTCTAAGCATCTTACTTCAGGTGTCATTATTTTGGGATATCCCCAACTCAGTAAGTTTTCCCAGGCTTATACCCTTCTGAGGAACTCCCACTTCTAGTTATCTGGATTGCTCTCTTTAAATATTTAAATAAAATGGGCTTTGCCTCCCATCTTCTCTACGGAGGGTATACTGTCCCTGACACATTATCATAGGATTCTTGCACAAGGTAAACTTTTTCTCATTCACATATTTTTACAGATTTACTTAAATATACTTCACATACCACAGATTACACTGCTTTGTATTGTCTACAACTGTAAATCTACAATTAAATTATTTTTATTATTTTCAAAGAGTGTGCAACATATCACTAATCTAACAATGTTCAGTATATTTCCACGTGATTATTGGCCATTTGTATATCCTTGAATAAATCTCTATTCAAATCCTTTGCCCTATTTTAACTGGGTTGTCATTTTATTAGTAAGTTATAGGGGTGCTTTATGTATTTTACATAAAAGTAATTTGCAAATATTTCCTCCCACTCTCTGTGTTGTCTTGTACATTTCTTGATGCTATTAAGACACAAAAAGTTTTACTTTTGGAAAAGTTCAATTAACCTATTTTTTCTTTGTGTGTTTGGTGTTGTAGCTAAGATGACTTTGCCTAATGCAAGATAATGAAGGTGTTACTTATGTCTTCTTTCTAAGAGTTTTATAGTTTAACATCTTAAAGTTTAAGTTTTTCATCTATTTTGAGATTCTTTTTCCGTATGGTGTGGGGGAAGGGTCCAACTTCATTATTTTGAAAATATTTTATTGTTTTAAGCTTCCCAGCACAATTTGCTCAAAACACATTCCCATTGAATGTTCTTGGCACTGTACATGGAGGGGATAAAGAAACACAAATTCTCAATAATAATATAAATTAGTCATGGGGATGAAATTAAAGCATAGAGAATATAGCCAATAATTCCATAACATATTTCTATGTTGACAGATAGTAATTACACTAGTTGGGAAGAGTATTTAATAATGTAGACAACTGTCAAATCACTGTGCTGTATACTTGATACTAATATAATATTGTATATCAACTATATATCAATAAGAAAAAAGAAGTCAATTCATTATAAATGTGAGGATTTATATGTGGATTTTCAATTCTATTTCAATATATATGTATGTATACATATGTATGTGTGTGTGTATGTATATATATATATATATCTTATGGTAGTACCTGGCTATCTTGATTACTGTTGATTTATTGTAAGTTTTGAAACCAGGAGGTGAGTCCTCCAACTCTGTTATTATTTTTTCTAGATTGTTTTGTCTACTCTGGATTCATTTCATTTCCATATGAGTTTTGGGATTGGTTCCTTAAGTTCTGCAAAAAAGGCAGGTGGGGTTTTGAAAGGATGAATATGCAGACTAATTTGTGGAGTACTGCCATAGTAACAGTATAAACGCTCCTGATATATAACCATGGGGTATTGTATTAGTTGAGGTACTGAGAGAAACATAGAGTGGAAGATGTTCTGCAATCTACTATCTGCAAACTGGTGACCCTGTAAAGCCAGTAGTATAATTTAGTTTGAGTACAAAGGCCTCAGTCCAGAGAAGCCAATGGTCTGAAGGCCAGGGAAGACAAGATGTCCCAACTCAGGCAGGACGATAGGATGCAAAAAGGGCAAAGTCCTTCTCCTTTGCCTTTTCTTCTATTTAGGCCCTAAACAGATTGAATGATGCCTACCTACATTGGGGAAGGCAATCTACTTTATGGAATCCACTAATACAAATGCTAATCTTACCTAGAAAATTTCTCATAGACATACCTATAAGTGATGTTTAGTCTGGGCACCCCATGGCCAGTCCATTCAACACATCAATTAACCATCACAGTTCCACCCCTTGTCAACTTGAAACCCATACACATCTCTTTAATAATAAATCATCTTCAAATAAAGGCAATAACAAGTTCATAATTACATGCAATATAACTATCTTGTGTACAACCAAAAAGATACCAACTCCTTCCCCAGATGAAGGAAGAAAGCACTCTAGTGATATTTTCTCTTGTCTTTGATATCCAATACCTTAAATAGGATGATGTAAAATTAACAATACCTAAACACTATTATATAATATTAATACATTTTATGTTATATGATGAGCAAATAAGAGGAAATAAAGCAAAGACATCTTATACACAACACACACAGATGTATGCATAGCAAAATATGTCAATCAGTCCTCATTTGTATAACTGGTCATGTGGTCTCAGCTAGCATTTATAACTATATTCTTCCACTACCCATTCTGCAATCCCTTTTGTTTCAGCAAACATCTCAGCTAGTATTAGTTCTTTACCTGGTGAACTGTCCCAAACTTGCATTCTTGAAGGGTCTGAGCAATTCTAGTCCCCACTGGATTGGGTTCTACTTGCTGTATTTGCTGTATTTTAATGTTTTGTGTGTTTCTGGGAGGAATATTCTGCCTTGCCTTCCTACTCTGCCATTTTTTCTCTGCCCTTCTTGCCAGATTTCTTTATCACCAACTTTCCAATCACATTCCTTCTGAGTCCCTGGATATTCAGCCAATCCACTGTCCACAGTCCATGAACTGGTATATAATCACATATTTGTCCATTTCTTTTTCCATGCAAAGTGAACAACCAGGTGCACTTCCCAAAGTTCTGCCTACTGAGAGGATTTCCCTTCACCATTGTCCTTCAGTGATGTCCGAGAAGGGTTGTAATAATTCAGCTGTCTACTTTTGGTGTGCCTGTAAATTGTGTAGAACCATAATATGTAAGCTACTCCTGAGTTTTCTTTTCCTATGTTAACTAAGATTGTAGGGAATTCCTCAAAGGCCATAGGTGCAGGCTGCTGGAGAGAAGGCAATGTAGCAGGAGTGGGATCATAGGGATTTGGGCCACTTCTTTATATAGCTTACTTGTGTCCTCAGGGTCTGCTCCAACCCAATTATATATATACCACTACAATTTTATGGTGGAACATCAGTGTACATGCCCAGCTTTATAGCTTGGTGGGTCAGATAATACCCATTTCATGATGGGACTCTCAAGTTTCATGGTAACTTGGTTGCTCATGGTTAAGCATTCAGTATCTATTAAAGACCAGTTGCAGGCCAAGCGAAGTTTCTCAAAACATGGGTAATTATATACAAATGATGACAGGGACTTGTTCCAAAATCCTAAAGTCCCATGCTCTGATTCATCTGTAGCAGCCTGCCAAAGCATCCCTCTCTGCCACTGACCCTTCAAGTACTATTGGTCTGCTGGATCAAATGGCCTAAGTGGAAGAGTAGCTTAAACAGAAACCTGTTCCTGTTTTGAAGAACCTTCAGTTGTTCTGGCCCCCACTTAAGACTAGTAACATTTTGGGTCACTTGGTAAATGGGCCAGGCTACCACACTAAAGTAATGAACATGTTGCCTTCAAAAAGGCTGAATTGGCATCATGCTTCTTCTTGTAAGAATGGCCAGATGCAAAAACTTTTCCTTTATTTTAGGAAGGATATCCTGATAATGCCACAAAGCAGTGGAACCCTAGAAATTTCACCGAGGTAGAAGGCCCCTGAATTTTAATCATTCCCCACATTCTGACATCCAGATATCTTATCAATAAGTCTAGAATTGTTACTTCTTGCTCACCAGGTCCAGTCAGCATAATGGACTAGTGTGATATCTTGTGGAAGAGAAGGGAATAAAGATCCCTGTGAGCTAAATTCTGATCCAGAACGGAAAGGGTGACACACCTCTGAAGTAACAAAGTGGAGGAACATTGCTGGCCTTGACAGCTAAAAGAAAATAGCTTCTTATGAACCCTAAGGATGAGTATGGAGAAATGGGAATTTTCCAGATCAGTAGCATCATAACAGATACCAGGACATGACTTAACTTGCTCAAGAAATAAATCCACATCTGTTAGAGCAGCTGCAGTTGGAGTCATCACCTTGTTAAGCTTACAATAATCCATTGTTATTCTCCAAATTCCATCTGTTTTCTGCACAGGCCATATAGGAAAATTAAATGGGAATGTGGCGGGAATCACCCTTGCATCTTTCAAATTCTTGATGGTGGTATGTATTATTAAAATATCTCCAGGAATGTGCTATTGCTTTCTATATACCATTTTCCTAGATAGATCCAGTTCTAATGGTTACCTACCTGGCCTTTGTCTCCATAATAACCATCATGTTCAGGTCAGGGAACCAAAGTAGGGATTTTGCTTGCTGCTAAGCATATCTTTTCCAAGTATGCATTTTGGAACAGGTAAATAACCACAAGATGGGTTCTAAGACCCACTGGACCCATTGTGAGATGGACCTGAGCTAAAATTCCATTGATCACCTGACCTCCATAAGCCCTTATTCTGGTGTACCACAGTGACATTCTGTGTCTCCTGGAATTAGTGTCAGGTCAGAACCGGTGTCCAGTAGTCCCTGAAAAGTCTAATTATTTCCTTTCTTAAGGGAAGACCTGGAGGAAAATTAAGAGTATAAATTTACAGTAATATACTAGAGTCCTTTCTCAAGATGGCCCAGCCCTACCTGTCGTTCAAGAAGTTCTGGGGTCTCGAAGCTAGTTCAACTATGAGAATTAAAGAGGGACCTTACAAGTTGGGGCTTGGTGGAAGAAGGAAGCCCTTGGTCTGTCTTCTGCACTCCTCTGGAAAAAAGCCCCAGCAACACAGAGCTGCATGGCAGAGCAATACTATTGGCCTTCTGCTACCTGGTGGCCATTAAACACCATGACTGGGTGCTGGAGACAGAGAGCCTCATCTGAACCACATGTTGAGCTGGGGCAACAGGAAGGAGTGGTCACAGCGCAATTGCCGCAGACTCTTGATGTTCTTATCACAGATTTGGTTAAATAGAAGTTATTCTATTTATTGTATCTAGTAAAGGCAATTTCCAGAGACTTTTAAGTATTTTCATTGTTGTTGTTCATTTGTTTTGTTTTGTTTTATTATTTTCACCAGTTGTGGTTGTTTCACTATGTTGAGAGTCCTCAGAGCATATAATAATGCCATTCCAGAACCTGATCTTCTCTTAATTAACTCTTGAAGTTGTGTTTTTGGTGAATGTTCAGCCTCATCCTTGCTATATCTCATGAGACTCTTCTTTGGATCTTAAGTGAACTTCAATTTGTAATCAATTTTATGTTCCTTGATTTCCTTCAATTATCACTTACACAAAGCAATTGAGTGTCATCGGATTTTGCTTTTTATCATTTTTATGACAAGGAATATTTCGGCAGTAAATTTTCAACTTTCAGCCCCACAGCTTCTTATCACGTTACTAGTCTTCTTCCATGTTCCTCTCACCTCCAGACGTTCTCAAATACAAGAAATTCAAAATTCCTTCCTCTATTATGCAGAGTAATTGGGCTCTCCTTTTGGCTACTTTGGTCAGTAATCATCATGCCCTGAGAGCGTTTCTTCAACAACAAAAATGACCTATCAATGTATTGTGCCTTTGTAGCAGGAAGCCTGCCAGCAGTCAAGCTTTTTTCTCTTTTTTTCATTGTTATAAATTAGTTACCTCCACTATTACCCCATGAGTAACTTCAAACTTCTGAGCTTAGATATTAATGGGTATGTTCAAAATTCAGCTTTAGGACTTTATTTCAAACCTGTCTTCAATTTGTCTCTCAGATAATTTCTTTCCTATTTGGTAGTTTCTCCACATTCAGAAACCTGTTTCCTTCTCATATTCTGGAAAGCTACAGAAATTATGAACCAAGTCCATGTTCTCATCACTGAAGTCTTTGAGAATTTTGAGGTTATCCATAGCTAAGAACAAATTTCTCCTTCTAAATATTAAATATCAGGTTATCCCTAGAAATTAATATATGTGGAGATATATAGAAAAATATTGCACACTACACCCTCTTCAAAGTACCAATTAACATTATTAACTAAGTAAGCTTCCAATTGAGAAAAATAAATGTGTCCATTGAATACATGAATTACCCAGAAATAAGGGCCCTACACTGTTATCTGGCATTTCTATTGTTTCACTGAGTTCAAGCTTTACTTCATGTTCAAGACCTGAGTTTCATCATCATCATCAAAAAAGAATGACACTTGAATTTTAAATCACAGAGAACTGTTAGGAATAATGAATAAATATTGTGTGCATAACCTGTAAATGTCAGACCCTGACTGAGTCATAGCCTTTATAGTAGATAAGAGCTAAAATTTATTAAGGTCTTATATACCAGAAACTGGGCTTTGTACTTTGTGTGTATTACCTTATTAATCAGCATTAAAACCTGAGGTAGGTGATTAATATCTCCTTTTGCAGTCAAGAAAACTGAGGCATAGAAAATGAAGCACTATCACAAAGCTAGTACATGACAGAGTAGGAACTAGAACTTAGATCTTTCTGATTCCAAAGTACCTACTCCTGACCTCAATAATATACTGCCTTTCCTTTCACTTCCCTGGGATCACTTATCCCCATATCCCTATCCCTGTTTATGCTGACTTAGTCTAACTCCATTTCTATGACTCTTTCTGCTTTTGGGGTAATTTCAACCCAGTTGTCTAATCCAATTCTAAGTGGAATGAATCTTTTCCATGTCTTCCCTTTTCAACTGCTATAAAATATACCATTTATTCTGTGTTCCAATATGTGACACAGACACTATGCTTCAATAAAAGATATTAGAACAGGTTTGGAAATCTATCACCCATAGACAAATCTGACTTACCACTTGTTTCAATAAATAAAGTTTTGTTGTAATGTCACCATCTGATTAACTTATACATTGTATATGGCTGCTTTCAGACTACAGGTAGAGTCGAACTACTGTAACAGAGATCATATGGCCCACAAAATGAAAAAAACTATTTACTATTTTTCCCACTTAAAAAAGTTGGCCTATTATTGCATTAGATTCATACTTTCTACACCCTTTAGAAATGTGCTCAGTATGTATTTTTGGATGAAATGGAATGTATTGTTTCTTTTTAAATTGCATTTTTATCAGTGGCAACAAAGAGCATATTCATACTTGTCTGGCATATAAGAAGGAAGTTTTCATATTTAGTTACAGGGAAGGTATTATAATAAACCTGGGGAGAAACTACTGTCATTCCAATATCTACAACAGTGGCTTGTCAGCAAACATGAAGTATTTATTATATTTGGGTTATATAATGCAATTAATTCAATTTAATGAATATTATTGAGTCTCTATTGTGTATAATTCTCAAGAAGTTGAATACTTCACCATTCAAACAGACCTTAAGAGGCTGAAAATTCCATAAACTATATGGTCTTTCTGTTGTTTTATTCCCCCATTCCCTGTCAATCACAAATTTGTTATATGATTCTAGATTTAACTTTTGGCATTCTATAAACAGTCTAATTTCTCTGCAGTCCTAAACACAACTCTTCATGTCAAGCTAAGTTGAAATAAATTGGAAAAGCATATTTTTAGTTGCTATAAAAGTAATGTTTAAATTTTAAGCTATTCTTTCTAAAACGCTTTTTTTATTTCGAAAGTTACTCCCCTACTTTTCTATTATTAATGTTACCATCATCCAATCCTTTGTATTACTGGATATATGTATCCACTGGAGATTTTATGCACGCACACACACACACACACACACACACACACCCTCCTAACGCTAGTTTTATCACTTTCCTTCACCCAACTACTCCTTACTATTTAGAAAATCCTAACATTTCTTCTTCCACAATATGTTTCAAGTTCAGCCTTCTATTTTTAGGTCATCAATCTAATCTAAAAATTTTATTGGGAAAGGTCTACGTGTTAGTCAGGATAAGAGAGGTTGTTCTATAATAAGGAACAACTCCAAACTCTTGGTGGCTTAGCACACATTCATGAAAAGTACTCTCCAGGGGTCTGAGTAATTTTCCAAGGAATTTTAGAAACCCAGAATATTTTTACCTTATGGTTCCACCACCTCAACACATGACCTCTTCCATGAACACTAGAGGGTCTTGCACCAGCAATGAAGTACTACCTGGCATAAGCCAGAGCTAGTTGCATGACCCTGCCTAATTGCAAGGGAGTTTACAAATGTTATCCTCCTGTGTGCTACAGTAAGAAGACAATTAGATATGAGTGAGCATTAGAAGTCTCTACCAATCTTTCATATATGAGCTATTTATTTAATTAAGAACATGGAATTTGAACTAAATCTTTAGGGTTGATATATGTGAAAAAGAAGGCTAAGGGCATTTCGGATGTAGGGAACAGAATGAACAAAGGCTTGGAGGTGAAAGCAAAATGGCATATTATTGGAAAATATAGATAGAATACAGATACAAAATGAAGTATATACAGATTTGGCAACTGATATCATGGGAAAGAATGGGCTCCATAATCCTCATAATTGCCTTGTTGTAGAAGCTAATATATTCCCAGTGTGGTATTCATGATCATCCAGCAAATAATCTTTTAAAAAACATAAATTTAAGGAAAATAAATTGTTACCTTAATTTTTTGTATGCATCATTTCATATTTATAATAATTAGTAGTAAATCCTTTCTTATTTCATCACTATCAATTTGATATTTTTTAATTTTCAAAAGAGAAGAAATAGAGGCCACAGAAAAGGAAAATAGGATTATCAAATAGTATAGAAATGGTTAAATTCCTACTGGAGTAGGATTCTCCTATTCCACCTCTTACTTGCTGTATGATCTCTAGCACATTTGTTAAAATTCTCTATTTTTTAGTTTCCTCAGTTGAAAAGTGAAAATAATAATAAAGGTAATTCATAGCAATGTTGCGAGAATCAAATTAATTAATATATGTAAATCTTAAATTAGTGCCTCACACATAGCCAGTGCTTAACCAGTGCTAGTTAATGGCATTGTCACTGTTTTATTTCCTAAATGAAAATACCATTGTTAGCTTATCAATATTAAATTCATTTGGTGTGGTTGGCCTTTGTAACTTAATTTTAACCTCCAAAGCCCTGACAACCCTGCTAATTTTATTGCCTTGACATAGTCTCCCTTTTTGCCATCTTCAAAGTCAGTGTTATTGGACTTTGTACTAGTGCCTATTAGTAAGTAGCCACAGCATATAAGCAAATGACAGGATTTTCATGACACATAATGTTGCCATTCAGTGTTCATAACTGACAGTCCACTATTATGTTTATGTATACAAATACAATATGTTATATTAAAGATATCAAATTAATATTCTAAAGTATTACAGAGCATTTATATATGTTTTCTATGTTTTAGCTGATGAAAGAGAAAGGGAGAGAGAACATATTAGCGCAAGAGTGATAGCTTTACTTAAAAAAAGATACATATACATATATATCTTGATTTCTTGTGTCTCCTAGGCTGTAAGTTTACATAAGCTACATATCAAATTTTTAAATTAATTTTTTCCTATTTAACAAAGATTACAGAGAATCATATTTTGGTAATTTTATGTCTGGAATTGGAGAATAAGAATATAGCCTTAATTTACAAACGTGTTCATTTTCTGTCCCACCTATCTCATGTGGACCTTCTTTACAATTCATTCCCCATATAATGGTGGTACAGCCAGCCTCAATCATCTGTCACTTACACTATGGCAATAACTTCTGAAGTGCTCTTTTGCCATCGGCCTCTCATTTTTCCACTGTATCTGTACATTGTCATTACCATCATATTGTTAAATAACAAGTCCAGTTCTGTCAATACTCCACTTGCAAACCTCAGTGTTTTGCTGTTGCCTAATAAATCAAGTACAAACTCCATAGCAGGATATTCAAGGGCCTATACCCATCCTACGAACCAAACTAAGCTTCTCCAAATATGCCATACATTTTCAGGCCTCCTTTCTCTATTTTAATAACTTTAGCCTAGAATAGCTTTTATATAATTCTCTAACTGTTCATCTATAAAATGTATTCATGTCTAAAATTTTAGTTAAAATGAGAGCACAGAGAGGCATTTTCACAAAATTAATCATTCTCTCTTTTCTTAGTGATATCATAGTACTTATTTCATGGGTTTTATTTTATTTAAATGCTTTCTGTCCCTGTAAATTATAAACTGCATGATGATTTATTCGCAGCATCTAAAATCTGTTTATTGAAGGGATTATTCTGTTTAGTATAGGGAAAAGGGGGCATTTGCAAAGGAATCCTGAGATCTCTCTGCAAAAAAGATGTGTATCTTCAAGTCTTCACACTGAGGGATTTATAAGGAAACAACTAAATCCTCATCTTCAAACACAGATAGGCCAAATAAAAAATGAAACTTGCCCTGGTTAGATAAACATCATCATTCTCTAGGATAAGTACATATTTTCCAAGTTAAAAAATAAAAATTAAGTCGATTTGAAAGAAAAATTTCTAGACAGAGTTCAAGGTACTTAGTGTGAAGTGAGAAAGTAGTAGCTATAGCCACTCTGAAACAGTTCAACTTTTCTAGATCACCATAGTTAGAGTGAAACATTCAAGTAAGCCAGCAAAGTTAGAATCAGAAATTTAAATATTTGTTTGAATCATTACACTGTCCATCAGTAATCAGTTTAGCTTTACTCTTTCTGTAACATTCATATTCAATTCACCTTTATTCTTAACAGAAAAATTGACATATTTGCAACTAATGTGGACATTGTAGACTTTTGAAATAAATTATCCATAACCCCAACATTATGTAGAATTCTTGATTATCCTCATTAAGATATTTAATCTAACCCATCAATAAAATAGAATTTTAGAAGCCAAAGAACATTTAATTTTGGGAAAAATCTTTGTCCTTATTATGGAATCTAAAATATGCATATAAGATTTAGATTGAATGTCTTTTTTTCTATGGAAACTCAAAAGTTCTTTGTAGTGATTGTTTATTTCTTGGCAGTGGTTTTTTAAAAAGCCAGATTTGTCCTGCACTGTTATGAAGATGATAATATTTTTAAACTACAATGGACAATTTCCTCTTGAACACATAGTCTTCAGAATATTTATCATTCTATGCATATCATATAAATATAGATATGGATATGTATGTAGATATGGCTATAGATACAGATATGACTGTCTATTTTGGGAAACCAAGTTTTCACCAATATGTTCTTGTTTCATCTGCTATCACACTAATACATTAATTTAAGCATTTCAACCATCTGCTAATATTAGTAACTATTCACAATTTAAATGATTGTTTTAATGTATTCAGAGATGATATGACCAATCTAAAATATAACCCTTTAGTGAAATTACTAAAATGTTAAGATCAGCATTATTGCCATTAGAAAATATTACTTTAATAAAAGTAAGCATAAATGAAGCAATAATTTGACCTAAAATAGAAATTGTTCTCAATATTTATCACTACTATTTTTAAGATTTTATAGTTTTCAGTTTATGAACCTAAGTTTAAAGTGGTATGCTAAATTTCAGTGCCTCAAAAATTTCATTTACTTGTTAATTTTTGTAGGTTTATGTTCATCTTTTGTTATTATAATAAAACTGGTTGTATTACTAATGGAAATCTGAATGCAACCATTTAAAAATATTGGTTACTGCACTAATGCATTTTAGAGCACTAGTATGCAAATTCATTGATTTTTTAAGTTAGCTTTTCCACTATATAGCAAGATGTTTCTTAATGTGCTCTTAATTCATTTTATTCTTCTTTGTGAAATACAGTGATATATGTATTTGCAAAGTCATCAGTTGATCCAAAGAATAGATACAGCTTCTCTGAGTGCAGAAAATTTTTCCATAGCCTGCTTTCATTAGTGAGTGTACTCTGATGCTCATTTAGATAGAGCACAGTCAAAATTAGGGTTGGTGCTTTCTGAGCTCAACCATATGGGACAGCTTTAAACATCTTCCAGTTTACCTTATATCCCTGAACACCTCTTAACTACCACTAGAAGGCCAAAGTCTGAAAACAGAAAAAAGATAAGTTGCAAGTTTGCTGGTGGCAATGACTGGATTGGACCACCAGAAATTTTCAGATTGAAATGGTTGAAGAAATAAGTAGAATATAAGTAAATGGGATAAAGTTAATTAAAAGTGGGCAAATCTAATCTTCATTGTGTGGGAAGTAAAAACTGAGCAAAGCTGACATACGGAAAAGGCATGGAGATATCAATGGACTGGAGGTCCTTACAAGATCAGAAAACATATTTAATGGCAATATAAAGCTAATAATCTGTAAGGAACGATGTTACATATTACAGTTTCAGTTTTGTTTAATTTTAAGGATGGCTGAAGTGGGATACAAATCCATAGGAACATTGAAGTCAGCCAGAACAATGATATGGTTTGAGACACTCATCATACAAAAATTAACATAACTTCCATAAAGCTTAATTTCATTATCTGCAAAATGAAGTAATTGGACACACAGGATAACCTCTGACATTCTATGACTCAAAATTTCTCTTCAGAACATCTTTCATTCATTCCACTTTTGCCCTTTGTCTTACTTGGATATTCTTCTTCCCCAATACTGTAGCCAATGCAACCATAAATGTGGCTGCCAAATACTGCCTTCCATTGTATCCTATGTTCAAGAGTATTATTGCCCCTTCCAATCTTCCAAGATAAGGGGATGGAGAATGTGGAGAATGGTATTTCTTTAGGACTGAGTTCCTTTCCTAGACATCTTCAAGTCAGAGCATATACATAACTGCTTTGACATAATGTCAACCTTTAAGGACGTTTTTTACTCACATCTCAAATTATTTGACTAATATAAATTATTAACTTTCTTTTATACAGGCAAATGTTAGTACCTGCTTTCCATTCCATTCCCATGAAGGTCATTGAAGACCAAACAAACAATCTGATTTTATTCAATGATTTACAACATTTAAAACTCAAGTGAAATATAAGAAGTCTTTATTCTCACAAGGACAGATATTAGGAAGATACCCTGCATAATAAGATGTCTCAGCAATGAACCATATGTTCCTCTTCACAGATGGAAGCTAAAAATATTTACCATAACTACTTTCTATCAGTAGTGATAGACCTAACCACACACAAAAACTGTTTTTTAATAAGTTTTAGTGGCTTATAATATCTGAGTTTAAGCAAGGTATAAGTTAACTCTTAAATCATTTGGAAGTCAAAGGTAAATGTCAGACTTGTTTCATTTTTCCCTTCAATAAATGCCTCAGCGTGTGAGTGAGTCCAAACACAACAGAACATATGTGAAATTTTACATCAGACATTCCACAAAATTTAGCTTCAGGGGAAAGATGAATAAAGAAAGTTTTTTTAGAAAACAGATTTGAGGGGCAAACAATAAGGAAATGCTGAGCAAAATTAGAAAGGTTTGGAATTATTTGATAATTTATAAAAACATTACTTAAAAGCAGTTGGAATGAGAGATGATAATGGCCAATGATGTTATTAACCTTTAGAAATAAAGGCTAGAATGTTTTAAGTGATGTCCATCTGAAGACTTTTTCTATTTATAGCCATTTTTGCCCATTGTAACATGAAAAGAAACTGTCTAAATCCAATTTTATGTTTAAGTTAATATGGACTGCATGAGGACTGGTATAATATTTTGCTTATCAATGTATCATGCAATATAAACATTTATAATGTTTCTTAAGTAAGTAAAGGAAGGAAAGAAGGAACAGAGAAATGAGTGCTAATTTTCTGGAGAACTTACTTGGCAAGTAAGCTCTTGTACATAGAATTGAAGTCATAAGGACATTAGTGGAAAATGGACATTAGTGAAAAAACTGCTAAAGTCCAAATAAAGTCTGCAGTTTAGTTACTATTCTCTTACTGATCTTAATTTCTTAGTTTGAGAAACATACTATAGTTATATAAGATATTAACATTAAGGGTAAATGGTTGAAATGTATATAGGAATTCTATCTTTGCAACCTTTCTGTATATGTAAATTTATTCCAAAACCAAAAGTTGTCATTAAAAACATTAAACTTGAATTATTCCTTGCCTTAAAAGGTTTAAAAATGTGCACTAGAGACATATCAGATAGAAAATAATGGGAATTTTAACATCCAGACAGTCTTCACTTTATATGGTAGTGTGGAACTCTAAAGATGACTGTGCAAGCTGAAGTCACAAAATGCAGCTTTAATAATTAATGGACAAATTTATGATTGTTCCATGACCTTTTACACACTTTGTGAAAGCATTAAAAACTCTCTATCAATTACAAATGTATAGGGAAGTAAAAATAGTAAAACTAATATTTATTTCACTGTCATTTAATACATTAGAAACATTGAGAATCAAAGTGTTTTGTATCTTTATAAGAAAACTTACCAAGAGTGGTTTCAACTGTGCTTGCTTCCTAGTTGTATAACTAGTGATACAGATTTCCTCTGGGTCATCTTCATCCTTTTTGTTACAACCACTTTCCTCATTTATGTCTGTAAGTTCACTTTCAGTAAGTTCCTCCAGCTGCATATCTAGAGTCTCTAGGGCAGTAGCAGTGTTAACACTATCATGATCAGCTTTTTCTTCTATAACTCCATTTGCGTTTTATTCTAATCTCCCTTTCAGTGTTAGTGTTTTTTGTTTCTTTGTTGCACTTTAATTTTTATTGGCCAGTTCCCTTTTCTGATTATATATTTTTGTAGAATGTAACAAGGATTTATTTTGGGGAGACAGGAACCAACACAACTGCGTGCTTTGCTGGTATGCATCAACTGAAAACATGGACAGTGAGCAATCACCGACAGACTTTGAAAGAAGCAATGTGACTGGTCACTGATTATGCTATGCCTTTGTTATTTATGCAGTGATTTATGGGCTGAAAAGCTACCTGCAAGTTTGTACTTTATGCAGTTGCTCCTAGTTAATATACCACGATAAAGCACAAACTTGTACAATAATATTCATAGCAGCATTTTCATCATAGGTAAATGTGGAAACAACCAGAATGTCCATCAACTGATGAGTGGGTATACAAAATGAGTTATCTCTATACAATGTAATGCTATTTGGCAATAAAAGTAACAAACTCTGACACATGATGCAACATGGATGGATATTGGAAAACAATATGTTAAGTGAATTAAAACAGTCACAGGGACCACATATTCTATGACTCCATTATATGAAAAGTCCACAGTAAGCAAATCTATAGAAACAGAAAATAGATTAATGATGACCTAGGGTTGGGAGGTTTTGGGGGAAATAAAGGGTAACTGCTAATGGAAAAAAAGTTTATTTTTTCGGGTGATGAAGTTATTCAAAAATTAGATTGTGGTGATGTTTGTACAACTCTCTGAATATATTAAAATTATTAAGTAATGCACTTCAAATTTTATGGCATGTGAATTATATCTCAATACAGCTACATACACACACACACACACTCGTTGTGACAGCAGAAATTTGTGTATATCAGAACTGTGGGGAGTAAGGAAGGCTTGAATTAATAATGGTCTTTGACAGTTAACTATTAAGGTACATACTTGAGAGGTTAATGTGAAGGAAGTAAATCAACCTTTCTTTAGAATTGAAATGATCCGCTGAGGTATTAATGGAAACTAACTTTATGTAGGAACTATATTTACATACTTTACATCTAAAAGTAATGCATAGTAAGTGCTCAGTAACTGGTTGTTATTAGTTATGATAATATTTAAAATATTTCTTCATTAAATATTTTTATGGAGTTTGCTTATGAGGAACAGAAAATGTAAATTACTTTGTAGGCAGTATAAGAATTTTAATTTTTCTTTAAAATTCTAAAAATCCAGTAAGCAGTTTTATTTTATTGAAATGATCTTTGCAAAAGTAAAATATTTAGATTGTATAAGGAAGTTCAGGAATGAGGTCGGACAAGACACATGAGGCTAAGGTGGAATGGAATATTCCAGGCATAAGGTACCTGAAGTTTTTCTAAATGATTGTATGTCTGCATGGGTTTGGGTTTTGTGGTGAAGAAGAGGAAAGTAGGCATGAAAATGAATCAGAAGATAGAATATAGGTTCTTTATAAGAAAACTTATCAAGAGTGGTTTCAACTATTTTGGTTGGGGAGCTGCAGCAAGTAGAGCTTGAAGTGGGGAGTCCTTCACTTGTATGTTCAACCATAGTAACAGTAACAGGAAATAAGAATTGAAAAAAACATTATTGCACTGCCTTGAATTCAGGAAGACATGTATAACAATTGGTTTATAACTAAAGAATATGATTATTTACACTTAAAAGCATGGCATGGCCTATTATAAATCTTCATACAGAAATGTCAGTCAGTTCATTTTTCTTGGTATTATCTTAGCTCAACTCTTAGAAGGAAAAGAACTCAGATAGAGGAAAAGTTAGTATTCTTTTGAGTATTATAAACATATCTTATACAGTTAGAAGTCCTTGAACATTTTTCACCTTTTTTATTAATAGAGTTATAGACTACAATGTGAAAAGTTGGCATTCATTTCCTTTGGAAGATCTTTGTCTTTATCACCAGTATTCCATCTTTCAGTCTGTATAAAAATCTTTGAAATCCTTGACTGGATATTTAGTAGCTTTCTTCATCTGACCATTTAGCCACAAAGAATGATTCTTGTCTCATCTGCTAAAAGAAATTATAGATGAATCCCTAGTTGAAAAATACTGAGGGTATTATATCTGCAATATAGTTTTCTCATGATAATATATTTTTTTAATGAAACTGATGCTATAATGAATTTCATTAGTGACTAAAATAGAATAACTTGCTTTTCTCAAATATTGGAGGTTCAATGAAAGAAAATTGAAGAGACTATTAAAAGAATGAGTGATAAAAACTATTTATTTCACAACAAAATTTACCTTTGTCCTTGTTTCTCAAAATGAAGAGAAGACTGTCTACAATTCCCCTTCACAAATTAAAACATCAGAAAAAATGTACATGTTGGGTATGCCACAGGCATTTCAGTTATATTGTTCATTTCTGTAAAGAAGACTGTATTTTATTTCATTCTTTTCTATTTGAGGTTTTGATAAATTTTTGTATTTCAAACTTAGCTGTTTCATAAATACTTGAAGTAAGATTTTTTTTTAAAGTGACTTTGTTCTAATTATCATTGCTGCATAACAAAATACCCCAAAACTTAGTAACTTGGCATAATCACTTATTTTTTCTTATGAATATGCAATTTAATCAGGACTTGGTGGGACAACTTATTTCTGTTCCATGTGGCATTAGCTAGGGCATCTCCACACAACTGGAGGATCCTTTTCTAAGTTGGACTACAAGTATGCTGGCAATCTGATAGTGGCTGTTGGCTTCTTTTTATGTAACTCTCTCCATAAGGTGGCTTGGATTTCTTCACAGCATAGTCTCTAGGTTCCAAGCAAAAGCATATCAAGACAAAAGTGTAAACTGTAGGGTTCCTAAAGCTTCAGCCCAGAAGAATGGCAAAGTATCACTACGGCCTGTATTCTGCTGGTCAAGCAACCACATAATTCAGACTCAAGGAAAGCAAACATACACACTACCTTTCTTTGAGAGGAATGTCAAAGAATTTTCTAGCCCTGTTTTAAAGAGACCATAGACTTAGAAAAATAGTTTTTTAGGAAAAAATAGAACCTGCTCATGTGGTGAGCTATTGCAGACTATTGTCCCAAGGGAAATATTTTATATTTTATCTTAAATACATATATCCAGAATTTAGCTAAGCCATGGTATTGCTGCTTCAATGCCCATTTTGTTCGGCAAAGCTGACTTCAAGGACTTTAAACCGACACTAGCCCTCCTATGTAAGCACATGCCCTAGATAAAAGCCCACAGAGTCACAAGCAAATGTAAGTTGTTGATATGGCTTCCCCAGTATCCCTTGTGATCAATTGTCTTCCCTGCCTCCCAGCACCTGTATGCCTTATGTGCCTGTTAATAAGAACCCTATGAAGTTTCCCCAAACCCCACTTTTTTGGTTTGAATTGACAAATCCAGCCCTAGCCCAGGAATACCAAAGCACTCCACCCATGGACTCTAATAAAGGCATGTGCCCCAGGTCCTGCCTCTCACTCAATCTGCACTCTGTCTTGACATCCTCATGTAGATCCTTGAAGAATACTATGTACTTAAGATTACAAGTCTTGTAAGTAATAAAGTTCTGTATTTCAATTTCTCTTGCAGTCTTTTGTTGAACTGTGGTTCACCATTTGGCACCCTGTACATCACTTAACAAATGTTAATTTAATGGTCATAATACCATGTTATAAGCTAGTTTATTTTTTACCTAATTTACTATTATTTTATAGGGAGATACATTTCCAATTGTGAATAATCTCCAAATCTTCAGATACCAAAATACTGTCAAATATTGTTAAATTCTCTAATGGTTAAAGTGTCAGTTTTATTCTAGCCAATGTAAAATTTAAGTGTAACACCTATGTAATGAGGATCTATTTATACAGAAAGAATAGGTGACACAATTTGAGGAGTGCCCAGGATATAGACTGCCTAAAATATAGTACGCTGTAATGGTCTCTGAACATTCTATCATTAGAGTCATTTGGTTGGTTTCAGTGTCTCCAGAAAGTCTGAAAAAGTGTAAGGGTCAACTGGAAGTGTATGAATTAATTTTCTAACAAGTCACCTCTCATGGACTCTAATAAAGGCATGTGCCCCAGGTTCTGCTTCTCACTCTCTCTACAACTAGGAGATAGAACATAAGCTTGGTTAAAGTTTAATAGGAGGAAAGACTTATAAAATGTGAGGATACTTCCCAAAGATGGGAGAATCAGCAGGAAGGCTATACAGCATAATTAGAGTGACTATTTTATTTATCATCCGGAGTCTGGGATACTATTGAGAGTGAACAAGGGTATGAACTATATGGGATTCTGGAACAAAAGGCTGTAAGTAGGACTGTACCAGTTCAACAGAAACTTATGGTTTCACTAGACATAGTGTTTTAGAGCATAAGCTTTGGAGCCAGGGAAAAGTGAGTTTAAACTATGGTACTGCTACTTAAGAGTTATGTGATCCTTAGCAAGGTATTTAGCTTTTCAAACATTTATTTTTCTTATTTCTAAAATGGGATAAAATGCTTACCTAAAAGATTTATTCTAAAGATTAAATGACAAAAGGAAATAATTGAGACTGGAGGAGGAGCCAAGATGGTGGCATGAGTAGGGCAGCAGAAATTTCCTCCCAAAACCATATATATTTTTGAAAATACAACAACTACAACTATTCCCAGAAGAGTGACCAGAAGATACAGCACAACAGCCAGGCTACATCTACATCTGCGAGAACTCAGCACCTCATGAAGTGGGTAAGATACAAGCTGGGGCCTGGCAGTACCCGAGCGCCCCCCCACACCAGCTCCAAAAAGGGAGGAAAGGAGTCAGAGTGGGGAGGGAGTGGAAGCCTAGGACTGCTAAATACCCAGCCCTAGTCATCTGCAGCAGGAGCACAGACACACAGTGCGTGGTGTGATGGATACTAGGGAAATGAAACAGTAAAATCTATGAGCGGGTCCTCCCAGCTGGTGCCCCTGGCACAAAAGAAAAGTGAGTGCTTTTTGAAAGTCTTAAAGGGACAGGAGCTTAACAGCTGGATGGAAATGTCCCGGCACACTCACCACAGCAGCTGGGAATACCAGGGAACTCCAGGTGCCCTAACCCTCTTGGAGGCAGCGCAGCTCTGAGGCCTCTCATGGCAATAAACAGCCTCCTGTCCATTACCTCCCTGGCATAGCCCCACCACTGCAGGGGAGCAGCCTGAGAGCAGCCACACCCACAGCAAGACTCAGAGCCTCCGTCAGCATGCAACTGCCCAGGACAAGCCGCTAGGGGTCGCTGTTCTCCCAGGAGAGGAAGGCAAAAACCAAGGAAGAAGGGACTTTGTTCTCTCAGCTGATACATGAGCCAACTGCTCATGACTAACTCTATCGCTATGAAAAGGCAGAAGAATTTGATCCAGACAAGAATATCCCAGACAACCCCTAAGAAGGAACCTGAGGAGATAGATTTAACCAATCTTCCTGTAAAAGAATTCAAAATAAAGGTCATAACCATGCTGATGGAGCTGCAGAGAAATATGCAAGAGCTAATGGATAAAGTTGGGAGGGAGAATACAGAAATAAAACAATCTCTGGAAGGATTTAAGAGCAGACTGGATGAGGTGCAAGAGGCCGTTAATGGAATAGAAATCAGAGAACATGAATACAGAGAAGCTGAGGCAGAGAGATATAAAAGGATCTCCATGAATGAAAGAATATTAAGAGAATTGTGTGACCAATCCAAATGCAACAAAATCTGCATTATAGTAGTACCAGAAGAAAAAAGAGAGAAAAAGGGATAGAAAGTGTATTTGAAGAAATAATTGCTGAAAACTTCCCCAAACTGGGGGAGGAAATAGTCGCTCAGACCATGGGAGCACATGGAACTCCCAACAGAAGGGACCCAAGGGGGACAACACTAAGGCACATAATAATTAAAATGGCAAAGATCAAGGACAAGGACAGAGTATTCAATGCAGCCAGAGAGAGAAAAATGGTCACCTACAAAGGAAAACCCATTAGACTATCATCAGACTTCTCAACAGAAACTTTACAGGCCAGAAGAGAATGGCATGATATATTTAATGCAATGAAACAGAAGGGATTTGAACCAAGGATACTGTATCAAGCATGATTATCATTTTAATGAAGGAGGGATTAAACAATTCCTAGAGAAGCAAAAGTTGAGGGAACTTGCCTCCCACAAACCACCTCTACAGGGTATTTTAGAGGGAATGCTCTAGATGGAAGCAGTTCTAATGCTAAATAGACATACACAGACTAAAAGTCAAGGGATGGAAAAAGATATTTCATGCAAATAACAGGGAGAAAAAATCAGGTGTTACAGTACTTGTATCAGACAAAATAGACTTCAAAACAAAGAAAGTAACAATAGATGAAGAAGGACATTACATTATGATAAAGGAGTCAGCCCAACAAGAGGATATACTCATTATAAATATATATGCACCCAATACAGGAGCACCAACATATGTGAAACAAATACGAAGAGAATTAAAGGAGGAAACAGAATGCAATGCATTCATTTTAGGGGACTTCAACACACTACTCACTCCAAAGGACAGATCCACCAGACAGAAAATATGTAAGGACACAGAGGCACTGAAAAACACACTAGAAGAGATGTACCTAATAGACATCTTCAGAACTCTAAACCCAAAAGCAGCAGGATACACATTCTTCTCAAGTGCACATGGAACATTTTCCAGAAGAGACCACATACTAGGCCACAAAAAGAGCCTCAGTAAATTCAAAAAGATTGAAATTCTACTAATCAACTTCTCAGACCACAAAGGTATAAAACTAGAAATAAATTGTACAGAGAATGCAAAAAGGCTCACAAACACATGGAGGCTTAACAACATGCTCCTAAATAATCAATGGATTAATGACCAAATTAAAATAGAGATCAAGCAATATATGGAGACAAATGACAACAACAACACAAAGCCACAACTTCTGTGGGACTCAGTGAAAGCAGTTCTAAGAGGAAAGTATATAGCAATCCAGGCCTATTTAAAGAAGGAAGAACAATCCCAAATGAATAGTCTAAAGTCACAATTATTGAAATTGGAAAAAGAAGAACAAATGAGGCCTAAAGTGAGCAGAAGGAGGGACATAATAAAGATCAGAGAAGAAATAAATAAAATTGAGAAGAAAAAAACAATAGAAAAAATCAATGAAACCAACAGCCGGTTCTTTGAAAAATAAACAAAATAGATAAACCTCTAGCCAGACTTATTAAAAGAAAAAGAGAATCAACACACATCAACAGAATCAGAAACAAGAAAGGAAAAATCACAATGGACCCCAGAGAAATACAGAGAATTATTAGAGAATACTATGAAAACCTATATGCTAACAGGCTGGAAAACCTAGAAGAAATGGACAGCTTCCTAGAAAAATACAACCTTCCAAGACTGACCAAGGAAGAATCACAAAATCTAAACAGACCAATTATGAGCAAAGAAATTGAAGTGCTAATCACGAAACTACCCAAAAGCGAAACCCGCAGGCCAGATGGATTTATCGTGGAATTTTATAAGGCATACAGAGAAGACATAATACACATTCTCCTTAAAGTTTTCCAAAAAATAGAAGAGGAGGGAATACTCCCAAACTCATTCTATGAAGCTAGCATTATTGTAATAGCAAAAGCAGGCAAAGATCCCACCAAAAAAGAAAATCACAGACCAATATCCCTGATGAACATAGATGCAAAAATATTCAACAAAATACTAGCAAACCGAGTTCAAAAACACATCAAAAGGATCATACACCATGGCCAAGTGGGATTCATCTCAGGGATGCAAGGATGGTACAACAGTCTAAAATCCATCAACATCATCCACCACATATAAAAAAAGGCCAAAAACCACATGATCATCTCCATATATGCTGAAAAAGCATTTGACAAAATTCAACATCCATTCAAGATAAAAACTCTCAACAAAATGGGTATAGAGGGCAAGTATCTCAACATACTAAAGGCCATATACGATAAACCCACAGCGAACATCATACTTAACAACAAGAAGATGAAAGCTTTTCCTCAAACATAGGGAACAAGACAGGGATGACCACTCTCTCCACTGTTATTCAACATAGTACTGGAGGTCCTAGCCATGGCAATTAGACAAAACAAAGAAATAAAAGGAATCCAGATTGGTAAAGAAGAAGTCAAACTGTCACTATTTGCAGATGACATGATATTGTACTTAAAAAAAAAACATAAAGACTCCACTCCAAAACTACTAGAATTAATATTGGAATTCAGCAAAGTTGCAGGATACAAAATTAATACACAGAAATCTGTGGTTTTCCTATGCACTAACAATTAATTAACAGAAAAAGAAATCAGGAAAACAATTAAATTCACAATTGCATCAAAAAGAATAAAATACCAAGAAAAAACGTAACCAAGGATGTGAAAGACCTATACCCTGTAAACTACAAGACACTCTTAAGAGAAATTAAAGAGGACACTAACAAGTGGAAACTTATCTCATGCTCTTGGCAAGGAAGAATTAATATTGTCAAAATGGCCATCCGGCCCAATGCAACCTACAGATTCAATGCAATTCCTATCAAATTACCAACAGCATTCTTCAATGAACTGGAACAAATAGTTCAAACATTCATATAGAACCACAAAAGACCCCGAATAGACAAAGCAATCCTGAGAAGGAAGAATAAAGTGGGTGGGATCTGGCCCCACAATTTCAAGCTCTCCCACAAAGCCACAGTAATCAAGACAATTTGGTACTGACACAAGAACAGATTCACAGACTAGTGGAACAGAATAGAGACTCCAGACATTAATGCAAACATATATGGTCAATTAATATATGATAAAGGAGCCATGGACATACATTGGGGAAATGACCACCTCTTCAAAAGTTGGTGTTGGCAAAACTGGACAGCTACATGTAAGAGAATGAAACTGGATCATTGTCTAATGCCATACACAAAAGTAAATTTGAAATGGATCAAAGACCTGAATGTAAGTCATGAAACCATAAAACTCTTAGAAAAAAACATAGGCAAAAATCTCTTGGACATAAGCATGAACAACTTCTTTATGAAGATATCTCCCTGGGTAAGGGAAACAAAAGCAAAAATGAACAAGTGGAACTCTGTCAAGCTGAAAATCTTCTGTACAGAAAGTATACCATCAATAGAACCAAAAGGCATCCTACAGTATGGGAGAATATATTCATAAATGACAGATCCGATAAAGGCTTGACATCCAAAACATATAAAGAGCTCACACACCTCAACAAACCAAAAGCAAATAATCCAATTTAAAAATGGGCAGAGGAGCTGAACAGACACTTCTCCAAAGAAGAAATTCAGATGGCCAACAGACACATGAAAAGATGCTCCACATCACTAGTCATCAGAGAAATGCAAACTAAAACCTCGATGAGATATCACCTGACACCTGTAAGGATTGCCACCATCCAAAAGACAAACAACAACAAGTGTTGGCGAGGCAGTGAAGAAAGGGGAACCCTCCTACACTGCTGGTGGGAATGTGAATTAGTTCATCCATTGTGGAAAGCAGTATGGAGGTTCCTCAGAAAGCTCAAAATAGAAATACCATTTTACCCAAGAATTCCACTTCTAGGAATTTACCCTAAGAATACAGCAGCCCAGTTTGAAAAAGACAGATGCACCCCTATGTTTATTGCAGCACTATTTACAATAGCCAAGAAATGGAAGCAACCTAAGTGTTCATCAGTAGATGAATGGATAAACAAGATGTGGTACATATACACAATGGAATATCATTCATCCATAAAAAGAAAACAAATCCTACCATTTGCAAAAACATGGATGGAGCTAGAAGGTATTACCTTCGGTGAATAAGCCAGGCAGAGAAAGAGAAGTACCAAATGATTTCACTCATATGTGGAGTATAAGATCAAAGAAAAAAATGAAGGAACAAAACAGCAGCAGAATCACAGTACCCAGGAATGGACCAACAGTTACCAAAGGGAAAGGGACTGGGGAGGATGGGTGGGATGGGAGGATAAGGGGGGAGAAAAAGAAAGGGGGCATTATGATCAGCATGTATAATGTGGGGGGAGGCACGGAGAGGGCTGTGCAACACCAAGAAGACATGTAATGACTTTACAGCATCTACTATGCTGATAGACAGTGACTGTAATGGGATTTGTGGGGGGGACTTGCTGAAGGGGTAGTCTTTTAAACATAATGTTCCTCATGTAACTGTAGGTTAATGATACCAAAAACAAACAAACAAATAAATGTATAAATAAATAAATACATAAGTTAGAAAAAAGCAAATAATTTAGTTGTTCTTGAGACACAGAGGTATACAAAGATATTTTCCTATCTTTAAGTAATAAACAATCTGTATTATTTGGGGGTACAGAATTAGCATGCTTGAAGTTATCAAGTGCTGTCAATTTAGTAGTTATTCTTTATTCTGCTGAGTTTGAGTTGAGGCAGTGTTCTTATTATGACAAACAAAGGCTTCAGTGGAAGCCTCTTTGGTTCTACTCTTGCTAATTTGTGAGACTTTTGCCTGTGGAGTCAGACTACATATAATTTAGAACACACTGAACACACTGGGGGAAGTACAATATATAACAACATTTTCCCGGCCTGGAAGTTAGGAAATACAACAAAGGAATGAAATCACCTGTGGTCAAAATCTGTGTTTATTGGATGCTTCTTAATTTTGAATCCCAGTATAACACAGACTTTGATACCTTTCCACAGGTAATGCTCAGATCTCATAGGCTTCCTCATGTGGGTGATCTACCACCATAAGACTTACCAAATGGAGGGGCAGAGGAGAAACGTATACTTCAAAGACAAGTATATTCCAGAAAAAAGAGGAAGAGGTCAGGCTGTAAAGGTTTGTAGGTGTTTCTATCTACAAACTCATTGACTAGGTATGTCTTTATATTTTTAGAGGTTAAGTAAGGGGTAAAAAGAAGCCAGAAATGACACATTGGTTTCCTTCTACAGTGAAGAAAGCATCGGGAGTAGGGAGAATGTGTTTCTATCCAAGAGTCATTCTTCATGGACATGTATTGCAGAACATCTAATTTTATATGTAAATAATATTCAAAAAATAATCACAATTTTAACAGTAATTTATCTCCCTTTCAATGAGTATGTTTATGTACAACCTTATTCCCTCATGATCATTTCCAAGATGTAGAATTTCTAGACGTCTTTTTAATGTTTTGATATACATCACCTGGTTGTAACAGGATACATTTTAAATGTTTTAGTTTACTCATTCATGATGTGTGGAGCCCACCCCTCTATCAGTCTCAGATTCTTGAACTACCTATGAACCTACAAGCTAAGTTTTAACTGTATCTATTTTCCCCATATGGTATGCTTAGGCCATCTTCACCTATTTGTACTGTTCTCATCACAGCTGTGGGACAGACATCTCTCCGCAACTGATTTGTAACACTGACCTGAGAAATCTCATAATGTAATACTAGATATGATCTTTATTTTTACTATAATTAATTTCTATGTATTTCCTTAGGAAGATAGTTTTTCTTTCACCCTGATAACCAATCACTGCTTTGTACTTACTGTTAACTTACTTAAACCTTTCTTCTCTGAGTAGAAAACATCTGTAAATTAAATAATATGTCATTGGTTCACTAATTCATTCATGCAGTCAACAGATATTTAATGATGCTGGTTTGGTGTCAAGAATTATGTTAGAGCAACAGGTACAGTGGTGAACAAGAAAAATATAGTTCCTGGTATCACAAAGCAATATCTACAACTTTAATAATAATCTCAGTTGGGATTCTTTTGCTAACTAAAGCTATTTCTAAAGTGACATATTATTTTGAACAATGTTAAATATTTTGAATATGTAGTTTCTTAGAATTATGTTTTTTATATTTTATAGACTGATTACCTGATAGCTTTAATAAACTGCAGTCTCATTTTTGTAAGTGTAACCCAAGACTTTGACCAAAGCCAAACCTTGATATCTTTGACAAAGAAACAGACACCATAATTTCTGGGGAATAAAGAAAGTAATCAGTCTCTTGTGGTCCTATCTTTCTTTAGCATGCTGTGACTATTGTGCAGTAGGCTATTCACTAAAATAGAATGGGGTTTCTCATGGAATTACTCTAATTATTTGATAGCAAAAAAAAAAGGATTCTAACTTTCTTGTTTTTATTTATGAGCCTATAGCTTTTTTTTAAACAATCATTTGATTCATTTAAAATTAATCCTATCTGTAGTTGTATGTGTGTGGCTAATCCCAAGATTTTAACATAGTATTCTATATTAAAACACTTAAAGGATAAAGTTACATTATCTATTCTAAAAAATTATTGAGGTCTTCAAAGCCTGTGTCTTTAGAACTGACAGTTCATGATGAAATGGTTCTGGATACAAATTAAGTGCTTCCATATTTCCAACTAGAACATACATTTTCAGCTTTATTGACTTGATAGCTCATTTTTTGTTTTTAGATTCAAGGTAATAACAGTGGTTTTCTGTTTTATGATTGTCTCCATTTTAGTACATTTAAAATATTTAATATGTTGACAATTTGTTACAATGCTAATTTATATGTTGTATGTAACGTCACATGTATTTTTTGTTTCATTTATTTTGGGAGGTTTACTTGTTTTTTAATTATTTAAAAATTTTTTTCTTTTTGGTTTATTTGTTATTTGATCAAACTCTAGAATATAGCCCTCAGAGAAGAAGACCTGATGGAAATTTTTCTTAGTGATACTTGTTGTTCTATAGACTCTCATATTCCACCATGGTACACATTTCCCTGGAAGGTTAGCTCTGAATGAAAATGATAAAAATTGAATGTGACTAACAGAGTACATGGATATGACCTGTGCAGTTCATAAAGACTGCTGTGTGATTAAACAGATGGATATTTTTTCTACTTCAATCCAAATCAATTAATTAACCCTGCCTGACTGTCCATTCTGCACTCATTGACCTATATTGTAAAAATTGAACATGGTGTTTGTGGGTAAACTTGTAACATTTCCAGAATATTTCACCTGGTTTTGGTGCATTTGCATATCCTCAGGGGTGGAGAGAAGTTCATCTCCATGTCAATAGGTAATTACCTGGGCAATTGAGGGAATGTCTGAACCTGAGAGCTTAAGGGGAGGGGCTGGCTTGCTTCTTCTGGAGCAGGGGGAGAGAGACGGTGCTGGACTGCAGTTTGTAAGCAATAAATGGGTTTTAAACTTTATTTCTCCCTTTGACTGATTTCAGTTTTTAGAGGTATTTTGCTCCGGGATTTCATCTCCTCAGACTTACAGTGTTTAAAATAATAAACTTGCCTCTCTCCTGCTTCCCTTCACATGAATTAACTGGCTTCTTGACACAAGCTCTTGCTTTCAGTCATATTTATACCTCTTTGGATATTTTGTTTGTTTGTTTGTTTGTTTGTTTTATTAAGAGAAAGGAATATTATCAGAAAAGAGTACCTCCATAGCAGATCATCTGACACCCTTTAAGTGATCAACATTAAGGAAATTTAAAGCATGCGTTAATCTTTGATTTACCAATAGTTTTATCCTATCAAGGAGTAATCCCCATATTCTTTCTTTCTTTCTTTTTTTTTTTTTAATTTTTAATCTATACTTGCATGAAGAATACTATGTTTACTATGCTCTCCCCTATATCAGGTCCCCCCTAACAACCACATTACAGTTACTGTCCATCAGCTTAGCAAAATGTTGTAGACTCACTACTTGTCCTCTCTGTGTGGTGCAGCCCACCCTCCCCTTTCTCCCTCCCCCCCATGCATGGTAATCTTAATACCCTCCTTCTTCTTCCCCCCCCCCTTATCCCTCCCTGCCCACCTATCCTCCCCAGTTCCTTTCCCTTTGGTACCTGTTAGTCCATTTTTGGGTTCTGTAATTCCGCTTTTGTTTTGTTCCTTCAGTTTTTCCTTTGTTCCTATACTCCTCAGATGAGTGAAATCATTTGGTATTTCTCTTTCTCTGCTTGGCTTATTTCACTGAGCATAATGCTCTCCAGCTCCATCCATGTTGCTGCAAATGGTTGGATTTTTCCAATTCTTATGGCTGAGTAGTATTCCATTCTGTATATGTACCACATCTTCTTTATCCATTCATCTACTGATGGACATTTAGGTTGCTTCCAATTCTTGGCTATTGTAAATAGTGCTGCGATAAACATAGGGGTGCATCTGTCTTTCTCAAACTTGATTGCTGCGCTATTAGGGTAAATTCCTAGGAGTAGAATTCCTGGGTCAAATGGTAGGTCTGTTTTGAGCATTTTGATGAACCTCCATACTGCTTTCCACAATGGTTGAACTAATTTACATTCCACCAGCAGTGCAGGAGGGTTCCCCTTTCTCAACAGCCTCGCCAACATTTGTTGTTGTTTGTCTTTTGGATGGCAGCTATCCTTACTGGTGTGAGGTGATGCCTCATTGTACTTTTAATTTGCATTTCTCTGATAATTAGCGATGTGGAGCATCTTTTCAAGTGTCTCTTGGCCATCTGTATTTCTTTTTTAGAGAACTGTCTGTTCAGTTCCTCTGCCCATTTTTTAATTGGGTTATTTGTTTTTTGTTTGTTGAGGCGTGTGAGCTCTTTATATATTCTGGACATCAAGCCTTTATCGGATCTGTCATTTTCAAATATATTCTCCCATACTGTAGGGTTCCTTTTTGTTCTATTGATGGTGTCTTTCGCTGTACAGAAGCTTTTCAGCTTAATGTAGTCCCACTTGCTCATTTTTGCTGTTGTTTTCCTTGCTTGGGGAGATATGTTCAAGATGAGGTCACTCATGTTTATGTCTAAGAGGTTTTTGCCTATGTTTTTTTCCAAGAGTTTAATGGTTTCATGACTTACATTCAGGTCTTTTATCCATTTTGAGTTTACCTTTGTATATGGGGTTAGACAATGGTCCAGTTTCATTCTCCTACATGTAGCTGTCCAGTTTTGCCAGCACCATCTGTTGAAGAGACTGTCATTTTGCCATTGTATGTCCATGGATCCTTTATCAAATATTAATTGACCATATATGTTTGGGTTAATGTCTGGAGTCTCTAATCTGTTCCACTGGTCTGTGGCTCTGTTCTTGTGCCAGTACCAAATTGTCTTGATTACTATGGCTTTGTAGTAGAGCTTGAAGTAGGGGAGTGAGATCCCCCTACTTTATTCTTCTTTTTCAGAATTGCTTTGGCTGTTCGGGGTCTTTGGTGTTTCCATATAAATTTTTGAATTATTTGTTCCAATTCATTGAAGGATGTTGCTGGTAATTTGAGAGGGATTGCATCAAATCTGTATATTGCTTTGGGCAGGATGGCCATTTTGACGATATTAATTCTTCCTAGCCATGAGCATGGGATGAGTTTCCATTTATTAGTATCCCCTTTAATTTCTCTTAAGAGTGACTTGTAGTTTTCAGAGTATAAGTCTTTCACTTCTTTGGTTAGGTTTATTCCTAGGTATTTTATTCTTTTTGATGCAATGGTGAATGGAATTGTTTTCCTGATTTCTCTTTCTATTGATTCATTGTTAGTGTATAGGAAAGCTACAGATTTCTGTGTGTTAATTTGGTATCCTGCAACTTTTCTGTATTCCGATATCAGTTCTAGTAGGTTTGGAGTGGCGTCTTTAGGGTTTTTTATGTACAGTATCATATCATCTGCAAATAGTGACAGTTTAACTTCTTCTTTACCAATCTGGATTCCTTGTATTTCTTTGTTTTGTCTGATTGCCGTGGCTAGGACCTCCAGTACTATGTTAAATAACAGTGGGGAGAGTGGGCATCCCTGTCTGGTTCCCGATCTCAGAGGACATGCTTTCAGCTTCTCGCTGTTCAGTATAATGCTGGCTGTGGGTTTATCATATATGGCCTTTATTATGTTGAGGTACTTGCCCTCTGTTCCCATTTTGCTGAGAGTTTTTATCATGAATGTATGTTGAATTTTGTCAAATGCATTTTCAGCATCTATGGAGATGATCATGTGGTTTTTGTCTTTCTTTTTGTTGATGTGGTGGATGATGTTGATGGATTATCTAATGTTGTACCATCCTTGCATCCCTGGGATGAATCCCACTTGGTCATGCTGTATGATCCTTTTGATATACTGTTGAATTCTGTTTGCTAATATTTTATTGAGTATTTTTGCATCTACATTCATCAGGGATATTGGTCTGTAATTTTCTTTTTTGATGGGGTCTTTGCCTGGTTTTGGTATTAGGGTGATGTTGGCTTCATAGAATGAGTTTGGGAGTATTCACTCTTCTTCTATTTTTTGGAACACTTTAAGGAGAATGGGTATTATGTCTTCTCTGTGTGTCTGATAAAATTCTGAGGTAAATCCGTCCGGCCCCGGGGTTTTGTTCTTGGGTAGTTTTTTGATTACCGTTTCAATTTCTTTGCTCGTAATTGGTTTGTTTAACTTTTGTGTTTCTTCCTTGGTCAGTCTTGGCAGGTTGTATTTTTCTAGGAAGTTGCCCATTTCTTCTAGGTTTTCCAGCTTGTTGGCATATAGGTTTTCATAGTAGTCTTTAATAATTCTTTGTATTTCTGTGGAGTCTGTCGTGATTTTTCCATTCTCATTTCTGATTCTGTTGATTTGTGTTGATTCTTTTTTTCTCTTAATAAGTTGGGCTAGAGGCTTATCTATTTTGTTTATTTTCTCAAAGAACCAGCTCTTGGTTTCGTTGATTTTTGCTATTGTTTTATTCTTCTCAATTTTGTTTATTTCTTCTCTGATCTTTATTATGTCCCTCCTTCTGCTGGCTTTAGGCCTCATTTGTTCTTCTTTTTCCAGTTTTGATAATTGTGATGTTAGACTATTCATTTGGGATTGTTCTTCCTTCTTCAAGTGTGCCTGGATTGCTTTATACTTTCCTCTTAAGACTGCTTTCGCTGCATCCCACAGAAGTTGGGGCTTAGTGTTGTTGTTGTCATTTGTTTCTATACATTCCTTGATCTCTATTTTGATTTGTTCATTGACCCATTGATTATTTAGTAGCATGTTGTTAAGCCTCCATGTGTTTGTGAGCCTTTTTGTTTTCTTTGTAGAATTTATTTCTACTTTTATACCTTTGTGATCTGAAAAATTGGTTGGTAGAATTTCAATATTTTGGAGTTTACTGAGGCTCTTTTTGTGAGCTAGTATGTGGTCTGTTCTGGAGAATGTTCCATGTGCACTTGAGAAGAAAGTATATCCTGTTGCTTTTGGATGTAGAGTTCTATAGATGTTTATTTGGTCCATCTGTTCTTGGGTGTTGTTCAGTGCCTCTGTGTCCTTACTTATTTTCTGCCCGTTGGATCTGTCCTTCGGGGTGAGTGGTGTGTTGAAGTCTCCTAAAATGAATGCATTGCAGTCTATTTCCCTGTTTAGTTCTGTTAGTATTTGCTTCACATATGCTGGTGCTCCTGTATTGGGTGCATATATATTTAGAATGGTTATATCCTCTTGTTGGACTGAGCCCTTTATCATTATGTAGTGTCCTTCTTTATCTCTTGTTACTTTCTTTGTTTTGAAGTCTATTTTGTCTGATATTAGTACTGCAACCCCTGCTTTCTTCTCACTGTTGTTTGCCTGAAATATGTTTTTCCATCCCTTGACTTTTAGTCTATGCTTATATTTGGGTTTAAGGTGAGTTTCTTGTAAGCAGCATATAGATGGGTCTTGCTTTTTTATCCATTCTATTACTCTGTGTCTTTTGATTGGTGCATTAAGTCCATTTACATTTAGGGTGACTATTGAGAGATATGTACTTATTGCCATTGCAGGTTTTAGATTCGTGGTTACCAAAGGTTCAAGGTTAGCTTCTTTAGTATCTTACTGCCTAACTTAGCTCGCTTATTGCGCTGTTATATACACTGTCTGGAGATTCTTTTCTTCTCTCCCTTCTTATTCCTCCTCCTCCATTCTTCATATGTTGTGTGTTTTGTTCTGTGCTCTTTTTAGGGGTGCTCCCATTTGGAGCAGTCCCTGTAGGATGCCCTGTAGAGGTGGTTTGTGGGAAGCAAATTCCCTCAGCTTTTGCTTGTCTGGTAATTGTTTAATCCCTCCATCATATTTAAATGATAGTCGTGCTGGATACAGTATCCTTGGTTCAAGGCCCTTCTGTTTCATTGCATTAAGTATATCATGCCATTCTCTTCTGGCCTGTAGGGTTTCTGTCGAGAAGTCTGATGTTAGCCTGATGGGTTTTCCTTTATAGGTGACCTTTTTCTCTCTAGCTTCCTTTAAAACTCTTTCCTTGTTCTTGATCCTTGCCATTTTAATTACTATGTGTCTTGGTGTTGTTCTCCTTGGATCCTTTCTGTTGGGGGTTCTGTGTAATTCCATGGTCTGTTCAATTATTTCCTCCCCCAGTTTGGGGAAGTTTTCAGCAATTATTTCTTCAAAGAGACTTTCTATCCCTTTTCCTCTTTCTTCTTCTTTTTCTGGTATCCCTATAATACAAATATTATTCCTTTTGGTTTGGTCACATAGTTCTCTTAGTGTTGTTTCATTCCTGGAGATCCTTTTATCTCTCTCTATGTCAGCTTCTATACGTTCCTGTTCTCTGGATTCTATTCCTTCAATGGCCTCTTGCATCTTATCCATTCTGCTTATAAATCCTTCCAGGGATTGTGTCACTTCTGTGATCTCCTTCCTGACATCTGTTATCTCCCTCCAGACTTCATCCCACTGCTCTTGCATTTTTCTCTGCATCTCATCCCATTGCTCTTGCATTTTTCTCTGCATCTCTGTCAGCATGTTCATGATTTTTATTTTGAATTCTTTTTCAGGAGGACTGGTTATGTCTGTCTCCTTCTCAGGTGTTGTGTCTGTGATCTTTGTCTGCCTATAGTTTTGTCTTTTCATGGTGATAGAGATAGTGTGCAGAGCTGGTACAAGTGACCGCTGGAAGAGCTTCCCTTCTTGTTGGTTTGTGGCCTTCCTCTTCTGGGAGAATAGCGACCTCTAGTGGCTTGTGCTGGGCAGCTGTGTGCATACAGGGCTTCTGCTTCCTGTCCGGTTGATATTGGGTTTATCTCCGCTGTTGCTGTGGGCGTGGCCTGGCTGGGGCTGCTCCTCCAAAATGGTGGAACCCCGTTGGTGGGGGAGCGGCTGGGAGGCTATTTATCTCCCTAAGGGGCCTCTGCGCTCCCTGCTGCCCAGGTGGTTAGAGTGCCCAGAGATCCCCAGATTCCCTGCCTCTGGTCTATGTGACCTGTCCTGCCACTTTAAGACTTCCAAAAACCACTCCCCTTCACAAGGCGCTGGGTTCTTGCAGGTGTGGATGTGGTCTGGATGTTGTCCTGTGTCCTGTGGTCTGTATTTTAGGAACATTTTTCTTTGTTATATTTTCATAGCTCTATGTGTTTTGGGGAGGAGATTTCCACTGCTCTACTCATGCCGCCATCTTGGCTCCGCCTCCCATTTTGTTTGTTTTTTAAACTGATAATTTTGGCACCTACCTTGTGCTCATTTTCAATGATTGATTTATATTTACTTTACTAGCTCTGTCTGGCAAAAGCTATCTTGGGCAATTTACTTACTCTAGCCAGCTACTCATAAAAATATCCTACTCATAAAAATAACCCTTAGTCAATGCTCTGCTGGTCTACTCACTTCTTATAAGAAGAGAGGTCAGTATACATGAATTTTAAAATTCATTATTCTTTTTATTAATGTATTCAGACAAAATGAACAAGTTTGGAGATTTCCATCATTTTTAATTTGGCTACATACACATGTAACCTTCATTTATCAACCTTAAGCAATCAAACATATGAGTTGAGTATTCATAATGCCTTACCAGGTTCTGAATGACTTTATCTATTGATGCAATATCCAGCAAATTTTGTAAACTTTTTAATTCATTCAAACAATCTGAATATAGATGATCCTGGGTGTTACTAATAAGTTAAATTCAGACTCTTGGAATTTCTGTGTACACAGTTAAATCACCTGCAAATAAAAATTTCCCCTATATTTTTGCTGTACTTTCTATTTTGACTTCATGGGGGACTAGCATCCCTAACCCTTGCATTGTTCAAAGGTCAATTACAATAGCATTTCACTTTTTCATTGATGAGTATTCCATGTGGATATACCATAATTTATCTATTATTATATTGATGGACTTTAGATTATTTCCTGTTAGGGTTTTTACAAATAAAGCTGCTATAAACATTTTTCTACAAGTCCTTTTGTAGCCATGTTTCCATATATTTAGGTTAATCCCTAGAAATTGACTTGCTCAACAATAGAAAAGATGTTTTTATAGTTTTAAGAGATATCAAAACAGTTTTCTAAAGTTGTGGTACTTTTTTATACTCCTAATAGAGAAGTATGAGAATTCTAGTTGCTCCATAGCCTTGAGCAACTTTCAGTAGTGTCAGTCATGCTAATATAGAACATGCACTTCTTTTCAAGAGGTGGTATTAATTATCTATCCCTTGAGTCTCAGGTAGATCACTACTTCTAATCAACATTATCTGCATGTTCTATCAAGAGACATTTGGCAAGAAAACCAAATAAAATGCATATAAAATGAAACTCTTTTTGTATATGTACCAATTACATGTTTTTATGTATAAAATGTCCTATGGGATTCACTTAAAAAAATTAGAACTAATAAATAGTTCACAAAGGGTGCAGAATATGAGATCAACATAAAAAATTGATTCTATTTCTATGCAGAATCCATTAAATTTCAGAAAATGAAATTAAGAAAATTCCATTTACAATAATATAAAAAACACATAATATGCTTAGGAATAAATTTACCCAAAGAAGTATAACGTTTACAGAGTGAAAACTACAAAACACTGAAAGTAATAAAAGACCTTAATAAATAAAAATATATCCTTTGTTTATAAAAGGGAAGATCCATCATTTATATGGATATAATTCTCACATTGATCTTCAGATTCAGTGTCATTCCTGCCAAAATCCCAGATGCCATTTTTGTAAAAATTGAAAACTTGATACTGAAATTCATATGGAAATGTAAGGGATCCAGATAACAAAAGCAATCTTAAAAAAAAAAAAAACCAAACTTGGAGGAATCATGACTTTGCCATTTCAAACCTTACTAAAAAAGCATAATAATCAAGACTGCGTGGTGTTGGCATAAAGACACCCATATATATCAACAGAATATAATGGAGATCTCATATATAAATGCTGATATTTACAGTCAGTTGATTTTTGACAAGAGTGCTAAGAAATTTCAATAGGAGAAAGAACACTCTTTTAAACAAATGATTCTAAGACGACTGGATAACTATATATATAAGAAGGAAGTTGGACCCTCTCCTCACACTGTACACAAAATAACTCAAAATGGATAACTCTAATATAATAAATTTTAGTATAATAATATAAAACTATAAGACAAATATTAAATAAAGTGTTAATCTCTGTGACCTTGGATTAGGTAATGTTTTTTGTTTTCATTTTTTTTGTGTATGTGTGTGTGTGTTTTTGTGAATAGGACACCTGATAAGCAGAGAAATAAAAATAGCATAAATTGAACTTCATCAAAATTTTAAAGTTCGTGTTTTAAAACTTTAAAACTTCTGTTCTTTAAATTGCACAAAAATGGATAATCATCCCACAGAATAAAAACAATTTGCTAATTATATAACTGAAAGGCATCTAGTATCCAGAATATATTAAAAAACACTTGTAATTCAATAATTTAAAAGCATGTCATAATTTAAAAGGTCAAAATATTTGAATAGATATCCTCCAAATAGCATACAGAAATTGCCAATAGACACATGGAGAGATGTTCAAGAGTATTCATTATTCACTAGGGAAATTCCAATCAAAACCACAATGGGATACCACTTCATACCCACTATATGGCTAATTACAAGAAATCAGACAATAAAAAATTTAGCAAGGATATGGAGAAACTTGAATCTTTATATACTATTTGTGGAAATGCAAAATACGTCAGTCCCTTTAGGAAATAGTCTAGCAGTTCCTAAAAAAGTTAAGCAGAGTTACCATATTATTCAGCAATTCAACTTCTAGGAATAAACCCAATAAAACTGAAAACATATATTGCCACAAGAATTTGTACATGAATATTCATAGCAGTATTATTCACAGTAGTTAAAAGGTTGAAATTATCTAAATATTCATTGACTGATGAACAAAAAACAAATTGCAGCATACAAATAGAATATTATTCAGTCATAAAAATGAAGTGCTGATAACATACTACAACAAAGATTAACCTTAGCATTATGCCAAATGAAAGAAATGACACAAAATTCCACATAATATATTATTATATTTATATGAAATTTTCAGGATAGGCAAATCCATAAAAACAGAAAGTAGATTAGTGATTGCCAGGAGCTGGAACAAATGAGTGGGGAGTGACTGTCATAGGTATATATATTGTATCAAACAATAAATATATATTTTCCCTATATCCCAATTATATGTTTTTATGTATGTTTATGCCAACACCACAGAGTCTTGGTATATATATATATATATATATATATTTTTGAGGGTGATAAAATGCTGTTGCCTTAGACGGTATGGTTGATCAATCTAGTGAACATACTAAAACTACTGAATTTTATAGTTTAAAATGTAAGTTTTATAGTATAAATTATTAGTTAAAAATTTACATAACAAAATTCATAGATCACCCTCATTCAAAAAGTCCTTTAATTTTTCTCTGGAATACTTTTCCTTTATTAGATCAAAACTGCCACATATGTGATAAATTATTGTTTTCAAAGTAAAATTCCATCTGCATCAAGTATATTCATTTTTACATGTATATAATCTACCTGTGATAACACCTCCTCATTTCCACAGTCAGCAGCTGTAAAGCACTGAGATCACTAACTTAAATATTAGTTATTGTTATCCCACAAGTATGTAAATATTTGATTGTAGATATTGTGATTATTTGCTCCACTGCCTTTCTTTCAATGCCTATAAAACACATGACATAAAAGACAGTCAATAAATATTCATTGAAAGAATGATGTTGAATGGGTGAAGGCATTAGAGGAAATGGTCTTCCTCATATCACCAAGAATTGTAAAACTATTTCAAGAAAGGATACTTAATATGAATTTTTTCAATACAGTTCCTGGAAGATCTGTGTGTCTAAAAACAAAGCTACAATTCACTGACTTTGCTTGGTCCCAACAAAGTTCTGGTGTCTAAAATGAAATGTTTTCATGAATGATCTTGAACCATTGGAGAGCACATTGTGGAGTTTTCTCTGACACATTCCAGGCTGTAAACCTGGAGTAATTAAAAGGTCCTTTGCCTACATTTTCAAACAGACCACCTACTCTAGTGACAACTTTACTAAAAACACTTCTTAAACAATAATCACCTTTCTTCTTTCATTAAACTAGGGATTACATATTTTACAAAAAACTGTAGTATTACCAACCCTACATCTGCTCCTGCCACTCTGATGATTAGCGTTATGATGTTCAAAATCCTGAGGGAGCAAGATTTTGTAGTGGGTTAGTAATTTCATATCAAAAAAATAGAAATGTTAAGCTGTTGCTATCCTTTAAGCAGTGAGAAAAGTGACAGTAAATGTCAAAGATAAGTACCTCAATTGGCAATGGCATTGCTTGTAGCTTTAACACAAGGCATAAATTTTCCAAATGGAGAACTACCCACAGTGCACAATAAGTGAATTTTGACAGAACAAATTGTTTTTTTCTCAGTCACTGATGTTATATTATCTAAAAGAAAAGCTACATCGTTGCTCAGAAAAGTATCAGAAGGGTTTAACGTTTCCAGCAATCAGGAGCTTGAGGCAAATACATAATAGAAAAGTGATTACAATCTTGCTGTGTACATAATCAAAGGTGCCTGCTCTATTGCCTCCTTTTTTATTATCATCTGATAGCACTTCTTTGATCCATGTCTAATGCTCTCAATAAACTACAAGCTTTTTAGTTTTAGAATATGCTTTTTCCAACCTCTGTGCAATTTTTTCTTATTTTAGCAAAATATCAAATATGTTATGCAGAGAATCTAGCAGCACATTTTGCACATAGTAGGCATTTGGAAGCAGCATGATATCATGGTATGAAGCAGTGAACTAAGACATAGTTCTGTTACAAAAGGTTATATCCTGTTGGACGAGACACTCTATCACCTCATTGAACATTTGTTCCTAATCTGTAATGTGGATTTGATATTTTCTTTATAGGATTGTTAAATATGGCAAGTGAGATAATTTATTGGAATGTCCTTCAAGGAATTGAAGAAATTTTCAACAGTAAGTAGTAAAGTGCTTATTACTATAATGTTAATTCGATTCACTTTTCAATTCTGAAAATGAACTTCATGAAATAATTTTAATATTTCTGATTAAAATGCTTAAGTATATTTCTAAGATAATTTAGACATCTTCATTCAGATGTTTCAAATTACTATTTGGAAACAATTTTAGACTTACAGAAAAGTTGCAAAAATAGCACAGAGTTTTTCTTATATCACTTACCTATTTTCCCCTAATGTTAACACCTTAAATAACCATAGTACACTTATAAAACCAGGAAATTAAATTTGCTACAATACTGTTAATCTACAGATCTTATTTTACCAATTTTATCTCTAATATCCCTTATCTGGCTCAAGATCCAATCCAGTATTCCACAATTCATCTCTATTTAATTTTATGTCTATTTGATCTTCTCCAATCTTGGTCATTCCCCTGGTTTTTGTCTTATATAACTTGACACTTTTAAAAAGTATTGGTGAGTTATTTTGTAGAATGCCTTCCTATATGACTGTGCCTGCTTTTTTGTTTCATGCTTAGACTGAGTTATGTATTTTTAGTAAGAATGCCACAATCACCTCAGCTAAACTGTTCTTAGTAATGTCTATCTGCATCTTGCCCAGGTAAATCATGCTTATGTCATTCTGCACGTGGTTGTCTCACCTTAAATTTAAGTATACTTGATTGCTCTGTGGCCTCAGAATTTGAAAAGCTTAAAGAATTATTTTCTTTCTTGTTTTATTTTCCATTGTAATGTTGGAAGTGATGATTTTTCCAGTTATATCCCAGTTGGAAACTGGAAGCCCATATGTTTTTGTTCCTCTAGTTTGTGGTCTTTCTATGCAGATAATTTTTTTTTGATTTTCATAATCATGATGGATTTTATATCAACCCAAGGCCCATTGCCATTTCCTTTTTCTAATCTTTGTGCTTTTCTCAGTCTGCTTTTGCTTGCTCACAAAACTTTTCAGTGGGACAGAAGCATAATAGCTTATGTGCTTGTATTTCATGATTTTTCTCATTTGATTTATAGTTACTTTAAAATTTGCTTTTTCTCTGTCTTCAGGTTATGATGAGTGTATAGTCTGTGTTGGTTTATTTTAATTTTTCCCTTGTTCTTAATGGCTGTAATGCCTATCGTACTCTTCAACATTTAGAAGTCCACTTTATGTATATATTTACATTACTATATATTTGTAACAAACTCTAATTTATTGATTTTAAAGGGAAGTATGTGTTTCTCAGATAACAGGGTTTTAAGAACTGCTATGGGGATAAAAACAAATATGCAAAATGTATTAAATTTGTGTTCATAAAAGCATGGTGTCTCATGGATACTGAGAATATTTGCAAGTGTTGAGCCATATTCTCAGTATAAATTTAGAAGTTTGAGTGTTGTTCCATTAGGTGAAGGTCATTAAGTTTGTGTGAGAACTTGATGTTTTTTCTGCTATATTCTCTGCTGTGAAGAGAAAACGCTTGTCCTGATTTATCCTGGTGTTATGAGAGTCTATGGCTAACGTTTGATGTTTTTTAAGTAAAATTGCCTATAATAATTTTCCATGTAGGTGTAAATGTACCAAAGTTTGCAGGGCAGTAAGTATAAGAACAGGGATTTTTGAAAATGTTCTGAATTCCAAATATTTATTCCCTGTCACTGTATGTCACCAAAACAAATGAACTAAACAGAAATGACAACTCTTCATCATTAAGAAGTTAACAGTCATGTCATTTAGCAAAGACACTAGAAAAGTACAACTCAGGATACTAATTTAACTGAAACTAAGTTGTTATGGGATGTTTATTTTAAATAATTCAGTGGTATATACAACAAAATGGATTATCTGTAATGCTAAAAATGATTAGATTAAAGAAGACAATAAAAAATGATTTTATGATCATTATGTTAGAAAAAATAATAGTGGGATAATTCACTATTAGTTCTTTAATAACATACATAGTAGGGGTTCAAACACAAATACTCCAAATTTTATTTTAATGGTGATCACAGAAGAACAACAGAAAATGGAAGTTCATTACAGTTTAATTATTGATCATTAAATATATATGAGCTTTTACTTCTGAATAGGCAAGGGTCAGATTAGTTATCTTTAAGATACTTAAAGATCATTTTATAGAGCAAAAGCCAATTTTATTCTTAGGAATTCACCAAAATATTTGAATTGCAATAGAAAGTATTCTCACACATACCAAAAATGCTGACAATATATACTAAAAAATGTTATAAGATAATTTGTAAGGAAGTAAATGCAATTAATGGTTTATAATGTGAGAGAGAAAAAAAGGGACCATAAGAAATGAAACAGGAGTAACAAATAAATTTAAGGGTTTCCTTATATATGTACATAGTGGATATCCTCTTAGAGTATTGAGTACCTGTTTCCCTTTATTGCTGATAATACAAGACTTCTGCTTAGCAGGGACCCTATTCTAGGTGGTTTGGTTGGGCCTGATTTCATCACTCCTACTCTTCTCACCACACGGATGAGCATATGACTGAAGCAATTAAATTATTCTTCCTCAGGTTTTTAAATTTTGTACTGATAAACAATTAGGATGGGAGTGTATGAGTGGAAGGTGTCTGTGTTCATCATGCCACCAGGTGGAGAGGGTCAGTATCCAATCATATTTTAGAATAATAGAAACAGAGGCCCAACATATTCCTTGAGTCCCTGGGTCTGCTCCTACCACCTCATTCCATTTATGTAAGACAATAACCAACCCCTTTCTCCCTTTTGCTTACTTTATTTTGAAAAAATTTGCATTGCTTTCAATTACGAGACTCCTAAATAACTCCTTATGCATGCTTATTCTCTTTCTTCAATATAACAGTTTGTGATAGAAAGACAAGTTGAAATTTGTTAAGAATAATATATGTGAAAGTTATCTGAAGACCAGCAATTGATTTCATATTTCACCAAATAAATTTTCAGTGATTTAGTCTTGTTAAATGTATCTAAGCACGTAAGATTTTTTCCTGATTGGCTTTTTATATACAAGTTTATAATTATAATAGTTGAAGAAATAATGGGATTCAGAAAATGGGGCAGATGGAAAATGACCAAATATTTTTGTCTCCTTTTCAAGCCAATTGTTAAAATTACATCCAAATCAAAACAAAAAATCAAAAAGGTAGATAATATGAAACAGGATAAAGGTATAAGTAATCTTCATATAATTACTCTGATTTTTAGTTGACTATTTTGAAAAACAGGGCTTATTCATTCAATAGGATGCTAAACATGCTTTAATTTGGAAGTCTGGTTATATTTGAAGTACTTAACTTTTGAAAGTCAATTGTTTAATTTAATTAAATGTGCTTCCCAATCAGAAATAAACCTTAGAGAAAATATGTCTTTATAATGATGGTTCTATGGAATGATGTGAATTAAGGAGACCTGCTCTCTTCAATACCCTAAACCTAGTTTATCTATGTTCCCTTGAGTTGAAACTGTATGTTTTCTTGTATTGAGACTGTTTGTCAACATACAAATAAAAATTGTTTTGTCAGTTCTTGGTCTTAAAGTCTGATCTTAATTGTCAAGGTCCAATTAGTTTTTTAATGTTACTTAGAGAGTAAATTCTTTAACCTAAAATTCTATGAAGACCACAGGATAAGGTAAAAGGAAAAAATAGCTAACAAATACTTAGTGCTTATTCTCTGATAAGCGAAGTTTCAGGTATTTCAGGTATGGCCACATTCAATCGTCATAGCTACACTATAGTCTAGGTATTATAGCATCATCTGCATCTACACTATTAGAAAACTTAGAAACAGAGAAGTTCACTTTCAAATGTCATGTACTACATAATATAACCCTGCAACTAAATATTTTATTTTGCTGTCTCTTACTCTAACTTAATAAGCAGAAGGGTGTGATGGAGGGTGTGAGAAAGCCTCTTAGAAAGGAAGGCTTAAATTACATATTGATTCTTCCATGTCTTAGATGTACTAGTTAAGAAATCTGCATAGTTGCATAAGCACTTAGTCTCAATTCACCTATGAAAATGTAGAAATTAATACTTTCCTTTCATGGTTGTAAGGATTAAATGAAGTAATGTTTGTAATGATCTAGCAAGGTTAAAGGAGTTTGTACTTCATATTATTCAATTCCTCTATGTTCTTATGTTTCTTAGCAAATATACCTGCTCATTCTGAAGAGATGTATGGAAAGTATACTGCAACTGAACTTTACCAAGTTCTCTTTGCATAAGGTTGTTTTATTTTTAATCTAATCAGACAACTGTCTTTCAAACACAGAACTTATTGTTTATATCCAGTGTAAAATTTGATATTATGTTATATTTGTGAATTATTTCTTTTATATTTTCTCCTCCCCTTTCACATATTATTGAGCATTTTTTATTAAAGTATCTTTGATATATAATCTTATGAAGGTTTCACATGAACAATAATGTGGTTTCAACATTCACCCATATTATCAAGTCCTCACACCCCTCCATTGCAGCCACTGTCCATCAGCATAATAAGAGGCTATGGAGTTATTATTTGTCTTCTCTGTGCTGTACTGCCTTCCCCATGACCTACCTATATTGTGATTACTAATTATACTGCCGCTTAATCCTCTTCTTCCTCACTCACCCCTTCCCTTTGGTAATCAATAGTCCCTTTGTGGAGTCAGTGAGTCAGCTGCTGTTTTGTTCCTTCAGTTTTGCTTTGCTGTTATACTCCAAAAATGAGAAAAATCACTTGGAACTTGTCTTTCTCCACCTGGTTTACTTCACAGAGCCTAATACCCTCTAGCTCCATCCATGTTGTTGCAAATGGTAGGATTTGTTTTCTTTTAATGGCTGAATGATATTCCATTGTGTATATGTACCACCTCTTCTTTATTCATTCATCTATTGATGGATATTTAGGTTGCTTCCATATCTTGGCTATTATAAACAGTGCTGCAATAAACATAAGGGTACATATGTCCTTTTGAATCAGGGATCTTGTTTTCTTTGGGCAAATTCTTAGGAGTGGAATTACTGCATCAAATGGTATTTCTATTTTTAGTTTTTTGAGGAACCTCCATATTACTTTTCACAATGGTTGAACTAATTTACATTCCCACCAACAGTGTAGGTGGGTTCCCCTTCCTCTATTCATCTACTGATGGACAGTTAGGTTGCTTCCATATCTTGACTACTGTAAATAGTGTTGCAATAAACATAGGGGTGCATATGTCTTTTTGAGTCTGAGAAGTTGTATTCTTTGGGTAAATTCCAAGGAGTGGGATTCCCAGGTTAAATGGTATTTCAATTTTTAGTTTTTTGAGGAACCTCCATATTGCTTTCCACAATGGTTGAACTAATTTACATTCCCACCAACAGTGTAGGTGGGTTCCCTTTCCTCTGAATCCTCACCAGAATTCATTGTTTTTTGTCTTTTGGATGTTGACCATCCTAACTGGTGTGAGGTAATACTTCATTGTGGTTTTAATTTGCATTTCCCTGATTATCGGCAATGTGGAGCATCTTATCATGTGCCTGTTGGCCATTCAAATTTCTTTTTTGTAGAAGTGTCTGTTCAGATTCTCTGCCATTTTCTAATTGGGATATTTTTTTCGGTGTTGAGACATGTGAGTTTTTATATATTTTGGATATTACCCTTATTTGATAAGTCATTCATGAACATATTCCTCTATATTGTAGGCTGCCTTTATGTTTTGCTGATGGTGTCCTTTGCTATACAGAAGCTTTCTGGTTTGATGTAGTCCCATTTGTACATTTTTTATTCTGTTTCTCTTGCCCAAGGAGACATGTTCAGGAAAAAGTTGCTCAAGAGATTTTTTTTTGTATCATTAATCTAAAATTACATGAGGAACATTATGTTTACTAGACACTCCCCAGCAACAAGTCCCCCCCACATACCCCATTACAGTCTCTGTCCATCAGTGTAGTAAGATGCTATAGAGTCACTACTTGTCTTCTCTGTGTTGTACAGCCATCCCCATGCTCCCGCTCATTATACATGCTAATCATAATGCCCACTTTCTTTCCCCCCCTTATCCCAACCTTCCCACACATCCTCCCCAGTCCCTTTCCCTTTGGTAACTGTTAGTCCATTCTGGGTTCTGTCAGTCTGCTGCTGTTTTGCATCTTCAGTTTTTCTTTGTTCTTTTATGCAACAGATGAGTGAAATCATTTGATACTTGTTTTTCTCCACCTGGCTTATTTCACTGAGCATAATACCCTCCAGCTCCATCCATGTTGTTGCAAATGGTAGGATTTGTTTTCTTCTTATGGATGAATAATATTCCATTGTGTATATGTACCACATCTTCTTTATCCATTCATCTACTGATGGACACTTAGGTTGCTTCCACTTCTTGGCTATTGGAAATAGTGCTGTGATAAACATAGGGGCGCACTTGTCTTTTTCAAACTGGGCTGCTGTATTCTTAGGGTAAATTCCTAGAAGTGGAATTCTTGGGTAAAGTGGTATTTCTATTTTGAGCTTTTTGAGGAACCTCCATGCTGCTTTCCACAGTGGTTGAACTAATTTACATTTTCACCAGCAGTATAGGAGGGTTACCCTTTCTCCACAACTGGGCCACAGCTTGTATCTTATCCCCTTCATGAGAAGCTGCATTCTCACAGATGTAGATGTAGCCTGGCTGTTGTAGTGTATCCTCTGGTCTCTCTGTTAGGCATGGTTTTATTTGTTGTATTTTCAAAAATATATATGGTTTTGGGAGAAGATTTCTGCTGCCCTACTCACACTGCCATCTTCCCTTTTGAGCTATTCAAGAGATCTTTTTTTGTTGTTGTTGTTGAGAGGGCATCTCTCATATTTATTGATAAAATGGTTGTTAACAACAATAAAATTCTGTATAGGGGACTCAATGCTCAATGTACAATCATTAATCCACCCCAAGCCTAATTCTCATCAGTCTCCAATCTTCTGAAGCATAATGAACAAGTTCGTACATGGTGAACAAGTTCTTACATAGTGAATGTTCTTACATGATGAACAGTACAAGGGCAGTCATCACAGAAACTTTCAGTTTTGATCACACATTATGAACTATAAACAATCAGGTCAAACATGAATATTCATTTGATTTTTATACTTGATTTATATGTGAATCCCACATTTCTCCCTTATTATTATTATTATTATTATTATTATTATTATTATTATTTTTAATAAAATGCTGAAGTGGTAGGTAGATGCAAGATAAAGGTAGAAAACATAGTTTAGTGCTGTAAGAGAGCAAATTTAGATGATCAGGTGTGTGCCTGTAGACTATGTGTTAATCCAAGCTAGACAAGGGCAATAAAACATCCAAGAATGCAGAAGATTTCTCTCAAAATGGGGGGGGGGGAGGTTCTAAGCCTCACCTCTGTTGATCCCCAATTTCTCACCTGATGGGCCCCCTGCAACTGTGCCTGTCTTAGGTTGTTCCTCCCTTGAGGAATCTTACCCGTCTCTGGCTAACCAGTCATCTCCCGGGGCCATACAGGGAAATGTAAAGTTGGTAAGTGAGAGAGAGGCAATATTGTTTGAAAAGGTTAGCTTTTTACCTCTTTGCAGATTTATGCCCTGTGGCTTTTATGCCCAGTATTTGTCTTGAGGTATCTTTACCACTTGGAAGAATTATGATACTCGGTAAATTCAATATGAGGCACGAATTCTATTTAAGGGTTGTAATTAGGAAGGAAAAAGAAAAGCTATAGGAGTAGCAGTTGGAAGATAACATGGGAAGATTGATTATTTCTTTGACATATCTTCTTGTAGAGTAACTTCAGCATGTATAGGTTTTAAACTACTAATTAAATTGCATACACACATTAACGTTATAAGAATACAGTTACATAACCAAAGCAGACCTATAATTACCAGCCATCTTCAGTGAAACCAAGAAACCAGTTAGGCACCCTAGGCATTTGTGAAAACTTATCTATGATATGGTAGATATTGTCCAACTGAACTTGAACTGTCTGAGAGAAATCAGAGAAATTAAAGCAACCCATTCCTGGGGACTCTTCACATCCCATATGTTCTTTTAACAGTAGATAGTCTGTAGTCATAAGATTTTGGAGTGCTACAACTTGTACTTCTCCTAATTCTTGGTTGGGTTCCAACAGTATAGATCCAGTCAAATTTGTTGTTTTACTGTATGCACAGGCCAGCTTAGGTATCTATTCAAGAGATTTTTAACCAATTATTTCTTCTATGAGTTTTTTTGTTTCATGTCTTACATTCAGGTCTTTGATCCATTTCAGGGTTACTTTTGTGTATGGAGTTGGATAATAATGCAGTTTCATTCTCTTACTTGTAGCTTCCAGTTTTCCCAAAACCAGTTATTGAAGAGGCTCTCTTTTGCCCATTGTATATCCATGGCTCCTTTCTTGTATATTAATTGGCCATATATGCACAGGCTTATATGTGGGCTCTCTATTCTGTTCCATTGATCTATGGGTCTGTTCTTGTGACAAGACTAAATTGTTTTGATTACTATGACTATGCAGTAGAGCTTGAAGTTAGGGAGCATAAATCTCCCTAGCTAGGTTTTTCTTTTTAAAGATTGTTTGGCTATTTGGGGTCTTTTGTGGCTCCATATGAATATCAGAATTATTTGTTTGGTTCATTGAAGGATGCTGATGGTATTCTGATAGGGATTGCATTGAATCTGTAGATTGTTTTAGGCAGGATGGCCATTTTGACGATATGAATTATTCCTATCCATGAGCATGGGATATATTTCCATTCATTGGTTCCTTCTTTAATTACTCACATGAGTGTCTTATACTTTTCAGAGTATAGGTCTTTCACCTGCTTGGTTAGGTTGATTACTAGGTATTATACTCTTTTTGATACAATTGTAAATGGAGTTGTTTTCCTGATTTATATTTCTGCTACTTTATTGTTAATATAAAAGAATGCAACAAATTTCTGTGTATTAATATTGCATCCTGCAACTTTGCTGAATTCAATATTAGTTCTAGTAAATTTTTGGTGGATTATTTAGGCTTTTCTATGTACAGTATTATGTCATCTGCAAACAGTGACAGATTAACTTCTTCCCTAGCAATATGGATGCCTTTTATTTATTTGTATTGTCTGATTGCTGTGGCTAGGACCTCCAGTAGTATGTTGAATAAAAGTGGTGAGAGTAGGCATTCTTGTCTTCTTCCCAATATTAAAGGAAAATCTTTCAGCTTTTTGTTGTTAAGTATGATGCTGGCTGTGGGTTTGTCATATGGCCTCTATTATGTTGACATACTTGCCCTCTGTACCCATTTTGTTGAGAGTTTTTATCATGAAGGGATGTTTAATTTTGTCAAATATATTTTGGTATCTATGGAGATGATCATGTGGTTTTTGTCCTTTTTGTTGATGTGGTTTATGATGTTGATGGATTTTTGAATATTGTACCATCCTTGCATCCATGGAATAAACCCTACTCAATCATGATGGATGATCTTTTTGATGTATTTTTGAACTCAGTTTCCTAATATTTTGTTGAGGATTTTTGCATCTATGTTCTTCAGGGATATTGGTATATGTAATTTTCTTTTTTTGTGGTATCTTTGCCTGGTTTTGGTATTAGAGTGATTATGGCCTTATAGAATGAGTTTAGAAGTATTCCCTCTTCTACTTTTGGAAAATTTTAAGGAGGATGTATATTAGCTCTTCTTCATATGTTTGATAAAATTTAGCGGTAAAGCCATCTGTACCAGGGGTTTTGTTCTTTGGTAGTTTTATTCATTACCAATTTGATTTCATTGCTGGTAATTAGCCTGTTCAGATTTTTTGTTTCTTCCTGGCTCATTCTTGGAATATTATATTTTACTAGAAAGTCGTCCATTTCTTCTATGTTACCTATTTTGTTACCATACAATTTTTCACAGTATTCTCTAATAATTCTTTTTACTTCCATGGTGTGGGTAGTGATTTTTCCTTTTTCATTTCTTCATCTGTTTATGTGTGTACACTCTCTTTTTTCTTGATAAGTCTGGCTAGGGGTTTATTTACTATGTTTATTTTCTCAAGGAACAAGATCCTAGTTTCATTGATTCTTTCTACTGTTTTATTGTTCTCAATTTTGTTCGTTTCTTCTCTGATCTTTATTATGCCTCTCCTTCTACTGACTTTGGGCCTCATTTGTTCTTCTTTTTCTAGTTTCATTAATTCTGAGTTTAGACTACTTATATGGGATTGTTCTTTCCTCAAGTAAGCCTGTATTGCTATATACTTTCCTCTTAGATCTGCCTTCATTCTATCCCACAGGTTTTGTGCTGTTGAGTTGTTGTTTTCATCTGTCTCCATATATTTCTTGATTTCTGTTTTAATTTGGTCATTGACCCATTGATTGTTTAGTAGCATGTTGCTAAGCTTCCATGTGTTTGTGGGCTTTTTTTTTTTTCACAGTGTAAATTTTATTTGGGAAAGATTTTTTTTAAATTTATTTTGAGAGGGCATCTCTCATATTTATTGATCAAATGGTTGTTAACAACAATAAAATTCTGTATAAGGGACTCAATGCACAATCATTAATCAACCCCAAGCCTAGTTCTCAACAGTCTCCAATCTTCTGAAGCATAATGAACAAGTTCTTACATGGTGAACAAATTCTTACATAGTGAATAAGTTCTTACATGGTGAACAGTGCAAGGGCAGTCATCTTTCGGTTTTGATTACTCATTATGAACTATAAGCAGTCAGGTCAAATATGAATATTCGTTTGATTTTTATACTTGATTTATATATGAATCCCACATTCCTCCCTTATTATTATTGTTATTATTATTATTATTATTTTTAATAAAATGCTGAAGTGGTAGGTAGATGCAAGATAAAGGTAGAAAACATAGTTTAGTGTTGTAAGAGAGCAAATGTAGATGATCAGGTGTGTGCCTGTAGACTATGTGTTAATCCAAGCTAGACAAGGTCATTAAAACATCCACGGATGCAGAAGATTTATCTCAAAACAGGGGGGGTGAGTTTCTAAGCCTCATCTCTGTTGATCCCCAATTTCTCATCTGATGGACCCCCTGCGACTGTGCCTGTCTTAGGTTGTTCCTCCCTTGAGGAATCTTACCCATCTCTGGCTAACCAGTCATCTTCCGGGGCCATACAGGGAAATGTAAAGTTGGTAAGTGAGAGAGAAGCAATATTATTTGAAAAGGTTAGCTTTTTACTTCTTTGCAGATTTATGCCCTGTGGCTTTTATGCCCAGCATTTGTCTTGAGGTATCTTTATTACTTGGAAGAATTATAATACTCAGTAATTTCATTATGAGGCACGAATTCTACTTAAGGGTTATAATTAGGAAGGAAGAAGAAAAGCTATAGAAGTAGCAGACAGAAGAAAACATGGGAAGATTGATTATTTCTTTGACATATCTTCTTGTAGAGTAACATAAGCATGTATAGGTTTTAAACTACTAATTAAATTGCGTACACACATTAACATAATAGGAATACAGCTACATAACCAAAGCAGACCTACAATTACCAGCCATCTCCAGTGAAACCAAGAAAACCAGTTAGGCACCCTAGGCATTTGTGAAAACTTATCAATGATATGATGGATATTGTCTATCTGAATTTGAATAGTTTGAGAAAAATCAGACAAATTAAAACAACACATTCCTGGGAACTGTTCACATCACATATGTTCTTTTAACAGTAGATAGTCTGCAGTCTCAAGATTTTGGAGCACTGCACCTTGCACTTCTTGTAATTCTTGGTTGAGTTCCGACAGTATAGATCCAGTCAAATTTGTTGTTTTACTGTATGCACAGGCCAGCTTAGATATCTCCTTCTTCATTCCAATGGCAAGTCCAGGAACCGGTGGGATGAATACAGCTACAACTGCTACAGTACCAGGATCTTTGTTGAAGATTTTTGATGTTCATCTTCTGGAAGGACTCTTCCATAGAATGTTGATGTTGGAAGTTCTTCTTCATATCATATCTTAATTCATTTTCTGTGTAGCCAAATTAGGCTTTGATCCTCTGTATAAACACAAACTCTTTGCTCACACTTTGATATGCCCTTTATATCATTGTGAAGAACTTATTGGAGATGGCCACACAGGAACTCCTTTTTTTTTTTTTTAAAAGAAAGGAATATTATCAGAAAAATGTACTTCCATAGCTGGTAATCTAACACCCTTTAAATGATCAAAATTAAGGATATTTAAAACATGCTTTAATAATTGATTTACAGGTAGTTTTATCCTATCAGGGAGTAATCGCCATTTTCTTTCCTTTTTTTTGTTATCATTAATCTACAATTACATGAAGAATATGGTGTTTACTAGGCTCTCCCCTATACCAGGTCCCCCCCACAAACCCCTTTACAGTAACTGTCCATCAGCCTAGTAAAATGTTGTAGAATCACTACTTGTCTTCTCTGTGTTGTACAGCCCTCCACTTTCCCCCCCCATTATGCATGCTAATCATAATAACCCCTTTCTTCTTCCCCCACCCTTATCCCTCCCCACCCACCTATCCTCCCCAGTCCCTTTCCCTTTGGTACCTCTTAGTCCATTCTTGGGTTCTGTGATTCTGCTGCTGTTTTGTTCCTTCAGTTTTTCCTTTGTTCTTATACTCCACAGATGAGTGAAATCATTTGGTATTTCTCTTTCTCGGCTTGGCTTATTTCACTGAGCATAATACCCTGTAGCTCCATCCATGTTGTTGCAAATGGTAGGATTTGTTTTCTTCTTCTGGCTGAGTAATATTCCATTATGTATATGTACCACATCTTCTTTATCCATTCATTTACTGATGGACACTTAGGTTGATTCCAGGTCTTGCCTATTGTAAATAGTTCTGCGATAAACATAGGGGTGCATCTGTCTTTCTCAAACTTGAGTGCTGCGTTCTTAGGGTAAATTCCTAGGAGTGGTATTCCTGGGTTAAATTTTAAGTCTATTTTGAGCATTTTGAGGAACCTCCATACTGCTTTCCACAATGGTTGAACTAATTTACATTCCCACCAGCAGTGTAGGAGGGTTCCCCTTACTCCACAACGTCACCAACATTTGTTGTTGTTTGTCTTTTGGATGGCAGCCATCCTTACTGGTGTGAGGTGATAACTCATTGTGGTTTTAATTTGCATTTCTCTAATAATTAGCGATGTGGAGCATCTTTTCATGTGTCTGTTGGCCATCTGTATTTCTTTTTTGGAGAACTGTCTGTTCAGTTCCACAGCCCATTTTTTAATTGGATTATTTATTTTTTATTTCTTGAGGTGTATGGGCTCTATATATTTTGGACGTCAAACCTTTATTGGATCTGTCATTTACAAATATGTTTTCCCATATTGTAGGGTACCTTTTTGTTCTATTGATGGTGTCTTTTGCTGTACAGAAGCTTTTCATCTTAATATAGTTCCACTTGTTCAGTTTTGCTGTTATTTTCCTCACCTGGGGAGATATGTTCAAGAAGAGGTCACTCATGTTTATGTCTAAGAGGTTTTTGCCTATTATTTTTTTCCACGAGTTTAATGGTTTCATGACTTACATTCAGGTCTTTGATGCATTTCAAATTTACTTTTGTGTATGGGGTTAGACAATGTTCCAGTTTCATTCTCCTACATGTAGCTGTCCAGTTTTGCCAGCACCATCTGTTGAAGAGACTGTCATTTCACCATTGTATGTCCATGGATCCTCTATCAAATATTAATTGACCATATATGTTTGGGTTAATGTCTGGAGTCTCTAATCTGTTCCACTGGTCTGTGGCTCTGTTCTTGTGCCAGTACCAAATTGTCTTGCTTACTATGGCTTTGTAGTACAGTTTGAAGTTGGGGAGTGAGATCCCTCCTACTTTATTCTTCTTTCTCAGGAATTGCTTTGGCTATTCGGGGTCTTTGGTGTTCAATATGAATTTTTGAATTATTTGTTCCAGTTCATTGTAGAATGTTGCTGGTAATTTGATAGGGATTGCATCAAATCTGTATATTGCTTGGGCAGGATGGCCATTTTGACGATATTAATTCTTCCTAGCCATGAGCATGGGATGAGTTTCCATTTATTAGTGTCCCCTTTAATTTCTCTTTAGAGTGACTTGTAGTTTTCAGGGTATAGGTCTTTCCCTTCTTTGGTTAAGTTTATTCCTAGGTATTTTATTCTTTTTGATGCAGTTATGAATGGAATTGTTTTCCTGATTTCTCTTTCTATTGGTTCATTGTTAGTGTATAGGAAAGCCACAGATTTCTGTATATTAATTTTGTATTCTGCAACTATGCTGTATTCCGTACAGCATACAGTTCTAGTAGTTTCGGAGTGGAGTCTTTTACGGTTTTTTTATGTACAATATCATGTCATCTGCAAATAGTGACAGTTTAACTTCTTCATTACCAATTTGGATTCCTTGTGTTTCTTTGTTTTGTCTGATTGCCGTGGCTAGGACCTCCAGTACTATGTTAAATAACAGTGGGGAGAGTGGGCATCCCTACCTTGTTCCCGGTCTCATGGGAAAAGCTTTCAGCTTCTTGCTGTTCAGTATAATTTTGGCTGTGTGTTTATCATATATGGTCTTTATTATGTTGAGGTACTTGCCCTCTATACCCATTTTGTTGAGAGTTTTTTTCATGAATGGATGTTGAATTTTGTCAAATGCTTTTTCAGCAACTATGGAGATGATCATGTGGTTTTTGTCTTTCTTTTTGTTGATGTGGTGTGTGATGTTGGTGGATTTTCGAATGTTGTAACATCCTTGCATCCATGGGATGAATCCCACTTGGTCATGGTGTATGATCCTTTTGATATATTTTTGAATTTGGTTTGCTAATATTTTACTGAGTATTTTTGCATCTATATTCATCTGGGATATTGGTCTGTAATTTTCTTTCTTGGTGGGGTCTTTGTCTCTTTTTGGTATTAGGGTGATGTTGGCTTTATAGAATGAGTTTGGGAGTACTCCCTTCTCTTCTATTTTTTGGAAAACTTTAAGGAGAACGGATATTATGTCTTCTCTGTGTGTCTGATAAAATTCCAAGGTAAATATGTCCGGCCTGGGGGTTTTGTTCTTGCATAGTTTTTTGATTACCATTTCAATTTCTTTGCTCGTAATTGGTTTGTCTAACTTTTGTGTTTCTTCCTTGGTCAGTCTTGGAAGGTTGTATTTTTCTAGGAAGTTGTCCATTTCTTCTAGGTTTTCCAGCTTGTTGGCATATAGGTTCTCATAGTAGTCTTTAATAATTCTTTGTATTTCTGTGGAGTCTGTCGTGATTTTTCCATTCTCATTTCTGATTCTGTTGATTTTTGTTGATTCTCTTTTTCTCTTAATAAGTTGGGCTAGAGGCTTATCTATTTTGTTTATTTTCTCAAAGAACCAGCTCTTGGTTTCATTGATTTTGTCCTATATTAGTACTGCAACCCCTGCTTTCTTCTCGGTGTTGTTTGCCTGAAATATGTTTTTCCATCACTTGACTTTTAGTCTGTGCATGTCTTTGGGTTTGAGGTGAGTTGCTTATAAGCAGCATACAGATGGGTCTTGCTCTTTTATCCATTCTATTACTCTGTGTCTTTTGATTGGTGTATTCAGTCCATTTACATTTAGGGTGACTATTGAAATATATGTATTTATTGCCATTGCAGGCTTTAAATTCATGGTTAACAAAGATTCAAGGTTAGCCTCTTTAGTATCTTACTGCATAACTTAGCTTGCTTATTGAGCTGTTATATCACTGTCTGGAGATTATTTTCTTCTCTCCCTTTTTATTCCTCCTCCTCCATTCTTTATATGTTGGGTGTTTTATTCTGTGCTCTTTTGTGTTTCCTTTAACTGCTTTTTGTGGGTAGTTGATTTTATTTTTTGCCTTTAGTTAATATTTGGTTTATCTGCTTTCTTTGCGGTGATTTTATTTTCTCTGGTGACATCTGTTTAGTCTTAGGAGTGCTCCTGTCTAGAATAGTCCCTCTAGAATACCTTGTAGATGTGGTTTGTGGGAGGCAAATTCCCTCAACTTTTGCTTGTCTGGGAATTGTTTAATTCCTCCTTCATATTTAAATGATAATCATGCTGGATACAGTATTCTTGGTTCAAAGCCCTTCTGTTTCATTGCATTAAATATATCAGGCCATTCTCTTTTGGCCTGTAAGTTGTCTGTCGAGAATTCTGATGATAGCTTGATGGGTTTTCCTTTATAGGTGACCTTTATCTTCTCTCTAGCTGCCTTTAAAACTCTGTCCTTGTCCTTGATCTTTGCCATTTTAATTATTATGTGTCTTGGTGTTGTCCTCCTTGGGTCCTTTCTGTTGGGAGTTCTGTGTATTTCTGTGGTCTGATCGATTATTTCCTACCCCAGTTTGGGGAAGTTTTCAGCAATTATTTCTTCAAAGACACTTTCTATCCATTTTTCTCTCTCTTCTTCTTCTGGTACCCCTATAATACGGATATTGTTCCTTTTGGATTGGTTACACAGTTCTCTTAATATTGTTTCATTCCTGGAGTTCCTTTTATCTCTCTCTATTTCAGCTTCTATACATTCCTGTTCTCTGGTTTCTATTCCATCAATGGCCTCTTGCATATTATCTATTCTGATTATAAATCCTTCCAGAGTTTGTTTCACTTCTGTAATCTCCTTCCTGGTATCTGTGCTCTCCCTCCGTACTTCATTCCATTGCTCTTGCATATTTCTCTGCATCTCCATCAGCATGTTTATGATTTTTTTTTAAATTCTTTTTCAGGAAGGCTGGTTAGGTCTGTCTCCTTCTCTGGTGTTGTCTTGGTGATCTTGGTTTGTCTGTAATTTTGCCTTTTCATGGTCATAGAAGTAGTTTGCAGAGCTGGGACTAGTGACAGCTGCAAGAACTTCCCTTGTTGGTTTGTGGCCTTCGTCTCCTGGGAGAACAGCGACCTCTAGTGGCTTGTGCTGTGCAGCTGCATGCAGGCAGGGCTTCTGTTTCCTGCCCGGCTGCTAGGAGTTTATCTCCGCTGTTGCTGTGGGTGTGGCCTGGCTCCGGCTTTTGCTCCAAAATGGTGGAGCCGCGTAGGAGGTGGAATAGCCAGAAGCTATTCATCTCTGTGAGGGGTCTCCATGCTCCCTGCTGCCCAGGGGATTAGAGTGCCCAGAGATCCCCAGATTCCCTGCCTCTGGACTAAGTGTCCCACCCTGTTCCTTTAAGACTTTCAGAAAGCATTCGCCAAAACAAAACAACAACAAGCATTCCCCAAAACAAAACAACAACAACAAAAATAATAATAATAATTAATTAATTAATTTAAAAAAATCCACTTGCTTTTCTTTGTCCTTAGGCACTGGCCTCAGGGACCTGCTCACCGGTCTTTCTGCCCTGTTTACCTAGTATCCAGGACCCCATGCATGCACTGTGTCTGCGCTCTGGTGGGGGTGGGTGGGGTTGGGTGTTAAGCAGTCCTGGGCTCCCTCTCCCTCCCCACTCCAACTCCTCTCCTCCCTCCAGGAGCTGGGGAGAGGCGTGCTCAGGTCCCGCCAGGCTGGGGCTTGTATCTTACCCCCTTCGCCAGGCACTGGGTTCTCGCAGGTGTGGATGTGGTCTGGATGTTGTCCTGTGTCCTCTGGTCTCTCTTCTAGGAAGAATTGTCTTTGTTATATTTTCATAAATATATGTGGTTTTGGGAAGAGATTTCCACTGCTCTACTCACACTGCCATCTTGGCTCCACCCCTGTTTGTGGGCTTTTTTGTTTTCTTTGCATAATTTTTTCTAGTTTCATACCTTTGTGGTCTGAGAAGCTATTTGTAGATATTTCAATCTTTTTTAATTTATTGAGGCTCCTTTTGGTACCTAGTATGTGATCTATTCTGGAAGACATTCCATGTGCACTTGAGAGGAATGCATATCCTGTTAATTTGGAGTGGAGGGTTCTGTAGACATCTATTAGGTCCAACTGTTCTAATGCATTTTTCAGTGCCTCTGTCTCCTTTCTTATTTTCTGTTTGGTTGTTCTGTCTTTTGGTGTGAGTGGTGTGCTGAAGTATCCTAAGATGAGTACATTACATTCTATTTCCCTCTTTAATTCTTTTAGTATGTGTTTCACATATTTATGTGCTCCTGTATTAGGTGCATAGATATTAATAATGATTATATCCTCTTGTTGGACTGACCCCTTTATCATTATGTAATGTTCTTCTTTGTCTCTTGTTACTTTCTTTGTTTTGAAATCTACTTTGTCTGATATAAGTATTGCTACTCAAGCTTTTTGCTCTCTATTATTTGTATGATAAATCATTTTTCATCCTTTCAATTTTAGTCTGTGTGTGTCGTTGGGTTTGAAGTGAGTCTCCTATAGGCAGCATATAGTTGGGTCATTTTTTTATCCATTCTGTAATTCTATGTCTTTTGATTGGTGCATTCAGTCCATTTACATTACATTACACTTAGGGTGATTATCAATCGACATGTACTTATTGCCATTGCAGGCTTTAGATTTGCGGTTACCGCAGGTTCCAGGGCAGCTTCCTTACTATTTAAGAGTCGGTATTAGCTTGCTTATTATGCTATTTCAAACACAATATAAAGGGTTTTTTGGGTTTTTTTTCTCCTTTTTCTTCCTCCTTCACTCTTTATATATTAGGTGTCTTATTCTGTACTCATTGTGTATCCCTTGACTGACTGTGAGTAGATGATTTAATTTTGTATGATTTAATTTTGTATTTGCTTGGTTATTAATTGGCCTTCTTCTTTTACTGTAGGTTTGTTTTCTCTGGTAACAGCTATTTAGCCTTAAGAACACTTACATCTAGAGTTGTACCTCTAAGATACACTGCAGAAATGGTTTGGTGATGGTGAATTCCTTCAACTTTTACTTCTCTGGAAACTGTTTAATCCATCCTTCAAATTTAAATGATAATCGTGCTGGATACAGTATTCTTGGTTTGAGGCCTTTTTGTTTCAATGCATTAAAGATATCATGCTCCTCCCTTCTGACCTGCACAGTTTCTGCTGATAGCCTGATGGGGTTACCTGTTTATGTGATCTTTTTTCTCTTTTTGGCTGCTTTCAGTACTCTCTCCTTGTCCTTTATTTTTGCCATTTTAATTGTTATATGTCTTGGTGTTGTCCTCCTTGGATCCCTTGTGTTGGGAGATTTTTGAACTTCCATGACCTGAGAGACTATTTCCTTCCTCAGATTGGGGAAGTTTTCAGGAATTATTTCCTCAAAGAGACTTTCTATCCCTTTTTCTCTCTTCTTCTGGTACCCCTATAATGCAAATAGTGTTCCATTTGGATTGGTCACACAGCTCTCTCATTCTTTGATTCTTAGAGATTCTTTTTTCTTTCCTGGCCTCAGCTTTGTTTTCCTGTTCTCTAATTTCTATTTCATTTACCATCTCCTCTACTTCTTCTAATCTACTTTTAAATCCCTCGATTGTATATTTCATTTCAGATAGTCTATTTTTCAAATTTTCTATCTCATTGTTGAAATCCTCCCTGAGATCTTGACTATTTTTCTGTAGCTCCATGAGCCTGTTTATGATTTTTATTTTGAAATCTTTATGAAGAATATTGGTGATTTGTTTCACTTAACCCTCTTCCTGGTGTTTGATGGATACTTCTTTATACAATTTATTTTTGCCATTAAGTATTTATAATAATTTTTATGGAATAATATCTTTGTTAGGTCATGCCCTCTATTGCCCAGAAGCTCTACTCTCTGGAGCTGCTGTGCATTTTCAGTAAAGGTAGAGGTCACAGGTGAGTCAAAACTATACCTGCTGGGAGGAAAGTACTCAGTTGGGAGGGTATCCTGCCTTCCAAGCTGTAACACCTTCCTCCACTGCCAGGTTCAGTGGGCTGTGTGTGCAGAGATGAGCTTCTTTGCTACACCACTGTAGCTTCTGTGGGCAGGGCCACACTCCACTTTGCCTAACATGATGGCAAGAGTGGCAGGTGAGCAGGACCAGTGCCTGCCAGGAGGAAGGGGTGGCAGTCTATGTACAGCAGTGGGAGGCCTCGGGGCTGCATTGCCATTCAGGGTGATGGAGCATCTGAAGCTCCTGAGGGTTCCCAACCTGCTGGGATGAGCATTTCCAGGACTATTTTTTCCATCTGTCCTTTCTTCTGAGCAGTGAGCTAGGTGTAATCTTTGCCCCTTTAGCATCACTCTTGCTTCTGGGAAGTCTTTCAAATGGCCCACATTTCTTTTGTCCCAGGGCTCCAGTTGTGTGTACCTATTCTCCAAAAGTAGCTAGAATCTCAGTCTCTCTGAGTGTTCTGCCTGTTTTTGCTTTCCAACACCACCATGTAATGTGAGTTTGTGCTCCTGAAGATCTCCAGGAATTGTTGTTCAGCAGTCCTGGGTTTCTACACCCTCTCTCCTCCATTTCTCTTCCTTCTACCTGTGGGCTGGGATAGGGGTAGGGCTTGGGTCCCACCAGATCAAGGCTTGCTAATTTACCCTCTTCTGTGAGGTCTTCTCTTTTTCTCCAGATGTAGGCAATCTGTTCTCCAGTCTTCAGGTCACTTTTTCAGGATTAGTTGTATTTGCTGTATTTTTGTGTTCTATGTGATTTTGGGAGGGTGTTTCTGCCTCACTTCTCATGCTGCCATATTTTTTCTGAGTCCATATTATTGAGTTTTAAAGAAGTTTCTATTCAGTCCTTTTATAACCAGATTAATTTGGAAATTTCACTTTACTTTTTTAGTTATTTCAGTGGTTTATATTATCCGGATTAGTAATCAGATACATATTTTCTACCAATATATTAAAACAGCTTATTGGCTATTTTTCCCACTAAGTTGTTGCAGGCTTCCACTGCTTTCCTTTTACATACTAAAGGTAAGACTTTTATAACAGTTTAATTTCTACTTTTCTCACAGCCTTCAGAAACGTTTCTTGAAACCTTTCATATCTTTTCTCTACATCAGAGCTCCACAAACCTCAACTTTTAATGCTTTGGTAATATTTAACATTGTTTTATCTGAGTCATTGGAAGAACATAGATATATTTATTTGGTCCCCATAGTTAAGTATATTTTAGATGTGAATAAATTCCTTAGGGTATATATTTTTTTCTGAATAGCTTCAAATGTTGCAGATGAAATGCCTAACAGTAGTCTGATACTTTTCCTTTACAAGTGTCTTATGCTTTTACCTTGACTCTTCCCCGATATTTTCCATCCAAGGGTTCAAGAGTTTTATCTGGTTTTTCATAATCATATTATTTTTTGCAATTCTTGTCTTAAACTTGGTGAATCCACTCAGTTTGCTGTTTTACATCTTTTACCCATTGGTAGGGAACATTTCTAGTTTCTTCTATTTCATTCCCATTCTATTTATTTCTCATTGCCCTCTCCCCAATTTTTTTCTCTTTGTTTAATCTTCCAGAATATTTTGGCTTGTACATTACTTCTCCCTGACATATTTTTTAATATCTATTTATTCATAGTTTTCATTTTATTTTTGTACTGTACTTGAGATGGTTTCCAATTTAATATATTTGACTTACTGAATACCACACAGTGAAAACCACCTCCTTCAATTCATCTACTTTTTTTTCACTTGAAATGTTTTTTACTTCTAATAAGTTGCTAATTTTGCAGTGGTTGAATATTTTAAGTGCTTTTGTTTTCATTAAAATTTCTCTCTTTGCCCAGTCATTCTACTATGTTAGATCTTACCTCAAAGTATTCCTATGTTCTTCTTGTTTCTGACCCTTGAAATCCTCCATATTTTGTCTGTTAATTAGGTTCAATGGGGCACTTGAAGTGGCAGCAGTCTAAGGAATGATGTAAAGCACAGTAGCCTTACTCAATTCAGCTCCTTGCATAACATTATATAGATTTTCAATCTTCTTATAAGGCTTCAAGAAGAAGCATCTCTTTATCCAAGTCTATTTGTGGTCTTTCAGCCTTGGGATAGATTACCCAGGCCACCAATTGGCTCATTGGGAATGCAGGAAATCATATCAGCTCATGGTGACCAATGTCATTCTTGGTGATGAAGAGAAGGATATATAGGGATACATTGCTGAAAACAGGACTTTCCCTACAATCAACTCTTTTCCTGGACTTTCTCAAGGATCTCTTCATGTCTAGAGAGGAGTATGTTCTACCAATCCTTCGTTCCAGTACCCAGATGAGGTCATTTCAGGCCTTCCTCTCACTGACATGCAGCTAATTGGCTCAGGAGAGGAAGATGTATTATGGTTGGGAGTGAATAGAGGTAAGAATTGTTTATGCTAAGTTAGCTGCAGAATGCCAAGGTATCCACATTTTAAGACTTCTGATAGAAACATGTTTTAAACTGATCTCCAGAAGAATTTTACTAATTATACTTGCCCAATAAATATATATGAGTGCCCATTTTCAATACCTCAAAACAGAGTTTTTAATCATCAACTTGACAGACAAAAAAAACTTTACTCATTTTAATCTTTATTTATTTATGTACTAATGAGGAAAGACAGTATCAAAAATTTATCTATAGCCTATTATGTCAGTTTTTGTTTTAAGAACTTTACATGTCTGCATAACGCTTGGAGAAACAGTATGTAGAGATAATCCAAGTTGACATAGGAAGACCCTAAATTTACCTCCTCCCAAGGACACACCAAATCTACAGCTACATATGGAATAATTCCTGCTGAAGTGAAAACCAGCTGAAAAGCTCTGTCAACAACAAGGTATAAAAGCGTCACATAGAGATGGGTAGCATAGGCAGAGACAGGGTCTTACCAAAAACCCTTCCAATGGCACAGTGACTCACAATAAAGGTGTGATGTCATAGGTACAGAACTCTCTCCCTGAAGGGTGAGGAGTTTGTGCCCCACATGGGGCAACTCAACCTTTGGGACTGCACTGGAGAGATGCAGCTACAAAAATGTCTGGCTGTGAAAAACAATGAGGCATATGTCTGAGGATACAGAAAGCCATGCATATCTGAGATATTCCTTCTGATGGAGTCACATGCAGACTCATTCATATCAGGATCCAGCAAGAAGGCAGCACTTTAAAAGGTGCTTACAGGTATATGAAGATCATCAATTTGCCAATCCTAAGCATCTGTTATTGGGGCATGGAACCATTGGGACTTTTATGGGGACAGAGGTGTTGGCAAATGTCATTTTTGTATTCTCCTAGCTAGCCCTAGAAGACATATGCAGACACAGCCACACTAACACACTAAAGGTGTGGGTGTGCCCTGCATCTAATGCTCTTCTCCTATATCACTAAAGTCATGAATGTACCCAATTCTCATCACTTTCCCACATTCTTGGTAAAACTGACAGGTGAGTGCATTCCACACAGGGGATGCCCCTTGATTGCCTGGCCCTGGTGGCCAGAGGGACTGAATTTCTGGGCCTTATGGAATTACAACTATCAGAGAAATAGTTCTGGGCAGGCTACCACATACAAGGAACAGCTTAGATACCACACCACAAGTCTGAAATACACATCAATTCTGCCTGTGAAAAAGACCCATCTATTTGTCCTGGAGCTTTAAACTGAGGGGCAGGCTTCAGATTTACCACATGTCTAAAGGTAAGAGATCTCATATCAGGGAACATAGGGAGATGCAATGTTTGAACCTTCCCTTTTACTTATTAGAGCTTGCTAGTAACTCCCCAAAAGGAGCTTGTATACTCACCTTAAGCTCCAGTTTTTGCAACTGTCATTCAGGGGACACCTCCAAATATACTGGTTCTAGAGGTAGGCAGGGTTTAGGATTGTAATCCAACAGGATTGTATACATTTGTATATTTTAAGGTTACTGATTAAGATTATGGCTTCCAGTCATCCTGAATCTAGTTGCTGAATGAGATCATTCCCTTTAGAAGATTAACATGCCTTAGCACACTCTCAACACCTGAGACCTATCAAGAATAAACCAGAATACTTAGAAAAATACAAAGGTTTGAGAGAGAACCAAGAGCTAGGACAAGATTGAAAATATGATTCAGCTTCTATAAAATGCACTCCTTGAAGACTGGGAGAGGTCGTTGTTTCACATAATACATAGAAACAAACACAGAGAGTCAAGCAAAATGAGGAAACAGGAATATTTTTCATCTAGAAGAACAAAACAAAATTTCAGAAAAAGACCTTTATGAAATGACGGTAAGTAATCTACCTGAAAAAATGGTTTAAAATAATGGTCATAAGATACTCACTGAGTTCAGGAGATGAATGCATGAACACAGTGAGAACTTCAACAAAGAGATAGAAAATATAAGAAAGTACCAAACAGAAGTTGCAGAGCTAAAGAATACAATAACTGAACCAAAAAAAAAAATATGCTAGAGTTTTAACATCAGACCAGATGAAGAAGAATGGATCACTGACCTTGAATACATGTCAGTAGAACTCACCTAAACAGAACAGCAAAAATAAAAAAAAAGAAATTAAAGTGAGGATAGCTCAAGGGTGCAATAGAACAACAATCAAGTGGAATGATTCATGTTATAGGGATCCTGGATTGAGAGAAGAGAGAGACAGAAAACTTATTCAAAGAAATAATGGTGGAAAACTTCCTTAACCTGGGAAAGGAAACAGACATTTAGTACCAGGAAGCTGAGAGATTTCCAAATAAGATGAACCCAGAGATCTGCACCAAGACATGGTATGTCAAAGTTGGAGATAGAGAATCTTAAAAAGCAGCAGGAGAATACTTCTTACATTTTACTTTTAAGTGAATCCCCATAAAATTTTCAGATGATATTTCAGTAGAAACTTTGCAGACCAGAAAACAGTGGCACTGATATACTCAAAGTGATAAAAGGAAAATATTCCAACCAAGAATACCATATCCACCAAGATTATCATTCAGAATTGAAGGACAGATAAAGAACTTCACAGATAAGCAAAACCTGAAGAAGTTCATCACCACTACGCTTGTCTTAAATGTTAAATGGACTTCTTTAAGCTAAGAAAAGACACTATAACAAGAAAACATATAAGGAAAAAATCTCAATGGTAAAGGCAAATATATAGTAAATGTAATGGATTAAATACTTATAAAGCTAGTATGAAGGTTAAAAGACAAAAGTACAAAAATTAACTATAACTACAATAGTGAAGGGATATACAAAATAAAAATCTGTAAGATATAATATCAAAAAATAAAAATCTGTAAAATATAATATCAAAAACATAAAACATGGGGGAGGGAGCAAAATTACACTCTTAGAAAGTTTTCAAATTTACGATGTTTCAAATTAAAATGCATTGTTATATATGTATAGGTTATTGTATGTGAACCTCATGGTAACCACAAAGCAAAAACCAGTAGTACATATAAAAAAATATAATAAAAAGGAATCTAAATATAATACTAAAGAAGGGAATCAAAGCACAAGGGAAGAAAGAAACAGAAAGGAAGGAACAGAGTAGAGATACAAAAACATCCAGAAAAAAACAAAATGATATACATATCAATAATTGCTTTAAATGTAAATAGACTAAATTCTCCAATGAAAAGACATTGAAAGGCTGAATGGATAAAAAACAAGAGCCATCTATATATTGCCTTCTAGAAGTTCACTTCAGATGTAAGGACACACCCAAACAGAAAGTAAAAGGATAGGTAAAGTTAATTATGCAAATGGAAACCAAAACAAAGCTGGTGTAGCTACATTTACATTAGACAAAATAGACTTTAGAGCAAAGACTGTAATAAAAGGTAAGTTAGGGAAGGAAGAGTATTACATAATGATAAAAGTGTCAATCCACCAAGAGGATATGTCATTTTTAAATGATTATGCATCCGAAATTTTAACACATAATTATATAAAGTATTTACTAACAGAAAGGGAGAAATTGACAGCAATACAATAATAGTAGGGGACTTTAATATCCCAGTTACATCAATAGATAAGTTGTCCAGACAAAAAATAAGTAAGGAAATGTTGGTTTTAAATGACATATTAGATGAAATGGTCTTTAAAAATATAGAGAGAACATGGCATTCACAGCAGGTGAATATGCATTCTTCTCAAGTGCACATAACATGTTCTTCAGAATAGATTGCATGTTAGGCAACAAAACAACTTTCAATAAATGTAAAAGATTGAAGTCATATCAAGTATCTTCTCTGACCACAATACTATTAAATTAGAAATTAATTAGAAGGTAAAAGCTGGAACAATCACAAATATATCAAGATAAAACAACATGATGCTGAATAAGAAATGAGTCGATGAAGAAATTAAATGTATAATTAGAAAAGACTGTGAGATATATGAAAATGGAAATAAAACAATCCAAAATCTATGGCATGCAGCTAAACAATTCTAAGAGGGAAGTTCCTATTAATATAGGCCCACCTCAAGAAACAAATATCTAAAAAAAAAGCCATCTAACTTTATACATTGAGAATCTAGAAAAAGTAGAAGAAAGAAAGCCTAAAATTAGCAGAGGAAAGGAAATAATAAATTTCAGAAAGTAATTAAGTGAAATAGAGATAAAAAAGAATAGAAAATATCCGTAAAACTAAGAGATGGTTATTTGAAAAGATAAGCAAGATTGACAAACCTTTGCCAGACTTACCAAAAATAAAAAAATACATAATTCTCAAATAAATAAATTAGATATGGAAAAGAAGTTAAAATTGAAACCACAAAAGTACAAGGATCATAAAGGATTGCAATGAACAATTACACATCAATGAATTGAACAATATGGAAGAAAGACAAAATATTGGAAACACTATCTTCTGAGACTGGACAATGAAGAAATAAAAAAATCTAAATAGACAGTGTATGCCAGGGGGAAAATCTGTTCCCAGCCCAGGGAAAATTACCTTTGAAACTGATATCAGTCAAAGGAAGAAGTAAAGTGGGAGGAACACATTTATTGCATACAAGCAGTCATCTACTTTTGCTTGTCCATGTCTCTTTTGACACAGCTGCAAAAAGGAGCCCCACCAACCTCTCCAGTCCAGATGTACCTTCAAACCTCCATGTAATCACCTATTGATATGGAGATAGACTACTCTCTATCCCTTGTACATGCCTACTGATATGGAGATGCCTTAAGGCCAGGTGAGAGATTCTGGAAATACTGCAATTTTACCCAGAGTCCACCCCTCCAGAAATCTCAACACACAATCTACTCATTCCCCATCTTCCACAATGGCCCCTGTATAAGAAAACTGGAGCACTGGAACGAGACTAGTAACATATAGTAACAACAGCAATAAATCCATGATAATCCTTAAGATGGAGGATACATCTAGGTTCAAAATTCTATGCAGATTAAATCCACAGCTTGCCCATTCCACAGGTGGTCAGTAGCTGAACATGTAGGGCATTCAGAGCAATCATCATGTGGCAGCTGAGCTAGGTGGTGGGTCAGACCACATAGACTGTAAAAGATAATAACCGTAAGGGTGGTAAGATATATGTTTTAATGACACCAGCATAGGCAAATCGTATCCATCAAGTAGGATGCATGCAAGAGAGTAGTCCTGTGATAGGACAGTGGCAGGAATGGGATCTCATCCTGGTCCAGTATACCAGACTTTCACACCCCTCCCTTTAGGAGTTACAGATGGGTCAATATATAGGGCTATGGGAATGTGGGTAAAATTGCCATATTTTGGAGGGGGGTAAGAAGTAGTCCATCTCCATATTAATAGGTGATTATATTGGGGAGTGAGGGCATATCTGGACCAGAGTGATTGGGTGGGGGGTCACTTTTTGCAACAAGTCATGAGAGACTTGGGCAAACAGAAGTGGATGGCTGCTTGTAAGCAATAAATGGGTTTGTCCCACTTTATTTCTGTTTTTGACTGATTTCAGTATTAAAGATAATTTGCCCTGGGCTGGGAAAATATATTCACCCCAGAGTTACATCTGGCAGTACTTGGCAAAACCTCTGAGCCCAAAATCTGTCTTCATGGGTGCCACCCTTGGGTGGGCTGTCCCTAGAGATGGTGAGGAGAAACTGGAAGCACCCCTGAGGACTGTGGGGAGACCCCAGTGTCTGCAACAGAGGAGGGTGTGGCTTTGACTGGGAGCTAACCACCTATGCAGCTTCCAATTGGGGAACACCTACTGGGGAATTTGTCTAGGGTAAAGCACCTCCTAGACAGGTGAGGCCTTCTCCAGAACTGGGGATGGATAGGGACACTGGAAGCTGTGGAATTAGCCCACCATGAGATAGAAGACTGCCCTGAGTGGCAGTGTAGCAGCTGGGATTATGGTATGTTCGCTTCTAGAGATAGTGTAGAGGGATATCAAAGAGACAGAAATTTTATCAGGAATAGAGACACACTTTAGCATAGCTTGAAGTGAGGCAATGACCTATAGGATGCCCTTAAGAAAGAGAGACACTTATTGAGAAGACTCATCACACTCCTGGAAGAAATTTTAGCAGCAAGGGAGGAAACAGCAGGAGAATCCACATTGCAGGAGGCCATAGGGGAGGTGAAAGTAAGAGTGATGATTTCAGGCCTGGAGATAGTAGATGAGATGTCAGAGGAGCATGAGGGGGTAGTGCGGAGGGCCAAACTGTTGCTGAAGCCACCACTCAAGGCACCAGTCTCTCCCTCATTAAAGGCCCACCTGGTTGTGATAAAGAAAATAAAATGCAAGAATCACAAGCTCCACAGGAGGAAGAGCAGCTCCATCAATAGGTTTTTGAACAATCCATGCTCTGCCCCTATATCCAGAATCAGCTGGTTAACATGAGTATCATGTTTTGGCAGAATCAGTTGGACCTCTGCCTACATATGCTTTGGGTCTCTGGGATAATGCAAAAACAGCATTGTTTCATCATGTACTGAAATGGTAGACTGGCTTTCCTGACAACTCACTCTTCCCTCTGGCAGCAGTTGTAAAGTGCCTTTCACACCTCGGGCAGTCAGGCACTTCTGGATTGGCTGACAGCAACCATCAAGTCAGTTTTCCCTAATCAGGGTGATTTACCATACTTACTCACTAGCTGGAAAGCATATAGAGAGCTCCAGCAGGTGTTACAGGAGTTGGGCATGAAAAATATTATCTACAATATGGAAAAATATTATCTACAGTGCGAAGGCTGATGAGGAGTTGTTCACCATAAGAATGAGAAATCTGGAGCTCTGTACAGCTGCCCCATCTCTCTTTATGTCCCTAGTGACTATTCTTTCTCCCACATATGGCAACCCATAAGAAAGCCTATGGGTACTTTAGCATACCTGGGGGAGGTTGAGAGAATGAGAGGACAGAAGGAAGTACAGGCTATGACTAAAAGAAAAGGTGAAAGGCTCCTGTGATTGTCTCGATGACCCAGATGTGGGTTGATTTGATAAAGGCCAGGGTAGTGAAAGAAATACTTGATGGGCAGCCCAATATGAAGTTCTTAGAACTGTGGCACCAGTTAAATCCAGACCAGCTGTTCCAGCCTCTGAGGTCCAGGACACGGAAGCCAGAGGCAAATCTCCATTTAAGACCAGTTCCTTGCAAGACTTCCTGGAGGGCAGTACTCAGGATCGACGTTGGCCCTCACCCCTACAGGAGGACAATTGGGCATTGTGGTTTGACTGAGGAAGGTCAAGTTCCCAATCATCTGGGACATGGTAGGGGCCATAGACCACATGTAGAATTAGGAAGTCATTGGCCCCTGTAAATTTAAAACTTGTCCTGACACTGGTAAACATAGAAGCTGAATGTTCTCTGATTTATGGCACACCTGAGTGCTTTTCTGGGACCCCTTCTGGGATAGATGGCTATGGGGGTGAGGCAATTAGAGGGAAGAAAGCCCAAATCCCATTGGGGATAGGGCATTCACCCCCAAAGTAGTATACTGTGTACATTTCTCCCATCCCTGAATATATTTTGTGGGGAATTAATATATAAATCAAATGTATAATCAGAAGTATAGAAATCAAATGTATAAGCATATATGACTTGATTATTTTTCTTGTAATTCTTGATGTGTGATCAAGAACACAACAATCAAGACCAAAACACCTTCTGTGACATGACTGCCCTCACATTGTTTTAGTATTTTAGAGAACTTCGTGCCCCAGGAGACTGGAGACTGCTGAGAATTAACCTTAGAGTTAGTTAATGATTGTGTATTAAGTCCGCCGTGCAAAATTCTATTGCTATTAACATTTATTTGCTCAATAAATATGAGGAGTGCCCTTTCAGCACCAGTCTTGTGCTGTTAAACCTTGAGTCCCCTGGCTGGCCATTTCACATCTTCAATATCTCATCGTATCTCCACCCTTATCTGTGGGTCAAAAGCAGGGAGGGACCGACAATTTTGGGTTATATATCCTGCGGGACCTCTGGTTACAGACCATTACAGGTGAGTTCAAACTGAAGGTACACGTGGTAAAGCCAGTTCTGAGGAGACATGCTAAGCACCTGCCTGAAGCTCTGCCTGTACCTTGGCAAGTGACAAATACTAAACAGTATAAATTGCCTGATAGACACAAGGAAATTGAAGAAACTTTGCAGGAGTTGGACAACGTGGGTATCATAAAGCCTACTTATAGTCCTTTTAATTCTCCAAGTGGCCAGTTAAAAAGCTGGATGGCTCCTGGCATATGACTGTGGATTAAAGGGAATTGAATAAAGTCATATCCCATTTGCATACTGCTGTCCCATCTATAGCAGGGCTTATGGACACACTCAGTCATGAACTAGGGACATATCATTATGTTGTGGACCTTGCTAATGTTTTCTTCTCTATTGACATAGCACAGGAAAGTCAGGAACAATTTGCCTTCACGTGCGAAGGCTGGCAGTGGATATTCACTTTCCTTCCACAGAGATACCTCAACAGTCTCACCATTCATTGGTCACGGATTTGTAACCCAGGACTTGCTACATGGAAGAAACCACAAATGGTGCTGCTTTGTCACTATATTGATGATATCATGCTCATTTCTGATTTTCTTACACATTTAGAAGGGACTTATCCTAGACTGCTGCTACATATAAAAGAGAAAGGATGGGCTGTGAACAGCATCAAAGTTCAGGGAACTGGTTAGTAAAATTTTGGGGGTTGTCTGGGCAGGTAAAACTAAACTTATCCTGAAAGCAGTCATAGATAATGTCCAGGCTTTCCTTAGCCCTGCAACTGTGGCAGTACTGCAACTGTTTTTGGGTTTTTTGGGCTACTGGAGAGTGTTTACCCTGAGTTGGCACAAATTCTGAATCCCTTATACTGGTTGGTACAAAAGGGCATCAGGTGGGACTGGGATGAAACATGTGCAGCTGCTTTTACTATAGTTAAGTGACCTTTCAAGGCCATACAGGCCTTGAGTGTAATGCACTCATCAAGGCCCTGGAGCTAGATGTTCATGTAACTGAAGATGGTTAAGGATGGGGCCTTTGGTAGTGACTTGAATGGATGCTCTAACCTATTGGATTCTGGTCACAAGTATGGAAAAGAGCAGTCGCTTTGTACACCATGATAGAGAAGCAACTGGCTGCTGTGTACTATGCCTTGCTGGCTATGGAGCCTACCACTGAAACAGCTATGACAAAAGTAATAACCATGTATCCCATCGTGTAGTGTGTTCAAGACTGGACCCAAAGGCCATGGAGTGGCATGGCACAGATGCCTACACTGGCAAAATTGGGTGCATATTTACAGCAGTGTAGCACTCTGTCTTCTAGGCCCTTAAATAGAGAACTCCAATGCTTACTAGAACTAATAACATATACCAGTTGAAATTAGAAAGAACTTGCTTTTCAGCCATTGGTAGCTGAGAGTCCTTATCAGGAGGGAAAAGCTCCTGAAAAAGATGCTTGATATACCGACAGCTCCTGTAATGCATAGCCCCTGAAGTGGAAGGCTGTGGATTTCTATCTTAACACTGAGACAATATGGATGCAGTATGGAGAGGGGAAGGGCAGTCAATAGGCTGAGTTGCAGGCACTATGGCTCATGATCTCCCTGGAGGTATCCCTTATAGTTGTCTGTACTGACAGCTGGGCCATCTATCAGGGCTTGACTCCCTGGCTACAGACATGGTATCATACCAACTGGATGGTTGGTCACTGGACTGCTCCTTTCCATAGTTGTGACCAGAATCCAATAGTTTGGTGTGTCCATTGAAGCCGCTACCAAAGGCCCCGTCCATAACCATCTTCAGTTACATGTATATTATAGGGCCTTGACGAGCCCATTACACTCAAAGCCTGTATGGCCTTGACTGCTAGCTTAGCAACAGTAAAAGCAGATGCACATGTTTCATTCCAGTCCTACCTGATGCCCTTTCATACCAACTCACATAAGGAATACAGAATTTGTGCCAAGTGTGGGATAAACACTCTCAAGTAGCCCAAAAGACCCCAAAACTCCTGTAGTACTGCCATAGTCATAGGAGTAGGAAAAGCCTGGACTTTGTCTATGACTGATTCTGGGATAACTTTAGTTATACCCAACCAGACAACACCCATGATTTTTACTGACAAACCAGGTCCCTGAACCTTGGTGCTGTTCATATCCCACCCTTTCTCTTGCAGATATTGTAGCAGTCTAGGAGCTGCCTCTTCTAAATCTGAAGGAGAATTAGATGTGAGCATTATATCATCAATATAAGGAGACAGCCTCATGGTTTGCAGTTTCTTTCACGTGTCCAAGTCCTGGCCTACAAGTCAATGAAAAATGGTGGGACTGTCAGGGGATCCCTGTGGAAGAACAGTGAATGTCCACTGCAGGCCTTCGCCCATGAAGGCAAATTGTTCCTGACTTTCCTGTGCTATGTCAACAGAGAAGAAAGCATTAGGATGGTCCACAGCATAATGATATGTCCCTAGTTCATGACTGAATGTGTCCATAAATTCTGCTATGGAGGAAACAGCAGCATGCAAAAGGGATGTGACTTTATTCAATTCCCTGTAACCCATGGTCATATGCCAGGAGCCATCCAGTTCTTTCACTGGCCACTCAAGGAATTAAATGGACTATGAGTCGGCTTTATGATGCCCACATTCTCCAACTCCTGTAGAGTTTCTCCAATTTCCTTGTGTCCCCCAGGCAATTTATACTGCTGAATATTTGTCACCTGCCAAGGTACATAAAGAGCTGCAGGTGGGTGCTTAGCATGTCCCCTCAGAACTGCCTTTACCACATGTACCCTAAGTCTGAACTCACCTGCAGTGGTCTGTAACCACAGGCCCTACAGGATATCTACCCCTAAAATATATTTAGGGATGGGAGAAATGTACACAGTGCAGTGCTTTGGTGGTAAACCCTTATACCTAATGGGATTTTGGGCTTTCTTCACTCTAACTGACTTACCCCATAGCCATCTATCACAGCAGGGGACCCAGGAAAATGCTCAGTGTTGCCATAAATCAGAGAATATCCAACTCCTCTGTCCACCGGTGTCACAATACATTGTACATTCATGGGGGACCAATAAATTTCTAATTCTACATGTGGCCTCCAGTCCCCACCACGTGCCCCAATGTGGGGGCCTTGACCACCTGTCAGTCAAACCGTGATGCCCAATCATCATGCTGTGGGGGTGAGGGCACAGGTGGATCTTGAGTACTGTGCCCCAGGAAGTCTTACAGGGACAAAGGCCAGACATTTGGCTTTGCCTCCAGCCTCCATGTCCTGGACCTCAGCAGCTGGAACTCCTGCTCTGGCTTTAATTGGTGCCACAGTTCTAACAAGATCCTATTGGGCTGTCCTTCAAGCTTTTCTTTTACTACCCCCACCTTTATCTAATCAGCCCACATCTGGGTCTTTGAGACTTTCACAGGACCAATTGCACCTCTCCTTTCATTGGTAGCCCATACTTCATTCCATGCTCTTATTGCTTCAACCTCCCTCAGATCTGCTAAAGTATGAGTATCCTCACTTATGGGTTTCCCTATGTGGGGTTCAATTATAGTCACTAGGGACCCAAAGAGAGTTGGGATAGCTGTATGGAGCACCAGATTTCTAATTTCTATGGTGAACAACTCCTCCATAAGGGCCCTGGGGTCTTTATTATAGATGATATTTTTCATACCCAACCCCTGTAACACCTATTATAGTTCTGTATACATTTTTCAGCTACTGAGTAAGTATGGGTAAGTCACCCTGATTAGGCCAAACTGCCCTGGAAAGCCAGTCTGTGCATTTCAGTACACAATATATCTATTTAATCCACCCTCATATTACAGTGACACAAAAGCCAGATAGGCAGAGGTTCCGACAGCATCTGCTGCAACTGGATGTTCATGTCCAACAGGTCACCCTGGGTGTAGCGGTGGAGCATGCAATGCTCCACTACCTGTTGAGCGAGCTGCTCTTCCACCTGAGGAGCCTAAGATTTTTGAGTCTTTATTTTTTTAATTACCACTGGGTAGGCCTTTAATACAGGAAAGCCTGGTGCCTTGGCTTGTGGCTTCAGTGACAGTTTGGTATTTTGCCCCACCCCCACCCCAACATCTCCTCTACCATCTCCATTGCTGAAGACACCGATCTTTCCTTTCCCTCTCCTATGACCTCCTACAGTGCAGATTCTCCTGCTGCCTCCTTCCTCACTGCTAATGTATTCCAGGATTACTACCTGTCTTCTCAATAACTGTCTCTCTTTAGAGCATCCCTTATGTCATCTCCAAGTGATACCAACATCTGTCTCCTTGATAACCCTTTCTACTACCTAGAGGAACAAACATCTGCCAGTCCCAGCTGCTACACTGCCACTCAGGACCTCTAAGCAATCTTCTATCTCATGGAGTCCTAATTCTACAGCTTCCAGGGCTTCCTGACTTCCCCAAAAAGGCCCCGCACATCTAGGTAGTGCTTAACCCTAGACCAATTTCCCACTATTGTCTCTCTGTAAGGAAACCTCATGAAAAGGGTGTTCCTGGGTGAAGCCACACCCTCCCTCACTGTCAGAGGTATGGGTGAGTCATCACCTGCCACCGCAACAGCCATTGGGGCCTCCCCACCATCCACAGGGACAGCCTGCCCAAGCGTTGCACCCATGAAGACAGATTTCATGTTCAGAGGTCCTGCTGACTACTGCCAGGTATAACGCTGGGAGTAAATTCTGTTCCCAGCCTGAGGCAAATTACCTTTGAAACAGAAATCAGTCAAAGGGAGAAATAAAGTGGAAGAAACCCATTTATTGCTTATAAGAAGTCATCCAGTTCTTCTGGCCCATGTCTCTCATGACCCAGCTGCAAAAAAGGACGCCACCCTACCTCTTTGGTTCAGATATGACCTCACTCTCCCACATGATCACTTATTGATATGGAGATGGACTACTTCTCTCCAGCCCTTGGAAACATTTATTGGTACGGAGATGTGTTAAAGCCTGGTGAGAGATTCTGGAAATATTACAATTTTACCCACACAGATTACTTGTAGGTAGACTGAATCAGTAATCAAAACCTCACCCCAAAAAACAGAAATCCAGGAGAAAATGGCTTCATTAATGAATTTTCCAAAGATCTAAAGACTGAATTCATATCCTTCTCAAACTTTTCAAAAATATTGAGGAGGAAAGAACACTTCCAAGTTCATTTTACAAGGCCAGCATTAACATGATTCAAAATCCAGACAAGAACCATACACACAAAAAAGAAAATTACAGGCCAGTATCTTTGATGAACATAGATGCAAAAATTCTCAACAAAATATTAGCAACCAAATTTAGCAACACATTAAAAGGATCATCCACCTATATTCTGTGAAAATTATTCTAAGGATGCAAGGATGGTTCAGCATTATCAATCAATGAATGCTATACAGCACATTAATAATACAAATATTAAAAATCATATGACCATCTCAATTGATGCAGATAAGCATCTGAAAATTCAGCATCTATTCATAATATACATTCTCAGCATAATGGGTAAGGAGAGACTGTACCTTAACATAATAAACACAATACATAACAAGCCCTCAGCTACCATCTCACTCAGTGGTGAAAAGCTGAAAAATTTTCCTCTATGATCAGGAACAAGACAAGGATGATCCCTATCAACATTTTTATTCAACATAGTATTTGAAGTTTCAGTCACAGAAAAAAGGCAGGGAAAAAGCATGTCACCCAAATTAGAAAGGAAGAAGTAAAACTCTCACTATTTGCTGATGATGTGATACTCTATACACCCTAAATACTCCACCAAAAATGTATTTGAATAAATGAATTCAGTAAAATTGCAGGATACAAAATCAGCATATAGAAATCAGTTGTATTTCTATACACTAACAACAAACTGCCAGAGAAATTAGGAAAACAGTCACATTTACAATTGCATCAAAGGGAATAATAGAGAGGGAGAAGCCAAGCTGGCAGTGTGAGTAGGGCACTGAAAATCTCCTCCCAAAACCATATGTATTTTTGAAAATACAACAAATACAACTATTTCTAAAGGAGAGACCAGAAGATACAGTACAACAGCCAGGTTACATCTACACCTGCAAGAAACTAGCACCTCATGAAGGGGGTAAGATACAAGCTGCTGCCCAGTGGGGCCTGAGTGTCCCCCCCAACCCCAGCTCCCTGGTGGGATGAGAGGAGTCAGAGTGGGGACAGAGTGGGGGCCCAGGACTGCTAAATACCCAGCCCTAGTCATCCGCACTGGGAGTGCAGACACACAGTGCGTGGTGTGCTGGATACTAGGGAAATGGCACAGTAAAACCTGCAAGCAGGTTCCCTTAGCCAGTGCCCCTGGGACAAAAGAAAAGCGAGTGCTTTTTGTAAGCCTTAAAGGGACAGAAGCCTCAAAGCTGGATGGAAGCATCCTGGCACACTCAGCCCAGCAGCTGGAAATCCCGGGGAACTCTGGGAGCCCTAACCCCCTGGGCAGCAGTGCAGCTCTGAGGCCCCTCATGATGATAAACAGCCTCCCTCCAGTTCTGGCTCCAGCGTGGCCCCACCAGAGCGGAGCAGCAGCCTGAGACCAGTCACACCCACAGCAGCTGTGCAGAGCCTCCCCTGCAGCAAGCTGGGCCAGACTCAGAGACAGACCCCATTGGTGCACAGATTCCCAGCACAAGCTGCTAAGGATTGCCATTCTCACAGGAGATGAAGGTGATGAGCAAGCAGGAAGGGACTTTGTTCTCCCAGCTGACACACATGCCAACTGCCCATAACTACCTCAATCACCATGAAAAGGCAGAAGAACATGATCCAAACCAGAATCACACAGACATCCCCTGAGAGGGAACCTGGGAAGATAGATTTAATCAATCTTCCTGAAAAAGAATTCAAAGTAAAGGTCATAACCATGCTGATGGAGCTTCAGAGAAAAATGCAAGAGCTAACAGACAAAGTTGGGAGGGAGAATAAAGAAATAAATCAATCTCTGGAAGGACTTAAAAGTGGAATGGACAAGGTGCAAGAGACCATTAATGGAATAGAAATCAGAGAACAGGAATGCAGAGACTCTGATGCAGAGAAAGATAAAAGGATCTTCAGGACTGAAAAAATATTAAGAAAAATGTGTGACCAATCCAAATGGAACAATATCTGCATTACAGGGGTACCAGAAGAAGAAGAGAAAAAAAGAAATAGAAGTGTATTTGAGGAAATAATTGCTGAAAACTTCCCCAAACTAGGGGAGGAAATAGTCGCTCAGACCATGGAAGCATGTGGAACTCCCAACAGAAGGTACCCAAGGAGGACAACACCAAGACACATAATAATTAAAATGGCAAAGATCAAGGACAAAGACAGAGTATTAAAGAGAGCCAGAGAGAGAAAAAAGGTCACATACAAAGGAAAATCCATCAGGCTATTATCAGAATTCTCAACAGAAAACTTTCAGGCCAGAAGAAAATGGCATGACATATTTAATGAAATGAAACAGAAGGGCCTTCAACCCAGAATACTGTATCCAGCATGATTATCATTTAAATATGAAGGATGGTTAAACAATTCCCAGAGAAGCAAAAGGTGAGGGAATTTGCCTCCCACAAACTACCTCTACAGGGTATTTTAGAGGGACTGCTCTAGATGGAAGCACTCCTAAGGCTAAATAGATCTCACCAGAGAATACTATGAAAACCTATATGCTAACAAGTGGGAAAACCTAGAAGAAATGGACAACTTCCTAGAAAAATGTAATCTTCCAAGACTGCCCAAGGAAGAAACAGAAAATCTAAACAGACCAATTACCAACAATGAAATTGAAGTGGTAATCAAAAAACTACCCAAGAGCAAAATCCCTGGGCCAGATGGATTTACCATGGAATTTTACCAGACATACAGAGAAGACATAATACCCATTCTTCTTAAAGTTTTCCAAAAAATAGAGAGGAGGGAATACTCCCAAACTCATTCTATGAAGCCAACATCACTCTAATACCAAAACCAGGCAAAGACCCCACCAAAAAAGAAAATTACAAACCAATATCCCTCATGAACATAGATGCAAAAATATTCAACAAAATATTAGCAAACCAAATTCAAAAATTCATCAAGAAGATCATACACCATGACCAAGTGGGATTCATCTCAGGGATGCAAAGATGGTACAGTATACGAAAAGCCATTAACATCATCCACCACATAAACAAACAGGACAAAAGTCACACGATCTTCTCCATAGATGCTGAAAAAGTATTCGACAAAATTCAACATCCATTCATGATAAAAACTCTCAGCAAAATGGGAATAGAGGGCAAGTACCTCAACATAATAAAGGCCATATATGATAAACCCTCAGCCAACATCATACTGAACAGCAAGAAGCTGAAAGCCTTTCCTCTTAAGAATGGGAACAAGACAGGAATGTCCACACTCCCCCACTGTTATTCAACATAGTACTGGAGGTCCTAGCCATGGTAATCAGGCAAAACAAATACAAGGAATCCAGATTGGTAAAGAAGAAGTCAAACTGTCACTATTTGCAGATGACATGATATTGTACATAAAAAAACCCTAAAGACTCCACTCCAAAACTACTAGAACTAACATCGGAATTCAGCAAAGTTGCAGGATACAAAATTAATACACAGAAATCTGTGGTTTTCCTATACACTAACATTAAACTAACAGAAAGAGAAATCAGGAAAACAATTGCATTCACAATAGCATCAAAAGGAATCAAATACCTAGGAATAAACCTAACCAAGGAAGTGAAAGAGCAATACCCTGAAAACTATAAGACACTCTTAAGAGAAATTAAAGAGAACACTAACAAATGGAAACTCATCCCATACTCTTGGTTAAAAAGAATTAATATTGTCAAAATGGCCATCCTGCCCAAAGCAACCTACAGATTCAATGAAATCCCTATCAAATTACCAACAGCATTCTTCAACGAACTGGAACAAATAGTTCAAACATTCATATGGAACCACCAAGACTCTGAATAGCCAAAGCAATTCTGAGAAGGAAGAATAAAGTTGGGGGATCTCGTTCCCCATCTTCAAGCTCTTCTAAAAGCCACAGTAATCAAGACAATTTGGTACTGTCACTAGAACAGACCCACAGACCAGTGGAACAGAATAGAGACTCCAGACATTAACCCAAACATACATCATCAATTAATATATGATAAAGGAGCCATGGACATTCAATGGGGAAATGACAGCCTCTTCAACAGTTGGTGTTGGCAAAACTGGACAGTTACATGTAAGAGAATGAAACTGGATCTTTGTCTAACCCCATACAGAAAAGTAAATATGAAATTGATCAAAGACCTGAATGTAAGTCATGAAACCATAAGACTCTTAGATAAAAACATAGGCAAAAATCTCTTGGACATAAACACGAGTGACTTCTTCATGAACATATCTCCCAGGGCAAGGGAAACAAAAGCAAAAATGGACAAGTGGGACTCTATCAAGCTGAAAAGCTTCTGTACAGCAAAGGATACCATCAATAGAACAAAAAGGCATCCTACAGTATGGGAGAATATATTCATAAATGACAGATCTGATAAAGGCTTGACATCCAAAATACATAAAGAGCTCATGCACCTCACCAAACAAAAAGCAAATAATCCAATGAAAAAATGGGCAGAGGAGCTGAACCGACAGTTCTCCAAAGAAGAAATTCAGATGGCCAACAGACACATGAAAAGATGCTCCACATCACTAGTTATCAGAGAAATGCAAATTAAAACCACAATGAGATATCACCTGACACCAGTAAGGATTGCCACCATCCAAAAAACAAACAATAAAAAATGTTGGCGAGGTTGTGGAAAAAGGGGAACCCTCCTATACTGTTGGTGGGAATTTAAATTAGTTCAGCCATTGTGGAAAGCAGCATGGAGGTTACACAAAAAGCTCAAAATAGAATTTAACCAAGAATTCCCCTTCTAGGAATTTACCCTAAGAATACAGCAGCCCAGTTTGAAAAAGACAGATGCACCCCTATGTTTATCGCAGCACTATTTCCAATAGCCAAGAGATGGAAGCAACCTAAGTGTCCATCAGTAGATGAATGGATAAAGAAGATGTGGTACATATACACAATGGAATACTATTCAGCTATAAGAAGAAAATGAATCCTACCATTTGCAACAACATGGAAGAAGATAGAGAGTATTATACTAAGTAAAATAAGCCAGGCAGAGAAAAACAAGTACCAAATGATTTCACTTATATGTGGAAGTTAAGAACAAATAAAAAACTGAAGGAACGAAACAGCAGCAGAAACACAGAACCCAGGAATGGACTAACAGTTGCCAAAGGGAAAGGGACTGGGGAGGATAGGTGGGAAGGGAGGGATAAGGTGGGGAGAGAAAGGGGACATTATGATCAGCATGTATAATGTAGGGGGTTGCATGGGGAGGGCTGTGCAACACCAAGAAGACAAGTAGTGATTCTACAGCATTTTACTGTGCTGATGGACAGTAATTGTAATGGGGTATGTGGGGGAGACTTGGTGATAGGGGGAGTCTAGTAAACATAACGTTCCTCATGTACTTGTAGATTAATGATACCAAAAGAAAAAAAAAAAGAAGGAATAATAAAATACCTAGGAATAAATTTAACCAAGGAGGTTAAAGGCCTATATACTGAAAACTATAAGACAGAAGTTGAAGACACAAATGGAAAGATATTCTGTGCTCATGGATTGGAAGGCTTAATATTGTTAAAATGGCCATACTATCCAAAGCAATCTACAGATTTAATGCAATCACTATCAATAGTCTAATGACATTTTTCACAGAACTAGGTCTGAGTATCCAGACCTGAATATCCAAAAAACCTGAATATCCAAAGCAAACTTGAGAAAGAGAAATGAAGCTGGAGGTTTTGTAGTCTCCAATTTCAAACTATATTACAAAGCTATAGTTATCAATACAGTATGGTATTGGCAATTAAAAAAATAAGACACATAGTTTAATGGAGCAAAATAGAGATACCAAAAACACACCTCCACAGTTTATGACAGAGGAGCCAATAATATACTATAGGGAGAGAGCACTCTTCAATAATGATGTTTATAAAACTGCTCAGTCATATGTAAAAGGATAATAGTAGAACACTATCTTACACCAGTCACAAAAATTAAATAATAATGGATTGAAAGCTTGCATATAATACCTGAAACTAAAAATCTCATAGAAGAAAACTTATACATGTAGTATATTTATATATATGCCTATATAATGCATACATATATATGTGTATATATATATATATATATATATATCCCCTTACTTTTTCAAATGAATGAAATTCTACTATAATATATTATTTGAAATAAACTTTTCTTCTATGATTTTCTCTGTAAGAGATACTAAAATAATGATGCAGTTAAATAGGTTATTAAATCTTCATCCCAACTAGCATAGTTACTGTCAACATAGAAAGATGTTACAGAACTATTGGCTATATTCTCTATGCTGTATTTTTATACCTGTGACTAATTTATATTAGATTTTTTGCCTCCCCTTCACCTATTTCACCCACTGACCCCATGGTAACCCTCCCCCATGGTACCCACCAGTCTCTTCTCAGTGTCTGAGTCTACTGCTGTTTTATTAATTTTGTTTTGGTTTTAGATTCCACATATAGGTAAACTCTTAAATCTATGTTGTATGCTTAAAACTAATATAATAAATATTACCTCTACTTCAAAAAATTAAAAAATAATGATACAAAGTCATTTTTAAATATATATAATATAATCAATACACATAATTATAAAGAAAGAGAAATAGTACCTGATGTGGGAATATGGGCTTGAGGTAGAAGAGGAAACTTTTACTTTTTTAGTAGATATGCTTCTATATTGATTGGATCATTTACAATGCAATTGTATTTATGTTTCCCTTGTATAATTGATAATACAATGAAAATTCCAAAAGAGATTAACATATTAGGCTTTAGGAACTCTGCAGAATACTGTACATATGTCAGATTACTGAGTGGTCAAAAGAACACTTTGAGGAATATGCTGTTACAGTTCTCAGATTACATATAAAGTAACAGAAAACTAGTTAAAAACCTTCCCCAAAGTTCAAACTGTGAACAAGGAGCAAAATACGGATTTAAATTCAGCCCATCAGACTCTGGAGTTTGTGTTATTGACCACATTTCCTCTTCAGCTTCAGAAATAGGTATATGCACCAGGTAATAAATTTATAAGCCAGAGTATTCATCAAAAAGTTTCAAAAACTCCTTATTTTCATTTTGCATATCAACAATTAATTTGGGGAACTAATTTTAAAGAGTCATCCCATAATTAATGGTACAGGCTTAGAATGGAGAAAAAGAAAATATATGAGAACCAAAAATAAATCCTGTCTCTCTTATGGTGTTTAGAACTCTGTTGAAATGAGAAGTTTCAATAAATTGAATGGGAGTACCAAAAGCAGAGAGCTATTACCCTATTCCTCCATTTGGGTGTCAGAGAAGAGATAACTGTATAGAAAACCTGTTCTTGTTGTCTTTTTGTTTTGGTTTTTTTTTTTCAGCATTAATGTCACTGCAAAATTTAATGACTGGAAAGAAAAATTTATCATTTCTGACAGTTCTGTGGGTTGACTGGGCTAAGCTGATTTGTTACTTGGTATCTTCATGTGATGTAGTCGGATAGGCCACAGGTCCAACATATCCCACAAACACAGCTGGAAGTTGATGTTAGCTATTTGCTAGGAGTTTTATAGGGAGGTTGCCTGTCAGAGTGCCTATACATTGCCTTTGCATGTAATCTGGGCTCTTCATAGTATTGTGGCTAGTTTCCAAGGAAGGATGTCCCAAGATCAATTGCTACAAAAGTCTCAATTGGAAGCTGTAAAGTTTCTTATAACTAGTCTTAAAATTCCAAGACTATCATTTCCACCATGTTTAATTTGTCAAGGCCAAGTGACTAAAGAAAATTTAAAGTACAGGTGAAAGGATATAGATACCATAGGGAATGGTAAATCTGCATTGCAGAAGAGCATGTAGGAAAGGAAATATTTTGTGATTCTCTTTAAAAAGTACAGTCTACTACAGTATCCTACAACAACCTGTGAGCACTCCTGGCTACTTAACTAAGCATAAAGATATGTTCAGATGGAGAGAAGTTCTAGGGAGCAGTACCTAGCCTCTGTTAGTTTTCCTGGATGTTAACCACCAAGCCAGGTGGACAGATGCAGGAAGTGGCAGAGGCACAATTGTCTGCAGCCAGCATGAACTAAATAGAACAAACAGAAGGCTGACATTCCCTAGAATGATTGCCCATACTAAAAATAGAGACCACTGTCCACAGAATTCAGTATAGGAGATCAGCAGGTTCCCTGGCACTCAGGTAGAGAACAAAGATTTAATCAGAGAGTAGGAGAAGTCAGTAAGCACTTAGCCAAAGAAAGCATGAGACTTCCTCACTATATATATATATGGACATTTTGGTAAGGGGAGAAACAGTAGGAGGAAAAAAACTGATATTGTGAGCATCTTTATTTGAGAAATCTGAGCATTATTTGAAGGAATTGCTTAATTATCAAATGTGATAAAACTTTAAGCTAAATTGTATACCTATTTCATTTTTCTCAGTATCAGGTTGTCTCTACCCTGCTTCCTTACCTACCATGGGGTCTGAATATGTGAAGAGACACCTCATAAAGTTAGTAAACCTAAGAGAAATTTTAAAAGTCCAGAATCAGATAAAAAATTATTAAGATCATAGAAAATTTGAACAAGCTAACCAGCCAGATTGGTCTAATAAATATATAAGACAGCCAATAGTACCAACAATTAGAGAATAGGCATACTTTACAGGTATCTGTCAAGTTTACAGCACTTGACTATGCATTTTAAATTGCCATAATGTAAATCTTTAAAAATTTCAAAACTTTAATACTATTTAAATTATAGTCTTTGGTTTTGATGCAATTAAAATAGAAATGAAGAATAAAAGGATACTTAAAATATATCAATACTCATTTTGAATATAAAATAACACTGCCAAATGACTCACAGAGAAGAAATCAAAAAGGAAATTACAGACTTTTAAAGCTAAATAATTACAAAGATTCTTTATGTCAAATTTGTGACATGCAGCTACAGCAAAATTTAAAGAAAGTAGAAGTTAGACTTGAATAAATGGAGACATTGTCCAAGTTTACATGTGGGAAAACCCTATATTAAATGATATTAATTCTCCTCTTAATAATATCTCAGTTATTTGTAATTTGTATCCAAATCATGAATGGAATATATGTAAGATCATAAAATAATGTATTTTAAAATCCATATAAAAATTCAAAGTCTATAAATTGCCAAGACTATTTTGAAAATGAGGAATATAATGGAAAGACATGCCCAATCTTATATCAAGACCAACTACAAATGTGTTTTAATTGAACATGGTGTGGAAGTATGGATTGCTGAAGATAAATGTGAAAATCAAATGGAACAGAAAAGGGAATCCAGAATGGAAAAACACACATATTAAAATTTTATACATGACAGAAATGAGAAATAGCATTAAAATAAATATGAAAAAATGAATTATTTAATCAATGCTGTTCAAACAGTTGGCTTCTAAGTGAGAAAATTATCATAAATTCTTTTCAAAATATAAGCCTAAACCAAGCAAACAATAAACAAAATCTTTTAAGAATGTAAGTGTTTAAAAAAAACCTTTGAATAACTGAGTGAAAATGAATCAGGGCACATTTATGATCTCAGAGTAGGTAATACATTATTAAAGAGGTCACATAGCATAAAATAAAATGTATCCAATTATATTAAAAATAATAAAGGTAATCATTTTGTAAAATGTCATCATATGCAGTCATAAAAGAAAAAACCCCAAATTATACCCCAAATATGTTAAAGTTTCTATAAATTATTAAAAGAAATACAAACAACTTTAAAGGAAAATTCACAAAGGAAATAAACTCTGTTAGTAATAACTGTAGGTAAAGCAGAACATACCTGTATTGTTGTTGGGACTCTAAATTGTACAACTTGGGAGAGGATTTCAGAAATATAAAGCTGAAAGTGTATGTATCCCACAACCCAGAAATTCCACTTTTCAGAATATAAACTAGAGAAATTCCTTCACATGCACAAACATGTTAATGGCAATGTTGCTTGGAAAGGTAATATAGAGAAATATGAATATTTTTAAAAGTTAATTGGGTAAATGATTGTAAACTTTGTAAAATAGAATTCTTTGTAGCAAACTAAATAAACTGACTCTAAATTCATTCACACAATTATATCTTAAAGTCATAATGTTAAATGAAAAAATCAAGTTGCTTAAAATTGTGCAGTTTGATAACGTTTTTGTGACTATTTAAAACATGAGCTTATTAGAGTTTAAATAGATCAGGACTTTTGCGAAACTTGCCTGTGTTGGGATCTTAACTCTGTCACTCTGATATTTTCTATCTCTGTGACCTGTGATATGCTACTTAATTTTTTATATCCATATATCCTCATTCATTAAGTAAGGAAATTCAAGGTAAGTAGTTAATGGGTTTTTCAGAACTTAAGATAAAGTTAATCATTTAACATACTTAGAAAAGTATATTGACATATTAAATAAATGTATTTCATGGAAATATGTGTGTGGTTAATAAAAGTACAAAATATGGACCAAAAATAACATTTGTATATTATTCAAAATAGTGCCTTTCTCCAGCAATGAGTGCAGGAAATATGACTTTAAGGGAGGACTAGGGAATTACAACTCAATCAATAATGTTTTACTTATTTAAATTAAATGTCCAAAGCAATACTGGCTTAACATTAACATTTAGATGATAATTTCTAGTTCATAAAATATGATACCTGAGAAAACTGCAAAGAACAACTGGATAAATGTAACAAAACAATGAATTGCATAGCAAAATTTGTAAGAGAAAAATCCAGTCACAAAAACCACTGGAAACCAAAACCCAGGAAGAGAAACTTTTGAGATAGTAGAGTTTCTCTAAAAGTAGTTTTTAGTCCTAGAGAATTTATGATCCTGAGAATAAAGATTATTTCAAGAAATAGACAGGGACTAAGAATACCTTTGCATAACTCTGGAACATTCTAAGTCAAGGTTTATCAATAGGGTTCTATTGATGTTTTGGATGATCTACTTATTAGTTGCATAGGACAATCCTGAAATTTGTAAGGTGTTTATTATCCCATTTGTGGGTAAAATTGCAATATTTCCAGAATCTCTCACCTGGCCTTAGTGCATCTCCATATAAATAGGGGTTTCCAAGGTGTGGAGAGAAGTAATCCAACTCCATATCAATAATTAATTACAAGGGGGGACAAGGTCATTTCTGGACTGGAGAGGTTGGGTGGGATCTCTTCTGTAGCAGGATCATGAGAGATATGGGAAAGCAGAAGTGGACAACTGCTTTTAAGAAATAAACAGGTTTTTCCCACTTTATTTCTCCCCTTGACTGATTACAGTTTCAAAGGTATTTTACTCTGGGATTTCCCACCCCTGCCTCCAAGAGTTACATATGGTGGTACTCGGCAGTACCTCTGAAACCAAAATCTGTCTTCATGAGTTCAACCCTTGAATGGGCAGCAGCACCTAGAGATGGTGGGGAAATGCCCCAAACCCAAATTACAGATGGTGGGGAGGCCCCAGTCACTGCAATGGTAGAGGGTGTGGCTTCACTCAGGACCCCCATCTGTGGGGATTCCAATTGGGGAGCCCCTAGTGGAGGATTGGTCTCATGTAAAGCACTTACTACAGAAGTGGAGCCTTCCCCAGAGTTGGGGAAGGGTGGAGTCACTGGAAGCTGTGGAATTAGCCCTCTGTGGGATAGAAGACTGCTTAGAGGCCCTGGGTGGCCATGTAGCAGCTGGGATAGTTGGACGTCTTTTCCTTGAGATAGTGGAAAGTGTTATCCAGGAGAGAGAAAGGGTTATCAATGGCAGAGATGGACTTCGTTTGGCAAGAGAGACACATTTCAGCATTGCATGAAGGAGCTGGATGATGACCTTTGGGATGTCCTTAAGTAAGAGAGACAGTTATTTAGAAGATGGGTCACTCTCCTGGAAGATATGTTAGCAAAAAGGGAGCAGGCAGCCAGAGAATTTGTGTTGCAGGAGGCCATGGGGGAAGAGGAGGAAATAGCAGTTCCTTCAGCTCTGGACATGGTAGAGAAGATGTTGGGACAGGATGACAGGGTGTGGCTGAGAAATGATCTGTTGCTGAGGCAACTGTCTGAAGCACTAGCCTCTCCTGTATTAAAGGTCCACATGGTTGTAATTAAGAAAATAAAAACGTAGCATCTGTGGGATCCTCAGGGGGGAAAGCCAACCCCTTCCCCGATTGTAGAGCAATCTAAGATCCACCCCTATACCAAAGATGAGCCGGTGTACATGACTGTCTGGTATCAACAGAAGCCACCAGAATCTCTGCCTACATGGCTTTTGCATTTCTGGGATATGGGGGTGGAAAACGTTGTTATGTTGGGTTCTCAAATGGGTAGATTGGCTTCCTGGAAAACTCACCTTTCCTTCTGGCAGTGGTTGCAAAGTGCCCATCAGACCTCAGAGAATCAAGCACTTCTGGATTGGCTGACAGCAGCCATCAGGGGAGTTTGGTCTAACCAGGGTGCTTTACAATATTTATCCACTATCTGAAAAAGACATGCAGATTTCCAGCAGGTGTTATGGGAGCTGGGCATGAAAATATAATCTGTAATATAGACCCCCAGGACCCCAATGAGGAGTTGTTCACCATAGGAATGAGAAATCTGGTGCTCCATACAGCTTCCCTATTTCTCTTTGGGTCCCTATGACCATTCTTGCCCCCAACATAGGGAAATCCATAAGTGAGGTTACTCATACTTTAGCAGTACTGGGGGAGGTTGAAACAATAAGAGCAGGGAAGGAAGTACAGGCTACAACTGAAAGGAGAGGTGCAAAGGGCCCCGTGAATGTCTCAAGAACCTAGATGTGGGATGATTTGATAAAGGCTGGGGTAGTGAAAGAGAAACATAATAAGCAGTCCAATAAGATCTTATTAGAATTGTGGCACCAATTGAAGCTACAGCAGCAGTTCCAACCACTGGGTCCAAGACACAGAAGCCATAGTCAAAGCCCCATGTCTGGCCTGTGTCCCTAAGGGAGTACTCAGGCTGTGCCTGGACCCTCACCTCCACAGGATGACAATTGGGCATCACAGTTCATCAATGTTCCCACCCTGAGGGATGAGGTGGGGACCAGATGTCACTGGTAGAATTAGCAATTCAAGGGTCCCATGTGAATGTATAACATGTACTGGTGCTGGCGGACACAGGAGCTGAATATTCTCTGATTGATGGCAACCCTGAGCATTTTCCTGGGACCCCTGCTGTGCTAGATGGCTATGGAGGTAAGTCAATTAGAGAGAAGAAAGCCCAAATCCCACTGCAGATAGGGTATTTACCCAAAAGGATATACCGTGTACATTTTTCCCATCCCTGAATATATTTTGGGAGTAGATATCCTTCAGAGCCTGTTGTTAAAGACCACTGCAGATGAGTTCAGATGGAGGGTACATATGGTAAAGGCAGTTCTGAGGGGACATGCTAAGCACTCACCTATACCTCTTCCTGTGTGTTGGCAGGTGACAATTAATAAGTAGTATAAATTTCCTGGGGAGCACAAGGAAATTGGAGAAACTCTACAGAGATGGAGAAGGTAGGCATCATAACCCACTCATATTCCTTTAAATTCCAAGTGGGGCCAGAGAAAAAGCCAGACATCTCCTGGTGTATGACTATGGACAATGGGGAATTAAATAAAATCACACCCCATTTGCATGCTGCTGTCCCCTATATAGCAGCTCTTATGGACACCTCATTCATGAACTAGGGACATATCATTTTGTGGACCTTGCTAATGCTTTCTCCTCTACTGACATAGCACAGGAAATTCAGGAACAGTTTGCCTTCATGTGAGAAGGCCCATACTAGACATCCACTGTTCTTCCACAGGGATACCTCCACAGTCCCACCATTAGTCATAGACTTGTAGCCCAGGACTTGGCCACATGGAATAAACCTAAAACGTTCTGGCTTTGTCACTACATTGATGACATCATGCTCATGTCTGGTCCTTTTGCAGATGTAGAGGGGCAGTTCCTTGACTGCTGCAATACCTAAGGAGAAAGGATGGGCTGTGAACAGTACCAAGGTTCAGGGACCTGGTTTGTCTATAAAGTTCTTGGGGCTTGTCTGGTAGGGTAAAACTTAGGTTATTCCTAAAGCAATCATAGACAAGGTTCAGACTTTCCACCAGCATATCACTGTGGCAGTATTACAGAAGTTTTTGGTCCTTTTTTGCTAGTGGGGTTTATCCCGCTCTTGACACAAACTCTGAAGCCCTTATACCAGTTGGGACAAAAGGGCATCAGGTAGGACTGGGATGGAACATGTGCAGCTGATTTTACTGTTGCTGAGTGAGCAGTCAAGGCGATACAGGCCTTGATTGTAATGGACTCAACAAGGCCCTGTGCGATAGATGTTAATGTAATAGAAGATGATTATGGCTGGGGTCCTTGGCAGTGGCTTGAACAGACATGGCAAACTATTGCATTCTTGTCACAGCTGTAGAAAGGGGCAGAGGTCTGGTACACCTTGATAGAGAGGCAACTGCTACTGTGTACCATGCCTTGCTGGCTATGGAGCCCATTACTGGAATAGCTCAGACAAAGGTAATAACCACTTATCCTATCGTGCAGTGGGTGCGAGTTGGACCCAAAGGCCACAGAGTAGTATGGCACAGATGTATACATTGTCCAAACGGGGTGCATATTTACAGCAGTGTAGCAGCCTCTCTACTATCTCCTTAAGTGTTGAACCCCACTGCTTATTGGGGCCAGTGATGTACACCAGTTGAAAGCAGGAAGAACTTGCTTTTAAGCCATTGGTAGCCAAGAGTCCTTATCAGGAAGGAAAAGCCCCTATACCTGAAGCTGCTTGATATACAGATGTCCACAGTCATGGGAAGCACCCAAAGTATAGGCCTTTGCTTACCATCCTAACTGAGACAATTCAGATGGAGGATTGACAAGGGAAGAGCAGCCGATGTGCTGATTTGTGGGCAGTATGGATTGTATCATCCAAGAGCACTTCCCTATAGTTGTCTGCACTGACTGTTCAGCTGTATCTCAGGACTTGACCCTTTGGCTACCAACATGGTACCATGCAAACTGGAGGGTTGGTCATCAGCCCCTTCAGGGGCAAGAGTTGTGGCAAGACCTTTAGGCCCGTGGTCAGACTAAGACTGTTACTTTATATTATGTGACTGACCTTTGCCTTTGGCATCCACAGTGAATGATTAAGCAGACACATTGGCCAAGGTGCTTTGGCTAGAAGGGAAGCTTACCTCTGATGTAGAGCAATGGTTAGATCAGCATTTGCTACACATCTGGCATAAAAACAATATGGGCTGTAGCCAATCAGTGGGACTTTCCATTGACCTTTGAAGAAGTTGGCAAAGCCCAGCAGGTGTGAAATGTGAACTCTAAGAGGGACTTACACTGAGTCCTGCAGCAACATGGGAAAATACTAAAGGTGCTGATATCCACTGTCAAGTTGCAGATAGACAATATTGGGCCTCTGTCCATATCAGAGGATATCAGTGTACCATGACTTGTGTGGATACAGCTACTGGACTGTTGGTTGCTTTTCCTGCACATCATGCATATCATCAAATCACCAAAAGGGGCCTTTACAGCCTATGGCTAGCCACAGATGACTGAGAGCGATCAAGGCACTCACTTTACTATACATGCATTATAAGAATAGGTGCAGCAATTAGGAAGAATCATGTACCATATAACCCTACGGGGCAGGCATGATAGAGAGGTACAATGGTTTGTTGAAATCTGGCCTGAAGTTGGACACCAATAGTCTTTGGGGCTGGTGAGTTCGTTTATGGACAGTGCTATGGTGTTTGAATGAGAATCCCCAAAAGGAGCCTTGAGTCCTATGGATATGGTAACACACATTGTTGCCTCTCCCATACAACTGTATGGGCAAACCAAAGAGAAGTTATTGGAGCCAGGATAGGGCCAGCAGAGCAACATCCTGCTTCCAGTCCCAAATGCATTAATCCCTAGAGACTCTGTTGAGCCGATGTGGCCCTGGATATTTTGACACATGGACCAGTGATGTCTGGACCTTGTGGAACCTTGGGAAAAAGGCCTGGAAGCTGGCCTAATATGTATTACTGGAGTAACAGCCGAGTGCCCCCCAAAAATCACAGTAGTGTACCCCAAACATCTGGGTAGTAAGGGCATCTTATAGGGAAATTTTATTTTATCTTTATGGCCAGTGCGTATTCCATCTGAGACAGGGGTCATGGGTTTACAGAGTAGGGTGAGGGCATCCAAGAAAAGCAAGGCAAGGTAATTACAGTCAGAAAAGTGTAACAACATGTGAGGAAACCCCCTACCAAAACTCCATGTTAAACATTAAGCTCTAGAGTCATTCTTCAGTAAGATCAGTTAATATGCCCTAGATAAAGGAAAGTAGCCCTGGTTTTTATTATGGTAACCATTTGTAATCATGTGTAAGATTCACTTTAGCATGCTAAAAGGCCCAGGCCTATGTGCTGTTTTTCCTCCTTCAGACCTGAGAAGATGATTTGCAATCTGGGCAGTTGATAATGGCAAGCAAGCCTATCCATAAACAAAATAGTAAAAGGTGGGAAGAATTCCATCTTAAAGATAAAATTGCATTTTAAAAACCCAGGAAGTTAAGAAGTAAGATTTTTAACTTATTTTTAGCAAACAAAATATAGCTCAGCCCACCTTGGGGGCTGGGCAGGCAGTCTTGTTCAATATGCTCCCAGACCAAGACAAATCAGTATCTCAAAGACAAATCGGAGCAGTAAATTTCTTGTGTTAATTTTAAATATTCAGGGTTCACTTAACAAGTCCACACCCATAAGCCCTTTATCACATTCTCAAAAATCCTCAACTGCCTGTAAAACCCCTAGACAATGCACAACTACAGGCTCTCTTGTCCCCTCCTGGCGTGAGCCAAGAGCTCTGTCCTCTCACTTTATCTCCAAATAAAAGCCTCTACCTGGCACTCCTACCTTGAGTGTTTGCTAAGTTCATTCTTTGACTCCGCAAACAAGAATCCCAGCATCACAACTGTAGCCCTATATATTGACCCATCTGTGACTCCCAGAGGGAGGGGGTTGAAATTCTGGTATACTAGACCAGGATGAGATTCCATTCCTGCTGTTTTACTATCAGAGGACTACCTTCTTTCATGCATCCTACCTGATGGACAAGATTTGTCTATGGTTGTGTCATTAAAATATGTATCATATCACCCTTAAGGTTATTTTTTTCTACAGTCCCTGAGGTCTGGACCCATTCCCTGGCTGCAGCTGTAACATGATGATTTATCTGAACTCCCTGTTCAGCTACTGACTTTCTGTGGAATGGAAGAGCTATGGACTTAATCTGCCTAGGACTTTAAACCTAGCTGAATCCTCCAGCTTGAGGAGTATCATGATTTTATTGCTGCTGCTATTGTATTTTTTAGTCTGGTTACAATGCTCCAGTTTTCTTGTACAGGGGCCATTGCAGAAGATGGAAAATGTGTAGATTGTGAAGCAAGATTTCTGGAGGGTTGGCTGTGGGTAAATTACAATATTTCCAGAACCTCTTTCCTGGCCTTAGTGCATCTCCATATCAATAGGTGTTTCCTAGATGTGGGGATATGTAGCCATCTCCATATCGATAGGTAATTACAAGGGTGAGGGAGGGCATTGCTGAACCAGGGAGGTTGGGTGGGGTCCTTTCTTCTGCAACTGAGTCATGAGAGACATGGAAAAGCAGAAGTGGATGACTAAGAAATAAATGGGTTCCTCCAACTTTATTTTTCCTTTGACTGATTTTGGTTTCAAAGGTGTTTTGCTCCAGGATTTTAGCCCAAGAGTTACATCATTATAGACAAAAATAGTCTCTAGTCATCATTGGGGCAAGCCCCAAATTGTTCATACTCCAAACACTGCTTCATATGACACCATCATGGTTGAGAATCAATGAAGGCTTCACTCGTTAAAGTTTCACTGGAAAAAACCCACTAGATAGGAGAGGTAGGTTAAAAAATATTAAGTTATTGGCCAAAATTTAAAAAAAAATAAAACTAGAACACAAGAGGTCAATAAAGACAAAACAAACACTGCTGTGATAGTCAGAAAAAGGAGAATTAGATTCCCAGAAAACAGAAAGGCAATAAGAAAAGGAATATATACCTTTAAGTAATGAGAGACAAAAGAAAAATATTAATGTTAACCCCACAAAATATCAGAAAAGGCACTAACAAAATTTAGATATGTGTAAATGGTATCTTTTTTAGATTATAACTCTAGAAGTAAAAATATGATAATTAGGTTTTTAAAAGTCAGTAATTGGTTTAGTGGCAAATTTGAAACATCTGAAAATAATATTACTGAGCTGGATGCTATTTCAGAACAGTGAGCACATATGGGTAGAGATGGGAAAGCAACACAGATCCAAGAAGCTTGTAAGAAAGGACAATTAAGTGCAATATACTTTTAAATGATGTTTCAGACAGAGATGAGAGAAACCTTGTTGGATAGACAATAAAGACCAAATGGCTGTGAATGTCTAGAATTTACATAAATTGTTATATTCAATAAAGATTATCCTAATCACCAGAAGCATAATAAATCCACACGTAGAAATCTTTAGTGAATCTATAGAACATCAAAGGAAAAGTGAACATATAGAGTGCAACCAAAAAGAAACAACACAAACAAGAATGCAGTAATATATTTAATTCTGAGTAGTCATTAACCTAAATTGCTATACTTAAGTAATTATTACGTAAAAGTGAGGACAAAGATGTTTTCTGTTAGAAAATGGATAGATAATTTATATACTTCACATCCTTTCTCAAAGAGCTACTGTGGGTAAAATAGCAATATTCCCAGGATCTCTCACCTGGCCTCAGTCCATCTCCATATCAGTAGGTGCTTACAAGGATTGGGGGAAGAGGTGAGTTTGCACAGGAACTGGTTAGGTTTTTTGGGCTTTCCCAACTGGGAGGGGAGAGAAACAGGGGGAGCAAAAGCTGTGGACAGAGAAACAGGTGAGTAGGAGTAGATGAATGGAGCCAGGATTCTTGTAAGCAATAAAAGGCCTTCTCTTCATCTAGTTTTTCCCTCTAATGATTTTATTTCAGTGGTTTGTGTTTATTTACCCCAGGGCTGGGAACACATTTTACCCCCTGGAGTTACACCTGGCCATAGACAGCAGGACCTCTGACCGAAATCTGTCTTCATGGGTGTGATGCTTTGGCAGACTGCCTCTTGAGATGGTGGGGAGATAACCAAAAACCCTCCTGTGGATAGTGGGGATACCCCAGTGAGTGGTGCAGGTGAGGGCCCTTCTGTGGATGATGTGGCTTCACCCAGGAACCCCAAGTCCATGGGATTTCCATTCAGGGAGGCATTAGTGGGGAATTGGTATAGGGTAAATAGCCTTCTAGATGAGTGGGTCATTGGGGGAAGGGTGAAAACATTGGAAGATATGGAATTACCTTTCCATGAAATAGGAGACTGCTTAGAAAACCTGAGTGGTGGAGTGGCAGCCAGGATTATGGGATTTTTGTTTATCAAGATATTGGAAAAGGTTACCACGGAGAGAGAAACACTTTGGAGTCACTTGGAGGATCTGGGTGATGAGGTAGGGGATACCCTTAAGAAAGAGAGACACTTATGGAGAAGTAAGGTCATGCTCTTGAAAGACATGTTAGCAGCAAGGGAAGAGGCAGCAGGAGAATCTGCATTGCAGGAGGCCATGGGGGAGGGGAAAGAAGGAGCTGTGCATTCAGCTCTACCTAGAGGAAATGTCAGGGTAGGATGAGGGGGTAACGCTGATTATGGAACGGTTGCAGAGGCCACCACAGAGGCAACAGCCCCTCCTCTATTAAGGGCTCACCCAGTCATAATTAAGAAAATAAAACCCAAACAACTGTCAGCTCCTCAGGGGGAGGAGCACACCCTCCTCAGGCTGTGAATCACTCCATGCTCCACCCCTGTATACCCAGGATGAGCTGATTGACATGAGCATCCGGTTTTGGCAGAAGTGGTCAGAATCTCTGCCTACATGCCTTTTGGATCTTTGGGATATGGGGGTCAAAAACATTGTTCTGTGGGGTTCTGAAATGGCTAGACTGCCTTATCTGATGACTCACCCTTCCCTCTTGGGCAGGGTTACAAAGTCCCTGTCAATCCCATGGGAATCCTGGACTTCTTGGTTGGCTGACAGCAGCCATCAGAGTAGTTTCGCCTAATCAGGCTAGCTGGAAACGTATGCTGAATTCCAGCAGGTGTTACATCTATAATATGGAACCCAGAGCCCCAATGAGAAGTTGTTCACTATGGAAAATCAGGTGCTCCATACAGCTCCACCATCTCTCTTTGGGTCCATAGTGACATTTTTGCCCACCTCATAGGGCAACCCATAAGTGAAGCTACTCATACTTTAGCAGATCTGAGGGAGGTTGAAACAATAAGAGCATGGAAGAAAGTATGGGCTATGACTGAAAGGAGAGGTGCAAAAGGCCCCATGAAGGTCTCAAGGACACAGGTATGGGTTGATTTGATAAATGCGAGGATAGTGAAAGAAAACCTTGAGTAGTCCAATAGAACCTAGTTAGAACTGTGGCATCAAAGCCAGAGTAGTGGTTCCAGCCACTGAGGTCCAGGACTTCGAAGATGGAGGCAAAGATCCATGTCCAGCATGTGCCCCTGAAGGACCTCCTCAGCTACAGTGCTCAGGCTCCACCTGGGCTCTCACCCCCAAAACATGATGATTGGGCATTGTGGTTTGACTGGGGTGGGAGTCAAGGCCCCCACTTTGGGAGATGTGATAAGGACAGGAGGCCACATGTAGAATTAGCAATTCATTCATCCCCAGTGAATGTACAATGTGTCCTGGCAAACCTGAGCAGTTTCCTGGGACCTCTGCTGTGATAGATGGCTAGATGGGTAAGGTAATTAGGGTACAGAAAGCCCAAATCCCATTGGAGATAGGGCATTTACCACCAAAGGAGTATACAGTGTACATTTTTCCCATCCCTGAATATATTTCAGGGGTGGATATCCTGCAGGGCCTGTGGTTACAGACTACTGCAGGTGAGTTCAAGCTGAGGATATGTGTGCTAAAGGCAGTTCTGAGAGGACATGCTAAGCACCCTCATATAGCTCCCCCAGTACTTCAGCAGGTGACAAATACTAAGCAATATAAATTGCCTGGGGAGCTAAAAGAAATAGGGGAAACTCTACAGGAGCTGGAGAAGGTTGACATCAAAAAGCTTACTCATAGACCTTTTAATTCCTTGGTGTGAGCAGTAAAAAAGCCAGACGACTCCTGGTGTTTGACCGTGGATTACAAGGAATTAAATAAAGTCAAACCCATTTGCATGCTGCTGTCCCCTTTATAGCAGCCTTTATGGACATCTTCAGTCATGAACTAGGTACGTATCATTATGTTATAGACCTTGCTAATGCTTTCATCTCTGTTGACATAGCACAGGAAATTCAGGAACAAATTTCCTTCATGTGGGAAGTCTGGCAGTGGACATTCACTGTCCTTCCACATGGATATCTCCACACCTCAACATTTGTCATGGATTTGTATCCCAAGACTTGGCCACATGGAAGAAACCACAAATGATATGGCTGTTTCACTACGCTGATGATATCTTGCTTATGTCTGATTCTCTTACAGATTTAGAAGGGGCAGTTCCTAGTCTGCTGCAACATTTACAGGAGAAAAGATGGGCTTTGAACAGCACCAAGGTTGAGGGACCTGGTTTGTCTGTAAAGTTCTTGGGGGTTATTTGGTTGGGTAAAACTAAAGTTAAACCAAAAGCAGTCATACACAAGGTTCAGGCTTTCCCTACCCCTACAACTGTGGCAGTACTACAAGAGGTTTAGGGTCTTTGGGTTACTTGAGAGTGTTTATCCCACACTTGGCACAAATTCTGAAGCCCTTATACCAGTTGGTATGGAAGGGCATCAAGTGAAACTGGGTTGAAACATGTGCAGCTGCTTTTACTGCTTCTAAGCAAGCAGTCAAGGCTGTACAGGCCTTGAGTGTAATGCATTCATCAAGGCTGTCTGAGCTAGATGTTCATGTAACTGAAGACGGTTATGGATGGAGCCTTTGGCAGTGGCTTCAATGGATGCACCAACTTATTGGATTCTGGTCACAGGTGTGGAAAGTAACAGAGTTCTTGTACACCTTTATATAGAATAAACTGGGTGCTGTGTACCACACCTTCTTGGCCATAGAGACCATCACCAGAACAGCTCTGACCAAGGTAATAACCACCTATCCCATTGCAGGGTGAGTTCAATTATAGACCCAAAGGCAATGGAGTGGTTTGACTGAGATGTCTACACTGACCAAATGGGGTGCATGTTTACAGCAGCGTAGCACTGCTTCATAGCCCCATAAGTGGAGAACTCAAACAGAACTGGAGCCAGTGACATATACCAGTGTAAAGAAGGAAGAAATTGCTTTTAAGCCACTGATAGTTGAGTCCTTATGTGTAGGGGAAAACCCCTATACCTGAAGACACTTGGTATACAGATGTCCACAGTCATGGGCAGCCCCCAAAGTTGAGGGCTGTGGCTTTCTATCCTAAGACTGAGACAATATGGATGGAAGACAGATAGAGAAGTGCAGACACTTGACTGAATTGCAGGCAGTATGGCTCATGATCACCAGGAGCCCTCCCCTATAGTTGTCTGCACTGACAGCTGGGCCATCTATTGGGGCTTGACCCTTTGTCTACCAACATGGTACTATGCCAGCTGGAGGGTTAGTCACTGGCTCCTTTGGGGGAAAGAGTTGTGGCAAGACCTATGGGCCTCTGGTCAGACTAAGACAATTACCATACATCATGTGACTGGCCCTTTGCATTTGGCATCCTCGGGGCATGATGAAGTAGACACAGTCGCCCATGTGCTTTGGCTAGAAGGAATGCTTGCCTCTGATGCAGCCCAATGGTTAGGTCTGCATTTGTTGCACGTCTGGCGTAAAAACAATATGGTCTGTAGCCAGTCGGTTGAGCTTGCCATTGACCTTTGAAGAAGGCAACAGAGCCTGGCAGGTGTGGCTTGTATGCTCTAAGAGGGACTTACACCAAGTCCTGCAGTAACATGGGACAATAGTAAAGGAGATGATATCCATTTTCAGGTGGAAGATAGACTATATCAGGCCTGTGCCCATAGCAGAAGGTTATTGGTGTACCATTACTTGTGTGGGTATAGCTATTTGACTATTGCTTGCTTTTCCAGCACATTGTGCAGATCATCAAGTGACCAAATGTGGCCAGAGTGTCTCTTTGAAGTCTATGCCTGCCTGAAGGTGATTGACAATGATCAAGGCACCCACTTTACTGGACATGCATTACAAGAATGTGTACAGTAATTAGGGTAAAGTGGAAGTTTCTTGTACCATATAACCCTATAAGGACAAGCATGATAGAGAGATACAATGGTTGAAATCTGGCCTGAAGTCAGACACCAATAGCGCATGGGGCTGTTCAGTTCACTTATGGTCAGTGCTTTGGCATTTGGATGACAAGGCCCAGAAAGGAGACTTGAGTCCTATGGATATGTTAACACACACTGCTGCCTCTCCTATATAACTGTAAATGAATACCAAAGAGGAGTTATTGAAGCCAGCATCCTTTTGTGAGCCCCAACTGTGTTAAACACTGGAGATTCTGTTGAGTGGATGTGGTCCTAAACATTTTGACAGATGGATCAGTGATGGCTGGCACTTCTGGAACCTTGGGAAAAAGACTTGGAAACTGGCCTTCTGTGTGTTCCTGGAGTAACAGCAGAATGCCCCTGAAAGGATCACCATAGTGTACCCAAAAGGGCTGTGAAGTAAGAGTACCTTATGGGGAATTTTTTTTTTTATCTTTATGGATAATACATGTACCTCCCAAAGCCCTACATATTGGCCCATCTGTAACTCCCACAATGAGTGGGGTGAAGGTCTGGTATACTAGACCAGGATGAGATCCCATTCTTGGCACTGTCCTTTCACAGGACCACTCTCTTGCATGCATCCTACCTGATGTACAAGATTTGCCTATGCTGTTGGCATTAAAATGTATGTTTTCACCCTTCAAGATATTTTCTTCTACGTTGCCTATGTCCTGGACCCAACCCAGGGCTATAACTGCTGCTTAATGAGTTCAGTGTGCTCCCTACTGGTTCACCTACTGGCTTCCTGTGGAATGGGCAATCTGTGGACTTAATTTGCATAGGACTTTGAACCTAGCTGGATCCTCTGGCTTGAGAACTATCATGATTTTATTGCTGTTGTTGTTTGTATGTTATTAGTCTGCTTAAAGTGCTGTGGGTAAAATTGCAATATTTCTAGAATCTCTTGCCTGACCTTAGTGCATCTCCATATCAATAGGTATTTCCAAGGGGTGGAGAGAAGTAGTTCATCTCTATATCAATAGGTAATTACAAGGGTGGGTGAGGGCTTATCCGGACAGGAGAAGTTGGGTGGAGCTCTCTTCTTTTGCAGCCGGGTCAAGAGAGAGAGAGAGATGCAGGATGACTGCTTGAAATAAATAAATGCATTTCTCACACTTTATTTTTCCCTTTGACTTAAACCAGCTTCAAAGGTACTTTGCCCTGGGAATTTCCCATGAGAGTTACATCTGGAAGTAGTTGGCAGAGCCTCTGAACCCACAATCTCTATACATGGGTGCAACCCTTGGCTGGGCTGCCTCTAGGGATGGTGGGTAGGCTCCAGTGGCTGTAGCAATAGAGGGTGCTGCTTCACTCAGGGACTCTTTATCTGTGGGGCTTCCAATTAGGGAGGCCCTAGTGGGGAATTGGTCTGAGATAAAGCACCTCCTAGATTGGTGGGGACTTCCCCAGAACTGGGGAAGTGTGGAGACACCAGAAGCTACAGTATGATCCCTCCAAGATATAGGAGACTGCTTAGAGGCCCTGAGTGGCCATGTAGCAGCTGGGATTGTTGGATGTCTTTCCCTTGAGATAATGGAAAGTGTTACTGAGGAGAAAGAGATGGACTTTGGCAGGAGAGAGACACACTTTGGCATTGCATGAAGGAGCTAGGAGATGACCTGTGGGATGTCCTTAAGTAAGAAAGACAGTTATTTAGAAGACGGGTCACTCTCCTGGAAGATATGTTAGCAACAAGGGAGCAGGCAACCAGAGAATCCATGTTGCAGGAGGCAATGGGCGAAGGGGAGGAAAGAGCAGTGCTTTCAGCCCTTGAGATGGTAAAGGAGATGTTGGGAAAGGATAAGAGGGTTAAGCTGAGGGCTTATTTGTTGCTGAGGTCACACTGCCTGAGGCACCAGCCTCTCCTGTATTAAAGGGCCACATGGTTGTAATTAAGAGAGTAAAAGCACAACCACTGCGGGCTCCTCAGAGGGAAGAGCTGCCCACTCCCCAGGTTGTGTAGCACTCCATGCTCCACCTCTCTACCCAGGATGAGCTGGTGGGCATGAGCATCCAGTTTTTGCAGAAGCTGTTGGATTCTCTGCCTACATGGCTTCTGTGTCTCTGGGATATGGGGGTGGAAAACATTATTATGTCAGGTTCTGAAATGTGTAGACTGGCTTCCCTGACAACTCACCCTTCCCTCCAGCAGTGGTTGCAAAGTGCCCATCACACCTCAGGGAATTGAATGCTTCTGGATTGGCTGACTGAAGCCATTAGGGCAGTATGGCCTAATCAGGCTAATTTACCATATTTACTCAATAGCTGGAAAATGAATGCAGAGCTCCAGCAGGTGTTATGGGAGCTGGACATGAAAAATATTATCTATAGTATGGACCCCCAGGACATGAATGGGGAATTGTTCACTATAGGAATGAGAAATCTGGTGCTCCATACAGCTCCTCCATCTCTCTTTGGGTCCCTTGCAACAATTCTTGCCCCCCACATAGGGCAACCCATAAATGAGGCTATTCATACTTTAGCAGATCCTGGGAGAAGTTGAAATAATAAGAGCACAGAAGGAAGTATGGGCTACGGCAGAAAGGAGAAGCACAAAGGGCCCCATGAAGGTCATGGAGATCCAGATGTGGGTTGATTTAATAAAGGCTGGGGTAGTGAAAGAAAAACATGATGGGCAGAAAATAGGATACTGTTAGAACTCTGGCACCAACTAAAGCTAGAACAGGAATTCTAGCTGCTGAGGTCCAGGACATGAAAGCTGGAATCAAAGCCCATGTCTGGCCTGTGTACCTGAAAGACTTTCTGGGGGACAGTACTCAGTGTCTGACTGGGTCCTCACCTCCACAGGATGATGATTGAGTGTCACAGTTTTACTGAGGAGCAGTTTAAGGTCCTGACCTTGGGGGACAAGTTGGGAACTGGAGGCCACATGTAGAATTAGGAATTCATTGGTCCCCTGTGAATGTACAACATGTCCTGGTACTGGTGGACAGAGCTAAATATTCTCTGATTTATGGCAACCCTGAGTATTTTCCTGGACTCCTGCTGTGATAGATGACTATGGCTGTAAGACAATTAGAGCAAAGAAAGCCAAAATCCCATTGGGGATAGGGAACTTACCCCAAAAGTAGTATACTGTGTACATTTCTCCCATTCCTGAATGTATTCTGGGAGTAAATATCCTGTTTGGGCCTGTGGTTACAGACTACTGCAGGTGAATTCAGACTGAGGGTATGTGTAGTAAAGGCAGTTCTGAGGGGAAATGCTAAGCACTTGCTTGTATATCTGCCTGGACCTTGGCAAGTAACAAATACTAAGCAATATAAATTGTGTGAGGGCACAAATAAATTGGAGAAACTCTAAGGGAGTTGGAGAAGGTGGGTATCATAAAGCCCACTCATAGTCCTTTTAATTCCCCAGTACAGCCAGTACAAAAGCCAGACAGCTCCTGGCATATGACTGTGGACTACAGGGAATTGAATAAAGTCACACCCCCTTTTGATGATGCTGTCCCCGCTATAGCAGCCCTATGGACATCGTCATTCATGAACTAGTAAAGTTTCATTATGTTGTGAACCTTGCTAATACTTTCTTCTCTATTGATATAGCATAGGTAAGTCAGCAGCAGTTTGCCTTCAAACGGGAAGGCCAGCAGTGGACGTTGACTGTCCTTCCACAGGGATACCTCTATAGTCCCAGCATTTTTCATCGACTAGACCACATGGAAGAAACTACAAATGGTGTGGGTGTATCATTACATGAATGATATTATGCTTATGTCTGATTCTCTTGCAGATTTAGAAGGGGAAGGTCCTAAACTGCTTCAACATACTACAGGTTGTATTACAAGAGTTTTTGAGTCTTTTGGGCTACTGGAGAGTGTTTATCCCGCACTTGACACAAATTCTGAGGCCCTTATAATGGTACAAAAAGGTATCAGGTGGGACTTGGATGAGGAATGTGCAGCTGCTTTTACTGCTGGTAAGTGAGCAGTCAAGGCTCTACAGGCCTTGAGTGTAATGTACTCAACAAGACCCTGTGAGTTAGATGTTCATGTAATGGAACATAATTATGGATGGGGTTTTGACAGCAGCTTATGAGCCAACCTATTGGATTCTAGTCACAACTATGGAAAGGGGTAAAGGTCTTGTGCAACTTGATAGAGGAGTGACTGGCTACTGTGTACCATGCCTTGCTGGCAACAGAACCCATCACCAGAACAGCTCCAACCAAGTTAATAACCACCAATCCCATTGTGGGGTCAGTGTGAGACTGGGCACAAAGACCATGGAGTGGTGTGGCACCAACACCTACACTGGCAAAATGGGGCACATATTTACAGCAGCATAGCACCCTCTTTACTAGCCCTTTAAGTGTTAAACTCCAAAGCTTATTGGGGCCAGTGACATGTAGCTGTGGAAAGCAGAAAGAACTTTCTTTTGATCCATTGGTAGCCAAGAATCTTTATCATATGGGAAAAGCCCCTCGAGGGCTTAAGATGCTTGGTATACAGATGCCTACAGTTGTGGGTAGCCCCAAAGTGGAGGGCAGTGTCTTTCCATCCTAAGACTGAAACAAAATGGATGGAGGATGGAAAGAGAAGAGCAGCTAGTGTGGTGAGTTGCAGGCAATATGGCTTGTGATCACCCAGGAGCCCTCTCCTATAGTTGTCTGCACTGACAGCTGGGCTGTCTCTTGGGTCTTGACCCTTTGGCTCTAGACATGGTATCATGCCACCTGGATGGTTGGTCACCAGCCCCTTTAGATGCAAGAGTTGTGGCAAGACCTATGGATCTCTGGTCAGATTAAGACAATTACTGTATATCATGTAACTTGCCTTTAGCATCCCCATTTAATGATGAAGCAGTCACATTAGTCCAGGTGCTTTGGCTAGAAGAAAAGCCTACCTCTGATGTAGCCCAATGGTTACATCACTGTTTGTTGTATGCAGTGCAAAAGACAATGTGGGCTGTAGCCCATCAGTGGGGCTTGCCTTTGACCTTTGAAGAAGTCAGCAGAGCCTGGAAGGAGTGTGTTGTGTGCTCTAAGAGGGACTTACACTGAGTCCCACGGCAGCAAGGGACAATAGTAAAGGGGTTGATACCCCTTGTCCGGTGGCAGATAGACTATATTGGGCCTCTTCCCATAGCAGAAGTATATCAGTATGCCATGACTTATGTAGACACAACTATTTGACTGTTGGTTTCTTTTCCTGCACAGTCATGCAGATATGAAAAACACCACAAGCGGCCTAGAGCTTCTCTTTGCAGCCTATGGCTGGCTGAAGGTGAATCAGAGCAATCAAGGCACTCACTTTCCTGGACATACATTACAAGAATATTGCAGAAATTAGGAAGAAAGTGGAGGTTTCATGTACCATATAACCCTACTGGGGCAGGCATGATAGACAGCTACAATGGTTTGTTGAAATCTGACCTGAAGTCAGACACCAATAGTTTACAGGACTGGTCAGTTCATTTATGGACAGCACTGCGTCATTTGCGTGAGAAGCCCAAAAAGGAGCATTGAGTCCTGTGGTTATACTAACACACCTTGCTGCCTCTCCTATACAACTATATGTGCAAACGAATAATGAGTTATTGAAGCCAGGATATGGCCTACAGAGCAACATCCTGATGACAACCCCAACTGCATTAAACCCTTGACACACTTTTGAGTGGACGTGGTCCTGGACATTTTGACACGTGGACCAGTGATGGCTGGACTTTCTGGCACCCTGGGGAAAAGGCCTGCAAGCTGGCCTCCTGTGTATTCCTGGAGTGACAGCAGAGTGGCCCCCAAAGATCACGGTAGTGTTCCCAAAACATCTGGGAGGTAAGAGCATCTTATGCAGAAGTGTTGTTTTATCTTTATGGCCACTGGATATACCACCCATAGCCTTATATAATGACCCATATGTAACTCTCAGAGGGAGGGCGGTGAAATTCTGGTATACTAGATCAGGATGAGATCCCATTCCTGCCACTGTCCTATCACAGGACCACTCTCTTTCTTGCATCCTGCCTGATGGATAAGATATGCCTATGCTGGTGTCATTAAAATATGTATCATACTGCCCTTAAGGTTATTTTCTTCTATAATCTCTATGGCCTGGACACACCCCCTGGCTGCAGCTGCCATGTGATGATTGCTCTGAGCTCCCTACCTGTTCAGCTATTGACTGCCTGTGGAATGGGTGAGCGATGGACTTAATCTGTGTAGGACTTTGAACCTAGTTGAATCTTCTGGCTTAAGGATTATCATGATTTTAATGCTGTTATTATGGTATGTTATTAGTCTGGTTACAATTCTCCAGTTTTCTCTTCCAATGGCCATTGAGGAAGATGGAGAATAAGTAGATTGTGTGTCGAGGTTTCTGGAGGGGTGGGCTGTGAGTAAAATTGCAATATTTTCAGAATCTCTCTCCTGGCCTTGTTTCATCTCCATATCAATAGGTGTTTCTAAGAAGTGGAGAGAAGTTGTCCATCTGCATATCAATTGGCAATTATTAGGTTGGGTGAGGGCTTATCTGAACTGGAGAGGTTGAGTGGAGCTCTCGTAGTCCGTTGAGAGAGAGAGAGAGAGAGAGAGATGCAGGATGAATGCTTGTAAGAAATAAATGGATTTCTCCCTCCTTATTTCTCCCTTTGACTGATTTCGTTTTCAAAGGTATTTTTCCATGGGATTTCACCCCCAGAGTTGTAAGTGCTCTAGTTTTCTTGCACAAGGATCATTGCAGAAGATGGGGAGTGAGTAGATTGTGATGCAAGATTTCTGGAGAGGTAGGTTGTGGGTAAAATAACAATGTTTCCAGAATTTCTTGCCTGTCCTTAGTCTACCTCCATATCAACAGGTGCTTACAAGGGGTGGAGAGAAGTAGTCAGTCGCCGTTTCAATAAGTGCTTACAATGAGCAAGGAAGAGGTGAGTGTGTACAGGAATTGGTGAAGTTTTGGGCCTCCCCAGCCCAGAGGGGAGACAAACAGGAGAAGCAAGAGGAGTGGCTGGAGAAACAGGCAAGCAGGAGTAGATGAATGTAACTAGGATTCTTGTAAGTAATAAAAGGTCTTTTCCCAATTTAGTTTTTCCCTCAACTGATTTCTGTTTCAGTGGTTTGTGGTTTATTGGCTCTGGTCTGGTAACACATTTCCCCCCCTGGAATTACAGCTACAGAAAGATATATTTTAGAAAGAAGGAAATTCAAGGAGAATTGTCAAAGATGGCAGCATAAAAAGAATATGAATTTACTTCCTCCCATGCACAAACCAAATCTACACACACACACAGAGCAAGTCCTCCTAAGGAAGGAATGGGGGGGGGGGGGGTGAGTGAACACATGTGTGGGTAAAATTGCAATATTTCCAGAATCTCTCACCTGGTTTTAGTGCATTTGGATATCAATAGGTGTTTCCAAGGGGTGGAAATAAGTAGCCTATCTCCATATCAATAGGTAATTACATGGGAGAGGGAGGGCTTATTTGGACCAGAGAGGTTGGGTGGAGCTCTCTTCTCCTGCAGCCGGATCAAGAGAGATGGGTCGACTGCTTGTAAGAAATAAATGGGTTTCTTAAACTTTATTTCTCCCTTTGATTGACTTGAGTTTCAAAGGTATTTTGTCCCAGGATTTTCTCCCCAGTTACAACATGCTTAATGAGGGTCAAACCACATGAAAATGAACAGGAGAGACAGAGACAAGGTAACTCCTGAAACCCCACCCCAAATGCAGCAACCTGCAGTAGGGAGTATATCACTGAGGTACCCATGAGCTTATTCACTTGTCCTGGGGCACAGAAAAAAAAAACACAGTTTAAAGGGCAACAAGACTACAAGTGATATAAAACAATTTTTAGAACTAAAGCATCAGCCGAATAAGGCTGCTGGAAGTCTGGGATGGGAAGTGCTGGCAGCACTATTGTTTTTGTTCTATTGCACATTGAAAGCATAGAAAAGAGCAGGAATATTCATTTGGAATTGTCTTTTTTTATTCAGTGTCTTTTTCAGGTTTTGTTGTTAGGGTTATTCTGGCCTCAGAGAGTGAATTAGGAAGCTTGCAGTCCCCTCTTTAGTACTATAGAACTTGAACAACTGTATCAAGATGAGAAAAATGTTCAGGATTTTATGTTAGTAGCTACTGCTTTAAACACAGTTTATAGAAACACAGCCCTATGTACAGGCAGGTTAGGAATTTGCAAACACCTTTTCAGAAACATTGCAAGCAGAATTTCAGATTCACTTCTCTGTCTGACACTTCTTCCCTGCAGTTATTGGTCTCCTTGGCAGCCTAAATTATAAATTTTGCACACAAGCCAAGAGAGTCTTCACACTCTCTACAGTTGCTTCCTGCTCATTCTTATTTCTCATGATAAGAATTGGAAAAATCCCTGAAGCAAAAACACTGAAACTAACTTAGCCTCCTCTGTGTAGCTACCAGACTGATCTAACTTGAACAGAGTACAGATCATACCAGTTGACCTGTTTAAAACCTTCAATCACTTTTTGCTAGAACCAGAAAAAAAATCCATGTCTTAAAGACTCAGCATCATCTCTCCTAAACATACCTATGTAACTAAATATCCTTCCATTCATTTATGACACTTCAGCTGCATTGACCTTTTTCCAGTACAGCAAGTTTTGTCTCTTGAAGGCTGCATAGTATTTTTTCTTCTTTTTGGAAGACATTTTCACTAGATCATCTCATGACTACCTTCATATAATTATAGTCTCAAATATCACTTCCTCAGAGAGGCCTTCAGTAGCTGCAGAGGGAAGGGTGTTCCAAGCCCAGGGTGAATACCTTATGAAACCACTGAAACCAAAATAAGTCAAGGAAAAGGGTGGTTGGGAAAAATTATTTTTATTGCTCACAACTTGCTCAAATTCAGTAGCTATGTCTTGCACTGTCCATTTCTTGCCACTGCTCACGTTCTGCCCCCATAGCAGATCTCTACTTTCCACCCGCCCCTTCCAGGAGGAACTCCACTGGGGGTCCTTGGTGACTGGCACATGCCAGACCAATTACATAGCAGGAACAGAGGGGAGGAGAGAACAGCCATCCTCTGCCACCCCTTGCCCAGGAAGCTGAGGGAGACAATAGTGGTAAGTACCTATTGATATGTAAATGGACTAAGACCAGGCAGGAGATTCTGGAAATTCTGTGATTTACCCTACAACCCACCCCTCCAAAATTCTCACCTTACAATCTACATTCCCGTCTTCCACAATGGCCCCTGTGCGAGAAAGCTAGAGCACTATAACCAGACTAATAACATACAAAAACATCAGTAATTATGACAAATATAGCAATAGAATCATGGTAATCCTCAAGCATGGGGATCTAGCTGGATTCAAAGTCCTACTCAGATTTAGTACATACCTCACGCATTCCACAGGAGGCCAGCAGCTAAACCAGTTGGGAGCTATGTGCACATTAAGCAAGGAGCAGCTGTGGTGAGGAGGTGGACCCAATCTTAAAGGATTGTAGAAGAAAAGAATCTTAAGGATGATAAGATACATGTTTTAATGACATCGCATAGGCAAATCATGTTAATTAAGTAGGAAGTACAAAAGAGAGTGGTCCTGTGATAGGGCAGTGTCAGGAATGGGATCTCCTCCTGGTTTAGCATACCAGACCTTCACCTCCCTCCCTGTGGGAGTTACAGATGGGTCAATATATAGGGCTTTGGGAGGTACATGCACTGGCCATAATGACAAAAAAATCTTCCACATAAGATACCCTTACCTCTAGTCCATTTTGGGTACACTATCATGATCTCTGGGGGACACTCTACTGTTACTGCAGAAACACAGAGGAGGCTTGTCTCCAGGCATTTTCCCCAAGGTGCCAGAAGGGCCAACCATTGTTAGTCCATGTGTCCAAATGCCCAGGGCCATGACCACTCAACAGAGTTTCCAGGGTATAATGCAGTTGGGGCTGGCAGCAGGATGTTGGTCTGCTGGCCAAATCCTGACTTCCATAACTCTTCTTTCATTTGCACATACAGTTGTATAGGAGAGACAGCAATCTGTGTTAGCATGTCCACAGGGATCAACGCTCCTTTTCGGGGGTTCTCATTTAAATGTGGTAGCACTGTCCATAAGGGAAATAACCAACCAGCCCTGTAGACTATTGTTGTTCGACTTCAGGCCAGATTTCAACAAACCATTGAACCTCTCTATCATGCCTGCCCTGGTAGGGTCATATGGTACCTGAAAATTACACTTTGTTCCTAATTGCTGCACCCATTCTTGTAATGTATGTCCAGTAAAGTGGGTGCCTGGATTGCTCTCAGTCACTTGTGGCCAGCCATAGGCTGCAAAGAGATGCTCTAGGCCCTTTGTGGTGGTTTTCTGATCTGCATGACTGTGCAGGAAAAGAAACCAACAGTCAGATAGCTGTGTCCACACAAGTCATGGCATACCAGTATCCTTCTGATATGGGCAGAGATCCAATATACTCCGTCTGCCATCTGACAAAGTGTATCACCCCTTAACAATTGTCCCATGTTGCTGTGAGACTTGGTGTAAGTCCCTCTTAGAGCAAACAAGGCACTCCTGCTGGGCTCTGCTGACTTGTTAAATGGTCAATGGCAAGCCCCACTGATGGGCTACAGCCCACATTGTCTTTTGTCTCACATGCAACAAACACTGATGTAACCATTGGGCTATATCAGGGGCAGGCTTTCCTTCTAGCCCCATGCACCTGAGCCAATGTTTCTGCTTCATCATTCCCTGGGGATGTCAAAGGCTAATAGCTGGTCACATGATATATGGTAACTGTTTTAGTCTGACCAGAAGCCCATAGGTTTTGCCACAACTCTTGCCTCCAACAGGGCCAGTGACTAACCATCCAGTTGGCATGATACCATGTTAGTAGCCACAGGGTCAACCCCCAATAGATGGCCCAGCTGTCCATGCAGACAACTATTGAAAAGGGTTCCAGGGTGATCACAAGCCAAACTGTCAATTCTGCCATTGACTAATCTTCCCCTCTCCATCCTCCATCCATATTGTCTCAGTCTTAGGATGGAAAGCCACAGCCCTTCACTTTGGGGGCTGCCCACAACTGGAGCCATCTGTATACCAAGAATCTTCAGGTATAGCAGATTTTCCCTCTGATAAGGACTCTTGGCTACCAATGGCTCAAAAGCAAGTTCTTCCTGCTTTCCACTGGTATATGTCACTGGCCCCATAAGTGTTAAAATTCTCCACTTAAGGGGCTAGTGGAAAGGGCACTACATTATTGCAAATGTGTGACCCTTTAGCCCAGTGTGAGCATCTGTGCCATACCACTCTGTGGCCTTTGTGTCCTGTCACACACCTACTCCATGATGTGATAAGTGGTTATTACTTTGGTTGGAGTTGGAGCTGTTCTAGTGATGGGAAACATAGCCAGCAAGACATGCTAAATAGCAGCCAGTTGCTTCTCTATGAAGGTAAACAAGACCTCTGCTTTTTTCCAGAGTTTCAAGCAGAACCTAATAGGCTGAAGGTCTGTTCAAGCCACTGCCAGAGGCCCCAACCATAACCATCTTTGTTGCATGAGTATCTAGCTCACAGGGCCTTGATGGGTCCATTACACTAAAGGCCTGCATACAGCCTTACTGCTCACTTAACAGCAGTAAAGGCAGATGCACATGTTTTATCCCAGTCCCACCTGATGCCCTTTCAGAACAATTGGTTTAAGGGCCTTAGAATTTGTGCCAACTGCAGGTAAACACTCTCCAATAGCCCGAAAGTCCCTAAAAGTCTTATAATACTGGCACAAGGGTAAGGGTAGGGAAAGACTGGAACTTACCTGTGACTGATTCTGGGATAACTTTAGCCTTATCTGAACAGACAACCCCCAAGAACTTCACAGACAAACAAGGTCCCTGAACCTTGGTGCTGCTCACAGCCCATATTTTCTCCTGTAGACATTGAAGCAGTCTAGGAACTGCCCTTTCTAAATATACAAGAGAATCAGACATGAGCAAAATATCATCAATGTAGTGATACAGCTGCACCATTTGTGGTTTCTTTCATGAGGCCTAGTCCTGGGCTGAGAGTGTGTGACAAATGGTGGAACTGTGGAAGTATCTCTGTGGAAGGACAGTGAATGTCCACTGCCAGCCTTCCTTCCCACAGGAAGGCAAACTGTTCCTGGATTTCCTGTGCTATGTCAATAGAGAAGAAAGCATTAGCAAGGTCCACAACATAATGATATGTCCCTAGTTCATGACTGAGTGTGTCCATAAAGGATGCTATAGACAGGAGAGCAGCATGCAAATGGGGTGTGAGTTGATTCAATTCCTTGTAATCCTTGGTCATATGACAGGAGCCATCTGGCTTTTACACTGGCCACCCCAGGGAATTAAAATGACTATCAGTGGGCTTTATGATACCCACCTTCTCCAACTCCTATGGAATTACTCTGATTTCCTTGTGTCTTCCCAGGCAATTTATACTGCTTAGTATTTGCCACCCGCTGAGGTACAGGCAGGGCTCCAGCAAGTCATTAGCATGTTCCTTCAGAACTGTCTTTACTATGCATATTCTCAGTCTGAACTCACCTGCAGTGGTCTTTAACCACAGGCCCTGCAGTATATCCTCCCCAAAAATATATTCAGGGGTGGGAGGAATATACATAGTATACTCCTCTGGGAGTAAATGCCCTATCCCCAGTGGAGTTGTGCTTCCTTCACTCTAATTGCCTTACCCATATAGACATGTATCACAGCAGGGGTCCCCGGAAAATGCTTAGGTTTGTCATAAATCAAAGAACATTCAGCTCCCATGTCCTCCAGTGCCAAGGCACAATATACATTCACTGGGGACCAATGAATTGCTAATTCTACATGTGTCCTCTAGTCCCCACCATGTCTCCCAAGATAGGCACCTTGACCACCCCCAGTAAAACCACAATGCCCATTCACTCTCCTTGGGAGTCAGGGTCCAGGCTAGGTCTGAGTACTCTTCTGCAAGGAGTCCTGAAGGCACATGTGCTGGACATGTGACTTTGCCTCTGGATTCCCTGTCTTGTGCCTCAGTGGCTGAAACTCCTGCTGTGGCTTTAATTGCTGCCAAAGCTCTAGCAAGATTCTATTATGCTGTCCATCAAGTTTTTCTTTCATTGTCCCTGCCTTTATCAAATCAACTCACATCTGGGCCCTCAAAACCTTCACAGAGTCCTTTGAACCTCTTTTTTCAGTTGTAGACCATATTTCCTTCTGTGCTCTTATTATTTCAACCTCCCCCAGATAAGCTATAGTACAAGTAACCTCAGTTGTGAGGTCAAGAATAGTCGCTAGGGACCCAAAGTGGGATGGGGGAGCTGTATGGAACACCATATTTCTTATCCCTATTGTGAAACACTCCTCATCAGTGCTCTGAGGGTCCATATTATAGATGATATTTTTTATTCCCAACTCCTGTATATCCTGCTAGATTTCTACATATGTTTTCCAGCTAGTGGGAAAATATGGTAAATCCCCCTGATTAGGCCATATTGCCCTGAGCACCACAGTCAGCCAATCCAAAAGTGCATGATTCCCTGGGGTCTGATGGGCATTTTGTAACCTCTGCTGGAGAGAGAGATGAGTCATCAAGGAGGCCAGTTTACCCATTTCTGACCTGGACAAAAGAATACCCTTTATTTCTAAATCCCAAAGATGCAGAAGCCATGTAGGCAGACGCTCTGAAGGCTTCTGTCAATACCAGGTGCCCAAATCTACCAGATCAGCCAGGGTATAGGGGCAGAGCATGGAGTGCTCCACAACCTGGGGAGGGGGCTGCTCCTCTTCCTGAGGAACCCATCATTGTTGTGTCTTTATATTCTTAACCATAACCAAGCAGACTTTCCATATTGGAGGGGCTGGGGCCTAAGGAACAGTTTCACCCTCTGCCCCGCACCCTCATCGTCCCCTGGCTCCTCCTCCCCTGACATATCCTTTACAATCTCCAGAGATGAAGGTACCACCCCTTTCTTTACCTCCCTCATGGCATCTTGCACTTCACATTTTTCTGCTAACCCCTCCTGCACCACTAGCATATCTCTCAGCAGTGGAACTTTGTTTTTCAATAGCCTTTGTTCCCTTTCCAGAGCACCCTACAATTTGCCTTCCAGTTTTGACACTTTATACTGAAGGGCATCTCTCCCATTAGCAACTCTTTCCAAGGCCATGAGAAACAACCACCCCACTCTTCCTGCTACCTTGCAGTCACTCAGTTCCCCTAAGGAGTCCTCAGTTTTGCTGAGGGCCAACTCTGCTGCCTCCAGCATCCCCATCCTTCCCCAATTCTGGAGAGGGGCCCACTCCTGTAGGTGACACTTTACCCCAGACCATGTCCCCACCGGGGAATCTTTGGGTGAAGCCCCACCATGCACTCAGGAATCCCCAGGTGAAGCCCTACCACCCATAGGGGGGTTCCAGGTTATTTACCCATCACCCACAGGAGTTCCAGGGGTCTTTCCCTACCATTTCTAGGGGCAACCTGCCCAAACATTTCACCCATTAAGACATATTTCAGGCTCACCAGATTCTATTGACTCATGCCAGATGTAGCTCCAGGGGGAAGGGTGTTCCTGGCCTGGGGCAAATCCTCTGTGAAACTGATGAAACCAAAATAATTCATGGGAAGGGGTAGGTTGGGAGAAATTGTTTATATTGCTCAGAGTTTGCCTGAATTCACTAGCTAGGCCCTGTACCATCTGTCTCCTCCAGCTACTGCACATACTCAACCCCCATAGCATATTGTCTACTTACTGACCACCTCTTCCAGGAGGAACTCCATTGGTAGCTCCTCTGTTACTGGCAGATGCCAGACCAATTAAATACCAAAAATAGAGGGGAAGAGAGAATGGCCATTTTCTCTTCATCCCTTGCCCTGGAAGCTCTGGAAGGTTGCAGCAGTAAACACCTACAGATATATAAGTATATAAATGGATAAGGTCAGGCGGGAGATTCTGGAAATTCTGTGATTTACCCCACACCTTCCCTGACTACTCTAATAGCACTGTCCTGTGCCATCTCTATAACATTATTTTATCTTTTTTTATAGATTTAGCTCTACCAGAACCTAATTCATTAATTTCTTTGTATGCTTAATCCCTGTCTTTCTGGACTAGAATGTAAGTTCCCAGAGAATAACAATTCTATTTCATTGAATTTTGCTATAGAAGAGAATCTGGTTGATAATAGTTCCTGAAAAGATACCTACTAATTGACCAAGATAATACTTCAATTTAATGGCGAATGGGTGGTTTATTTAACAAAAGGATCAGAAGGAATTGCCTGTTTGGAAGGAAAACAAGTTAGAAATCTAAGCAAAAACTTTTATAAAATTAAATTATGAATGGATAATGTACTAAATGAATGCATCACCACAGTCTAAAAGGATATTTGTACAAATTCAGGACAGGGGTAGAAGGCCAATTTCTTATATAGACAGAAAGAATATAATATATAAAGGAGAAGATGGACAAGTTTAACTGCATAAATATTGTCAAAATATGTATCAAAGGGTATCGCAAAAGTCAAAGGAGAAAGATAGATTGGGAGAAAACATATGTAGCCCATATGACTAGGTAAAGTTTTAATGTCCTTAGAACATAATGAGGTGTTGTAATTTATAAAATTCAGATAACCAGTAGAATTCATTAAATGTAAAAGCAGATAATTTGCAGAACAGTAAATTCAGGTTCCAAATAATACAGTCAATTATTCTGTAACATCTTCCCATGTTCATAGATAGTAACTGCACTAATTGGGGTGAGGATTTAATAATGTGGGTAACTGTTGAACCACTGTGTTGTATATCTGAAACCAATACAATATTGTATATCAACTATACTTAAAAAAACACAATTCAAATTGTATCTGAACATCACTATACTCTGCCTAGCAGATAGTAGATATTTAATAAGCATTTTCAATTTAAAAATTCCAAATGTATGGAAAGATTATCACATTAACTTTATAGTCAATGAAATACTAATAAAAACAATAAGATACTATTTCTTTGTCTCAGATTAGCAAAAATTAAAAATACTGACAACCTCTAATGTTGACAAGTTGTTGGAAAACAGTTACTCCCATGCCTTGTAGTTGGGCCTGTAAATAACTAATGCTATTTTTGTTGAGAAATAATTGGAAAGTACCTATTAAAGTAATACTTCCTTTTACTCCATAATCCTATGTTTTAGGAATATAGTATATAAAAATCAAAGAATCATTATATAGAATAATCTCTCTTGTATGATTATTTAAAGATATAAACTCTGAAAATAATTTGAGTATCTCAGTGGGGGAAAATTTGAAAATATAGTAGAATTAAATAATGGAATATTTTTCCACTAATATAAGTCATATATTAAGCGCGAATGCATTGGCCTACAAAGGGTAGCAGTGATACAGTTTTTAATTGTAAAAATGTAAAATAATGTATATAATATGTACTTTGTACAAAACAGAACTGCATATATATGTTTATATATAATTTTGAATGTAGAAAATGTGTTGAAATAAAGTATCTGAATGAGACTAGATGAGGAAATGGAGATTATTTGCTTTCTTATTTTATACATTTATATTTTGTTTGGACTATTATAATGAGCATTTAATGCTTCTGTAATTAAAAAAACAATAACATAAACATGATCTTAGAACTGTAAATGTTTTACATTCCTGCAAAGTAAGGTCTTATTCTGGGTCACTCTTTTGGAAGAAATTCAGTTCCTCAACAACCTTCTCCCAAGTGACTACAACAATTAACGTACTATACTAGATTTAGGGGGCTAAGGGTTTGGGTGCATAGGCAACAGATATGAAGGCAATTTCTATGTACAGGAAAAGGTAATCTTTTGTCTAGGATACAACTGAAAGACCAAAACACAATGTTCTAAACAATCTGTTGAGCTTACTGTATTGTTTAGCATTTTTAAATGCTTATCTGTTGCTTATTGGAGTTTTCTAGAAATATGACTCGATCATCAGAAACAAGTTGAAAAATTCTAGCAATAACTATTGGACATTGTCATGATGTCCACTTCAAATTTACCTTTGGGGAAAAATTTTTCCACTATTTTCTAGTATTATTATCAGATAAGCAGATGTTCTTCTCTTTGCATTTATTTGCAGAAAAATAATTTTGTCTGGTAATATCCTTGTGGGAAGTAATAAGTTTAAGAAATAGAGATTCCAGTAGCACTTTTCCTTTCTCACTGCATGTAATTATTTGCTTGTTAAATAAATGTAGGGTAGCTAAAATTTGGTCCACTTCATTTATTATATATTCAGGGATACATTGGGACCTTGTTTTAATTCTTGAACATATTTGAATTTTCTGTTTAGTATGTGAAATATGCATTTATGATTTAGGTTTTAGTAATATAAGGAAAAAACAATAAAGGATAGACTTTTGTAAGTTGCAAATTAGAGTGTTCAGCAAATCCTACCCAAAATATCTCGTTCACTGACAGGAAATACTATCTGAAAATTTTACATAGATCAATCCTTAAGCTAAGGTTCCAAACACTCTTGATGAAATGCACACTTGTTAACTAGAAGCAAAAATTATATTTTTATATAAAAGAATCCACTTATTCTTTAACTTGAATGAGATAATTTACTTACCAAGTTCTCATAGACACAATAAACTTTTATGGCTGAAAAGAAATCAAGAAAGATCATGGTGGCTCTGGGAAGAAGGGATCATTTCCAAGAAAACAGTAGATAAATGGTTTGACTCTAAGCATGTCACAAAGAAATGTTCCTAAAACAAATTTAACCCATGCACAATTATTTGCATTATATTTGTATAGGAATGTTAAAGTTACTTTGAAGTTAAGTACCTGGTGACAAAAATGCTAATAGAGCTCTGATTTTCCTATTTTGGGGTAGATAGTGAGCCTCTATGGATGAATGTTTGAATGACAGACTTCCAGTCTCACTTTCTCTCAAAAGAAAAAAAAACCCAGTATATATGGGGAAACTAAAAATACAAAAGAAAAGAAATTCCATACATATTTTAATTTTATAAAATTAAATCCCTGTTGAAGCAACAAGAAATGTAGTCTAAGAAAGCTATTTGCCTGACCTATACAATGGCTCAAAAAATCAGTCCTTGCTTGATCCATTTGCAGTTAAGCCTTTTTTTTTTTTGAGAGGGCATCTCTCATATTTATTGATCAAATGGTTTTTAACAACAATAAAATTCTGTATAGGGGAGTCAATGCTCAATGCACAATTATTAATCCACCCCCAGCCTAATTCTCGTCAGTCTCCAATCTTCTGAAGCATAACGAACAAGTTCTTACATGGTGAACAAATTCTTACATAGTGAATAAATTCTTACATGGTGAACAGTACAAGGGCAGTCATCACAAAAACTTTTGGTTTTGATCACTCATTATGAACTATAAACAATCAGGTCAAATAAAAATACTCGTTTGATTTTTATACTTGATTTATATGTGAATCTCACATTTCTCCCTTATTATTATTATTATTATTATTTAAATAAAATGCTGAAGTGGTAGGTAGATGCAAGATAAAGGTAGAAAACATAGTTTAGTGTTGTAAGAGAGCAAATGTAGATGATCAGGTGTGTGCCTGTAGACTATGTGTTAATCCAACCTAGACAAGGGCAATAAAACATCCACGGATGCAGAAGATTTCTCTCAAAACAGGGGGAGGGGTGAGGTTCTAAGCCTCACCTCTGTTGATCCCCAATTTCTCACCTGATGACCCCCCTGCGACCGTGCCTGTCTTAGGTTGTTCCTCCCTTGAGGAGTCTTACCCGTCTCTGGCTAACCAGTCATCTTCCGGGGCCATACAGGGAAATGTAAAGTTGATAAGTGAGAGACAAGCCATATTGTTTGAAAAGGTTAGCTTTTTACTTCTTTGCAGATTTATGCTCTGTGGCTTTTATGCCTAGCATTTGCCATGAGGTATCTTTACCACTTGGAGGATTTATGATACTCAGTGAATTCGATATGAGGCACGAATTCTATTTAAGGGTTGTAATTAGGAAGGAAGAAGAAAAGCTCTAGGAGTAGCAGATGGAAGATAACATGGGAAGATTGATTATTTCTTTGACATATCTTCTTGTAGAGTAACTTCAGCATGTATAGGTTTTAAACTACTAATTAAATTGCACACACACATTAACATAATAGAAATACAGTTACATAACCAAAGCAGATCTATACTTACCAACCATCTCCAGTGAAACCAAGAAAACCAGTTAGGCATCCTAGGCATTTGTGAAAATTTATCTATGATATGATGAATATTGTCCAACTGAACTTGAACAGTCTGAGAGAAATCAGACAAATTAAAACAACCCATTCCTGGGAACTGTTCACATCCCGTATGTTCTTTTAACAGTAGATAGTCTGTAGTTGTAAGATTTTGGAGCACTACAACTTGCACTTCTCCTAATTCTTGGTTGAGTTCCAACAGTATAGATCCAGTCATATTTGTTGTTTTACTGTATGCACAGGCCAGCTTAGATATCTCCTTCTTCATTCCAATGGCAAGTCCAGGAACCAGTGGGATGAATGCAGCTACAATGGCAGCATCACCTGGATCTTTGTTGAGGTTTTTTGATAATCATCTTCTGGTATGACTCTTCCACAGAGTGCTGATGTTGGAAGTTCTTCATATCGTATCTTAGTTCATTATCTGGGTAGCCAAATTAGGCTTTGATCCTCTGTATAAACACAAACAAACCCTTTGCCCACACTTTGATATGCCCTTTATACCATTGTGTAGAACTCATTGAAGGTCACCACACAGGAACTGCTTTTTTATTTTTTAAGAGAAAGTAATATTATCAGAAAAGTGTACCTCCATAGCAGGTCATGTGACACCCTTTAAGTGATCAAAATTAAGGATATTTAAAGCATGCATTAATCGTTGACTTACAGTTAGTTTTATCCTATCAAGGAGTAATCCCGCTTCTCTTTTATTCATTTTTTTTCTTTTTTTGTTATCTTTAATCTACACTTACATGAAGAATATTATGTTTACTAGGCTCACCCCTATACCAGGTCCCCCCTATAAACCCCTTTACAGTCACTGTCCATCAGCATAGCAGAATGTTGTAGAATCATTACTTGTCTTCTCTGTGTTGTACAGCCCTCCCCTTTCTCCACCCCCCCATGGATGCTAATCTTAATACCCCTCTTCTTCTCACCCCCCATCCCTCCCTACCCACCCATCCTCCCAATCCCTTTCCCTTTGGTACCTGCTAGTCCATTCTTGGGTTCTGTGATTCTGCTGCTGTTTTGTTCCTTCACTTTTTCCTTTGTTCTTATACTCCACAGATGAGTGAAATCATTTGGTATTTCTCTTTCTCCGCTTGGCTTATTTCACTGAGCATAATATCCTCCAGGTCCATCCATGTTGCTGCAAATGGTAGGATTTGCCCTCTTCTTATGGCTGAGTAGTATTCCATTGTGTATATGTACCACTTCTTCTTTATCCATTCATCTACCAATGGACATTTAGGCGGCTTTCAATTCTTGGCTACCTTAAATAGTGCTGCGATAAACATAGGACTGCATCTGTCTTTCTCAAACTTGATTGCTGCGTTCTTAGGGTAAATTCCAAGGAGTGCAATTCCTGGGTCAAAAGGTAAGTCTGTTTTGAGCATTTTGATGAACCTCCATACTGCTTTCCACAATGGTTGAACTAATTTACATTCCCACCAGCAGTGTAAGAGGATTCTCCTTTCCCTACAGCCTGGCCTACATTTGTTGTTGTTTGTCTTTTGGATGGCAGCCATCCTTACTGGTGTGAGGTGATACCTCATTGTAGTCTTAATTTGCATTTCTCTGATAATTAGTGATGTGGAGCATCATTTCATGTGTCTGTTGGTCATCTGTATTTTTTTTTTGGAGAACTGTCAGTTCAGTTCCACTGCCCATTTTTTAATTGGATTATTTAATTTTTGTTTGTTGAGGCGTGTGAGCTCTTCATATATTTTAGACATCAAGCCTTTATTGGATCTGTCATTTACAAATATATTCTTCCATACTGTAGGGTTCCTTTTTGTTTGTTGATGGTGTCTTTTGCTGTACAGAAGTTTTTCAGCTTAATATAGTCCCACTTATTCATTTTTGCTGTTGTTTTCCTTACCCGGGGAGATATGTTCAAGAAGAGGCCACTCATGTTTATGTCTAAGAGGTTTTTGCCTCTGTTTTTTTCCAAGAGTTTAATGGTTTCATAACTTACATTCAGGTCTTTGATCCATTTTGAGTTTGCTTTTGTATATGGGGTTAGACAATGGTCCAGTTTCATTCTCCTACATGTTGCTGTCCAGTTTTGCCAGCACTATCTGTTGAAGAGACTGTCATTTCACCATTGTATGTTGATGGCTCCTTTATCGAATATTAATTGACCATATATGTTTGGGTTAATGTCTGGAGTATCTAGTCTGTTCCACTGGTCTGTGGCTCTGTTCTTGTGCCAATACCAAATTGTCTTGATTACTATGGCTTTATAGTAGAGCTTGAAGTTGGGGAGTGAGATCCCCCCTACTTTATTCTTCTTTCTCAGGATTGCTTTGGCTCTTCGGGGTCTTTGGTGTTTCCATATGAAGTTTTCAATTATTTGTTCCAGTTCATTGAAGAATGTTGCTGGTAATTTGATAGGGATTGCATCAAATCTGTATATTGTTTTGGGCAGGATGGCCATTTTGATGATATTAATTCTTCCTAGCCACAAGTATGGGATGAGTTTCCATTTGTTATTGTTCCCTTTAATTACTCTTAAGAGTGACTTGTAGTTTTCAGAGTATAGGTCATTCACTACTTTGGTTAGATTTATTCCTAGGTATTTTATTCTTTTTGATGCAATTGTGGATGGAATTGTTTTCCTGATTTTTCTTTCTATTGGTTCATTGTTAGTGCATAGGATAGCTACAGATTTCTGTGTGTTGATTTTGTATCCTGCAACTTTGCTGTATTCCGATATCAGTTCTAGTAGTTTTGGGGTGGAGTCTTTAGGGTTTTTTATGTACAATATCATGTCATCTGCAAATAGTGACAGTTTAACTTCTTCTTTACCAATCTGGATTCCTTGTATTTCTTTGTTTTGTCTTGTTGCCGTGGTTAGGACCTCCAGTACCATGTTAAATAGCAGTGGGGACAGTGGGCATCTCTGTCTTCTTCCTGATCTCAGAGGAAAAGCTTTCAGATTCTGGCTGTTCAGTATAATGTTGGCTGTGGGTTTATCATATATGGCCTTTATCATGTTGAGGTACTTGCCCTCTATTCCCATTTTGCTGAGAGTTTTTATCGTGAATGGATGTTGAACTTTGTCAAATGCTTTTTCAGCATCTATGGAGATGATCATGTGGTTTTTGTCTTTCTTTTTTTTGATGTGGTGTGTGATGTTGGTGGATTTTCTAATGTTGTAACATCCTTGCATCCATGGGATGAATCCCACTTGGTCATGGTGTATGATCCTTTTGATATATTTTTGAATTCGGTTTGCTAATATTTTACTGAGTATTTTTGCATCTATATTCATCTGGGATATTGGTCTGTAATTTTCTTTCTTGGTGGGGTCTTTGCCTCTTTTTGGTATTAAGGTGATGTTGGCTTCATAGAATGAGTTTGGGAGTACTCCCTCCTCTTCTATTTTTTGGAAAACTTTAAGGAGAATGGATATTATGTCTTCTCTGTGTGTCTGATAAAATTCCAAGGTAAATATGTCCAGCCCGGGGGTTTTGTTCTTGTGTAGTTTTTTGATTACTGTTTCAATTTCTTTGCTCGTAATTGGTTTGTCTAACTTTTGTGTTTCTTCCTTGGTCAGTCTTGGAAGGTTGTATTTTTCTAGGAAGTTGTCCATTTCTTCTAGGTTTTCCAGCTTGTTGGCATATAGGTTTTCATAGTAGTCTTTAATAATTCTTTGTATTTCTGTGGAGACTGTCGTGATTTTTCCATTCTCATTTCTGATTCTGTTGATTTGTGTTGATTCTCTTTTTCTCTTAATAAGTTTTCCTAGAGGCTAATCTACTTTGTTTATTTTCTCAAAGAACCAGCTCTTGGTTTCATTGATTTTTGCTATTGTTTTATTCTTCTCAATTTTGTTTATTTCTTCTCTGATCTTTTTTATGTCCCTCCTTCTGCTGACTCTAGGCCTTATTTGTTCTTCTTTTTCTATATTCGATAATTGTGATGTTAGACTATTAATTTGGGATTGATCTTCCTTCTTCAAGTGTGCCTGGATCACTATATACTTTCCTCTTAGGACTGCTTTCACTTCGTCCCACAGAAGTTGGGGCTGTTGAGTTGTTGGTGTCATTTGTCTCCATATATTCCTTGATCTCTATTTAATTTGTTCATTGATCCATTGATTATTTAGGAGCATGTTGTTATGCCTCCCTGTGTTTGTGAGCCTTTTTGTTTTCTTTGTAGAATTTATTTCTTCTTTTATACCTTTCTCGTCTGAAAAATTGGTTGGTAGACTTCCAATATTTTGAATTTTGCTGAGGCTCTTTTTGTGGGCTGGTATGTGGTCTATTCTGGAGAATGTTCCATGTGCACTTGAGAAGAATCTGTATCCTGCTACTTTTGGATGTAGAGTTCTATAGATGTCTATTAGGTCCATCTGTTCTAGTGTGTTGTTCAGTGCCTCTGTGTCCTTACTTATTTTCTGCCCAGTGGATCTATCCTTTGAGGTGAGTGGTGTATTGAAGTCTCCTAAAATGAATGCATTGCAGTCTATTTCCCCCTTTAGTTCTGTTAGAATTTGTTTCACATATGCTGGTGCTCCTGTGTTGGGTGCATATATATTTAGAATCGTTATATCCTCTTGTTGGACTGAGCCCTTTATCATTACGTAGTGTCCTTCTTTATCTCTTGTCACTTTCTTTGTTTTGAAGTCTATTTTGTCTGATATTAGTACTGCAACCCCTGCTTTCTTCTCACTGTTGTTTGCCTGAAATATGTTATTCCATCCCTAGACTTTTAGTCTGTATGTGTCTTTTTGTTTGAGGTGAGTTGCTTGTAAGCAGCATATAGATTTGTCTTGCTTTTTTATCCATTCTATTACTCTGTGTCTTTTGATTGGTGTATTCAGTCCATTTACATTTAGGGTGACTATTGAAAGATATCTACTTATTGCCATTGCAGTCTTTGAATTCTTGGTTACCAAAGGTTCAAGGTTAGCCTCTTTAGTATCTTACCACCTAAGTTAGCTCACTTATTGAGCTGTTATTTACACTGTCTGGAGATTCTTTTCTTCTCTCCCTTCTTATTCCTCCTCCTCTGTTCTTCATATGTTGTGTGTTTTGTTCTGTGCTCTTTCTAGGAGTGCTCCCATCTAAAGCAGTCCCTGTAAGATGCCCTGTAGAGGTGGTTTGTGGGAAACAAATTCCCTCAGCTTTTGCATGCCTGGGAATTGTTTAAACCCGCCATCATATTTAAATGATAGTCGTGCTGGATACAGTATCCTTGGTTTAAGGCCCTTCCGTTTCATTACATTAAATATATCATGCCATTCTCTTCTGGCCTGTAGGGTTTCTGTCAAGAAGTCTGATATTAGCCTGATGGGTTTTCCTTTATAGGTGACCTTTTTCTCTCTAGCTGCCTTTAAAACTCTTTCCTGTCCTTGATCTTTGCCATTTTAATTATTATGTGTCTTGGTGTTGTCCTCCTTGGATCATTTCTGTTGGGGGTTCTGTGTATTTCTGTGGTCTGTTCGATTATTTCCTCCCCCAGTTTGGGGAAATTTTCAGTAATTATTTTTTCTAAGATACTTTCCGTCCCTATTCCTCTCTCTTCTTCTTCTGGTACCCCTATAATACAGATATTGTTCCCGTTGGATTGGTCACACAGTTCTCTTAATATTGTTTCATTCCTGGAGATCCTTTTATCTCTCTCTGTGTCAGCTTCTATACGTTCCTGTTCTCTGGTTTCTATTCCTTCAATGGCCTCTTGCATCTTATCCATTCTGCTTATAAATCCTTCCAGAGTTTGCTTCATTTCTGTGATCTCCTTTCTGGCATCTGTGATCTCCCTCCAGACTTCATTCCATTTCTCTTGCATCTTTCTCTGCATCTCTGTCAGAATGTTTATGATTTTTATTTTGAATTCTTTTTCAGCAAGATTGGTTAGGTCTGTCTCCTTCTCTGGTGTCTCTGTGATCTTGGTTTGCCTGTAATTTTGTCTTTTCATGGTGATAGGAATAGTTTTCCGAGCTGGAACTAGTTACGCCTGGAAGAACTTCCCTTCTTGTTGGTTTGTGGCCTTCCGCTCCTGGGAGAATAGCGACCTCTATTGGCTTGTGCTGGGCAGCTGCGTGCAGACAGGGCTTCTGCTTCCTGCCCAGCTGCTATGGAGTTTATCTCTGCTGTGGTTGTGGGCGTGGCCTGGCTTGGTCTGCTGCTCCAAAGTGGTGGAGTTGCGTTGGTGGGGGAGCGGCGATAGGCTCTTTATCTCTGTAAGGGGCCTCTGTGCTCCCGGCAGCCCAGGGGATTAGAGTGCCCAGAGATCCCCGGGTTCCCTACCTCTGGACTAAGTGTCCTGCCCTGCCCCTTTGACTTCCAAGAAGCACCCAATAAAACAAAACAATGACCACAAAAAAAAAATGGCCGCTCGTTTTTCTTTTTTCTCCGGTGCCAGCCTCAGGCACCCTCACACCAGTCTTGCTGCCCTGTTTCCCTAGTATTGAGGTCCCTATCCCTTTAAGACTTCCAAAAAGCGCTCGCCAAAACAAAAAAATAAAATAAAAAAGAGGCAGCCGCTCGCTTTTCTTTTGTGGTCTTGCGCCGGCCTCCGGTACCTGCTCACCGTTCTTGCTGCCCTGTTTCCCTAGTATCCAGGGCCCTGTCATACACTCTCTGTGCTCTGGTCTGGATGGGTGGGGCTGGGTGTTCAGCAGTCCTGGGCTCCCTCTCCCTCCCCACTCCGACTCCTCTCCTCCCACTGGGAGCTGGGGGGAGAGGTGCTCAGGACCCACCGGGCTGGCGTTTGTATCTTACCCCCTTTGCGAGGCGCTGAGTTCTCGCAGGTGTGGATGTGGTCTGGCTGTTGTCCTGGGTCCTCTGTTCTTTATTCTAAGAAGAGTTGTCTTTGTTATATTTTCATAGATATATGTGGTTTTGGGAGGAGATTTCTGCTGCTCTACTCACACTGCCATCTTGGCTCCGCCAGTTAAGCCTTTTGTATACATGATAAGTGCTTTTGCAGATCATGTCTAAATGTCAGATACACTCTATAATGATGACTTCTTTATGAGCTCTCTGGATTCCAAATGGAAGACAAAAGCAAACTGATACTTTACGGTCCTTTGTTCTTTCATTGTATTAGTCTTCTAGAGTTGCCATACTAAAATGCTGTAGACTGGGTATCTTAAATCCAGAAATTTATTTTCTCATACCTCAGAGGCTAGAAAGTCCAAGGTCAAGGTGTTGACTGATTTGGTTGTTTTATGAGGGTTCTCTTCCTACGTTGTATATAGGTGCCTTCTTTCTGTATCCTCGTATGGCTGAGTGAGAGTACTGGTATCTCTCCCCTTCTTTTAAGGGCACTAGCCCTATTGGATTAGAGACCCACCATTATGACCTCATTTAACTTTTATTAACTCTTCGCAGGCTCTATTTCTAAATATAGTCACATTAGAAGTTAGGGCTTCAGCATACGAATTTGGGTGGAAGATACAAATATTCAGTCCATAACAGTATGCAGTAGCAATTTCATCCCTTTTACTTCCTATTTCAACAGCTGACTCAAAAGCAAAACCCTTAGCAATCTCCAAATCCTTCAAATAACACATTCAAAGATCTAGGAGCTAATTACCTTGTGCTGGCAGGTTCAAAGTCAACTTTCTTCTTGCTAAATCACTAGAGAATTACTAGTCATCAGTTTTCTTTTGTTCTGGGCTCTCTTCAGAAGAATGCAAAATACATTGTCTAACAATGTAGTCTTTCTAATAAAATTCCATTAGAATGAATGGTGAGATCAATTAATTATATAGTATTGTTACCTATATAATCAAGTGAGACATGATTAGCTGAAATGTGAATTGATAGAAATATCTCTCAATCCATTATATTTTAGTGAAAGAACAATACTTTTCTTTCCAGCAGTCACAGCTCAGAATAGAACATTGATAATGTGTTGACAATAGCAGGTGTTGCTGTCACTAGCAGCAGGCTTCTAGGAAGAAAGCTGATTTGAAGAAAATCATTCCCAATTATATGCAGTGAAGTAGTTTTCAGAACAGCAGTGCACAGGGATTTAGCCATGCAACTCATATTAATATTAATGGACTTCAAGCTGCAAAATCCCTATGTAGCATTTTGTAAAAGTACCCTAGAGAGTTTACAAAGAGGCAATATTTTGCTTTATATACATGGTTTGACTACAAATTATTACGGCTATTAGAGTTATTTGTAAAAGAGAAACTTTTTTAGGATTCTAATATTTCATCTTTTGCTACGTAAAATGCTATACCAATTGGTAATGTCTCTGTCAATGGTGCCATGATTGATGGTTATGAGATGGCAGGAGCTTATATTTCCAAAAAAAATGAATGCAATAGTTTGTAGTTGTAGATGATATATTTTCTTATGTGAAAAAATAGAAATGAAGACTTGTCATCTCTTTTGGTTGTGTGTGTGTTGCTGTGTTTTATTTATTTTTTTAAATTTGGTATCATAAATGTACAATTGTATATAAATGTACAATTAATGAGCAACATTATGATTACTAGACTCCCCCATTATCAAGTCCCCACCACATACCCAATTACAGTCACTGTCCATCAGCATAGTAAGAAACTATAGAATCGCTACTTGTCTTCTCTGTGTTGTACAGTTCTCCCCACCCTTCCCCGCCCATATTATGTCTGCTAATAGTAATATGCCTTTTCACCCCTTGTCCCTCCCTTGCCACCCATCCTCCCCAGTCCCTTTCCCTTTGGTAACTGTTAGTCCATTCTTGGATTCTGTGAGTCTGCTGCTGTTTGGTTCCTTCAATTTTTTCTTTGTTCTTATACTCCATGTATGAGTGAAATCATTTGATACTTGTCTTTCTCTGCCTGTCTTATTTCACTGAGCATAATACCCTCTATCTCCATCCATGTTGTTGCAAATGGTAGGATTTGTTTTTTTCTTATAGCTGAATAATACTTCATTGTGTGTATGTCCACATCTTCTTTATCCATTCATCTACTGATGGACACTTAGGTTGCTTCCATTTCTTGGCTATTGTAAATAGTGCTGTGGTAAACATAGGGGTGCATCTGTCTTTTTCACACTGGGCTCCTGCTCTTTAGGGTAAATTCCTAGGAGTGGAATTCCTGGGTCAAATGATATTTCTATTTTGAGCTTTCTGAGGAACCTCCATTCTGCTTTCCACAATGGTTGAACTAATTTACATTCCCGCCAGCAGTGTAGGAGGGTTCCCTTTTCTCCACATCCTCGCCAACATTTGTTGTTGTTTGTCTTTTGGATGTTGGCCATCCTAACTAGTGTGAAGTGATATCTCATTGTGGTTTTAATTTGCATTTCTCTGATGATTAGCGATGTGGAGCATCTTTTCATTTGCCTTTTGGCCATATGAATTTCTTCTTTGGAGAAGTGTCTGTTCAGATCCTCTGCCCACTTTGTAATTGGATTATTTGCTTTTTGTTTGTTGAGGTACAAGAGCTCTTTATATATTTTGGATGTCAATTCCTTATCAGTTATGTCATTTATGAATATATTCTCCAATACTGTAGGATGAATTTTTCTTATACTGATGGTGTTCTTTGCTGTACAGAAGGTTTTTGGTTTGATATAGTTCCACTTGTTCATTTTTGCGTTTGTTCCCCTTGCTCAGGGAGATATGTTCATGGAGAAGTTGCTCATGTTTATGTCCGAGAGATTTTTGCCTATGTTTTTTCTAAGAGCTTTATGGTTTCATGACTTACATTCAGGTCTTTGATCCATTTTAAGTTTACTTTTGTGTATGGGGTTACAAAATAATCCAGTTTCTTTCTCTTACATGTAGCTCTCCAGTTTTGCCAACACCAGCTGTTGAAGAGGCTGTCTTTTCCCCATTGTATGTTCATGGCTCCTTTATCATATGTAAATTGAGCATATATGTTTGGGTTAATATCTGGACTCCCTATTCTGTTCCACTGGTCTATGGGTCTGTTCTTGTGCCAGTACCAAATTGTCTTGATTACTGTGGCTTTGTAGTAGAGCTTGAAAGTTGGGAAGCGAGATCCTCCATGCTTTATTCTTCCTTCTCAGGGATGCTTTGGCTATTTGGGTCTTTTGTGGTTTCATATGAATTTTAGAACTATTTGTTCCAGTTAGTTGAAGAATGCTATCAGTATTTTGATAAGGATTGCATTGAATCTGTAGATTGCTTTAAGCAAGATGGCCATTTTGACAATATAAATTCTTCCTACCCAAGAGCATGGGATGAATTTCCATTTACTAGTGTTCTCTTTAATTTCTCTTAAGAGTGTCTTGTAGTTTTAAGGGTATAGGTCTTTCACCTCCTTGGTTAGGTTTATTCCTAGGTATTTTATTCTTTTCATGCAATTGTGAATGGAATTGTTTTCCTGATTTCCCTTTCTGCCAGTTCATCATTAGTGTATAGGAATGCAACAGATTTCTGTTTATTAATTTTGTATCCTGTAACTTTGCTGAATTCAGATATTAGTTTTAGTAGTTTTGACATGGATTCTTTAGGTTTTTTTTTTTAATTTACAATATTAGGTCATCTGCAAACAGTGACAGTTTGACTTCTTCCTTACCAGTCTGGATGCATTTTATTTCTTTGTGTTGTCTGAATGCTGTGGCTAGGACATCCAGTACTATGTTGAATAAAAGTGGGGAGAGTGAGCATCCTTGTCTTGTTCCCGATTAAGGGGAAAATGCTTTCCACTTCTCTCTGTTAAGTATAACGTTGGCTGTGGGTTTGTCATATATGTCCTTAATTATGTTGAGATAGTTGTCCTCTATACCCATTTTGTTGAGAATTTTTATCATGAATGGATATTGAATTTTGTTAAATGCTTTTTCAGCATCTATGGAGATGACCATGTGATTTTTGTCCTTTTGTTGATGTGGTGGGTGATGTTGATGTATTTTTGAATGTTGTACCACCCTTGCATCCCTGAGATGAATCCCACTTTTTCATGGTGTATAATCCTCTTGATGTGTTTTTAAATTCAATTTGCCAATATTTTGTTGAGTATTATTGCATCTATGTTCATCAGGGATATTGGTTTGTAATTTTCCTTTTTTGTGGGACCTTTGCCTGATTTTAGTATTAGAGTGATGCTAGTTTCATGGAAAGAGTTTGGGAGTATTCCCTCCTCTTTTATTTTTTGGAAAACTTAAAGGAGAATGGGTATTATGTCTTCTCTAAATATCTGATAAAATTCAGTGGTGAATACATCTGGTCCAGTGGTTTTTTTCTGGGTAGTTTTTTGATTACTAATTCAATTTCTTTGCTGTTAATTACTCTGTTTATATTTCCTGTTTCTTCCTTGGTCAGTCTTGAAATGTTGCATTTTTCTAGAAAGTTTTCCATTTCTTCTAGGTTATCTAGTTTGTGAGCATATAGATTTTCATAGTATTCTCTAGTAATTCTTTATATTTCTGTGGCATCTGTTGTGATTTTTCCTTTCTCATTTCTGATTCTGTTTATGTTTGTAGATTCTCTTTTGCTCTTAATAAGTCTGGCTAGGGGTTCATATATTTTGTATATTTTCTGAAAGAACCAGCTCTTGGTTTCATTAATATTTTCTATTGTTTTATTCTTCTCAATTTTATTTATTTCTTCTTTGATCTTTATTATGTCCCTCCTTCTGCTGACTTTGGGCCTCATTTGTCCTTTTTTTCCCAGTTTCAATAATTGTGAATTTAGACTATTCATTTGGGATTGTTCTTCCTTCTTTAAAGAGGCCTGGACTGCTGTATGTTTCCGTCTTAGAACTCCCTTCACTGCATTCCACAGAAGTTGGGGCATTGTGCTGTTGTTTTCATTTGTCTCCATATATTGCTTGATCTCTGTTTTAATTTGGTCATTGGTCCATTGATTATTTAGAAGCATGTTGTTAAGCCTCCATGTGTTTGTGAGCCTTTTTGTTTTCTTAGTACAATTTATTTCTAGTTTTATATATTTGTGATCTGAAATGTTGGTTGGTATAATTTCAATCATTTTGAATTTAGTGAGGCTATTTTTGTGCCCTAGTACATGGTCTATTCAGGAAAATGTTCCATGTGCACTTGAGAAGAATGTGTGTCCTGCTGCTTTTGGGTGTAGAGTTCTATAGATGTCTGTTAGGTCTATCTGTTCTAGTGTGTTGTTCAGTACCTGTGTGTCTTAGTTATTTTCTGTCTGATTGATCTGTCCTTTGGAGTGTGTGGTGTGTTGAAGTCTCCTAAAATGAATGCATTTCATTCTATTTCCTCCTTTAATTCTGTTAGTATTTGTTTCACATATATTGGTGTTCCTGTGTTGGGTGCATAGATGTTTATAATGGTTATATCCTCTTGTTTGACTGACCCCTTTGTCATTATGTAATATCCTCTTTATCTCTTGTTACTTTCTTTGTTTTGAAGTCTATTTTGTCTGATACAAATTCAGTCATTTTAAATTTACTGAGGCTCTTTTTGTGGCCTAGTATGTGGTCTATTCTGGAAAATCTTCCATGTGCACTTGAGAAGAATGTTAATCCCCTGAGCTACCATGGGCAGGGTGGCTGTTGTGATGGCCTAGGGCATTGTTGGTGCTTGCAGGAGATCAGCTCCTGTTTACCATGAGAACAGAGCCCGTATGTGCTTTCCAGACTGTGCACTGGATTCCTTTGCCTGTGTCAAGTGGCTGCAACACCTGCTTTTTTCTCCCTATTGTTTGCATGAAATATCTTTTTCCATCCCTTGACTTTTAGTCTTTGTGTGTCTGTGGGTTTGAGGTGAGTCTCTTGTAAGCAGCATATAGATGGGTCTTGCTTTTTTATCCATTCTATTCCTCTGTGCCTTGGGATTTGTGCATTCAATCCATTTACATTTAGGGTGATTATCAATAGACATGTACTTATTGCCATTGCAGGCTTTGGATTCATGGTTACCAAAGGTTCAAGGGTAGCTTCTTAACTATCTAATGGTCTAACTTAGCTCACTTCTTACACCATTATAAACACAGTCTGATGATTCTTTATTTTTCTCCTTTCTTTTTATTCCTTCTCTACTCTTTATATGTTAGGTGTTTTTTCTGTACTCTTTTGTTCTCCTTTGACTGATATTGTGGATAGCTGATTTTATTTTGCATTGAGTTAGTATTTGGTTGGTCTACTTTTTTTGCTGTTGTTTTATTTTCTCTGGTGACATCTGTTTACCTTTTAGAGCACTTCCGTCTAGAGCTGTCTTCATAAAATACACTGTAGAGATGGTTTGTGGGAGGTAAATTCCCTTAACTTTTGCTTATTTGGGAATTCTTTAATCCCTCCTTCAAATTTAAATGATAGTCTTGCTGGATACAATATTCTTGGTTCAAGGCCCTTCTGTTTCATTGCATTAAATATATCATGCCATTTTCTTCTGACCTGTAAGATTTCTGATGAGAAGTCTTATGATGGCCTAATGGGATTTCCTTTGTACCTGATCTTTTTTCTTCCTATGTCTGCTTTTTATACTCTGTCCTTCTCTTTGATCTTTTCCACTTTAATTATTATATGTCTTGGTGTTGTCCTCCCTGGGTCCCTTGTGTTGGGAGATCTGTGGACTTCCATGGCCTGAGAGACTATTTACTTCCCCAGATTGGGGAAGTTTTCAGCAGTTTCTTCAATGACACTTTCTATCCATTTTTCTCTCTCTTCTTCTTCTGGTACCCCTATAATGTGAATATTGTTCCATTTGGATTGGTCACACAGTTCTCTTAATATTCTTTCATTCCTAGAGATCCTTTTTTCTTTCACTGCCTCAGCTTCTCTGTATTCCTGTTCTCTGATTTCTATTCCATTAAGTCTCTTGCACCTCATCCTGTCTGCCTTTAAATCCTTCCATTGTTTGTTTCATTTCTGTTATCTCTCTCCAGAACTCATCTCTTAGTTTTTGCATATTTCTCTGTAGCTCCTTCAGCATGCTTATGACTTTTATTTTGAGTTCTTTTTTAGGAAGATTGGTGATTTCATTCTCACCAGGCCCTCTCTCTGATGTTTGAGGTATTTGGGACTGAACAAGGTTCTTCTGCCTTTTCATGGTAATTGAAGTGATAACCAGTGAGGGGCATGTGTGTCAGCTGGGAGAACAATGTCCCTTCCTTCTTGGTGGTTGTTTTGCCCATCTCCACTGCCTGTGTCAGTCAACCACACACAGGGAGCAGCCTCTGGGTTAATCCCCAGAGTTTATGTGGGCAGGACATCCCTCTAGATGGCCTAGGGCACTGGCAAGGGTCACAGGCAAGTGGCTTGTGTCCTCCTGTGAGAACCATGCCCTTTATGCTTTTGGAACTCCATGCTGATTTCCTCTGTCTGTGCCAATCAACCAGGTGCAGGGGGCAGCCTCTGGGTTTATCCCCTGAGCTGCCATGAGCAGGGAGGCCATTGCCATGGCCTAGGGCACTGGTGGTGCTTGCAGGAGATCAGCTCATTTTCATCATAAGAACAGAGCCCCTGTGTGCTTTCCAGTCCCCGCACTGGATTCCTTTGCCTGTGCCTGGTGGCCCCACACAGGGCACAGACTCTGGGTTAATCCCCTGAGCTGCCATAGGTGATGTGGCCCTCGGGATGGCCTAGGGCATTGGTGGGGTTTGCAGGCTAGCAGCACATGTTTGTCACGAGAATAAAGTCCCTTTGTGCCTTTTGGTCTCTGTGCCAGTCTCCCTGTCTGTGTCAGTTGACTGTGGGTAGGGGGCCACCTCTGGGTCTGGCCTGATTAGCTATGACCTGGGAGAAGCCTCTGTATGGTTGCTGTGGGTGGGGCTGCTCCCCGGTTGTTCCGCAGCAATGGCAGTTCAGCCAGTTCGCTCATAGTGCTGGTGGTGGGGAATCAATGGCAGGCTGCTTATCTCTGTGAGGGGCCTCGGAGCTGCATTGCCACCCAGGGCATTAGGGCACCTGAGGTTCCTTAAAGTTCCCAACCTGCTGAGCTGAGTGTGCCAGGACAATTTTGCCCACCTGTTAAACCCTTGTCCCTTTAAGACTTTTAAAGCACCTGCTTTTCTTTTGTCCCACAGCAGCTGACTGTGGGAACCTGTTAGCAGTCTTAGTCTCATATTTTGCTTTTCTGTTCTTCTAATATCCAGTACACCATGCAGTGTGTTTCTGTGCTCCCAGTGCAGATTACTAAGGCCGGTTATTTAGAAGTCCTGTTCTTCCATTCCCTCCCCACTCTGAATCTTTTCTTCCCGCCAGTGAGCTGGGATGGGGAGAGAGCTCTGCTTTGTATCTTACCCTTTTCATGAGATGTTGAGTTCTCACAGATGTAGATGTAGCCTGGCTGGTATACTGTATCTTCGGGTCTCTCTTTTCAGAATAGTTGTATTTGCTGTATTTTCAAAATATATATGGTTTTGGGAGGAGATTCTGCCACCCTACTTATGCTGCCATCTTGAGAATCCTCCTTTTGTCATCTCTTTCTAATGTGTTGAGCCCAAAGCTTCCAGGTGCAGTGCTTGGGTAAGAATGACTTAATCAAATTATCTTTATACTGTTGGTTAAATAAACATTTCAAACAAAAGAACCTGAATACAAATTTTGCCCACTATATGGACAAATACAGGTGCATCTGGAAAATAATCCATGGACTGATTAACTCCATAATTTCCAATTGAGTATTTATTCCAGAGATTGTACTTGAGAAGCAGTTTTATCAATTAATTGGGTCATGTGTGGAAAATGAAACACCAGAAGAGTTGTTCCATTGAATATGTAATTTTTATGTGAATTGATAACTTAGTCAAAGTATTTTTCTCTTACATTTCTTCTATAGTTACTTTTCTGTGCCATTTTTTCTTTGTTGTAACATAATTTTTACCAATCAGAAGAAATTTATGCACTAAAGAATTTAAATGTTATTCAATATTTTTTTAGATCTCTGTGCCAGCCAAGAGCTTCTTAGTTGCTGGTCCTACAAAACTATTATATACTCTCCCTCCTTGACAAAATTTCAGTTTAATGAAGAATTCAAATATGAAAACAAAGTATTTAAAATATGATATCATTTTGCTAGGGGAGAGCAAAGAAAGATATGGAGGGGGGAACAAGGTAAGAAATTTGAACCGAATCTTCAAAGCTAAATAGCACTTAGCCTGGTACACAAAATGGGATTGGGTAGGTAGGATGAAATATTGAAGGGTGAAAATACATGTGAAATGGCAGGTTGGATAAGTACATGCTGGTTCCCAACCTGACTTAATCCAAATATTCACTAGACAGGGGAAAAAATGAAGCTTGTTTAATTCCTAAGCTGCATAACTAAGAAGAATATTTCTTAGGTTATACTGAAACCTGGAAAGCATTGACTTTTAAAAATTCTTCCTTTCTTCTTTGCTATTGTTCCTAACTACGTTCCATCATTTCATACTGATTTTCTTCCTGTATTTCCTGCTTCACTTACTCCTCTTTTCCTTTAGCATGTTCCTTTCCTTTTGCTGTTTCTAAAACAGCTTCTTAACAGTATCATTTATTTATTATTTCTTCTATTTCTATTATAAAATCCTTTGGCTGAGTCTTGCTAATCATTCATTTAAATACCATAAAGTTTCCCTCTATAGGCTTATTCACTTAAAAAAAGTAATCTTATTGGAATGTACTTCATTTCACTCAGTGTTTTACTTCATCTAGTTCTGTTTATAGTTTAGTTTATCTACTTCTTCTATTTACCTCGGGCTTAGAGCTGAGGCTATTCCCTATGCCAAAGGATTCATTTCCTATTGCTTGGTTTTTGTCTAACCTGGTTCCTTTATCTACCACTTGTGCAAAATACAACTGTACTTCCTATTTAGTTTTCTTTCCCATAAAACTTTTCTGCTACTTATTTACTGTAAATAGGAAACCTTTCTGGGGAAAACTTGAGAAGACTACTAATCCATCACTGGGTTTCTGTTTTAGTCCTTTACCTTGTAAGAGAAAGCCTAGAAATCAGAAGTAAAAGGTCAATGTGTGTGCACATGTAAATGTGCTTGTAGATGAATAAGCAAGTAGTTAGATATAGAGATACATGATGTGTTAAAATAATATGTTTGTATATTTACTGAAGAATTGTTTACTCTTTTATTACTCAAGATAGACTAGTTAATCCTGAAATAATAATCAAATGAAAAAATTTCACTGGCTTAACAATATAAAGATTTTCTTTCACTCATGTAAAGCCCAATACAGACAGAGATTCTCCAGAGCAAATTCCTCCATGTAGGATTTAATTACCAGGCAGCTTCCATTATGGCACCAACATTTCAATACATGATTCCATGATTACCACATATCAGTGGAAGAAGAGGAGTGCTGTGTATTGACAAATAACTGCTTCAGTAAGGATGTGATACAAATTATTTACACTAACAAACCATTGGCCAGAACTATTTACATTGCCCTACTAAATGATTGACAAATGTTGAAGAGCACATGGAATATTTGATGAGAAATAATACACTTCTCATCATATTCTTAACTTATTTTTCTCCTGGTATTCACACCTTTATGTCCTTTTGTGATAATTGCCTCAAAAGAAAGATATAACTAGAACATAAAAAAGGACTTTCCCATATTTCTCAAATATAAGTTCTTGAACTTAGGGTAAAATAGAAGACTTTAGACAAAGTAAAAGTATTTAAGAGGGTTTTCATGAGTAAGATCAGGTATTTTGAATATAATAAAAATATTACAATTGATTAAATATGGAATCAATGAGAGTAATGAAAATACAAATGTTGAGTCCAAAGGTGGGTCATGAACTGTTTTACTTGCAGCATTTCAGAAAGATAGTCAGACTCCAGATGGTTTTGTGGAGACACAGGAATAGTTGGACCCTGTGTATCAGAGACTCCTGTGCTTCAATGCAGTAAAGGAAGACCAGAATAAGTATGCCCCACCATGGTAATGAAGTAGAGGTTACAGCCTGTGGACTTGAAGAAACCTAGCAGACAGGAAAGAAGAACATTACTGTGATGGCCTGTGTGGATCAAGACAGAGCAATAACTAGGATTATTAAATTTTTGCTGGATTCCTAACACAAAATCCTACTCAAGAACAATATAAGCACATCATAGTGCCTTGAAATTATATCAACCCCTTGGAATTTAGGCTGTTTCTTGTGAAGTGGGGAAGCCCTAAACTTCCCTCAACATAGAAAGGGCTTGAAATTGAAATTTGAGCCATAAAAAATATTTGTATTTCCAACATGCTGAAATTTGGGGTTGAGATTCAAAATAACTACATCAACACATGCTCAAATATTCATAAATACACACATATTTCAGAAAATAAAGGCATTTTTGATTTTCAAAGTTTCATAGGCATTAGCATTTCTCATCAGTTTTAAGCATTTCCTACAATATATAGTGTGACATATTCTCTCTTTTAATATTCTGTTCTGCCATCTCCAGATAGATGGCAAATTGGTGAGCTTTACCAATATGAATTGTATAGAGATTTCATGTACAGACATGAAAATTATGGTCAAATTTCAAATGTACAGTTAGTCTTTGTCATACGTTCCTCAAAAAATTAGTTTTAGACAGGGGGAAGATAATTTCTTCCACTGATGTCAAGTCAGGATTGATATGGATGTGTGAAATACTGAAGATTAGTTTCTTCTTTACTTCAGTTTTCATATCTATTTATGTATATGGTATACTCTAGTTTGTCCAAATCATTTGAAGCCTGTAATGGGTTAAATGATGGGCCCCCAAAGTATATGTCCATATCCTTATGTCCAGGAGCTGTGAGTGTAATCTTATATGGAAAAGGGAACTTTGAAGATATTATTAGACATTTCAAGTTAGGATCTAGGATTATCTGCTCGACCCTAAATCCAGTGAGAACTGTCCTTATAAGGAACAGAAAAGGAAAAGACACAAACATAAAGGAGATGGCCATGTGAAGACTGAGGACGAGATTGGAGTTATGTAGCCACAACCCAAGTTATTCCTGGAGCCACCAGAAGCTGGAAGAGGCAAGGAGCTATTCTTCCCTAGGGCTTTTGGAGGGAGAACGGCCTCGCTGATACCTTGCTTGTGGACTTATGGCCTTCAGAATTGTGAGAATAAATTTATGTTGTCTTCAGCCATATGTTTTTGGTAATTTGTTACAGAGGACCTAGGAATCTAATACAAGACCCATGACATCCTCAAATACCACCTCCCACCCTTCTTAACTCCTGTCATCTTCCAATCTCCTGGTGATTCATCACTGTTCATTGAGGTTTGGTATCTCTTTCTTCCACTCATTCATTATGATCTTCTTTGATCTTAGTATCTATACTATGTAAATTACTACTTTATTAGTTTTTCAGTGTTTTTGAATTCTTCATTTACTCACAACTGCATCCCGTAGATGCTTCCTATCTATCAAAATCTCTCTATTCAATGTCATATATCTTAAACTCTTATTTTAGGAATATATGAATGGTTCTGTTTGAGAAAAACAATACAATTAGCCACATTAATAATTCAAAGAAAGAAATCAATATAATTACTTTCATAAATGCCAAAAATGGCAGTAGGTTAATATCAGCATATATTTCTCAAAAATTGAATAATCGAGGAATAGAAAGATATTTAAAATGCATACTCTGGAAGCAGAATTATCTATTTTTGAATTATGGCTCACACCTTAAAAGTTATACAATCACAAGCATGTTAACATCGCCTGCCTCAATTTATACAATAGTAAAAATAGGGAAAATAATAATAATTGCATCATAAGATGCTATGAGATAGTTCATATAATAAAATAATTCATGTGAAAATGTTTGGAACATTGCCTATTACATAGCACATTTCCAAACTGTAGCTCTATGAAATAATAGCCAAAATATTTTATTATTACAAACCTAGTTGCAGAATACATTTTTATTAAAATCAGGAACAAAGTTGGGATGGCAGCTTTCAACCATATTATTTAATAAGTTCTGGAAATTTTAGTCAGTGTTAAGAGATAAGAAACTGAAGTTAGAAGTATAAGTATTGTCAAGGAATAAAGATGTGATATTCAGCTAGTATATAGTATATGCCTATATGGTTATATAACTAAAGCCTTCAAAGAGACCCTGAACATTTTCTGTTATGTTTATTCCTATTCTGTTTATATTTATATATATAACAGAAATTTATTTATGTTTATATTTCTATTAAAACTGGAATATTTTCATCTGTTTTGTATAATTTATTTGCAACTATCTATATTTCAGATCTCTTAGATATTTTTACATATTCATTGATTTAATGACAATCCCATTTTAACTTTATATCTGGGGGAATGGATGGTTAGGACTAGACAAAATATTTTGAAAAGAAAAAGAAATGTGAAGTGTTTCTGTCACACCCAGATATTCAAATGTGCTATGAAGCTATTAATTTAAACAATATGGTACAGATTTAAAAGGAGATAAACAGAATATGAAATGCAAGCAAAATTCTGCAAGTAAACTCTAAAATGAGTTCTATGGCGAGCTGGGACAGTTCTTACTTGTTTATTTACTTGTTATGTTTTGGCTATTCATTATCCACACTACCGTGTGGATCATGCTCAATAAATGTTATTTTTCTTTAAATAATGGGACCATAGGAAGATTATTAAATGAAAATTTGTGTAGGGATATTACCTACAACCACTATTCTATTACTGCACTACTGTTGTTGAAACCATTCTCAGTACATCAGAGTCAGTAAATGGCTTCATGTCCTATTTAATTAAAATATTTGAGATGATTAAGATACCATTTCCATTACTTAATCATCTTTAACATTTATAAAAGGGGAAGGGAAAATGTCTCTAACTCTTCAAGATTTCTCTGAATGTCACTGTCTTCTTTGGATCATTAATATATAAAGTATCTTCTCCTTCCTATATTGACAATTTTCAATACCACCTTGTTCAATACCTCCTTATTTACTGTCCCTTAACCTGTAGATTTTTTAGGCCAAAATAAGCAAAAAGCAATATTTCTTGCTCTGTTACCCCTCCTTTGTACTTTCTTCTTAGCTAAGTTTCTAGACATAGTTGTCAATACGTATTATCCTCCTTGCTCAATTATTAAATAAAACATATTTATTAAGTGCTATTATAGACAACATATTATTCTAGTTGCTTGGAAATAGCAATAAAACATTGCACCCAAGCCCAGTGAGTTAATATTGGATGATATTGTTTATAGTTTACATTAATATTTTACCATTTATGAAATAATCTTTGATACATCAATATACTATGAGACTATAGCTAAAATGGCACATCTAAATGATGCATATTTGTTAAATATACTTAATGAGCTATTTAGGATGGATACAAATAAATCAATGGTATATATGATTATAGAAGTGATAGGGAGTCTATGTACAGCTAAGTGTCTCCTTGAAAATAATTTTAAACCTCAGGGAAGCAAAGTGCAAATAACTATGGTAACTCCAGGGGAAAATTCTGGGGCAAAATACCTTTGAAAACAAAATCAAAGGGAGAGATAAAGTGGGAGAAACCCATTTATTGCTTATAAGCATACATCCACTTCTGCTCGCCTGTGTCTCTCATGACCTGGCTGCAGAAAAAAGGGAGTCCACCCAACATCTCTGGCCCAGATATGTGCTTGATCCCCCTTGTAATTACATATTGATATGGAGATGGACTACCTCCCTCCACCCCTTAGATACACCTATTGATATGGAGATGCACTAAGGCAAGGTGAAAGATTCTGGAAATGTTGCAATTTTACCCACAACCCACCACTCCAGAAAACTGACCTCACAATCTATTCACTCCCCATCCTCCACAATGGCCCCTGTGTGAGAAAACTGGAGCACTGTAACCAGAGTAATAACACACATTAACACGAGCAACAAAATCATGATAATCCTCAAGCCAGAGGATCCAGCTAAATTCAGTACTATGCAAATTAAGTCCATAGCTCTCCCATTCCACAGGCAGTTAGTAGCTGAACAGGTAGGGAGTTCAGAGCAATGATCACATGGCAGCTGCAGCCAGAAGGAGGGTCCATGCCACAGGGACTGTAGAAGAAAAAAACATTAAGGGTGATAAGATACAAGTTTTGAAGACACCAGCATAGGCAAATCTTGTCCATCATGTAGGATGAATGCAAGAGAGTGGTCCTATGATAGGACAGTGGCAGGAATGGGATCTCATTCTCATCAAGTATACCAGACCTTCTCCATGTGGGTGTTACAGATGGCTCAATATATAAGGCTACAAGAGGTACATGCACTGGCCATAAAGATATAACAAAACTTCCCCATAAGATGCTCTTACCTCCCAGCTGTTTGGGTACATTACCATGATCTCTGGGGGCCACTCTGCTGTTACTCCATGAATACACAGAAGGTCAGATTCCAGGCCTTTCCCAAGGCCAAAAGGGCCAGCCATTGCTAGTTCATGTGTTGAAATATCCAAGGTACCTCCACTCAACAGAGTCCACAGGGTTCAGTGCAACTGGGGCTGGCAGCAGGATGTTGCTCGGCTGTCTATATCCTGGCGTCAGTAACTCCTCTTTTGTTTGCACAAGAGTTGTTTAGGACAGGCAGCAATGTGTGTTATCATGTTCACAGGGCTTAAGGCTCCTTTTTGGGGCTTCTCATTCAAAGAACATTCAGTCCTGTGCTATGTGTCTGCCGTAACACTGTCCATAAGGAAACTGATGAGTCCCATAGACTATTGGTATCTGATTTCAGGCCAGATTTCAACAAACAAGTGTACCTCTCTTTCATGCCTGACCAGGTAGGGTTATATGGTACATGAAACTTCCACTTTATTCCTAATTGCTGCAACCATTCTAGAAATGCATGTCCAATAAAGTGGGTGCCTGGATAGCTCTCAATCACCTGCGGCCAGCCATAGACTGCAAAGACACACTCTAGGCCCTCTTGGTGGTGTGCTCATCTGCATGACATGCAGGAAAAGCAACCAACAGTCCAGGATCTGTGTCCACAAAAGTCATGGCATACCAATACCCTTCTGATATGGGCAGAAGTCCAATATAGTCTATCTGCTACCTGACAAGGGGATTCGTTCTATTTACTATTATCCCATGTTGCTGCAGGACTTGTTGTAAGTCCCTCATAGAGCACACAAGGCACTAGTGTCAGGCTCTGCTGATCTCTTCAAAGGTCAACAGCAAGCCCCACAGATGGGATACAGCCCACATTATATTTTGCCGTGCATGCAAGAAATGCTGATGTAACCATTGGGCTACACCAGTGGCAGGCTTTCATTCTAACCAATGCACCTGGACCAAAGTGTCTCCTTCATCATTACCTGGGGATGCCAAAGGCAAAAGATCAGTCACATCATATGCAGCAACAGCCTTAGTCTGAACAGAGGACAGTAGGTCTTGCCACAGCTTTTGCCTTCAAAGTGGCCAGACACCAACCGTCCAGTTGTCATGGTACCATGTCATTGCCACAGGGTCAAGCCCCAATAAATGGCTTAGCTGTCAGTGCAGACAATTATAGGGGAAGGTCCCTGCATGATCACAAGCCATATTGCCCACAACTCAGCCCATTTACTGCACTTCTCCTCTCCATACTCCATCCATATTGTCTCAATGTTAGGATGGAAAGCCACAGCCCTCAGCTGTGGGGGATGCCCATAAACAGAGTCATCTGTATACCAAGCATCTTGAAGTATAGGGGTTTTTCCCTCATGATAAGAACTCTTGCCTACCAATGGCTGAAAGGAAAGTTCTTCCTGCTTTCCACTGGTGTACATTACTGATACCAATAAACATTGGAAGTCTCCACTTAAGGGGCTAGTGGAAAGGGAGCTACACTGCTGTAAATATGGACCCCATTTGGCCATGTAGGCATCTGTGTCATGCCACTCTGGGACCCTGGGTCCAGTCTCACACCCACCCTAAAATAGGATACAGGGTTATTACCTTGGTCGGAGCTGTCCCAGTGATGGGCTCCATAGCCAGTAAGGCATGGTACACAGCAGACAGTTGCTACTCTGTTAAGATGTAGCAGACCTCTGCTCCTTTCCATAGTTGTGACCATAATCCAATAGGTTGGCACATCCATTCAATCCGCTGACAATGGCCACATCCATAACCATCTTCAGTTCCATGAACATCTAGCTCACATGGCCTTGATGAGTCCATTATACTCAAGGCTTGCATGGCCTTGACTGTTTGATTCTAAGCAGTAACTCAGATGCACATGTTTCATCTCAGTCCCACCTGATGCCCTTTTATAACAACTAGTATAAGGTCTTCCAAATTTGTGCCAGGTGCAGGATAAACACTCTCTGTTCATCCAGGAAAGCCAAAAAGTGTTGTAATACTGCCAAGTGGTAGGTGTAGGGAAAGCCTGGATCTTGTCTATGATTGCTTCTGGGATAACTTTAATTTTACTGACCAGACAACCCCTAAGTATTTTACAGACAAATCAGGTCACTGAACCTTGTTGCTCTCCACAGCCCATCCTTTCTCCTGTAAATGTTGAATCAGTCTAGGAACTGCCCTTCTAAATCTGTAAGAGAATAAGACGCAAGCATGATATCATCAATGTAGTGATACAGCTCCACTATTTGCAGTTTCTTCCATATGTCCAAGTTCTGGACTACAAATCTGTGACAAATGGTGGGACTGTGGAAGTATCCCTGTGGAACATCAGTGAATGTCCACTGCTGGCCTCCCCATGTGAAGTCAAACTGTTCCTGACTTTCCTGTGCTATGTCAATAGAGAAGAAAGCATTAGCAAGGTCCACAACATAGTAGTACACCCTTAGTTCATGACTGAGAGTATTCACAAGGGCTGCTATAGAGGGGATAGCAGCATGCAAAGAGGGTGTGATATATTCAATTCCCTGTAATCCATGTTTATACATCATGAGCCACCAGGCTTTTACACTGGCCATAACAGAGAATTGAATGGACTATAAGTAGGCTTTATGATGCCCACCTTCTCCTACTCCAGTGGAGTTTCTCCAATGTCCTTGTACCACCCAGGCAATTTATACTGCTTAATATTTGTCACCAACCAAGGTACAGGAAGAGCTACAGATGGGTGCTCAGCATACCCCCTCAGAACTGCCTTTACCGCATGTACCCACAGCCTGAACTCATTTGCAGTGGTCTGTAACCACAGGCCCTACAGGATATCTACCCCTAAAATATATTCAGGGATGGGAGAAATGTACACAGTATACTACTTTGCAGGTAAACACCCTATCCCCAATGGGATTTGGGCTTTCTCCACTCTAATTGCCTTATCACCATAGTCATCTATGACAACAGGGGTCCCAGGAAAATGCTCAGGTTTGCCATAAATCAGAGAACATTCAGCCCCTTGTCCACCAGTGTCAGGACACATTGTACATTCACAGGGGACCAATAAATTGCTAATTCTCCATGTAGCCTCCAGTCTCCACCACGTGTCCCAAAGTGGGCATCTTGACCACCCCTCGGTCAAACCATGATACCCAATCATCATTCTGTAGGGGTGAGGGCACAGGAGGATCCTGAGTACTGTCCCCCAGGTAGTCTTGCAGGAACAAAGACCAGACATGGGGCTTTGCCTCCAGCCTCCATGTCCTGGACCTCAGCAGCTGGAACTGCTGCTCTGGCTTTAATTAGTGCCACAGTGCCCTTCAAGCTTTTCTTTCACTACCCCTGCCTTTATCTAATCAACGCACATCTGGGTCTTTGAGACCTTCAGGGGACCGATTACACCTCTCCTTTCATTTGTAGCCCATACTTCCTTCCATGCTTTTATTGCTTCAACCTCCCTCAGATTTGCTGAAGTAAGAGTAGCCTCACTTATGGTTTCCCCTACGTTGGGCTCAAGAACAGTCACTAGGGACCCAAACAGTATTGGGGGAGCTGTACGGAGCACCATATTTCTCATTCCTACAGTAAAACTGTTCATTGGGTCCCTTGAGGTCCATATTATAGATGATGTTTTTCATGCCCAACTCCCTTAACACCTGCTAGAGCTCTGCATATATTTTCCAGCTAGTGGGTAAGTATGGTAAATCACCCTGATTAGATCAAACTTTCCTGATGGCTACTGTCAACCAATCCAGAAGTGCCTGATTCCCTGAGGTGTGGTGGGGACTTTGAAACCACTGCCAGAGGAAAGGGTGAGTTGTCATGGAAGCCAGTCAACCCACTGCAGAACCTGACATAACAATGCTTTCCACCCCCATATACCAGAGATGCAAAAGCCATGAAGGCAGTGGTTCTAATTGATTCTGCAAAACCTGGTGCTCATGTCTACCAGCTTATCCTGGTATAAGGGCAGAGCATGGAGTGCTCCACAACCTGGGGAGTGAGCAGCTCCTCCCCATGAGGAGCCTGTGATTGTTGCATTTTTATTTTCTTTATTACAACCATTTGGGCTTTTAGTACAGGAGAGGCTGATGTCTCAGGTAGTGGCCTCAGCATCAGATCGGCCCTTGACTCCACCCCCTCATCCTCTCCCAACATTTCCTCTACCATGTCCAGGGCTGAAGGCACTGCTCTTTCCTTCCCCTCCCGAATTTCTTCCTGCAACTTGGATTCTCCCACTGCCTCCCCCCTCACTGCTAATGTATCTTCTATTAGTATGACCTGTCTTCTTATAACTATCTCTCTTATCTTTCTTAAAAGCATCCCATAGGTCATCACCCATCTCCTCCAAGTGTTGCTGAAGTGTGTCTCTCTCCTGTCAAAGTCTCACTCTCTTTGATAACCCTTTCTACTCTCTAGAGAAGTAAACGTGGCACAATCTCAGTTGCTATATGGCCATGCAGGGCCTCTAAGCTGTGTTCTAGCTTCGGGTGTCTCCACCACTCCCCAGTTCTGGTGAAGGCCCCACCCCTCTGGGAGATTCTTTTTCCCTAAACCAATTCCCCACTATGGTCTCCCCAATTGAAAACCCCACAGATAATGGGCTCTCAGGTGAATATGCACCATCCACTGCTGCAGGCACTTTGGCCTCCCCACCATCCACAGGAGTGGTTCCAGGTATCTCCTCACCATCTCTTAGGGCAGCCAACCCAAGCTTCACACCCATTAAGACAGATTTCTGTTTCAGAGATCCTGCTGACTATGGCCAGGTGTAACTTCAGGGAGAAAATATTTTCCCTGCCTGGGGCCAAACACGTTTGAAAATGAAATCAGTCAAAGGGAGAAATAAAGTGGGAGAGACCTGTGTATTTTTTACAAGCAGACATCCACTCCTGCTCACCTGTGTCTGTCATGACCCGGCTGCAAAAAGGAACCCCACCCAACCTCTCCAGTCCAGATATGCCCTCACTCCCCCTTATAATTACCTATGGCTATGGAGATGGACAACTCCTCTCCACCCCTTGGAAACGCCTATTGATATGGAGATGCACTAAGGCCAGGCCAGAGATGCCAGAAATATTGCAATTTTACTGCAGCTAACTAAGCAGATATTCTGCATTTAATATTGTAGTTCAGGGAGTTAGTTATAGCTCTGTTTAACTGGTTGACTGCAACATGGACCAAAATGTGGCTCACATTAAGAGATTTTGAAATACTGAAGTTGTGATGGTTTAATACAGAAGGAAGGGATTCAAAGCCTTAGGAAGATTAGAAAGTTTGAGTGGATTTTTAATTTGCAACCTACTCACTAATACTAGGAGTATCCAGAGACATACATTTCACCATTACTGTGAAAAATAAATTTGAGTTGGGTCCCAGTATTTTTGAAGGACTCTGTGGTCACTCTTCTCTGTAGGTTATTAATTAGAGTGAGGACTGCTGCCAATGAGTCAGGAAACCTAACAATGAGAGCATTGGGTCCCAGGGTGTCAGGATCCAAGTGGTACACTCAAACAGAGGCAACAATGGTGGGTTATTGTAATTGACAGCAGAGTTAAAACAGCACTTAGAATAGTCTGACCCTTGCAGATCTATGTCATTGGCTAATTGATTCTGGTATTCTTTGAAGTTAAATATAAAGGCTACCTAAATTCTTTCTTGATCTGTATAAGCAGAAAAGTTCTAGGTCAAGTAAACAAATGTCTAACCTGAATCATGAAAATAGAGTCATGGCCCCTCAATAAATTCAGAGAGTTGAACCAGTTTGCAAACCCAAACCCTTTAAATAAAAAAGAGGCTGGGTCCTGATGAGGAAGGACCCTGGTACACTACAGAAAATATGTTACATATAATGTTAATCTTTCTCCTAGCCTCCTCCAAATGATCTGACTGTTTATCATATGTTAATACGGAACTGAAAATTAAACAACATTGAAATTCCACTATACACATATTAGAATGCCCCAAATCCAAAACAGTAACAGCAAATACTTATGAAAATGTGGAGCAACAAGAACTTTCATTTATTGTTGGTGGGAATTCAAAGTGATATAGCCACTTTGGAAGAGAGTTTTGCAGCTTTTTACTGAACTAAACATACTCTAATATAATTCAGTAATCCCTCTCCTTGGTTTTTACACAAATGAGTTGAAAATTTGTGTCCAGCACAAAAACCTGTACATGGGTATTTACAGCATCTTTATTAATAATTGCCAGAACTTGGAAGCAACCAAGATGCCCTTCAGAAGGTGAATAGATAAATAAACTGGTATATCCAGTCAATGAAATATTATTCAGCTCTAAAAAGAAATGAGTTATCATGGCATGAAAAGACATGGGGAAAACTTAAATGCATATTACTCAGTGAAAGTAATGATCTGAAAAGTTTACATGCTATATACTTCCAACCATAGGACTTTCTGTGAAAGGCAAAACAGTGGAAACAAAAAAGATCCATGGTTGCCAGGGGTTGAGGGAAGGAAGGAGTAGTTCAGGGAGAGCATAGGTTTTTTAAGGGAGTGAGAGTACTCCGTATGATATTTTAATTGTGGATACATGTAATTATGGATTTATCAAAATCCTTAGAATGTACAGCACCAAGAGTGAACTTTAATGTAAACTGTGGAGTTTTGGTGATAATGATGTGGCAGTGTAGCTTCACCATTTATAACAGATATAACAGTCTGATGTGCAGTGTTGATAGTTGGAGAGATGTGTGTGTGTGGTTGCAAGGGATAATGAGATCTCTGTACTTTCCACTGAAATTTGTTGAAATGTAAAACTTCTCTAGTAAATAAAGTATTTCTTGAAAAAGGAAGATTTGTATATTTAACATAAAATGCAATCATCCTATAACATCTAGTTTTCTTTATAGTTTACCAAGTTTTGATTAATTTGTTAAAATTATGCTAATTTATTCCAATACAGTCCTTTGATAATTCCTTTTTATTTGCTTTTCCACTGAGACCTAAAGAAAAATGGATGAAGTGAGGTACTCTTGAGGGCTTATAAAAGTTTCTGGTAGGGTATCTGAGGGTTTTCACTTCAACATTTCATCTAACTGTGATACTAGATTCTGTCAGTTAAATATACATAAGTTTTTGTTATTTTTAATTACTGTCCTGTTTTTGGGAAAAATAAAGCCATTTACATAACTTGGAGTTCCCTAGATTCTGGTGCATATATTTTAAAATAACTTTTTTTTGTGAAGACAATGGAGTATGTTGGACTGTGAATTAACCATAGTCCTGATAAGATGGCAATAATATTTGTTTATGCCTACTAACATTTTACTCATATTAACAGGTAGTATTTCTGAGTAATAAATAACCCCTACATAAGGCAGATTAAAATAATCATTTTATTATGCTCAGAGATTCTTTGGGTGTTGAGTTTGAACAAGGCACACGAGGGAAAGGTTTGCCTTTGTTCTTGTCTAAGGGTGAGACAAATGAGGCAGGAATCATCTTGAGGTGTCTGTACTCACATGCCTGGCAGTTGGTGTGGATTGTTGGCTGGGAACCCAACTCATAAAACCTACGATTTTACTATTTGGCCCTTCAAGGAAAAATTTAATGACTCTAGTTTAGATTATTGATTGATTCTATTTTCTTTTTTTTTCATTAAGATATCATTGATATATAATCTTACACTCAGGTTTCACATGAGCAGCATTGTGGTTACTACAATCCCCCCTATTATCAAGTCCCTACCACATACCCCATAACAGTCACTTTTAATCAGCATAGTAAGATGCTATAGAGTCACTATTGGTCTTCTCTGTGCTACACTTCCTTTCTCATGCTGCTCCTATATTATGTGTGCTAATCATAATGCTCCTTAATCTCTTTATCCTTCCCTTCCTACCCACCCTACCAAGACCTTTCCCTTTGGTAACCGCTGGTCCATTCTTGGATTCTGTGAGTCTGCTGCTGTTTTGTTCCTTCAATTTTTGCTTTGTTGTTATACTCAACAGATGAGTGAAATCATTTGGTATTTGTCTTTCTCCACCTGGCTTATTTCATTGAGCATAATATCGTCTAGCTCCACCTATGTTGTTGAAATGGTAGGATTTGTTTTCTTCTTATGGCTGAATAATATTCTATTGTGTATATGTATCACATATTCTTTATCCATTCATCTACTGATGGACACTTAGGTTGCTTCCATTTCTTGGCCATTGTACATAGTGTTGCAATAAACATAGGGGTGCATATATCTTTTTGAATCTGTGATCCTGTTTTCTTAGGGTAAATTCCTAGGAGTGGAACTTCTGGGTCAAATGGTATTTCTGTTTTAGTTTTTTGAGGAACCTCCATATTGCTTTCCACAATGATTGCACTAATTTACATTCCCAGCAGCAGTGTAGAAGGGTTTCCCTTTCTCCACATCCTCGCCAGAATTTTGTTTTGTTTGTCTTTTGGATGTTGGCCATCCTTACTGGTGTGAGGTAATATCTCATTATGATTTAAATTTGCTTTTCTCTGATGATTAGCAATGTGGAGCATCTTTTCATGTGCCTGTTGGCCATCTGAATTTCTTCTTTGGAGAGGTGTCTGTTCAGATCCTCTGCCCATCTTTTAAATTGGGTTATTTGCTTTTTGATTGTTCAGGGGTGTGAGCTCTTAATATGTTTTGGATGTTAACCCCTAATTGGATATGTCATTTATGAATATATTCTCCCATTCTGTAGAATGCCTTTTTGCTCTACTGATGGTATCCTTTGCTGTACAGAAGCTTTTTAGTTTGTAGAGTCCCACTTGTTCATTTTTGCATTTGTTTCCCTTGCCTGGGGAGACATGTTCATGAAAAGTTGCTCATGTTTATATCTAAGAGAGTTTTGCCTATGTTTTTTTCTAAGAGTTTTATGGTTGCATGGCTTACATTCAGGTCTTCTATCCATTTCAAATTAACTTTGGTGTATGCGGTTGGACAATGATCCAATTTCATTCTCTTACATGTAGCTGTCCAGATTTGCCAACACCAGCTATTGAAGAGGCTATAATTTCCCCACTATATATCCATGGCTCTTTTATCATATATTAATTGACCATATATGCTTGGGTTATATCTGGACTCTCTATTCTGTTCCATTGGTCTATGGGTCTGCTCTTGTGCCAGTACCATTTTGTCTTGATTACTTTGGCTTTATAGTAGAAGTTGAAGTTGGGGAGTGTAATCCCCCCTGCTTTATTCTTCCTTCTCTTGATTGCCTTGGTTATTAGGGTTTTTGTGGTTCCATTTGAACTTTAGAACTATTTCTTCTAGTTCATTGAAGAATGCTGTACATATTTTGATAGGGATTGCACTGAATCTGCAGATTGCTTTAGGCAGGATGGTCCTTTTGACAATATTAATACTTCCTAGCCAAGAGCATGAGATGAATTTCTATTTATTAGTGTCCTCTTTAATTTCTCTCAAGAGTGTCTTGTAGTTTTCAGGGTATAGGTCTTTCACTTCCTTGGTTAAGTTTATTCCTAGGTATTTTATTCTTTTTATGCAATTGTGAATGGAATTGTTTTCCTGATTTCTCTTTCTGCTAGTTCATTGTTAGTGTATAGGAATGCAACAGACTTCTGTGTATAAATTTTTTATCCTGAAACGTTGCTGAATTCAGATATTAGTTCTAGTAGTTTTAGAGTGTATTGTTTAGGGTTTTTTTATATAAAATATCATGTCATCTGCAAACAGGGACAGTTTAGCTTCTTTCTTACCGATCTGGATGCCTTTTATTTCTTTGTTTTGTCTGATTGCCATGGCTAGTACATCCAGTAGTATGTTGAATAAAAGTGGGGAGATTGGGCATCCTTATCTTGTTCCTCATCTTAGAGGAAAAGCTTTCAGCTTTTCACTGTTAAGTATAATGTTGGCTGTGGGTTTGTCATATATGGCCTTTATTATGTTGAGGTACTTGCACTCTAACCCATTTTGTTGAGAGTTTTTATCATGAATGGATGTTGAATTTTGTCAAATGCTTCTTCAGCATCTATGGAGATGATCATGTGATATCTGTCCTTCTTTTTATTAATGTAGTGGATGATGTTGATGGATTTTCGAATGTGTAACATCTTTGCATCCCTGAGATGAATCTCACTTGATCATGGTGTATGATCCTCTTGATGTATTTTTGAATTCGGTTTGCCAATATTTTGTTGAGTATTTTTACATATATGTTCATCAGGGATGTTGGTCTGTAGTTTTCTTTTTTTGTTGTGTCTTTGCCTGGTTTTGGTATTCAACTTAAGCTGGATTCATGCAAGGAGTTTGGAAGTATTCCCTCCTCTTATGTTTTTTGGAAAACTTTAAGGAGAATGGGTATTATGTCTTCTGTAAATGTCTGAGAAAATGCAGCGCTGATGCAGTCTAGTCCAGGAATTTGTTCTTAGGTAGTTTTTTGATTACTGATTCAATTACATTGCTGGTAATTGGTCTGTTCAGATTTACTGTTTCTTCCTTTGTCAGTCTTGGAAGTTTGTAGTTTTCTAGAAAGTTGTCAATTTCTTCCAGGTGACCCAGTTTGTTAGCTTAATATTTTTCATATTGATCTCTAATAATTATTTGTATTTCTCTGGTATCCACAGTGATTTTTACATTTTTGTTTCTGATTTTTTTTCTGTGTGTAGAATCTCTTTTATTCTTGGGAAGTCTGGCTAGGCATTTATCTATTTTGTTTATTTTCTCAAAGAACCAGCTCTTGGTTTCATTAATTCTTTCTATTGTTTTATTCTCAATTTTATTTATTTCTTCTCTGATCTTTATTATGTCCCACCTTCTACTAACTTTGGTCCTCATTTGTTCTTCTTTTTCCGGTTTCAATAATTGTGAATTTAGACTGTTCATTTGGGATTGTTCTTCCTTCTTTAAGTAGGCCTTAATTGCTGTATACTTTCCTCTTAGAAATGTCTTCACTGAGTCCCACAGAAGTTGGGGCATTGAGCTGTTGTTTTCATTTGTCTCCATGTATTTCTTGATCTCTGTTTTTATTTGGTCATTGATCCATTGATTATTTAGGAGCATGTTGTTAAGCCTCCATGTGTTTGGGGGCCTTTTTGTTTTCTTTGTACAATTTATTTCTAGTTTTGTATATTTGTGATCTGAGAAGTTGGTTGGTACAAGTTCAATATTTATGAATTTGCTGAAGCTCTTTTTGTGGCCTAGTATGTGATCTGTTCTGGAAAATGTTCCATGTGCACTTGAGAAGAATGTGTATCCTGTTGCTTTTAGGTGGAGTGTTCTATAGATATCTGTTAGGTTCATATGTTCTTATGTGTTGTTCAGTGCCTCTGCCTCCTTACTTATCTTCTGTTTGGTTGATCTGTCCTTTGGGGTGAGTGGTGTGTTGAAGTCTCCTAAAATGAAAGCACTGCATTCTACTTCCCCCTTTATTTCTGTTCTTATCTGTTGTACATATTTGGGTGCTCCTATGTTGAGTGCCTAGATATTTATAATGGTTATATCCTCTGGTTGAACTGATCCTTTTATCATTATATAATGTCCTTCTTTGTCTCTTGTGATGTTCTTTGTCTTGAAGTCTATTTTATCTGATACAAGTGCTGCAGCTCCTGCTTTTTTCTCCCTATTATTTGCATGATATATTTTTGCCATCCCTTCACTTTTATTTTGTGTATGTCTTTGGGTTTGATGTGTGTCTCTTGTAGGCAACATGTACATGGGTTTTGCTTTTTTATCCATTCAGTGACTCTTTGTCTTTCAATTTGTGCATTCAGACCATTTGCATTTAGGGTGATTATTGGTAGGTGTGTACTTATTGCCTTTACAGGCTTTGGATTCATGATTACCAAAGGTCAAGGGCAGCTTCTTTACTATCTAGCAATCTAACTTAACTCATTTATTAAGCAATTATAAACACAATCTCAAGATTCTTTTTTTTTGCCCCTTCTATTTCTTCCTCCTCCTCTCCTTATATGTTAGGTTTCATATTCTATACCCTTTGTGTATCCCTGGACTGACTGTGTGGGTAGCTGATTTAATTTTTCATTTGGTTAGTATTTAATGGTTCCCCTTTCTTTACTGTGGTTTGATTTTCTATGGTGACAGCTATTTACCCTTAGGCACCCATCTATCTAGAGCAGTCCCTTCAAAATTCACTGTAGAGGTGGGAGGTGAATTCAATCAACTTTTGCTTATCTGGGAGTTGTTTAATCCCTCCTTCAAATTTAAATAATAATCTTGTTGCATAGAGTATTTTTGTTTCAAGGGCCTTCTGTTTCATTGCATTGAATATATCATGTCACTCCCTTCTGGCCTGTAAGGTTTCTGCTGAAAAGTCTGATGATATCCTGATGGGTTTTCCTTTGTATGTGATCTTCTTTATCTCTCTGGCTGCTTTTAATACTCTTTCCTTGTTGTTGATCTTTGCCATATTAATTATTATGTCTTGTTGTTGCCTTCCTTGGGTCCCTTTTGTTGAGAGATCTGTGCACTTCCATGTCCGGAGAGACTATTTCCTTTCCCAGATTGGGGATGTTTTCAGAAATTATTTCTTCAAAGACACTTTCTACCCCTTTTTCTCTCTTCTTCTTCTTTGGGTACCCCTATAATGTGAATATTGTTATATTTGGATTGGTCACACAGTTCTCTCAATATTCTTTCATTCCTAAAGATCCTTTTTCCTCTCTCTGCCTCAACTTTTTTGTATTCTTGTTCTCTAATTTCTATTCCATTTGCCATCTCCTCTACCTCATCTAATCTGCTTTTAAATTCATCCATTGTTTGTTTCATTACAGTTACTGTATTTTTTAATGTGTCTCTCTCCCTCCTGAATTCATCCCTCATCTCTTGAATATTTTTCTGTAGCTCCATTAGCATGTTTATGACTTTTAGTTTGAATTCTCTTTCAGGAAGGTTTGGTGATTTGTCTCACAGAGCCCTCTTTCTGGTTTATGAGGGATTTTGGATTGAATAAGGTTCTTCATTTTCATATTCCTGGAGTCATGGGAGTAGTCACAGGCAAGCAGCATGGGTATGTGCCTGGGAAGACAAAGTCTCTTCTTACCTCCCTGCTTAGCTTCATGCAGTGAGTCGTCTCTGGGTTAATCTCCTATGCTGCCATTTGTGGGGTTGCACTCCTGCTGTCCCAAGCGATGGCAGGGTTTGCAGGCAAGTGGCAAGGGTGTTTCCTGGGATGGCAAAGGCTTTTCATGCTTCTCAGTCCCAATGCCTGCCTCCACTGTCAGAGCTGGTTAGCTGTGTGCAGGGAGAAGCTTCTGTGTTAAACTGTGCAGTTGCTGTAGTCATGGCTGCCCTTCAGCTGGTCTGCAGCAATGGCAGAGACAGAGAGTTTGTGCACAGGTGCTGGTGGGGAAGAAGAAGCGGCAGGCTGCTTATCACGGTGAGGGTCCTCGGGCCTGTGTTGCCAACCAGGCAGATAGGGCACCTGAAGCTCCTGAAAGTTCCCAAGCTGCTGCGCTGGGTGTGCAGGGACAATTTTGTCCACTTGCTCCTTCTCCTAAACCCTTGCCCCTTTAGCAGCCCTCTCCTGTTGAGAAGTCTTTCAAAGCACCTGCTTTTCCTTTGTTCCAGGGCAGTGAGTTGTGGGAACCTGTTCACAGTCTTAGTCTCTGACTTTGGTTTTTATCCCCTCTAATCTCCAGAGCACAATGTAATGGGGGTCTGTGCTCCTGGATTTGATTTCTAGGGTTGGGTATTTAGAACTCCTGGGCTTCCATTCCCTCCCAATTCTGATTCTCTTCCTCCCATTAGTCAGCTGGGGTTGGGGGAGTGCTTGGGTCCTGCTGGGTCATGGCTTTTTCACCTTATCCTTTTCTGTGAGATTTTCACTTCTCCAAGATGTATACTGGCTGGTGCACTCTTACTTTTGGTCACTCTTTTAGGAATAGTTGTATTTGCTGTATTTTCAAAGTATATGTGGTTTTGGGAGGAGATTTCTGCCTCACTTCTCACACTGCCATCTTTCAGCCTTCTCTACTTTCTATTATAATCATTTTAAGCTTTACATTTCTCTCTAATTGCTGCTCATAGTGATTTCTAGTGGGAGTGAGGTGGTATCTCATTGTGGTTTTGATTTTCATTTCCCTTATGATTATTGATGTACAGAATCTTTTCATGTGTTTATTGGCTAATTATACATCTTCCTTAGATAAGTGTCAATTCAGATCCTCTGACCATTGGGTTGTTCGATTATCATTATTATTAAGTTGAAGGGTTCTTTATATTTTCTGGAGCCAGATACATGTTAGCAAATATTTTCTCCAATTCTGTGTTTTTTCACTTTCTTGATGGTGTCCTTTAAAGCACAAAATTTTGAATTTGATTAAGTCCAAATAATCTATAGTTGTTTTATTATTTGTTCTTTTGGTGTCACATTTAAGAAATATATGTGGTTATTAAGTCTTACCTCTATGTTTTCTTCTAAGAGTTTCACAGTCTTTGCTCCTAAAATTTAGATCTTCAATGTATTTGAGTAATTTTCAAATACAGTATAAAGTAAGGGTCCACTTCATTCTCTTGCAGTTGGTTCACAAGTTGTCCCAGCATCACTCATTGAAAAGACTGTTCTTTCCCCACTGAATACTCTTCACACCCTTGTTGAAAATCAGTTGTCCATAGATGCATGGTTTTATTTCTGAACTTTTTGTTTTATTCCATTAATTTATATGGCCACCCTTCTGCCAGTGCCACACTGACTTGGTTATAGTTGCTTTGAGCTAAGTTTTGAAATTGAGGTGAAGGAATATTCCTACTTTTTCCATCTCAGAATTGTCATAGCTCTTCTTGGTATCTTGAAGTTCCATGTGAATTTTAGTATCAGCTTAGCAATTTCTAACAAGAAGTCAGCTAGGAATCTTATAAGTGTGTGTGTAATATGTAGATCAATTTGGGAATTTTTCATCTAAAGATTAAGCCTTTGATCTATGAATTTGGTATATTTTTTATTTAGATCTTTAATATCTTTGTACAATATTTTGCAGATTTTAGAGTATGAGTTTTTCACTCCTTTGGACAAATATGCTTTATGATTTTTAGTAAAATATTAAATTAGGAAATATTCTAAGTATTTTATTCTTTTTCATGCTATTGTAAATAGAATTTTTTACTATTTTCCTTTTGGATCATTCATTGCAAATGTATAAAAATATGACTAATTTGAGATAATTATCTTATCCAGCAAAGTTGCTGAAATAATTTATGTTCTAATAGTTTTTTAGTTTGTTCCTAAGGGAATTTTACAGACAAAATCATGTCACTGAAAATAGTTTCATTTCACCTTTTATAATCTGGATGTCTTTTATTTCTTTTTCCTGCCTAATTGCCATTCTAGATCCTCTAGTACAATAATGAATAGAAGTGGCAAGAGCAGACACCTTTGTCTTTTCTTAATCTTAGGGAGAAAACATGCAGTCTTTCATCATTAAATACAATGTTAGCTGTGGGTTTTCCATGGATATTCTTTGTCAGCTTGAGGAAAGTCCCCTCTATTTCTGTTTTAGTGTTTTTATTTTTTTCATGAAAGGGTGTTAGATTTTGCCAAATGAATTATGTATATATGAGATGATCTTGCATTTAAAAATTTTTGTTAATATCATGTATTAAAGTAATTGATATTCAGATGTTAGGCCAACCTTGTATTCATGGGATAAATTCTACTTGTTCATGGTGTATTATTCTTTTTATGTGTTGCTGGATTCATTTGCTAGCATATATTGAAGATTTTTATATCCATATTTATAAGATAATTAGTCTGTAGTTTTCACTTCCTCTGATGATTTTGTCTGATTTTGGTATCACTTACTTTATAAATTAGCTAGAAAGCATTTCTTCCTCTTGTATTTTATGGAATTTTTGTGAAGAATTGGTATGAACAATTTTTAAAAATTTGGTAGAATTCAACAATGGAAACATTTGATACTAGGTCTCATTTATGAATAGGTTTTTAAAATTATTAATTCAATCCCTCATTATTCATACTGACTATTTTTTGTTGATTGAATTTCAGTAGTTTGTGGTTTTGTAGGAATTTTTCCATTTCTTTTGTTACCTAATTAATTAGCTCGGCATAAAACTGTTCATAGTATTCCTCACAGTCATTTTTATTTCTGTAAGATTAGTTCTTCTATTTCTTATTCTAGTAATTTGAGATTTCTCTACTTTTTCCTTGGTCACTCTGGTTAAGTTTGTCCATTTTGTTGATCCATTCACATAATAATAATATTTTATTTTTATATTTTTTTCTCTGCATTTTTTAAATCAATTTCTGCTCTGATATTTATTACTTTCCTTCTGTTTGGTTTAGTTTTATTTTCTTTTACCAGTATTTTAATGTGAGAAGCTAGATGTATAAATGCAAAACTTCCTGTTAATGGAAAACATGTAGTCAAAGACAGATTCTCAAATATTGTAATTGTGGTGCATAATTCACTTAAAACTATAGTTTAAAAGTTAAAAAAATATTAAAAATAATCACTAGTAGAATAATTTTTTATTTGATACACAATATAAAAAATACATATATTGTGACATCAGTAATGTAAAATGTCAGAGGGGAAGAAGTAAAATAAAAGTTTATGTATGTTTTTGAGGTTAATTTATTATCACCTTAAAACAGCTTATAACTATGAAATTTTATTTAAGTCTATGCTAACCACAAAGGAATAACCTATAGTAGGTACATAAAAGATTACAACAAAAGCATCAAATCACACTGCTACAAAAAGTCATCAAATTACAAAAAAAGTAAGCAAGATAAGAAGCAAGGAACAAATTATTTACAAAACTGTCGGAAAACTATTAAGAGAATAGCAATAGTAAGTAACTACCTATCATTGATTACTTTAAATATAAATGGATTAAACTCTCCAGTCAAAAGACATAAAATTCCTGAATGGATATAACAAACAAAAAGACCCAACAATAAATTGCATACACAAATGCACTTTAGCTTTAAAGGTGCTACAAGAGAGAGTGAAGTGGTGGAAAGAGGTATATGAAGGAAATGGTAACCAGAAGAAGCAGGGGCAGCTATACTAATATCAGATAAACTAGACTTTAAGATAGAGATGTTCAAAAGTGACAAAGCAATACATTATATGTAATGATAATGGTGTCAATCCATCAATAAGATATAATAATTGTAAATATTTATGTACCTAATATCAGAACATCTCTCTATATAAAGAAAATACTAATGGAACTATAAGAAAAATTAATCAGCAACACAATAATAGGGATTTTAATGACTCACTCTCAAGAATGGAGAGATCATCCAGACAGAAGACTGATAAGAAAACAACAGATTTAAACAAACAGACCAAATGGACCTAACAGATGTGTACAGAACATTTCATAGAATAGAAGTAAAATACACATTCTTCTAAATGCATGCAGACAGTTTTCTAGGATAGATCATACATTAAGTCAGAAAACAAGTATCAGCAAATGTAAGAAGATTGAAACAATACAGTGTATCCTTTATAAACACAATGGTATAAAACTAGGGATCAATGACCAAAGGAAATATGGAAAATTCACAAATACATAGGAATTAAACAACAAACTCCTGGACAATCAATGGATCAAAAAAGAAATTAATAAGTATCTTGAGACAAAAAAATGGAAACCCAACATACCAAAACTTGTTGGATGGAGCAAAAGGAATTCTACAAAGGAAAGTTTTATCAATACACACATACATTAAGAAAAAAGATTTTGTAGAATAGTAGCAAATAAGAGATCCCAGATTCCGTGTCCTCCTGCAAATATCAATAATTAGACAGCTATCCATGAGCAAAAAGAGCTCTGGGACACCTCTAGAATCTACTTAGTAAGTTGTAGCAATGCTGTGGAACCATAAAAGAGAATAATCACACGAGAAGAAGAGGAAAATAACTTCATTTTTTCTGCATCATCTCCTCCCATAAGCTGGCATTGCTCAGTACCAAGAAGAAACTTCACAGCTAGTAAGAGTTCCTTTTACCAGGAAAGAAAGAGTGAGGTGAGTGACCATCTTATCTATCCTCTCCTAGCACTGCCTGAAGGTCCAGCTTCATTTTCACCCCACCCAGATTGGCAAAAAGCTCAGAATTTACCAGTTGCCCCACAAGTATTTATGTTCACTAATACCAGACATACCTCAGTCTGCTTTTGCAGCTGCACAACTGTAGGAGGCCGTCTGCCTGAGTTTATCCCTACCCCTGCCAGAGCCCAGGAGGTATGCTTGCAGCCAGCATCTTTGAGGCAGTGCAAATGTATGATGTTGGCTCCCTCAGTCCTTTCCTGCTCCTACTGGAACCCAGAAGCTATGCTCACAGTCAGCCAGGTTTCTGCAGCTGTATGAGCGTGAGATATTAGTAGCCTGGGTCTCTAGCTCATACCTACCCAAGCCCAGGAGTTATGCTATCAGTGAGCCCAGACTTATGAAGCTGAGTGAGTGCAAGATACCAGCTGAGGTGGCCTCAGCTGACTCTCACCAGTGTGCTCACACTAAATGGTAGCTCCTACAGCTGTGCACCTGCACACTATTGGCCAGATGCTCATCAATGGCCTTCACTGCAGCATGGATGAAAGGAGGGGAGAGTGTACAGCCACGGATGAAGGTACTGACAGCCAGGAACCCCTACAACTATTGTCATTATGGATCAGCTGCTGCCATCTGTCACTGGCCATTAACACTACGCCCACCTAGAGATAGACCCTCTAGCTTTGCTTTAGTGTACTCCCAGCCAAACTTGTTATGGCCCTCTCTATAAAAAACAGGCCCAAGGGAAGTGTGTGCAGCTACAGGAGAGCACACAGACAAACAGGGACCCTGCTGCTGCTTGTGGGCCCACATCAGGCCTACCTTCTGTCACTGGCTGGCACCACCACACCTACCTATAGATAGGCCCTCCAGTGATGCAACTGCATGCCCCTAGCCTGCCCTCCTTCACTGGTCTTTGGGGAAGTATGCACACCCAGGAGGAGAGTGGAGCCACAAGAGAGTACACCACTATCCAGGACCCTCACAGATACTTATGGGTATGAATCAGGCCTTGTCTTGTGTCACCGGTTGGTATTTCTGTGCCCACATGTAGCTGGTCCCTCTGGGTGCTGACCTGCCCACTCCCTCCCAGCAACCCTGACATCACTGGGCTCCACTGGATTAAGCATAAGCATACCTGAGAGTAGAATGTGAAGCCATAAGAGTCCTCTGTAGATGCCAGTGAGCCCATAGCTGGCCCTGATGCTTGCTGCCTGCCCTGGTCCCCATCAATATAAGTGTATCAGCAAGTGATCTCTGCCACTATATAAGTACCTACAACTGACCCATGAAGGCAAGTGTGTATATAACACTGGCTCTGGTCACTACTGCTGCCTGCCCTGGCCCCTAGCTACAAGGGCTGGAGACATTTAGAAGCCTAACAGTACTTGAAGCTGCTTTGGACTCCCCACAGTGATTTCCAAGAACCACAAAATTCCCAATGTTGTGGACTTCAGTGGCTTCAGCCAATGATATGCCACACCCTCCTCAGTCATGATGCTACCATGTGCCCCTGCACTTGGCATCCTATACCACTAGAAGCAGGTCATAGCACAATCCAGTGAATGCTCATCCACAGGTGACAGACTTCCCTTATCAAAAATCAGTGCATTAAGTCTGCAAGACACAACTGTTTCTTCAAATGTGAAGACACCTACACAAGGCTACAGGGATCATGAAAATCAGGAAATATGGCTCCTCCAAAAGAATGCAATAAACCTCCTGTAATTGGACCCAAAGAAATGGAGATCCAGAAATTCCCCAACAAAGAATTCAAAATAATTGTTCTATAGACACTCAGAGAGCTATAAGAAACATGGATAAACAATTTAACATAACATGAAAAAAATATAAGAAAAAAATAAGAAGTTGAACTGATGTAAAAAAATATATATAAAAGAACCAAACAGAAACTTTGGAGCTGAGGAATATAACATGGATTAACTGAATAATTCAATAAAGAATTTCAACAACATATTTGAACAAGCAGAAGAGAAAACTGGACAGCTAGAGGACAGGTAATTGAAATTACACAATTAGAAGAGCAAAAGTAAAGAAAATGAAAGGCAATCAAGAAAGCCTTTGAGAGATTATGGGTCACCATGAAAAGAAATAATGCATGCATTATTTGAGTCCCAGAAGGAGAAGAGAGGGAGATAGCTTATTTAAAGAAGTAATGGCTGAGAACATTCAAAAGACATTTGGACATCCAAGTTCATGAAGTGTATAGCTCACCTCAAAATTTCAATATAAAACATTCTTACCCAAAACAAATAAAGCTGTCTAAAGACAAAGACAAAGTATATTAAAAGCTGCAAGAGAAAAATAAAACTCTCATAAAAGAGACCACCCCATAAAGCTATCAGAGGACTTTTTTAGCAGAAAATTTACAGACCAGGAAAAAATGGGATGATATATTCAGAGTACTGAAATAAATTATTAACTAAGCATACTTTACCCAGTGATACTGTCCTGCAGAATTGAATATGAAATCAAGAAAAGCAGAGGGAATTCACCACCACTAAACCTGCCTTACAAGAAATACTGAAAGGGATAAGCAAGCAAAGATGGCAGCGTGAGAGGAGAGACAGAGGCTTCCTCCTAAAACGGGATACAATTAGAAAATTAAAATGGTGCAACTAATCCTGAGAGAGCAACAGGAAAGAGGATGGCATCAGACTGCATACACCTGGAGAAAAGAGCAGACCTCACCGAATGGGGTAATGTACCAGAGCTGTGGCTCAGCGGGACCTGAGCCCTTCCCCACCCCAGCTCAATGGCTGTAGGAAGAGAAATGGAGCAGGGAGGGAGTGGAAGCCTTGGAACTGCTGAATAATTAGCTCCAGAGATCTGCACTGGGAGCACAAACCTACACTTCATGGTGCCTTCATGAGACTCACATGACTATGGGGTTGGAAAGTTAATACAGGCAGAGTTCCTAGGGAGACTGGAATTCTGGCCACGCGTGGAAAGCAGGAATCCATATGCAGCTGCTCTGGGACAATATCTTATACCTGTGTGCCCGGCCTACTGGCTCACTGGCTCAGGCAGTGGAGACAGGCACAGCAGCTGGGAGGCAGGGAACAGCTCTTTCCTCCACCCCAGGCACCAGTACCGCTCTCCTGTGACCCCCAACATTCCTTCAGGGGCTGAGCAGTTCCAGAATAGAGCTTCTGGACACTAGAGGGCGCCATATACAAACATGAAACACCAAAGGAACTTTGTCCAGGGTAAAATTATTAATACAACTCCCGAGAAAGATTTTAATGATATGGACCTCATGACTCTTCCTGAAAAGGAGTTCAAAATAAAAATCATCAACATTCTAATGGAGATATGGAAAGACATCCAAGAACTCAGGAATGAATTCAGGTCAGAGATTCAATCATTGAAGAGCATGATGGAGGGTATTAACAGCAGATTGGATATGGTGGAGGAGACAATAAATGAAATAGAAACTAGAGAAGAGGAATACAAAGAAGCTGAGGCACAGAGAGAAAAACAGAATCTCTAAAAATGAAAGGATATTGAGAGAGCTGTGTGACCAATCCAAGCAGAACAATATTCACATAATAGGGATACCAGAAGAAGAGAGAGAGAGAAAGGGATAGAAAGTATCTTTGAGGAGGTAGTTGCTGAAAACTTCCCCAATCTGGGGAAGGAGATAGTCTCACAGGTCATGGAGATCCACAGATCTCCCAACACAAGGGACCCAAGGAAGACAACAACAAGATACATAGTAATTAAAAAGGGAAAGATCAAGGATAAGGACAGACTGTTAAAAACAGCCAGAGACAGAAAAAAGATCACATACAAAGGAAAGCCCACCAGGCTAACATCAGACTTCTCAGCAGAAACCTTACAGGCCAGAAGGGAGTGGCATGATGTATTTAATGCCCTGAAGCAGAAGGGCCTGGAACCAAGATTACTTTCTCTGGTAAGACTATCATTTAAATTTGAAGGAGGGATTAAACAATTTCAGATAAGCAAAAGCTGAGAGAGTTTCCCTCCCACAAACCATCTCTGCAGTCTATTTTTGAGGGACTGCTATAGATGGAGGTGTTCCTAGGGTTGGATAGCTGTTACCAGAGGTGGTAAAACCAACCATGGTAGGGAGGGTGGAGCAGCTGATTGTGAGGCAAAGGCAAAATTAAATTGACTATCCCAAAAGTCAGTCAACAGTTAGACAAAAAGTACAGAATTTGATAGCTAATATATAATGATGAAGGAGGAAGAAAAAGGAGGAGAAATAGAAAAGAACCTTTAGATTGTGTTTGTAACAGCATACTAAATGAGTTAAGTTAGACTCTTAGATAGTAAGGAAAGTAAACTGGAACCTGTGGTAACCATGAATCTAAAGCCTGAAATGGCAAGAAGTACATATCTATTGATAATCATCCTAAATGTAAATGGACTGAATGCACCAATCAAAAGACATAGAGTCATTGAATGGATAAAAAACGAGACCCATCTATATGCTGCTTACAAGAGACTCACCTCAAATTCAAAGACATGCACATACTAAAAGGCAAGGAATGGAAAAACATATTTCAAGCAAACAACAGAGAGAAGAAAGCAGCTGTTGCAGTACTTGATTCAGAACAAATACACTTAAAAACAAAGAAAATAGCAAGAGATAAAGAAGGACATTACATAATGATAAAGTGGTCAGTCCAACAAGAGAATACAACTATTATAAATATGTATGCATCCAATACAGGAGCACAAATGTATGTGAAACAAACACTAACACTACTAAAGGAGGAAATAGAATGCAATGCATTCATTTTGGGAGACTTCAACACACCATTCACTCCAAAGGACAGATCCACCAGACAGAAAATAAGTAAGGACACAGAGGCACTGAACAACACACTAGAGCAGAGGGACCTAATAGACATCTATAGGACTCTACACCAAAAAGCAACAGGATACACATTCTTCTCAAGTGCACATGGAACATTCTCCAGAATAGACCACATACTAGGCCACAAAAAGCCTCAGTAAATTCAAGAAGATTGAAATTTTACCAACCAACTTTTCAGACCACAAATGTATAAAACTAGAAATAAATTATATAAAGAGAGCAAAAAGGCTCACAAACACATGGATGCTTACCAACACGCTCCTAAATAATCAATGGATCAACGACCAAATTAAAATGGAGATCCAACAATACATGGAAATAAATGACAACAACAACACAAAGCCCCAACTTCTGTGGGACACAGCGAAAGCAGTCTTAAGAGGAAAGTATATAGCGATACAGGCACACTTGAAGAAGGAAGAACAAACCCAAATGAATAATCTAATGTCACAATTATCAAAATTGGAAAAAGAAAAACAAATGAGGCCTAAAATCAGCAGAAGGAGGGAGATAATAAAGATCAGCGAAGAAATAAACAAAATTGAGAAGAATAAAACAATAGAAAAAATCAATGAAAACAAGAGCTTGTTCTTTGAGAAAATAAACAAAATAGATAAGCCTATAGTCAGACTTATTAAGAGATAAAGAGAATCAAAACACATCAACAGAATCAGAAATGAGAAAGGAAACATCATGAAAGATCCAACAGAAATACAAAGAATTATTAGAGACTACTATGAAAATGTATATACTAAGAAGCTGGAAAACCTAGAAGAAATGGACAAGTTCCTAGAAAAATACAACCTTCCAAGAATGACCAAGGAAGAAACAGAAAATCTAAACAGACCAATTACCAGCAATGAAATTGAAGCAGGAATCAAAAAACTACCCAAGAACAAAACCCCCAGGCCAGACGGATTTACCTTGGAATTTTATCAGACATACAGAGAAGATATAAGACCCATTCTCCTTAAAGTTTTCCATAATATAGAAGAGGAGGGAATACTCCCAAACTCATTCTATGAAGCAAACATCACATTAATACCAAAAACAGGCAAAGACCCCACCAAAAGAGAAAACTACAGACCAACATCCCTGATGAACGTAGATGCAAAAATACTCAACAAAATACTAGCAAACCGAATTCAAAAATACATCAAAAGGATCACACACCATGACCAAGTGGCATTCATCCCAGGGATAGAAGGATGATACAACATCCGAAAATCCATCAACATCATCCACCACATAAACAAAAAGAAGGACAAAAACCACATGATCATCCCCATAGATGCTGAAAAAGCATTTGACAAAATTCAACATCCATTCATGATAAAAACTCTGAACAAAATGGGTATAGAGGGCAGGTACCTCAACATAATAAAGGCCATATATGATAAACCCACAGCCAACATCATACTGAACAGTAAAAAGCTGAAGGCTTTTCCTCTGTGATCGTGAACAAGACAGGGATGCCCACTCTCCTCACTGTTATTCAACATAGTACTGGAGGTCCTAGCCATGGCAATTACACAAAACAAAGAAATACAAGGAATCCAAATTGGTAAAGAAGAAGTCATACTGTCACTATTTGCAGATGACATGATACTGTACATAAAAAACTCTAAAGACTCCACTCCAAAACTACTAGAACTGATATTGGAATACAGTAAAGTTGCAGGATACAAAATTAACACACAGAAATCTGTGGCTTTCCTATACCCTAACAATGAACTAATAGAAAGAGAAATCAGGAAAACAATTCCATTCACAATTTCATCAAAAAGAATAAAATACTTAGTAATAAACCTTACCAAGGAAGTGAAAGACCTATACCTTGAAAACTATAAGACACTCTTAAGAGAAATTAAAGAGGACACTAACAAATGGAAACTCATCCCATGCTCTTGGCTAGGAAGAATTACTGTCATCAAAATGACCATCCTGCCCAAAGCAATATATAGATTTGATGTAATCCCTATCAAATTACCAACAACATTTTTCAATGAACTGGAACAAATAGTTCAGAAATTCATTTGGAACCACCAAAGAGCCCGAATAGCCAAAGCAATCCTGAGAAGGAAGATTAAAGTGGGGGGGGATCTCGCTCCCCAACTTCTAGCTCTACTACAAAGCCACAGTAATCAAGACAGTTTGGTACTGGCACAAGAACAGAGCCACAGACCGTGGAATAGAATAGAGACTCCAGACATTAACCCAAACATATATGGTCAATTAATATATCATAAAGGAGCCATGGACATTCAATGGGGAAATGACAGCCTCTTCAACAGATGGTTCTGGCAAAACTGGACAGCTAAATGTAAGAGAATGAAACTGGATCACTGTCTAACCCCATACACAAAAGTAAATTAGAAAAGGATCAAAGACCTCAATGTAAGTCATGAAACCATAAAACTCCCAGAAAAAGACATAGGCAAAAATCTCTTGGACATCAACCTGAGCTACTTCTTAATGAACATATCTCCCTGGGCAAGGGAAACAAAAGCAAAAATGAACAAGTGGGACTATATCAAGCTGAAAAGCTTCTGTACAGCAAAGGACACCATCGATAAAACAAAAAGTTACCCTACAGTATGGGAGAATATCTTCATAAATAACAGATCCGATAAAGGGTCAACATCCAAAATATATAGAGCTCACGCACTTCAACAAACAAAAAATGAACAATCCAGTTAAAATATAGGCAGAGGAGCTGAACAGACAGTTCTCTGAGGAAGAAATTCATATGACCAACAGACACATGAAAAGATGCTCCACATCGCTTGTCATCTGAGAAATGCAAATTAAAACCACAGTGAGATATCACCTACCAATAACGATCGCCACCATCCAAAAGACAAACAACAACAAATGTTGGCGAGGTTGCAGAGAAAGGGGAACCCTCCTACACTGCTGGTGTGAATGTAAATTAGTTCAACCATTGTGGAAAGCAGTATGGAGGTTCCTCGAAAAGCTCAAAATAGAAATACCATTTGACCCAGGAATTCCACTTCTAGGAATTTACCCTAAAAATGCAGCACTCCAGTTTGAAAAACACAGATGCACCCCTATGTTTATCACAGCATTATTTACAATAGCCAAGAAATGGATGCAACTTAAGTGTCCATCAATAGATGAATGGATAAAGAAGATGTGGTACATATACACAATGGAAATATTATTCATCCATAAGAAGAAAACAAATCCTACCATTTACAACAACATGGATAGAGTTAGAGGGTATTATGCTCAGTGAAATAAGCCAGGTGGAAAAAGACAAGTATCAAATGATTTCACTCATATGTGGAGTATAAGAACAAAGAAAAAACTGAAGGAACAAAAGAGGAGCAGAATCACAGAACCCAAGAATGGACTAACGGTTACCAAAAGGAAAGGGACTGGGCAAGAAGTGTGGGAAAGGAGGGGTAAGGGTAGGGAAAAAGAATGGGGGCCTTATGATTAGCATGTATAATGTGGGGTGGGCATAGGGAGGGATGTGGAACACGGAGAAGACAAGTAGTGAGTCTACAGCATCTTACTATGCTGATGGACAGTGACTGTAATGGGGTTTGTAGGGAGGGTCTTGCTGAAGGGGGAAGTCTAGTAACCATAGTGTTCTTCATGTACTTGTAGATTAATGATAATAAAATGAAAAAAAAAAGAAATACTGAAAGGAATTCTTCAAGCTGAAATAAAAATAAAAGCTAATTCATTACATGAACATACACAACACACTAGTAATTGTAAGCATGTAGTGAGATTTAGAATACCCTAGCATTGTAAAGTGGTGATATGCTTACTAATTAACTCTATAATAAGTTAAAAGACAAAAGTATTAAAAATAGCAATAGCTTCAATGACTTGTTAATGCATACACAATCAAAAATGTAAATGGTGGCATAAAAAATGTAAAAGGAGTGGAATAAGAGGATAGAGTTTTATATGCATTCAAATTTAAATTGTTATCAACATAAAACAATTATAAGATGTTTTATATGAGTCTCATGACAAATACAAAGGAAAACCTACACAACATTCTCAAAAGATAAAAGGGAAACAAAGCATACCATTACAGAAATTCTTCAATTTACAAAGGATGGTAGAAAGGAAGAATAGAAATATGGAACTGCAAAAAAGACAAAAAACAACTAGTAAGATGACATTACTAATGTCCTCCTAATACTTGCAACAACATAGATGAACCTTGAAGGTATTATGCTAAATGAAATAAGACAGATACTGTATTATATCACTTACATGAACTTTAAAATGACAAACTCAGAAACAGAGAGTAGAGTAGTCATTAACTGAAGTGAGGGTTGAGTGAAACAGAAAGATTTTGGTCAAAAGGTACCAACTGTCTGTTATAAAATGAATAAGTTCTGTGGCTTCAGTTTATAGCATGGTGATTAATATTTAATAATATACTTAAAAGTTGCTAAGAAGTAGATCTTAAGTATTCTCAACACAAAACGAAAGAGCAATTATGTAATGTGATGAAGGTATTACTTATCACTATTGTGGTAACTATTTTGCAGTACACAAGTATATCAATCAACACACTGAACACCTTAGGCTTATTCAGTGCTGTATGTCAATTATAGTCTCAATAAAGCTGTGGGAAAGGTCAGTTTTAGAGCATGTTCATCTCACAAAGAAGTCTAGTGCCCAGTAGCTGTGCTTTAGGCTGCTTGGACTGCCATAATAAAACTGTACACTGGATGGCTTAAGCAACAGAAATTTTTTTTTTTTTACAGGTGGGGAGACTGAATTTCCAGACCAACATTCATGCAGGATTCTTGGTTCCTTCACTGAAGGCTCTTTCCTTAGGATACAGACAGCCAATTTCTCCCTGTGTGCATACATGGCATTTACTTGGTGCATGTGTATGGAGATGACAGAGATAAAGATAGAGATAGAAGACAGAGAGAGAGAGAGATTGAGGGAAGGAGCATGAGCTCTGATGTCTCTTCTTACAAGTAGTCTAATCCTGTCTGATCAGGGCCCTACCTTTATGATATCATTTGTCCTTAATTACTTCCTTAGAGGCCCCATCCCTAAACACAGCCTCTGAATACTGAGATTGGGGCTTCAACTTATGAATTTTGTATGGATGCAAACATTTAGTCTATAACAAGGCAATCATTCCCCACTTCTTCCCAACCACCCTAGCCCTATGGAACCTTTAATTCTAACTTCTGTCTCTATAGATTTGACTCTTCTGGATATTTCATATGAATGGATTCATAAAATATTTGCTCTTTTGTGACTGGCTTTGTTTACTTGGCATATTATTTTTGAGGTTCATCCACATCTGTAACAGGTATAATTACATCATTCTTTTTTATGACTGAATAGCATTCCATTGTATGGTTACATGTTGTTTGTCCATTCATCATTTAGTGGACATATGGGTTATTTCTACAAAAATCTAAAATTCTTCTTTAAGAAATTAGAAAAAGAGTATACCAGAAGAAGGGGAATAAAGGAAATAATAAGGATTAGAGCAGAAATAAATGAAAGAGAGACTAGAAATGAAATAGAGAAAATAAATGAAGTCAAAAGATGATTCTTTAAAAGATCAATAAAGTCAACCAACCTTTAACTAGATTGAGCAAAAAAAGAGAAAATATTCAAATTTCTAGAATAAGGGTAAAAAAAGTATCACTATTGAACTTACAGATATGAAAAGGAATTATGAAATTCTAAAAACAACTGCTATGTCAACAATTTTGATAACTAAAATGATAGGAATAAATTCCTATAGACACAAATTAACAAACTAATTCAATATAGATACTTTAGACTTCATATAAATTTTAAGATACTCTTTAATCTAAAAAGTGAAAAGACATTCTAAAAAATGGAAAGACATATTTGCAAATCATAGTCTGATATAGGACTTGAATCTGTAATATTTAAAGAATTTATAACATAACAAAACGAAAATCAAATTAAAAATTGACAAAGTATCTGAATAAGGATTTCTTCAAAGTAGTTATAGAAATGGCCAATACACACATAAAAAGATATTGAAAAAGATATCCACACAAATGATTCTACATGAATGTTCATAGCAGCAGTTTCTATAATAGGCAAACAGCAGAAACAACCCTAATGTCCATCAAATTGTGAAAGAATTGATAAAAAGTGGAATTTCTATTAATTGCTATGTTATCCAGCAATGAAAAGAAATTAAGTACTCTTGTATAGTACAAGGGTGAATCTTGAAAACATCATGCTAAATGAAAGAAGCCAGCCACAAAAGGCCACTAATTGTATGATTGCATCTATATGAAAAGTGAATAACAATGAAATCAAGAGACAGACAAATTATTACTTGCCTAGGGTTGGGATTGAGGGAGTTTGGGATTTACAGGTGAATGGGAAATGAGGATTGTTTTGTGTGTGACAAAAAAATTTCTAAGTTTAGATTTTAGTGAAGGATTCTCAACTCTGTGAATATACTAAAAAACATTAAATATACACTTTATAGCATAAAAATTGGTTCTCAATAAAACTGTTCACAAAAGAGTAGCGGAACATCATTGAAGGGTTTTAAGGAGAAGAGTTACATAATGACACTTTTTTATTTAGAAGGTCACACTGTAACAGTAAATAGTAATAGTAATAAGAAGAAATTTCTATTTAAAAGATGGCAATAGTAAGATAACTAGTTAGGAGATTGTTACATATGTAAAGATCAATGCAGCATCAACTTTAATGAGCCTTGAGTGCATTTTGTCTTAGGAAGATTCTTTCATGAACATTTAGTTTATCATCTGTGCTTTTACATAGGGACAAAAAAGAGCTTAGACAGATATGTATTTTAATCCTGACTTTGGACATATAACTTTCCTCGAATCTCTTTTCTTATAGAAAATGGAGATAAGAGGAGGAAAAGATGGCAGTGTGAGAAGTGTGGCAGAAATCTCCTCCCAAAACCACATATATTTTGAAAATACAGTAAATACGATTCCTGAAAGAGTGACCAGAAGTAACAGTACAACAGCCAGTCTACATCTGGGAGAAGTCAACATCTTTTGGAAAAGGGTAAGGTAGAAAGCCATGACCCAGTGGGACCCAAGCACTACCCCCACCCCAGATCACTGGTGGGAGGAAAAGAATCAGAGCGAGGAGGTAGTAGAAGCACAGGACTGCTAAATAACCAGTTCTAGAAATTTGCCCCAGGAGCACGGACCCACACTGCATGGTGCTCTGGAGATTGGAGGACCTGAAGGGCAAAGACTGAGACTAAGACTGTGAACAGGTTCTCACAACTGGACGCCCAGAGACAAAAGAAAAACAGGAGCTTTAAAAGTCTTAAAGGGACAGGGGATTAACAGGTGAACAGAATTGTCCTGGCACACTCAGCCCAGCAGGCTGAGAACTTTCAGGAGCTTCAGGTGTCCTGTCCCCCTGGTGGGCAACACAGCACCAAGGCCCCTCACCATGATAAGCAGCCTGTGGTTCCTTCCTCCATGCTGGCACCTGCGTGCAAACTGGCTGTCTGCACCATTGCTGCAGACTGGCCAGAGGACAGTCCTACATAGAGCAACCACACAGCTTAATGCAGAATCATCTTCCTGCATGTGGCTAACTGGCACAGATCCAGACACTTCTCCCTGCATGTGGTTGACTGCCATAGACAGCAGAGATAGGCGCTGAGACCAGGAGCCATGAAAGGGCTTTGCCCTCATGGCAGACACATGCGCTGCTTGCCTGTGACCTCTGCCATTACCCTACATCATCCCGAGGGCCACCCTGCCCACAGCAGCTAAGGGGATCTATCCAGAGGCTGCTCCCTGTGAGCAGTCAACTAGCAGAGACAGTGGAGACAGGCATGGCAACTGGCAAGTAGGGAGGGACTTTGTCCTCCCAGCTGATACCCATGCCACTCGCCAGAAACCACTCCCATTGTTCCAGGAATATGAAAAGTCAGGAGAATCTTGTTCAATCCCAAATCCCTCAAACACCAGAAAGAGGGCTTGGTGAGACTTAAATAACCAATATTCATGAAAAAGAATTCAAGATTAAAGTCATAAACATGTTGATGGAGCAACAGAAAAGTCTTCAAGAGCTAAAGGATGAATTCAGGAGGGAGAAAACTGAAATGAAACAAACAGTGGAGGGATTTAAAAGCAGATTAGATGAGGGAGAGGGGAAGATCAATGGAATACAAAGCAGAGAAGAGGAATACAGAGAAGCTGAGGCAGAGAGAGAAGAAAGGATCCCTACAAATGAAAGAATATTAAGAGAACTGTGTGACCAATCTAAATGGAACAATATTTGCATTATTTGGGTACCAGAAGAAGAAGGAGAAAGAAAAAGGGACAGAAAGTGTCTTTGAAGAAATAATTACTGAAAACTTCCCCAATCTGGGGAAGGAAATAGTCTCTCAGGACATGGAAGTGCACAGATTTCCCAACAAAAGGGACCCAAGGAGGACAACACCAAGACATATAATAATTAAAATGGCAAAGATCAAGGACAAGGAGAGAGTATTAAAAGCAGCCAGAGAGAGAAAGATCACAGATGAAGGCAAAACCATCAGGATATCTTCAGACTTTTCAGCAGAAACCTTACAGGCCAGAAGGGAGTGGCATGATATGTTTAATGCAATGAAACAGAGGGGCCTCGAATCGAGAATACTTTAACCAGCAAGAATATCATTTAAATTTGAAGGAAAGATTAAAGAATTCCCAGATAAGGAAAAGTTGAGGGAATTTACCTTGTACAAACCATCTCTACATTGTATTTTAAAGAACTTCTCTAGATGGAAGTGTGCCTAATACTAAATAGCTGTCTTCAGAGAAAATAAAATCACAGCAAAGGAAGTAGACCAACTAAATACTAACCAAATGCAAAATTAAATCAGCTACCCACAAAGTCAGTCAAGGGATATTCAAAGAGTACAGAATATGACACCTAACATACGAAGAGTGGAGGAGGAAGAAAAAGAAGGGGGAGAAAAGAGAATCATTAGATTCTGTTTATAATAGCATAATAAGTGAGTTTATTAGACTGCTAGATAGTAAAGAATCTGCCCTTGAACCTTTGGTAACCATGAATACAAAGACTGCAATGGCAATATGTACATATCTATCAATAATCACCTTATATGTAAATGGACTGAATACATCAATCAAAAGAAACAGAGTTACAGAATGGATAAAAAAGCAAGACCAGTCTATATGCCTGCCTACAAGAGACTCACTTCAAACCCAAAGATATACACAGACTAAATGTGAAGGGATGGAAAAAGATATTTCCTGCACATAATAGTGAGAAAAAAAGCAGATGTTTCAGTACTTTTATTCAACAAAATAGACTTCAAAACAAAGAAAGTAATGAGAGACAAAAAGGATATTACATAATGATAAAGGGGTCATTCCAACAAAAGGATATTAACACCAAAAACATTGAACAACACTGGAGCATCTACGTATGTGGAACAAATACTAACATAATTGAAGGGGGAAATAGAATGTAATGCATTCATTTTAGGACACCTCAACACACCACTCACTCCAAAGGACAGATCAACCAGACAGAAAATAAGTAAGAAAACAGAGGCACTGAACAACACATTAGAACAGATGGACCTAACAGACATTTATAGAACATTGCACCCAAAAGCAGCAGGATACACATTCTTCTCACATGCACATGGAACATTTTCCAGGATAGACCATATTCTAGGCCAACAAAAGATCCTCAGTAAATTCAAAAGGATTGAAATTGTACCAACCAACTTTCCAGATCACAAAGATATAAAACTAGATATAAATTGTACAAAGAAAAGTAAAAGGCTCACAAACACATGGAGGATTAACAACATGCTCCTAAATAATCAATGGATCAATGATTAAATTAAAACAGAGTTCAAGCAATATATGAAGACAAATGAAAATGACAGCACAATGCCCCAACTTCTGTGGGACACAGCGAAGGCAGTTCTGAAAGGAAAGTATATAGCAATTCAGGCCTATTTAAAGAAAGAAGAACAATACCAAATAAATAAATTCACAATTACTGAAACTGGAAAAAAAAGAACAAATGAGGACCTAAGTCTGTATAAGGAGGGACATAATAAAGATCAGAGAAGAAATAAATAAAATGGAGAAGTATAACAATAGAAAAAATTAACAAAGTGCTGGTTCCTTGAGAAAATAGACACTATAGATAAACTCTTAGAATAAAACAATAGCAAAACTCTCTTGAATGTAAACATGAACAACTTTTTCATGAACATTTCTCCCCAGAAAGGGAAACGAAAGCAAAAATGAGCAAGTGGGACTATATTAATCTACAAACTTCTGTACAGCAAAGAACACCATCAGTGGAACAAAAAGGCATCCTACAGCATAGGAGAATATATTCATAAATGGCATATCCAATAAGGAGTTGATATCCAAAATATATAAAGAGTTCTCTCTCGCACCTCAACAAACAGAAAGTAAACAATCCCATTAAAGAAGGGGCAGAGGAGCTGAACTGACACTTTTCCAAAGAAGAAATTCAAATGGCCAACAGGCACATGAAAAGATGATCCACATCACAAATCATCAGAGAAATGCAAATTAAAACCACAATGAGATATCACGTCACACCAGTAAGGATGGCCACCATCCAAAAGACAAACAACAACAAGTGTTGGTGAAGATGTGGAGAAAGTGGAACCTCCTACACTGCTGGTGGGAATGTAAATTAGTTCAACCATTGTGGAAAGCAGTATGGAGGTTCCTCAAAAAACTCTAAATAGAAATACCATTTGACCCAGGAATTCCATTCCTAGGAATTTACTCTAAGAATGCAGGAGCCCAGTTTGAAAATGACATATGCACCCCTATGTTTATTGCAGCACTATTTATAATGGCCAAGAAATGGAAGCAACTTAAGTGTCCATCATAGATGAATGTATAAAGAAGATGTGGTACATATACACAATGGAATATTATTCAGGCATAAGAAGAAAACAAATCCTAGCATTTGCAACAACATGGATGGAGCTAGAGGGTGTTATGCTCAGTGAAATAAGCCAGGCAGAGAAAGACAAGTACCAAATGATTTTACTCATCTGTGGAGCATAAGAACAAAATGGCAGTACTCACAGAACCCAAGAATGGACTAACAGTTGCCAAAGGGAAAATGACTTGGGAGGGTGGGTGGGAAGGGAGAGAGAAGGGGATTAAGAGGCATTATGATTAGCACACATAGTGTAGGGTGGGCACAGGGAAGGCAGTATACCACAGATAAGACAAGTAGTGGCTGTATAGCATCTTACTACATTGATGGACAGTGTCTGTAATGGGGTATGTGGTGGGGACTTGATAATGGGGGGAATCTAGTAACTGCAATGTTGCTCATGTATTTGCATATTAATTATACCATTATAAATAAAAGCGAAGAAGAAAAAAAAGTAAATGGTGATAAAACAACTGAAGCCCAGATCATTGCCTAGCATATTTGCAGAGTGAATAATTGAAATACATGTTTGTTTTAACGTACCTATCAATCAATCATGTTATAGTGATTAATACTTGGAATTTGAAGGTAGAATTATTTTTGTTCTAATCCAAGCACAGTCACTTTCTACCTGTGTAATCTTGAGCAATTTATTCAATACATTTTTGTCTCAGTTATTCCGTCTGTAAAATGGGAAAAAAATAGAATCTTCATCACAGATCTTTCAAGGTTTAAAGGGAGTAAAGAATTTAAAAAAAAAACTGAACAGAGCTCTTGGTACACAATCAGGACTCAATGAACATATGTTATTCTTTAGGCTGTGAGAAAGCACTATAGAGAAAGATGCTGAAAATTTTGTTCATATAAAAAAGCCTTAAAATACAGGAAGAATTTCTGAGGCAATAGGTCTTAAGAATTAAGAATGGAATTTTGAGGATGAAGGTCCCAGATGTTGATGGCTACAAGTTATAAGTATTTTGGAAGTTAGTAATAGTGAAATCAAAATAGTAGTTACTACACATTTTTAAAGTAGAGAACTAATGTGCTGTGATGAATAGATGTAGCAGAATAGAATTACAGATACTCTGACAGCAGATTAACCTATTATCTACTCTTTGTATATAAAGATAATTTTATGGAAAAGTATGATTTTCTGATATTTAAAGATAAAAATGTATAAATGAGTGGGTTATGTTTACCATATATAGGAGGCTGTTAATTTATATCTATCCATGGTAAGGAAGTATCTATTTTTTGATGTAAGAAACTAGCCTGGTACCTTTTACATTACTGACACATAATGCTTGTGTGAAAATAAATAACTGTTCCATAAAACCATATGAAGGATGGGAAGACCTTGGTGAAGAGGCCACATTAGAAACCTATTCCTGGGAAGTATGTGTTCATCAAGCTGAACCTCTGAGTGGTTGCAATTAGTTTTAGCATTATTTTTGCAAAAGTTGAGAAGATATAGCTGGAACTGTGCTTAAAATCAGTATTTCTAATAATCCAGTGCATTAAAAATGAAATCAAATGTTAAGTGCAATTATTCAAATTTATTTTCTTCATTTTGGCATGACACTAGAGAATAAAAATCATAGTTGTTGCTGCATATTAGAGGCTATCTAATAAGGTCAATAAGGTCTTAAGTGAATGTATTGGAATTTGGGATATATATATACTTTAGGCTTCAGTTGTGTTCAAAGCAAGAAAGACGTTTGTAGAAGAATAACAGGAAAAACTACACATTCAGAGACATATTTCTTACTATTAATATGATTGGTTCTATTAATCTGTATGAAATGCAGAATATAAGTACCTGAAACATTGCTCAAACTGACAACTGTGGTTAAAGCTGGTGTGTATGTTGAAAGGAGAAATTTAAAGATGAGAAATGTAATTGGCCAGCTCCACAGCTTTTTCTTTGTAAACTTTTGTCATGTAAAGAAGAAGTGTCTTGACATAAAGTCCTTCAGCCTATTTATTAAATAAAAAAGCAGTTATTTTCATGTGTGAAAATTTGTTTGGTGGCCTCAGCCCAGGTCCCAACAAACATTTGTTCATACAAAAGACTTTCTTTGTTTCTATGTTTGGTGTAATTGGAGAATATTCTGTACTGATCAAATGATGCATTATTGGTAGTCTAAACTTTAGCTCCTCAGGGAGAGTAAAGCAACAATTCTCTTTCTTTGCCAGGCATGGCTGAATTTTTGTGAAGTGCTGCAGTTTCCATCTCCTAGGCAATCATAAACCACGTTTAAATTTTTTTTACTTTTTAATGAATTATAGCTGAAGTACAATATTATATTGGTTTTAAGTGCACAGTATAGTGATTTGAGTTATATACATTACTAAAGTTCACCATGATACATGTAGTCACCATCTGTCAAATAGAAAGATATTATAATGTTATTGACTATATTCTCTATGCTTTACTTTCATCCCTGTGTCTAATTTATTTTGCAACTGGAAGTTTGTACCTCTATCCCCTTCACCTATTTCACCCATCGCCCTACTCTTCTCCCCAATAGCAACCACTGATCTGTTCTCTGTGCTTGAGTCTATTTCTAATTTGTTTATTTGTTCATTGTTTTGATTCCTCATATAAGTGAAATCATTTGGCAGTTGACTTTGTCTGATGTATTTCACATTGCATATTACCCTCTAGGTCCATCCACGTTGTCACGAATAGCAAGATTTTATTCTTTTTATGGCTGAATACTATTCCATTGTACATGTATACCACATCTTAATCCACTCATCTATTGATGAGCACTTAGGTTGCTTCCCTAGTGTGGCTATTCTAAGTAATGCTACAGTAAACATAGAGGTGACTATACCCTTTTGAAATAGTGTTTTTGTTTTCTTTGAGTAAATACCCAGAAGTGAAGTTACTGGGTCATACGGTATTTCAATTTTGCATTTTTTGAGGAACTTCCATCTTTTCCATAGTGACTATACCAATTTATACTCTCAACAACAGTGCACCAGGATTCCCTATTTTCCACATCCTTGCCAACGCTGGTTATCTCCAGTCTTTTTGATAATAAGTATTCTAACAAATGTGATGTGATATCTCATTGTGATTTTGATTTACATTTCAATGATGATTAGTGATGTTGATTATCTTTTCATGTACTGTTGGCCATTTTTATGTCTTCTCTGGAAATACATCTGTTTAGATCCTTTGCCCATTTTAAATCGGATTATTTGCTTTATTACTACAAAGATATTTGAGTTCTTTGTATATTTTGGATATTTACCCCTTTCAGGTATATGATTTAGAAATGTTTTCTTCCATTCAGAAGGTTGCCTTTTCATTTTGTTCATGGTTAGCTTTGTGTTGCAGAGCTTTTTAGTTTTACGTTAGCCGCACTTGTTTTTATTTTTGTTTTTGCTTTTTTGCTTTTATTGTCTTTGATTTTGGTATTAAATCCAAAAAATTATTGAAAAGACTGATGTCAAGGAGATTATCACCTATGTTTTCTTCTAGAAGTTTTATGGTTTCAGGGCTTACATTCAAGTCTTTAACCCAGTTTGATTTGATTTGATGTATGGTGTAAAAGAGTTCAGTTATTTTACATGTGACTGTCTGGTTTTCCTAGCACCACTTATTGAAGGGACTATCCTTTCCCTATTATATATTCGTGGTTCCATTTTTGTAAATTAATATTGGCCATGTCTGTATGGATTTATTTCTGATCTATCCTGTTCCACTGATCTACGTATTTGTTTTTATACCAATACCATATTCCTTTGGTTATTATAGCATTGTAAAATAGTTTCAAATCAGTAAGTGTGATAACTCCAGCTTTGTTCTTTCTTGAAATTTCTTTGGTTATTTGGAGCCTTCTGTGGTTTCATACATATTTTGGAATTGTTCTAGTTTTGTGGACAATTCTATTGGAATTTTGATAAGGATTACAATGAATTTGCATATTGCTTTGGGTAGTGTGCACACTTTCACAATATTAATTCTTCTAATCCATGAACATGGAATACCTTTCCATTTATTTGTGTCCCCAAATTATTCTATTGATGTCTTATAGTTTTTAGTACATAGGTGTTTTATTTCTTCGGTGTAATGTGTGGTTTAAGTTAAAAGTTAAGATAAACATAAGAAAAAATTGTTAAATTTAATTAATACTTTTATTCATGAAAGTAGGGATGTGCTCCCTGTGGTATGATCTACATTATTTGTCTATCAGAGTTTGAGGTTTAATAGGAATGTGAAAGTTAATATTCCCTTAAGGAACACAGTCCACCATGTAGGATAAATCATAGTATCATGATATTGTCATTAATTATATATCTAAGAAAAGGTCTTCATCTATGCTTGAATATTTTAAAAATCAGAACTTAAGAAGGCATTATGAGAAATTCTACATTCTTCTGATTCATTGCATTATTATTTTACTTTAAGGAGTGTTTTCAACTTCTTTAATATATCACCAAAGATAAACTTTGTTTGCTACATATGGCTCTATTTCATTTGAGACTTTATTAAAATTTAAAACTGTTAAAATGAAAATCAGATTTCCAATTGAAGAGTCACTAAAAACATGCATGAGACTGTTGGATTCTCCCAGAGGAGGACGCCGCCCCAAATCACTCACGGAAGGCGTCTCTTGATGCAATAAGCAAGAGGAATTTATTCAGGAACCAGCTAGCTGGGGTCCAAGTTAGCCGGAAGCAGCGGGTCTCAACAAGGACCCTGAGCACACAAAGCCAGAAGGTTTTATAGCATTTTCAAAGGGGGCAACATTTTCCACAATCACAATACAGTGTTTTTTCATAGACACATAAATCTTTGGCTGGGGCCACATCCTGGGGTCTGGTTAGATAAGATTACCTTCGGAATGTTTAGGCTGGTTCTAGCAAGATAAGCTTGGTGTGTATGATTAACTGATTTGAGGTCAGCTAATTAAAGGTCACTACATTTAACACTGGCTGACTAACTTGTTTTTCAAGATTCTAATAATTTTCCTCCTTCTAGGTTAGGGGGTGGTATTTAAGCCTTTAAGATGGCTGTACTTATGCTAACTTTTGATTTTTCAGATCCTACAAGACTTAGTACTAATCATTCCCTTTGCCTAATTTCATTACCAAAATCTTAGGAAAATGTCACTCTTTATTTACTGTTTGAGGCAAGAAATTATCATCATTAAGTTAAAGTTAAAGGACAATATGAAATAATGTCTTTAAGCCTACTGCTAGAAATGAGATTTATTTTTCTTTTAGGCCAGATTTAGACCTGAGATCTGAACTGAAAAACAAAAAGAGGAAGGTTAGTAAGCAGACTTTGATTTTAAAATTTGGCAGGTTTTTTCAGCTTGGATGTAAGCCAAGAGGCCAGCAGCTGTATTCATCCTTGGCTGAGCAAGTTGTTGTACTGGAGCACACAAGCTGAGAACAGTAGATTGTACAACAGGGAGAACAAGGCTGAATCACAGCTAATTAGAATTCCTGTAGGCTTTATCAACAGATCTGCAAAATACAGTAATTAAGTTATGACTGTGAAAACATGACACTGATGTTTGTAGATGATAAAAACTAGCTTAAAATCAACCAGTTAAAAAAAAATCACAAATTATTCTTTAAAATGGTACGTGGAGTCTGTCTTTGATTACTGTGATTTTTGTAATTACTGCAATCATAGCCAAGACTAATTTAATTTCTCAATAAAGAATATCATGGGTTAACTTACAGACTGCTTTTGCGCAGATATTTTCTGGACCAAAAAGAACCAGAAGGAATGAAATATATTGATATCTTAATATTTTAAAATATCAAGATTTGTCTGTATAGGTGATAGGAAGGGCAGCTGTTATCTCTGAAATAAATTCATTTTTAACATATTTGAAAGTCAGTCTTTTTTGTTAGTAGAATGTAACAAAGGAATATATTCAAAAATAATATAATAACTTTATCTTTAGCTCCTGATGGTGAGTTGAATCTAAAAGTGAAAGGGAATGAAAAGCCTTCCAAAATACGGCTCTACTTTTAAGTGCTATTGTGAGTCTGATTTCATCAACTTGATATGAGATGAATGACAGAGTTGACATCCTGCTTTTAACTTATGCCTTTGCAGGGTGGAAAAGACAGCAATGTGAAAAAGGTAGAATCTTCATGCTTTTCATTTGTTGGATTAAACTAGCTGTGTTCCTTTTTAAGTTTCTTTTAACATAAATCTCCCATAGATTCAGACTTGAATGTGTATGTGTGTGTACACACATTTGCATCTGTGTGTATTTTATACATTAAACAAAATAAATAGCCCTTGTAAGGAAAAAAGAAATAGTAAAAATTTATTTATTTATTTATTTATTTATTTACTTACTTAGTTACTTATATTTGTTTTAATCTATGAAAATAATGATTGAATCTAAACTTTGCTTTAAAATATGTTATAAATATGAAAGTTAAAGTATTTTATCACTATTGAAAAATACCACAGAAGGTAAGTCATGGTAATGATTACAACTGAAAATAGAAAATTAGATTTCAACTGAAGTAATAAATATTATATATCACATTTTCTATGTAGTATGTTAGTGTAGTCTTTATTTGCATGCATAAAGACACTCATCTGATGCCGGGGTTCTTGTTTGCGGAGCTTCACAAACAGTCAAGGTAGGAGAGCAAGGTACAGGCATTTATTTAGAGATAAAGTGAAAGGACAGAGCTCCCGGCTCATGCCAGGAGGGGACAAGAGAGTCCGTAGTGGTGCATTGTCTAGGGGGTTTTACAGTAAGTTGGAGGATTTTTCGAGAACATGAAAACACTTAGGGTGGGCACTTGTTAAGTGGTCTTTGAATATTAAAAATTAACTTAACTGTAAGGAATTTCCTGCCTTGATTTCTCTCTGGGGCACCGGCGCTTTGGTCTGGGAGCACATCAAAAGGCTGCCTGCCCAGCCCCCAACGTGGGCTGAGGTATTGTCTACTTGCTAAAGAAGCTTGCCTCTTGAACTTCTTGGGTGTTAAAATGCAATCTTATCTTTAAGATGGAATTCTTCCTACCTTTAACTATGCCGTCTACAGCTGGGTCTGCAGGCTAAGTTAGTTGCTTAGTTTGCAGAATTACCTCATCAGATCTGAAGGAGGAAAGACTGCACATAGGCCTGGGCCTTTTAGTATGCTAAAGTGAATCTTACACATGGTTACAAATGATTAGCCTAATAAAACATGTGCTACAGTTCTTTATCTGGGGAACATTAACTGATCTCACTGAAGAATGATTCTAGAGCTCAATGTTTAACATAGAGTTTTAGTAGGGGGGTTTCCTTGCATGTTACATTACTCTGACTGCAAATATCCTGCCCTGCCCCCTCCAGAGGCCCTCACCCTACTCTGACTACATCTATGGTCCCTGTCTCACATCCATATAGTAAAATACGATTTATGAAGGAATATGCATTTAAGACTTTTTCAGAATAACAAGCAGTTCATATATGGATTAAGAATATTCAAATAAAAAACTATTTCCCCAAATTGCCTTTCACCACCTGTCAAAGTCATTGATTACATTTATTACTTTGTAAGATTACAAAACTAAGGCAGTCTCAGATAATTTTTGGGAAATAGCTGGGTATATAAGTTAATGAAAGTTATCATCTATAATGTTATCACTAAATCTTCATACTGCTACCTCCTTTCTCCCTTACCCTCTCTCTCCATGTGCACTAAACAAAATAAAGATTATTCATATACAGTGTTGTGGTCAGTATTTGTAAGTGACTCGTGCTTGGAAAAAATATGTATTCTCTATATTTTGGATAAGGAATTATTTCTCTTTAAATAGATTGGGCTGATTCTGTTAAAAGCATCTACATTCTTAGAAATATTTTTTCTTGATATTTCTGTTTTTAAGGAGATTATGTTAAAATCTCTCAATATAAATAAGTCAGGTGGAGAAAGAAAAATACCATATGATTTCTGAAGGGTCCCCACCAGTAAGATGGCAAACTTCCGGCTTCTCTTCGGGGTCCTCAGTTCCCACCGGCGCCACCTGAAGCCCAATCACCTCTCGCCCCCCTCCCAATCCCAGCACCTAGCCAACAGCCACCAGCCCCGTAGAAGTGACACCTCAATCAATTTATGCCCCCTCCTATATAACCCAGCACCTTTCCCTAATAAAGCGGAACTCTCCGGTGAATTGCTGCTATGTGTCGCTCCTTTCCTTTCATTGGTACCGAAACCCGGGAGACGGGACACCCCAACTGGGCCCCGTCTTCCCCCGACACCAGCAGCAGCTTGCCCTCGTCCTCTTTTTCCGGCGCTGGCTCATCACACTCACCACTCCTCTCTGGCCTTTAGGTAAGTTTTCCCCCCGGAGTGGGCCACTCTTCCCCGAGCTATCGCAGGGCCATTGACCGTGATCGTCCGGCAAGGCCCTGACGCTCGGGGATGAGGAGGGAACGCTCCCCGCCTCAGGCCTTCATGGCTGCAGCGGACCCTCAGGCCCCTCCTCCAAAAGCCATAAATCCCCGCCTCAAGCCTTTACGGCTGCAGCAGATGCTCAGGCCCCTCCTCCGACAGTCAAACGCATTCACCATCCCTTCCATCAGTGCTGAAAGTTTTTAAGCAAAATTTCCCCGGGGTGGGCCACTCTTCCCCGAGCTATCGCAGTGCCATTGACCGTGATTGTCCGGCAAGGCCCTGACGCTTGGGGATGAGGAGGGAACTCTCCCCGCCTCAGGCCTTCACGGCTGCGGTGGACCCTCAGGCCCCTCCCCAAACAGCCATAAATCCCCGCCTCAAGCCTTTACGGCTGCGGCGGACGCTCAGGCCCCTCCTCTGACAGTCATAAATCCCCGCCTCAGGCCTTCACAGCTGCGGCTGACTCTCAGGCACCCCCCTCCAACAGCCATAAATGAGGTGACTCCTTTGTGGATGAGAACACTCCCTTTTCCCCCCATCCTCCTTCTGTTCCATCCGCCGAAAACGCCTAGCGCTAGGTACCTCGAGACTCCGGCACTCTGCCTTCTTAGGGAAGTCTGGGTGACGACCCACACTTTCCAAGAAATTCCGACTCGTATACGAGTTTCCGCAGACCACCAAGGATCACCGGGGACGCCCTTTGTCTCCTTGTGGTCTGCTTCCAGTCCGAGGATCTCCGTTGGTCTTCCCCTGTTTGTCTCCTTCTCTGTACTTTAGCCATAGGAGCCTCCTCATCCCTCCCTGAAAGTTCACCTCTTGAATGCCTGCTTAAGCATCTGGCTACCCTCTCCCTGATGCCTGATATAAAACCAAAACTTCTCCGTAAATATTGCTCCCAAGATTGGCCGACATACCCCCTAGACAATAAAAACCAATGGCCTGCAGGGGGAACTCTTGATCCTAACATCACTTGCGATCTTTTTAACTACTGCCAGCGCCTGAAAAAATGGAAGGAGATTCCCTATATCGAAGCTTTCTGCCTCCTCCTCTCCCCGCCCCCTCCCAAGTTCTCCTATCCTGCAAGCCGTCGCCCCCGCAGAAGCCTCCGGTTCACTCCCTTCCCCTTCTTCTCCTACAACAGCCCTTCTCCCTTCCTCCCCAACCATCTCCTCCCCCATCTCACCTCCTCCACCTTCATTCCCTGCAGATTAAGCCTGAGCCTTTCAGCCCCCCCTTTAACTAGGTCCTAGGGGCCTCCTCCGTCTTTGCCCTCATCACCTGTTTCTCCCCTGTTAGGGACCGCCTTTGTCTTCTCACATGTTTGTAGAGAGAATGGGAAAGCACCTCCCCCCATGTCTGAACGCAGCATGGGAAAGCACAAGCTAGAGAACAACCGGTGCAGTCCTTAGAAGTTATCTGTCCACAAAAACATATCTTGCCAAGACTCCTCACTCTGAAAATAGGGAGACCTTGAAGATGTGTAGAAACACCGCCCCTGCTTCTAGCTATGCCCTTCCCCCACTTGCCGATGTGGCAGGAATAGAAAACAACGCATTCCATAAGCAATTAACTGGAGCCCTGCTGTAGCTCAGTAGAGCATGGGACTCTTAATTCAGAGTCATGAGTTCAAGCCCAACTAGAGCAGCAAAAGTAAGCAGCTGGGCTGCTAGCTGGCGACATGTGGGTCCGATTCTATCTTTCTTTTTTTTCTTTGCCCCCCTTCTGCACTTCAGGACCTGCTCGACTAGGCACGGCTAGACCGCGTCACTCCCCCACAGACTGAGCCAGAACCCTTCAGTCCCCCTCAGACTCAGTCCCGAGAGCCTCCCAAAATTATCGCCCCCCTCCGGGAGGTAGCAGGATCCGAAGGCAGCGTGCGCGTTCACATCCCTTTCTCCTTAAGAGATTTAGCCCAACTAGAGAAACACCTAAGTTCCTTTTCCACTGATCCCATGACATACATTAGGGAGTTTCAATACACCCTCCAGTCTTACAGCCTCACACATCATGACATTTTCATGCTCCTGGCCAATACTCTCCTCCCTGAAGAGCGTAGACGAGTTTAGGACTTCGCCCAAATGCAGGCTACTGAAACCCACAGGACTGACCCCACCTATTCCCCTGACCCCACTGCTGTCCCCGAACAAGACCCACACTGAAATTATAACACCGCCATGAGTCTCCGCTCTCGAGATATTTTTGCCTCCTGCTTAATAGCAGGTCTGAAAAAGGGCAGCTTGTAAAGTAGTCAATTTTCAAAAGCTCCAAGACATAATTCAAAAGAGAGATGAAATCCCCTCCAAGTTCTTAGACAGACTCACTCAAGCCCTATTACAGTATACCAGCCTGGACCCAGAAACACCTGAAAGAAGACATGTCCTTATGACATACTTCCTAGCTCAAGGCTACCCCGACATTAAAGCTAAACTCAAAAAGTTAGAACAGGGCCCCGCTACCCCACAGACTGAGATCCTAACAGTGGCCTTTAAAGTCTTCCATAAGCGGGAGGAGGAGAAAGAATGCCGTAAACAAAAGGCTGATCAGGCCAATTTCCAGATATTGGCCCAGCTGATAAAACCACAACCTGGGCACCCCTCTACAAACAAGCCCCCCCAAGAGCTTGTTTCAAGTGCAGAAAAGAGGGACATTGGTCAAGGGCGTGCCCCTCCCCCAGATCTCCTACCACCCCATACCCCAGATGCCACAAAAAGGGCCACTGGGGGTCTGATTGCCCAACCACCCGAAGGGGAGGCTGGACGAACAACCCCCATCCTAAGCCCGCCGTAGTGGGGCTGGCAGAAGAAGATTGATGGGGCCCGGGGGCTTCTCGCCCGACCATTTCCATCAACAAACAGGAGCCCAGTGTTACTTTAACAGTAGACGGTCACCCCATCTCCTTCCTCCTAGATACAGGAGCCACCTTCTCAGTCTTGTGAGAATACCGGGGCCCTACCACGCCAGCCATTACTCCTATAGTCAGAGTAGGAAGTAAACAGATTTTCCCATTAAACCCCCCACCCACCCTTTTATGCACAATCCAAGACAATCCCATATCTTTCTCCCACTCCTTCCTGGTTATGCCCCAGTGTCCCATCCCTTTACTAGGACGAGACATCCTTTCCCTCCTCCACATTTCCATAACTATATCCACTCCCACAGCCCCCAGTACTCCCTTTCTGATGGCCCTCATAGCCAACGACCCCCCTCTACCCAATGAAAGCTCCGGTTCTGCCCTCATACACCCTGTAAATCCCAAAGTTTGGGACATTACAAGCCCCTCCGTGGCCCTATGTCCCCCTGCCTATATCAAATTATGTGACCCCTCTCAGTATATCTGTCAGGCCCAATACCCCCTAACCACTTCAGCCCTCATAGGCCTCCAACCCATCATTCAAGCAGACCCACTCACTCCCCATTTAATACCCCCATATTAGCTGTTAAAAAAACCAACGGATCTTTCCGCCTTGTCCAAGACCTTCGCCTCATCAACATAGCCATTGTCCCTATCCATCCCTTAGTTCCAAATCCATACAGCCTCAGCATCCCACTTCTCAGTCCTAGATCTCAAAGACCCATTTTTCTATCCCTCTAGACCCCTGCTCCCAAGATTTTTTCATCTTCACCTGGACGGACCCATACACAAGACATTCTAAACAACTCACTTGGTCAGTTTTGCCACAAAGCTTCCAAGATAGTCCCCATATTTTTAGACAGGTCCTAGCTCAGGACCTCAAACAGTTTCATCATGATCACTCCAAGTCCACCTTATAATACATAGACAATCTTCTACTCTGCAGTCTCTCGTGGGAACAGTCTCAACTTGACACTGTCTCCCTACTTAACCTTCTAGCTTCCAGAAGTTACCGAGTATCCCCCGTCAAAGCTCAAATCTCTTCCCCTCCTACCACTTACCTCAGATTCCTTCTATCTCAACAAAGAAAGTCCATTACCTTAGACAGAAAATGGCTCCTCTCTGACCTGCCCATTCCCAAAACCAAGACAAAAATCCTTTCCTTTCTAGGCCCTTTCTAATCCTAGCTAGATATTTTAGAACATAGATCCCTAACTTCTCCCTGCACCCTGTTGGCAAGACCCCTATACAACCTCAGCAAGAGCCCCCCTAAAAAACCATTATCCTCCTCACCCCGATACTCCTTCATTAAGCTCCGTCAAGCCCTTGTAGAAGCCCCAGCTCTCTATCTTCCTGATTTGTCGAAGCCCTTCTCATTATACATTCATGAGAGGTCCAGTCAAGCTTTAAGAGTCCTAGGCCAATATTATGGCTCATCCTTTGCCCCAGTAGCTTATATCTCCAAGCAATTAGACCCCACAGTTCAGGGATGGGCCCCCTGCCTACGAGCATTAGCCGCTAGACAGCTCTTGCAGAAAGAAGGTCATAAACTGACATTCAGAGCGCCCCTTACCATTCTGTCCCCACATCACCTAAAAGATCTCTTAACCTACAAAAGTTTACAGACTCTCCCTCCCTCCAGACTCTTGACCTTACTGTCCTCTTTCCTCCAAAATCCTGTTCACCCCCTTTGCCATCCATACCCGAATCATGACTTTTTCCTCCTTTACTGCTCTCTTGCTTTTTCCCTCATTCCTATTGTCTTCCCCACCACCCCAGCCTCCTTTGTATGGCGATTCAAAGTCAGACAGACTTACACACAGCATCAAACAAAAGTTACTGCCCTCATTGCCACACCAGACTGCCCTCTGAAAAGCTGCTCTGAGCCTTTATACCTCCACTTTCCTCCCTCCACTGAAGTGTTCACTAGCAGCTACCCTTATTCTCCCTACCTCTGCTTCCTCTATGACCAAAAACAAGCCTATTGCAGGCGATGGCCAGATACCTACAGGAGATGTCCCTACTGGTCTTGTGCCATTCACTACATGAGTAACTTCCAGTACCCACAGTATTACTCCTCCAACCGTTTCATGAAATATCCCAACGGCTCATTCTCCTTATCAATCCCAGATCCCTGGGACTCTCGATGGGCTGCCAGAGTCACAGCCTCAGTTTACTACGGGGGGTCCTCGACCCCCCACAGTACCCTTCATATCTCTCGAAAGTATGTTCCCTCTCATTCCCAGATCTCTCAAGTTGCATCAGATAGCAGACATTCCGAAAAAGTCATTATCCAAACTCTTGATAGTGCCTCTTCATCTTCTTATCCCCACCCCTCTTCCCATTTCTCCTACTCTTCGTTACAGCTCATTCAGGACACCACCATCTTTCTCAACCACACCCTTAACACAGCCAATTGTTTCTTGTGCGCATCACTACAGCGCCCACTGCTGGCCGCCGTGCCCCTTAATATTTCCAACTACTCCTTCCATGCAGAAAGACAACCCCTCTGCCCCCTGGCAGACATACCCCTATGGGAACCAGAATACGCAGATAATCTCACCATCCACCACTGTGTAGGCCCAACTCCACCCCCTTCCAGCGCACTTCACTGCCTCTCTATCTACACCCCTACCTCCGGCTCTAAGACTTTTATGCAACCGGGACACTTCTTTTAGTGTAATGGCAGTCTTTTCAACTCAGTGCCTCTCAACTCCGATACACCCTGCATTCTCGTCACCCTAATCCCACAGTTAACACTTTACAGCATGGCAGAATTCCTTGAGCTCCAACCTCCCTTGCCCTCGCGCACAAAAAGAGCTGCTTTCCTTCCCATCATGGTCAGTAGCTCTTTGATCACCTCAGCCATTGGGGCAGGGTTTTCGGGAGGAGCCTTGGGTCACTCTCTATAGGCAGTTAGAGATCTCGACGCCAAACTTGAGGGAGCCCTGACATCCACTGCCGATTCTCTAGCCTCTCTCCAAAGACAGGTCACTTCGCTAGCTAAGGTCACCCTTCAAAACCGGCGGGCCCTAGATCTGCTTACAGCCGAGAAGGGCGGCACCTGCGTCTTCCTCTGGGAAGAGTGCTGCTATTACATCAACGAATCTGGCATTGTAGAAACTGACATTACCAAACTCACCGACCTTGCCTCCAGTCTCCACTCTGCTTCCAATTCCAACCCATTCTCGTCAATACTAACAAACCCCCTCCTCACCTGGCTCTGGCCCATTGCAGGCCCCATAATAATCATTCTTCCCGCCTGTCTCTTCTTACCCTGTATAATAAAGTTCATCAAATCCCAAGTTAGAAAAATCTCTAATCAAGCTTTCAACCAGCTTTTACTCAGGAACTACCAGCTTCTGGCCACAGAAGATCCCTCACCCTCACGTGACCTCCTCACCACACGCTGAGATGGACCCCTCTCTCCACTGGAAACTGTTCCTGGAAACAATAGCCGCAGACGCCTGGCTCCTGACACCCATATCCTCTTGGCCAACCTATGGTTACAGGGAACCTTCATTGATTTCCAACCTGAAGATGTCCACATCTACTCGTCCTTACTGTGGGGAGTCCTATCAACCCTTTCCTCCCAATCCTCAAGCCCTCACTCCCTTCTCCGCCCCTGTTCAGCAGGAAGCAGCCAGAGAGAAAGCAACGTCCACAAACCCATAGAGGAGAAAGGGGGGAATGAAGGGTCCCCACCAGTAAGATGGCAAACTTCCGGCTTCTCTTCGGGGTCCTCAGTTCCCGCCGGCGCCACCTGAAGCCCAATCACCTCTCACCACCCTCCCAATCCCAGCACCTAGCCAACAGCCACCAGCCCCGTAGAAGTGACACCTCAATCAATTTATGCCCCCTCCTATATAACCCAGCACCTTTCCCTAATAAAGCGGAACTCTCCGGTGAATTGCTGCTATGTGTCGCTCCTTTCCTTTCAATTTCGCTTATTTGTGGAATATAAATACAAGGCAAAACAGAATGAACAAAACAGCAGTAGACTCTGACACTGAGAAGGGACTGGTGGATACCATGTAGGATGGGTTGGGGTTGGTGGGTTGAAAGGGTGAGGTGGATAAAGGGGAACAAAAATTCTCAGTTTTAATGTATTGGTCATGGAGATAGTAGTATAGCATGGAGAGTATAGTCAGTGATTCCTTATCATATTACTATGTTGACAGATAGTAACTGTACTAGTGCGGGTGAGGATTTAATAATATGTAACTGTTGAACCACTGTGTTGTATACTTGAAATTAATATAAGACTTTATATCAATTTTAAAAAAAGAAAGCCAAAAAAAGAAATCTCTCACAATAATGGTGTAGCTATGTGAGGGGAAATCCTGGGGCAAAACATCTTTAAAACCAAAATCAGTCAAAGGGAGAAATAAAGTGGAAGAAATTCATTTATTTCTTACAAGCAGTTTTCCACTTCTGCTCTTCCATGACTCTTGCAACCTGGCTGCAGAAGAAGAGGCCACACCCAACATCTCTGGTTCAGATAAGCTCTCTTGCTGGCCCTTGTAATTACCTATTGATGTGGAGATGGAATACTTCTCTCCACCCCTCGGAAACACCTACTGATATGGAGATGAACTAAGACCAGGTGAAGATACTGGAAATAGTGCAATTTTACCCACAGGTTGTGTATCATAATTCTATCAATTTTTGCTTGAAACTCTTCTAAAACTTGAAAGTTTCTGTTTTTTCATTTTCTTCTGTCATCAACTAAAACCTCCCTTTTTCTCCTATTAATGCTTTTCACTTTTTCTTACGTTTTTTCTCATATTACTGTTTTTCTGTACCAGCTTTCCTTTGGTTACTATTTACATATACATTTATTATATATGTGCATATATGTGCCAATGTGTATAATATATATTATCACAAATTATATATATGTGCATATTTTACATCCCTTTTTCTACATTTCTATGACACTATTACATTTTAGATGTCTGTTGTAAACAGCATATATATGATTTTTAAAATCCAATCTGAGTGTGTGTATCTTTTAATATATGACTCTATTCTGTTTACAGTATCATATTTATTATATACGTCCTCACATTTCTATAGTATATTTCATATTTAGTATTTTCCTTAAATATTCTTTGCTTTTCTCTCCTCATCTCTTACCAGTCTCTTGCAATTACTTTCTTAGTGTTTGTACACTATTTCTATTATTTAAATTGTAATTCTTAATATGCAATTAGTATATTTAACTGTGTTTATTCTCTTTAAAATATCTTTATTTTATCAATACTTTAATATTCTTTGAGCTTGATATGCAACTGGAGCACAGTTTAACTTTTCTCTATCTCATCTCTCACCTTTCATGCTATTATGTATTATTCCAGTCCCACATTGATTCTACCATTAGCCAAAGGATATATATGTATGCAAGCCTCTTTGTGTGTCTGAGTGTATATATTTACAATCACTATTATTAAGGTTTACCAAGTTGTTTTAAAATTTTCTTTGGTTATCATTGCTTTTTGCACACACACTTTCCTTCAAGTTTACCTTTCCTCTTACTGAAATACATTAATCCATAATTTTTCAATGAGAACTGAAAATGTCCTTAGTTCACCTCCCTATTCAATGATACATTGTCTATATACCAAATATAGGTTAGCAATCATTTTCTCTCCATATGGAGGTATTACTCCATTGCCTCTGGCATATATTAAGAAGTCTGATAGTTTATATGATATATATATTTTATTTATTTATTTATTTATTTATTTATTTATAATCTAGTCTATAACAGTCTAGTATTGTTCCTCTGAAGATATTCTATGTAAATATTCTTGTTTTGATTATCTTTAAAAGTAAGTTCTTTATCCTAGAATTCTACTAAATATAGCTTCATTTTTATATATCATACTCAGGTCATTATCTCCCTTTCTTTTACTTAAAAACCTTTATTCTATTTTTAATTGAGATAAAATTTATATAATGTCAAAGGAACAGACTTTAAGCATATGAAAATTGGTATGCTTTTGCAAATGTATCTAGCATATAACCAGCATAACCATTAAAATATAAAACAATCCAATAACTCCAGAAAGTATTTTTATGTCTATTCTAGTCAATCCCTACCCACACATAGGAGAACACTGTCATGATTCCTAGCATCCTAAATTAGTTTGCCTAATCTAGAACTTTATGTAAATGGAATATTACAGTAACTGCTTTTTTACAAAATTCAGCAATGGATTAACATTTTATTTGTAAGTTATTCTAAAGTTCTCCAGTCAACAGGATAAGTTCATTGCATGTGAAAATGATTAATTTAAATGAACTAATTATAACTCCTCATGCTTTCAGCCAACCAATAAGACCTGTGTGTATGGCACTGAGTTTTAGGATGCATCTAGGTAAAGCAAAAGAAATGTAAACTTTCATCTCCAACAGATCTAGTTGACTTTGAGTCCCAATTCTACCATTTATTAACTATTATTTAGACATAATACTTAAACTCTCTGAACTTCATGTTACTCATCTAGAAAATGAGAATAATATCATTTTCCAAATGGAGTTGCTTAGAGGATTAAATTAAATATACAAAAGTGCCTAGCACAGTGTCAGATACAAAGTTGGTTGTCAATAAATATGTTTTTTTTCACTCCAACATTCCTGTCTCCTTTGTACTTGTATTTACATGATTTTATAGATGTATGGTTTATAAATATGTCTATACTATCAAAATTAAGCATGCATTTTGTCTACACACAACTAATTCAGATCCATCAATAAGTAACAGCGTGTATGGAATTTTATGAGATTATTTTGGTTGATAATATTTCACATTTTACAACCAAGGCCTAGACTCATTACTACTTCCCTTTTGCAACACATATAATCATCTTAAACTAACAAATGAATACTATTCATAATACAAATATGATTAGAACTTTGTGTGTTTGATAATAAGACTATGTGTCTAATGAATGCTATCCATTATTCAGTTTTACTTTTATGCTGTAATTTTGTGTGATAATAGATACACAAGTTAAAAATGAAGAAACCTTGTAGGGAAAGACAACTTTATAAATATAATCAGATTTTTCAGTTTATTCTGAATCTTTTTCTGAACCTGCTTCTCTCTATTAGTTCCACCTGTGCTGCAAAAGTAATCCTAATTTTAAAATCATACACACACACACACACACGTACATATACAATACACACTCACACTCTTTACAGAGTTTCTTTATTCTCCACTTTTATGCTCATCAGCAGGTATTATATGTATCATTTAATAACTAACATAATAAAGCAACTGCCCAGTTTCCATGCTTAAAAACAAACTGCAATTCTTACTCTCTGGTGTCATCTAGTGGTTAGATGTTAAAATTTCAAATACTTTTTTATATGAATATTCTAAAAAGTACCTGCCTCCTCATTTTTACTCTTCTATGGTAATACTACTTATTGTATTAAGTTAGGGTTCTTTAATTTACTTATTGTTGAATAGTCAATAGACTTCCCATATCACTAGCCTATGAATGCTGATATTATTATCATAAATTTTTCCATCAAGAGAGAAATTGTATTAAAATTTTGAACCAATTAAAAACTGCTAGACATTACATAGAAATCTCATTTCACTCTCCATTATCATGCAGTAAAATGCAATCCAAATTAAGTAATGTATCTTTATGTATTAGGTAAAAATATCATAAAATATATTTATTTTGAATTTCTGTATTAGTGCCATTTTGCATGTTAAAATATCTTTATTTTATGTATTCCCTGATTTAAATTAAAAAAACTACTTGACATCATAGTGAATCCAAAATTAACAATAAAAAAGAATCACCCATACACATGTTGCAATTGTTGGTTACAAATATTTCAATATACAGTAGTTTTCCAGTACTGGAATAACTCATCAGAATAACAAAATCTTTGAAGAAAAGCTTTTGAAGAGACTGAATATGCATGATATATCTGTTTTTCATGATATTTTCATATTCTTTTTTTATAGGGCTTCAGAGGAAAACTATAGTATATGAAAATCAAAAATGAAAAATTGTCACAGATGATGTATTTCAGGGAAGCCTGATAGATCACTATGTTTGCTATATGGCTCAAGAATTACTATTAATATTTGTTTCGGAATAAAATTTATTTTCTCTAGCACTTACAATATACTGTTTTATATTTTTGTATTCAGTATTCAGAATTCCTAGTTCTTTGTTTTGAAACCTTAAGGACTTTCAAAACTTATCACTGTTCTGTCCAACAGATGAATTAATCAACTGGTAAGCTCTGGATGAAGGTAAATGTAGATCCCAAAATCTTGTTCTCTTATTTCCTTCTATTGATATTATATGATTTCATTGCCAGTCCAAATTAAACTGAAAAATATAATGTAGCTTTTCCCTTCCCAAAAGACTTGTTAGTCATTTCATTCTCACTGAATCTTTTTTCTATTTCAGAGTAAATCATTGCTTTTTGCATTTATTTTACTTGGTTGAGAGAGAATATATTTTGTTATTGGGCTTTAGGAGCTGGTTGAATTACCACTGGCCACTCAGGTAATTAATATATAGACAAGAGTCTAATAAACAGATGTCTTGTAGGGAAACTATCACCAGACTGTGGAGAGGCTCACCAGGGGACTAGTTCTTATGTCTATTCATGTTAAAATACAGGGATAACTATTTCAACTTTACCCTTAATTTTCTCTCTTTGTCCCTACTAGTCAGTGCTTCAGTTACTATTCATTTGATATCTTGCTCCAGGGCAGTATTTATTATGTGAGGCCACCTATTACAGGTTTTGTGGTGTAGTTCTGATACTAACTCCCTGGAGTGACATCAGATTTCACAGGTTAAAGTCACAGTTCTTAACAGGACCCTTTTAACTTGAAACACCAGCCACAGCTCCAGAGTTCCCAGGTTCCTTATACTTCTGACGATCGGAATACGAATTTAGGGATTCCCACTACGCTCTCACTTCTGATAATTTGCTACAATAAATCACAGAATTCAGCAAAGCACTACCTATAATTACTATTACAGCCTAATTATAAAAAATAAAAATCAGGACCACTGAAATGAAAAGACACATATGGTAAGATCTCGGAGGGCACCAAATGTAAAGAATACATCACCCTTCTGACATGATGTGTTTTACCAATGAGGAAGTTTACTTGAGCTTGAGATGTACAGTTTTTATTTGGGTTTTCTTGCATAGGCATGATTGCCATGTGATTGAACTCAATCTCCAGCCCTACTTTGCTTTCTGGAGTTCAGAAAATCAGGATAATATCATGGCTTACTGTCCCAGTCATCCAGTCATGTGATTGGCCTTTCTAGCATGGCCAGCTCCCATTCTGAAACTATTTTGGAGCCCAGAATGAGTGACCTCATTAGCATAAACACAAGTGTGGTTTGAGGGGTCCACCATGAAGAGCAAAGACATTCCTATCATGAAAGTACAAAGTTTAGCAACTCTTTTCTAAGACTAATGGACAAAGAGCAGAAAAACAGGTTTCTTTGTTTATGTTTGCCTTTACATGACACAACATAGCATAGTTATGGAAAACTGCCTTTCAATCCAAGATGTCTGTGTTATATTTCACTGTTCTATAAGCAGTTCAGTTGTTCTATAAGCTGTTTTGTAAGATGGTTGTGTGTGACTGATATGTCCATTTAAAATTTTAGCCAACATTCTCAACTTAAAGACGAGGATTGACTTCATCTTAAATGTTATCCAAATTCCTAGTTCAAATGTCTCCTGGTGCATAAAGCTTTCCCTATTTATACTACTTAAAACTAACCTTTATCTCTTCCACCCTACCAGTTTTTTTTATTTGTAGCTCTGATACAATAAGTATACATGAAAAATTACCCACAATTAGATTAATTACATGAACATATATTTTCCTCCACCAATTTATGAAATTTGGATAACTCATGTCCCCAAAATGTACCACAATGTTTTATATACTAGAATTATTCAATAAATATTTGATAAATCCTATTAAAGATAGTAGTGTGAGAGGTGAGACAGAGGCCTCCTACTGAAACCACATATAATATGAAAATATAATTAATAAAACTAATCCTGAAAGAGCAACAGGAAAGAAGGCTGTGTCAGGCTGCAAACACCTGGAAAAAAGTACAGACCTCACTGAACAGGTTAACATAGCAAAACCATGACCTGGTGGGACTAAAGCCCTTCCCCCACCCCAGCTCACTGGCAGGAGGTTGAGGAACAGATCAGGGAAGGAGTGGAGGCCTGGGAATGCTGAACACCTAGCTATGGAGGTCTGCTCTGGGAGCACAAACCTACATTGCATGGTGCTGTGGTGATTAGGGGGTTTGGAAAGCTAAGACAGACAGAATAGCTGGAGAAACTGAGATTCCAGCCACTGGTTGAAAATAGGGATCCATATCCAGCTTCTCTGGAACAAAAGAAAGGCAGGCAGTCTGAGAGACTCCCTAATAGTGAGAGGGTTGCAAAATGGGAAAGGATTGCACCAAGCTTACTGCTCAGGAGAAAGGACAGGTAGACAAAATTGTCTGGGTGCACTCTGCCCAACAGGTTGGGAACTTTCATGATCTTCAGGTGTTCCAGCCCCACATCTGGCTATATAGCTCCAAGGCCCCCATCTAAGATATGCAGCCTTCTGTACCTTTCTCCTGGCCAGCGTGCATGGGGCTCACAAACTGGAAATCCCTGTCTTAGCATCAGGCCAGCCAGAGGAAACCTCCACCTACAGCAGCTACAAATGCAAAGCATAGACACTTATACCTGTGTGCTCAGCCCAATGATTCTGGCAGTGGAGACAGGCATAGCAACCGGGAAGCAGGAAACAGCTCTTTCATCCCCCCAGGCACCAACACTGCTCCCCTGTGACCCCAGACATTGCTCCAGGGGCTGAGCAGCTCCAAAGAGAAAGCTTCTTGGCACTAGAGGGTGCCACATACAAATATGAAATGTCAAAGGAACCTGGTTCAAAGCAAAATCCTACATACATCAGAAAAAAACCCAAATGAAACCGATCATCTAATGAATCTTACTGAAAGAGATTTCAAAATAAAAATCATAAACATGCTCATGGAGGTACAGGAAAATATACAAGAACTCAGGAATGAATTTCAGACAGAGATCCAATCATTACAGAACACAGTATCAGAAATGAAAGATATGATGGAAGGTTTTAAAGGCAGACTAGATATGGTGGAGGAGATGATAAATGAAATAGAAATTAGAGAAGAGGAATACAAAGAAGTTGAGGCACAGAGGGAAAAGAGGATCTCTAACAAAGAAAGAATATTGAGAGAACTGTGTGACCAATCCAAACAGAACAATATTTGCATTATAGGGGTACCAGAAGAAGAAGAGAGAGAAAAATGGATAGAAAGTGTCTTTGAGAGGGTAATTGCTGAAAACTTCCCCAATCTGGGGAAGGAGATAGTCTCTCAGTCCATGGAGGTGCACAGATCTCCCAACACAAGGGACCCAAGAAAGACAACACCAAGACATATAATAATTAAAATGGCAAAGATCAAGGATAAGGACAGAATATTAAATGCCGCCAGAGAGAGAAATAAGATCACATACAAAGGAAAGTCCATTAGACTATCATCACAGACTTCTCAGCAGAAACCTTACTGGCTAGAAGGGAGTGGCATGGTATATTTAATGTAATGAAGCAGAAGGGCCTCAAACCAAGAATACTTTATCTGGCAAGATTATCATTTAAATTTGAAGGAGGGATTAAACAATTTCCAGATAAGCAAAAACTGAGAGAATTTACCTCCCACAAATCATCTCTACAGTGTATTTTGGAGGGACTGATATTGATGGAAATGTTCCTACGGTTTAATAGCTGCCACCAGAGGTAATAAAACCACAGTAAAGAAAGTAGAAAAGTTAATTACCAAGAAAATGCAAAATTATATCAACTACCTCCAAAGCCAGTCAAGGGATAGACAAAGAGTAGAAAATATGATACCTAATATATAAAGAATGGAGAAGGAAGAAAAAAAGAGGAGAAAAAAAGAACCTTTAGATTGTGTTTGTAATAGCATGCTGAGTGAGTTAAATTAGACTGTTAGATAGTAAGGGAGTTAACCTTGAAACTTTGGTAACCACAAATCTAAAGCCTGCAATGGCATTAAGTACATACCTTTTGATAATTACCCTAAATGTAAATGGTCTGAATGCACCAATCAAAAGACATAGACTAACTGAATGAATAAAAAAACAAGATCCATCTATATGCTGCCTACAAGAGACTCAACTCAAACCCAAAGTGATGGGATGGAAAAAAATAGTTCATGCAACTAATAGGGAGAAAAAAGCAGGAATTGCAGTACTTGTATCAAATAAAATAGGCATCAAAACAAAGAAAGTCACCAGAAACAAAGAAGGACATTACATAATGATAAAGAGGTCAATCCCACAGGAAAATATAACCATTACAAATATATATGCACCCAACACAGGAGCACCTACATATGTGAAACAAATACTAACAGAATTAAAAGAGGAAATAAAATGGAATTGCATTTATTCTAGGAGACTTCAACACTCCAGTCACTCCAAAGGACAGATAAACCAGAAAATAAATAAGGAGACATAGGCACTGAACAACACATTAGAACAGATGAACCTAAGAGACATCTACAGAACTCTATACCCAAAAGCAGCAGGAAACACATTCTTCTCAAGTGCACATGGATCATTTTCAAGAAAAGATCATATCCTAGGCCACAAAAAAAGATTTGGTAAATTCAGAAAGACTGAAATTGTACCAATCAGCTTCTCAAACCACAAAGGTATGAAACTAGAAATAAATTACACAAAGAAAATGAAAAATCCCACAAACACATGGAGGCTTTACAACATGCTCCTAAATAACCAATGGATCAATGACCAAATAAAAACAGAGTTGAAGTAATATATGGAGACAAATGACAACAGTAATTTAACACCAGAAAATCTGTGGGATGCAATGAAGTCCATGGTAAGAGGGAAGTATATTTAAATACAGGCCTACCTCAGGAAAGAAAAACAATCCCATATGAACAGCCTAAACTCACAATTAATGCAACTAGAAAAAGAAAAACAAATGAGGCCCAAAGTCAGTAGAAGGAGGGACATAATAAAGATTAGATCAGAAATAAATAAAATTGAGAAGAATAAAACAATAGAAAGAATCAATGAAAGCAGGAGCTGGTTCTTCAAGAAAATAAACAAAATAGATATACCCCTAGCCAGACTTATCAAGAAAAAAAGAGAGTCTACACACATAAACAGAATCAGAAAGGAGAAAGGAAAAATCACTACGGTCAGAGCAGAAATACAAAGAATTCTTAGAGAATACTATGAAAAATTAAATGCTAATATATTTGATAACCTAGAAGAAATGAACAATTTTCTAGAAAAATACAACCTTCCAAGGCTGACCCAGAAAGAAACAGAAAATCTGAACAGACCAATTACCAAAAATGAAATTGAATTAGTAATTTAAAGATGACCTAAGAATAAAAACCCCTGGACCATATGGATTCACCTGTGAACTTTATCAAACTTTTAGTGAAGACCTAATAACCATCTTCCTTAAAGTTTTCCAAAAGGTAGAAGGAATACTTCCATACTCATTTTATGAGGCCAGCATCACTCTAATACCAAAGCCAGGCAAAGACACCACAAGAAAAGAAAATTACAGATCAATATTCCTGATGAATATATAAGCAAAAATACTCAACAAAGTATTAGCAAAATGAATTAAAAAATATATCAAAAATATCATCCACCATGATCAAGTAGGATTTATTCCAGAGATGCAAGGATGGTACAAATATTCGAAAATCCATCAACATCGTCCAGCACATCAACAAAAAGAAGGGGAAAGCACACATGATCATATCCATAGATACCGAAAAAGCATTTGACAAATTTCAACATCCATTCATGATAAAAACTCTCAACAAAATGGGTATAGAGGGTAAGTACCTCAACATAATAAAGGCCATGTATGACAAAACCACAGCGAACATCATACTTAACAGCAAGAAGCTGAAAGTCTTACCTTTAGGATCAAGAACAAGACAAGGATGCCCACTCTCTCCACTTCTATTCAATATAGTACTGGAGGTCCTCGCCATGGCAATCAGACAACACAAAGAAATGAAATCCGTCCAGATTGGTAAGGAAGAAGTTAAACTACCCCTGTTTGTAGATGACATGATATTGTACATAAAGAACCCAAAAAAATCCACTCCAAAACTACTAGATTTAATATCTGAATTCAGCAAAATTTCAGGATACAAAATTAATACACAGAAATCTGCTGAATTCCTATACACTAATGATGAACTAGCAGAAAGAGAAAAGGGAATGGGTGTAGGAGGGCATGTGGGGAGGGAGGAAAAAGGGGATTGAGGGGTATTCTGTTTAGTACACATGGTGTGGGGGATTCATGGGGAAGACAGTGTAGCAAAGAGAAGGCAAATAGTGAGTCTGTGGCATCTTACTACACTGATGGACATTGACTGCAATGGGGTATGGGTGGGGACTTGATAACATGGGTGAATGTAGTAACCACATTGTTTTTCATGTGAAACATTCATAACAGTACATATCAATAATACCTTAATAAAAAAATTTGATAAATTCAGGGTATGTTCACTTATCTTCACTCTGAATTTACTATATATAAAGCAAAATTACAATTGAAAAAAATTAGGATCTGTACACATATTTAAAGAAGCATTTAATATTCAAGCAACTGACACATTTACAAAAACATTTTATTATTATTTTTTAATTATGCCTAAGAGTCCATAGGCCTGGATAAAAGTATAGTATCCACTGAGACAGACGATCACATTCAAAGTCAACTGGTAAATGAAATATTTAAAGAAACAATTACAGTAGAAAAGATAAATTATTTTATAAAAACAACACAAATATACAAAAATATATGAGAAATATTTTTGAATTTATGTATAAAAGACTTGAATAACTGTAGAGATATATCATGTTTCAAAATGGAAATATTATTATCACAAATATGTCAATTTTTCATAAATATTCATAAATTTAATGAATATATTCATAAATTTAATGAATATTTAATGATATTTATTCATATTTTATCTGGTAAGAGAAGTTCCTCATTAATTTTCTGTTTTAAAATTTTCTTGAATAATTTCACCTTCTATTCCTTCAGGTGTGCTTTATAATTTTGTTTCAAAATTACGTGAAATCCAATTATACAATTTTGAAATAGGATAGAAACTTTGAAATAACATAGTCTGAGGAGAAAAGAGATAAAAGAATGAAAAGTAGTGAAAAAAGCCCACAGGATATAAAGGGCACACCATTAAAAAAAACCCCAATATATAAAATGTTGGAGTTTCAGAGGGAGAAGAGGGGTGGGAAGGACACAGAAGGCTTGTTTGAAGAAATAATCACTGATAACCTCCCAAAGCTGGGGAGAGATATTGACATCCAAGTTTATGTAGCTAATAGATCATCCCATTATTTTAATACAAAACTGCTTTCTCCAAGACACATTATATTAAAACTGTCAAAATCAATATAAAAGAATCCTAAATGTAGTGTGAAAAGAGACAGTAACCTACAAAGTGACCCCTATTAGGTTATCAGTGGATTTCTCAAGAGAAATATTACAGGGAAGGAGAGGGTGGAATAATATATTCAAAGTGGTAAAAGAAAAATTATTGCTGAGAATACTCTATCCAAAACAGCTGTCCTTCAAAAATGAAGGAGAAATACTTTCCCAGACAAACAAAAGCTGAGGGATGTCATCAATACTAAACTTGCCTTACAAGAAGTGATGAGAATTCTTTAAACTGAAATGAAAGGATACTAATAACATGAAAACATATGAGACTATATAACACATTGATAAAGGCAATATATAATTAAATTCAGACAACTCTATATTGTGGTATGATGGTGTGTTAACCACATAACAATAGTATAAAGGTTAAGGGATGGGAGTACAAAAATATTTATAGCTACAATTTATTATTTAATACACAATCTAGAAAGAGGCAAATTGTGACATTAGAAATATAAAAGGGAGAGTATATGGGAGAGTTTTTAATGAAATAGAAGTTCAGTTGCTATCATTGTAAAACAGACTATTTTATCTATAAAAGATTTTACATAAGGCTCATGGTAACCACAAAACAAAATCTATTGTAGACTTGCAAAAGATTAAGATAAGGGAATCAGATCATACCACCAAAGAAAAATCACCAAACACAAAAGAATGGAGCAGAAGAGTAAACACAGGAACAAGGGGAATACAAAACACCAGAAAACAATTAATTAGATGAATGTCATATGTCCTTCCATATCAATAATTATTTCAATGTAAATGGATTGAACTCACAATAAAAAATCATAACATAGTTGCATAGGACATGCATAGGCTCAAAGTGAAGGGATAAAACAATATATTCCATCTAAGAAGAAAGCAGGGGTACCTATATTTATATCACACAAATTAAACTGTAATTCAAAATCAGTAGAAAGAGATGAATTTCATCATCTAATGAAGAAAGGGTCATCAAAAAAACTTAATCATAAATATGCATGTAACCAACATTAAAGCACCTAAATATTTTAAGCAAATATTAGCATATCTGATAGACAAAACATGATATTAATAAGGGACTTCAGTACCTTATTTTCAACAATTGTACAGACAGAAAATTAAAAAAGAAACATTGGACTTGAACCATACTTTAGGCTAAATGAATTTAACAGATATATACATGGCTTTCCATCTCCATAGCAGCAAAATGCACATTATTCTAAATTACACACAGAAGATTCCTCAGGATAGACCACACGATAGGCCACAAAACAAGCCATAGTAAACTTAAGAGGACTACATTCATTCCAAGTATCTTTTCTGACCACAATTGCATGAAACCAGAACTGACCAGAAACAGAAAAACTGGAAAATCAACAATTATGTGGAAATTAAGCAACACACTCCTGAACAACCAATGGGTCAAGAATAAATCAAAAGATACATCAAAATATATCTCTAAATAAATGAAAATTAAATAGCCAAAGTAATCCTGAGAAAGAACAAAGATTGAGATATCATGCTTTCTGATTTCAAACTATACTATGAAGCTGTAGTAATCATAACACAATGATACTGGAATAAAAATCTATCTAGAGACCAATGTAACAGAATGAGAATCCTGAGGTAAACCCCACATATATGGTCAACTAATATTTGACAAGGAAGCAAAAATATTCAATGGGGAAAGATAGTCTCTTCAATAAACGGTGCTGGGAAAACTGGATAAGCACAGGTAAAAAAAATGAAATTGGACCACTGTCTTACACTACTTGCAAAAATTAACTTGAAATCAAATGTAAAAACTGTTACCACAAAACTCCTAGAAGAAAACATAGAGAAGTAGCTCCTTGATATATTCTTTGCAAAGGCTTTTTGGGTATGACACCAAAACATAAGCAACAAATAAATAAGTGGGATGACATCAAAGTAAAAAGCTTTTGCATAGCAAGAGAAACAACCAACAAAGTGAAAAGGCAGCCTATGGAGTAGGTAAAAATATTTGCCAATCATATATTTATAAAGGGTTAATATCCAAAATATATTGAAAAATTAATACAATTCAATGCAAAATAACAAACAATATGATTAATAAATGGGTGGAAGATGTAAATAGACTTTTTTTTCCAAAGAAGACATACAGATGGCTAACAGGTACATGAAATGGTGCTCAGCATCACTAATCATCAGGGAAATGCAAATCAAAACCATAAGGAGATAGTACCTTACATCTGTTAAAATAGCTACTATCCAAAAGGCAAGAAACAACAAGTGCTGGGGAGGAAATGGAGAAAAGTAAATTCTTTTGCACTGTTGTTGGAAATGCTGACACTATGGAAAGCAGTATGGAGGTTCCTCAAAAAATTAAAAATAGAGTTAACATATAATACATGAGTCCATTTCTGGGTATTTATATAAAGAAATGTAAAACACTAGCTCAAAAAGATATATACATCTCCATGTTCATTGCAGCATTATTTACAATGGCCAAGATATAAAAACACCCTAAATTTCCTTTGATGGATGAATGGTTAAAGAAAATACAGTATGTATTTTACAGAGGAATATTATTTAGCCACAGAACTTAATGAAATCTTGCCATTCATGGATGGATATTGAAGGTATTATGCTAAATGAAACAAGTTATATAGAGGAAGACAAATATCATATGGTCTCTCTTATATGTGGAATCTTAAAAAAAAATAAAGCTTAAGCTTATAGATACAGAGAACAGATTGGTAGTTGCCAGAGGCCATGAGTATGGGGTGGAAGAAATGAGCTAGTTTTTTTTTTGTCCAAATAAATTGAATTAAAAAAAAAGAAAAAAACCCAAACAGATTGGAAAAGAAGACATCAAATTATATTTTTTTGCACATGACATGATCATCTCTGTAGAAAATATTAAATAATCAAGAAAAATACTGGAAATAATTGATTTTAGCAAGGTTACAGGATACAAGGTTAATTTGCAAAAATCTATTTCTGTGCTACATTCCAGCAATAGGCAAATGGGATTTCAAATTAAAAACAATTTCATTTACATTAGCATGCAAAAATTGGAATACTTAGGTATAAATCTAACAGAATATGTAAAGGATTTAAATAAGGAAATCTACAAAACTCTGAGAGATAAAATCAAAGAATGACTAAATACAGAGGTATTCCACATTAATGGATAGGAAGACTCAATGTTGTCGTGATGTTAATTCTTTCCAAAATGATCTATACAATCAATGTAATCCCAGTCAGAATCCCAGCAAGTTATTTTGTAGATATTGACAAAATGATTGCAAAGCTTATATAGAAAGACAAAAGACTGAATGATCAATACAATATTGAAGGATTGGGACAAAGTTGGAGGACTGATACTACTTAGCTTCAAAATTTACTATAAAGCTACAGTAATTAAGATAGTGTCATATTGGTAGAAGAATGGCAAAAAGATCAATACAAAAAAATAGAGATTCCAGAAATAAACTGACATACAGTCAACTCATCTTTGACAAAGTTGCAAAGTCAACATAATGGATCAGAGACTCTCTTCAACACATGGTGCTGTAGCAACTAGATATCCATATGCAAATAAATGAATCTAGACACAGAACTTATGCCGTTCACAAAAATCACCTCAAAATGTATTGTAAACCTAAATATAAAGTGAAAGACTATAAAACAGGATAAAAAAATATATGACCTTGAGTATGGCATTGACTTTTAGATAAAACAATAAAAACACCATCCATGAAGGAAATAATGCATAAGCTTGACTTCAGTGATATTCAAAACTTCTTCTCTGAAAAGCCAATGTCATGGAAATGAGAAGACAACCCACAGATTGAGATAAAATATTTGCAGGATACATTTCTGGTCAAGGACTGCTATCCAAAATATACAAAGATCATTTAAAATTCAACAATAAGAAACAAATCCAATTAGAAAATGAGTCAAAGACCTCGACAGACACTTCACCAAAGATGATATATAAATGGCAAATAAGCATATGAAAAGATGCTCCACATCATATGCAATCAGGTAAATGCAAATTAAAAAAGTAATTAGATACAGAAACACACCTATAATAACACTAAATGCTGGCAAGAATAAGGGGCTCTCATTTATTGCTGGTAGGAATGCAAAATGGCATAGCCACTTTGGGAGACAGTCTAGTGGTTTCTTACAGAACTCAACATACTTTTACCAAATGATACAGAAATCTCACTCCTTGCTATTTACCCAGAGGAGTTGAAAGCTCTTATGTATACACCAGTACCTGCACATAGGTGTTCATAGAAACTTTATTTATAATTGCCAAAACATGGAAGTAACCAACATGTCCTTCAATAGGTGAATTGATAAACTTCAGTATATCTACACAATGGAATACTATATGGCCCTAAAAAGAAATGAGTTATGAAGCCATGAAAAGACATGAAGGGACCTTAAGTGTATATTACTGAATGAAAGAAGCCGATCTAGAAAGAATACATTATTTCAACTATATGACATTCCTGAAAAGGCAAAACTTGGAAGACAATAAAAAATAAATCAGTGGTTGCAAGAGGCTGGGAGAACAATATGTAAATCATACAGCAATTTTAGGGCAGTGAAGCTACTCTATATAATACCTTCATAATGGATACATGTCACTATACATTTATCCAAACACAGAAAATTCACAACACCAAGAGTAAACTGTATTGTAAACTACAACATTGGGTGATTATTATGTGTCAATGTAGGTTCATCTATTGTAACAAATGTACCACCTCTCTCATGGGGGATATTGATAATGAAGAAACTATTCATTTGTGGGGACAGGAAGTATATAGGAAATTTCTGTACCTTCCCTCAATTTTGCTATGGACCTAAAATTGCTTTTAAAATTAGTCTTAATAAATATAAATTTAACTATATTTTTAATGAATAGATAAAGGCTGAATTTGAGTTACAGAGAGAATACAGAACCTCTAGGGAATTGCATAGTGCAGGCCTGAGAGAGTGCAACAGCATCTGCTATGGGAAGGGCATAAAGACTCATCTGCATGATTCTCCTATGGAATAAAATCCTTAAGCTACTGGAAGAATGTAAAGTCTAGCCCTTAGGGAAAACATTTTGAAGTTGGGGAAAAAGTTTTAAAAATCCTTTGCCCCAGGAGGAGGCACAAAAATATGTGCTGGGCCCAAACCTACAGGTTGGGTTAGGGAAGGATCACTGAAAAATCTCCACTCCCAATCCCAAGGACACAGTGCCTGTCTAAAACTGAGTCTTAATTAGATCAACGTAATCCCCCATTCATGAATCACCAGGCTACCAAGTACCAGCAGTGGACAACTTGGAGATGGACAAGAGTGATGAAGGAAAGAGAGATCTAAGTATCCCCTCAAAACCACATCCAAATACCATCCCTTTGGAGTTAAGTCTTCAACATATAAATTTCGAGGGAATATTACTTAGTCCATATCATCACCATCTTGAAGCAGGTAGCTTGATAGAATGTTGGAATGGCCTTTTAAATACTCAGTTATAGTGTCAGCCAGGTGGTAATATACTTTGGGTGTGGAGAAAAGTTATAGAGGACTGTATATGCTTTGAATCAGCATCTAAATATATGGTGCTGTTTCTCCTATAACCAGGATTCACAGGTACAGAAATCAAGTGATAGGACATCCCAGTGACACCACTTACTCTTACCCCTAGTGATCCATCAGCAAAATTTTTGCCTTCTGTACCTATGACCATATACTTTATTGGTCTAGAGGTCTTAGCCCCAAAGGGAGAAGTGCTTTAAACAGGAAATACAACAATGATTCTATTTAACTGGAAGTTAAGACTGCCAACTGGCCATTTTGGATTCCTCATGCCTCTGAATCAATGGGCAAAGGGGGTTATTGCACTGGATTGGATTACCGATGCTACTGTTAAGGGGAAATTGAACTGTTGCGCCACAATAGAGGTAAGCAAGAATGATTCTGGAATACAAAAGATCTCCTAAGGCATCTGTTAGTATTCCATGCCTTGTGATTAAAGCCAATGGAAAACTGCAGTGATCCATTTCAGACAGGACTAGTAATACCCCAGACCCTTCAGGAATGAAGGTTGGTCACTTTATTATGTAAAGAACTAAGACCAGATGAGGTGATTGCTGAAGGTAAAAGTATTACAGAACGGTGGTGGAAAATAGTACTTAAGAGTACCAGCTGTGACCACATGACCAGGTACAGAAACAAGGGCTTTAATTGCCATGAGTATTACCTCCATATTTTATGAATATATTTGTGAGTATGTATATCAGATTTACCTTCATTCAGGTCCCCAAGATAAGTAGGGTGATCTGGAGCACTATCTAAAAGTGGTAGTGCTTTATACTTGTATCTACCAGTGGAAAAAATTCTGTGGAAATAAGTTTTAAAAGAATGTTATTTTAACCATGACCTTTTATTTACATGTCAAATATCTGGTAACTGTGCTTTGTCATGATTTTTTAATATTTTGGGATTCTTACACCAGTTGATAAACATAATTTTAATTTCAATTTACCCTGCACATTGCCTTCTGCATTAGTTTGCTAAGACAGCTGCAACAAAAATCCTATAGACTAGATTAAACAACAGATATTTATTTTCTCAAGTTCTGGAGGTTTGAAATCCAAGATTAAGGTGCAAGCAGGATTGGTTTCCACTGAGTGCCTGTCTTTTTGGCTTATAGCTAGCCACCTTTTCTCTGTATCCTCACATGGCCTTTTCTCTGTGAGTGAGCATCCCTGTTTTTGTCTTTGTATGTTCTAATCTCCTCTTACAAGGATACCAGTTAGTTTGTATTAGGGCTCATCCTAAAGACCTCATTTCAACTTGTCTCTTTAAAAGCCCTATGCCCAAATTCAGTCACATTCTGAGGTACTTTGGTTTAGGGCTTCATCATTTGAATTTTGAGGTGACATAATTCAATATGTAACACTCTCTAATAAAATAGTTTTCTACCTTTAACTCATTATGGCTACTTCACAATTCTTTGTCTTCAATATCATAAATTCTTGCCTTCCAATAAAAGATTTGTCTAACCCGCACTATATAGTTTATTATCATCATGACCATAAGCCTTAACAAATCCTTGGAATCCGGCTGCAGATTTCACAGCAAAATCCATATTTGTGCTAGCAATTTTCCCCTATAGCTTAACATTAATCAATTCATTTTGACTTCTGAAAGGATGAAACCAGCCTTTACTGGCACTTACATTCTTCAGCATTCTTCGAATTACTGTTTTCTTTCAAGGTGGCAAATAACTGCCACACATTGGCCCAAAAGACAAACTCATTGAGATTTTTAATGAAATTCTTCAATTGAAAGTAAAAGTTAACACTCCATTTCAACCATAAGTGGCTTTCTATTCCTGTGTAGGAACTGAAAATCAGATATGCACTGACCTATCAATGACAAACTTTGAAAGAAGTGATATGATTAGTCACTAACCGTGATACACACCTGTTGTTTATACAGTGATTTTTGCCCTGAAGAACCAGAAGTAAAGTTTGTAATTTTTTTCATTACTTGTAGTTAATATATCATGGTAACTGAAATTTGACCATGTTGTGGGAAAGCTAGTGTTATTTAACTGAACTTGTTAACTGAAATCTGTTCATACTGGAAGAGTGCTAAGCAAGGATTAAGTAAAGACATAGCTATATAAGGTTTTGGTTAATCTCACTCAGAGTAAAGATCAGGGGAGGAATTTATGAAATGTTTCTGACATAAGGAAAAAGATGTGTTGAAGGACAATTTGAGTATTTAGAGCTAGAGCAATACTAGTTACCACAAAAAATAGCTAACAGAGTTCTGTGGTTTAAAAATTAGAGATTTATCACTCATAATATAGTCCAATTCTGATATTGCTGATTACAGAGAGGGATGCTCTGCTTCATGTAGTCATTCTAGACCCTGGTGGATGGAGGTTCGTCCATCTTCAACAAATAGCTTCCAAGGGTTTCCTTTGAATAGACAGTCAACCTTCAAAGGGAAAGCATTCTCACACGGGATTATATATTTGGTCATGCAGAGAAATGACACACATCATGTCCTCTCACATTCCATTTGTTAGAACACGATTAGATGCACAAATCTAAGTGTAAGACAAACTGGAAAACATAGTCCCTGGCTGAAAAACTGCTTCCTAGGAAAACTTTTACACTTTAGAAGGACGAACATGAATTTTGGAGAAAATCTAGTTTTTGACATATGCATAAAACAGTTAATCTGAACTTGAATACTCAAAAGGGCTTTTGGGCATTGCCTATCTATTATTCCCAGATTAATTCTGTCTCTTCTGTGTAGATAATACAGTATGTATTGCATATTTGTATTTGTTTTTCTATTGTGGCTATGCTACATAGATGCAGCTATGAAGTAGGAAAACTTTGGTATCTCCTGGAAAATTATGTAAATTCATATAGCATACAGTTGGGACCACATGGAAGGGGAGAATATTTGGAATTAAATGAATAAACAAGAAATAATAACGTGTATAGGACATTCAAAGACAAATTGCCAAAGAAGAAAATAAGTGAGTAAGTATATGTAGGAATAAAATAATCCATCTTATTAATAAAGATGTAAACAAAAAGTTGTTATACTATTTTAAGTCAAATTAGAAAAAAATGAAGATTTAAAAATGATAATGTCCTACTGTGGGTGAAATTGCAATATTTCCGGAAGCTCTTACCTGGCCTTAGTGCATCTCTGTATCAATAGGTGTTTCCAAGGGGTGGAGATAAGTAGTCCATTTCCATATCAATACATAATTACAAGGTGGAGTGAGGGTATATCTGGACCATAGAGGTTGGGTGGGATCCCTTTTTTGCAGCTGGGTCACAAGAGACAGGAGTGAGCAGAAGTGGATGACTGCTCGTAAGAAATACATGAGTTTCTCTTATTGTGTTTCTCCCTTTCACTGATTTCAGTTTCAAATGTATTTTGCCCAGGGCCAGGAAGTTGTATTCCTCCTGGAGTTGCATTTGGCAGGAGTCGGTAGGACCTTTGAACATGAAATCTGTCTTCATGAGTGTGACCCTTGGGCAGGCTGCACCCTAGAGATGGTGAGGAGATACCAGGAGCCCCCTGTCTGTGGAGCTTCCAATTGGGAAGACCCTGGTGGGTAATTGGTCAAGTAAAGCACCACCTAGAGGGGTGGGGCCTTCCCCAGAATTGGGGAGTGATGGAGACACTGGAAACTGGAATTAGCTCTCTGTGAGATAGAAGACTGATTGGAGAACTTGAGTGTGCATATAGCAGCCAGGACTGTGGGGTGTCTTTTTCTCAACACAGTGGAAAGGGTTATGGAGGAGAGATAGAGAGAAACTTTGGCAGGAAAGAAACACACTTCAGTATCATTTGGAGGAACTGGGTGATGACCTATGGGATGCCTTTAAGAAGGAGAGATAGCTATTAAGAAGACAGGTCGTACTCGTAGAAGATACATAAGCAGTGAGGTAGGAGGCAGTGGGAGAATCCAAGTCTCGGAGGCCATGGAGGAGGGGAAGAAAAGAGCAGTGCCTTCATCCCTGGAGATCATAGAGGAGATGTTGGGAGAGGATGAAGGAGTAGGGCTGAGGGACAATCTGTTGCCAAGGCTATCACCTGAGGCACCAGCCTCTCCTGTATTAAGGGCCTGCTCAGTTGTAATTAAGAAAATAAAAATGCAACAACTGTGGACTACTCAAAGAGAGTGACTTCCCCCTCCACATGTTGTGGAGCACCCCATGATCTGCCCCTATATCCAGGATGAGCTGGTGGACATGAGCATCCAGTTTTGGCAGAAGCAGTCGGATCCTCTGCCTACATGGCTTTTGTGTCTTTGGGATATGAGGGTGGGAAGCATTGCTATGTTGGGTTATAAAATGAGTAGACTGGCTTCCCTGATGACTAACCCTTCCCTCCAGCAGCAGTGGCAAAGTGCTCTTCACACCTCAGGGAATCAGGCACTTTCTAGATTGGTTGACAGCAGCCATCAGGACAGTTTGGCCTAATCAGAATGATTTACCATACTTACTTATTGTCTGTAAAACTTAATCGCAGCTCCAGAAGGTATTATGGGAGTTGGGCATGAAAAATATCATCTATAATATGGACTCCTGAGCCAACATGAGGAGTTATTCACCATAGGAATGAGAAAACTGGTGCTCCATACAGCTCCCCCAATTCTCTTTGGGTCCCTAGTGAATATTCTTGCCCCCACCACATAGGTCAACCCATAAGCCAGGCTATGTGTACTTTAGTATAGCTAGGGGAGGTTGAAACAATAAGAGCACAGAAGGAAGTATGGGCTATGACTGAAAGGAGAGGTGCAAAGGGCCCCATGAAGATCTCAAGGACCCAGATGTGGGTTGATTTGATGAAGGCCAGGGTAGTGAAAGAAAACTTAAAAACTTGATGGGCAGTCCAGAAGAATTTTGTTAGAACTGTGGCACCAATTAGAGCCAGAGTAGCAGTTCCAGCCACTGAGGTCCAGGACATGTAAGCCGGAGGCAAAGCCCCATATCTGCCCTGTGTCCCTGCAAGACTTCCTGGGGGACAGTACTCAATATCCAGCTGGGCCTTCACCCCCAGAGAATGATGATTGGGTGTCACTGTATGACTGAAGGGGGTCAAGGGTTCACCTTGGGAGAGGTGGTGGGGACAGGAGGCCATATGTAGATTTAGCAATTATTGGTTCCCTTTGAATGTACAATGTGTCCTGGCCCTGGTGAACACAGGAGCTGAATGTTCTCTGATGTATGACAAACCTGTGTATTTTCCTGGGACCCCTGCTGTGATAGATGGCTATGGGGGTAAGGGAATTACAGAGAAGAAGGCCCAAATCACATTGGGGATAGGGTATGTATCCCCAAAGAAGTATACTGTGTATATTTCTCATATTTCTGAATATATTTTGGGGGTAGTTACTCTGCAGGGCCTATGGCTACAGACCACTGCAGATGAGTTCAGACTAAGAATACATGTGATAAAGGCAGTTCTGAGGGGAAATGCTAAGAACCTGCCTGTAGCTCTGCCTGTAGCTTGGTGGGTGACAAATAATAAGCAATATAAATTGCCTGGGGGACATAAGGAAATTGGAGAAACTCTACATGAGTCCCACTCATAGCCCTTGTTATTCCCCGCTGTGGCCAGTGAAAAAGCCGGATGGCTCTTGGCATATGACTCTGGATTACAGGGAATTGAATAAAGTCAAACCCCTTTGCATGCTGCTGTCCTTTCTATAGCAGTCATGAACTAGGGACATATCATTATGTTGTGGACTTTGCTAATGCTTCTTTCTCTACTGACAGCACAGGAAAGTCAGGAACACTTTGCTTTCATGTGGGAAGGCTGGAGTGGACATTCACTGTCTTTCCACAGAGATACCTTCACAGTCCCACCATTTGTCATAGACTGTAGACCAGGACTTGGCCTCATAGATGAAACTAAAAATGGTGTGGCTGTATGACTATAGTGATGATATCATGTTCATGTTTGATTCTCTTGCAGATTTAGTAGGGCCAGTTCCTAGACTGCTACGACATTGACAGGAGAAAGGATTGGCTGTGAACAGCAACAAGGTTTAAGGACCTAGTTTGTCTCTAAAGTTCTTGGGGTTTGTCTGGTCGGGTAAAACTAAAGTTATCCCAGAAGCAGTCATAGACAAGGTCCAGGCTTTCACCCCCTATAACTGTGATAGTGTTACAAGAATTTTGGGGCTATTGAAGAGTATTTATCTCACACTTCGAACAAATTCTGAAGCCCTTATACTGGTTGCTATGAAAGGGCATCAGGTGGGACTGGGATGAAACATGGGCAGCTGTTTTTACTGCTGCTAAGTGAGCAGTCATGGCGGTGAGGCCTTCATTGTAGTGGACTCATCAAGGCCCTGTGAGGTAGATTTTCATGTAAGTGAAGATGGTTATGGATGGGGCCTTTGGCTGTGGCTGAATAGATCTGCCAACCCATTAGATTCTGGTCACAACTACTGAAAGAAGCAGAGATCTGGTACACCTTGATAGAGAAGCAACTGCCACACCTTCCTGGTATGGCTTTCATTACCAGAACAGCTCTGACCAATGTAATAAACACCTATTCCATCACAGGGTATGTGCAAGACTAGATGCAAAGGCCACAGAGTGTCATTGCACAGACTCTTATACTGGCTAAATGGGGTGCATACTAACAGCAGCATAGCACCCTCCCCAATAGCCCCTTAAGTGGAGAACTCCAACACTTATTGGGGCCAGTGACATATACCCGTGGAAAGCAGGAAGAATTTGCTTTTGAGCCATTGGTAGCTGAGAGTCCTTATTAGGAGGGAAAAGCCCCTATACCTGAAGATGCTTAGTATACAAAAGGCTCCAGTCATAGGCAGCCCCCAAAGTGGAGGGCTGTGGATTTCCATCCTAACATTGAGACAATATGGATGGAGGATGGAGAGGAGAAGTGCAGTAAATGGTCTGAGTTGTAAGCAGTATGGCTTGTGATTACCCAGGAACCATCCCCTATAGTTGTCTGCACTGACAGCTGGGCCAAGTATCAGAGCTTGATCCTGTGGCTACCAACATGGTACCATGCCAAGTGGATGGTTAGTCACCGAACCCTTTTGGGGCAAGAACTGTGGCAAGACCTATGGCCTCTGGTCAGACTAAGTCTGTTATTGTATATCATGTGACTGGCCATTTGCCTTTGGCATCCCCAGGGAATGATGAAGCTGACACATTGGCCTAGGTGTGTTAGCTAGAAGGAAAGCCTGACCCCGATGTAGTCCAGTGCTTACATCAGCGTTTGTTGCACAAGGGGCAAAAGGCAATGTGGGCTGTAGCTTTACAATGGGTCTTGCCATTGAACTCTGATGAAGTCAGCAGAGCCCAGCAGGAGTGCCTTGTGTGCTGCAAAAGGGACTTACACTGAGTTCTGCAGTAACATGGGACAATAGTAAATGAGCTGATTCCTTTTGTCAAGTGACAGTGGCAGATAGACTGTATTGGGCCTCTGCCCATATCAGAAGGATATTGGTATGCCATGACTTGTGTGGACACAGCCACTGGACTCCTTGTTGCTTTTCCTGAATGTCATGAAGATCGGCAAATGACCAAATATGGCCTGTCTTTTTGTATCCTATGGTCAGCCACAGTTGATTAAGTGCTATCAAGTCACACATTTTACTGGACATGTGTTACAAGGATGGGTGCAGCAATTATGAATAAAGTAGAAGTTTCATGTACCACATAACCCTACTGGGGCAGGCATAATAGAGAGGTACATTGGTTTGTTAATATCTGGCCTGAAGTCAGACACCAGAAATCTACAGGTTTGGTCAGTTCACTTATGGACAGTGCTACATCATTTGAATGAGAAGCCCTGAAAAGGAGCCCTGAGCCCTGTGGATATACTAACACACATTACTACCTCTCTATATAGCTGTATGTGCAAACTGAAGAGGAGTTATTGAAACCAGGACATAGCCCATAGAGCAACATCCTCCTCCTAGTCCCAACTGCAGTAAACCCTGGAGAATCTGTTGAGTGGAAAAATGGTCCTGGACATCTCCACACATGGACCAGTGATAGTTGGCCCTTCTGGCACTTTGTGGAAAATGCCTGGAAGCTGGCATCCTGTGTATTCCAGGTGTAACAGCAGAGTGACCCCCAAAGATCACAGTAGTGTACCAAAAACATCCTGGATGTAAGAGCATCTTAGGGGAAGTTTTGTTTGATCTTCATGGCCAGTGCATGTACCTACCTTAGCCTTGTATATTGAACCCTCTGGGATTCCCATAGGGAGGGAGGTGAAAGTCTGATATACTAGACCAGGACAACATACTATTGCTGCCACTGTCCTATCACAGGACCACTCTCTTATATGCATCCTACCTGATGGGCAAAATTTGTCAATACTGGTGCCATTAAAGCTTGTATCTTATTGCTCTTAAGGTTATTTTCTTCTACAGTCCCTGTGGCCTGGACCTGGCCCCTGGTTGCAGCTGCTGTGTGTTGATTGCTCTAAACTCCCTACCTGTTCAGCTACTAATTGCCTGTGGAATGGGTGAGCTATGGACTGAATCTGCATAGGACTTTGAACTTAGCTGTGTTCCCCAGCTTCATGATTATCATGATTTTACTGTTGTTGTTATTATACGTTATTAGTCTGGTTACAGTGCTCCAGTTTCTTCACACAGGGGCCATTTTAGAAGATGGGGGTGTGAGTAGATTGTGAGGCAATATGTCCACAATCTCTCACCTGGCCTTATTTCATGTCCATATCAATAGGTGTTTCCAAGTGGTGGAGAGAAGTAGTCCATCTCCATATCAATAGGTAATTACAGGAGGGAGCAAGGGCATATCTGGACTGGAGAGGTTGAATGGGGTCCCTTTTTTTCAGCCAGTTTGTGAATGACACAGGCAGGCAGAAGTGGATGACTGCTTGCAAGCAATAGTTTGTCCCACTTTATCTCTCACTTTGAGTGATTTTGGTTTCAAATGTATTTTTCCCCAGGCTGGGAAGTCTTCCCCAGGGGTATTTCTCCACAGAGTTACACCTATATTTGTTAATATCTACTTGAAATTAGGCTTTCAAAAATGACTTTGAGTTTTTTCTGTTTATCAATACAATCTTAAAGTCGTGATGTCCTTGGTTCAGTAGTTCCACTTTTACTGATGTTACTTAGTGAAATGATCGAAAATATGGAAAGAGTAATTAAAAAATGATTACAGTGGCATATTTATACAGTAAATCATAAATAATATAGGTACCTAACATTAAAGCAGTAATTAAAATAATAAGGTGATTATTCCACAAAACAGACTATTATACAACCTCTAATCATTTTTCAAAACATATTTTATACTATTGAAGTGCTCATCCTGATATTTAGTTGGAGAATTCAGATACAGTAAACAAAGTTTTAATTGGTACCATAATAAAAGTTAAAATGTAATATAAAAAGAGGGCATAATTTAAGCTAAAATAAAAATTTCTAGTATACTGGAGTGATGAAAATATGAGTTTAAAAATACTTCATCTTTTTAAAACATTTTTATAATTTATATTTATAATTGTTATAACAATATAACATTTATTAACCAACAGAGTAAAGTTTAATGACACCCCGTCTTGAAGATGATTTTTAGAGTGAAACATAAAATCAGAACAAGATTGGGTGGATGAAATAGAATTAAGCCATCTTCAAAGTTAACTCAAAGGTGCAAGACATCATGGCTATTCCACAAGCCAAATTTTTAATTGTCAGTCTGTACATTGATTATTATAAAATATTTTATGGAAATATCCTACAAAATATTACACTAACAGGACATATATTAAAAATAATAAAATGCAAAAAAAATCTTCCACGGAAATTTTCTCTTCCTAGATATTCAAATCATTTCTACATTACATGATAACCAAAATATTTTTAAATATTAATATTTTTGCAAATATATTTTTATTATCATCAGCACATTTGGTATTTTAAAGATTGTGCATGTTTGTTTTCAATGTGAGTTTCCTCATAAAATCTGTTGCTAACTAATTGACTTAATGATTCTGTTCTGAATAAGATATATGAAAAGCATTAAGTTCAAAAGATATGTAAATTATAAAAAATAATAAATATATGTTAATTGTCTACTATATGCTAAGTACTCTTCTAGGCATTGGGGCAGAGTGGGGTACTAAGAAAAATAACACAATGAATTTCCAAAGATCAAATTCTTACAGTCTTAAGAATTTTACCAAATTAACTCATCTGAATTTCAAAACAGCTTTGTGAAGGTAATCTTGAAGCAGTTTCTTAATTCTTCAATCCTCAACACCTTTACCTAAACAGTAGGTATAATGTTAACTTTTTTTTATTGCATGTATTCCCTTGGAAGAGTTCACATTCCTACTTTAATTCCATGAAAGCAGAATCTGGAATAAAGATTGTGATTATTTTTTCTCACAATAACCTTGAGAACTCTCTCAACTATCTAACGTGTGACTCAATTATAATATCTAAAACACATTCCTTTCTGAGAGGAAAAGATAATGAGAAAGGAAGTCTTTTTATTATGGTCAGAGAAGAGGCATTTAGAAACAACTGATATTCTACATTGAATTATGAAAAAATGAAAAACAATATATTCCTAATCATCTCATATTTGTATAACTAATGAAATTAGAGCCTTTGACCAAATATATTTTCTGTTTGTTACAATATCCATTCTTTGGACCCCATAACCACCTTTATTTCTTCTGTCATCCAGATTTTTACATTTCTTTGACACATCTCTAAACATCTAGAACATTCATCAGACCCTGTTCTCATTAACTGAATGTTCAGACTGAGGATATGCTTAAAGAAGTTTTGCCACAATGGGCACAAGCTTCTAAAAAGATATTCCTTTAAAATTTCCCTATGTTCTTTCCCTTCCCTCTCCCTTTTCTTCTCTTCACAGATATCAGATTTATGTATGATATGCAGAGATAGGGTTCAGAATATGATATTCAATTTTTTGATGACCTTAAACCTACTTTCATTATGCCTATAAGTGAGTGATTGTGCATGACTAGTTCAGAATACAGTAGACTCTTACATATACTTAAAGATTATTATGATGATGATTTTTTATTTTGGTATCATTAATATACAGTTACATGAGCAACATCGTGGTTGCTATATTCCCCCCATTATCAAGTCCCTCCAACATACCCCATTACAGTCACACTCCATCAGTGTAGTAAGATGCTATAGAATCACTACTTGTCTTCTCTGTGCTATACTGCCTTCCCCATGCCACTCCCACTACATTATGTGTGTTTATCATAATGGCCTTTATTCCCCTTCTCCCTCCCTTCCCCCCTCCCCCCAGTCACTTTCCCTTTGGCAACTGTTAGTCCATTCTTGGGTTCTGTGAATCTGCTGCTATTTTGCTCCTTCAGTTTTTGCTTTGTTCTTATGCTCCACAATTGAGTGAAGTCATTTGGTATTTTTTTTTCTCCACCTGGCTTATTTCACTGAGGATAATGATACCCTCTAGCTCCATCCATGTTACAAATGCTGGGATTTGTTTTCTTATGCCTGAATAATACTCCACTGTGTATATGTACTACATCTTCTTTATCCATTCATCTACTGACGGACACTTAGGTTGCTTCCATTTCTTGACTATTGTAAATAGTGCTGCGATAAACAAAGGGGAGCATATGCCTTTTTGAGACTGGGCTCCTGCATTCTTAGGGTAAACTCTTAGGACTGGAATTCCTGAGTCAAATGGTATTTCTACTTTTAGTTTTTTGAGGAACCTCCATATTGCTTTCCACAATGGTTGAACTAGTTTATCCTCCCACCAGCAGTATAGGAGAGTTCCCTTTTCTCCACATCCTTGCCAGCATTTGTTGTTCCAATTCTTTTCTATGTTTGCTATCCTAAGTGGTATGAGGTGATATCTCATTGTGGTTTTAATTTGCATTTCCCTGATAATTGACAATGTGGAGCATATTTTCATGTGCCTGTTGGCCACCTGAATTTCTTCTCTGGAATTGCCTGTTCATAACCTCCACCCATTTTTTAATAAGGTTATTTGATTTTTGGGTGTTGATATGTGTGAGTTATTTATATATTTAGGATTTTAACCCCTTGTCAGATATGTCATTTATAAATATATTCTCCCACACTGTAGGATGCCTTTTTGTTCTGCTGATGGTGTCCTTTGTTGTACAGAATCTTTTTATAATGATGCAGTCCCATTGGTTCATTTTTTTATTTTGTTTCCCTTACCCAAGGAGATACATTCAGGAAAATGTTGCTCATGTTTATATTCAAGAAATTTTTGCCTATGTTTTCTTCTAAAAGTTTTATTGTTTCAAAACTTACATTCAGGTATTTGATTCATTTTGAGTTTACTTTTGTGTATGGGGTTAGACAATGATCCAGTTTCATTCTCTTGCATATAGCTGTTCTGTTTTTCCAACACCAGCTGTTGAAGAGGCTGTCTTTTCCCCATTTTGTGTCCCTGGCTCCTTTATCATGTATTAATTGGCCATATATGCTTGGGTTTATATCTGGGCTCTCTAGTCTGTTTCATTGGTCTATGAGTCTGTTCTTGTGTCAATACCAAATTGTCTTGATTACTGTGCCTTTGTAGGAGAGCCTGAAGTCAGGGAGCATAATTCCCCCTGTTTTATTCTTCCTTCTCAGGATTGCTTTGGCTGTTTGAGGTCTTTTGTAGTTCCATATGAATTTTAGAACTATTTGCTCTAGCTTGTTGAAGAATGCTGTTAGTATTTTGATAGTGATTGCACTGAATATGTAGATTGCTTTAATCAGGAGGGCCATTTTGTCAATATTAATTCTTCCTATGATGAGCACAGGATGTGTTTCCATTTATTGGTATCTTCCTTAATTTCTTTCTGAGTTTCTTGTAGTTTTCAGAGTATAGGTTTTTCACTTGCTTGGTTAGGTTTATTCCTAGGTATTTTATTCTTTTTGATGCAATTCTGAATGGAATTGTTTTCCTGATTTCTCTTTCTGCTACTTCATTGTGAGTATATAGGAGTGCCACAGATTTCTGCATATTAATATTGTACCCTGAAACTTTGTTGAATTCATATACTAGATCTAGTAGTTTTGGAGTGGATTCTTTAGGGTTTTTACATACAATATAATGTCATCTGCAAACAGGGACAGTTTAACTTCTTCCTTGCCAATCTGGGTGCCTTTTATTTCTTTGTGTTGTCTGATTGCCATGGCTAGGACCTCCAGTACTATGTTGAATAGATGTGGGGAGAGTAGGCATCCTTGTCTTCTTTCAGATCTTAAAGGAAAAGCTTTCAGCTTCTCCCTGTTAAGTATAACATTGGCTGTGGGTTTGTCGTATATGGCGTTTATTATGTTGAGGTACTTGCCCTCTATACCCATTTTGTTGAGAGTTTTTATCATGAATGGATATTGAATTTTGTTGAATGCTTTTTTGGCATCTATGGAGATGATCATGTGGTTTTTGTCCTTCTTTTTGTTGATGTGGTGGATGATATTGATGGATTTTTGAATATTGCACCATTCTTGCATCCCTCAAATAAATCTTACCTGATCATGATGGATGATCTTTTTGAAGTATTTTTGAATTTGGTTTGCTAATACTTTGTTGAGGATTTTTGCATCTGTGTTCATCAGGGATATTGGTCTGTAATTTTCTTTTTCTGTGGCATATTTGCCTGGTTTTTGTATTAGAGTGATGTTGGCCTCTTAGAATGAGTTTGGGAATATTCCATCCTCTTCTACTTTTTGGAAAACTTTAAGGATGATGGGTGCTAAGTCTTCACTAAATGTTTGATAAAATTTAGCAGTGTAACCATCTTGTCCAGGAGTTTTGTTCTTAGGTAATTTTTAAATTACCAAATCACTTTCCTTGCTGGTAATTGGTCTATTCAGATTTTCTGTTTCTTCCTTGGTCATCCTTGGAAGGTTGTGTGTTTTCAGAAAGTGAGGGTAAAAAGTAAGGGATTGTTTAAGAGATATTCAACAGGAGTAATCAAGAGAACTTGATCACTGGAGAAAGAGCAGGAGTAAATCAGAGAAGAGGAACTCTAAGGGGGATGCCTGGATTTCTGATGTGGGTGGTAAGAAGAGAACATAAGGAGAGGATCTGATATGGCGAATATGAGATCAGGCATTCAGTTTCAGACAACTTGAGTATCAAGTGCCTTTGGGACCATTAGTGGAGATTTCAAGTAGGTAGATGAATTTACAGTTAGGGTCTAAAGCTCAGAGGAGACATTAGGGGCTAGAGATATTAATTTTGGACTTGTGATGTAGGTGGGAAATAGAGACATGGGTTTGACTGAAATAGATTATGAAAGAATCTCGGGGGAGCACCTACATGCAAAGGACACCTAGAAGCAGGATTCTGAAAAAGGAACCAGGGAAGTGGCAAACAGGTAGGAGAGTGATCAGGAGTGTGATCACAGAACCAAGAGAAGACATGGTTTCAGGAAAGGAACAGCAGGTATTTTCTCAGTCAACTGAGATTTATTCAGTGACTATTATGTTTCTGAGGATAACTCAGAGAATTAAAAAGAAAAGATACTTGCCCTGGTGGAGCTTACATTCAACTGGGAGGAGTCAGAAACAGACTAGCTAATTAAATGAATAAATGCTAGAGTATTAAAGACATTGCTGTTTGGTGGAAAGGACCAGCAAAAGGGTATCAGGAGTTTTGGTTGCGGGCAGTGCAGTTGAAATGGGGTAATCAGGGTAAGCCTCCTTGAAAAAGAAATATCTGAGCAAAGACTTGAAGGAAGTGAGACATGAGACAAGTGGATATCTGAGGGAAGTTTTCCACTCAGAAGGAACAGCCATCACAGAGGCTCCTAGACAAGCACAAAAACATGCTTGCAGTATTTGTAGAATAGCAAGAAATCAGTATGTCTGGAATAGAGTGAAGGGGAGAAGGGAAAGGAATAAGATGACAAGGTCAAGGGGTGGTAAACACAGTGGAGGGCCTTGTAAGTCATAATAAGGACTGTGTCTTTATTCTGAGAGGAACGTGGACCCATGGGAGAATTTTTATTTATGTTGCCATGTCAAGACTATAGTTAAGCATGCAAGGGGAGAGGCAAGGACATTAGTCGACAGCCTACTGCAACAATCTAAGCAAGAGATGAAGATGCCTTAGGTCAGATTGGGGGCAGTGAAGGAGGTGAGAAGTGATCACATTACATACACATGTATACATTCACACACTCATACACACACTCACAATCATGTAGATTTTTTAATCAGCCTCATTAAAGTATAATTTAGGTACAATACAATTACCTGATTTTAATTGTAGAATTCCATTATGGGTCAGTCATGTCTTATATGGATTCTATAATGTCTCCAGCTAAAATAAGTTGAAATAGCTTGATTTTCCCCAAGTGTATTGTCTTACGGTTTTAAGAGTATCACACAATAGCTTTGGCAGTATAAGAAGGTACTTGGTCACTATTAAAGAACTGGTTATTTCAGCCTAAGATTGATGAAGACTTGAAATACAAATGTGCGTCATAGGTTTGCTTTGCACAGCACAAGGCCTCACTAATACAGAGAGCATTACTGGATGCTATCCCTAGATTCAAGGCACTGGTGTTAAGTGATCAAAGATTACTTGTTTTGGGACACAGATGGGAAAAAAATGGGGTGCATATTCACACTGCATACTTTACCAACTAGGTCCCACCAGGACTTGTTCTACACAGGATCCAAAGAGGAGCTTTAACAAAGGCCACAGTATTATGGAAGAAACACTTCTCTGCATTTGGACTGCCAGCCAAAATTCATGCAGAGCAGTGGCTCTATTGAAGGCATTCCAGTTGCAAGTGGGTGAGTCACCCCAGTGCACTACCCAAAGGCCGCTACACGGGACAGGTATGGATGTTGCAGATAGAGATCAGTAGGATGGCAAGCACAGTACCACTTGGTATAGGATGAGTGAAGGCAGTAGCAGAAGTGCTTGACATAGGTGTGTGGAATGCCACCAGATGCCACCCAAGTGTCTGGGGTCCAGAACCCCTATGGGATGTAGAGAACAACCATAATTTGTGAGGCCCTCCAGGTATTGCTCCCTCCCCAGTTCAATAGGTGAGAGTACTAGTTGAAACTAGAGCCCAGCAATTGAGCTAGTAGGGCTGAGCTGTAGACTAGCATTTATCATCACCTGGAACTTGGTTTCCTCACACTGTTGTGGCAAAGGAAAATGCCTTTAACATTTTTTTTTGATGGAAGATACTGGTAATTTGCGAACATATAAGAAGGATTCCTATTTCATTTACTAGAGATATAATAGTTGGGGGAAGCCTCCCAGTCAAGGATGGAAGGATATGCGGCACATAGCAGAAGAGAGAACACAGTGACGCATGCACATGCGCAGTAAAGAACTTGGCTAAAGGCTAACTAATGGGATTCTCATTCACTTGCCCATTCATATTCAGACATGCGTCTTTTGCTTTCAACATGGCGATTCAGTGAGAGAAATAAGGCTTATGTGTGAATACGGTAAACTAGAAAGCAGCCAAGCAACAATTTGGTAAAATATATAATTAATTCATAGGGGATATAGTACCACTGTGTATCCACTTAGAAGAAAGGTGTCAAATGATATACACATACTCCAGAAGGAACTCTATGCCCACTGTACAAGTAATACCTGGGGAACAAACCTCCAGCTTGCTAAATCTCTGGTGTTTTTGTCCTGAGTCTTGAGGCCTCAAAAGGTTTCTGACAAACCTGACGCCCAATAAATGTATCTAGAAGCTTTCAGTGAACTTTATTGTCATTTAGTCACATTTGGGGGTGGTTTCTAAGAGAGAAAAAGTTATTTTTATCCAAAATGTCCCCGGTGCTTCACAAAGTAGGAGCTCAAGAAATGCTTTCAAATGAGTGACACAGTAATGTGGATTTGGAATCTCTTCTGTGACTTGTGGACCTTGATACCATATATAAGATAAAAACTAAACATTTATGCAGATGGCTTTACTAATTCAGAATGTTCCAATCAGAAGGATGAGCAAAAATAAATTATTTATTACATGTGATTCCTTTTGGCAGTTTTCTTTCATCTGTCCCTTGGACCTGCCAGGCTTCTGCTGTGCACTGAGTATGCACACAGCCCTCTCTGAGCTATTCCATGGAAAAACCAGATGGAGAATCTGGGTCTGAGTTACTTAGTGGCAGAATTTGCAGGACATTTCCCATATTGTTCTCAGGGCCAGGCACTTTCTGGCCTTAATCCCTGTGAGAGTGCTACACACCAACCTGTGAGGTATGTAAAGTGGCCAGTACCACAGGGGTGGGTCGAAAGGTGACAGAACAGAGAAACACCAGCTCATTGATGTTTGTCATTTGTATTTGCAATACTTTAGGTCCAAGTTTCAAACTGCAATAATTTTACGCTAAGACACAGTCATGCACAATCCATATTTCAATTTTCTATTGCTTCAATCACAATTTAAAGTAACAAATTTGGAACAAAAGTCCTTAAAAAGATCAGATACTGAGGTCAGAAGGATGGAACCATACCATCAGCAGGTCTACAAAAGAAATAACTTACTGAAAAATCAAATAAACAAAAAGACCATAAATACCTTTAATCCAAAGTTACAGGAGAATTCACTACACATGGGTTTACAGATAAGACATTTTAACAAAAGTAATGCACAGCCAAATGGGATACAGTTCTGATAAACAGTGAAAATGCAGATCCTCCTCAACCTGTTTTGTCTGGAAGCATGCATATAATCCCAGTAGACATCAGTACTCCATGATCTGGCTCCTCCTGGCTGATGCACTGAGATTTAAAACTCCACCCACTAAGTGGTTACAGGATTCTGGGAAAGGTTTTACCATCACTAACGAATATGGTATATGTGGGTCCATAAAGCACACCACACACAAGCACACACACGGAACTCAAACTTTGCACTCAGGGCTGGTTGGCACTCTGATGTAGGCAGGACATTGGGACTAAGTGAATTCCAGTTTACCTTCCCTCCAGCAACGTACTCTGGGGGAGCTGCCATCCAATATCCTCTCTCTGGTTCCCACAAGTAGATATGTCAACACACCTTAACGGTGTTAGCATGTAACTCCCTTTTCATTTGTCACTCTGCACGGGTTCTGCCATCTGGTGCCATTTATGTAGCAAACCATAAAGCCTGGCACTGCTTCACAGGAAAGGAAAGGCCCAAGTATACTTCTATTCTAGCAAGTGTGATAGTATATTTGTGTTCCAGTCGCAAATATTGGCCACAGTTTAACGAAAACCAGATTTTACATACCGAGCACATGGAAAATGAAAACTGGGAACACTCCAAATAGAGACACAGAAACAAGACAAAATAAAACCACTGTGAAGGAATTGGAAGGCTGCCATAAGTTTTATCAATATTCCCGAGCATTATTAGAGCTTCACCTTCCATAGTTCTATTGCTTAGCGCAACACAAGAGACCCAGGCTTAAGCAAGTAGTATTTGCCATCACTTTAATAGGCTGAATTTGCAAGGCAACCTCTAGTGCCACTGAAGGTACAGCTTTTGGAAAGACCCTGAGAGCTCACCTTGTCCCATACCCCAGTTTTACAGATGAGAAAACAGCCATGAAAAGGTTATGTAAGTTGCCCCAAGTCACACAGTAAGTTAGTAATGGAGCCTATATTACAATCCAGGTCTCCTTACTCCTACACTAGTACTCTCACTATGTCTGACTGGTTCTCTATAATTGCTGTTGGTTTCCTGCTTGGTACTGAATCAGGTGAACATGGTACCTGCCTTACTGCTAGTTATTATGGGACAGCACTCACCTGATGGCAGCTTCCAAAGGAGACTCAGATGGCACGAAGCCGTTTCGATAAATTAATCTTGCACATTTGACTGTATTACGTGGCAGTAAGTACTACTTGCATTACAGTATAACTTGTACATAGATGTGTGCACATGGTGGTAATATCTCAGTTCCTGCTTGTAGATTCAGTTGGATATTGTTTAATATTAAACAGACATTCCCAAAGCATGAGGAGTTGGGTTACATTCGTTTGTTCTTAAAGGAGTGTGGGATCAGAAGAGGAGTGAAAAAATTAAAGCTAATCAACAGAAAGATTATATCAGAAACAAATCTCTCATGAAAACTTCTCTTTTAGAAAAAATATTTCCATTATTTCGAAGGTCCCATTTATTTCCTTCCCAATGCACATGCAAATATATGTTCATAATTGTATGTTAAGTTCACTCAAAATCCCAGGCCTATGAGACTGTCCATTTATAAATGCTGAATTTCAGTTCTCTTGCTCAGAAACCAAGAGAAGCTTGCATCACTAGCCGTGCCTTTCTTTAACCAAATATTAACTGCAAGTAGCTCAGAAAAGTAGCATGAAATTCAACCAGGGAATGGCAAGGTTAAGACTCCCATAAGCGTTGTTACATTGAGAATAGCCAATGAAAAGCCTGTGGGTTCTCAAGATATAAGGTCTGTTCTTGGTGAGACTGAGTAGCATCAGAGGCCACAACCTCATTATAAAAGTCTTCTCCTCAAACTTCTTTGGTGAATTATAAGGAACTGCCTGTCTTTTGGTAGATGTCTCCCTTTTTCTCTTTAAAAATGACAGTAGTTACTATGTACAACCTATCATCAGGCAATACAGGAAGCACATGGAAGGCATCTCAAGCCACAGCTACCAGGACTGTGACTGAATGCCAACAGGCAAAAGCAAATCTCAATATTTGTCTTAATATTTTCATAGTGAGCTTCTTATTGCAAGGCATAACTCCTACTGAAATCGAAGGGACTTGCCCTACCAGTCACTGAAAGAAGAATCCTACCTGAATATCATATCCTGTTGGACAAGGAAATGGTGGGAGATAGGAATTTTATCTGTGTATTCTTCCAAAATTCAACTTGAAAATCTGCTAAAATGACCCAGAAAAGTGATACCTGAAACAGATGTTATCAAGGAGGCTAGTCAAATGTCACCCTTCCAATCTAGATTAACCCAAGCAGAAACCTTGATGTCAAAGCCAAGTGGAGGGCAGCCAGTTTTAAAGCAGAAGGATGTGTTTGCAATTGTAATAGTGATGTCTCCCTAGCTTTAATTTATAGATAATAGTCCCCTAAGAAAGCACGTGCATACCCAAGCCTGTGCCAACCTCAGCACCCAGGGAAATATAGAGCCTATGGAATAACTGTAACTAGCAAGTATCTGTGCCCTGCATTCTCTGGGCTCTGGCCAGACGGTGTCTGCTTCTGGCATCTTTTCTAGGTTCCTATAGTCCCCTTTCTGATGTTTATTCATTACAAAGCAATACTATAACAATATCAAAGAACATTTTAAAAGCAAAAACAAATTTTCACACAATCCCACCACCCTAACACAACTGATTTCAGTTATCTGTGTTCCCAGTCTTTGTCCATATACACACTTATTTTACATGGTTGAATCCCTGTTTATGTTATTTAAAAGTGATTTTATAGATGCTCTCTGAGAACTGGCAGCCTCATTAGAAATAAACAACCCATTGAGCAAAGGAATATAATTATTTACATGATCTTTGAACTGAGAAATATCCTTTATAGACAAACATCTCAAACTATCAGAACAGCTGTACAGACAACAGGAAGCAATGGAATATGCTTCACAGGAGAGGGATAGATGTGGGGATCAAGTGGTTAAACTCAAACACTGGGGTGCAATTCACAAACCTGAAAGGAATCTGAATAACACAATTAAAGAATAAATACTTGAGTTAAGTCTTCTTACATGACTTGGCAATCCAGTAGCCAAATGAAACATGGACACACAGATATTATGATGACACACAGACAAGATGAGCAAGAACGAAGTCATTACCCAACATGGTGACTGATTTGAGGGGATTATGTCACCCAAAAATCCTCATGGGATTATGACAACTCACCAGATCTTTACTACAACATTAATGTTCTTTTCTTTCTTAAATAAGTAATCTCTACTGTGCTTCCCACCCTTCCCTGTTTTTTCAAAGGCCCTATCCCTATCTTAGGATGTTTTAGAATCAACATTTGATGATGTGCCCCCATTATCTCAGGGCACACTAACAACTTTAAAGATCTGGGTAGACTCACCTGTGTCAAGATGAGCTTAAAAAAACATCCAGGGAAAAGGAATAAACTATTAACCATGGTGGGGGAGGGGAGAGAAGAAAGGAACATAAAGAAACTTGGGAGGATTGATTATATTCATTATTTTGGAACCTCTCTGTATCTTGATCATCAACTTGGTTACACAGCTGTGTGCATTTTTTCAAACTCAATCAGGTTTCCTGTAAATAAATTTTTAAGGGCTGAGGCCTTATAACCCCTTCACCCTCCTCTTCTAATCTTCTAAAGATTTCATAGGTATCATATCTGAATACATTAAAACCACCTCAAGACCATGTTATACTTTTTGCTGTTAGCAGTCTTACATATTTTAAAGAACTTAAGAGAAGGGAAATAGTCTTTTGTATTTACTTTCTGTTTTTCTTTATTACTCAAGTTCCAGGATTCTCTCTGGTATCATTCATGTTCAGCATGAACATTCTGTAGTATTGCTTGGAGAGCTGTCGATGAGTTTTTCTTTATTTAAGAATGTCTTTATTTTGCCTTTATTCCTAAAGGACATTTTTTTACTGGATATAGAATTCTGGTCTGGCAGTTCTCTCCTTTCAGCAATTTAAAGACATTGTTCTCTGTCTTCTGCCCTCCATGGTTTCTGATGAGAAACCCACAGTATTTCATATTGTTATCATATATGCTATGTGTCATTTTCCTCTAGCTTCTTTCAAGATTTGTGTTTATCTTTGGTATTAAGAGTTTTATTATCTGTCTAGGAGTAATTGTCTTTAAGTTTATTGTGTTTCGAGTTCTTGAATCAGTGAATTGATATTTTTGATCAAATTTTGGGAAGTTTTCAGCAATTATTTATTCCCAAATGGCTTTCTGCAGCAATCCCTTTTCTGCTCCCTGTGGGCCTTAATGTCATGAATTTTCCACATTTTGGTGTTGTTCCAGAGATCTTAGAGGCTCTGCTCAATTCCTTTTTTCATTTTATAGTTGGCACTCACTTTTTATTTATTTTTCATTTATTTTATTTTATTTTGTTATCATTAATCTACAATTACATGAAGAACATTATAATTACTAGGCTTCCCCCCTCACCAAGTCCCCCACACACACCCCACCACAATCAACTGTCCATCAGCGCAGCAAGATGCTGTAGAATCACTACCTATCTTCACCGTACTGCACAGCCCTCCCCATGCTCCCCCACGTGCTATTTACACATGCTAATCATAATACCCCCTTTCTTTTTCCCCACCATTATCCGTCCCTTCCCACCCATCCTCCCTAGTTCCTTTCCCTTTGGTAACTGTTAGTCCATTCTTGGGTTCCGTGATTCTGCTGCTGTTTTGTTCCTTCAGTTTTTTTTATTCTTATACTCTACATATGAGTGAAATCATTTGATACTTGTCTTTTTCCACCTGGCTTATTTCACTGAGCATAATACCCTGTAGCTCCATCCATGTTGTTGCAAATGGTAGGATCTGTTTTCTTCTTATGGCTGAATAATATTCCATTGTGTATATGTACCACATCTTCTTTATCCATTCATCTACTGATAGACACTTAGGTTGCTTCCATTTCCTGGCTTTTGGAAATAGTGCTGTGATAAACATAGGGGTGCATCTGTCTTTTTCAAACTGGAGTGCTGCATTCTTACAGTAAATTCCTAGAAGTGGAATTCTTGGGTCAAATGGTATGTCTATTTTGAGCTTTTTGAGGAACCTCCATACTGCTTTCCACAATGGTTGAACTAATTTACATTCACACCAGCAGTATAGGAGGGTTCCCCTTTCTCCACAACCTCACCAACATGTGTTATTGTTTGTCTTTTGGATGGTGGCAATCCTTATTGGTGTGAGGTGATATCTCATTGTAGTTTTAATTTGCATTTCTCTGATGACTAGTGATGTGGAGCATCTTTTCATGTGTCTGTTGGCCATCTGAATCTCTTCTTTGGAGAAGTGTCTGTTCAGCTCCTCTGCCCATTTTTTAATTGGCTTATTTGCTTTTTGTTTGTTGAGGTGTGTGCGCTCTTTATATATTTTTGATGTCAACCCTTTATCGGATCTTTCATTTATGAATATATTCTCCCATACTGTAGGGTACCTTTTTGTTCTACTGATGGTGTCCTTTGCTGTACAGAAGCTTTTCAGCTTGATATAGTCCCACTTGTTCATTTTTGCTTTTGTTTCCCTTTCTTGGGGAGATATGTTCATGAAGAAGTCACTCATGTATGTCCAAGAGATTGTTGCCTATGTTTTTTTCTAGGAGTTTTATGGTTTCATGACTTACATTCAGGTCTTTGATCCATTTCAAATTTACTTTTGTGTACGGGGTTAGACAGTGATCCAGTTTCATTCTCTTACATGTAGCTGTCCAGTTTTGCCAGCACCATCTGTTGAAGAGACTGTCATTTCCCCATTGTATGTCCACGGCTCCTTTATTGTATATTAATAGACCATATATGTTTGGCTTAATGTCTGGAGTCTCTAGTCTGTTCCACTGGTTTGTGGCTCTGTTCTTGTGCCAGTACCAAATTGTCCTGATTACTGTGGCTTTGTAGTAGAACTTGAAGTTGGGGAGCGAGATCCTCCCCTACTTTATTCTTCCTTCTCAGGATTGCTTTGGCAGGCACTCACTTTTTAATTTTTAATTTAAAAAATTTACATGCCATGAATGATTTAATAGTAATGAGCACACAGTGCTATTAAACACGAAGGATATACACCAAATCCCAGGCATCAGGGAAAGTGGTGGAGGTGATATCTAAGAGAACTGTGATGGATGAATACAATTAAGCAAGAATGGAGGGACCAACAACTGCAGGCCTGAGAATGATGAGTGCAAGTGTACAGACTTGTAAGAGAGCAGGGAATGTTTGGAAGAAAATGACTGGTTTGTTACAGTTGAGACATACAGTGCCAATGGGAGAATGATGAGAGATGGTGAAGAAAATGGAATGAACCATGAGATTTTACATGCCATGATGAAGATTTTTGACTTAATCAATCCTGAGGATGATTGGGAAGCAACATTTTTTGAAAATGTGAGCTTTTTGTCGTTTTGACTCTTCTAAGTTTTCTCATATTTTTATAATGGACATGTATCACTTTTTTCTTAGAAAAGCTTTAGTGAAATATAATTCACATGCCATACAGTTAATCATTTTCAAGTGTTCAATCCAATGGTTTTCTAGTGTATTTACAGAGTTAAACAGCCATCAACACAATCTATTTTACAACAATTTTATCACTTCCAAAAAAAATACATAAAAGCCCTGTGCCTTTTAGCAATTACTCCCCACTTCCTCCCTGCCCTCTTCCCTTTCACCCTAGGAAATCACTAACCTGCTTTCTGTCTGTATGGATTTGCCTATTCTGTACATTTCATATGAATGGAATCATAAAGTACATGGCCTTTTGTGTCTGGCTTCTTTCATTTAGCAGAACATTTCCAAGATTCATTCATATTGTAGCATGAATCAGTATTTCATTCCTGTTCATTGTCAGATAATATTGCATCGATTGCATCGTGTAACTACATTTTATTTATTCACTCACCAATTGATGCAGTCTTGTGTTGTTTCTGCATTTTGGCTGTTATGAATAAGGCTGCTGTGAATATGTGTGTACAAACCTTTGTATGGACATAATTTTCAGGTCTCTTGGGTGTATGCCTAGGAGTGGAATTGTGGGATCACATGGTAACTCTGTGCCTAACTGAGTAACTGACAGATTATTTTCCAAAGCAGTTGCACCCCTTACATTCTCACTAGCAGTGTATAAGGGTTCAAATTCTCCACATCTTTGCCAATACTTGCTACTATCTGTCTTCCCCGCTTCCCAATTTTATTGAGAAATAACTGACATACATCACTGTATAAGTTTACGATATACAACATGATGGTTCAATTTACACATATTGTGGAAATGATTACCATATTAGGTGTAGCTAATATCAGTCATCTCATACAGATATGGTAAAAAGAAAAAAAAGTTTTTCCCTGTGATGAGAACTCTCAGGATCTACTTTTAACAACTTTTGTATGTATCATATGGCAGTGTTAACTATAATCATCATGTTGTACATTTCATCCCTACTAGTGATTTAGCATAACTGGAAGTGTGTATCTTTTGACCACCTGCCACCAGTTTCTCCTTCCCTCAGCCCTCACCCTGACCCTGGCCTCTGGTAACCACGATTCTGATCTCTTTATCTGTGAGATCTTCTCTCTTGATTACTTTCCATTCTATTGGTTGTGAAGTGATATCTTTTTAGTTTTGATTTGCATTCCTCTGGAGGGTAATTATGTTGAGCATTTCTCTATGTGCTTAATGGCTATTTGTACATATTATTTGGAAAAATGTCTATTCAGAATCTTTGCCATTGTATAATTGGGCTATTTGTCCTTTTATTATTGAGTTGTGGGTTTTCTTTATATACTCTGGATCAAGTCATTTAACAAATATGTGATTTGGAAATGCTTTCTCCCAATCTGTGGGGTGTCTTTTCTATTTCCTGATGGTGTACTCTGAAGCACAGAAGTTTTTCATTTTGGTGATCTCCAATTTATCTTTTTGTTTGTTTCTTTTTTATGGTTTTGGTGTGATATCTAAGAAACCATTGCCTAGTCCAAAGTCACAAGGTTTATACCTATGTGTTCTCCTAATATTTTTATAGTTTTAGCTCTTATGTGTAGCTCTTTGATCCATTTTGAGTTAATTTTTCATTAACTATGTCAATCTGTTATTATTATTATGTGCGTAAGGCAAGGGACCAGATTCTTCTGTTTGCATGTGGATATTCAGTTATCCCAGCATCATTTCTTGGAAAGACTATATTTTCCCCCACTAAATGGTCTTGACACTTGTTGAAAACCAATGGACCACAAATATATGGGTTTATTTCCAGACTCTAGATTTGATTCCATTGATCTATATAAGTCCATCCTTATGCCAATATCACACTGCCTGAACTACTGTAGCTTTGAAATGAGTTTTGAAATCAGGATGTGTGAACTTCAACTTTGTACTCTTTCAACATCGTTTTAGCTATTCTGGGTCTCTTGTGCTTCTGTATAAATTTTAGGATAAGCTAGCAATTTCTGCAAAGAAGCCAGCTAGAAGTTTGGTAGTGATTACATTGAACTTGTAGATCAATTTGGGAAATATTGCCATCTTAACAATACTAAATAGCATTTAACCTAACATCAAAATGAACATGGAACATATATTACTTTTTAATTTATTTTTTATTTTCTTAAAACACTTCATTGAATGTCAATGACTTTGCCCAAGGCACCAGCCAGTCTGGGACTGTGCCAGCTGTGAGTAGACCTGGTGCCTGTCTGCCAAGGCCCGGGGACCCAGATAGTGTTGGGCAAGCTACTGCCTGGCCAGGGACACCTATGAGAAGGTAGTCTCTCTGAAAAGGCTGCTGAGCAGCGGGTTGCTGTGGAGCAGCCTGTCCACATCTCTGGTGTGATGCGCCCACTGCCATGTTTCTGGGCCTCGTTGCCCACCAGGTCCAAGACCTTGGCCATCAGGTACTGGATGACAGCCGCTGAGAAGACCAGTGTGCAAGGGCTCGTGCGCTGCAAGAAGTGGCACTCCCGCAGGATGCGTTCCACATGGTTCACGGAGAACAGCAGCTCTGCTCGGTCAGTGCGAGAGCGGGTCCTCCTCTGGCCACCAGATGACGCTCGATGTCTCCTATGCCGCGGCATGTTGGGCGGGCGTGGGTGCATTTTCTCCAACCAGCCTAGCTCTGCGGTGCGGAGGGGTACAGTCTGACGAGGTGTGGCCCCAACCTCTCAAGACAGCAGGTACTGAGGACGCTACTCCATATCCAAGCAACCATGGAACGGCCCCTCATTCCCTCAGTGGTTGAGGAGCCTGCTTTGTGACATACATCCGGTGAGGTCACTGCTCTCATATTGGCCCCTGGCGGGCCTGGGCCTGCAAGGATAAGGTGCAGGCACGAGCCTGTGTACCCTGCTCCCTGGCACCTCTCTCTGAGGGAACCCTCACTTCCCACGGGGCAGGAGAAGCTCAAACAAGTATGATCCAGTGGCACCAAGTATATGCCCGCAGTGTTGGGCATCCATCACAGCTATCTAGTTTCGAGACATAGGCACCACCCCAAAAAGAAAGCCCTGTACTCCTCTGGCACTCACCCCACTGCTGTCTCTTCCCCAAGGCAGCCCTGAGCCTGCTCCCTGTCCGTGGAGGTTTGCCTATTCTGAAGACTTCCTACAAATGGCCTCACACCAGTAAATAGGCGGCCTTCTGTCTCTGGCTGCTTTCACTCAGCATAACGTTTGCCTTGTGGCTCGTGCACATGGTAGCATGGATCAGCTCTCTGTTCCTTTTCATAGCTGAATAACAAACTCTACATCAGTGGTCAACCACGTGTTGTGTATCCGTTCATCAGCTGGTGACTTTTGGGTGATTTGCACCTTGTAGTCATAAATAGTGATGGAGTGATGATTCCTGTACAAGGTTCTGTTCCAACACCTGTTTTCAGCTAGGGCTGGCATAGCAGGGTCATACGTTAAGTCCATGTTTACCTGACTGAATAGATGCCCAACTGATTTCCCACAGTGCCAGTACCATTTTGCATTCCCAGCAGCAGTGGATGTTGGTCCCAGTTTCTCCACATTCTCCACTAAACTTGTTATTTTCCACGTGCTTTGCTTTCTCTTGCCTTGCCTTGCCTTACTTTGCCTATAACAGCCCTCCCAGGGGGTGTTAAGTGCTATCTCATCATGGTTTTGGTTTGCATTGCCCTATCCGTTAATGATATTGAGCATCTTTTCATGTGCCTCTTCACCATTTATGACAGCTTTGTTGAATGCTTTTTTGGCATCTATGGAGATGATCATGTGGTTTTTGTCCTTTTTGTTGATGCGGTGGATGATGTTGATGGATTTTTTAATATTGTAACATCCTTGCATGCCTGGGATAAATCCTACTTGATCATGATGGATGATCTTTTTGAATTTGATTTGCTGATATTTTGTTGAGTAATTTTACACCTATATTCATCAGGGATATTGGTCTGTAATTTTCTTTTTTTGTGGTGTTGTTGCCTGGTTTTGGTATTAGAGTGATGCTGACCTCATAGAATGAGTTTAGAAGTATTCCCTCCTCTTTTACTTTTTGGAAAACTTTAAGGATGATGGGTAGTAGGTCTTCACTAAATGTTGGATAAATTTCAGCAGTGAAGCCATCTGGTCCAATGGTTTTTTTCTTAGGTAGTTTTTGATTACCAATTCAATTTTGTTACTGGTAATTGGTCTGTTCAGATTTTCTGCTTCTTCCTAGGTCAACCTCAGAAGGTTGTATTTTTCTAGAAAGTGGTCCATTTCTTCTAGATTATCCACTTTGTTAGAATGTAATTTTTCATAGTATTCTATGATAATTCTTTGTATTTCTGTGGTATCTGTCATGATTTTTCCTTTCTCATTTCTGATTCTGTTTACATGTGTAAACTCTTTTTTTCTTGATATGTCTGGCCTGGGGTTTATCTACTTTGCTAATTTTCTCGAAGAACCTGCTTCTGCTTTCTTTGATTCTTTCTTTTGTTTTATTCTTCTCCTTTTATTTATTTCTGCTCTAATCTTTATTATGTCCATCCTTCTATTGACTTTGGATCTCATTTTTTCTTCCTTTTCTAGTTTCATTAATTGTGAGTTTAGAGTGTTCATTTGGGATTGTTCTTTCTTGAGATAAGCCTGTATTGCAATGTACTTCTCTCTTAGCACAGCCTTCACTGCAATCCACAGATTTTGCAGTGTTGAGTTATTATTGTCATTTGTCTCTATATATTGCTTGATCTCTGTTTTTATTTGGTCATTGATCCATTGATTATTTAGGAGCATGTTATTAAGCCTCCATGTGTTTGTGGGTTTTTTCATTTTCTTTGTGTAATTTATTTCTAGTTTCATACCTTTGTGATCTGAGAAGCTGGTTGGTACAATTTCAATCTTTTTGAATTTACTGAGTCTCTTTTTGTGGCCTAGTATATGATCTATTCTTGAAAATGTTCCATGTACACTTGAGAAGAATGTGTATCCTGTTGCTTTTGGATAGAGTGTTATGTAGATGTTCATTAAATCCATCTGTTCTAATATATTGTTCAATGTCTCTACTTATTTTCTGTCTGGTTGAACTGCCCTTTGGAGTCAGTAGTGTGTTGAAGTCTCTTAAAATGAATGCATTGCATTCTATTTCCTCCTTTAATTCTGTTAGTATTTATTTCACATATGTTGGTGATCTTGTGTTGGGTGCATAGATATTTATAGTAGTTATATCCTCTTGTTGGACTGACCCTTTTATTACTATGTAATATCCTTCTTTGTCTCTTGTTACTTTCTTTATTTTGAAGTCTGTTTTGTCTGATACAAATACTACAATTCCTGCTTTTGACTCCCTATTAGTTGCATGAAATATCTTTTCTTTCCCTTTACTTTCAGTGTGTATGTCTTTGTGTTTGAAGTGAGTTTCTTGTAGGCTGATTACAGATGAGTCTGGTATTTTTATCTATTCAGTAACTCTATGTCTTTTGATTGGTGCATTCAGACCATTTACATTTAGGGTAATTTTCGATAGGTGTGTACTTATTGCTATTGTAGGCTTTAGATTTGTGGTCACCAAAGGTTCAAGGGTAATTCCCTTGCAATCTTACAGTCTAGTTTAACTCATTTAGTATGCTATTACAAGCACAACCTAAAGGTTCTTCTTTTTCCTCCTTTTTCTTCCTCCTCCATTCTTTATATGTTAGGTATCATATTCTGTACTCTTTGTCTATCCCTTGATTGACTCTGAGGGGAGTTGATTTGATTTTGCATCTGCTTAGTAATTAATTGTTTTACTTTGCTGTAGTTTTATTTCCCCTGTTGACAGCTATTTAGCCTTAGGGATGCTTCCATCTAAAGCAGTCCTTCCAGAATGCCCTGTAGAGGTAGTTTTGGGGAGGTAAATTCTCTCAGCTTTTGCTTGTTTGAAATTGTTTAATCCCTCCTTCAAATTTAAGTGATAACCTAACAGGTAGAGTGTTCTTCATTCGAGGCCCTCTGTTTCATTGCATTAACTCTATCATGCCACTCCCTTCTGGCCTGTAAGTTTCTGTTTAGAAGTATGATGATAGCCTGATGGGTTTTCCTTTGTATGTGATCTTTGTTCTCTCTCTGGCTGCTTTTAATATTCTGTCCTTGTCCTTGATCTTTGCCATTTTAATTATTGTATGTCTTGGTGTTGACTTCCACGGGTCCCATGTGTTGGGAGACCTGTGCACCTCCATGGCCTGAGAGACTATCTCCTTCCCCAGGTTGGGGGAGTTTACAACAATTACCTCTTCAAAGACATTTTCTATCCATTTTTCTCTCTCTTCTTCTTTTGGTACCCCTATAAGGCAAATACTGTTCCGTTTGGATTGATCACACAGTTCTCTCAACATTCTTTCATTCTCAATATTCTCTGTGTCTCAGCTTCTTTGTATTCCTCTTCTCTAATTTATATCCCATTTACCATCTTTTCTACTACATCTAATCTGCTTTTAAATCCCTCCATTGTATTTTTTATTTCATATATGTAATGTCTTAATGATTGAATCTCCAACTTAAATTCATTCCTGAATTCTTGAATATTTTTCTGTACCTCCATGAGCATGTTAATGATTTTTATTTTGAACTCTCTTTCAGGAAGATTGGTGAGTTCAGTTTCATTTGGCCCTTTTTCTGGGATTTGTGAGATTTTGATCTGAACCATGTTCCTTTGACGTTTCATATTTCTAGGTGTTGCCCTCTAGTGCCCAGAAACCCTAGTCTCTGGACCTGCTCATACCATGGAGTGATGTTGGGGGTCGCATGGGAGAGGCACTGCTGCTTGGGGGCAGGAAAGAACTGTTTCCTGATTCCCTGATGCATTGCCTATCTCTAGTGTCAGAGCCAGTGGGCCAAGCACACAGGTGTAAGCCTCTGTGCATTGTGTCTCTAGCTGTTGTAGGCAGGGCCTCCCTCTGGCTGGCCTGACACCAGTTCAGTGACTGCCTATTTGTGAGCTGGTGCTGGCAGGGCAGGAGGAATGTGCAGCAGGCTTCAAGTCACTTTGTGTGCCTTGGAAGTGAGTAGCCAGCCAGGGGGATGGAGAACCTGAAGCTCCTCAAAGTTCCCAACCTGCTGGGAAGAGTGTGCCCAGACAACCTTGTTGGCCTATCACTTCCTCCATGCAGCAAGCTCCATGAAAACCCCACCCCATCAGCAGCCTTCTGGCTGCTAGGAAGCCTCTCAGATCACCCACCTTTCCTTTGTCCCAGAGTGGTGGGATGTGGATCCCTGTCTTCCACAAATGGCCAGAATCTGTGTCTCTAAAGCACTCTGCCTGTCCCAGCTCCCCAACCCTGCCAACATCCAGAGCACCACACAATGTAGGTTTATGCTCCAAAGTGTATCTCTAGGGTTGGGTGTTCAGCAGTCTTAGGCTTCCACCCCCTCTCTGCTCTGTTTCTCTTCCTCCCTCCAGGGAGCTGGGGTGGGGGAAGGGCTTGGGTCCCACCAGATCAAGGTTTTGGTATGTTACTCTGTTTCGTGAAGTCTGCTCTGTTCTGCAGGTGTATGCAGTCTGGTGGAGCCTTCTTTTCTGTTGCTGTTTTAGGGTTAGTTTTATTAACTATATTTTCATACTATATGTGGTTTTGGGAGGAGTTCTCTGTTTCACTTCTCATGCCGCCATCTTGAATCAATCTAAAGATTATTTTTTTAAATCAGATAAATGGGCAGGAAATAAATTGAAGTTTGCAAACTATACTGCTTGAGTGTGCACTCATAATTGTTATAGAAAAAGCATTTTTGAAAGTTAGAGATAATTGTTTCATTTGCTCTCTAGATAAACATCTCTCTCCAATTAGATGCCTGATGCCTGTCTTGTTTTTTATGAGAACATAATAGGGGAGGCTGGAGAGGGGTGAAAAAATTTCCACCATTTGTTACTCTTAAAAAGGCAAAAACAGTAATGTCTTTGAACATTCATTCTGAAAGTCTAAAGTTTAAAACTGTGTTTTCCTCCTATTTGCTGCTACTAAAATGAGCTTAAAAATCTGATATGTAGTAATATTTTATTAAAAAAGTGCATAACAAGATCCTGGATAACCTGAGCTAAATGGTGGTTTGGTAGGATGAGTAATAGCCACTTCCAAGAAAATCACCCAGGTATACTCTTTTTCTTATTGTCCTATTGTTTTCATGGAGTTATTGTATTTACTTGGTTTTAATTGAGATGCCATGATTCTGACACATCATACTTGCTGCTCCTCTAATTCTAATAAAAATTATATTACATAGACAGGGAATATTTTGCACTGCTCATTACCATTTAGTACTTCAACTCTCGACTGGATGTATAAACAGAATTTTAAAATAAGGTGGGACAATCTTTAACAAATGAGTTATTTTCTTTTTGTGATCCAAAGACTTGTTTTTCTTAATTATTTTTTGTTTCTTTCCCATTAGAGCTCTACTTCACATTTCCAGGGAACCAAAATCATTAACTTCTTTCCTTTAACATGGATGTAAATTCTAAGGATGACTTCCTTATAATTATTTCTGTCATCTGGAAAAAAGTAAATTGTTCAAAATGTCAAAAGTCATTAAGAAAAATAGTTTATGCATAGTCATTTCTACCATGATAAATGCATCTTTTATGAATAACTACCTTCAAATATTGAGCAAATCCCATTGTTAAAATTTCAGGTCTAAATTGGCAGGCTTGTGTGCTGTGTGCAAAAACACCAGAAAAAAGGTAAGCGTTTTGAAATAATGACATATTGAATTCAAATTTAAATCTACTAGGGTGTCAGAAGCCTGCTGGCAAACTGGATAGAAATTAGATTTAAGCAGTAGTAGAAGTAATTTACGATTGTTGTTTTTGTATTGTGTTTGTTTGCTATATTTTATTTAGTTTAATATGACCACAAATTCAAGATAGAAAAATGGTATTTAAAGGTGTGGCATAAATCAATTAAGTATCATTTACTAGACTTCTTAGAGGTTTTCTGTTTGTAATTTATCCACATTCACATTATAGGAGATTGTCCCTATATCTGCATATTTCATGAGATAATTTTTAAAATATTATAACTGCTAAATGTTTTCTTTCATACAACTTTAGTTTTTTTAATTCATTTTTTAATTCATTTTATTATCATTACTCTACAATTACATGAAGAACATTATGGTTACTAGACTGCCCCCTTCACCAAGTTCCCCCCCACAAACCCCATTATAGTCACTGTCCATCAGTGTAGGAAGACGCTGTAGATTCACTATTTGTCTTCTCTGTGTTGCACAGCCTTCCCTATGCCCCCCACCCACATTATACATGCTAATCGTAAGGCCCCCTTCCTTTTTCCCTGCCCTAATCCCTCCCTTGCCACCCCTCCTGCCCAGTCCCTTTCACTTTGGTAACTGTTAGTCCATTCTTGGGTTCTGTGATTCTGTCGCTGTTTCGTTCCTTCAGTCTTTCTTTGCTCTTATATTCCACATATGAGTGAAATCATTTGGTACTTATCTTTCTCTGCCTGGCTTATTTTACTGAGCATAGTACCTTCTAGCTCCATCTATGTTGTTGCAAATGGTAGGATTTCTTTTCTTCTTATGGCTGAATAATATTCCATTGTGTATATGTACCACATCTTCTTTATCCATTCACCTATTGATGGACACTTAGGTTGCTTCCATTTCTTGGCTATTGTAAATAGTGCTGCGATAAACATAGGTGTGCATCTGTCTTTTTCAAACTGGGATGCTGCATTCTTAGGGTAAATTCCTAGAAGTGGAATTCCTGGGTCAAACTGTATTTCTATTTTGAGCTTTTTGAGGAACCTCCATACTGCTTTCCACAATGGTTGAACTAATTTACATTTTCACCAGCAGTGTTGGAGGGTTCCTCTTTCTCCACAACTTCTCCAACATATGTTGTTGTTTGTCTTTTGGGTGCTGGTGATCCTTACTGGTGTGAGGTGATACCTCATTGTGGTTTTTATTTGCATTTCTCTGATAACAAGTGATGTGGAGCATCTTTCCATGTGTCTGTTGGCCATCTGAATTTCTTCCTTGGAGAACTGTCTGTTCAGCTCCTCTGCCCATTTTTTAATTGGATTACTTGCTTTTGGTTTGTTGAGGTGCATGAGCTCTTTATATATTTTGGATGCCAACCCTTTATCGGATCTGTCATTTATGAAGATATTCTCTTATATTGTAGGGTACCTTTTTGTTCTATTGATGGTGTCCTTTGCTGTACAGAAGCTTTTCAGCTTGATATAGTCCCATTTGCTCATTTTTGCTTTTGGTTCCCTTGCCCGGGTAGATATGTTCATGAAGAAGTCGTTCATGTTTACGACCAAGAGATTTTTGCCTATGTTTTTTTCTAAGAGTTTTATGGTTTCATGACTTACACTCAGGTCTTTGATCCATTTTGAATTTACTTTTGTGAATGAGGTTAGACAGTGATCTAGTTTCATTCTCTTACATGTGGCTGTCCAGTTTTGCCAGCACCATCTGTTGAAGAGACTGTCATTTCCCAATTGTATGTCCATGGCTCCTTTATCATATATTAAATGGCCATATATGTTTGGGTTAATATCTTGGGTCTCTATTCTGTTCCACTGGTCTGTGGCTCTGTTCTTGTGCCAATAACAAACTGTCTTGATTACTGTGGCTTTGTAGTAGAGCTTGAAGTTGGGGAGTGAGATCCCCCCACTTTATTCTTCCTTCTCAGGACTGCTTTGGCTATTCAGTGTCTTTGGTGGTTCCATAGGAATATTTGAACTATTTGTGTCAGTTCATTGAAGAATGCTGTTGGTAATTTGATAGGGATTGCATAGTATCTGTATATTGCTTTGGGCAAGATGGCCATTTTGATCATATTAATTCTTCGTAGCCAGGAGCATGGGACGAGTTTCCATTTGTTAGTGTCCTCTTTAATTTCTCTTAAGGGTGTCTTGTAGTTTTCAGCGTATAGGTCTTTTACTTCCTTGGTAAGGTTTATTCCTAAGTATTTTATTCTTTTTGATGCAGTTGTGAATGGAATTGTTTTCCTGATTTCTCTTTCTATTAGTTCATTGTTAGTGTATAGGAAAGCCACAGATTTCTGTGTGTTAATTTTGTATCCTGCAACTTTGCTGTATTCCGATATCAGTTCTAGTAGTTTTGGAGTGGAACCTTTAGGTTTTTTTATATACAATTTCATGTCATCTGCAAATAGTGATAGTTTACCTTCTTCTTTACCAATATGCATTCCTTGTATTTGTTTTGTCTAATTGCCGTGGGTAGGACCTCCAGTGGTATGTTGAATAACAGTGGGAGGAGTGGGCATCCCTGTCTTGTTCACAATTTCACAGGAAAAGCTTTCAGCTTTTCACTGTTCAGTATGATATTGGCTGTGGGTTTATCATATATGGCCTTTACTATGTTGAGGTACCTGCCCACTGTACCCATTTTGTTGAGAGTTTTTATCATGAATGGATGTTGGATTTTGTCAAATGTTTTTCAGCATCTATGGAGATGATCATGTGGTTTTTGTCCTTCTTTTTGTTTATGTGGTGGATGATGTTGATAGATTTTTGGATGTTGTATCATCCTTGCATCCCTGGGATGAATCCCACTTGGTCGTGGTGTATGATCCTTTTGATGTATCTTTGAATTCAGTTTGCTAATATTTTGTTAAGTATTTTTGCATCTACATTCATCAGGGATATTGGTCTGTAATTTTCTTTTTTGGTGGTATCTTTGCCTGGTTTTGATATTAGGGTGATGTTGGCTTCATAGAATGAGTTTGGGAGTATTCCCCCCTCTTCTATTTTTTGGAAAACTTTAAGGAGAATGGGTATTATATCTTCTCTGTATGTCTGATAAAATTCCGAGGTAAACCCATCTGGCCCAGTGGTTTTGTTTTTGAGTAGTTTTTTGATTATCACTTCAATTTCTTTGCTGGTAATTGGTTGGTTTAGATTTTGTGTTTCTTCCTTGGTCAGTCTTGGAAGGTTGTATTTTTCTAGGAAGTTGCCCATTTCTTCTAGGTTTTCCAGCTTCTTAGCATACAGGTTTTCATAGTAGTCTCTAATAATTCTTTGTATTTCTGTTGGGTCTGTCATGATGTTTCCTTTCTCATTTCTGATTCTGTTGATGTGTGTTGATTCTCTTTATCTCAATAAGTCTGGCTAGAGGCTTATCTATTTTGTTTATTTTCTCAAAGAACCAGCTCTTGGTTTCATTGATTTTGCTATTGTTTTATTCTTCTCAATTTTGTTTATTTCTTCTCTGATCTTTATTATGTCCCTCCTTCTGCTGACTTTAGGCCTCATTTGTTCTTCTTTTTCCAGTTTTGATAATTGTGATGTTACTCTATTCATTTGGGATTGTTCTTCCTTCTTCAAGTGTGCCTGGATCGCTATATACTTTCCTCTTAAGACTGCTTTCACTGTGTCCCACAGAAGTTGGGGCTTTGTGTTGTTGTCATTTATTTCCATATATTGCTGGATCTCCATTTTGCTTTGGTTGTTGATCCATTGACTATTTAGGAGCATGTTGTTAAGCCTCCATGTGTTTGTGAGCCTTTTTACTTTCTTTGTACAATTTATTTCTAGTTTTATAATTTTGTGGTCTGATAAGTTGGTTGGTAGAATTTCAATCTTTTTTAATTTACTGAGGCTCTTTTTATGGTCTAGTATGTTGTCTATTCTGGAGAATGTTTCATGTGCACTTGAGAAGAATGTGTATCCTGTTGCTTTTGGGTATAGAGTTCTATAGATGTCTATTAGGTCCATCTGTTCTAGTGTGCTGTTCAGTGCCTCTGTGTCCTTACTTATTTTCTGTCTGGTGGATCTGTCCTTTGGAGTGAATGGTGTGTTGAAGTCTCCCAAAATGAATGCATTGCATTCTCTGTCCTCCTTTAGTTGTGTTAGTATTTGTTTCACATGTGCTGTTGCTCCTGTGTTGGGTGCATATATATTTATAATGGTTATATCCTCTTTTTGGACTGAGCCCTTTATCATTATGTAAGTTCCTTCTTTATCTCTTGTTACTTTCTTTGTTTTGAAGTCTATTTTGTCTGATACAAGTACTGCAACACCTGCTTTTTTCTCCATGTTGTTTGCATTAAATATCTTTTCCCATCCCTTGACTTTGTCTGTGCATGTCTTTGGGTTTGAGGTGAGTCTCTTGTAAGCAGCATATAGATGGGTCTTGTTTCTTTATCCATTCAGTGACTCTATGTCTTTTGATTGGTGCATTCAGTCCATGTACATTTAGGGTGATTATTGATAGGCATGTACTTATTGCCATTTCAGGCTTTAGATTCGTGGTTACCAAAGATTCCAGGTTACTTTTCTTACTATCTAAGAGTCTAACTTTACTCACTTAGTATGCTGTTACAAACACAATCTAAATGGTCTTTTCTATTTCTCCTCCTTTTGCTTCCTCCTTCTTCTTTATATATTAGGTATCAAATTCTGTACTTTTTGTCTATCCCTTGATTGACTTTCGGGATAGTTCATTTAATTTTGCATTTGCTTCGTAATTAGCTGTTCTACTTTCTTTACTGTGGTTTTACTACCTCTGGTGACAGCTAGTCAACCTTAGGAACACTTCCATCTATAGCAGTCCCTCCAAAATAGACTGTAGAGATGGTTTGTGGGAGGTAAATTCTCTCAGCTTTTCTTATCTGGAAATTGTTTAATCCCTCCTTCAAATTTAAATGATAATCTTGCCGTATAAAGTAATCTTGGTTCCAGGCCCTTCTGCTTCATGGCATTAAATACATCATGCCACTCCCTTCTGGCCTTTGAGGTTTCTGCTGAGAAGTCTGATGTTAGCCTGATGGGCTTTCCTTTGTATGTGATCTTCTTTCTGTCTCTGGCTGCTTTTAACAGTCTATCCTTATCCTCAATCTTAACCATTTTACTTACTATGTGTCTTGGTGTTGTCTTCTTTGGGTCCCTTATTTTGGGAGATCTGTGGATCTCCATGGCCTGAGAGACTATCTCCTTCCCCAGATTGGGGAAGTTTTCAGCAACTACCTCCTCAAAGACACTTTCTATCCCTTTCTCTCTCTCTTCTTCTTCTGGTATCCCTATAATGGGAATATTGTTCCATTTTGATTGGTCACACAGTTCTCTAAATATTTTTTCATTCTTAGAGATCCTTTTTCCTCTGTGTGCCTCAGCTTCTTTGTATTCTTCTTTTCTACTTTCTATTTCATTTATTGTCTCCTCCACCATATCCAACTGGCTTTTAATACCCTCCATCATGCTCTTCAATGATTGGATCTCCTCCCCGAATTCATTCCTGAGTTCTTGGATGTCTTTCCTAACCTTCATTAGAATGTTTATGATTTTTATTTTGAACTCCCTTTCAGGAAGAGTCACAAGGTCCATATCATTTAAATCTTTCCTGGGAGTTGTATTAATAATTTTACTCTGGACAAGGTTCCTTTGGCGTTTCATGTTTGTATATGGCACACTCTAGTGTCCAGAAGCTCTATTCTGGAGCTGCTCAGCTTCTGAAGCAATGTCAGGGTTTGCAGGAGAGCGGTACTGGTGCCTGGATGCAGGAAAGAGTTGTTCACCACCTCCTGGCTGCTGTGCCTGTCTCCACTGCCTGTGCCAGTGAGCCAGGCACACAGGTATAAGTTTTTGTCTCAGAGCAGCTGAATATTGATCCGTGCTTACCACAAGCAGCCAGAGTCCCAGTCTCCCCAGGAACTCTGCCTATATTAACCTTCCAACCCCATAAATAAAAGAGTATGGTGAAAGCACCATGAAATGTAGGTTTGTGCTCCCAGCACAGATCTGCAGAGCTAGGTATTCAGCAGTCCCAAGCCTTCCACTCCCTCCCTGCTCCGTTTCTCTTCCTCCCGCTGGTGAGCTGGGCTGCGGGAAGGGTTTGGGTCCTTTGGAGCCACAGCTCTGGTACATTACCCCATTCGGTGAGGTCTGCTCTTTTCTCCAGGTGTGTGCAGTCTGACGCTGTCCTCTTTCCTGTTGCTCTCTCAGGATTAGTTGCACCAACTATATTTTTTAATTGTATCCAGTTTTAGGAGGAAGCCTCTGTCTCTCCTCTCACGCCGCCATCTTTAATCTCATACAGCTTTAGTTTTGATATTCTTTAAGTAGGAGTATTAGATTTTAGAATGAATAAATGTTTATAATTCATTATTTTTAAAAAGTTCTTATCTTGGTATGAAGTTGAATGTTTATCAGATTGACTTTCCATTCCCACTGTAATTTAATTTTAATCCTAACTAAATTTGTTTGGCTTATTTATTACTTAATAAACACATTCTCATGAACATGTCAAATGTTCCAATTCCTTCCCAACTGAGAAAAAGGCTTGGGTTCCACTGGATTGTGGCTTTGCTCCTTTACCCTTTTCTGTGAAGTCTTCTCTTTTCCCCATATGTAGGTCATCTGTTTCAGACTTCTTTCCAGTTGCTCTTTCACAATTACTTGTATTTGTTGTATTTTTGTGTTACATGTTATATGTGGTTTCAGGAGCATTTTTCTGCCTCACTTCTCATGCCACCATCTTTTTCTGCCCCCTTAATAACTGATTCTTTTTGAACTGTAAAATATGTTGTGAAAACCTAAAAGTACTCTGTATATATGTATACAGTATCAAGAATAAGTTGCATACCCATATAACTACAACTCAGGTTAACAGGTAGAACATTTGCATGTACCTATGAAATTTCGTTACTGCTTGTTCTTTCCCAACTACATTTGTATTCCCTTTTTCACTAGAGGTAATTACTATATCGAATTTTAAGTCATGTTCTTTTATTTCTTTATTGTTATACCATCTACGCATATACGCTTTAACAATATATTGTACTGCTCTGGAACTTCTTGTGAATAAAATTTTATTCCATAAATTATTTTCTAACTTAATTCTTTCAATATATGCATTATATCTATGATATTCTTTAACCATGTAGATAACTTTAGCTCATTTATATATACTTATTTTGAATTACAATTGTGTGAATATAGTACAATTTTTATTTCTATTCAATATTGGTGGATATTTGTACTGTTCTCTTTTAAGAACAAGGGTACAACAGTGCTCTTTTCCTCCTTGTACATGTCTCCTTTTCACATATGTTAGTTTCTCTTGGGTATATAATTGAGAAGGGAATTGCTGAGACCAGAGAGGTTCATATGTTTCATTTTATTAAGTGGTCTAAGCCAAAAGAGTTGCAGCAATTTTCTCACCAGTGGTGGATAAGAATCCATATTATTTCTTATCTTTTCCAGTACTTAGAATAGTTGAATTTCTGAAATTTTACAATATCCTGGGTATGATATTGTATATCACCATTATTTAATTGTATTTATATTAGTCTGACAAGTGAGTTGAGCATCTTTCATACATTCATAAGACTTCTAGAGTTCCAATCTGTAAAACTCCCCTTCAAGTTTTTAGCCCATTGTTCTATTCAACTGTTGACTTTTTTCTTACTAATTGTTAGTACTTTTAAATTTTGAACACTAATGCTTTCTTATATGTACTAGAAATAGTTTTCCAAGTTTATGGCATATCTTTTCATTCCATTAATGTATCTTGCAGAGACTCGAAAAAGACAGAAGAATTTTCACTAAAACATATCAAACTAGTTATAAAGCTATTATATTTAATACAATATTGTACTAGAGCTAGAGATCATTGACAAGTAGCACAGCATTGTTAGCTCAGAGGCAAAATTTCCTAATTTTATTAAAGCATAATTTATCCACATATATCTTCATGATCTGTACTTTCAGTGCCATAGTTAAAAAATTCTACTGTACTCTGAGTTAATGGAAATACTCTCTTCAATTAGTTTTTATTTTTTCAGTTTTATTGAGGTCTAATTGACACATAGGAATTTCAAGGATTTAAGGTGTAAAACTTGATGTTTTGGTATATGTACACATTGTGAAATGATCACGCTAATCAAGCTAATTAACATATCCATCACCTCCTTTTCTTACCTTTTTTTTGTATGGTAAGAACAGTTAAGATCTTCTCCTTAGAAAATTTCAAGTATAGAAAAAATATTTTTTGACAATATTCTAAATGTAATACATTATATTTCCAGACTGTATTTATCTTGCATAACAGATACTTTGTACCTTTTAACCAGCATCACCCATTTCCCCCTTCCCACCTACTCCTGGCAACTAACATTCTACACTCTGCTTCTATGAGTTTTGATATTTTAGATTCCACATACAATTGAGAACATGCAGTATTTGTCCTTCTCTGGCTTATTTTGCTTAGCATAATATCCTTCCAGTTCATCCACATGTTTGCAAACAACAGTATTTCCTTCTTTCTCATGGTTGCATAATATTCCATTATATATATTTATAATATGTATATCATATCTATCGCACAGACACAGATATATAAAATATGAGGAGAACAGAGCCAGAGAAACTTGTAGAACATCATCAAAATCATGGCTATATGCATGATGACAGTACTAAAAGGGAAAGAAAGAGACTAAGGGGAAGATTAATTATTTAAAGAAATAATGGCCAAAAGCACCATAAATTTAATGAAAGAGATGAATATAAATATCTAAGAAGCTCAATGAAGTATAGCAAGGTAAATCCAAAGAAACTCCCACTGAGGCACAGTATAATCAAACTGTCAAAAGACAAAGACAAAGAGAGAATCTTGAAAACAACAAATATGATTCATCACATAGAAGAGATCCTCACTAAAGCTATCAGTTGATTTATTAGCATAAATTTTGGAGACCAGAAGGCAGTGGTATATTTAAAGTTTTGAAAGAAAAATGGTCAACTAAGAATTTCTGTATTCAGTGAAACTATCCTTGAAAAATAAGAAACAGATTAAGACATTCCAAGATAAAAACTGAGAGAGCTCACTACCACTAGTCCTTATCTATAAGAAATCCTAAAAGGAGTCCTTCAGGTTGAAATAATGGAGTCTACACAATAACCCAAAGCCATATGGAAATATTAATATCCTCATTAAAGGTAAATTTGGTCAAACATATATACTAGTATTATTGTGATTTTAGTTTGTGACTCCACTTTTAATTTTCTACAGTAAAATAAAATGCATAATAAATAATTATAATTATTTCAATGTGTATATCATTTACACAGGTGCAATTTATAACATCTATGTCAGAAAGTGGAGTCACTGGAGTTGTATAGTAGTAGAACTGTATATAATTGAAATTAATTTGGCATCAATTCTAAGTAGACTATTTTATCTTTAGGATGTTATATGTAATATCCATAATAACCATAAAGAAGCCATATAAATATATGCAAAAATAATTGATAAGGAAATCAAAATGTGTCATTATTAAAATCAACTAAAGATAAAGGAATACAATAATGGACAAAGTTAGTCCATAATAAATATACAGAAAACAAATAATAAATTACAAAATAAGTTGTTCCCTATAATTATCATTTTAAATGTGAGTGGATGAAACTGCACAATATGAAGACAAAGATTAGTAAAAAGGGATTTAAAAAATTCCACTATGTGATGTTTACAAGAAAATTTAGATCTAAGGACACACACAGGTCAAAAGTAAAGGATAGAAAAAGATATCCATGTAAACTAGTCAAAAGAATTATGATGTGGCTATACTAATAGCAGACAATATAAACTTTAAGTCAAAAACAGTTACAAGAAACAAAGGACAATATATACTGATAAAAGGGTCAATTCCTCAAGAAGATATAACAATCACAAGCAAATGCATGAAAGATCAAGTCTTCAAGTTATATAAAGTGAACATTGACAGAATAGAAGGAAGAAATAGACAGACCTACAATAGTTTTAGAAACTTCAACATCTCATTCTTAATAATGGCTAGAACAATGAGAGTGAAAACCAGTATGGAAAGAGAGAACTTGAACAATGCTATAAACCAATTAGACCTAACACAGATACAGAGCACTGTACTCTGAAGAAGCAGAATACACATTTTTCCTAAGTGTACAGGGGACATTATCAAGAAGGGATTGTATGTTAAGGCACAAAACAAGTATTAATATATTGACAGAGATTAAAATACAGTGTGTCTTTTCTAATCACAGTGGAATGAAACAAGAATCAATAACTGAAGAAAAACTGGAAAATTCACTATGGTGAAATTAACATTCCTAAACACAAAGAGAGTCACAAAGGAAACTAGAAAACATCTTGAGACAAGTGAAAATGAAAACACACCCTACCAAAATTGATGAGATTCCACAAAAATAATGTAAGGGGGAAATTTATAGCTGTAATTACTTATATTAAGAAAGGAAAAATATCTCAAACAACTTGACATATTAAGGAATTAAAAAAATAGAAACTAACTCCAAAGTTAGCAGAACAAGGAAATAAAGATTAGAGCAAAAATGAATAAAAAAGAGAATAGAAAACAATAGAGAAAATCAACAAAACTAAAAGTTCGTTTTTAGGAAAGTTAAAATTAACAAACTATGAGCTAGATGGACTAAGAAAAATATTCAAATTACTAAAATAAAGGTCAAAGCAGATATATCATTACCAATTTTACAGAAATAAAAAAGATTAGAAGAGAGTACTATGAGAACTATATGACATTTCCTCTGTTTTTTTCTCTTTTCTCTTTTTCTGGGACTCTGATCACACACATGCTAAACTTTATCTTTCTTTTACATATAAAAACCTCTTTTATTTCTTAATATACAGTATGGATAATTTAATTAAATTATCTTTCAGTTCATTAAATTTTACTTTCTAATCTGTTTTAAACTGGGTTTTTTTTTTGGAGAGGGCATCTCTCATATTTATTGATCAAATGGTTGTTAACAACAATAAAATTCTGTATAGGGGGTCAATGCTCAATGCACAGTCATTAATTCATCTCAAGCCTAGTTCTCTTCAGTCTACAATCTTCTGAAGCATAACAAACAAGTTCTTACATGGTGAACGAACTCTTACATAGTGAATAAGTTCTTACATGGTGAACAGTACAAGGGCATTCATTACAGAAACTTTTGGTTTTGATCACGCATTATGAACTATAAACAACCAGCTCAAATATGAATATTCATTTGATTTTATACTTGATTTATATGTGGATCCCACATTTCTCCCTTTATTATTATTATTATTTTTATATTTAATAAACTGCTGAAGTGGTAGGTAGATGCAAGATAAAGGTAGAAAACATAGTTTAGTGTTGTAAGAGAGCAATTGTAGATTATCAGGTGTGTGCCTGTAGACTATGTGCTAATCCGAGCTAGACAAGGGCAATAAAACATCCACGGATGCAGAAGCTTTCTCTCAACACAGGGGGGGGTGAGGTTCTAAGCTTCACCACTGTTGTTACCCAATTTCTCACCTGATGGCCCCCCTGCGACTGTGCCTGTCTTAGGTTGTTCCTCCCTTGAGGAATCTTACCCGTCTCTGGCTAAACAGTCATCTTCCGGGGCCATACAGGGAAATGTAAAGTTGGTAAGTGAGAGACAAGCCATATTGTTTGAAAAGGTTAGCTTTTTACTTCTTTGCAGATTTATGCCCTGTGGCTTCTATGCCCAGCACTTGTCTCGAGGTATCTTTACCACCTGGAGGAATTATGATACTCGGTAAATTCGATATGAGGCACGAATTCTATTTAAGGGTTGTAATTAGGAAGGAAGAAGAAAAGCTATAGAGGTAGCATATTGAAGAAAACATGGGAGGATTGATTATTTCTTTGACATATCTTCTTGTAGAGTACCTTAAGTATGTATAGGTTTTAAACTACTAACTAACTTGTGCACACATATTAACATAATAGGAATACGGTGACATAAACAAAGCAAATCTATAATTACCAGCCATCTCCAGTGAAGCCAAGAAAACCATTTAGGCACCCTAGGCATTTGTGAAAATTAATCTATGATATGATGGATATTGTCCAACTGTACTTGAACAGTCTGAGAGAAGTCAGACAAATTAAAGCAACCCATTTCTGGGATCTGTTCACATCCCATATGTTATTTTAATCGTAGATAGTCTATAGTCATAAGATTTTGGAGCGCTACAACTTGCACCCCTCACAACTCCTGAGTTCCAACAGTACAGATCTGGTCGAATTCGTTGTCTCACTGTATGCACATGCCAGCCTAGACATCTCCCTCCTCATTCCAATGGCAAGTCCAGGAAACGGTGGGGTGGACGCAGCCACAACCGCAGCATCGCCCGGATCTCTGTGGAGGCTTTTTGATGATCAACCCCTGGCATGAGTCCTCCAGAAAGTGCTGATGCCAGAAGCTCCTCCTCATATCGTATCTTAGTTCATTTTCTGGGTAGCCAAGCTAGGCCTTGATCTTCTGCATAGAAACAAACAGACCCTTTGCCCACACATTGACATGCCCTCTATACCACTGTGTAGAACTCATTGGAGGTCAGCACACAGGAACTGATTTTTTTTTAAATCTTTAATCTACACTTACATGAAGAATACTATGTTTACTATGCTCTCCCCTATATCAGGTCCTCCCTAAAAACCACATTACGGTCACAGTCCATCAGCATAGCAAAATGTAGAATCACTACTTGTCCTCTCTGTGTTGTACAGCCCTCCCTCCCCTTTCTCCCTCCCCCCACTATGCATTCTAATCTTAATACCCCCCTTCTTCTTCCCCCCCTTATCCCACCCTGCCCACCCATCCTCCCCAGTTCCTTTCCCTTTGGTACCTGTTAGTCCATTTTTGGGTTCTGTAATTCCGCTGCTGTTTTGTTCCTTCAGTTTTTCCTATGTTCTTATACTCCTCAGATGAGTGAAATCATTTGGTATTTCTCTTTCTCCTCTTGGCATATTTCACTGAGCATAATACTCTCCAGCTCCATCCATGTTGTTGCAAATGGTAGGATTTTTCCTCTTCTTATGGCTGAGTAGTATTCCATTGTGTATATGTACCACATCTTCTTTACCCATTCATCTACCGATGGACATTTAGGTTGCTTCCAATGCTTGGCTACTGTAAATAACGCTGTGATAAACATAGGGGTGCATCTGTCTTTCTCAAACTTGATTGCTGCTTTCTTAGTGTAAATTCTTAGGAGTGGAATTCCTGGAGCAAATGGTAGGTCTGTTTTGAGCATTTTGATGAACCTCCATACTGCTTTCCACAATGGTTGAACTAATTTACATTCCCACCAGCAGTGTAGGAGGGTTCCCCTTTCTCCACAGCCTCGCCAACATTTGTTGTTTGTCTTTTGGATGGCAGCTATCCTTACTGGTGTGAGGTGATACCTCATTGTAGTTTTAATTTGCATTTCTCTGATAATTAGCGATGTGGAGCATCTTTTCATGTGTCTGTTGGCCATCTGTATTTCTTTTTTAGAGAACTGTCTGTTCAGTTCCTCTGCCCATTTTTTAATTGGGTTATTTGTTTTTTGTTTGTTGAGGCGTGTGAGCTCTTTATATATTCTGAACGTCAAGCCTTTATCGGATCTGTCATTTTCAAATATATTCTCCCATACTGTAGGGTTCCTTTTTGTTCTATTGATGATGTCTTTCACTGTACAGAAACTTTTCAGCTTAATGTAGTCCCACTTGCTCATTTTTACTGTTGTTTTCCTTGCCCAGGGAGATATATTCAAGAAGAGTTCACCCATGTTTATGTCTAAGAGGTTTTTGCCTATGTTTTTTTCCAAGAGTTTAATGGTTTCATGACTTACATTCAGGTCTTTGATCCATTTTGAGTTTACCTTTGTATATGGGGTTAGACAAAGGTCCAGTTTCATTCTCCTACATGTAGCTGTCCAGTTTTGCCAGCACCATCTGTTAAAGAGACTGTCATTTCCCCATTGAATGTCCCCGGCTCCTTTATCAAATATTAATTAACCATATATGTTTGGGTTAATTTCTGGAGTCTCTAATCTGTTCCACTGGTCTGTGGCTCTGTTCTTGTTTCAGTACCAAATTGTCTTGATTACTATGGCTTTGTAGTAGAGCTTGAAGTTGGGGAGTGAAATACCCCCTACTTTATTCTTCTTTCTCAGGATTGCTTTGGCTATTCGGGGTCTTTGGTGTTTCCATATGAATTTTTGAATTATTTGTTCCAATTCATTGAAGAATGTTGCTGGTAATTTGATAGGGATTGCATCAAATCTGTATATTGCTTTAGGCAGGATAGCCATTTTGACCATATTAATTCTTCCTAGCCATGAGCAGGGGATGAGTTTCCATTTGTTAGCATCCCCTTTAATTTCTCTTAAGAGTGACTTGTAGTTTTCAGAGTATGAGTCTTTCACTTCTTTGGTTAGGTTTATTCCTAAGTATTTTATTCTTTTTGATGCAATTGTGAATGGAATTGTTTTCCTGATTTCTCTTTCTATTGGTTCATTGTTAGTGTATAGGAAAGCTACAGATTTCTGTGTGTTAATTTTGTATCCTGCAGCTTTGCTGTATTCCGATATCAGTTCTAGTAGTTTTGGAGTGGAGTCTTTAGGGTTTTTTATGTACAGTATCATATCATCTGCAAATAGTGACAGTTTAACTTCTTCTTTACCAATCTGGATTCCTTGTACTTCTTTGTTTTGTCCAAATGCCGTGGCTAGGAACTCCGGTACTATGTTAAATAACAGTGGGGAGAGTGGGCATCCCTGTCTGGTTCCCGATCTCAGAGGAAATGCTCTCAGCTTCCCGCTGTTCAGTATAATGCTGGCTGTGGGTTTATCATATATGGCCTTCATTATGTTGAGGTACTTGCCCTCTATTCCCATTTTGCTGAGAGTTTTTATCATGAATGGATGTTGAATTTTGTCAAATGCTTTTTCAGCATCTATGGAGATGATCATGTGGCTTTTGTCCTTCTTTTTGTTGATGTGATGGATGATGTTGATGGATTTTTGAATGTTGTACCATCCTTGCATCCCTGGGATGAATCCCACTTGGTCATGGTGTATGATCCTTTTGATATACTGTTGAATTCTGTTTGCTAATATTTTATTGAGTATTTTTGCATCTACATTCATCAGGGATATTGGTCTGTAATTTTCTTTTTTGGTGGGGTCTTTGCCTGTTTTTGGTATTAGGGTGATGTTGGCTTCATAGAATGAGTTTGGGAGTATTCCCTCCTCTTCTATTTTTTGGAAAACTTTAAGGAGAATGGGTATTATGTCCTCTCTGTGTGTCTGATAAAATTCCGAGATAAATCCATCCGGCCCGGGTGCTTTGTTCTTGGGTAGTTTTTTGATTACCATTTCAATTTCTTTGCTCGTAATTGGTTTGTTTAACTTTTGTGTTTCTTCCTTGGTCAGTCTTGGGGGGTTGTATTTTTCTAGGAAGTTGTCCATTTCTTCTAGGTTTTCCAGCTTGTTGGCATACAGGTTTTCATAGTCGTCTTTAATAATTCTTTGTATTTCTGTGTGGTCTGTCGTTATTTTTCCATTCTCATTTCTGATTCTGTTGATTTGTGTTGATTCTCTTTTTCTCTTAATAAGTTGGGCTAGAGCCTTATCTATTTTGTTTATTTTCTCAAAGAACCAGCTCTTGGTTTCATTGATTTTTGCTTTTGTTTTATTCTTCTCAATTTTGTTTATTTCTTCTCTGATCTTTATTATGTCCCTCCTTCTGCTGACTTTAGGCCTCATTTGTTCTTCTTTTTCCAGTTTCGATAGTTGTGATGTTAGACTATTCATTTGGGATTATTCTTCCTTCTTCAGGTGTGCCTGGATCACTATATACTCTCCTCTTAAGACTGCTTTCGCTGCATCCCACAGAAGCTGGGGCTTTTTGTTGTTGTTGTCATTTGTTTCTATGTATTCCTTGATCTCTATTTTGATTTGTTCATTGATCCATTGATTATTTAGAAGCATGGTATTAAGCCTCCATGTGTTTTGTGAGCCTTTTTGTTTTCTTTGTAGAATTTATTTCTAGTTTTATACCTTTGTGGTCTGAAAAATTGGTTGGTAGGATTTCAATATTTTGGAATTTACTGAGGCTCTTTTTGTGAGCTAGTATGTGGTCTATTCTGGAGAATGATACATGTGCACTTGAGAAGAATGTATATCCTGTTGCTTTTGGATGTAGAGTTCTATAGATGTCTGTTAGGTCCATCTGTTCTAGTGTGTTGTTCAATGCCTGTGTGTCCTTACTAAGTTTCTTCCCGGTGGATCTATCCTTTGGGGTGTGTAGTGTGTTGAATTCTCCTAAGATGAATGCACTGCAGTCTATTTCCCTCTTTAGTTCTGTTAGTATTTGTTTCACATATGTTGGTGCTCCTGTGTTGGGTACATATATATTTGAATGGTTATATCTTATTGTTGGACTGAGCCCTTTATCATTATGTAGTGTCCTTCTTTATCTCTTGTTACTTTCTTTGTTTTGAAGTCCATTTTGTCTGATATTAGTACTGCAACCCATGCTTTCTTCTCACTGTTGTTTGCCTGAAATATATTTTTCCATCCTTTGACCTTTAGTCTGTGCTTGTCTTTGGGTTTGAGGTGAGTTTCTTGTAAGCAGCATATAATGGGTCTTGCTTTTTTATCCATTCTATTACTCTGTGTGTTTTGATTGGTGCATTAAATCCATTTACATTTAGGGTGACTATTGAGAGATATGTACTTATTGCCATTGCATGCTTTAGATTCGTGGTTACCGAAGGTTCAAGGTTAGCTTCTTTAGTATCTTACTGCCTAACTTAGCTTGCTTATTGAGCTGTTATATACACTGTCTGGAGATTTTTTCCTTCTCTCCCTTCTTATTCCTCCTCCTCCATTTTTCATATGTTGTATGTTTTGTTCTGTGCTCTTTTTAGGAGTGCTCCCATCTAGAGTAGTCCTTGTAAGATGCCCTGTAGAGGTGGGTTCTGGGAAGCAAATTCCCTCACCTTTTACTTGTCTGGGAATTGTTTAATCCCACCATCATATTTAAATGATAGTCATGCTGGATACAGTATCCTTGGTTCAAGGCCCTTCTGTTTCATTGCATTAAGTATATCATGCCATTCTCTTCTGGCCTGTAGGGTTTCTGTCGAGATGTCTGATGTTAGCCTGATGGCTTTTCCTTTATAGGTGACCTTTTTCTCTCCAGCTGCCTTTAAACTCTTTCCTTGTCCTTGATCTTTGCCATTTTAATTATTATGTGTCTTGATGTTGTTCTCCTTGGATCCTTTCTATTGGGGGTTCTGTGTATTTCTGTGGTCTGTTGGATTATTTCCTCCCCCAGTTTGGGGAAGTTTTCAGCAATTATTTCTTCAAAGAGACTTTCTGTCCCTTTTCCTCTTTCTTCTTCTTCTGGTACCCCTATGATACGAATATTATTCCTTTTGGATTGGTCACATAGTTCTCTTAGTGTTGTTTCATTCCTGGAGATCCTTTTATCTCTCTCTATGTCAGCTTCTATACATTCCTGTTCTCTGGTTTCTATTCCTTCTATGGCCTCTTGCATCTTATCCATTCTACTTATAAATCCTTCCATGGATTGTTTCACTTCTGTGGTCTCCTTCCTGTCATCTGTGATCTCCTCTGGACTTCATCGCATTGCTCTTGCATTTTTCTCTGCATCTCATCCCATTGCTCTTGCATTTTTCTCTGCATCTCTGTCAGCATGTTCATGATTTTTATTTTGAATTCTTTTTCAGGAGGACTGGTTAGGTCTGTCTCCTTCTCAGGTGTTGTCTCTTTGTTCTTTGTCTGCCTGTAGTTTTTCCTTTACATAGTGATAGAGATAGTTCGCAGAGCTGGTACGAGTGACAGCTGGAAGAGCTTTCCTTCTTGTTGGTTTGTGGCCTTCCTCTCCTGGGAGAATAGCGACCTCTAGTGGCTTATGCTTGGCAGCTGTGTGCAGACAGGACTTCTGCTACCTGCCCAGTTGCCATGGAGTTTATATCCACTATTGCTGTGGGTGCGGCCTGGCTGGGGCCGCTCCTCCAAAATGGTGGAGCCCCATTGGAGGGGGAGTGGCTGAGAGGCTATTTATCTCTGTAATGGGCCTCTGTGCTCCCTGTTGCCCAGGGGGTTAGAGTGCCTAAATATCCCCAGATTCCCTGCCTCTGGGCCAAGTGTCCTGTCCTGCCCCTTTACGACTTCCAAAATGCACTCTCCAAACCAAAACAACAACATCAACAACAAAAGAGGAAGAAAAATAAAAGGAAAAAACGTGCGATTTTCTTTGTCCTCAAGTGCCGGTCTCAGGCACCTGCTCACCAGTCTTGCTGCCTTGTTTCCCTTGTATTGGGGTCCTTGTCCCTTTAAGGCTTCCAAAACGCACTCACCAAAAGAAAAAAAAAAGGGAGAAACGTGCGATATTGTTTGTCCTCAGGCACCGGTCTCAGACACCCACTCACTGGTCTTGCTGCCCTGTTTCCCTAGTATTGGGGTCCCTGTCCCATTAAGGCTTCCAAAAAACACTCGCCAAAAATAAAGGGAAAACACGTGATTTTCTTTGTCCTCAGGCGCCTGTCTCAGGTACCCACTCACTGGTCTTGCTGCCCTGTTTCCCTAGTATTGGGGTCCCTGTCCCTTTAAGGCTTCCAAAAAGCACTTGCCAAAAAAAAAGGGAAAAATGCGTGATTTTCTTTGTCCTCAGGCGCCAGTCTCAGGCACCCACTCACCGGCCTTACTGCCCTGTTTCCCTGGTATTGGGGTCCCTGTCCCTTTAAGGCTTCCAAAAAGCACTCGCTAAAAAAAAAGAAAAAAACCACTCCGGTTTCTTTCCACCCGCTGGGAGCCAGGGGGAGGGGCGCTCATGTCCTGCCAGGCCGGGGCTTGTATCTTGCCCCCTTCGCGAGGCGCTGGGTTCTGGCAGGTGTGGATGTGGTCTGGATGTTGTCCTGTGTCCTCTGGTCTCTATTTTAGGAAGTTGTCTTTGTTATATTTTCATAATTCTATGTGGTTTTGGGAGGAGAGTTCCTCTGCTCTACTCACGCTGCCATCCTGGCTCCACCCCCCCTTAAACTGGGTTTTTAATTAACCTTCTCTTTCATTCTTAGAAGTTAGAGTTAGCTGTTTATTAATGTTGCTTTTTCTGGTCTGATATAATTTTTGTAACCACTTCTCAATGAATTTTATTGCTTAAGACACATTATTTTTTATAATTTCATCATCTAAAAGTTTTCTGTATACATTTATACTATTAATTATTCAGTCTCTTTGTATACCGTGATTTTTAAAAATATTACTCATAATTTTAATTGTGTGGATACTTTGAGACATTAAAGGCATATTTGATAAAGGCATGTTTATCTTTGATAAATTAAAGCCTTGTTTCTCCAGAAGAAATATGCTTCTTGTTTGTATAGTATCTGGAGTTACTGGCAACCTGGAGCAACTTATGCCTTTGTGGTTTCCCAGCAAATTTGGCATTTTTTTTTTGAGAGAGCATCTCTCACATTTATTGATCAAATGGTTGTTAACAACAATAAAATTCTGTATAGGGCAGTCAATGCAAAATCAGTAATCAACCCCAAGCCTAATTCCCAAGTCTCCAATCTTCTGAAGCATAACGAACAAGTTCTTACATGGTGAACAAATTCTTACACAGTGAATAAGTTCTTACATGGTGAAGAGTGCAAGGGCAGTCATCACAGAAACTTTTGGTTTTGATCACGCATCATGAACTATAAACAATCAGGTCAAATATGAATATTCGTTTGATTTTTATACTTCATTTATATGTGGATACCACATTTCTCTCTTTATTATTATTATTTTTAATAAAATGCTGATGTGGTAGGTAGATACAAGATAAAGGTAGAAAACATAGTTTAGTGTTGTAAGAGAGCAAATGTAGATGATCAGGTGTGTGCCTGTAGACTATGTGTTAATCCAAGCTAGACAAGGGCAATAAAACATCCACGGATGCAGAAGATTTCTCTCAGAACAGGGGGGGTGAGGTTCTAAGCCTCACCTCTGTTGATCCTCAATTTCTCACCTGATGGCCCCCCTGCGACTGTGCCTGTCTTAGGTTGTCCCTCCCTTGAGGAATCTTACCCATCTCTGGCAAACCAGTCCTCTTCCAGGGCCATACAGGGAAATGTAAAGTTGGTAAGTGAGAGAGAAGCAATATTGTTTGAAAAGGTTAGCTTTTTACTTCTTCGCATATTTATGCCCTGTGGCTTCTATGCCCAGCATGTGTCTTGAGGTATCTTTACCACTTGGAAGAATTATGATACTCGGTAATTTCGATATGAGGCATGAATTCTACTTAAGGGTTATAATTAGGAAGGAAGAAGAAAAGCTATAGAAGTAGCAGGCAGAAGAAAACATGGGAAGATTGATTATTTCTTTGACATATCTTCTTGTATAGTAACTTCAGCATGTATAGGTTTGAAACTACTAATTAAATTGCATACACACACTAACATAATAGGAATACAGCTATATAACCTAAGCAGACCTACAATTACCAGCCATCTCCAGTGAAACCAAGAAAACCAGTTAGGTACCCTATGCATTTGTGAAAACTTATCAATGATATGATGGATATTGTCTAACTGAATTTGAATAGTTTGAGAAAAATTAGACAAAGTAAAACAACACATTCCTGGGAACTGTTCACATCCCATATGTTCTTTTAACAGTAGATAGTCTATAGTCACAAGATTTTGGAGCGCTACAACTTGCACTTCTCCTAATTCTTGGTTGAATTCCAACAGTATAGATCCAGTCAAATTTGTTGTTTTACTGTATGCACAGGCCAGCTTAGATATCTCCTTCTTCATTCCAATGGCAAGTCCAGGAACCGGTGGGATGAATGCAGCTACAACTGCAACAGTGCCAGGATCTTTGTTGAAGTTTTTTGATGATCATCTTCTGGAATGAGTCTTCCAGAGAATGTTGATGTTGGAAGTTCTTCTTCATATAAATTTGGCTTTTAATTCATATGAATGTTGCCTTATTATTTGATTTCAGAGTAGTGTTTTTATTTTGTCTTGTGTCAAACCCAAATTTTAAGAGGCAACTTTCCATGAAGTTCTGTAGGACAATAGGTTTATTACAAGTTGACTCTAGTACAGATTATGCACTTTTGGGGTAGTGGTATTATGCTGAAAATGTCCTATTAGATATTTCAGTTAGAAAGGTCCTAGGTTTTTTCTCTTGTGCATTGGTTCTACAGATCCAAATTTTGTTGTCAAAGTTCTAGTGTTCACACTTTTACTGTTATTGTCCTCCTTTTGAACTTAATGCTTTAAAAAAATTGTTATTTCTAAAAATCATTTTCTTGTTTTTGACAAGAGTGTTGTGCTGACTTTTGGATCCAACATAGCTCAAACTATAGAAGTTCATTAAAAAATATCCTCTGATAAAAGGGAATATAACAGAGTAATAAGTGCAAATAACCCATCTTTACACTTAGACAGCAATAGTACTATGAGAATCAGTCTGAAGTAACTATTTTAGAACTGTTAGAGTCTATTTTAATGCTTGTCACTTCCATTAGAAAGTGCAGATAGTAAATTGTAGTTAATTGTCACCAATTTCAGCTATTAGTATCTGCTAACCATCTCCCCATTTTCTATCTTCATAGCAGATAGGTGTGCCCACTTTCTAAAGTGACTTTCTGGAGTCAGAATGAGTGATGTGGAACTTGTGCTCCACATATCAAAATTCTGCATTCTGATTGCTGATTCTTGTTTTTAATCACTGAGATATGAGCTCAGAGACAACCTATTTCTAATTTAATCCAACTGACTGAGGAAGCTTCCAGAGAATTTAAGGGAGCCAAAGATGTTTTTTTTTTCCTCTTACTTGTTTTCTTCCTTTTTCCCATACTCAAGAGCCAGAAATTTAAGGAATAAGATGTTTAAAAACAACCACATATTGGGGGTATTTAGAAATCCATCACACGTGACCAAGAAAAGACACAGTCTCAGAAGAGTCATAAGAAGACTTTATGATTTCACTTCATGATGATCACTGGTACAAAGACACCATTCAATAATTTTAAAAAACTGCAAACACTGGTTAAGGGGGAGAATAAAATTTCCAGAGCTACCACTTTTATAAGATTCAAGTGTCTAGATTTCAATGAAAAAATCTTGAGGCATAGAAAGAAAGAGGAAACATGCCCGATTCAAAGGAATAAAAAATTTGAAATATGGTGGCCTTGAGGGAGACCAGACACTAGATTTTTCTAGACTAAGACTTTAAAAGAACTGCATTAAAGACACTCAAGGAAACAAAGAAAGATCAGGATAATGACAGGAAAAAATTAAAAATTACATGAACAAAATAAGAATATCAACAAAGAAAAATTATAAAAAAGAACCAAAAAGAAATTATGGAGCTAAAAGTACAATAAGCAAAATAAAATATTCACTACAGAGGTTCAAAAGCTTTAAGCAGGCAAAATAAACAAATGGCCAACTGGAAAACAGGACAGTTGAAGTGTTCACATATGAGTAACAGAAGGAAAACAGAATAATGAAAAGTGAACAAAATCTAATGTAACTGTGGGACATCAACAAGTGGATCAACATAAACATTGTGGGACTTGCAGAAGAAGAGAGAGAAAAGTGGGCAGAAAGAATATTTGAAGAAAAAACGGTATGGATTCTAGCCTATATGAGAAGCCATAAGTCACCACTCCAACTTTGCAATAAGTAAAAATCTGGACAAACTGAAAAATTAACAACTCTCAGATTTGTCAGAAAATTGGAGTCACAAGGTAAACCACTACCTTCAAAATTGGAGAGACTAACAGGCAAATTCAAAGGATCACAACTTACCAGAGTAGAAACCCAGAAGCACAAACCTCCATGAGAACTAGTGCCACAGTAGGGAAAAGAGAATTATAAAGGACAAATAACTGGAAGTTAAGCATGGACAAGTGTGAGAGAGAAAAACATCAAGGAGACACAATCATTGGGAAATGCCAAACTTTTATGAGTTTTACCTCTAGGAGCTCAACCAGGTTTTTGCAATGAATACTGGAGAAAATAGCCTCGTTCTTCCAGAAGGTGGAGGGGAAAATGAGCTCTTTTTGAAATATGCTAGAGGATTCTGTCCTTTTTAATGATGTCTGCCCTTAGGAGAAATTGTTGAACCAAAGCCCAAACTGCTGTGGTATTATCAGAGCCTGAAACTTACCTGAAAAAAGAGAAATGCCCAACTCCAGTCCCTTCAAGACTTCCTCATAGATGAAGAGAATAAGGGAAATAACAATGAAAGCTCATACTAACCAACCTCTCCCACTCAAGTTGGAAGATGGAGTTCACGGTCTAGAGGCATAGACTCACCAAAAGTCTAAGACCTAATCATAGGATGATAGAATGCTCCCATTGCTCACTCTTTACTAACACATTACTAAAGGCCTATGTACAGCAGTTCTTTTTATATAGTTCATCATGTCTGGCTATCAGGAAAAAAATACATAAGACATATTAAAAGGTAAAACACAAAACAAAACAAAACAAAACACCTGCAATTTGAAGGGATAGCGAAAGATTACAGCCAGACTTTGATATAAGAAGGATGTTGGAATTATCAGAAAAGGAACTTAAATTGACCATGATTAAGATAGATTCTTTCACAGAACTAGGGAACATAATCCTAAAATTTGTATGGAGCTACAAAAGATACTGAATAGCCAAGAAAATTCCAAGAAAGAGCAAAATTGAAGACCTCACACTTCTGGTTTCTAACTATACTACAAAACTATAGTAATCAGAAAATTATGGTACTGACATAGATATACACTTATAGACCAATAGAACAGAATTATGAGACCAGAAATAAGTCCACACATATAAGGTCAATTAATATTTGACAAAGGAGCCAAGAATACTCACTGGGAAAGAATAGCCTTCAATAAATGATGCTGGGAAAACTGGATAACCAAATGCAATATAATTCTACCTTAAACCACTCATAAAAGTTAACACAAAATGCTTTAAGCACATAAAAATGTGAACTGAAATAATAAAATACCTGCAAGAAAGCATAGGGGAAAAAATTCACTGACATGCATCTTGCCAGTGATTTCCTGGATATGACACCAAAAGCGCAAGCAACAAAAGCCAAAATTTAAAAAAATATGGAACTGTATCAAGCTAAAATGCTTCTGTACAGCAAAATAACAATAAAAAAAATGAAAATCAATCAGCAAAATGAAAAGGTATGGCAGAAAATATTGGCAAATCATATATCTGATAAGGAGTTAATACAGAAAATATGTAAAACTCATAAAACTTGGATGGGGGTGGGGAGAAAGATGGCAGCATGAGAAGTGAGGCAGAAACTTCCTCCCAAAACCACAAATAACATGAAAATACAGAAAATGCAGTTATTCCTGAAGGAGCAACCTGAAGATTGCAGAACAGACTGCCTACAAGTGGGGAAAAGATAAGACCTCACAGAAAAGGTTAAAGTAGCAAAGACAGAATATGATAGGACCCAAGGGCCCCTGCCAATCCAGCTCACAGGCAGGAAGAAGGGAAATGGAGCAGAGGGGGAGTAGAAGCCCAGGCCTGCTAATAAGCTAGCCCTGTATGTCTGCTCTGGGATCCCAAACCCGCATTACATGGTGGTCTGGAGATTAGAGGGGTTGGAAAGAAAAGACAGAATACTCAGAGAACCTGACAATCCAGCTGCACTTAGTGGACAGGTATGTACAACCAGCTTCTCTAGGACAAAAGAAAGGTAGGAACATAGAAAGACTTCCCAGTAGTGAGAGGGGTGCTAGTGGGGCAAAGATTACACAGAGCTTGCTGCTCAGGAGAAAGGCAGGTGGAGAATATTGTCCTGGCACACAAAACTTGGGCAGTTGGTAACTCTAAGGAGCTTCAGACACTACATCGTTCTGGCTGGCAATGCAGCCCTCAGGCCCCCCACTGTAGTAAGCAGCTGTTTTCTCCTTCCTCCCAACAGGTACTGCACACCTGCTGCCCCCAACATCATGTGGGTCAGCTGAAGGGTGGTACTGCCTATGGCAGCTACAGGGGCATAATGTAGAGGCTCCTCCCTGGACACCAATACCACTGGACCTGGCAATGGAGGCAGTCACTGCAGCTGGGAAGCAGGAAAGAGCTCTTCCTCCTGGCAGGTGCCTGTGCTGCTTCCCTGTGACACCTGCCATGGTTCTATGTGCTTGGCAGCACTAGAGTGTAGAGCTTCTGGGCACTAGATGTCACTGCTTATGCAGAGTTATTATTCCATAGAAATCAATAGAAAAATGAAAGAGCAAAAAAAATTGAACAAACATTCAGATGCCAAAAAGAGGGCTAAGTGAAACTGAAATCACCAATCTTCTTGATAAAGATTTCAAAACAAAAATCATAAACATGATCATGGAGCTACAGAAAAATAGTAAGATCTCAGGGAGGACAACAAGAAAGACATAGAAACTCTGAAAAATACAATATCTGAAATCAAACATACAATGGAGGAATTTAAAAGTAGACTAGATGGAGTAGAGGAGACAGTAAATGAAACAGAAATTAGAGAACTGAAAAACAAAGAAGCTGAGGCACAGAGAGTAAAAAGGATCTGTAGGAATGAAACAATAATATGCACACTGTGCTAATTGAAACAGAACAATATTCACATTGTAGGGGAACCAGAAGAAGAAGAAGAGAGAGAAAAGGGAATAGAAAGTGCCTCTGAGGAAATAATTGAGGAAATAGTCTCTCAGGTCATGGAAGTGCAGAGATCACCCAACACAAGGGATCCAAGGAAGACAACACCAAGATATATAATAATTAAAATGTCAAAGATCAAGGACAAGGAATATTGAAAGCAGCCAGATAGAGAAAAAAGATTATGTACAAAGGAAAACCCATCAGAATATCATCAGAGTTCTCAGCAGGTACCTTACAAGCTAGAAAGGAGTGACATAACATATTCAATGCACTGAAACAGAAGGGCCTCCAACTATGAATACTCTACCCACCAAGATTATCATTTAAATTTGACACAAGGATTAAACAATTTCCTAATAAAATTTGATTGAATTTACCTACCAATAACTCTCTACAGTGTATTTTAGAGGGACTTCTATAAATGGAAGTGGTCCTAAAGCTAATCAGCTGTCACCAGAGAAAATAAAACCACAGTAATGGAAGTAGACCAATTAATTACTAAGCAAATTCAAAATTAAATAAACTACCCATGAAGTCATTCAAGGGATGCACAAAGAGTATAGAATATGACACCTAATATATAAAGAGTGATGGAAGAAGAAAAAGAAGGGAGAAAAAAAACAAAAGAACTATTTAGATTGTGTTTGAAATAGTGTAATAAGTGAGTTAAGACAGACTGTTAGATAGTAAGGAAGCTGCCCTGGAAACTTCAGTAACCATGAATCTAAAGGTTGCAATGGCAATAAGTATATATCTATCTACAATCACCCTAAAAGTAAATGGATTGTATGTCCCAATCAAAAGAATGGATAAATAAACAAGAACCATCTCTATGCTGCCTTCAAGAGACTCATTTCAAACCCCAAAACATACCAGACTAAAAGTGAAGGGATGGAAAAAATATTTCATGCAAATAATAGGGAGAGAAAAGCAGGAGTTTCAGTAGTACTTGTATCTGACAAAATAGACTTCAAAACAAAAAAAGTAACAAGAGACAAGAAGGACATTATGTAATGATAAAGGGTCAGTCCAACAACAGGATATAACCATTATAAATATCTATGCACCCAATATATGAACACCTAAATATGTGAAATAAACAATACCAGAGTGAAAGGGGGAAGTAGAAAGCAATGCGTTCATTTTAGTAGATTTCAACACACCACTCACTCCAAAGGACAGATAAACCATACAGAAAATAAATAAGGACACAGAGGCACTGAACAACACATTAGAACAGGTGGACGTAACAGACATCTACAGACCACTCCACCTAAAAGCAGCAGGATACACATTCTTCTCAATGGCACATGGAACATTTTCCAGAATAGATTACATACTAGGCCAGAAAAAGAGCCTCAAAAAATTAAAAAAGATTGAAATTGTGCTAAGCATCCTCTCAGGCTACAAAGGCAAGAAACTAAAAATAAATTATGCCAAGAAAAAAAAAGCCACAAACATATGGAGTCTTAACAACGTGCTCCTATATAACCAATGGATCAATGCCCATGAGAAACAGAGATCAAGCAATATATGGACACAAATGAAAACAGCAACTCAGCACCCCAAATCCTGTAAGTTGCAGCAAAGGCAGTTCTAAGAGGAAAGTGGATAGTAGTACAGGCTTCTGTCAAGAAAGAGTTACAATCCCAAATGAACAGTTTAACCTCACAATTAATGAAGCTAGAAAAAGAAGAAAAATGAGGCCCCAAATCAGGAGGAGGAGGGATATAATAAAGATCAGAAGAGAAATAATAAAATTGAGAAGAATGAAGTAATAGAAAAAAATAAATGAAAGCAGCAGGTAATTCTTTGATAAAATAAGCAAAATAGGTAAACCTCTAGCCAGACTAATCAAGAAAAAAAGAGAGTCTATACACATAAACAGAATCAGAAATGAGAAAGGCAAAATCATAATGGGCACCTCAGAAATACAAAGAATTATTTGAGAATACTATGAAAAATTATATGCTAACATACTGGATAACCTACAAGAAATGGACAACTTTCTAGAAAAATACAATCTTCCAAGACTGACCCAGGAAGAAACAGAAAATTATAACAGATCAATTACCAACAATGAAAATGAATTGGTAAACAAAAAACTATCTAAGAACAAAACTCCTGGTCCAGATGGCTTCACTGCTGAATTTATCAAACATTTAGAGAAGACCTAATACCCATTCTCCTTAAAGTTTTCCAAAAGTAGAAGAGAAGGAAATACTTCCAAACTCATTCTATGAGGTCAGCATCATTGTAATACTGGAAGCAGGCAACAATGCCGCAAAACAGAAAATTACAAACCAATATCCCTGATGAACATATATACGAAAATCTCAACAAAATATTAGCAAACTAAATTTAAAAATCCATAAAAAAATCATTCATAATGACAAAGTGGGATTTATTTCATGGATGCAAGGATGGTACAATATTAAAAAATAAATCAACATCATACACCACATCAACTAAAAGGATAAAAAACACATGATCATCTCCTTAGATGCTGAAAAGCATTTGACAAAATTCAACATCCATTCATGATAAAAACTCTAAACAAAATGCATATAGAGGGCAAGCACCTCCACCTAATAAAGGCCATATATGACAAACCCACAGCCAACATCATACTTTACAGTAAAAAGCTGAAATCTTTTCCTCTAATATTGGGAACAAGACAAAGATGCCCAGTCTTCCCACTTTTATTCAACATAGTACTGGAGGTCCTGGTCATGGCAATCAGACAACACAGGGATATAGGTGGCATTTATATTGGTAAGAAAGATGTTGAACTGTCAGTGTTTGCAGATGACATCTTATTGTATTAAAAAAAACATAAAGAATCCACCCCAAAACTACTAGAACTAATAACTGAATTCAGCAAAGTTGCAGGATACACAATTAATACAAAGAAATATGTTGCATTCTTATATGCTAGTGATGGTCTGGCACTGGGAGAGATCAGGAAAACAATTCCATTTACAGTTGCATGAGAAAGAATAAAATAACTAGGAATAAATCTAACCAAGAAGGTGAAAGACCTATACCCTGAAAACTATAAGACATTCTTGAGAGAAATTAAATAAGACACTAATAAATGGAAACCCCCACCATGCTCATGGATTGGAGAAATTATTGTTGTCCTGCCTAGGGCAGTCTGCAAATTCAATGCAATCCCTGTCAAGGTACCAACAGCATTCTTCAGGGGACTGGAGCATATAGTTATGGAATTCATATGGAAACACAAAAGACCCTGAGTAGCCAAAGCAACCCTGAGAGGGAAGAATGAAGATGGGGGGATTTTGCTCCCTGCCTTCAGGCTCTGCTGCAAAACCACAGTGGTCAAAACAAGTTTTGTGCTGGCAGAAGAACAGACCCATAGGTTGATGGAATGGAATGGAAAGCCGAGATATAAACAAACATATATATGGCCAATTAATATATGTAGAGTGGCCATGGATACACTGTGGGGAGATGACAGCCTCTTTGGCAACTTATATTGGCAAAACTAAATGGCTACATGTGGGATAGTGAAGCTGGATTTTTGTCCAGCTCCATACTCAAAATGGACTCGAAGTGGATTGGAGACCTGAGTGTAGGTCATGAAACCATGGAACTCTTGGAAGAAAGCATAGGCAAAAAATCTCTTGAATGTGGATATCGGTGGATTTTTACTGAGCACATCTCCTTACGCAAAGGAGAGAGGAGCAAAGATGAACAAATGGGACTGCATCAAGCTGGGGAGCTTCTGTACAGCAAAGGACATCATTGGGAAAAAGAGGGGGCAACCTACAGTATCGGAGAATATATTCATAAACTACATATCCAATAAGGGTTTAACATCTAAAATATATAATGAATTCACACACCTCAACACTCAAAAAGGAAATAACCCGATTAGAGAATGGGCAGAGGATCTGAGCAGATACTTCCCCAGGAAGGAAATTCAGATGGCCAGAGGACACATGATAAGATTCTCCACATCACTAATTATCAGGACCATGGTGAGATATCAACTCACACCAGATGGGATGGTCGACATCTAGGAGACAGGAAACAGCAAATGCTGGTGAGGATCTGGAGAAAGGGGAACCCTCCTACACTGTTGGTGGGAATGTAAATTAGTTCAACCATTATGGAAAGCAATATGGAGGTTCCTCAAAAAACTGGGAATGGAGATGCCATTCGACCCAGTAATTCCACTCCTGGGAATTTACCTTAAGGAAACAAGATCCCTGATTCAAAAACACATATGCACCTCTATGTTTATTGCAGCACTATTTACAATAGCCAAGGTGTAGATGCGGCCTAGGTGTCCATCAGTAGATTAATGGATAAGAAGATTTGGTGCATGTGCACAATGGAATATTATTCAGCCATAAGAAGAAAACAAATCCTACCATTTGCAACAACGTGGATGGACCTGGAGGGTATTGTGCTCAGTGAGATAAGTCAGGTGGAGATGGACAGGTACCAAATGATTTCACTCATCTGTGGAGTATAACAAGAAAGAAAAAACTGAAGGAACAAAACAGCAGCACACTCACAGACTCCATGAAGGGACTAGCAGTTACCAAAGGGAAGGAGGTGGCGAGGGTGTGTGGGGAGGAAGGGAGAAGGGGATTAAGGAGCATTATGATTAGCACACATAATGTAGGGGTGTCACAGAACAGGCAGTATAGCACAGAGAAGACAAGTAGTGACTCTGTAGCATTGTACTATGCCAATGAACATTGACTGCAATGGGTTGTGGGGTGGGACTTGATAATATGGGTTAATATAGTAACCACAATATTGTCCATGTGAAACCTTCTTAAGATTGTACATCAATGATACATTAATAAAAAAAATTAGCACAAATCAAAATACAATGTACTCAATAAATAGTATCTATCATTGTACTTTAATAGATTGTATCACTTTTAATCCTGAGTATTGTAATAAATGGTGCCTAATATTATATAAATATTATTAGTAGTAGTATTCCTTAAATTATTTATGCTTTCTAAATCCAGGTTATATGCTAATTATTAAAGTTATTATACACTGTACTATATAGTGTTATAAGATAATAAAGGAGTGTCAGGATTTCTAGTTCTCTCATTTATCTTTTATCATTTATCATTTATTTTTCTTGTCATTTATATTTCTATCCCAGTTGAGAATTCAAAATCTGAGAAAACCACATCATTATGTATTAGGAGTCATCAGTTTTTTATCTTTAATGTTAGTTCAACAAGTAGGCCATAAGATGGCAATGTTATCCTGTCAGATGTGTTACACAAGTTAGGCATTGAGAAAAGTAAAAATTTGTTTGCTTTGAATATTATAGATTATTTATTTATAAATTCTGCTTTTCATGGCTTAAATGAGATATATTATGCCTATAGTGCAGTTATTAGTTAACTAATAAAGTAATTAGTAAATTATTTGTTATATTCTTGTCATGAACTTAGGAAGCATATATTTTTCTTACAAAATTGTTCTATTACCAAGATTGTGTTGTGTTATAGAAATATACTGTATATTTAGATATAAGAAAATCACATAACTATAAAAGTGAGTAAAATATTTATTCTCTGATATATTGGTGTTATCAAAAGAATCAGAATCAGTAGGATATATGGAGAGAATATCATATTAACTGAATCATGGAAGCTGAGAATTCCCGCAGTCTGCCATCTGAATGTTGGAAAACTAGGAAAGTTGGTGATATAATTCAGTTCATGTCTGAAGGTCTGAGAACAAGGGGAGACAGTGGTGAACTCCTAGTTCAAGGCCAAGGACCTGAGAACTAGAGGACTGTTGTAGTACAAGTTCCAGAGTCTGAAGGCCACAGAAACCAGAGTTCCAATATATGAGGGCAGGAAAAGACGGATGTACCAACTCAAGGTGTTAGAGAATTTTCCCTTCCAATTTTTGTTCCATTCAAACCCCCAACAAATTTGATGCCTGCCAATATTGTGAGAGCAGTTTTTAATCAGTCTACCTATTCAAATATGAGTCTCTCATAGGAACACCCTCAACAGACACACTCAGAAATAATGTTTACCAGCTATCTAGACATCCTTTAGCCCAGTCAAATTGGTGTATAAAATTAAACATCACATCTGAATTTTGGTGAAAAAAAGGAGGCTCTTCATTATATATTCTCTCAAGATTTCTAAGCATGGTCTGTAGAATCTCTTTAATCTCCCTAATGATATATTTGGATATTTTGTTATTTAACTATATAGAAGTAAATGAGTAAACCTGCTTGGGCCAATAAACAGTCCCAGTGACTGCTGTATATGCATACTTCACCAGTGCATGCATCCACTAGGAAAGAATATTAATAAATAATCCACTGACCTTCATATTCCCATATCAGTTAAGAGTGGATCTTCATCAGTTATGCATTTCTAAGGACAATTACAAAAAGCAATATTCATAGTATAAGAACATTTTTAGGTTTCATTTTGCCTGATGATATCTCAGTTGCACTTTATTGTTAGCACATTTTGACTTATTTGAAAATATTGAATGCGTAGTTTACTTTTTTGATCGACAACGTTTCATGAAAGTACAAAAACATATAAATCTTAAAGTAAGTGGGTAGGATAATTTTTGAAACAAATAGCCTTATAATTGTTTCAGGTGTACAACATAATGATTTGACATTTGTATATATTGTGAAATGATCACCACATTAAATCTAGTTACCATCTGTCACCTTACAGAATTAATACAATATTATTGTCTATATTCCCCATGCTATACAATACATCCTCATGATATTTATTTTATAGCTGGAGAACTGTGCTTTTTAATCCCTTTAGCCCATTGAGCCCCTGCCTTCCAACCAATGCTCTGGCAACTGCCCATCTGTTCTCTGAATTTATGAGTCTGGGTTTCATTTTGTTTGTTTATTTTGCTTTGTTTTTAGATTTCACTTATAATTGAAATCATGCAGTAGTTTTTTTTACTTATTTTCTTAGCACAATGTGTTGAAGGTCCATGTATGTTGTCTCAAGTGGCAAGATTTCATAATTTTTTCTGATATATATATCACATTTTAAAAATATTTTCATCCATTGAGGGGAACATAGGTTGTTTCATATATTGGCTATTGTAAATAATGCTGCAATGTACATAAGGGTGTATGTATCTTCAAATTTTCATTCTTGTTTTCTTCAGATAGATTTTAAGTAATGGAACTGCTGGATGATATGGCAGTTCTATTTTTAAATTTTTGAGGAAACTCTATACTGTTTTCCATGGTAGCTGCACCAATTTACTTCCCCACCAGCAATGTATTAGTTTCCATTTTCTCCACATCCTCACCAACACTTGTTATTTCTTGTCTTTTATAATAGCTGTTGACCTAAATAGAGAGGTAAACTGAGGCAAGCTCAAAAGTATGAGTTTATTTGGAAATAGCAGAAGAATTGCAATTTGAGACAAGCAAATCATAGCAACCTATGGTTGAATCCATTGAGGGTTTGGGGTAGGTTTTATTTATGGTCAGGTCATGTGAAAGAGGAAAGTTCAGTTAGCGTGTTAAAAAAAACATGAAACACTCCTTGAAAATTTCCTAAGCAGACTAAATCAGTTCAGCTGCACAAACAAAACTCAATTCAGTTCACATTCTGAGACCTGACTTGGGTCATCTCCTATTCGTGTCCCTAGCCAAAATTCCCAAGTTTGACATGAGACAACCTTTGATCAATCCTCCATCATCCCCCACCAAAAAAATAAAACCCAACACTAGAAGTTTTCTGTAAATTGAGCATTTTTGGGGAATAAATATCTGTCTTTAAGTTTTGTCTTCTTGAGGGCATGTGTGTGAGGTTTTTCATCATTCAGTAGGTTACCTTTTATTTTTTTCATGGTTTCCTTACTCTCCAAAAGCTTTTATTTTGATGTAGTTTCATTTGTTTATTTTTGCTTTTGTTCTCCTTGCCTTTGATTCAGATAAAAATACATTGCTAAGACCAGTGCCAAGGAGCTTACTGCCTTCTAGGAGTTTTATGGTTTCAAGTCATACATTTAAGTCTTAGTCCATTTTGAGTTAATTTTTGTATCTATAGTAAGATTGTGGTCTAAATTCATTCTCTTATAGTTAGCTGTCTGGTTTCTCCAACAGCATTCATTGAAGAAACTGTCCTTTCCAGATTGTATACAACTGCCTGTTTTTTCATAACTGAAATTATATGAATGGGTTTATTTCTGAGCTTTTTATTCTGTTCCATTTATCCATGTATCTATTTTTATCCCAATACCATATGTTTTGATTACTATAGCTTTGTAGTAGAGTTTTAGGTCAGGGAGTGTGACTGGCTTTGTTCTTCTATCTCAAGACTATTTCATCTATTGAGAGTCTTTTGTGGTTCCATATAAATTTTAGAATTATATGTTACAGTTCCCTAAAATATATTGGAATTTTTGATGATTGCTAAATCTGTAGATTGCCTTGGTTAGTACGAACATATTAAGAATATTTCTTCTAATCCATGAGCATGGAATATCTTTCCATTTTTTTCTCATCTTCCATGTTTTTCTTCAATCTCTGATAGTTTCCTTTATATAGATCTTTAACCTCCTTCATTAAATTTATTCCCAGGCATTTTATTCTTTTGATGTGATTATAAATGAGGTTGCTTTTCTGATCTATTTCCATATATTTGAACCCTCTTTTTTTCTTGGTGAGTCCAGCTAAAAGTTTGCCAATTTTGTTTGTATTTTCAAAGAAACAGTCCTTAGTTTCACTGATCTTTTTAATTGTCTTTTTATTCTCTCTTTCATTTATTTTCACTGTTTTTATTATCACCTTCCTTCTACTAAAGATAGGCTTTGTTTGTTCTTCATTTTCTAGTTCCTTTAGGTGTAAATTTGAATTGTTTATTTGAGATTTCTCTTTTTTCTTGAGGTAGGCATGTATTACTATATGAGCTTCCCACTTAAAATTGCTTGTGATATATTCTATACATTTTGGTATGTCCTGCTTCCTTTTTAATTTTTGTTTAGGTAGTTTTGATTTCTCCTTTGATTTCTTCATTATTTTTGAGTAACATGTTGTTTAAACTTTACTTATTTGTGATTTTTCCAGTTTTATCATTTTATTTCTAGTTTCATACCATTGTGGTCAGAAAATGCTTGATATGATTTCAATATTCTGGAATTTATTGAGACTTGTATGGTGATTTTGCATATAATATGTCCTGGAGAATGTTGATAGAAATGAAGGGGCAAGTACAATGCAATATTATATTGTGCAATAACAGTAGAAGACATCAGTACCTCACTTTCAATAATGAGCAAATATGCAGACAGAAGATCAGCATGGAAACATGGGACTTAAAAAAATACTATAAACCAATTTAACCTTACAGACATATACAGAACACTCTGCCCAACAAAAGCAGAATACACATTTTTCTTAAGCAGACCTGGAACATTCTCCAGGATAGATCAGAAGGTTACAAAACATGGCAACAAATTAAAGAAGATTGAAATCATCCCAAGTGTCTTTTTTGACCATAGTAGAATAAAACTAAAAATCAAGAGTAGAAAGGAAACTGGAAAATTTCAAATATGCAGAAATTAATCAACACACTCTTGAAGAACAAGTGGGTTAAAGGAAAAATAAAATGAGAAAATAGAAAATATCTTGAGACAACAAAATTGAAAATACAATAACACAAAATTATAGGATGTAACAACAGCAATAATAAGAGGGACGTTTATAGCAATGCAGCCTACATTAAAAAGAAGAAATATCTCAATAAATGACCAAATTTTAAATTTCAAGGCACAACGAGATGAAGAAAAAACTAAGTGCAAAGTAGCTGAAGGAGTGAAACTATAAGTTTGGAGCAGAAATAAATAAGTGGATAGAAAACAACATAAAATATCAACAAATGAAGGGTTGATTTTTCAAAATATAATAAAATTGATGAATATTTGGCTAGATATAATAAGCAAAAAAGAGACTTAAATAAAATTTGAAATGAAAGAGGACACATTACAATTCATATAACAGAAATAACATGGGACATAAGAGATTACTATGAAAGCACCAATCAACTCGATAAACTATAAGAAATGGAATCATTCATAGAAACATAGGACCTACAAGACTGGATAATGAGAAACAGAAATTCTGAATAGACCTATAAGTAGTATGGAGATGAATCAGTGATCAAATACCTTCCAACAAAGAAAACCTCAGTACCAAATGGCTTCACTGGTGAATTCTATTAAACATTTAAATAAAAATTAACACCAATCCTTCTCAGAAACTTTCCAAAAAAGTGAAGAGGAGGAAACATTTCCAAACTCATTTTACAAGGCCAACATTAATAACCTGACATTTAAACTGGATGAGGATACTACAAGAAAAGAGAATTACAGGCCAATAGTCCTGAATAACATAAATCTAAACATCTTCAACAAAATTCCAGGAAATATAACTCAACAGTTCATTGAAAGTATCATACACCATGACAAAGAGCAATTTATCTTTGAGATGCAAGGATTGTTTAACTTACAAAAATCAACTATAGGCATACCTCATTTTATTGTGCTTCACAGATACTGTAATTTTTACAAACCAAAGGTTTGTGACAACCCTGTGCAGAATAATTCTATCAGCACCATTTTTCCAAAAGCATTTGCTTACTTCATATCTCTGTGACACACTTTGGTAATTCTCACAACTTTACAAACTTTTTCGTTGTTATTATATTTTTTATAGTGATCTGTGGTCAGTGAACGTTCATGTTACTATTGTAATTGTTTTGGAGTGCCATGAGCCACTCTCACATAAAACAGCAAACAGTTGTTAAATGTTGTGTGTATTCTGACTGCTCCAACAACTGACCATTTCCTCAAATCTCTCCCTCTCCTTGGGCCTCCCAGTTCCATGAGATACAGCAGTAATGAAAGTAGGAAAATTAATAATCCTACATTAGCCTCTAAGTATTCAAGTGAAATGAAAATTTGCACAACACTGACTTTAAGTCAAAAGCTAGAAATAATTAAACTTAGTGAGGACAACACATCAAAAGCTCACATAGGCTAAAAGCTAGGCATCTTGCACCAATTAGCCAAGTTGTGAATGCAAAGGAAAAGTCCTTAAAGGAAATTAAAAATGATACCCTAGTGAACACATGAATGATAAGAAAACAAAACAGCCTTATTGCTGATAGGGAGAAACTTTGTGTGGTCTAGATATATCAAACCAGCATAACAGTCCCTTAAGCCAAAGCCTAATCCAGAGCAAGGCCCTAACTCTTCTCAATTTTTGAAAGCTAAGAGAGGTGAGGAAGATGTAGAAGAAAAGTTTGCAGCTAGCAGAGAGGTTGGGTCATGAAGTTAAAGGAAAGAAACTATCTCCAGAATGTGAAAGTGAAGCAGCAAGTGCTAATGTAGAAGCTCCAGTAAGTTATCCAGAAGATCTAGCTAACATAATTAATGAAGGTAGCAATACCACATAGATTTTAAATGTAAATGAAATAGGCTTCTATTCGAAAAGGATGACATCTGAGACTTTCATAGCTAGATAGAAGTCAGTTGGGCTTCAGAGCTTCAAAGTTCAGGGTATTTCTCTTGTTAGGGTGTAATGCAGCTAGTGACTTTAAACTGAAGTTAATGCTCACTTAATATTCTGAAAATGATAGGGCCCTTAAGAATTATGCTAAATCAACTTTGATTGTGCTGCATAAATTGAACAACAAAGGCTAGATGAGAGCACATTTGTTTTATAACATGGTTTACTGAATATTTTAAGCCCACTTTTGATACCTACCACTCAGAAAAAGATTCCTTTGAATCTTGCTCATTGAAACACTTCTGGTTACCCACAGCTCTGATGGAAATGTATAAACAAGGTTAATATTTTCATGTCTCCTAACACAACATTCATTCTATGGCCCAAGGATACAGAAGTAATTTTGACTTTCAAGTCTTAGTATTGAAGAAATGCATTTAGTAAGGCCATACAGATGCCAAAAAATAGTAATTCCTCTGATGGATCTGAGCAAATTTCATCAAAAATATTCTGTAAAGGATTCACATTTCCAGATGCCATTAAAAACATTCATGATTCATGGAAAGAGATCAACAGATGAACATTAACACGAATTTGGAAGAAGTGGAATTCCAACCTTCATGGAAAGCTTTGAGGAATTTAAGACTTAAGTGGAGGAAGGAACTGAAGGTATGGTGGAATTAGCAAGATAATTAAAATTAGAAGTGGAACCTGAAGATGTGACTGAATTGTTCCAGTCTTATGATAACACTTCAATCGATGAGGAGTTCTGTATCATCAAAAAACTGGTTTTCTGAGATGGAATCTATTCCTGGTTAAAGACACTATGAAGATTGTTGAAATGACAACAAAGGATTTAGACTATCACATACTTTGATAAAACAGTGGCTAGGTTTGAGAGAACAACTCCAATTTTGAAAGAAGTTCTTCAGTGGGTAAAATGCTATCAAACAGCATTTCATGCTACAGAAAAATGTTCAAGAAAGGAAAAGTCAATTGATGTGGCAAACTTCACCATTGCCTTATTTTAAGAAATTACCACAGCCACCCCAACCTTTTGCAACCACTGCTGTGATCAGTCAGCAGCTATCAGCATCAAAACAATGCCCTACACCAGCAAAAAGATTGTAACTTACTTAAAGCCAAAGACAAAGCATTTTTAAGTAATAAAGTATTTTTTAAATTACGGTACATATATATTTTTTAGGCATAATGTTTTGTAGACTTAATGCACTACCATATAGTATACATATAAGTTTTATGTGCACTGGGAATCCAAAAAATTTCATTTGAGTTGCTTTAGTGCAATATTCACTTTGTCGTAGTGGTCTGGAACTGGACACACACTATCTCTAAGGCATGTCTGTAATGTGATATACCACATTAACAAAATAAAGGATAAAATCACATGATTGTCTGAATAGTTCAGAAGATGTGTTTCAGAAAATTAAAAAACTTCTCATGTAAAAAAATGTTCAACAAATTGGGTTCAGAGGTTACAAACATCAATGCATTAAAATGCCATATATCACAAACTGACATATACCATCATAATGAATGTCAAATAACTGAAAGCTTTTCCTGTAAGATTAAGAACTAAACAAGGATGCTCACTTTCACCATTTCTATCCAACACAGTAGTTGAAGGCATAGCTAGAGCAATTAGGCAAGAAAGGGAAATAAAAGACATCTAGATCAGAAAGGAAGAACTAAAATTGTCCATGTTTGCAGGCAATATGTTATATGTAGAAAACCTTAAAGACTCCATGAAAAAACTGTTAAAACTCATAAATGAGTTCAGTAAATTTTCAGGATAAAAAATCAATAAACAAAAATTAGTAGCATTTGTAAACACTAGCAATGAACTATCTGAAAAGGGAAAAAGGAAATCACATCCATTTATAATAGCACCAGAAAAGAATAAAGTATTTGGGAATAAATTTAACCAAGGAGGTGAAAAACTTGTATAAAGAAAACTACAAAGCTCTGATTTAAAAAAAAAAAGGAATACTCAAACAAATGGAAAGGCATACCATATTTATGTATTGAAAGATTAAATATTGTTAAAGTGTCAATGCCATACAAAGTGAACTATAAATTCAATGCAATCCCTCCTAGAAGCCCAATGACATTTTTTACAGAAATAGAATATGCAATTCTAAAATTCATATGAAACCTCAGAGACCCAAAGATTAGGTAAATCAATCTTGAGTAATGAGAACAAAGCTGGTGGCATTACACTTCCTGAAATCAAAATATAGTAAAAAACTGCAGTTATTAAAACAGTATGGTACTGGTACAATGACAGACACATAGAGCTATAAAATAGAATAGGAAGCCTAGAAGTAAATGCATACATATGTAGTCAACTGATCTTCAACAAGGGTGTCTGGAATACATAATGAGAAAACGGTAGTCTCTTCAACAATGTTGTTGGGATAACTGGATATCTACATGCAAAAGAATGAAACTGGACTCCTATCTTACACCACTCCTAAAAATAAACTGAAAGTAGATGAAAAAATTACAGGTAAGACTGAAGCCATAAAAATACTTGAAGAAAAAACAAGCAAAAAGCTTGACATTGGTCCTGGCAATGATTTCTTGTATGATAGGTACCAAAACTACAAACAACAAAAGCTAAAATAGACAAATGTAATTATATGAAACTAAAAGGCTTCAGACCAGCAGAGAAAGTTCATGGAGTGAAAATGCAACCTATGGAATGGGAGAAAATATTTGAAAGTCATATATCTGATAAGAGGTTAATTTGTAAAATATATAAGGAACCCCAAAACTCAATAGCAAAAAATCTAATACTCCATTTAAAATGGGGTAAAGAGTTGTATAGATATTGCTTCAAAGAGGACATATATATGGAAAACATAAATGTGTTTCATATATCTGAAAATATACTCAATGACACTAATCAGCAAAATGTAAACCTAAGCCACAATGAGGTATTACCTCACATCTGTCAGGATGTTATTGAAAACAAAACATTATTCAAAAGCAAAGACAAGTATTGGTGAGGATGTTGATAAATGGGATTCCTTATACACTGTTGGTGGGAAGGCAAAATGGTATAGCTGTTATGGAAAACATTATGCAGTTTCTCCAAAAAATTAAAAATATAATTACATAAGAACTAGAAATCCATCTTCTGGATATTTATATAAAAATATTAGAAAAAGAATCTCAAGGAGATATTAGTACTCTCATGTTCACCACAGCACTATTTATGATAGTGAAGATGTGGAAGCAACCTAAAGATCTATCACCAAATATAGAGATAAAGAAAAATAGCATATACATACAATGTAATGGTATTCATCTTTTAAAAAGGGGGAAATCTGCAATATGAAACGATATGGATGAACATTGAGGACATTATAAAAAGTGAAATGAGCTAGTCACAGAAGGACAACTGCTAAATGATTCTACTTTATGAAGTACCAAAAATAGTAAAATTCATAGAATCATAGGATGGAATGATGGTAGCCAGGGACTGGGGGAAAAGGGAAATGGTGAGTTGCTAATCAATGGTCATAAAATATTAGTTATGCAATATGAATGAATTCTAGAAATATGTATTATAACAATGTATCTATAGTTTTAAAACTGTATCAGACACTTGCAGTTTTTAAGACTATAGATCACATATTAAAAGTTCTTATGGCAACCAAACAAAAATTGAGGGCTGGAAGAAAATTGCTCCAGTTATTTGAATTGAAAAATATTACACAGTTAAATTCAGTTCTTATAAGATTACACATACACATAAACAATTTATTTCAGAAGTAAATATTCTGAAACATTATCCAATCTGTGAATGAGTAGTAGAAAACAAAACGTTCTGAGACTTAACCAATTCTTTAAAAACAAATTAAATTGGAGTTAACTAATAAAAAGTTTACATATTTCTTATTTTCTTACTAATTACTGATTTAATCTATTAAAATCCTTAAGCAAGGTATTTCATATTTTATAGCAGAAATTTAAAAAATAGATGTTTCAATACAAAAAGTACAAAAATATATTTCAGTACAAACAAAATTCAGAAAAGAATATTGATTAGCATAATACATTCATATACTTGAATTTTTTAAACTTCTCAATTAATTACACATTTTTGGTAAAATTTTAGAATATTAAGAGTATATTAATGCCATACTTACATTTTGCTAAATAGTTGGGTGAAATGTTTCAAAGTTATCAGTAGTCATAGATATGTTTAGGAAGATTTGGAAAGTATATATAGACAAAGACACTAACTAAACTAATACATTTTTACTTTTTATTATATTAACACATCATAGGGTCACCTAGATCAGAAGTGAAAAAAGTGCAAATGTATTGAATCAGAAAAAAATAACTAGCAAAATATCCTACTGTGGAGAAAGTATAAAAGACCTAGTTCAGGATAGACTGCAGCCTAGGCCATTTAAAAAATTTTGCCTAATATTATATAAGTACATAGCAGGAATTAGCAATCTTATATTTTTAAAAAGTTTGCAATAACACCAAAAAGAAAAAAAAGAAGAAAAAGAACAGCAGCAAAACAACTACTTAGAGATCAGTATATTTTTAATATTTAAAATATATTTATCTATATGCTTAAAACCATAAAATTTAGAAAAAGTCTACTAAAATATGAGACCTACCATATTCATGGACTGGAAGACTCAGTTTTGTTGGGATGATAAGTCTATGCAAATTGATCTGTAGATTCAATATAATACAGATGAAAATAACAGCAGCCATTTTAGTAGATATTGATAAGATGATTCTCAAATTTATGTGGTAGGTAAATGAACTAAAATAATGAAAAACAATTACAAAAAATATAGCAAAGCTAGGGGACTCACATTATTTGATTTTAATATATAAAATTACAAAGTCCAAAACTGTGGTACTAGTGAAAGAATAGAAAATGTTATATCCATATGAAAAATAAACACATCTCATTACATATTTTATTGTGGAGTAAAATTGCAATATTTCCACAATCTCTCACCTGGCCTTAGTGTATCTCCATATCAGTAGGTGTTTCCAAGGGGTGGAGAGAAGTAGTCCATCTCCATATTAATGGGAGATTACATCGGGGAGCAAGGGCATATCTGACTAGAGAGGTTTGGTGGGGTCCCTTTTTGCAGCAGAGTTGTGAGAGATATGGGAAAGCAGAAGTGGACAACTGCTTGTAAGCAATAAACATATTTCTCCCACTTTGTTATTCACTTTGACTTATTTTGGTTTCAAAGGTAATTTGCCATGGGCTTGGAGACAGATTTTTCCCCCTGAGTTACACATGGCTGTAATCTGTCTTCATGGGTGTGACCATTGAGCGGGTTGCCCTAAAGATGGTAGGGAGATACCTGAGAACCCCCAGGTGGATGGTGGGGAGGCCCCTGTGGCTGCAGCAATGGGGGGTGTGGCTTCACCTGGGAGCCCCCTATCCATGGGCTACCAATTGGGGAGCACCCAGTGGTGAATTGGTCTAGGGTAAAGCACCTCCTAGATGGGTGGGGTCTTTCCCAGAATTGGGGAAGGATGGAGAGAGCAGAAGTTGTAGAATTAGCTCTCCATGAAATAAGAGACTGCCTAGAGGCCCTGAGTGACTGTGTAGCAGCTGGGATTGTGGGATGTTTGTTTCTAAAGCTAGTGGAAAGGGTTATTAAGGTAAAAGAGAGACTTTGGCAGGAGGGAGACACACCCCAGCATCACTTGGAGGAACTGGGTGATGACCTATGGGATGTACATAAGAGAGACAGTTATTGAGAAGACAGGTCATGCTCCTGGAAGATACATTAGTGGCAAGGGAGGAGATAGCAGGAAAATCCACATTGCAGGAGGCTGTGGGACAAGGGGAAGAAAGAGGAGTGCCTTCAGCCCCATAGATAGTAGAGGAGATGTCAGGGGAGGATGAGGGAGTGGGACCCAGTGCCAAAATGTTGTTGAGGACAGCAGCAGAGGTACCAACTCCTCCTGCATGAAAAGCCCACCCAGTGTTCTGGCCCTGGTGGACACAGGAGCTGAATGTTCTTTGATTTATGGCAACCACAAGCATTTTCCCGTGCCCCAAGATGTGATAGATGGCTATGAGGGTAGGGAAATTAGAGTGAAGAAAGCCCAAATCCCACTGGAGATAGGGCATTTACACCCAATGGAGTATGCTGTGTACATATCTCCCATCACTGAATATATTTTGGGTGTAGATATCCTGTAAGACCTGTGGTTACAGACCACAGCAGGTGAATTCAGACTGAGGGTACATGCTAAGCACTTACATGTAGCTCTGCCTATACCTCGGCAGGTAACAAATATGAAGCAGTATAAATGCCTGCAGCACACAAGGAAACTGGAGAAACTCTACAGGAGTTGGAGAAGGTGGGCAACATAAAGCCCACCCATAGTCCTTTTAATTCCCCATTGTAGACAGTGAGGAAGCTACATGGCTTCTGGCATATGACTGTAGATTACAGGGAATTGAATAAATTAACACCCCCTTTGCATGCTGCTGTTCCCTCTATAGCAGTCCTTATGGACATCCTCAGTCATTAACTAGGGACATATCATGTTGTGAACCTTGCTAATGCATTCTTTTCTATTGGCATAGCACAGGAAAGTCAGGAACACATTTCCTTCATGTGGGAAGGCAGGCAGTGGACATTCGCTGTTGTTCCACAGAGATACCTCCGCAGTCCCACTATTTGTCACAGGCTCATAGCCCAGGACTTGGCCACATGGAATAAACCTCAAACGTCCTGGCTTTCTCATTACATTGATGATACCATGTTCACATCTGATTCTCTTGCAGATTTAGAAGGGGCAGTTCCCAAACTGCTGCAACATCTATAAGAGAAAGGATGGGCTTTGAACAGCACCAAGGTTCAGGGACCTGGTTTGTCAGTACAGATCTTGGGGGTTGTCTGGTTGGGTAAAACTAAATTTATCCCAGAAGCAGTGATACACAAGGTATAGGCTTTCCTTATCATTACCGCTGTGGATATATTATAAGAATTTTGGGGTCTTTTGGACTATTAGAGAGTGTTTATCCTACACTTGGCACAAATTCTGAAGCCTTTATACCAGGTGGCATGAAAGGGCATCAGGTGGGACTGGGATGAAACATGTACAGCTACTTTTACTGCTGCTATGTGAGCAATTAGGGCCCTACAGGCCTTGAGTGTAATGGACTCATCAAGGCCATTTGAGCTAGATGTTCATGTAACTAAAGATTGTTATCAGTGGGGCCTTTGGCAGATGCTTGAATGGACATGCCAACCTATGCAATTCTGGTCACAACTAAGGAAAGGAGCAGAGGTATGGTACAACTTGATAGAGAAGCAATTGGATGCTATGCACCATGCCTTGCTGTCTGTGGGCCTTATCGCCAGAACAACTCTGACCAAGGTAATAACCACTTATCCCATTGTGGGGTGGGTGCGAGACTGGACCCAGAGGCCATGAAGTGGTGTGGCACAGAGGCTTACACTGCCCAAATGGTGTGCATATTTACAACACTGAAGCACCATCTCTACTAACCCCTTATGAGGAGAACTCCAAAGCTTATTGGGGCTAGTAACATATATCAGTTGAAAGCAGGAAGAACTTGCTTTTGAGCCATTGGTTGCCAAGAGTCTTTATCGGGAAGGAAAAGCCCCTATATGTGAAGATGCTTGGTATAGAGATGGCTCCAGTCCTGGGAAGCCTCTGAGGTGGAGGGCTGTAGTTTTCCATCCTAAGACTGAGACAATATGGCTGTAGGAGAGAGAGGGGAAGAGCAGTCAATGGGCTGAGTCACAAGCAGAATGTCTCATGATCACCCAGGAGCCTTCTCCTATAGCTGTCTGCACTGACAGCCAGGCTGCCTATTGGGGTTGACCCTGTGGCTATTGATATGGTACCATGCCAACTGGACAGTTGGTTACTGGCCCCTTTGGGGGCAAGAGATGTGGCAAGTCCTATGGGCCTCTGGTCAGACTAAGACAGTTATGATATATCATGTGACTGGCCATTTGCCTTTGGCATCCTCAGGGAATGATGAAGCAAACACATTGACCCAGGTGTGTTGGCTAGGATAGCCTGCCTCTGATGTAGCCCAATGGTTACATCAGCGTTTGTTGCATGCAAGGAAAAAAATGTGGGATGTAGCCCATTGGTCGGGCTTGTCAATGACCTTTGAAGAAGTCGGCAGAGCTTAGAAGAAGTGCCTTGTGTGCTCTAAGAGGAACATACAGCAGCAACTGTATGGGACAGTCCTGCAGCAACATGCGACAATAGTAAAGGGGCCTATACCTCTTGTCAGGTGGGAGACAGACTATATTGGGCCTCTCCCCATATCAGAAGGATATTGGTGTGCCATTACTTGTGTGGACACAGCTACAGGACTGTTGCTTGCTTTTTCTCCATGTTATGCAGATCAGCAAATGACCAAAAGAGGCTTGGAGCATCTACTTGCAGCCTATGGCCTGTCATAGGTGATTGAGTGTGATCAAGGCATCCACTTTACTGGGCATGCATTACAAAAATGGATGAAGAAATTAGAGATAAAGTGGAAGTTTCATGTACCATATAACTCTACCAGTGCAGGTATGATAGAGAGGTACAATGGTTTGTTAAAATATGGCCTGAAGTCAAACACCAATAGTCTACAGGGTTAGTCATTTCACTTATGGACAATGCTATGGCATTTGAATGAGAAGCCCTGAAAGCAGCCTTGAGCCCTGTGGACATGCTAATACCCATTGCTGCCTCACCCACACAACTAACTGTATGTACAAACCAAAGAGGAATTATTGAATCCAGGATATGGCCAGCAGAACAATATCCTGCTGCCAGCCCCAGTTGCACTAAATCCTGGCGACTCTGTTGAGTGGATGTATCCCTGGACATTTTGATACATGAACTACCATTGGATGGCCCTTCTGACACCTTAGCAAAAAGGCCTGGAAGCTGGCCTCCTGTGTGTTCCTGGAATAACAGCAGAAGGCCCTCAGAGATCACAGTAGTGTACCCAGTATAGGTGGTAGGTAAGAGCATCTAATTGGGAAGTTTTGTTTTATCTTTACAGCCAGTGCATGTACCTCCTGTAGTCCTATATATTGACCTATCTGTAACTCCTACATGTAGGTGGGTGAATGTCTGGTATATTAGACAAGATGAGAACCCATTCCTGCCACTGTCCTATCACAGGACCACTCTCTTGCATACACCCGACCTGATGGATAAGATTTGCCTATGCTGGTGTCATAAAAACATGTATCTTATCACCCTTGAGTTTATTTTCTTCTTCAGGCCATGTGACCTGGACCCACCCACTGTCTGCAGCTGCTGAATGATGAGAGCTCTGAACTCCCTACCTGTTCAGCTACTGTCTGCCTGTGGATTGGGTATGCTATGGACTAAGTCTGCATAGGACTTTGAACATAGCTGAATTCTCTGGCTTGAGGATTATCATGATTTTATTGCTGTTTTTATTGTATGTTATTAGTCTGGTTACAATGCTCCAGTTTTTTCACACAAGGGCCATTGTGGGAGATGGAGAGTGAGTAGATTGTGAGGCAGTATTTCTGGAGGGGTGGCTTATGGGTAAAATTGCAATATTTCCATAATGTCTCACTTGGCCTTAGTGCATCTCCATATCAGTAGCTGTTTCCAAGGGCTGGAGATAAGTAGTCCATCTCCATATCAGTAGGTGATTATGTGAGGGAACAAGAACATATCTGGACTGGAGAGGTTGGGTGGGGTCACTTTTTGCAGCCACATCATCAGAGACATGGGTGAGCAGAAGTGGATGACTGCTTGTAAGCAATAAATGGGTTTCTCTCACTTTATTTCTCCCTTTGACTCATTTTGTTTTCAAAGGTAATTTGCCCTGGACTGGAAGACAGATTTTCCCACCAGAGTTATGCTTTTATTTTATACAAAGAATCACTCAAAACAACTCATAGACCTCCATGCAAAACTCAAAGTTATTAATTCTCTGAAAGAAAATATTACAGAAAACTGTGTGACTTTGGATTTAGAGATGATTTTTTAGATACAACAAAAGAAAGATCCATTAAAAAATAATGTGAATAATTTGAACATTATCAAAATTAAATAACTAAACAAAACATCCACAAAAACTATTTTTTTCTGTGAACAATATTTCTAATGGAATGAAGAGACAGGACTAACTGGAATATATTTTTATCAAATTATACATCCATTAAAGTATTCATACACAGAATATGTAAAGAACTGTTAAAACTCAGTAAGAGAACAGCAAATAAAAAATGGCAAAGAATGAAAACAAACCTCAGAGAAGTCCACTGGAGGGCAAGTAAGCATATGGAAAGATGCTCAATGTAATTTGTTACTAGGGAAATGCAAATGTGAACAAAAAGCATATAGTACTATAACTGTTTTAGTGGCTATATTGTATATGCTTTTGAGGACACAAAGCAACAGAAACATTCATTCATTGCTGGTAAAAATAAAACTTGTTATAGACATTTTGAATAGATCTTGATGGTTTCTTATGAAATAAGCATACACTTACGCAGTGCAGCCATCTAACTTATGTTTTTAACCAAGGAAATTGAAAACATGTTCACATAAAAATGTTGTTAAGTCTTTATGTTAATTCTATTGATAATCATCAATTGTGTTTCTAAATATTGGTAACACAAATTAGGAAATAATTTTTAGCAGTATTTAACATAGCATGAAAACAATGAAATACTAAAATAAAGTTCAGTGAATGATACACAGAACTTAAATAGTTAAAACAACAAAAGGTTACTGAAAGAAATTAATTAATACCTAAGTAAAGATGTACCTTGTTAATGGACTGGAACACTAAGTATTCTTATGATATCAGTTCTCCCTCCAAGAATGATGTCAGTTGCTCTGGATTCAAAGCAGTTCTAATGGAATCCACAGTATCTTTTTTTTAAAATCAATAAGCTGATCACACAATTTGTATGTAAATAAATAAGACCTAGAGTGGGCAAAACTATGTTAAAAAATAAGAACAAAGATGGAACACTTGTACTTCCTAATTTTAAGGCTTACTATAGAGCCATACCTTCTGAGAGTATTGGATTAAGGAGAACTAAATAGATATATGAAATAGAACATAGAGACCCAGAGAAATGCACATGTATGGCCAATTTATTTTTGGCAAAAATGTCAGGACAATTCACTGAGGAAAGAACACTCTTCAACAACTCATGTGGGAAAACTATATAAACATATAGGGAAAAAAGACTTTTGACCTAACCTTCACACCATAGACAAAATTAGATATGAATAGTGCAACACAATGTAATAGCTATCACTATAAACTTCTAGAAGTAAGTATAAAAGTGTATCTCTGTAATATTGAGATAGGCAAAAATTTCTTAGAAAGAAACATAGAAAACTAATGATGACTTATACTTCACCAGAATTTCAAGCTGTGCTCTTTGAAACACAGCATTAAGAATATTAAAAGATAAATTATGAACTGGGATAAAATATTCATAATACATATATCTGACAATATTGTTATTTTCAGAATATATAATGAATTGTTACAACTCCATAATAAAAAGAAAAATAATTTAATAGAAAGTAGAAAAAGACCTTAACAGACATGTCAAAAAAGAAGATATGTGAATGGCCAATAACTACTTTAAGTGCTCAGCATCATTATTTGTCAGAAAACCCAAATTAAAATCACAATGAGATTCAGATAATAACCTGGATCTAAATGTTTCCAACAGGTTTAATAATAATCATCAGAAAACTGCAGACCTAAATGTCCTTCAATTGGTGATTAGATAAGTAAAATGTTGTACATCCATACAACAGAATATTATTCAGCAATGTAAAGTAATAAACTGATAAACACAAAGACATGAATGAATTTCAGAACCCTATGCTAAGAGAAAAAAGCCACTCTCACAATGTTACATGCTATATGATTTTATTTGAAATTCTTTAAAAAGATAAAACTACAGTTATTGAGAATAGATCAGTAGTTGCCATGTGTTAGGAGTAGGGAAAAGATAGAACTATAAATGGATATAAGGAAGTTGTTCAAGGGTTGATGAAATTGTTTTACATCCTGATTATGGTGGTGGTTACACAAATTTATAAATTTCTTAAAATTCATAGAACAGTACAACAAAAAATGCCAATTTTGTTGTTTGGTGCTTTAGAAGATAAAAGTTTAAAACTCACAATAAGAAACCACTGAATATCCACTAGAACACATAAAATCAAAATAATTGATACCAAATATAAGTGATGAAGTAAAGAACATATAACTCCTATATACTGCATTTGGGATGTAAAAAGTACAATGAAATTGGAAAACCACTTGGTAATTTCTTTAAAAGTTAAAATACACACCCTATGGCCTAGGAATTCTACTCTAATTATTTATCTAAGATGAATGAAAGCATGGAGGGATTAAAGAATTTCAAGATAAGCAATAGTTGAGGGAATCTGCCTGCCACAAACCACCTCTACAGGGTATTTTAAAGGGACTTGTCTAGATGTAAGTGCTCCTAAGGCTACAGATGTCACCAGAGAAAATAAAATCACAGCAAAGAAAGCAGATCAACCAAATAATAACTAAACTCAAAAAATAAAATCAGCTATCCACAAAAGCAGCCAAGGGAAACACAAAAGAGTACAGAATAAAACACCTAACATATAAAGGGTGGAGGCAGAAGAATAAGAAGAGAGAGAAATAAAGAATCATCAGACTGTGTTTATAATAGTGTAATAAGTGAGTTAAAGTTACATGATCAGATAGTAGAGAAGCTACCCTTGAACCTTTGATAACCAAGAATCCAAAGCCTGCAATGGCAATAAGTACATATCTATATATCAAGAATCGCCCTAAATGTAAATGGACTGAATGCACTAATCAAAAGACATAGAGTAATAGAATAGATAAAAAAAGCAAGACCCATCTGTATGCTGCTAACAAGAGACTCACCTCAAATCCAAAGACATACACAGACTAAAAGTGAAGGGATGGAAAAAGATATTTCATGCAAACTATAGGGAAAAAAAGCAGGTGTTGCAGTACTCATATCAGACAAAATAGACTTCAAAGCAATGAAAGTAACAACAGGTAAAGAAGGACATTACACAATGATAAAGGAGTCAGTCCAACAAGAGGATATAACCATTATAAATATCTATGCATCCAAGACAGGAGCACGAACATATGTGAAACAAATACTAACAGAATTAAAGGAGGAAATATAATGAAATGCATTCATTTTAGAAGACTTCAACACACCACACACTCCAAAGGACAGATCAATCAGACAGAAAATAACTAAGACACACAGGTACTGAACAACACACTAGAACAGATAGACCTAACGGACATCTACAGAACTCTACACTCAAAAGCAGCAGGATACACATTCTTCCCTAGTACACATGGAACATTTCCCAGAATAGACCATATACTAGGCCACAAAAAGAGCCTCAGTAAATTCAAAAATATTGAAATTCTACCAACCAACTTCTCAGATCAGAGAGGTATGAAACTATAAATAAATTTTACAAAGAAAACAAAAAGGTTCACAAACACATGGAGGCTTAACAAAATGCTAAATAATCAATGGATCAATGACCAAATTGAAACAGAGATCAAGCAATATATGGAGACAAATGACAACAACAGTACAATGCCCCAAATTCTGTGGGATGCAGCAAAGGCAGTTCTAAGAGGAAAGTATATAGCAATCCAGGCCTATTTGAAGAAGGAAGAATAATCCCAAGTGAAAAGTCTATAGACACAGTTATTGAAACTGGAAAAGGAAGAACAAATGAGGCCCAATGTCAGCAGAAGGAGGGACATAATAAAGATCAGAGAAGAAATAAATAAAATTGAGAAGAATAAAACAATAGAAAAAATCAATGAAACCAGGAGCTGGTTCTTCAAGAAAATAAACAAAATATATATACCCCTAGCCAAACTTATTAAGAGAAAAGGGAATCTACACACATAAACAGATTCAGAAATGAGAAAGGAAAATTCACGATGGACACCACAGAAATACAAATAATTATTAGAGAGTACTATGAAAATCTATAGGCTAACAAGCTGGATAACCTAGAAGAAATGGAGAACTTTCTAGAAAAATACAACCTTCCAAGACTGACCTAGGAAGAAACAGAAAATCTAAACAGACCAATTACCAGCAAAGAAATTGAATCAGTAATCAAAAAACTACCCAAGAACAAAACACCTGGTCCAGATAGATTCACCTCTGAATTTTACCAGACATTTAGAGAAGACATAATACCCATTATAATTAAAGTTTTCCAAAAATTAGAAGAGGAGGGAATACTTCCAAACTCATTCTATGAAGCCAGCATCACTCTAATACCAAAATAAGGGAAAGATTGAACAAAAAGAGAAAATTACACACCCAAATCCCTGATGAACATAGATGCAAAATACTCAACAAAATATTGGCAAACTGAATTCAAAAATACATCAAGAGGATCATACACCATGATCAAGCGGTATTCATCTCCGGGATGCAAGGATAGTACAACATTCGAAAATCCATCAACATCATCCACCACATCAACAAAAGGAAGGACAAAAACCAAATCATCATCTCCATAGATGCTGAAAAAACATTTGACAAAATTCAACATTCATTCATGATAAAAACTCAACAAAATGGGTATAGAGGGCAAGTAACACAACATAATAAAGATCATATATGACAAACCCACAGCCAACATCATACTTAATAGCAAGAAGCTGAAAGCTTTTCACCTAACTTCAGGAGCAAGGCAGGGATGCCACTCTCCCCACTTTTATTCAACATAGTACTGGATGTCCTAGCCACTGCAGTCAGGCAAAACAAAGAAATACAAAGCATCCAGATTGGTAAGGAAGAAGTCAAACTGTCACTGTTTGCAGGTGACATGATACTGTACATAAAAAACCCTAAAGAATCCACTCCAAAATTACTAGAAGTAATATCTGAATTCAGAAAAGTTGCAGGATACAAAATTAATACACATAAATCTGTGGCATTCCTATAGACTAATGATGAACTAGCAGAAATAGAAATCAGGAAAACAATTCCATTCACAATTGCATCAAAAAGAATAAAATACCTAGGAATAAACCTAACTATAGAAGTAAAAGACTTATACCCTGAGAACTACAAGACACTCTTAAGAGAAATTAAAGAGGAGACTCACAAATGGAAATTAATCCCATGCTCTTGGCTAGGAAGAATTAATATTGTCAAAATGACCATCCTACCTAAAGCAATCTACAGATTCAATGCAATCCCTCTCAAAGTACCAACAGCTGGTATTGGCAAAACTGGACAGCTACATGTAAAAGAATGAAACTGGATAATCTTCTAAACCCACAAACAAATGTAAACTCAAAATGGACCAAAGACCTGAATGTAGTCATGAAACCACAAAAGTCTTGGAAAAAAACATAGGCAAAAATCTCTTGGACATAAACTTGAGCAACTTCTTCATGAACATATCTCCCCGGACAAAGGAAACAAAGCAAAAATGAACAAGTGGGACTATATTAAGCTGAAAAGCTTCTGTACAACAAAGGACATTATCAATAGAACAAAAAGACATCCTACAGTATGGGAGAATATATTCATAAATGACATATCTGATAAGGGGTTGACATTGAAATAATATAAAGAGCTCATGCACCTCAACAAACAAAAAGCAAAAAGCCAATTAAAAAATGGGCAGAGGAGCTAAACAGACAGTTCTCCAAAGAAGAAATTCAGATGGCCTACAGGCACATGAAAAGATGCTCCACATAGCTAGTCATCAGGGAAAAGCAAATTAAAACCACAATGAGATATCAACTCACACCAGTTAGGAAGACCAACATCCAAAAACAAACAACAAATGTTGGTGAGGATGTGGAGAAAGGGGAACCCTCCTACACTGCTGGTGGGAATGTAAACTAGTTCAACAATTGTGGAAAACAGTATGGAAGTTCCTCAAAATCTCAAAATAGATCTCCCATTTAACCCAGGAATTCCACTCCTAGGAATTTGCCCTAAAAATGCAGCAGCCCAGTTTGAAAAAGACAGATGCAGCCCTATGTTTATTGCAGCACTATTTACAATAGCCAAGAAATGGAAGCAATCTAAGTTTCTATCAGTAGATGAATGGATAAAGAAGATGTGGTACATATACACAATGGAATATTATTCAGCCATAAGAAAAAAACAAATCCTACCGTTTGCAACAACATGGATGGAGCAAGACGGTATTATGCTCAGTGAAATAAGCCAGGTGGAGAAAGACAAGTATCAAATGATTTCACTCATCTTTGGAGTATAAGAAGAAAGAATAAACTGAAGGAGCAAAACAGCAGGAGACTCACAGAACCCAAGAATGAACTAATAGTTACCAAAGGGAGAGGGACTGGGGAGAATGGGTGGGAAGGGAAGAAGTGGGAAAAAGGGGCATTATGATTAGCACACATGGTGTAAGTGGGGGGGCACGGGTAGTGTAGTGCAACACAGAGAAAACAACTGGTGGACACTGACTGTAATGGGGTATATGGTAGGGAGTTGATAATGGGGGGAGTCTAGTAACCATAATGATGCTCATGTAATTGTACATTTATGATACCTAAATATAATTTTAAAAATTAGTGTATGTGAAATAGGCCTCAATAAAAATTGATTTAAAATGATGAATCTTGCTTATGAGAAATATAAATCCAATCTTCCTTGATATATTTCCCACCTATTACATACTGCAGCAGTGAGTGTCCAGGGAAATGGGAAATCTCAGATATTGCTGTTGGAAAAGCAAAATATTATCATTGATATTGTGGAGAATTAGATAACGTCTAGGAAAATTACATATGAATTTACCCCTTGACTCAGCAATCTCACTTCTAGGAATGTGAGAAACTCACTTCTTAGACACATTGGTAAAAAATATTGTTATTATCCCAAGGATTTTTATTTTAAGCCCTGAATTATGGAATAAAATTTGTGTTGCCTGTTAAAGAATCCTCAGACTTCAGTTTGCAAATTGTAATTTTTGAGTAGGTAAGCCTCCTCAGAGCTCTGAAGCAAGCATACTCTATCCTTGAGTAGAGTTTACAGTTGGTCTATCTTCTATCATATTTACAAAGCTTGGTACTTTTGCAAAGTTCTCCGTGGAGAAGCTAATTGTAATGGCTGAATCATTAAGGTCAAGTTCACTAACATGAACTATTGTCTGTATATTCTTTTTCATTCTATTTTAGCCCTTCTTCATACTCTTTATGGGATGTAGTGATATATAAATATACAAGCTGGGGGAGTTTTGACAAACCAGGTAAATTTCCCAGGCTTCAGTAAAAACAAAAGCAAAAACAAAAACCAACCAAATAAGTTGAATATCATATTGTATTACCAACTTCAACATGTCTATAAATTCCCACAATATTTAGTTCTTGTTACAACATATAGTCTTTTCAAATAATCGGTATCATCCAAGACACTATGGCTCAAAATATGTGATTATATTCTCTGTATTTTATTCTGCTATAATCAGGCAGTAAGTTATTGATTCATTCTTTTAATTACTCATTCATTAGTTTGCTCATTCTTCACCAAATATTTGAGTGCCTACTGCATGCCAAAAAAAGGTTATGTGCTATTTATTGCAAATATTTGTAATAGCAAAAAGAATAACTAGTCAAATACACATCAACGGGGGTCTGGTTGAATAAATCATGGTATATACATATAATTACATATTATGCAAATGTAAAGTGAAATGAGGAAAATGTTTTTAATACTGTGATATAATGATCTCCAAGATATATTGTTGCATGATTAAAAGGAAGATTGTGAAAGTCTGTATAGTATGCTACCTTGTGATACCTTACCATACACATACACACACACACACACACACACACATATATATATATATATATGCTTAAAGTTAAATACACACACATTGTATATAACATATAAATTTGTTATATTAAAACAATTGAGAGATGTACCAAACACACGAATAAACAATTCTGGACATAAAGAGGGTGAACAAAATGGAGAAGACAGGAAAATGTAGACTCCTCAAACTACATTTTATTTTCACTTTGGAAACTCTCAAATGTTTAAGTATGAGATAAACTTTAAAATGAATGTTTTAAAAAAGCAAATAGTAACAAATTAATTTAACCCTTATATGAATTTAAAGTTACTTTAAAACACTTAATTTGATTCTAAATTTCCATATACCTCATGGAGAATGAAGAACTGCAAACAAAGCAAATAAGAATTATTATTAGTAATATTTTCAGAGCTAGTTTTTGTATTATGATTACAATATTTCCATATGTCTACTTTGGATTAAAAATATGAATAATTATGTTGGAGTGTTTGGATACCGGGATTTTCTAGTAAGAGAAAAAAGGGAAACAGATGAAAGAGAAGTGAGGTGAAATAAAGTCCCTCTAGTCCTTCATCTGCATGCAATTTTCAGTATGAATACATAATGTATTTTTTCCTAAAAACTAAAATTTGTTTCTGTATTGTGGTTATTTTAATAATGAAGAAACAAGATTTAGTTATTTGTGTTGATGCTCAGATTGTTCTACTTTTGGTCAGCAGAAGTCTCTCCCAGGGGGTCTCTTCAGTCTTTTTGAAATAGCCTCAGTGATATAAGATACTTGTTTGGATAAATTGCATGACAAAGTTTCAGTTTTATCTTGTGCATTTCCTAACCCAGTTCTGAAATCATCCATTTCTCCAAGGAATTCTAATTCCTTTTACTGGGAAATAGTATTTGGATATCAGAATTTGGAGGAGGTTGGGCAACTAACTCAATATTTTGAAAACTGATAAATAAAGAAAAAGATATTCCAACTTTCTGTGTGACTTTGGGAAAATTTATTTAATATGTTTTCCTTATCTGTTAAATGGATTTGATATATACTGTTCAATTAGTAAGCATAAAATTTTAAAAATTGTCATGAGAAACAAAATATCTATAGATATAATATCTAAAGATATTTTGATATTTTAGCCTTCCTCAGTTATTTCTTATGAGAATGATGCCAATTTCTCTGATTACATTCAGTTCTACTAAATATAGACATAGAGTATAAAGGCCCCAAATATGTTGAGTGTAAGCCTTAGATAACATTTTTGCTTCACAGATGGTTATCCATCATATCACATTTTTAAATTATATTTGTAAATATACTGACACCATTCATAGATTACTGATGATTCTAATTTAGCATATAGAACTGTTTCAAATACCTGCCTAAAAAATCCTTTATTGCTACAATCTTTAATGTTTGTATGATTTATAACACAGTACTTTTTAAACACAGTGAATTTCTGGGCAAATGTATGTGAAAAATTAGTTCTGTGTTTTAAATAGTGCCCAAATAAGAAAGCTATTATACTTAAAATGTTAAAATTACTTTTGATCCTATATATCTTAAATTTTAATTTGGCACTTAATTAAACTTTTACAAATATATTTTATCATATGATTAATTCCAGTGTCATGGATGATTATGAGAATAATTGTTTTCTTTTATCATTTTGTAATTGAGTTTAAGGTATAATTTATTACTTTTCCTTTTGTTAAAAACAGATCACAAAGTTTTCATTAATCTTGTTCGTTTAAAGGTTATCATCTACTTTAAAAAATGTGAGTAGTTTTTAGTAGGAATAATATATTTAAGATAATAATTAAAAAACAATATATTTTATCATTAATTTGGTCAAAAAATGTGTTAGCATGGCAAAGAGAAGATTATCCTTTACTACTACTATCATTTAAAAATGTCATTATATCTTTCAACTACCTAATTAGAATTTAACTAGGTACAAAATACTGTTTTGACCCTATGCCTGTAGTCAATGCTGCAGTATGGTTTTCTGTAAGTATTGCCTATCTATCAAAAATGACATGACACTTGGTTAGTTAATAAATAGGCTTCAATAGAGGTTACAGCTTATAGGTGGCTAGAACCATTATCCTATTGAGAAATTACTGTCTTAAAGGCAGACAAAGGAGGAACCTATATTGTTGGTTTTACTAATTTTATTCTAAATAAATCCTCATTTTTAAGTTGGAATATATTAATTTTTTCCAATTTACTAGTAAAATTTATAGTTTTAAAACTGTGCTACATTTGTTTTTTTAAGCATACAACCCATATTTCAGGAGTATGAGTCTTATAGACTATTAAATGGCAAATACGGCTCACAAGTTCTAAGTTAGATTGTACAGCATAATGGTCTGACCTGGCAGATTAAACACAGGTAAATTACTCATTTAATGACCCTTGAGACCAGTGATACATTTTATGGCAGTTCCTTTCTAGGCTCCTACAGCTTCCTGAATTCTATTATTCTCTTAAACATCACATTCTATTTGATTACACAACACATAGGTTTTATCTACTTGTTTCTTTTTCAGGGTTTTCTGGAACCATAAAATAAGTAGATCCTTTCATTTAACTCATATTTATTCAATGAGTAACAGGCACCAAACTAAACCATACAATTAAAAATTGAAAATTCCTGCCCTTATTGGCCAACCAGCTCATCAAACTTAAGATAATGTAGTTGGAATAGATAATCGTTATTAAAAATAGGAAAATAATTTTCATTTTATTGAATTTTTAATATGGGATTCCATAGGATAATATCTCTAAATTGGTTCAGGTGCAAAAGCATTTACACATAAGAAGAAAACAATTTCTTCTCTCTAAAAAAACACTTGTAAAACATGGCTAGCAAAATCTTTAGTTAACTAATTTTTAAATTTATTTTTTATTGAGATATAATTAACACATAGTTGAACACATTCAATGAAATAGAGTTGTCAGGTAAATGGAAGTTTTCACCAAGAGTTTCCTTCCTGGCCTTGGCCTATTTGCATATCAATGGATGTTTACCATGGCAGAGCTGTGGCCAGGGCATGGGGTGGAGAGAAAATGATGATTCTCTCCTCCCCTTTGTTTCTCATATGAAATCGATCTGGTGTCCCCCCAGAAATTCTTCCCAGAAGTAGAGGATGGGGAAAACCATTTGTACACAGTGGCAGCAGGGACAGAGTGGGGACTGGCTAGAGGAGCTGTGAGTGAGCTGTGAGCAACAAAACCATTCCTCTCAACCTTCCCTTTCCCTTGTCTTCCTGTGGTTTCACGGGTTTCATAGGATCTTGCCCCAGGTGGGGAACCCCCTTACTCCCTGAGCTACAGTAGTGGTTAAGAGCATGGAAACCATTAGGCTTGACCATCAGTCCTTGATCTCTCACAATTAGTTTGGTGATCTTGATAAATACACTTAACCTCTATCATTCTCAGGTTTTCATAAGTAAAATAAGCATAAGAGTAAATGTGGTACAGTGATTAGAGCAGAGTCTCTGGAGACAAATGACCTGCATTTTAATTCCATCTTCTTTATTTTCTGTCTGAGAATTTGTCATATGGCAAGCCCTCAGTAAATGGTGACCTACTACTCTTATTATTATCTGTTGAAGAGGTATGTCATCACAATTCAGTCTACTATGGTGAGAGACAAAAGAGGACATCAATTAAGAGTTCAAAATCTGAAGTCTAACACCCTCAGGTGGAGTGTCAGCTGTAGAACTTCCTAGTTGTGTGATCTTAGTAAGTAAATCAACCACTTTGTTATTATCCTAAATATCAAAATAGAGAAGTAAATATTATCTCATAGTGTGGTTGTTAAGATCAAGCAAGATCATGCACATAAAGTACTTAGCAAAGTACATGGTGCATGGTAAATGTTCAATAAATTTATTATTATGTGGGTAGGATGTTACTAAGAGCATTGTCATATTGTTCTACTTTTCTCAGGGCCTGCATAGGGCTGACTCTAATGGAACAAAAGATGACCCCAGTGGAGCAGAGAAGGAAATTGAAAGTATTCTTCTTGAACACAGTAGGTACTCTCAGTGTTCATTTGTTTGTTTATTTTCTCATGTACTGACTGACTGCTGTCATGAAGACCTTGCTGCTAATGATTCCTGTAAGGTTATGTTATATAGTCATGATTTGGTTTCTGCTCACCACATTTCATTTCTCAGAAGTAAAGGGGGCATGAGACTTTATGTTGTTTGTTTTTTGTTCCATCTGGTTATTTTGCTCTCTGTTGATAGCAGTCTTCAATTCACTTTCAGGATTATAAACTTAACTATCAACACAGCTTTCTGTTTTCATTGAATTAGGGGCACTGAAAAAAAAAGGAAAGATTTAAACACTCACATGTGAGAAAGTATTTGATGTAAATAATCTTTTCCCAAAAATGGCATTTCAAATGTGTTCATGAGATAGATCATTATCAGTTATATTGTAAATTTTTTAAATGTATTTTCCTGATGACTCAACATCTCTACACATAGGCTGTGAACACCCTGTCCTCCCTTGACTGTGACCTAGTGACACTCAAATGCACCAATTAAATACCCTCATGGTTTTGCTTGAGTGCTCTCCCTTGACTCTCAGTAAATGCATTTGCTCAGGGGCATCATTCTCTAGGCTCCCTACCAACTTAGTTGGGCCCTTTCCCTTGGAGCCCTTTTCTTATTGTCCCCTGCTTGGCTTGCCTTGCCTTATTCTTCTAGGACTTGTAAATATAATAAATATCTTGCACATACCTCTCCATAGTATTAATTTGTATCTGCACTGAATAATCATTAAAAAAATTAAATAACATAATTACCCTTTAAAGCACATCAGTAAACAATTATAATCCTACCTACTTGTATTCGAATATTTCAAATGGTTACAATTGATGATTACATTTAACATTGAAATTATATGTGAAACAAGAATCTTTTGTGTTACTAATTGTTCTTTGTTGAGATTTTTGTTAGGTTATTATAATTCTAGGATTACTACAATTTTAGGAAATTTGAGAATAATTTAAATGTCCCTTTTTCACTTTGTATACTGATTTATCATAAATTGGTCCTTTGTACATTTTTGAAATGGCTGGTAGGTTACTAAATTTTTATATGGAAAAAGTATAAATATACACTGGTGCTTTGTGATATAACATTTTTTCTTGTTTGCATTTTTTAAAATGCACTTCACAATGACAACAATAAGATTTCAGAACTATTCTTATTTTCCTAATAGTTGATTTTCTAAATTATACTGAGATGATCTGAAGAATATTTACCTTTAAAAATATTCTTTCACTCCTTATTTTCCTTGTCAGAGTCAATGAAATACAAAATAGAGTACCACAGAATCTATAAGACAAGAATCTTCCTAGACTATTTCGAGTATCTTCCATCATCTTTTACATCAGAAATCAGAATGTAAAGAAAAATATTTTAAGGCATTGTTGAAATTCCAATGTTTCTGAAAAGCCAGTGATGTTTTCAGAAAACAAATATATTCCCAAAACCAAAAGTCAACAAAGACCATCAAATTAACAGCCCAACTGAATGGCCTTATTAAAGGAGGTTGCAAGCCAGGTTGAGTCATAAGGGACCATTTCCCTTGAATCTAAACAAAGCCTCATTAAAAATAATAGGATAAATTTTAGAGTCATCCTACAGGAATTAAAGAGAGTTTATTGTAAAGTGGGTATGACAAAACTCTCCTTGTTGATGGCATTATAAGAAATAATTGGGTGAAAGCAGAGAATATAAATTTTAACAAATTAATGGACCTTTTAATCACTTACTGATGATATTTGTGGATGAACAGATCCTTCAGAATAATGTTACTAAAGGCTTGAAATTTCTAAAAACCATTGTCCATTTAGATGTTCTCTTTCAACTCATTTCTTTTCATATTAATTTATATTAAATCCATATTTCTTTCTTTTTTCCCAAAAATTAAATGCTACATTTAAAAACCTCCACTTCATGATTGACCTCAGCATCTTAAAGGTGATGATAACACGTCATTGCCTCCAAGTGATGGCATAAGCTCAGTTCTCTTCTGAACTCCAGTGACATAAGGGGATCAAGGAGGGCTCAAGTGGAACGCTGAATCACAGGCTTTGTTGTTGCAGGGTGGGCAAGGAAGCTCAGCTCTGTTGACAATAGGGGAAGACCATGGAGGAGAGAAGTAAAGTGCCAACTATCCCCACATTCCACTGCTTTGTTCAGCCTTTATATTGCCAGATGGGTATGGGTGGCATGATTATTCCATTTACTCTGAGGTGCAGGTTATATACTTTGGCCCTTGATATATTCTTAAGTGGTATTTCTGCTGAGACTGATCAAAAACAATACACATTATTGGTTAGTGTGCATTTCTACAGTTACATTCTTGAAAAAAATTTAATGGCACTTAAAGCATGGTAAAGAAAGTTTTGTTCAAGGTAAAGAGGACTGTTGTGATAGGAATGAATGTCACTGCCATGGAATTTTTAAGTTGAGGAGAAAGATCGGGCTCAACTATGAATATAGCATGGATAAATGAGAATTTATAGCTTGAGAGCATGGTGGGGTCGGTGCATGGAAAATTGCAAAGAGGTACCTCAATATTAAGAGGGGATTCTAGCCAAAATGACCTAAATGAAGGAAGGCCAATGTGACGACATCTCACCTGTAAGAAGGTTGAGGAGCCCGATTGTGTATCAAGGATAATCATATATGGAGGATGGGATTTTTAGGTTGTACTGATTTATCAGGATTCTTAAAATTGGACAATGTAGAGAGGAATACAGAAGTCCAAAGTCAGGCCTAGTTGAAGAAGAATTCAAGGGGTACTGTGATGATGCAATCTTTGTTGGTGTCTAGTTGTAGGAATGGCAGTATAATCTCTTAGGAAGTATAGTGGTAGTTTAACTCAGTGAAGATGCCAACTAAAACATTTTTCTGTAGTAGCCTTCAGATCAAGTCACATGTGTTTCTTCTGTGAGGATATTTTTCTTTTGTATACAAAATTGCATAAATACCACATAATTATTGGATCACATCATCTGAGGGGTTAGGGAGTTATCTTACTGATCAACTACAAAGTAGAAGGCAATTTTAAAATCAGAAATTATATCTGGCCCTTAAATATAACATGGTTACACTGAGGTAGCTCAAGAACACTTTTCATTTTCTTATTTTTAAAACGTTTAACCACTAGTTCTATTACACATGAGAGAGGAAGGTATCAGACAAGTTGAACAGAGAATAAAGAAATTAGGTGAAATATCTCTTAATTATATATTATTTCACTGAGTTTCTGCAACAGGAAGTCATTATTCAACTTTCATCTTTTAAGGTTAAGATTAGATATTGAATTAATCTAAAATTTTAAGGAATCAAATGATTATAATTTTTTAGTATCTTTTGTCAATAACTTTGCTAAATAAGAATTTTGCAAACCTCATTTATTTCTGGAACAATATGAGAAGTGTTTAGCAATATTTAGATTTAACAGATAAGAAAACTGGAGCTTTGACTATTCCTAGACTTGAAGGGTGGGTCTGAGTTTTGTGGATAGATATGCATGTGAGGAGCATTCCATGCACAACAGATAGCAGTGCAGTTTCAAGTAGTCACAGCAGGTGTTTTTTTTTTAAAGGGAAACTGCATGTAGTTCAGTGCTATTGGTGCAGAGAGTATAAGTGATGGAGGAGAAGAAAATAAGGTTGATTATACAGACAGAGACCAGAAGGGCTATGTATACCATGCTAGGGGGATTTTATCTTTATATTTAATTGGAAATCTTGGAAGAAATTGAAGAAAGGGTATTGCAACATCATGTTTATCTCTTAATGATAGCCTCAGATTTCAAGTTGTCTACTGGCAGAATCTAAAGACACAGTAGCAGATACGGGCACATCAAAAAATTTTTGTGGCAAAGCTACATAGCTGTTTAACTAGAAGGAAATTGGGAGTGGGGGCTACTGATGTATTTTTTATTGTCTCGTATATCATATAAATTGGGCATATGTCAAATTATTTGAGTGGGTTTGTTACTTTGAATGTAAATTTACTTTCTATATATTTTATTGCATTGTCAGTTGCTCTCTACGAAAATACTTAAAAGCCAAGAGTTGTGGCCATGTCAGTGCCTTTGTTTAGCCAGGAACAAAACATAATAAGTTGGTATATATTTTGAACACCTGACGTATGAGTAGTCTTACCTGAATTACCTGTTAATCAATATATTTCTGATCTGATCACTCTGTGGCCCAGTTGTTGTGGTTGACTTAATTGCTAACTGGTATAGGAGGACTATGTAATATACTGTAATAACTGATAACTTACCCATTTGCCAACTTACCAAATTGCCTCTAAAGTCCTAATCTACATCTTATAAATTTTGAAAAGGTGGTCTATAGGTAACTATTGTACAGCATTTATAGTTTGTTATATGTAGTTATACCTTTAAGTGTATGACAGCATTATACATAATATTTTCCTCAAAAATAAGAACTTTTTGTTTTAAAAATGAAAAAATTTATGTTCTTCAAAGTATTTTGCTTATGTTTATAAGCACAGTGCTCCCAATCTTAATCCTATTACTAACAGAAAAGAATAGTGGATCTATGGTACTATTAAAATTTTAGATCTCTTATTTGGTATAATTTTCAAAATGTTAATGTTTAATAAAGAATTGAATCAAAATATTTTATCCCAGTGAATAGTTAATCAGTCAATTTTTTCTTATGTTGTCTTCTATTTAAAGTTTAAAAAAAAATAGAATCTATCACTACAAGTTACTTGCTTGTTTTCCTGTTGCAATGCTGATCCTACATTATTATTATTAGCACTTAACAATTTAGGGACACTTGTTATGGGAATGGAGCAGTTCTAGGTGTAACTAGCGAAAAAAATACTCCAAAATCACATAAGAATTAAAGGAAAATAATTTCCAAGAATAGTGCTCAATGCCTTCTGGTTAAATGTCTTCAGTAGGTCAAATTAAACATGCTGGTGATGTTTTTTTCTGAATGACAAGTACCAATAGTTCTGCTATCCACTTACAGATTCATGAAAATTAATCTGGACAGCACTTTATATTTTAAAAGAAAATGGAAATTTGTTAATATAGTTAACTAACAACTTCTTTATAAAGATGTTTATTTTTCTGATCACAGAACATTTGAAAATACATAAAGATCAAAGCAGGAAATGATTATCCACAAGCTCACCTCTTATAGATAGCTTGTTATTATGTATATAGACTTCTACCTTTTTCCTAAGAAGAGATGTACACGGTATAAAATGAAATTATAATATATATCATTTTCAGGTGTTCCCTTAATATCATGTGTACATTTTGACATGTATTTAATATTCTACCTCATTCTTTTTTATCCAAAAAGAAAAAAATGCTAATCTTTTAAATAAATATCAAGTAAAACTTGCCAGATGCCCAAGACCACTGAAAGTATTGTTTGTAATGATATTCTTGAAAATTAAAGCTTAAAATCTTACAAAAAAACTTGGGAATACAAGCCAAATATGTTGATAAGGGCCTCAAATATTTTCAAAGAAGAAAAAAAGACATACATTTCTCAACATTATTTCATGTAGGTTAATGAAAAAGTATTACTATCATAGTTTGTTACATATATTGTACCTCATTATTTTGAGTGCCTATATGGTAGTCCATTTAATAGTGGTCATCAAATTTATTTACTACTTTTTCTTGCATATTTAAGTTTCTTCTAATTTCATTTAAATTTTTTCAGCATTACAAATAACATTGCAGTTAATATTCTTGAAGATAAATCCATGATAAATTTAATGTGAAAAGTTCCTAGAGTTGGACTGCTCGGTCAAGAAAGGGTATGTGGTTTTAAAGTATGTGCACACATACCACATTATAGCCAAATCTCTAGGGTGTTGTAAAAATTTATATTCATTTCTGAAGATAAGAATATATAATTCCTCATATCCTTTACATTATCAGGGTTTAATATACTTTTAATCTTTACCAAACTGGTATTTAAAAATCCTAATATTTAATAATTTTAGTTATTTGTTAGTTGATCATTTTTGAATGCTGACTGGCCATTTTTATTTCTATTTTTTTGCATTAAGAGTTAACATCTCTTGCCCATGTTTCTACTGCCATATTTATGTTTTAAGATATACTGAAATGTGGTTTAGGTGAGTATAGAAGACGACCCATTTCCTCCACTGTTTTTAAAATATCTTCCGGCAACATTCACATTTTTAAATGAACTATATGAATTTACTTTGCAGTTGACTTGATTTAAACTTCTCTAGTCTAAGGAATTTAGAATGTTTACTGGCACAGAAATTTATAATCGGACTTTTGCTAGTGTTGCAAAATTCACTCTAGAATTTTGTTTACTTTGTTTCTCCAAAAGTATTCCTTATGGCTTCATTAAGAATTCTGTAGTCATTGTGTCAAACAAACCTAAAAGAAAAATGAAGTTTCAATTTCAGAAGAGTTCCACTGAAATGCAAGCTTGTCCAGGACTAGATTGCTAACTTCAGTAGTTTATGGTTGGACTCCTTATCCCTAATGATCATCTTAATAAAGTGGCATCTCTTTGATAATCTTTTTTTTTTAAATAAAAAAGAGCAAAGAAAGGAAGATGGATGGGAAGATGGCGGTGTGAGTAGTTCAGAGGAAATCTCCTCCCCAAAACATATATATTTGTAAAATTACAATAAATACAACTATTCCTAAAAGAGACACCAGTGGATGCAGTATAACAGCCAGGATATATCTACATCTGCAAGAACTCAGCATCACATGAAGGGGGTAAGATACAAGCCGCGGCCAGGTGGAACCCGAACACTACCCCACCCCAAAACCCGACGGGAAGAAAGGAGTCAGAACAGGGAGGGAGTGAAAGCCCAGGACTGCTAAACAACCAGCTCTAGAAATCTGCACCAGGAATGCAGACATAAGGTTCACGGGGTGCTGGATATTAGAGAAACGGTAAAGCAAAACCTGTGGGCAGGTCCCCACAACTGGCGCCCCTGAGACAAAAGAAAAGCAAGTGCTTTTTGCAAGTCTTAAAGAGACAGGACCCCATAGCTGGACGAAGTTGTCCCGGCAGCTGGAAATACTGGGGAAACTTAGGCACCCTAAACGGAGGCAGTGCAGCTCTGAAGCCCCTCACAGGACTAGGCAACCTGCCAGTCGTTCCTCCAACTGGCAAGGACCGCAACACATGTGCCCAGTAGCAGGAGAGTGGGAGTGCGCACCAGGGCGGAAGCGCTAGAAGGAACTGAGACCAGATCCATGCACCACAGGGCTAGCCCACAGCGGTGTGACCTAACAGCCTGGGCGCGGCTCACGTGCACCGGCAACTGTGAAGCCAGAGCCCAGTAGAAGCCTGCTTGGAAAAGCCCCACGCGCACCGGCAGTGGAGGCAGAGGGAGCAGGTGCGCTCCCAGGAACCGATCGGAATCCCAGCCCAATGCACAGCCACCTGGACCAGACCCAAAGGCCACTGCTGCCACACAGCTGCCTGGTAGGGTCGCCGCTAGCATGGAGGTGTGCACCTGGTGTGCCTGCCACTCCCCGCAGGGCTCCATGCTGCTCTGACGGACACCCTGCTCACAGCAGCTTAGGAGATTAACCTGGTGGCTGCTCCAGGAGTGCAGGTAACCATCACAGGCAGTGGAGAAGGGCAAGGCATCCAGCAAGCAGGAAAGGACTTTCTTCTCTCAGCTGACACACACACAACCTGCTTACAGCCACGGCAATCACCATGAAAAAGGCAAAAAATCTTGTCCAGACCAAGATAGTTACACCTGAGAAAAGATCTGCAAAGGCAGACCTAACCAGTCTCCCTGAAAAAGAATTCAAAATAAAAATCATAAACATGCTGACAGAGCAGCAGAGAAATATGCAAGAGCTAAGGGATGAAGTCCGGAGGGAGATTACAGACGTCCAGAGGGAGATCACAGATGTCCAGAGAGAGATTACAGATATGAAACAAACTCTGGAAGGATTTATAAGCAGAATGGATAAGATGCAAGAGGCCATTGATGGAATAGAAACCAGAGAACAGGAATGCATAGAAGCTGATGCAGAGAGAGATAAAAGGATCTCCAGGAATGAAACAATATTAAGAGAACTGTGTGACCAATCCAAAAGGAACAATATCCACATTATAGGGGTACCAGAGGAAGAAGAGAGAGAAAAAGGGATAGAAAGTGTCTTTGAAGAAATAATTGCTGAAAACTTCCCCAAACTGGGGGAGGAAATAGTTGCTCAGACTACGGAGGCACACAGAACTCCCGAGAGACGGGATCCAAAGAGGTCAACATCAAGACACATAATAATTAAAATGGCAAAGGTCAAGGACAGGGAGAGAGTATTAAAGGCATCCAGAGAGAGTAAAAAAGGTCACCTACAAAGGCAAACCCATCAGGCTATCATCAGACTTCTCAACAGAAACCTTACAGGCCAGAAGAAAATGACATGATATATTTAATGCAAGGAAACAGAAGGAATTTGAACCAAGGATACTGTATCCAGCACGATTATCATTTAAATAAGAAGGAGGGATTAAAAAATTCCCAGACAGGCAAAAGTTGAGGGAATTTGCCTCCCACAAACCACCTCTACAGGGTACCTTAGAGGGACTGCTCTAGATGGGAGCACTCCTAAAAAGACCACAGAACAAAACACCCATCATATGAAGAATGGAGAAAGAGGAAAAAGAAGGGAAAGAAATAATCATAAGACTGTGTTTATAACAGCTCAACAAGTGAGTGAGGTCAGACAGTAAGGTAGTAAACAAGCTACCTTTGAACCTTGGGTAACCTCAAATCTAAAGCCTGCAATGGCAATAAGTACATATCTTTCAGTTATCACCCTAAATGTAAATGGACTGAATGCACCAATCAAAAGACACAGAGTAATAGAATGGATAAAAAAGCAAGACCCACCTATATGCTGCTTAAAAGAGACTCACCTCAAACCCAAAGGTATGCACAGTTTAAAAGTCAAGGGTTGGAGAAAGATATTTCATGCAAACAAGAGAGAGAAAAGCAGGTGTTGCAATACTAGTATCAGACAAAATAGACCTCAAAATAAAGAAAGTAACAAGAGATAAAGAAGGACATTACAAAATGATAAAGGGCTCAGTCCAACAAGAGGATATAACCATTATAAACATATATATGCACCCAATACAGGAGCACCAATATATGTGAAACAAATACTAACAGAGTTAAAGGAGGAAATAGAATGCAATGCATTCATTTTGGGAGACTTTAACACACCACTCACCCCAAAGGACATATCCACCAGACAGAAAATAAGTAAGGACACAGAGGCACTGAACAACACACTAGAACAGATGGACCTAATAGACATCTACAGAACTCTACATCCAAAAGCAAAAGGATACACATTCTTCTCAAGTGCACATGGAACATTCTCCAGAATAGACGACATACTAGGCCACAAGAAGAACCTCAGTAAATTCCAAAAGATTGAAATCCTACCAACCAACTTTTCAGACCACAAAGGTATAAAACTAGAAATAAATTGTACAAAGAAAGCAAAAAGGCTCACAAACACATGGAGGCTTAACAACATGCTCCTAAATAATCAATGGATCAATGACCAAATTAAAATGGAGATCCAGCAATATATGGAAACAAATGACAACAACAACACAAAGCCCCAACTTCTATGGGACACAGCAAAAGCAGTCTTAAGAGGAAAGTATACAGCAGTCCAGGCATATTTAAAGAAGGAAGAACAATCCCAAGTGAACAGTCTAATGTCACCATTATCGAAATTGGAAAAATAAGAACAAATGAGGCCTAAGATCAGCAGACAGAGAGACATAATAAAGATGAGGGAAGAAATAAATAAAATTGAGAAGAGTAAAACAATAGAAAAAAATCAGTGAAACCAAGAGCTGGTTCATTGAGAAAATTAACAAAATAGATAAGCCTCTAGCCAGACTTATTAAGAGATAAAGAGAATCAACACACATCAACAGAATTAGAAATGAGAAAGGAAAAATCATGACGGACCCCACAGAAATACAAAGAATTATTAGAGAGTACTATGAAAACCTATATGCTAACAAGCTGGAAGACCTAGGAGAAATGGACAACTTCCTAGAAAAATACAACTTTCCAAGACTAACCCAGAAAGAAACAGAAAATCTAAACAGACCAATTACTAGCAACGAAACCCCCAGGCCAGATGGATTTACCTTGGAATTTTATCAAACACACAGAGAAGACATAACACCTATTCTCCTTAAAGTTTTCCAAAAAATAGAAGAGGAGGAAATACTCCCAAACTCATTCTATGAAGCCAACATCACCCTAATACCAAAACCAGGCAAAGACCCCACCAAAAAAGAAAATTACAGACCAATATCCCTGATGAACGTAGATGCAAAAATACTCAGCAAAATATTAGCAAACTGAATTCAAAAATACATCAAGAGGATCAGACACCATGACCAAGTGGGATTCATCCCAGGGATGCAAGGATGGTACAACATTCGAAAATCCATCAACGTCATCCACAACATCAACAAAAAGAAAGACAAAAACCACATGATCATCTCCATAGATGCTGAAAAAGCATTTGACAAAATTCAACATCCATTCATGATAAAAACTCTCAACAAAATGGGCATAGAGGGCAAGTACCTCAACATAATAAAGGTCATATATGATAAACCCACAGTTAACATCATACTGAACAGCGAGAGGCTGAAAGCTTTTCCTCTGAGATAGAGAACAAGACAGGGATGCCCACTCTCCCCACTGTTATTCAATGTGGTACTGGAGGTCCTAGCCATGGCAATCAGATAAAACAAAGAAATACAAGGAATCCAGACTGGTAAAGAAGTCAAACTGTCACTATTTGCAGATAACATGATATTGTACATAAAAAACCCTAAAGACTCCACTGCAAAACTACTAGAACTAATATTGAAATTCAGCAAAGTTGCAGGATACAAAATTAACACACAGAAATCTGTAGCTTTCCTATACACTAACAATGAACTAATAGAAAGAGAAATCAGGAAAACAATTCCATTCACAATAGCATCAAAAAGAATAAAATACCTAGGAATAGACCTAACCAAGGAAGTGAAAGACCTATACCCTGAAAACTACAAGACACTCTTAATAGAAATTAAAGAGGACACTAACAAATGGAAACTCATCCCATGCTCCTGGCTAGAAAGAATTAATATTGTCAAAATGGCCATCCTGCCCAAAGCAATATACAGATTTGATGCAATCCCTATCAAATTACAAACAGCATTCTTCAATGAACTGGAACAAATAGTTCAAAAATTCATATGGAACCATCAAAGACCCTGAATAGCCAATGCAATCCTGAGAAGGAAGAATAAAGTAGGGGGGGATCTCACTCCCCAACTTCAAGCTCTATTACAAAGCCACAGTAATCAAGACAATTTGGTACTGGTGCAAGAACAGAGCCACAGACCAGTGGAACAGACTAGAGACTCCAGACATTAACCCAAACATATATGGCCAATTAATATTTGATAAAGGAGCCATGGACATACAATGGGGAAATGACCATCTCTTCAACAGATAGTGCTGGCAAGACTGGACAGCTACATGTAAGAGAATGAAACTGGATCACTGTCTAACCCCATATACAAAAGTAAACTCCAAATGGATCAAAGACCTGAATGTAATTCATGAAATCTTAAAACTTTTAGAAAAAAACATAGGCAAAAATCTCATGGACATACACATGAGTGACTTCTTCATGAACATATCTCCCCGGGCAAGGGAAACAAAGGCGAAAATGAACAAGTGGGACTATATCAAGCTAAAAAGCGTCTGTACAGCAAAGGACACCATCAATAGAACAAAAAGGTATCCTACAGATGGGAGAAAATATTCATAAATGACAGATCCGATAAAGGGTTGACATCCAAAATATATAAAGAGCTCACACGCCTCAACAAACAAAAAGCATATAATCCAATTAAAAAATGGGCAGAGGAGCTGAATAGACAGTTCTCTAAAGAAGTTCAGATGGCCAACAGACACATGAAAAGATGCTCCACATCGCTAATCATGAGAGAAATGCAAATTAAAACCACGAGATATCACCTCACACCAGTAAGGATCGCCATCATCGAAAAGACAAAGAACAACAAACGTTGGCAAGGTTGTGGAGAAAGGGGAACCCTCCTACACTGCTGTTGGAAATATAAACTAGTTCAACCATTGTGGAAAGCAGTATGGAGGTTCCTCAGAATGCTCAAAATAGACATACCATCTGACCCAGGAATTCCACTTTTAGGAATTTACCCTAAGAATGCAGCACTCCAGTTTGAAAAAGACAGATGCACCCCTATGTTTATCACTGCACTGTTTACAATAGCCAAGATATGGAAGCAACCTAAATGTCCATCAGTAGATGAATGGATAAAGAAGATGTGGTACATACACACAATGGAATATTGTGCAACCATAAGAAAAAAACAGATCCTACCATTTGCAACAACATGGATGGAGCTAGAGGGTATTATGCTCAGTGAAATAAGCTAGGTGGAAAAAGACAAGTATCAAATGATTTCACTCATATGTAGAGTATAAGAATTAAAAAAAACTGAAGGAACAAAACAGCAGCAGAATCACAGAACCCAAGAATGGACTAATAGTTACCAAAGGGAAAGGGTCTGGGGACAATGGGTGGGAAGGAAGGGATAAGGGCGGGGAAAAAGAAAGAGAGCATTACGTTTAGCATGTATAGTGTGTGGGGGACACGGGGAGGGCTGCACAACACAGAGAAGACAAGTAGTGATTTTATAGCATCTTACTATGCAGATGGACAGTGACTGTGAAGGGGTATGTTGGGAGGACTTGGTGAAGGGAGGAACCTAGTAAACATAATGTTCTTTCTGTAACTGTAGATTAATGATACAAAAATAAAAAAAAATTAAAAATTAAAAAATAAAGTTCCAAATGACTTAAATGGGACAGGAATTTGTGAAAACATCTGCTTATGCTCAGTACATTGCATGGTGTAGGGTAGGTTTCAACAAATATTGAATTACTGGATAAAAGGTACATGCATTTTATTACATATGGCTGACTCTATAACTAATCGTACAAATAATACTGTTGCCACAAAACCATAAGGAAGAGGTCTATCAGATAACAGTACTTGCTTTTGAACTAATAACAACACTAATAACAATGTTGATAAAAAAAAAAAACCCTAGTGCCAAGGATGCATTTTGAGAGTTAAAGCTGATTATTTCTAATAAGCAGTTTGGATAGGAAAGTAAAAATGGTTCCCTAGGTTCTAATTAACAAATTAATGCCATATCGTGTTTTTACAAGGGATAGAGTCGAAGGCTGTAAGATTATTATTAGAAGGTAAAAGTGGTCTCTCCAACTAATTAAGGAAAGAGCTATAGTGACTCTTTAAACAGGTGATATTCTCTGTCTCAGGCAGCTGTATACCGTATTTTGCATTGATATACTCAATACTAAAGTACAGCTCCCTTCAAACCTCAGAGTTGAGATTATACATAAAATCCACTGAATTCACCATGAAATGAGAGCTATCTCTGAAACCCTGCTGTTTTTCTCCAATGAAAATTTTCATATATAGAATGAAACAATACACTTGAAAGTGTGTTTGAGGTTGCTATTTTGTGCAGGGTAACACCATAATTTAATGACGTGTTAATTTCAGTTTATAGATGCAAATTCTGAAGAATAACTTGATTTTTTAAAAAATTCAAATCTAATACCTCTATTTTTTAAAAAATCTATGCAATAGTTATAGCAAGCCGGCTTTAAGGTGGGCACAATCAGGCCAAACTCCTTGTGTCCAAACCCTAATATAATCCCTCCCCTTGTGTGTGCACAAAACTTATGACTGCCTTCCAACAAACACAGTATGGTAAGGGTATGTCACACTTGTGATTGCATTACATTACATAAGACAGAATATTGCTAAAAGATTTGTTCTCTATGTTGCTGACTTTGAAGAAGTAAGCTGCCATGAATTCTACAATTGTTCTGAAATGAATTCTTCCATCAGTCTGAAGTAGATTGAAAGCTGGTCTTTACCTAATTGAGTCTCTTATGAGAACTCAGTCCTGGCTGACACCTTGAATGCAGGCATATGAGATACAAGCAGATGGGCCAGCTAATCCATATTTGAACTACTGGTCAAGAGAAAAAGCAATATAATGAATGTATTATTTAAGCCTTTAAGTTTAAAGTAATTTATTGCACTGCATAGAAGACTAATACTGTGTATCTGTATGTTATTAGTCAATGTATATTAAATATACAAAAGACTTTGCCAAAGTATAGAATATTTTGGAGAATAAAGGCATTTTGGTTGAAAATACTTTATAAAAGGAATAGTAGTCCTATGATAAATTATTTATTTCTGATTGATAATCTACATTTTTCTCAATTAGCAAAGGTCCCTTATTATCAGCAGAGCAGGAAAGTAAAGTTTTAGAACCTATGTAAAGCATAATTTAAACTTCTGAAACAGTTTGATAAATATTATCTTTGAAGGTTTATTATACTCTCATAAGATATTTCAAATGATTTTACTTAACACTTTATAACTGAATTCCATTGACTTCTAAGAATCACACAGAATTTTAAATTATAAAGCTTATATATTCTAAATTATGGATAATTGTTTATAATAATTATACAATATAATACATAAGTTAGAATTATAAATGGTAAAGTTTACATACATTTTTCCAGACTATGTGGAGGTGAGTTTTAAGGATTATATATGTCTTATGCTTTATGAACATAAAAGTACCCTGTAGAACTATAAAATAATGAGTCGACTGATAATGTATTCTTAAAACACACTGTACATTCAATTACATGTTATCGTAATTTAGAGATAATTTCAGAAGCAATGTATGAGCCACATAAGAAATACACTGTTTATGCTTGAAGTTTATTTTTATTTACCAAAGGTGTTACCTAACACATCATCTAACTTCTTTATCTAACATTTGTGAAATCCAAAATGTTACAGAAATCATATATAACCTCAGAAGGTAAAAACATTTCATAGTAAAAAGAATGTAGCATGGTGTTTGAAAACAATTACAAAGGGAAGTTTCCTTAAATATTGTCAAGGTTATCAAAATAGTCATATCAATAGAACACATAACTTAGGTGTCTGAAGTTTATAGTTTACTAAGTTGTTTACCTTTTAATCTCATTTACTCTTTCAGCATCTCCATGAAGTTCTTTCTAGTATTATCCCCATTGCATACATAAAGAAACTAAGCTTCAGTGAAGGAAACCAAATCTGATTGAAAACTTGGTCTTCAAAATGAACTCATTCTTTCCACAGTACCACAGGTTCCCCTGAATTTGTTTTAAAATTACTGGTGAAGTTATGTTAAGTGGAAAGTTCTTTGATTTCAGTCATATTTGGACTGAATCTCAGCTGAGTCATTTACTAACTGTGTGACTTTGGATAATAAAAGTTATAGTAACAACAACAATGGTAACAATATTTATAGAGCACTACCAGTCATTACTTTAAGTGCTTTACCTGCTAACTCATTTGGACTCCACAAAAAATATATGAAATAGCTTATATTTTTTATCTCCATTTTATCAATGAGAAACTGATGCACAGAAAGGTTAAGAAACTTTCCAATGGTGATAAAGCCCATAATAGATGGCTTTGATTATACTTAATCTATTTCCAGAAACTGTTATAATTTAGCCCAACATTATACTTTGACATTGTGAACCTTAATTGCCTCAACTGTAAAATAGGGATAAAGATTTTCCATAAACTATTGGAGGATAGGGGACAGAGGTATTTTTATTATCTCTGCTAACTTCCCAGGACATGGCACATAGTAAATATTCTGTAAATGTTAGCTCCTTTTCTTCCAAATGTTAAATTTGCACTGACTCCAACAGAAATAAAATAAATGATGGGGAATCTTGAAAGACTTCATGTACTCTAAAGTACCTCCTTGACCTGATTTTCATAATGATATCCATCCTTCCTATGAATACGGAAATATTCCTCAAACCCAATGGTTCAAAAACCAGTTTGAACAGTAAGACCTTAGACCACAAAGATAGGTAGTTTTTTTTCACAGTGGCATTTGTATTATGTCATCTTAAAATGAGTAAGTGTGGCCCTCTGGGAAGGACAGACATAGAGGACAGGGTAGTTTTCAGAGGGTAGAAGAGTGGTATGTCCTTAGGCTTTGGGGCAGGAAGCTTAGGCTCCAGACACTACAAACCTGACTTTATAGATGTGTTGGCTAGAGAGAAATCCTGAGATGGAAAGAGATATCAAAATGGTAATTCTGGCCAATGTTAAACTGAACCTACTTCACCTTTGTGCCCATTAATGATTTCTACTTTTCTTCCTGGGAGAGATTTGCTTGGAGAGTAAGATATGAAGAAACTATTCTACATTTCCAAAGAAGAGCACAGTGCTTCAGAAAAACCATATGAAAAGGAACCACCTCATTTCTCACCATGTCTCAACAATAAAACCAACCCTGTGAAATAAGTATAACTGAAAAGGAAGTCCTATCAATTGTTCCTTGAACACATTTATATTAATTCTTCCTCCTGTAGATTAAACACAAAATGTACAAGTGGCTTGAAATCTTTGATCTTGGAAAAACAAATTATATCAATACTATCATTCCTTTTATATAAAATGGCACTAATGATATACAACTAGTTGCAGGAAGGATAATCCATTCTCTATGTTAAAGAGGTCATTTAATATTGCAAGAGACATGAATATATCTCAAAAGCAAAAGACCATCTTAAACACAGTGTAACTCCAGGGGGAAGATATGTTCCCAGCCTGAGGCAAATAAACCTTTGAAACCAAAATCAGTCAAAGAGAGAAATAAAGTGGGAGAAACTATTTATTGCTTACAGGCATTCATCTATTGTGCTCCTCCCTGTCTCTCATGACTGGGCTGCAAAAAGGCCCCACCAAACCACTCTGGTCTAGGTCTGTGCTCAATCCCCCATTCCTTGTTATCACCTATTGGTATGGAGATGGACTACTACTCTAGACCTTTTGGAAACACCCACTGATGTGGAGATGCACTAAGGCCAGGTGAGAGATTATGGAAATATTGCAATTTTACTCACAGCCACCCTCTCCAGAAATCTCACCTCACAGTCTACATACTCATCATCTTCCACAACAACCCCTATGTGAGAAAACTGGAGCATTGTAACCAGACTAATAACATACAATAACAATAGCAATAAAATCATCAAAGTCTTCAAGCTGGAGGATCCACCTAGGTTCAATGTCCTATTCAATTAAGTCCATAGCTCACCCATTCCATAGGTGGTCAGTAGCTGAACTGGTAGGAAGTTCAGTGCACTCATCCTATAGCAGCTATAGCCAGGGGGTAGGTACAGGCCACAGGGACTGCAGAAGAAAATAACCTCTAAGGGCAATAAGATAGATGTTTTAATGACACCAGCATAGGCAAACTTGTCTATCAGGTAAGATGCATGCAAGACAGAGATCCTGTGATAGGACAGTGGCAGAAATGGGATCTACTCCTGGTCTAATACACCAGTCATTCCCTCCCAGTGGGAGTTACAGAATAGGTCAATATATAGGGCCGCAGGAAGTACATGCACTGGCCATAAAGATAAAACAAAACTGCCCCTTTTACCTACCAGTTGTTTGGGTTATACTACTGTTTTCTTTGGGGGGCACTCTGCTGTTACACCAGGAATACACAAAAGGCCAGCTTCCAGGCATTTTCCCAAACGTGCTAGAAGGGACATACAATGTTGGTCTATCTATCAAAATATTCAGGGATACATCCATTCAACAGAGTCCCCAGGATTTAGTGCAACTGGGGCTGGCAGCAGGATGTTGCTCTGCTGGCCATATCCTGTCTTCAATAACTACTGTTTGGTTTGCACATACATCTGTATAGGACAGGCAGCAATGTGTGTTAGCATATCCACAGGGCTCAAGGCTCCTGTTCAGGGCTTCTCATTCAAACACCATAGCACTGTCCATAAGCAAACTCACCAGCCCCACATAATATTGGTGTCCAGCTTCAAGCCAGAGTTCAACAAACCAATATAACTCTCTATCATACATGTCCTGGTATGGATATAACAAACATGAAACTTCCATTTTACCCCTAATTGCTGCACTTATTCTTGCAATGCATGTCCTATAAAGTGGATGCCTTGATTGCTCTCAATAACCTGGAGCCTGCCATAGGCTGTGTAGAGACACTTTATGCCCTTTTTGGTTGATAGCTAATCAGCACACCATGCAAGAAAAGCAACGAACACTTCAGTAGCTGCACTCACACAAATATGGCATACTGATATCCTTCTGATATGGGCAGAGGCCCAGTATAGTCTATCTGCCACCTGACAAGGGGTATCTGCCCCTTTACTGTTTGTTGTTTCATATTGCTGTGGGACTCAGTGTAAGTCCCTCTTAGAGCACACAAGGCACCCCTTCCAGGCTTGGCTGACTTCATCAAAGGTCAGTGGCAAGCCCCACCAATGGGCTACAGCCCACATTGTCTTTTGCCCCATGTAAAGCAAACACCGATGTAGCCATTGGGCTACATCAGAGGCAGGCTTTCCTTCTAGCCCATGCACCTGGGCCAATGTGCCCACTTCATCATTCCCCGGGGATGCCAAAGGCAAATGGCCAGTCACATGATATATGGTAACCATCTTAATCTAATTTCATATTAGAGTGATGCTGGCCTCATAGAATGAGTTGGGAAGTATTCCCTCTTCTTCTACTCTTTGGAAAATTTTAAGGAGGATGGGTATTAGGTCTTCACTAAATGTTCAATAAAATTCAGCAGTGAAGCCACCTGGTCCAAGCCTTTTGTTCTTAGGTACGTTGTTGATTACCAGTTCGATTTAGTTGTTTGTAATTGGTCTGTTCAGATTTTCTGTTTCTTTCTGGGTCAGCCTTGGAAGGCTGTATTTTTCTAGAAAGTTGTCCATGTCTTCTAGGTTATCCAGTTTGTTATCATATACGTTTTCGTAGTGTTCTCTAATAATTCTCTGTATTTCTATGTTTTCCATAGTGATTTTCCTTTCTCATTTCTGATTCTGTTTATGTGAGTAGACTCTTTTTTTTTCTTGATAAGTCTGGCTAGGAGTTTATCTATTTTGTTTATTTTCTCAAAGAGCCAGCTCTTGTTTTCATTGATACTTTTTATTGTTTTATTCTTCTCAATTTTATTTATTTCTGCTTTAATCTTTTTTATGTCCTTCCTTCTACTGATGTTGGGCCTCATTTGTTCTTCTTTTACTAGTTTCATTAATTGTGAGTTTAGACTGTTCATATGGGATTGTTCTTCTTTCCTGAGGTAGGCCTGCATTGCAGTATACTTTCCTCTTAGAACGGCCTTTGCTGCATCCCACAGATTTTGCAGTGTTGAAATATTGTTGTCATTTGTCTCCATATATTTCTTGATCTCTGTTTTTATATGGTCATTGATCCATTGGTTATTTAGGAACATATTGTGAAACCTCCATGTGTTTGTGGGATTTTTCATTTTCTTTGCATAATTTATTTGTAGTTTCATCCCTTTGTGGTCTGTGGAACTGGTTGGTATAATTTCAATCTTTTTGAATTTACCAAGGCTCCTTTTGTGGCCCAGTGAATGATCTATTATTGAAAATGTTCCATGTGCACTTGTGAAGAATGTGTATTCTGCTGCTTTTGGGTGTAGAGTTCTGTAGATGTCTTTCAGGGTCACCTGTTCTAATGTGCTGTTCAGTGCCTCTGTCACCTTTTTTATTTTCTGCCTGGTTGGTCTGTCCTTTGCAGTGAGTGGAGTGTTGAAATCTCCTAGCATGAATGCATTGCATTCTATTTCCCCTTTTAATTCTGTTAGCATTTGTTTCACACATGTAGGTGCTCCTGTGTTGGGCGCATAGATATTTATAAGGATTATATCTTCCTGTGGTATTGACCTCTTTATCATTATGTAATGTTCTTCCTTGTTTCTTGTGACTTTCTTTGTTTTGATGTCTATTTTGTTTGATACAAGTACTGCAATTCCTGTTTTTTTCTCCCTATGAGTTGCATGAAGTATCATTTTCCATCCATTCACTTGTAGTCTGTGTATGTCTTTGGGTTTAAAGTGAGTCTCTTGTAGTCATCACGTAGTTGGGTCTTGTCTTATAACCATTCAGTGACTGTTTTATTATTGGTGCATTCAGACCATTTACATTTAGAGTGATTATTGAAAGGTATGTACTTATTGCCATCGCAGGCTTTAGATTCATGGTTACCAAAGGTTCAAGCTTAATTTCTTTACTGTCTAAGAGTCTAACTTAACTCACTTAATATGTTATTACAAACACAATCTACAGGATCTTTTGTTCTCCTTCTTTTTCTTCCTCCTCCATTCTTCATATATTAGGTATCATATTCTGTACTCTTTGTCTATCCCTTGATTGACTTTGGGGTAGTTGATTTAATTTTGCATTTGTTTAATAATTAACTATTCTACTTTCTTTACTGTAGTTTTATTACCTATGGTGACAGCTATTAAACCTTAGGAATACTGCCATCTATAGCAGTCCCTCCAAAATACACTGTAGAGATGGTTTGTGGGAGGTAAATTCTCTCAGCTTTTGCTTATCTGGAAATTGTTTAATCCCTCCTTCAAATTTAAATGGTAATCTTGCTGTATAAAGTATTTTTGGTTCAGGCTCTTCTGCTTCATTGCATTAAATACATCATGCCACTCCCTTCTGGCCTGTAAGGTTTCTGCTGATAAGTCTGTGATGATAGCCTGATGGCCTTTCCTTTGTATGTGATCTTATTTCTCTCTCTGGCTGCATTTAATATTATGTCTTTTTCCTTGTTCTTTGCCATTTAAATTATTATATGTCTTGGTGTTGTCTTCCTTGGGTCCCTTGTGTTGGGAGATCTGTGGATCTCCATGGCCTGAGAGACTATCTCCTTCCCCAGATTGGGGAAATTTTCAGCAATTATCTCCTCAAAGATACTTTCTATCCCCTTTTCTCTCTCTTCTTATTCTGGTACCCTTATAATGTGATTATTGTTCTGTTTGGATTGGTTACACAGTTTTCCCAATATTCTTTCATTCTTAGAGATCCTTTTTTCTCCCTGTGCCTCAGCTTCTTTTTATTCCTCTTCTCTAATTTCTATTTCATTTATCATCTATTCCACCATATCTAATCTGCTTTTAAAACTTTCCATTGTATGTTTCATTTCTGATACTGTGTTCCATAATGATTGGATCTCCATACAGGATTCATTCCTGAGTTCGTGAATATTTTTCTGTACCCCCATGAACATGTTAATGATTTTCATTTTGAAATCCCTTTCAGGAAAATTCATGATGTGGATTTCATTTGAATCTTTCTCAGGTGTTGTATTCATAATTTTACTTTGAACCAAGTTCCTTTGGCATTTCGTATTTGTATATGGCTCCCTCTAGTGCCCAGATGCTCTACTCTCTGGAGCTGCTCAGCCCCTGAACTAATGTTGGGGGTCACAGGGGAGTGGTATTGGTGCCTGTGGGGAGGAAAGAGCTGTTTCCTGTTTCTCGGCTGCTTTGCTTGTCTCCATTGCCTGAACCAGTGGGCCGAGCACACAGGTATCAGTCTCTACGCTTTGCATTTGTAATTGCTGTAGACAGGTCTTCCCTCTGGTTTGCCTAATGCCAGGGTAGGGTTTGCCAGTTTGCAAGCCAGGTGGGGCTGGCCAGTAGAAAGGTGCAGCAAGCTGCATATCACAGAGGGAGTCCTTGGAGCTGTGTAGCCAGCCAGGGATCTGGAGCACCTGAAGGCTGTGAAAGTTCCCAACCTGCTGGGCAGAGTGCACCTGGATGATTTTGTCTACCTGTCCTTTCTCCTGAGCAGTAAGCTCTATGCAATCCTTGCCCCTTTAGCAGCCTTCTGCTGTTAGTAAGTCTCTCAGACTGCCAGCCTTTCTTTTGTCCCAGAGCAGCTGGATATGGATCCCTGCTTTCCACAAGCAGCTGGAATCTCAGTCTCTCCAGGTATTCTGCCTGTCTTAGCTTTCCAACTCCCTATTCACGAGAGTACCATTAAAGCACCATGAAATATTGGTTTGTGCTCCCAGAGCAGATCTGCAGAGTTAGGTATTCAGCAGTGCCAGGTCTCCACTCCCTCCCTGCTCCATTTCTCTTCCTTCCGCTGGTGAGCTGGAGTGGGGGAAAGGCTTGGATCCCTTACATTACCCTTTTCAGTGAGGTTTATTCTTTTCTCCAGGTGTATGCAGTTTGGCGCATTCCTATTTCCTGTTACTCTTTTAGGATTAGTTGTATTAATTATATTTTGTATTATATGTGGTTTTAGGAGGAAGCCTGTCTCACCTCTCATGCCACCATTCTTTAATCCTCTCTTCCTCTACCCTCTATAATAATTATTTGGCTGATATCCCTTTTCCTGTAGGGCACTTTGTAAATGGATAAACTTATGTAGGTTCAAAGTTCTCCAATGTGGCCACTGTAATTCAAGATTATCTATCAAATGATTAACCTATTTTCTCAGCCTTAAAACAAAATGTTATTCACCTGAGCCTCACACTGGATGCAGACTGACTCCAGACTCAGTCTGATTTCTAGGATGGAACCAGTCTGACTGGATGGTTTCCAGACCCAGTCCAGAATAAGAAATGCTCAAATAAATTCTGATAGCTGTTACTGAGCTAGGACCCCAGAGGGACCTCCCCATGACGTCCAAAAACTTTTGTGTTTGGGATTATTTTTCTGAGAATAAAAGGGCTTTTCAAACAAACCATGATAAAAATTCATGAAAATCTTTTTCTTTTCTCCTTCCAAAGACAAGAAAGCAGTGAGCTTAATGTGCTTAGCAGCTTATCTTAACCTGGTTTCTCATTGCTCCTGAGGACTGTAGGCAGTCTCCTTTGGTTCCTTCTTCTGACACCAGAACTGTTCAAAGATAACAAATTTAAGTGTTTATTTAAGCAAAAATCAGTTCAAATTGAGCAGCACCAAACTGGAAGTGGTTAGGACTGCTCCACCAATAGGAGCTCAAGGAGATATTTACAAAGAGGCACAATGAAAGTAGGAAATTATTGTTTGGATATAGTTGAAATACTAACTGATGATTTGTGATTGATTATCTCAAGGTTTCAATTTTTTAACCTTAAGTAATTTACAGGCTTAGATTTTGGTTTGCTTATGCCACCTTCCATAGTATTAGGGACACTTCAGTCTAATAGTCTCCTTCTTCAATTAATTAAAAATATTAATATACTTGTGTATTCAAAAATATATATGTATATACACACACGGAAACACTGTTTAAATAAAAATGCTAACTATAATTTTATATTAAAGGTAAAGGGCTTTTGTTTCTACCAGTAAAATAATTTTTTTACAATAGCTTTTTGAAAATACGAAAGTGAAAAAGAAGAATGAGATGATTTATAATTGCCTTTAGATGGAGCTGTTTCTCCTTAGAAATCATTATACAGACAAATATATTATTTGGCTGATCAAAAATATAAGAATAACTTAAGTAATGCCATAGAACATAATGGATTTTTTAGAACATTAAATCTTAGCACAACTAAAAAAGTGAATAATAAAAACTTACTTCAAACCTCCTAAAGGTTTCAGAAAACTCTAAAGAAACTTAATTTAAATTGAAACCAACTCACAGTGCTGTTTGGTATATGCACAAGTCAGCTTCAGGACTGATGCCATTCTGAACATTTTATAGAATATACAATAGACAGTGTTTTAAAAGCACTATAGTCATTATTGGGATTTTAATAACGTTATCTGCTTAATTTCTTAGTTTGAAAGCACTCAAGGGAAAGTGCCATAATTTTTAAAAGACAAAAATACATGGTTCAGCAATCATATTATTTAATGGCATAAGCATATATTTGGGGCATAGCATGATTTCTGGCAAACTAATCATTAGATGAGGCAGACGAAATTTATAAGTAAATGAGGAAGAAAAATGTTAGAAAAAATGTGGGCAAATTATGAGCAGATATCTAAAGGTTCAAAGTTGATTATTAATTGGTGTGAAGCTTCTTGAAAAGATTAACATTGTGGAAGAGGCTACATTAGGAATAATACTGTAAATATTTCCTTAGTTTGTTCCCCCATTGTACAAGTGGAAAAAGAAGCACTTTAACTGCACTGTTTTGTGTCTGGGATTTTTTTCCTAAGAAGAATAAAAGGGCTTTCCAAACAAACCATGGTAAAAATTCATGAAAATATTCAATCTTTTTATTTCCTCAAGAATATAAAATGGGCATGCATGTGCGTGTATTTATACACATGCAAACATATGAAGGTAGGGAGAGAGCATTTAATATTTTTGAGCAATATGATCTGATCACTGTTTTAAGAAGAAATGTTGGTGGCACTGTATAGACTGATTGGACAGAAGAAATACTATATACAGCAAAATTACTTACACACTGTTCCCGTAATCTAAATGAGCAGGTCATGGAATGTTTGATTTAGTGAACAGAGTAGGAATGAAAAAAAGATTAGAAGCATTATTGAGGTAAGAATTGCTATTAATACACTGAGCTAGTAGGTGATTGTCTTCAAGTAGAATTTGTACTGACAAAAAATAAGTAATTTATTGTTTGAGATAAGTAATGTGTCAAAGAAAGAATACATTGCAGAAACATAAGTTTTGAGGAAAATAGGTTTTTTTTGTTTGTTTTTTACATATATAAATTCTAATACTTTATTAAACTGTAAAGGAAAGCAAGGAACTATAAACACAAAATTAAAGCTAGGAGTTATCTGAAGATGGGAGCTGGCTGTGTTTGGAAAGAAATGCACAAGGAACTGTAATGAAATTAGTTATTATTTTTCATAAGTTGTTTTATGTTGTATATATGGAGGTTTTGTTATTTCCTTATGTTATTATGTAATAAAATAATCTTGAATTAATTTTCTTTTATATCATGTAGTAATATAATATGTACTATAGTTTATAAAAAATTTCATGATTTTAAAACAAAGTAAAATTAAAATTAGCCAAATTCTCTATCACAGCAATATTTTACCCTCTCAGACAATATAAGCCCTTTGAAAACACTTATTAGATAAATATAGATAGATGTTTGATATCTTATAGTCTGAATGCTTGTATTTAATCAACTGTGCTTATTTCTTAAATTCAGATGTTTAAAAAAAAATTTTAAATACACCTTGTGTCAAAAAAATAGGATCACTTCTCATATTATGTAGATATCCATTTAGTTCCTACATTATGAAAACTAACCAAAATTTGATAAAAAGGCAAAAGATTCTACGTGTTTTCAATATCTTACAAGAATATTCTCTAATGACTCCACCTAAGGGTCATCAGATGCTGTAAGAAAATGTAACTTCATATGATTTACTATTTACTATTCTTGGAGCCCAGATTTTGTAAAGGTGGATTTTAACTTGTAGAAAATTGGTAAATTTCAAATGAATGATGATAAACAAATACAGATACTTTCTATTCAATTGAAAAAAGATATGGTTTTGTTGTGCTCTTAGGATAAAACAATTTTGAATCTAGGAAAATAGTTTTGTATTAATAATGTAAAGTGTTGAAAGAAAACAGAAGAAATAGTGTTGCATTGTGCTGTTTATTATAGGCTTCTATCACAATTGAATGAAGCTAGAACCAAAAAAATGGTTCTGAGCTATTCACAGTTCAAGCCAAAACAAGAAACGTTTGCATATAAGTTGGAGATTTCCTATTCAAAGAAGCCTCAGCATTTTAACTAAAAGGATATCAAATTTCAGTTAACCATCCTGCCATTTATATGCTTATCATATCTCTTTAGCAACCTATCCCTTTATATAGACCCACAGTTCAAGGGTAAAATCACCTGATTCTAGTGGATTTTCAATTGTATATGCTAATAATTTCCCAGTTTAAATGTTCTCCTTTTTGCTTTTTCTTAGTATATCTTTTAAAATAAATTTTTTGCATTTTGATGCACGTATATTTTACTTCAATATGATGTTTAATGTATTTAATAAAAATATATACACAACAAAAAATAAAATAAAAAGATGTATTATTATTGAGTCATTCAGCCCAGAATAAATTTATTAACAGATCAATTAAAGATATTTACATGGTGATAGTCATATATTACCAAACTCTACTGCATGAAGAGAGATCACCTTATTTTAAACAATACCAAGTCATCTGTTATGTTGAATTTGTATTTCAAATTATATACATTTTATGAACTATTTTCTCATACAAATTTCAGTCTATTGTCATGTATTAAATTAGCCAGTAATGGGTGAAATAAAAATTGGTGATCTGTATATTATATCTACATCTTGCTAGCTGTGACAATTGAGGGTAATGCAAATGTGTTAAGATGTAATTACAACCATGTTTTAAAAAGTGCTCAAATCATCCTGCATCTATGAACGTATATAACAAAATGTGGCATATAACTGATGAGAAATAAGATGCACTTTCAGTTCTATCTAGTGTAGTCACCAGTACTATCCGTCACCCAACCTAATGCAGTTTTGGCTTAAGATTGCAGTAGTAATTCTGTTCCATTTACTCTGAGTGTAAATGGAAAGCTTGGACTCTTCCTATGTTCTGGTGAGCCACATTATTCAGGGACACAAAACAGTGGTAAGTACCCTTATGCAGACATATGAAGAGAGAGAGAGAGAGATTATAGGTCCTCTTGAGATAAAGCCCTGCCTGGGTTTGTTTGAATACAATGCCTCGTCTGCTCATTTGTAAACATATTCCAATAATTATGCGATCAAATATATATCCTTCCCTCTGAAGGAAAATCAGAAACTTTCCTTTTTCTTTCCCTAGACATCTGCAAAAATACAATCACAGCATCTGAGTTTTTGACTGAATACTGGAAACTCATCCAGATGTTTTGGTATCTTGAAAAGAAAGAAAGGCTAAAGCTACATCAGCTTCATAATAAAACAGCTTTGGGGGATGGAAGGTGAGAAGGGAACCAGTTATAATAGAGCCTGTGATTTTGGAAAAGAAATGCTAACCAATTAATGACTAAAATACTAAAAATTATTCATCTTAAATTATAAATAAATTTTTTAAAATACAGTTTACATATGTCAAGAAAGCCCAAGTTTCATTAGTCAGTAATTTAGTATAAACTGCAACAAAATTTATACTCTGAGGGAAATTTTCAAGAATTTTGGAGTTAGCATAATGATATACATTTCTAAAAGTTATTTGGTATGTTATTTTTATTTTAGTAAAACTGCTTCTTTCTTTTGGTTTAGACAAAAGTTATAAGTGACAAAAGCACACACCCACTTCAGTTGTCCTAGGTGATACATTATTGCACATTTTTAATATTCATGATGGCAGTAAGACATGATTCTTCCTTTCTTTGTGAATTAAATAGATTTGTCACTGTTGCAGGAAAGAATTTCTTTCCATTTCAATGAAAAAAAGCACCTGCCATACTGAGATCCAAGGTGAAAAATTGAAACTTATAAACATATACTTATATATAAATTTTATCCAGCTTTCCTTCACAGTGTATAGCCCTAACTTTTCATGAGCTTAACTTGTGAAGCTAAGGGTTTTGCCACCACCTAACGACCTTTTCACTTTCATTTTTCTGTTACATGAAATAAAATTATTGTTTTTCAAAAAGTAACCAATAACTCCTCAGGTTTTTAATCAATCTTAAACTACCTGTTCAAAATTGCCAATTATTCAATCAGATGAAGTTTATAACCAACAAGACACACACACACATGCACATAATTAATAGTCATTGTTTTTGACCATGTGAAGAAATGATTAAAAGGAGATTGCCAAACTAAATTATGATACAGTTATGTAAAGGAATACTATTCAACTGGTAAGAAAGCTATTAGAAAAATATAATTCTTCTCATAGAACATTAATCAAAAAATATAGTCCATTATAAGAAAAGAAGTATACAAGTAAATGTAGGAAAAATAATCTGAAATCATGTGTGTTCACATTTTAACAATGAATGTCTTTGAGTTTTGAAATTTGAGAGTTTAAAAAATTTTTTCCTTATGAATATGTGCAATTTCTAATTTTCCATATTGACTATGCATTATTTCTGTAATAAAAAACAGATGTTTGGCTGCATAATTTTTTTAATAAAAAAATGCATATTCTATTGAACATCTTGATTCATGTGGAAGTAGCATAAGGGTGCTGTTTACCAATTAAATTTGTAGAGCCTAGTTGCATCAGGTCATTGGGTTAGTTGAAAGATGGATGTGGTAAGCTGCAAATAAACTCTATATGCCAACATTAGTCTTACTAACGGGAAATTGCTAATGAAATATTATTTCAGGAACTAAAATTTGCATACACACATACCCACTTAAAATAAAGAAAGAAAAATATCTTTCTGACCAACTTTTCTAGTCTGCCATTCTAAACAGAAAACATTTCATTAGAAATGCCTGTAAAATGCAAATGGCTAGTGTTGGATCTTTTTCTGGCAGAGATGGAAGAGCACCAATAGCTTTAAGTGCAATGATAGCCCCTACAAAAGGGGCAGTGATTGCCAAAATAGCAGACTACCAAAATACTAATACAACTATTACTATTACTATCACAATGTCTTGCCTGAGGGTTTCAGCCCCTGGCAAGTTCACCATGGATTCAGTGAGACTGAGGAATGACAATGGAACGTTCTTGTGGTAAAAGGGTTTATACATGGCTTTATTCTTCCAATGATAGGTTGAGCGTTAGAATCATGTCTGCATCCAGCAGTCTGCAGGTCCATCTCTGCCTCTGGGACTCTCCTCCCCCACAGCCATCTGAGTCTCTGTCCTAGGCGCTGCCACCTCTCCTGCCTCTGCTCTCTTGCAGCCGTGCAGCCCAGAGCACTGGGCAGAGCTCTTTATATAAAGTCACTAATAATGTATTGCCCACATGTATGCAGTAAAGAAGCAGACCAGGGTCAGGTGAGAATCTTGGTCACAGGAACTTTTATTTTCTCTATACACAACTATTAGTTACAACTCAATGCTGATAAGAATGATGGCTATGAGTAGCCATGTGTCTTCCACATACAGAACACTTCAAATAAATTATTTAATTTGAATAATCCTATAAATTATAAATGTCATTTTTCCCATTTCACAATGGGGAGCTCAGGAGGGTTAAACAAATCACTGTAGGTAACAGCTAATACAGAGCATAGCTTACACTTGAATCCAGGTTTGACCTAAAACTAAAAAAACACAGCTCTTTTTTATTCTGCAACATGGCCTCTTAGAGAATTGTTCATTATTCCCATGCCAAAATTACATATGATTTCCATAAAAATTCCTCTTTCCAATTGATTTTTACAACCCCATAGAATCTGATACACAACTTCTTTGGATATATAAACATATTATCATCAACTTCCTAGTTCTATCATTATTTTATTGCTTCTGAACTATTTACCATTCTGTAGTCTGTTGTTTGTAAATAATTATTCATTTACAGTAAACAATTTTGAGTGTACTCTGTACTCCACATTCTGCTAGAAGGAGATCTTGGAAGGACCAAGCTTAAAGTATGCTTGTGCTGTAAATAAACTATAGCTTTTATTAGTATTACATACAATTGAGGTATAAAAATAATTAGTTGCACGTCCTGATTTTAAGAAACATATATAGCATAAGTGTACTTTTAAGTTAATAAACACAATATATACTATTTACTACGCACCAGACATTATTTTGATTATGTTTTTATAATCTAGTTATAAATTAATAAATTTTATAAATTTTTATAAAGTAATTTAATTATAAAATAATGCAACTCTGTTGGATTTTATAATATGTCAATTTCCAAGAATAGCCCTATAAACTACATACTATTAGTATTTATATTTTTACAAATAGGGAAACATACGTAAATAGGAGAGTAATTTGCTTATAATCACATAACCAGTAAGTGGTAGGCTGGAAATTCAAACTCTGGAAATAGTTGAATTTATAGTTGTGTGCTTGATCGGTGTTCATGGTAATAAAAACTCTAACTCAGTGGTATTGCGGTAATACAATTAAAAACAAAATCTTCTACCAACAGTTTTATTATTGAATAAGCATTGAATCAGAATGTGATGGGGATTGCCAAGACAGAAATGAATCTCATCCCTTTATACAGCTAAATAGATACAAACCTATTACATACATGTTTTCAAGATAGACAGTAACTAGTCCTCTAAGAGGACTTCTTGACAACAACTTTTGGCACACATAATTTGCCCTAACTTTATGATGGTAATAGAGGAAACCCCTTGTGTTGGATTTATTGAGAGGAAAAATAAACTTCTTATTGTAAATTGAAGTAAGGTGACCACTAAAGACAGGCTCTTACTCTCCCACAGAAACTAAGAGATAGGTGCTCTATCCCCCTTGATGTTTGCATTTCATAAAGCTGACTCCCAGGTCCTTGAAAATAATTCCTGAGTTAAGAAACTGGCAAGAGACATCTTTAATAATTACAAAGAGTTACATACATTTGAAAAGGACAGAGAAATAATTTCTGGGAAGAAAAAAGGGGGATTGAACTCTTTTCCCTTACTTTCAACAGGGGGAATTAAGCCTCTTACTTTTAATTTGTATCTGCCCTTAAAGTGAACACACTTTTCTAAGCCAACTACTCAGTGTCAAGTCCTCTCTTCTGAAAGTCAGTCAACAGCCAATCAGAGAGAGCCTCATTCTGATATAATCATGCCTTGGAATGTCAACCAATCAATAACAGTTTCATTTGAGTAAGCACAATTCTACAGATGATGACACCGCAGTCACATCTCTGATTTCCCATTAATTGTTGTACTCCATGCTTTCCAGAAGCCCTGTATAATATCAGCTATCTGTTCTGCTGGGAGTTATATGATGGACATATCTCTCCTTTACTATAGTAAACAGTAAATTCAACTTTATTGGTCTCATCCTTTGACATATTGTATAGGAAGTAGGAATAAAGTGAAATGATTTTAACTTACTTTTCAATTTGTTTTGAATTGACTGAACTGACTTAGCAGATCAAAGGACATGTAGTGGTACCACAGAGTTTCAAGAATTAATGGAAATCATGCAAAAACAATACCAATAGTCTATCCTCATTGTTCTTCGTGACCAACTGTGGAGAGCAGGAAAATAAGGGAAAAAAAGTGTTTTAGTTTTTAATATGTGCCAGGTATTTTGTTAGATGTTTCACATTTAATCTTCACAGCAAGCTTCTGAAGCTTTTTAATTAAATTATGTTTATATATTATATATATAAATATTATATGTATGGATATATATACTAAATTTTATATATACATACACATATGAAACATTTTATATATACATATACATTTTGTCTAAGGTCTCTTAACTAGTCAGTAACTGATTACATACCAAATTTGTCTACGTCTGACTCCAATACATTGCATTCCTTTAACAGTAATATGAAAATGACTTAGTGGTATTATTTGACCTTAAACTTGAAATATATCTGGACTTACAGACACTGAAAAGAGACTGGTGGTTATCATGGGTGAGGGGTTGGCACAGATGGGTGAAATAGGTGAAGGGGGTAAAGAGTCATAAAATTTCAATTTAATATAAATTAGTCATAGGGATAAAAGTACAGTATACAGAATAGAGTCAATAATACATAATATCTTTCTATGTTGACAGGTAGTAACTACACTAGTTGGTGTGAGCATTTAATAATGTAGATTGCTGTCAAATCACTGTTGTATACTTGAAACCAATATAATATTGTATATCACCTATACTTCAATAAAAAAAGAAATGCATCAACCTTGCAATATAACTGACAAAAAAGATAATGATGATTTATCTTAGCATTTACTAAAAGAAATATTAAGGAAAATTAAATTATCACATCTTTGAAGATGTTTTTATTTGCTGCATCTTTTCCAAGATTCTAAGTCCTAGGTATACTAAGTATTCCCACATGAAGAAATATGCAAACTTACCTTCTAGTAACCACAAATGATATACATGGGATTTCAGTTAATTGAATGCATTAGTGATTTTCTCTTTCTTGAAGCTATATTTGTTGCTACAAAAGTATAATAAAGGAATAAATTTTAGAAATCAACATTTTTCCTTTAGAGTTTTGAAATGCTTTAAAATACCATTATGTGACCTGATAAAAAATTTGTTAATTCTTTGCTTTCCATTTACTTATCACTATTAATTCTTCTATGTGCCAAATTGTTCAGTAATAATTCCCTACTATATAATCTGTTGGTTAGTAATGGCCAGTTTCTCTTTGTAAACCTGTTATAATTTGAAGAGGGCTGATGGCAATAACTTTAGCATTTCTATGGGTACTCATGTGTAATTAAGAAACAAATTTCAGTGAGAAAAAGACTTCAAATAAGAGTTTCTCATGAAAACTATATAGTTCTAAATATAGGAACAGGAATTTTAAGAAAGAGCATTTTATTCTGATACCATGTCAATGCACAGCCACTAATCATACAACTTTAAGTTGAATTTCATTTTCCACCTTATGTTATTCCCATTTACTATACATTGGAGCTAATTTGGCAGCACTGATAACTGAAACTATTACTTTCTTATATGTCACTGTGATGAAATACCACCTAGATGAGAAGGAATACTCATTCATCCATTCAAAAATACAATGATATCCCTATGATCTTGATTAAGAAAAAAAGAGAGCAAAATAAGAGTAAAGCATGAAAAAATATTCATAACAGATTTACTGGGAACATGGTACTGTGTATAAATAAACTGGAAAATCTAGAGAAAACAATATTTCCTAACAAATATAAATTTCCAAGATTTACCCAAAAAGATGTGAAACATTTCTTTCTCTGTTTTATATTTTTAAAATTTTTGCAGCTTTATTGAGATACATTTAACATATGTCATTGTGTAAATTTAATGTATATAATATAATAATTTGATATACTATATATGTATATTGCAAAATGATTACTACAATAAGGTTAGTCAACACATCCATTACCTCACATAGTTGTCATTTGTGTGTATGTGTGTGTGTAGTGAAAATATTTATGTTTTATTCTGTTACCAACTTTCAAGTATACACTGTATTATTGTGAAATATTTGTTTAGACACACTGCCATAAGATGAATTTAAAAGGAAGTTTAATTTTAATATCTGCCACTGAGAAATACATCAAGATCAGATGGGTTCCATGTAATGTTAACTAGTCTTTAAAGAGAAAATAATTCTACTGTTATTAAAAATATTCTGACAAAAAGAACAAAAAATAAAACAGAAGGTTCTCAAATTAGGTGTCTGAAGCTAGAGTAGCATTAATATTAAAATATTAAGGTGACTTGAAAACCTGTAAGGACTTTTTATTTTTGAATGTAGAAACAATATATATATTATATATGCAAATACACATTTATATAATAGAAGTAAATAGTCTATCAGTATATTAAAAGAATAATTCACTGAAATCAAATAGGTCTTGATCTCCTGCCTTTCCCCAGTCATACAAAGGATGCTCAATATCACGACATATTAGGAAATCTGAGATATATATATATATGTGTGTGTGTGTGTGTGTGTGTGTGTGTGTGTGTGTGTGTGTGTAAACTCATGAATATCATTGAAATGGTGTTTGAAAAAATAGTCATTTCTAATGAAAACTCTAATAAGATAACAGCACAGGTTAAACTATTTGGCTTTAACACTAGTACTAGCATAGAGATGCCAAAACTTGCCAGTATTATTTAACATTGTACCACAGCTTTTCATGAATATGTCCTATTCAAGTAAATTATAGATGGGATAAAGATCTAAAAGCATTTAAAAAAATAAATAGAGTACACATGTACAAACTGGGAGAGGTGGTGGAGAGATTTCTTAATACTGGAAATCAGAAGCTTCAAAAATACATATTTAAGCATATAAAGATTAAAACTATTGTGTTGCAAATGTTAGAGTAAACACTGGTTTTGGAAAAATATATATTTAATGCAGACATCAAATACTTAATATCTGTCAAAAAAGTGAGCTCTTAAGTATCCACAATGAAACCCTTTATTTTATAGAAAAATTAATAAACTATATAAATGAGGATTTCATAGATGAAAAAAATCTAAATGGCTAGAAGAACACATAAAAAGATGTCCAAACTGACTAAGATCCGGGGGGTATCATCCCTCTCTCTCTCTCCTTCTCTTTTCCTCCCTCTCTACCAAAACTCCCTCTACCTCTATACCAATAGAGCTATAACACTTACTGCAGGTGGATATGTTGATAAATGTTTAATCTTATAAGTTGCTGGTAGAAATATGAAGTGCTACAGTTATTTTTGAGAACCATCTAAAAGCAATACTAAAATTAAAATGCATATACTTTGTGACCCAACAATTCCAGTTTTTGGAAACTAACAAATGGAAATAAAATCAGTAGAATGTGTGGACACATGTATATTTATTGTGACATTCTTCATGGTGTCAAAAATAAAAAAAGCAAATGACCAATAACAGGAGAATCACTGAGTATATTATGTTATGTCCATATTGTGCAGTAATATATAGTTATTAAAAATAACAGATTAAAATTCCACCTTTTAGATTGAGGTTGATATAAATAATGAAGAGTGCCAAGGAAAACAGAAAATAAATTGATCAAATAAAATGTAGACTATTTAAAAGAAAAAGGCATGTATAATATAATTATACTTTGTGTTCTGTAAAATATATATATGTATAAATAAACTAGATGAAATATCACATTTTCAAAGAGGACATAATATCAGTTTTTCATTGTTGCAGGCTAACAAATGGCCACAAACTTATCAACTTAAGAGAACACATTTATTATCTCTCAGTTTCCACTGGTCAAGGTTCCTGTGATGGCTTAGCCAAGTTCTCTGATGAGGGTTTCACAAGGCTGCAACCAAGGTGTTAACCAGGATATGTTCCTTTCAGGAGCTTGGGGCTTTCTCCCAAACTCCCTCGGATTGTTGGCAGTATTCAATTCCTTTGAGTTATAGTACCGGGATCCCTGGCTGTTGGCTGATTGCTGCTCTCAGATCCTAGAGGTGTGCACAGACACTCTCACTACATAGCAACTTCTTCAAGGCTAACAGTGTGATAAAACTCTCAATCCAGTCTGGTAAGACAGAGTCATTTATTACATAATGTAGTCACAGGAGTTACCATCCCACTACCTTTGCCATTTTCTGTCAGCTAAGGGCCAGTCACAGGCTCTGCCTGTGTTCAAAAGGAGGGAATTATTTGAAAGTATGACTCACTGGGGGTCACTTTTGGGTGTGTGACACAGTCATGTAACCTAAGAAAAAATTGATTGTATTTTAAAATGAAAAACCATTGGAAAATTTTCAGTGGCTTGATGATCAGTTGATTGGAAAGTAAATACATCTCAGATTTATTCTTGTTCCATGTTTGACTCTATTTCCAGTTTCAAAAAAATAGCAATCTGGATTAGTCAGATCAACCTCCCCACTGAAAAACAATAAAAGTAAATCTGAATAGAACACTTAAAAATCTCTTAAAGTATTGAATATGTGAAAGTCTAGACAGGCTCTCTGAGACCAATTTTTAATCCAAGCCTTCAACAAGAGAAGTAAGATGGATATTGAAGCACCATGGCAATAGCCTTATACAAATAAAAAATAAAACAACAGCAAAAGCCTTGTAAAGGAAAGGAAATCTAGACTGTAGGAAATCTTCACACATAATCTTGAAGGGCAGTGAGTAGAAGCAAGTCAAAGATTAATAAATAAGAAAATAAATCAACTTGAGTCAGATTGGATAGATACCGTGGATAACACAGACCTCAGCAACTTCAGATATTGTAATTACTAGACACATATTTTAAAACAATTGTTATGTGTAACAGAGATCAGTTAGTGCCTAGTCATATTTCCTCTTCCTGATGTCACAGGAATGTCACGTTTTCCACCCTCCCTTGAATTTAAACTGAAGGCATATGACTAGTTCTTCAAAACAATTATGGGTAGAAGTACTGTATGGCATTTCCAGGCCTGCCCCCTAAAACCTCTTTAGAGATTATTGTCTCAGTCTTTTTCTCAGATCCCTAAGTGAGGAAGAGAATGACTCTGAGAGGGTAGAGTAAAATATTAGACTACAATCCTGAATCTCCCTTGAGGAAGAGCTCCCTGGGATAGCTGGCATATCTTCCAAGAAAATTTATTTTATTGTAAATAAGCTTTTATTTGTTAAGACACTGAGATTTTGATTGCTTATTACAGCTGCTAGAGTTAATTGCCCTAATACAAAAACTGGAATCTTCAAGTAGTGTGTTTGTATAGTAAAACTTTAAATTATGTATCACTGGTTTAGTGTTCAGGAAGTGGGAAATGAGGAAATTGATATTTGAGGCTGGAAACATGGAGAGAATATTTTGCTGTGGCAAAACATTTGGTAGAACTATCACTTGGTTGAACACTGAAGGCTTATAATCATCAATCTGGAATCTAAATAAACAAACAACAACAAAATCAATGCCCTGAAGAGTGCTTAATGAAGAAAAAAATCTATTAAGTTTTGGTAAGCATATTTTGTAGTTTTTTGTGTGCTCAACTACTATCCCCAATTTCCAGGTCAGAGGAAACCATGGGGATGGCAGCTTTTGTTTCTGGTGGAGCTTGCTGGTGCCAAAGGAAGAATATGGACCTTTTCTTCAAAGAACTGTGGTTGTGAATTTCTGCCTGTCTGGTAGCTCCCTGAAGAATGAATTAAGTGGCTTGGCTCTGTTTCACACTCTTCCAAATTTCTTTAGGGCTGGAGTGGCTCTCTGAGAAGCAAGTGCTAAAAATGTTTAAAAGCATATACTAGCAGAAACAGACTTGGGTAAAGGACAAACAAGGATGGGGCAAGCAGCAGACAAAACAAAACTTCCTAGGAAGGAAAAGTCTGGGGAAGGAGATATGAGGGGAATAAGAGCGTTGAAAAGCTCCAGTGTATCCTGGGGAATGTAGAGACTAGAGCACTGGGGAAACACTTGGGAAGAACCTAAGCTTTCACTCTCACTGATTAGGCTCCTTATAAGCAGGAATTGAAGGCCCATGAAGAATTTTAAAAGCCTCAGTAAGAAAAGTCATGACCCAACTCAAATCCAGTCTTCAAAGATAAGAAGAATATTTTGTTTGTTTGTTGTTGCAGTTACTTTTTCTTATCGGCTCCAGGAGTTTAAGGCAATTTCTGTCAAATCACTTGCTGATCACAAAGCTAAGAGGAAAGGCTTCAGTGACCATACATGAAAAAGTGTACAATAATCTTCAGGAAAATAGTTTAGAAAAGTCACTACATAATCAAGGATTCCAACAACAAAGAGCATAAAAAAGCCCCAGAGAGAAGGTAGAATTTGATTTCTAAAGTAGCACTGTAACATACAAAATTCCAAATTTACAACAAAAATTTGTGAGGAATGCACAGATTGTCTTTGTCTGGGATTTGGTGTCAGGATAATGCTGGAGTGAGTTTGGAAGTGTTCCCCCCTCTTCAATTTGTTTGCAAGAGTTTTGGGAGGATTGGTGTTAATTCCTAATTAAGTGTGAATGGAATTTACCAGGAAAGCCATCTGGGCCACAGCTTTTCTAGAGACACCATGATTAAGTAGCCAACACCACAGGTCATTGCAAGTTGTGCTATGATTTCTCCTTTGACTTCACTGTCTGTTTTGGTGGAGTCTATTTGAGGACTCCCCTAACAAATTTGTCTCTCATAGTTCCAGTGAAAAGTGAATGTGTTCTTTGTACACTCTCAGGATAGGTGAGCAGGTCTGACATGACAAATCCATCCTAACTATCCAGTCGACTAAGCCTTAGGATACCTGCCTTTACAGCATGTCAAGTCCATTTTGGCATTTCAGCTTCCTAAGCATAAGCCAGTTTTTCTTTCTTGGGTTTTATTCTTTATCCCTGACTCTATCTGTACTAGTTATAGATCCATTTGAATTTTCTATTTCTTCATTATTTATTCTTGTTAATTATATGCTTCTAGCAATTTTCCCATTTCATCTAGGCTTTCCAATTTTTTGGCATACAATTATTCATATCACTCTCATATAATCCTTTTCGTTTCTTTGTGATTGGTAACAATGTCCTAACATTCATTTCTTATTTTAGTAATTTCAGTTGTTTTGTTTTACAAAGTAAAGCGTTAACAAATTTTTTGATCATTTCAAATAACCAACTTTTGTGTCTGTTGAACTTGTCTATTGTTTTTCTGTTCTTTATCTCTGTTCTAATATTTATTATTTCTTTCCTTCAGTTAGCTTTGTGTTTATTTGTCATTCACTTTCTATTTCTTCTTTTTAATTTAAGGTTGAAGCTCCAAATTTTAAAAAAAATTATTTTTCAGGTGAGTGGTGTAGACATTTAACATCCTATCACTGACAGACCTTACCACCATGAGCATGTTTTCCAATGTGTGTCAGTTTTATATTTTACCTCACAGAATTCCTTTCCTGTTTATAGTAGTTCAGAACCAATTACACTAGTTTGATAATTGAAACTAGGCAGGTAAATTTTTTTCTGTTTCTGTTTTTTTTTTATTATTATTATTGACCCTTGAGAGCTATAGAATATTAGCACAACTATATGACTATGTTTTACTTAGGAAAACAGTAGTTGGTATTTTTGCATGATTATTTTTGAAAATGACATACTCCTCTTAGAATATGAAGTTATGCCAGCATATTGTTAATCAGGCAAATATTTTTACCTCAGGCCTTAGCAAAAATAATGTGTCTTATAATATGGCAGTTTGACTAAATTTATGTATGATTTCTGAAGATTAAATGTCTTTTTTTTATTAGTATGCAAATTGTACCACCCTTTAAATTATATAACCATTCTCTTCATTTCCACTACCATAATGCTAGGCATTCACATTCTACATCTTGCTATTTTAGTTTGGCACTTTCTTCACTGCAGTCAAGGAAAATTATTTGATATATTTTAAATACAACTGCGAACTGAACTCATTTCAAGGAAGATGTGCAATCTTATTTGCAAATTTTGATTGGCATCTTGCATAACTGTTGTCACAGTTATCAGTTTTGAAATGCCTTTCATTATCAAACTTAATCTGTTTAGTGTCAAACACTACTTTCTGTATAATCCAGGGAAGAGCTAGCTTTATTTCAGAACTGTTTGATGCTCTTTGTCAATCATATACTCACCATTCTGTCACTTTTGACAGCTAAAAGGGGTGAAATAAGATGCTTTATATTTTCCTTCTTAGCTGCTGAATTAGGTAGGGAAATTTTTCTCTTTAAGTGTGGGTTTCCATTTGAGTTCAATGATGTGGTTTGTTCTGACCTAATAAGTATATATTTTGTATGTATGCCTGAACTTCTGTTCACATGTCACAGTTTGTTCATGTAAATCATTTATTTCTCTTGCCTTTTGACTTTCATGAGCAGTATTCAGTGTGCCTACTCCTGAAGTGTGTATAACAGCACATGGTTCTGGTTAACAATTTCTTCTAATGAATACAAAGTCTTATTAACTGATTTTAATTAGATAAGCATTCAGTGCTATATACAAACTAGGTAAGCTTGAAAGAAAATGAAATCCCCTGTGTGAGGAGTTAGAATGATCTTGGTATAATTGAACAGCTTCCTTCTCTGCTACTTTGTTTTCTGACTATAAAGCCTATAGTATCATCATTGTTATGTGTGGAAATGTCACTTCCAGGTATTACACATAAAAAGTGAAATCATCACTTCATCTCAAATCAAAACCACTAAAAAATCTGCAGATATATATTATGTAGCTATTGAACATAATTTTAACATTTTCTGTGCAGAATGTGGTATTTTGGGAGATTGCATTTCTTGTATCGTCCTTCATTTTTATAAACATCTTATGTTTTTAGGGGAATTTTTTTCCTCATGCATTATTCCTCCAATTATAGAGAGATAGATAGATAGATAAATTACATATAGATATATATATACCATAAATATTTTAGTTTTGCTGTATTGATTTGGGACTGAAGAGGAAAATAAAACCAAATATTGGAAGATAGGTTGGTATATATAGACTTGAGAGCTCCCTTCATTTTGAAGAGAAGTAAGTCTAGTAGATTAAAAGAGAACTAATTATATTTCTCATATTACTCTAACTTGAAATTTTTAAATTGGAATATAAATATTCCAAGTCATTTTTCTTTCTCCTAGTTCAGGCTTTGCTTTTTGTCCTGAAGGTATCAGGTTTGTGTGCATTTCCTTGCGACTCTAGCATTATAAATAGAAGATTAAGGGAATCAATGAGCTATTTCCAGAAATATAAAATCTCATATGCTCATTTTTAGATGCCCAAGTCCATTAAAAAACTGCATTCTGGTGTGCTTTGAGGAAAAACAGTTATCTGCTAAATGATCAGAGCAGAGGTGTGTTGTTCCAAGGGTGCATTCTATTAAAGGATATATTATACAATTGTGAGAAAGAAAATTGTTCAGGGTGAGAAAATACCTTAAAATCAATGTAATATGTGGGAAGTCATAAGATAGTGCCTTGAAAATTGGTGAAATGAATTTCAAAAAATGAAATGTGGATTAGGACATTATGGGAAAAGCATATATCTGTGGAAATTTAGAATATAATTCATGGGCTACTGTCTCATATATAGCCTTACTTCAGCTAAAGCAATAGAAAAATCAAGCCATATCCATTCAATTTTCATTTAATGCAAACAGTCACCATTTTTTACATTTCCAGACTTTAAAATAGTTGTGTGAGTTCTTAAAAGTATCAAATAATGTCATACACACAGACCCACAAGAGCATATACATGTGTGTATGTATTCATATGCTTGGGTATGCCTGTATTTCTATGTATAGAACTATAATTTTATTCTTAGTGCCAAAACTACTTTAAAAGTTTATGAATTAGTAAAAGGTGCCAAAGCCTACCATTCCAAAAAGTTCTTGCATATTTACAAATTAAAGCAGAATAAATTAGCTAAATTTTAGAATAAGTAAGCCATTTATTAAATAACTCAAGTTGTTTCTATGTAGAAATTCTACTGATGGCCCTTATTAATTTCAGCTCAGCTATTTGCATCATAGTACAACTTGTGCAAAAATACCATCTGATCACTTGCCTCCAATTTTTCTCTGGGTCTTCCCTCTGATAACGAAGTAAAGTGGATATTAGGCCACTCAAAAATCCTTTCTTCTCAGGCCTGTATTCTGAATGGAATTTGGAGTAACCAATGTAAAGCTCTCTAGACCTGATCACTGACAATATGAGGCTAAGACAGTGGTAGTACTCAATAGTACGCAGAAAATTCAGCTACCTTGCATTTTAAGAGAGTAAATATTGATCTGACAACTAATGGACAGGATAATTAATAATGCTTCAATAACTTTGTCTCTTTTCTTCAGTTTTTTTGTGCCTCCTTGTCTCCTCATGAGGGCTTTTTGTATATTCTACATATTTTGCCTCTTTCTTTTTTCTATGCAGCAGATGCTTCTTACAAATCTGTTATTGGTATACTGATTTTTTTTATTGATAGGCTTAATTTTCTTAAGTAGTTTAAGGTTCACAGCAAATTTCAGTGAAAAATTTTGAGTTTCCATTCACCCCTGACACCAAATATGCAAAACCTACCTCACTATTGACATCTCCCATCACAGTGGTAAATTTGTTACAATAAATGAACCTACATTACACATTATTATCACCCAAAGTGCATAGTTTATATTAGTGATCAAACTTGGTATACATTCTATAATCTTTGAGAAATGTATTATGACATGAATCTCCCACTAGAATCATACAGAAGAGTTTCACTGCCCTGAAAAATCCACTGTGCTCTGTCTATTCATCCCTTCCTTCCCCCCAACCTCAGGTAACTACTGATCTTTTAATTGTCTCCATAGTGTTGCCTTTTCCAGAATGTCATCTAGCTGGAATCAAGCAGAATGTAGCATTTGCAGATTGGCTTCTTTCATATGTTTCCTCCAAGTCTTTTCATGGCTTGATAATTCATCAAATAATATTCTGCTGTCTGGATGTACCATGGCTTATTTATCCATTCGCATACTGAATGACATATTGATTGATTCCAAGTTTTGGCAATTATCAATAAAGTTGCTATAAAAATAGTGTGCAGGTTTTTCTGTGAATATTTTTTCAACTCTTTTGGGTTGAAAATATAAAGAGTGTGATTGCTGGATCATAAGAGTATGCACAATTTTGTAAGAAGCTATCTTCAAAGTAGCTGCACCATTTTGCATTTGCACCAGCAAGGAATCAGAGTTCCCACAGCTCCATATCCTCATCAGCTTGTGATGTTGTGTTTTAAATTTTAGCCATTTAAGTAGATGCATAGTGGTATCTCCCTGTTTTAATTTTCAATTTCCTAATGATAAATAATGTTTAGCAATAATGTTGAGCATGTTTTCTTATGCCATTTGTGTATTTCTGTTGGTGAAGTGTATGGTTAGACCTTTTACCTATTCTTAAAATTAGCTTTCTTTCATTATTGGGTTTTAAGAATTCTTTGCATATTTGGGATAATAGTCCTTTATCAGATATATGCTTTCTTTGTTTTGTCTTTTGATACTCTAAACAGTGTCTGATATGACAGAGGAAGTTTTTAATTTTAATGGAGTCCAATTATCAAAAATTTGCCTTCAGGGATTGTGCTTTGGTGTTGTATTTAAGAAGTCATAATCAAACCCAAGGCCGCGTAGATTTTCCCCTGCCTTACCTTCTGGGAGTTGTATTGGGTTTTTTTCCCCCTTTTTTTCTTTTACTTTTAGGTCTATATGGTTTCTGAGCTAATAATTGTAAAAGATGTAAGGTCTGTGTCAAGATTTATTTATCTGCTTTTTGGTATGTGGATGTTCAGCAATATTCATTGAGAAGACTATCTTTGTTACATTTATTTCCTTTACTCCTTTGTAAAAGATCAGTTTACTATAATTATATCAGTCTATTTCTGGGCTCTCTATTCTGTTCCATTTATCAATTTGTCTATTGTTTCAAAAATTTTATCAATTTGTTATTCTTTTAATGTCATAGTGTCTTGAAGTTGGGTGGTGTCAGTCTTTCAATTTTGTTTTTCTCTTTTATATTATGCTGGCTATTTTAGGTCTTTTGCCAGTCCTTATAAACTTTAGGATGCATTTGTTCATATCCACAAAATAACTTTTTGGGATTTTGATTGAAATTACATTAAATCTGTAGATTAAGCTTGGAATAGTTGACATCTGGACAATATTGAGTCTTTTTATTAATGTACATGAAATACCTCTCTGCTTATTTAGAATTTTTATGTCTTCCATCAGTTTTGTAGTTATCTCCTAATGATCTTGTACATATTTTGTTAGGTTTATACCCAAGTATTTCATTTTTTTGGTACTAATGCGAATGGTATTGTGTTTTTAATGTCAAATTTCAAGTGTTGATTGATGGACTATAAGAAAGCTATTAAATTTTTGTATATTAAACTTGTCCTGAAACATTACTATAATTGTTTATTAGTTCCAGGAGTTTTGTTTTTGTTTATGCCTTCATATTTTCTACATAGACAGTCATGGTATCTACAAATAAAAACAGACTTATTTCCATCTTCACTACCTGTAAAATTTTATTTATTTTTTTTGTTTTATTGCATTAGCTAGGACTCTAGTACCATGTTGAATAGGAGAGTACTAAAAGGTATCCTTGTCTTAATCTTGATCTCAGCAAGAAAACATCTCTTTATCACCTTTAAGTATAATGTTTACTACAGATTTTAGTAGATATTATTTATCAAGTTAAGAACATTCCCCTCCATTTCAAGATTATAGTTTTTCTCTTTTTCTTTGTCATGATTGGGTGTTGGATGTTGCCAGATATTTTTATGATATCATATGATTTTTTTTCTTTACCCTGTTGATGTAAATTACATTAATTGATTTTCAAATATTGAACCAGCCTTGCATACCTGGACTAAATCTTATTTGGTCATGGAATATAATTCTTTATATATATATTTTCTACTCTTTCATAATGACATAGAAGAATTTTGCAGGCAGTATATAACCTCATTTATAAAGGTTAAAAATATTTTCCTAGGAAAGTTGTTTAACATTTATATTCCCTAGTAGCTCAATTTGAATTTTAATATAATTGAATTATCACTGTCTTAAACATTTGAAATTCATATGTAAACATATGTGAGTATGCATGTGTGTTTGTATGTCTGCAAACATATTTAATTTTGACTAAGGATCCTTAAAAAAACTTTTTTGATAATTATGGTTCAATATTTTTCCTTTAAAAACACATTGCAAAATGGCATGGAGTTCATAACAGTCTTGCAGTGATTCATTCTATATAACATTTTGGATATCTTGGAAACTTTTATCACCAAGACTGGAGATCCTTAAGAACTAATCATTATCCTTCATATTATCTGCTGTAAGAAATATGTTACAAATGGCTCCACAAAACCAATGTAAGTATGTAAATATTTCTATTTTATCCACTAAATCTCTTGATGAAATAAATCCCTCTTTGGCTTCTGTGTTTTCTTTGAATTGTCCTACAACTCTGGGAGGACATCCATCCAAAAATGAGAAAAGACATATTAAGAAGAGTCCAGAATCATATTGCTCCTATCCTGACCGTAAAAGTCATGGCTATTTTTTCCCTTTTCAACCACTGAAATATTTTGATTGCTCCCCCTCTTTATAGAGAATACTATTACATCTTCACTTTCATGAAGGAATAAACCTACCTCCAATTTTGCACAACATTAGTTCATGTCCTTCAGTGTCTCCCATATGAATAAACCTCCTAATGATTACTAAAAGAACTTTCTGTGACCTCTCATTAGAATTTCATGGAAAAAAACAAACACATTCACACTGAAACTACCACATGAATTCAAGTATAATATTTATCAAACTGTTTTTGACAGAGTTATTTTGAGTGTTTTTATCATAAAGATTTAAAAATGGTTAATACAATATCCAACTAGTGTTTTTATATTTTTATTTTATATATTAAGTCCCTGTAAATTCTTTGTACAAGTTTTCACACTCTTTTTATAACTCTTTCTATATCTATCAAACTAATCAAAATTTAATTTTGAGAAAAGGAAGTTTTCCTCAATTGAATGGTTGTAAATATCAGTTTCATTCTCATTGTTGACATCCCTTTCAGAATTTTCCATATCATATTTAACTTTTACTAATGCAGCTGTTCCTAGGAAGAAGTATTTTATACACTTCTCCTTAATCTGAAAGATAAATAAAGCATTATACATATCAAATTTAATAAGGATCACAAATAAACATCCAATAAATGAACTGTAGATATAAATTAAATTAGTCAATTAAATAAATTTGCCAAGTAATAAAGTTGAATTTATTTGCTTGATTCCAGAGTAATTTATTTGTTCTATGAAAGAGGTGTTAGAAAGTGGTTTTAGTAATTCTTAGGAAGATAACTCACAATGGCAACACTGAGAAACAATGGCTGAGGTTGAGACCCCCATAAAAGCAACATGTATTTTTTGTATTTTTGTTTTTTCACATGAACATAGCTAAGTAGTTTTATTCTCTCTGGAGGAGGGAGTAGCCTATATTTTTGAGAAATTGAAAACTTAAAAACATCTATGAGTATGAAACCAAAAGAGTGTGCTCCATTCCAATCAAAATGACTTAGTGACCAGTAAAAAGTTTTAGATCATAACCATGCAGTTATCTTTGCTTGGAATGTGGGCTAAGACTGTTTATCCAAAGTAACAATATGCAAAAATGACTGTCAATATCCTGCTGGGCATGACTGTATTCTAGACACATACTTTGGTATGAAAGCAGGACTTAGAACTTCTTACAAGTTCATGTTTGAACTCTTGAGAGTCCAGGGTTTTTGGATAATTCAAAGAGAACATAGGAGACCAAGAGGGAGTTAGTAAATTAAGGATTTAATTGGATAAAATAGAAATGCAACCATATTTAAACCCAAAATTATGAAACAGTTGTGGTCACACAACAAACTGTAAATTTTCATTAGTACTTGAGTTCACCTATTTTTTTTTGTAGATAATTATTTTTTATTGAGGGGTAGTTGACACACAGTATTACATTAGTTTCAGGTGTACAACACAGTGATTCAACATTTATATACATGATAATTCTAGCTACCAGCTATCACCATACAAAGTTGTTACAATAGTTTGACTATATTCCTTATGCTATATATTACATCCTGGTTACTTATTTATTTTACAATTGGAAGTCTGTACTTTTTTTTTTTTGAGAGGGCATCTTTCATATTTATTGATCAAATGGTTGTTAACAACAATAAAATTCTGTATAGGGGAGTCAATGCTCAATGAACATTCATTAATACACCACAACCAAGCAAAATTTTCATCAGTCTCCAATCTTCTGAAGCATAACGAATAAGTTTTTACATGGAGAACAAATTCTTACATAGTGAATAAGTTACATGGTGAACAGTACAAGGGCAGTCATCACAGAAACTTTTGGTTTTGATCACGCATTATGAACTATAAACAATCAGTTCAAATATGAATATTTGTCTGATTTTTATAGTTGATTTATATGTGGATACCACATTTCTCTCTTTATTATTATTATTCTTAATAAAATGCTGCAGTGGTAGGTAGATGCAAGCTAAAGGTAGAAAACATAGTTTAGTGTTTTAAGAGAGCAAATGTAGATGATCAGGTGTGTGCCTGTAGACTATGTGTTAATCCAAGCTAGACATGGGCAATAAAACATCAACAGATACAGAAGATTTCTCTCAGAACAGGGGGGGGGGTGAGGTTTTAAGCCTCACCTCTGTTGATCCCCAATTTCTCACCTGATGGCCCCCCTGTGACTGTGCCTGTCTTAGGTTGTTCCTCCCTTGAGGAATGTTATCCGTCTCTGGCTAAACAGTCATCTTCCGGGGCCATCAGGGAAATGTAAAGTTGGTAAGTGAGAGAGAAGCCATATTGTTTGAAAAGGTTAGCTTTTTTACTTTGCATATTTATGCCCTGTGGCTTCTATGCCCAGCATGTGTCTTGAGGTATCTTTACCACTTGGAAGAATTATGATACTCAGTAATTTCGATATGAGGCATGAATTCTACTTAAGGGTTATAATTAGGAAGGAAGAAGAAAAGCTATAGAAGTAGCAGACGGAAGAAAACATGGGAAGATTGATTATTTCTTTGACATATCTTCTTGTAGAGTAACTTTAGCATGTATAGGTTTTAACCTACTAATTAAATTGCGCACACACATCAACATAATAGGAGTACAGTTACATAACCAAAGCAGACCTACAATTACCAGCCATCTCCAGTGAAACCAAGAAAAGCAGTTAGGCATCTTAGGCATTTGTGAAAACTTATCTATTATATGGTGGATATTGTCCAACTGAACTTGAACAGTCTGAGAGAAATCAGACAAATTAAAACAACCCATTCCTGAGGACTGTTCATATCCCATATGTTCTTTTAACAGTAGATAGTCTGTATAGTTGTAAGATTTTGGAGCGCTACAACTTGCACTTCTAATTCTTGGTGGAGTTTCAACAGTAGAGATCCAGTCAAATTTGTTCTTTTACTATATGCACAGGCCAGCTTAGATATCTCCTTCTTCATTTCCATGGCAAGTCCAGGAACTGGTGGGATGAATGCAGCTACAACTGCAGCTTCGCCTGGATGTTTGTTGAGGTTTTTTGATGATCATCTTCTGGTATGAGTCTTTCAGAGAGTGCTGATGTTGAAAGTTTTTCTTCATTTCGTATCTTAGTTCATTTTCTGGGTAGCCAAATTAGGCTTTTATCCTCTGTATAAGCACAAACAAACCCTTTGCCTACACTTTTATATGCCCTTTATACCATTGTGTAGAACACATTGGAGGTCACCACACAGGAACTGCCCCTTTTTTTTTTAAGAGAAAGGAGTATTATCAGAAAAGTGTACCTCCATAGCCGATCATCTGACATCCTTTAAGTGATCAAAATTAAGGATATTTAAAGCATGCATTAATCACTGATTTACAGTTAGTTTTATCCTATCAGGGAGTAATACCCCTTTTCTTTCTCTTTTTATTTATTTATTTACTTATTTTTGTTATCATTAATCTACACTTGCATAATGAATATTATGTTTACTAGGCTCTCACCTATACAAGGTCCCCTGTATAAACCCCTTTACAGTCACTGTCCATCAGCATAGCAAAATGTTGTAGAATCACTACTTGTTTTCTCTATGTTGTACAGCCCTCCCCTTTCTGCCACCCCCCCATGCATGCTAATCTTAATAACCCCCTTATTCTTCTCCGCCCCTTATCCCTCCCTCCCCACCCATCCTCCCCAGTCCGTTTCCCTTTGGTCCTGTTAGTCCATTCTTGGGTTCTGTGATTCTGCTGCTGTTTTGTTCCTTCAGTTTTTCCTTTGTTCTTATAATCCACAGATGAGTGAAATCATTTGGTATTTCTCTTTCTCCACTTGGCTTATTTCACTGAGCATAATACCCTCCAGCTCCATCCATGTTGCTGCAAATGGTAGGATTCACCCTCTTCTTCTGGCTGAGTAGTATTCCATTGTGTATATGTACCACATCTTCTTCACCCATTCATCTATCGACGGACATTTAGGTTGCTTCCAATTCTTGGCTATTGTAAATAGTGCTGCGATAAACATAGGGGTGCATCTCTCTTTCTCAACTTGATTGCTGCGTTCTTAGGGTAATTCCTAGGAGTGGAATTCCTGGGGTGAATGGTAGGTCTGTTTTGAGCATTTTGATGAACCTCCATACTGCTTTCCACAATGGTTGAACTAATTTACATTCCCACCAGCAGTGTAGGAGGGTTCCCCTTTCTCCACAGCCTCGCCAACATTTGTTGTTGTTTGTGTTTTGGATGGCAGCCATCCTTACTGGTGTGAGGTGATAACTCATTGTGGTTTTAATTTGCATTTCTCTGATAATTAGCGATGTGGAGCATGTTTTCATGTGTCTATTGGCCATCTGTATTTCTTTTTTAGAGAACTGTCTGCTCAGTTCCTCTGCCCATTTTTTAATTGGGTTATTTGTTTTTTGTTTGTTGAGGCATGTGAGCTCTTTATATATTCTGGACGTCAAGCCTTTATCGGATCTGTCATTTTCAAATATATTCTCCCATACTGTAGGGTTCCGTTTTGTTCTATTGATGGTGTCTTTCACTGTACAGAAGCTTTTCAGCTTAATAGTCCCACTTGTTCATTTTTGCTGTTGTTTTCCTTGCCCAGGGAGATATGTTCAAGAAGAGGTCACTCATGTTTATGTCTAAGAGGTTTTTGCCTATGTTTTTTTCCAAGAGTTTAATGGTTTCATGACTTACATTCAGGTCTTTGATCCATTTTGAGTTTACCTTTGTATATGGGGTTAGACAATGGTCCAGTTTCATTCTCTTACATGTAGCTGTCCAGTTTTGTCAACACCATCTGTTGAAGAGACTGTTATTTTGCCATTGTATGTCCATGGCTCCTTTATCAAATATTAATTGACCATATATGTTTGGGTTAATTTATGGAGTCTCTAATCTGTTCCACTGGTCTGTGGCTCTGTTCTTCTGCCAGTACCAAATTGTCTTGATTACTATGGCTTTGTAGTAGAGCTTGAAGCAGGGGAGTGAGATCCCCCCTACTTTATTCTTCTTTTTCAGGATTGCTTTGGCTATTCGGGGTCGTTGGTGTTTCCATATGAATTTTTGAATTATTTGTTCCAATACATTGAAGAATGTTGCTGGTAATTTGAGAGGGATTGCATCAAATCTGTATATTGCTTTGGGCAGGATGGCCATTTTGACGATATTAATTCTTCCCAGCCATGAGCATGGGATGAGTTTCCATTTATTAGTGTCCGCTTTAATTTCTCTTAAGAGTGACTTGTAGTTTTCAGAGTATAAGTCTTTCACTTCTTTGGTTAGGTTTATTCCTAGGTATTTTATTCTTTTTAATGCAATTCTGAATGGAATTGTTTTCCTGATTTCTCTTTCTAATGATTCATTGTTAGTGTATAGGAAAGCTACAGATTTCTGTGTGTTAATTTTGTATCCTGCAACTTTGCTGTATTCCAATATCAGTTCTAGTAGTTTTGGAGTGGAGTCTTTAGGGTTTTTTATGTATAGTATCATATCATCTGCAAATAGTGACAGTTTAACTTCTCCTTTACCAGTCTGGATTCCTTGTATTTCTTTGTTTTGTCTGATTGCCATGGCTAGGACCTCCAGTACCACATTGAATAACAGTGGGAAGAGTGGGCATCCCTGTCTTGTTCCTTATCTCAGAGGAAAAGCTTTCAGCCTCTCGCTGTTCAGTATGATGTTAACTGTGGGTTTATCATATATGGCCTTTATTATGCTGAGGTACTTACCCTCTATTCCCATTTTGCTGAGAGTTTTTATCATGAATGGATGTTGAATTTTGTCAAATGCTTTTTCAGCATCTATGGAGATGATCATGTGGTTTTTGTCTTTCTTTTTGTTGATGTGGTGGATGATGTTGATGGATTTTCGAATGTTGTACCATCCTTGCATCCCTGGTATGAATCCCACTTGGTCATGGTGTATGATCCTTTTGACATACTGTTGAATTCTGTTTGCTAATGTTTTATTGAGTATTTTTGCATCTACATTCATCAGGGATATTGGTCTGTAATTTTCTTTTTTGGTGGGGTCTTTGCCTGGTTTTGGTATTAGGGTGATGTTGGCTTCATAGAATGAGTTTGGGAGTATTCCCTCTTCTATTTTTTGAAACACTTTAAGGAGAATGGGTATTATGTCTTCTCTGTGTGTCTTAAAATTCTGAGGTAAATCCATCCGGCCCCAGGTTTTGTTCTTGGGTAGTTTTTGTTTACCATTTCAATTTCTTTGCTCGTAATTGGTTTGTTTAACTTTTGTGTTTCTTCCTTGGTCAGTCTTGGGAGGTTGTATTTTTCTGGAAGTTGTCCATTTCTTCTAGGTTTTCCAGCTTGTTGGCATATAGGTTTTCATAGTAGTCTTTAATAAATCTTTGTATTTCTGTGGAGTCTGTCATGATTTTTCCATTCTCATTTCTAATTATGTTGATTTGTGTTGATTCTCTTTTTCTCTTAATAAGTTTGGCTAGAGGCTTATCTATTATGTTTATTTTCTCAACCAGCTCTTGGTTTCGTTGATTTTTGCTACTGTTTTATTCTTCTCAATTTTGTTTATTTCTTCTCTGATCTTTATTATGTCCCTCCTTCTGCTGACTTTAGGCCTCATTTGTTCTTCTTTTTCCATTTTCGATAATTGTGATGTTAGACTATTCATTTGGGATTGTTCTTCCTTCTTCAAGTGTGCCTGAATCGCTATATACTTTCCTCTTAAGACTGCTTTCACTGCGTCCCACAGAAGTTGGGGCTTAGTGTTGTTGTTGTCATTTGTTTCTATATATTCCTTGATCTCTATTTTGATTTGTTCATTGATCCATTGATTATTTAGTAGCATGTTGTTAAGCCTCCATGTGTTTGTGAGCCTTTTTGTTTTCTTTGTAGAATTTATTTCTACTTTCATACCTTTGTGGTCTGAAAAATTGGTTGGTAGAATTTCAATATTTTGGAATTTACTGAGGCTCTTTTTGTGAGCTAGTATGTGGTCTATTCTGGAGAATGTTCCATGTGTACTTGAGAAGAATGTATATCCTGTTGCTTTTGGATGTAGAGTTCTATAGATGTCTATTAGGTCCATCTGTTCTAGGGTGTTGTTCAGTGTCTCTGTGTCCTTACTTATTTTCTGCCCGGTGGATCTATCCTTTGGGGTAAGTCGTGTGTTGAAGTCTCCTAAAATGAATGCATTGCAGTCTATTTCCCTCTTTAGTTCTGTTAGTATTTGTTTCACATATGCTGGTGCTCCTGTATTGGGTGCATATATATTTAGAATGGTTATATCCTCTTGTTGGACTGAGCCCTTTATCATTATGTAGTGGCCTTCTTTATCTCTTGTTACTTTCTTTGTTTTGAAGTCTATTTTGTCTGATATTAGTACTGCAACCCCTGCTTTCTTCTCACTGTTGTTTGCCTGAAATATGTTTTTCCATCCCTTGACTTTTAGTCTATGCTTGTCTTTGGGTTTAAGGTGAGTTTCTTGTAAGCAGCATATAATGGGTTTTGCTTTTTTATCCATTCTATTACTCTGTGTCTTTTGATTGGTGCATTAAGTCCATTTACATTTAGGGTCACTATTGAGAGATATGTACTTATTGCCATTGCAGGCTTTAGATTCGTGGTTACCAAAGGTTCAAGGTTAGCTTCTTTAGTATCTTACTGCCTAACTTAGCTCGCTTATTGAGCTGTTATATACACTGTCTGAAGATTCTTTTCTTCTCTCCCTTCTTATTCCTCCTCCTCCATTCTTCATATGTTGTATGTTTTGTTCTGTGCTCTTTTTAGGAGTGCTCCCATCTAGAGTTGTCCCTGTAAGATCCCCTGTAGAGGGGGTTTGTGGGAAGCAAATTCCCTCAGCTTTTGCATGCCTGGGAATTGTTTAATCCCGCCATCATATTTAAATGATAGTCGTGCTGGATACAGTATCCTTGGTTCAAGGCCCTTCTGTTTCATTGCATTAAATATATCATGCCATTCTCTTCTGGCCTGTAGGGTTTCTGTCAAGAAGTCTGATGTTAGCCTGATGGGTTTTCCTTTATAGGTGACCGTTTTCTCTCTAGCTTCCTTTAAAACTCTTTCCTTCTCCTTGATCCTTGCCATTTTAATTATTATGTGTCTTGGTGTTGTCCTCTTGGATCCTTTCTGTTGGGGGTTCTGTGTAATTCCATGGTCTGTTCGATTATTTCCTCCCCCAGTTTGGGGAAGTTTTCAGCAATTATTTCTTCAAAGAGACTTTCTATCCCTTTTCCTCTTTCTTCTTCTTCTGATACCCCTATAATACGAATATTATTCCTTTTGGATTGATCACATAGTTCTCTTAGTGTTGTTTCATTCCTGGAGATCTTTTTATCTCTCTCTATGTCAGCTTCTATACGTTCCTGTTCTCTGGCTTCTGTTCCTTCAATGGTCTCTTGCATCTTATCCATTCTGCTTATAAATCCTTCCAGGGATTGTTTCACTTCTGTGATCTCCTTCCTGACATCTGTGATCTCCCTCCGGACTTCATCCCACTGCTCTTGCATTTTTCTCTGCATCTCATCCCATTGCTCTTGCATTTTTCTCTGCATCTCTGTCAGCATGTTCATGATTTTTATTTTGAATTCTTTTTCAGGAGGACTGATTAGGTCTGTCTCCTTCTCAGGTGTTGTCTCTGTGATCTTTGTCTGCCTGTAGTTTTGCCTTTTCATGGTGATAGAGATAGTTTGCAGAGCTGGTACGAATGACCGCTGGAAAAGCTTCCCTTCTTGTTGGTTTGTGGCCTTCCTCTCCTGGGAGAATAGCGACCTCTAGTGGCTTTTGCTTGTCAGCTGTGCGCAGATAGGGCTTCTGCTACCTGCCTGATTGCTATGGAGTTTGCTCTTGGTTTCGTTGATTTTTGCTACTGTTTTATTCTTCTCAATTTTGTTTATTTCTTCTCTGATCTTTATTATGTCCCTCCTTCTGTTGCTGTGGGCGTGGCCTGGCTGGGGCAGCTCCTCCAAAATGGTGGAGCCCCGTTCGAGGTGGAGCGGCCGGGAGGCTATTTATATCCGTAAGGGGCCTCTGTGCTCCCTGTTGCCCAGGGGGTTAGAGTGCCCAGAGATCCCCAGATTCCCTGCTACTGGTCTAAGTTTCCTGTCCTGCCCCTTTAAGACTTCCAAATAGCACTCTCCAAACCAAAACAACAACAGCAACAATGAAAGAGGAAACAGGAAAAAAAAAAGGAAAAAACACGCAAATTTCTTTGTCCTCAGGCGCCGGTCCCAGGCACCCGCTCACCGGTCCTGCTGCCCTGCCTCCCTAGCACCGGGGTCCCTGTCCCTTCAAGGCTTCCAAAAAGCACCCGCCAAAAAAAAAAAAAAAAAAAAGGAAAAATGCGCGATATTGTTTGCCCTCAGGCTCCAGTCCCAGGCACCCGCCCACTGGTCCTGCCACCCTGTCTCCCTAGCACTGGGGTCCCCGTCCCTCCAAGGCCTCCAAAAAACACTCGCCAAAAAAAACAAGGGAAAAACGCATGACCCTCTCCATCCCCAGGCGCCGGTCCCAGGCACCTGCTCACTGGCCCTGCCACCCTGCCTCCCTGGCACTGGGGTCCCTGTCCCCCTACGGCCTCCAAAAAGCACTTGCCAAAAAGAAAAAAATGGCAGAAACGCGCGATTTTCTTTGTCCTCAGGCGGTCCCACCAGTCTTGCTGCCCTGCCTCCCTGGTATTGGGGTCCCCATCCCTCCAAGGCTTCCAAAAAGCACTCGCCAAAAAAAAAACCACTCTGGTTTCTTTCCACCCGCCGGGAGCCGGGGGGAGGGATGCTCATGTCCTGCCGGGCCGGGGCTTGTATCTTACCCCCTTTGCAAGGTGCTGGGTTCTTGCAGGTGTGGATGTGGTCTGGATGTTGTCCTGTGTCCTCTGGTCTCTATTTTAGGAAGAGTTTTCTTTGTTATATTTTCATAGATCTATGTGTTTTTGGGAGGAGATTTCCATTGCTCTACTCATGCCGCCATCCTGGCTCCACCCCTTCATTTGAGGTTTTTAAGAAAAAAAATGTGTATATTTTTGGAATAAAACTTACTAATCAGCCATGTGGACCATTGATGCAATAGTGAAAGAGCTTTGCATTACCCAGTGGATTTTGTTAGTGTAAACCCTGCTGCATCAAAACAAAATTGTTAAAAGTATTCTTTTACAGTTAAATTCTAATATAATTGCCCTTGTGGTTGAATTATAATAAGCTAAATAATAATAATAATAATAATAATAATAATAATAATAATAACCCAAAAGTCAAAATAACTTCAAGAATTAATTTGAAAACATTTATCGGTCAGGAAGTTTCGCAATAAAAATTAGAGGATTGTATACTGAGACTGTGTGATACTGGCTTTCAGAAAAAGATTTTGATTCTTATTAAGTTTTGAAAAACACAGAATTTCTCTAATATTTTCATCTTAGTTATGAGATTAAGTAGAGGGAAAATATTTGCCCAATGTCACACAGCTAGTTAATGGCTGAACAAGACAAGAAACTTACACAGCAGTGCCATTTCCCTTAAATAAATCAATATATTTTGAAAAATAATAAATATATAACAAAATGGAGACATGTAGTTTAACTAAATCAACCTTAAAAAATTTGAGAAATTGAAATGAGTCAATTCAAATAACTCAGGTTCAAGTCTCCAAAAATAACTTATACATGTTTATTAAATAATTCCTAATTATATCTGAACACTAAAGAAGAGTTGGAGAATTATGAGACATTGAAAATTAATATAGGAACTTGTATATATTAATTTTCTGGATTTTCTTTAGTAACTTAACTTCCTTATTAATTTATCCTTTTATCATTATACAAACTTGTTCCTTATCTCTTATGATACTTTTTTACTTAAAGTCTATTTTATATTTTATAGCTGCCTCTTTTTTCTTTCATTTTTCATGTGCATGAAATATTACTTCATTTCAGCCTATATGTGCCCTAAAATCTAAAGTGAGTCTCTTGTAGACAGCATACAGTTGGGTCTTGCTCAAGTATCCATTCCACCACTTTATATGTCTTATAGAGAGTTTAATTCATTTATGTTTAAAGAGATTATTAATATGAACTTTTAATAATATTAATAATAATATTAATAAGTATTAATACTTTGGCCATAAAGATTTTGTTTTCTATTTTGTAGTTCCATTGTTACTCTTTTCCTCTCTTGCTGTCTCCCTTGTGTTTTGTTGACTTTTTTGTAGTGGTATTTTTTTATTTCTTTTTTTTGTATGTATTTTTAATTTTGTATATATCTCATTTATGTATCTTTTTGATGTTTTCATGATGTTTACATAAAGTATTTTATAACTATTTTATGCTGATAGAAATTTAACTTCAATCATATGAAAAATTCTACACTGTTACTTCTTCCCCCACACTTTGTTGTTGATGACACAACTGGAATCTTTTTATATTGTGTATCAATTTAAAATTGTGTTATGTTTATCCTTAATATTTTTGTCTTAAATTTTCTAGTGAAATTAAAAGTGATTTACACACCACCACTACAGTATTAGTGTCCTATAGTTGTTTATATTTAATTCCACAAATGAGTATTATACTTTCATATGCTTTCATGTTTCTATTAAGTGTCCTTTCATTACAACATGGAGAACTCCCTTTAACATTACTGTAAAGCAGGTCTAGTGGTGAGGAACTCTGTCAGCTCTTGTTTGTCTGTAAAAGTATATATCCCTTCTTCATTTTTCTTTGAAGTCTATTTTTCTACAGCAGTTCTAGGTTTAACAAAATTGAGAACCTATGAAGATATCCCACATAACTCCTGCTCCAACACATGAATAGCCTATTCCATTATCAATATCACTAATCAGAATGGTGCAAATTATAACAAGGGTGAGCCTACATTGATACATCATAATTTCCCAAAGTCTGTAGTTTACCTTAGGGCTCACTCTTAGTGTTGTATATTCAATAGGTTTGGACAAATATATAATGACATAAATCCATAATTAAAATATCATACAGAGTACTTAACAGTGTCTTAAAAATTCTCTGTACTCAGACACTTTATCATCCTCCTCACCAAGGCAATTGATCCTTTTATTGTCTCTATAGTTTCACCTTTTCTAAAATGGCATAAGTTGGAATCATGGAGGATGTAACCTTTCCAGATTGACTTTATTCATTCAGCAATATGCATTTTATGTTCCATCATGTCTTTTCATAGCTTGGTATATTATTTGTTTTCCATGCTGAATAATATCCCACTGTCTGAATGTACCACAGTATCTTTCATTTTACCTCCTTAAAGACCTCTTGATTGTTTCCTAGTTTTAGTCATTATTAATAAAGTTTCTATTAACATCTGTGTATGGGATTATGTGTGGGCAAAATTTTTCAGCTCCTTTGGGTAAATACTCAGGAGCATTATTGTTGAATCATATGGAAAGAGTATGTTTAATTTTGTAAGAAATCACCAAAGTGTCTTCCAAAGTGACTGTAGAATTTTACATTCCCATCAGCAATGTAGGAAAGTTCCTGTTGCTCCACATCCTTGTCAGCATTTGGTAATGTCAGTGTTCTGGATTTTTGGCATTCTAATAGGTAGGTAGTAGTATCTCATTTTACTTTGCATTTCCATGACGATATATGCTATGGAGTATCTTTTTATATGCTTATTTTCTGTCTGTAGATCTTCTTTGGTGATGAGGTTTTTGGCCCATTATTAAATCAGGTTGTACTCTTGTTGCTTCAGAGTTCTTTTTTACTTTGGGTAACAGTCCTTGATCAGATATACCTTTTGCAAATATTTTCTCTGATTCTATGGTTTGTCTTCTTATTCCCTTGATATTGTCTTTTGCAGCAAAAACATTTTTAATTTTAATGAAGTATAATTTCACAATTATTTCTTTCATGGGTTGTGTCTATGGTCTTGTTTCTAAAAAGGTACCACTATACCCAAGGTCATCTAGGTTTTCTCCCACATTATCTTCTAAGAGTTATATAGTGCTGCATTTTAGATTAGGGTCAGTAATCCATTTTGAGTCAATATTTGTGAAGAATATAAGGTCTATGTCTAGGTTTATTTTCTTCATGCAGATATTTTGTTCTTCCAGCACCGTCCTGATTATTGTAACTTTATAGTAAGGGTATCATCGGTCCTGCAAATTTGTCTTCTCCTTCAGTATTGTATTGGAAACTTTTGCTTCTCCATATAAGTCTTCATGTCAGTTTTTGCAATATCCATAAAACAATGTGCTAGTATTGTGATTAGAATTTTATTGAATTTATAGTTCATTGATTTTGTTCATCAGAGTTTTGAAGTTTTCTTCACATAGCTCTTATACATATTTTGTTGCATATTCACATAAGGAATTCATTTTGGGGCAGTGCTAATATAAATGATACTGTGTTTTTAATTTCAAATTCTACTTTTTCATTGTTGCTATATAAAGTAATTGGTTTTTGTACATAAACTTTGTATCTTGCAACCTTGCTATGATCACTTATTAGTTCCTGGAATTTTAGTGCAATACTTTTGGATTTTCTACATAGAATATCATGTTATCTGTGAGGAAAGAAAGTGTTATTTATTTTCTGACAATATGAAAACCCTTCATTTGTTTTCCTTGCCCCACTGCATCACCAAGGACTTCTAATAAGATATAGAAAAGATGTGAGATATAGCTGGAATAGGGTTGGAAAAAGATGCTGACATGAGAACTAAGGCAGAAAACTGCTCCCAAAATCATATAAAACACAAAAATACAGCAAATACAACTAATCATGAAAAGGTAACACAAAGACTGCAGAACAGATTGCCTACATCTGGGGAAAAGAGAAGACCTCACAGAACAGGGTAAAGTAGCAAAGCCATGAGCCACTGGGACAAAAGCCCTCCCCCAACCCCAGCCCATAGGCAGGAGGAAGAGGAAAAGAGTGGAGAGTGAGTAGAAGCCCAGGACTGCTGAACACCCAGCTCTGGAGATCTTCTCTGGGAGCATTAACCCATATTACATGGTGCTGCAGAGAGTAGTGGGTTTGGAAAGCAAAGATGGATGGAATACTCAGAGAGACTGAGATCCCATTACTTGTGGAGAACAGGTACACAAAGCTGGCTCTCTTTGGACAAAAGAAACACAGGCAGTTTGAAAGACTCCCCAGCAGTGAGAGGGATGCTAAAGGGGCAAAGATTACACAGAGTTAGCTGCACAGGAGAAAAGGCAGGTGGGAAAAATCATCCCAACACACTGATCCCACCAGTTTGGAAACTCTCAGGAGCTTCAGATGCTCCATTTCCCTGGCTGTCAATGCAGTGCCAAGGCCCCCCAACTGTGATATGCACACTGTCACTCCCTCCTGGCAGGGATAGAAAGTGATTTTGAGGAAATAATTGCTGAAAAATCCCCCAGTCTTGGGAAGGAAATAGTCTCTTAGGTCATGGAAAGGCAGAGATCTCCCAACACAAGGAACCCTAGGAAGAAAACACCAAGACACATAATAATTAAAATGGCAAAGATCAAGGACAAGAAGAGAGTATTGAAAGCAGCCATAGAGAAAAAAAGTTCACTTGTAAAGGTAACCCCATCAGGCTATCAACAGACTTCTCAGGAGAAATCTAATAGGCCAGAAGAGAGTGGCATGATATATTTAATGCAATGAAACAGAAGAATACTTAAACAAGAATACTCTACCTGGCAAGATTATCATATAAATTTGAAGCAGCATTAAATAATTTCCCAGTAAGCAAAAGTTGAGGGGATTTATACCCATGAACAGTCTCTACAGTGTATTTGAAAGGGACTGCTCTAGATGCAGTGCTCCTAAGGCTAAATAGCAGTCCCCATAGTTAATAAAACCACAGTAAAGGAAGTAGACCAATTAATTACTAAGAAAATACAAAATTAAATCAGCTACTCAAAAAGTTAGTCAAGGAATACATAAAGAGTACAGAATATGACATCTAATATATAAAGAGTGGAGGAGGATGAAGCAGAGGGGAAAAAAAAGAACCTTTAGATTATGCTTGAAATAGCATAATAATCAAGTTAAGACAGATTGTTAGATAATAACAAAGCTGCCCTTGAACTTTGGTAACCACAAATCTAAAGTCTACAATAGTAGTAAGCACATATCTATCGATAATCATTCAAAATGTAAATGGACTGAATGCACCAATCAAAAGACATAGAGTAACAGAATGGATAGAAAAAAAAATACCCATCTACATGCTGCCTACAAGAGACTCACATCAAACAAAGACATACACAGACTAAAAGTGAAGGGGTAGAGAAAGATATTTAATGCATATAATAGGGATAAAAAAGCGGGATTAGTAGTACTTATATCAGACAAAACAGATTTCAAAACAAAGAAAGTAACAAGAGACAAAGTAGACATTGCAAAATCATAGAGAAATCAGCCCAACAAGAGGACATAACCATTATAAATATCTAGGCACCTAATATAGGAACACCCAAATACATGAAACAAACACTAGGAGAATTAAAGTGGAAAATAGAACTCAATTCACTAATTGTAGGAGACTGCAAAACACCACTACCATCAAAAGAAAGATAAACCAGACAGAAAATAAATAAGGAGACAGAGACACTGAACAATGCATTACAAAAGATGGACCTAATAGACATCTACAGAACACTCCACTTAAAATTAGCAGGATACACATTCCTCTCAAGTGCACATGGAATGTTTTCCAGAACAGATCACATACTAGGCCACAAAAAAGGTCCTGAATAAATTCAAAAAGATTAAAATTGTGCTAAGCATCTTCTCAGACAACAAAGGTATGAAGCTATAAATAAATTATGCAAAGAAAACAAAACAGTCTTCAAACACATGGAGGTTTAACAATATGCTCCTAAATAATCAATGGATCAATGACCAAATTAAAACAGAGATCAAGCAATATATGGAGACAAATGAAAACAACTCAACAGCCCAAAACCTGTGAGATACATCAAAGTCAGTTTGAAGAGGAAAGTGTTTTGCAATATAGGCTTACCTAAAAAAGAAGAACAATCCCAAAAGAACAGTCTAAATTGATAATTAATGAAACTAGAAAAAGGAGAACAAATGAGGTGCAAAGCCAGGAGAAGGAGGCACATAATAAAGATCAGAGGAGAAATAAAATTGAAAATAAAAAAATAAGACGAATCAGTGAAATGGGAGCTGGTTCTTTGAGAAAATAAATAGACAAACCCTGAGTCAGATTTACAAAGAAAAAAGAGAGTGTGCACATATAAACAGAATCAGAAATGAGAAAGGAAAAATCGCCACAGACACCAAAGAAATACAAAGAATTGTTAGAGAATACTTTGAAAAATTATATGCCAACAAATACTATTCACATGGATAACATAAAAGAAATGGACAAAATTCTAGAAAAATACCTTCCAAGACTGACCCAGGAGGAAACAGAAAATCTGAACAGACCAATTACCAGCAATAAAATTGAATTGGTAATAAAAAATGATCTAAGTACAAAACTCCCATACCAGAAGCCGTTACTGCTGAATTTTATCAAACATTTAAACAAAACATAATACCTATCCTCCTTAAAGTATTCCAAAATGCAGAGAAGGAGGGAATACTTCTAAACTCATTTTATGAGGCCAGCATCATTCTAATACCAAAACCAAAGACACCACAAAAAAAAAATTACAGACCAATATCTCCTATGAACAAAGATGTGAAAAGCCTCAAAAAATATTAGCAAACAGAATTAAAAAAACATCAAAAAGATCATCCATCAAAACCAAGTTGGATTTATTCCAGGAATGCAAGGATGGTACAATATTCACAAATATCAACAAAAAGAAGGAGATAAATCACATGATCATCTCAGTACTGGAAAAACATTTGACAAAATCCAACATCCATTCATGATAAAAACTCTCAACAAAATGGGTATAGAGTGCAAGTACCTCAACCTAATAAAGGCCATATACAACAAACCCACAGCCAACATCATATTTAACAGAGAAAAGCTGAAATATTTCCTCTAAAATTGGGAACAAGACAAGCATACCCAGTCTCCCCACTTTTATTCAACATAGTACTGGAGGTCCTGGCCTCAGCAATCAGACAACATAGGGAGATAGAGGGCATCCAGATTGATAAGGAAGATGTTGAACTGTCACTGTTTGTAGATGACCTAATATTGTACATAAAAAAACATAAAGAATCCACCCCAAAACTACTAGAACTAATAACTGAATTCAGCAAAGTTGCAGGATAAAAAATCAATACACAGAAATCTGTTGCATTCCTATTACTAATGATGAACAAGCAGAAAAAGAAACCAGGAAAACAACTCCATTTAAAATTGTATTGAAAAGAATAGAACACCTAGGAAGAAACTTAACCAAGGAGGTGAATGATCAATACCCTGAAAATCCAGATTTTGGTAAATGCTTATTCTGAATTTATTGATATGATCATGTGATTTTTTTACCCTCTTTTTTATCAGGTCCTCATGTATATATCCAACCTTCCTTCTGATGACTCTGCACTAGCTGTTTCCTCTTTCCAGAACTCCCTCCATCTTCACCTCCCCCTGACAGTATTCTCTGAGACAAATTTCAATCCCTCAGAGAAGTTTTCCCTGACCAAGCATTCTAAAGTAGCTTCTTAGTCACAATCACATTACAATATCGCAGTTTTCAGAATGATTAGCATTTGTTACTAGCAAAGAATTTAATTGTGCTTTCGTTTGTTCATTTCTTTTTGTATTGAAGTATCATTGATATCCAATCTTATATCTGTTTCAAATATACAACACAGTGGTTCAACAGTTAGCTATATTATTAAATCCTCACCCTTTCTAGTGCAGTTACTGTCTGTCAACATAGAAAGATGTTAAAGAATCATTGGCTATGTTCTCTATGCTCAACAACTATCCCTGTGACCAACTTACATTATGATTGAGAATTTTTGTACCCCTTTATCCCTCTCCTCACCCAACCATACCAACCACTCTACTGTGATAACCACTAGTCACTTCTCAGTGTTTAATTGACTGCTTGCTATTTTGTTCTTTCTGTTTTGTTTTTATATTCCACAAAGGAGTGAAATCATATGCTATTTATCTTTTTCCACTTGCCTTATTTCACTGAGCATAATACCCTCTAAATGTAAACATATTGTTGCAAGTGGGATGATTTTTTAATGTCTGAATAGTATTCCATTTTGTATATGTATCACTTCTTTTTTATACATTCACATATTGATGGACACTTTAGTTGCTTCCATATCTTGGCTATTGTAAATAATGCAGCAGTAAACACAGGGGTGCGTATATCTTTTTGACTCATGGATTCATTTTACTTTGGATAAATTTGTAGAAGTGAAATTATTGGGTCAAATGGTATGTTCTGATTTTTAGTTTTCTGAAGAACCTGCATATTGCTTTCCACACTGATTGTACCAATTTACATTCCCACTAACAGTGTAGGAGGGTTCTCATTCTCACTAACACTTGTTAAATCTTGTCTTTTGGATGTTGGACATTCTAACTGGTGTGAGGTCAAATATTATTGTGGTTTTGATTAGCATTTCCTTCATGTGGAACATTTTTCATGTGCCTGTTGGCCATCTGTATTACTTCTTAGCAAAAATGTCTGTTCAGTTCCTCTGCCCATTTTTAATCAGTATATTTGTATTTTTGGTGTTGAGGTGCTCTAGTCCTTTATATATTTTTTATGTTAACCCCTTATTGGTTAAATGGTTTATGAATGTATTCTCCCTTACTGTAGGTTGCCTTTTTCTTCTGTTGATGGTGTTATTTAATGTACAGAAGATTTTAGCTTGAAGTACTCCCACTTGTTCAGTTTTTATTTTGTTACCCTTGCTTGAGAAGGTGGGACCAGAAAAAAATTGCTCTTTACATTCAGGAGATTTTTTATCTGTTTTCTTCTAAGAGTTTTATGGTTTTATGTCTTAAATACAGGACTTTGATCCATTTTGAGTTTACTTTTGTGTAATTACACAACAATCCAGTTTCATTCTCTTGAATGTAACTGTCCAGTTTTCCCATCCAGTTATTGAAGAGTCTGTCTTTTCCCCATTGCATATTCATGGCTAATTTTTCACATATTAATTGACCACATATGTGTGGGTTTATATCTGGGCTCTTTATGCTTTTCTGTTGATCTTTGGTTCTGTTCTTGTGCCAATACCAAATTGTTTTGATTACTGTGGCCTCGTAATAAAGCTTGATGTTAGACAGTGTAATACCCCCAGCCTTGTTCTTCTTTCTCAGGATTGCTTTGGCTATTTCAGGGCCTTTTGTGATTCCATATGAATTTTAGAACTATTTGTTTATATTCGTTGAAAAATGCTGTAATTTTGATAGGGATTGCAATGAATCTGTAAATTGCTTTGGGCAGGATGGCCACTCTGACTACGTTAATTTTTCCTGTCTATGAGCATGGGATAGATGTCCATTTATCTGTGTCTTCTTTAATTTCTTTCATGAGTGTCTTATAGTTTTCAGAGTACAGGTCTTTTACCACCATAGTTAGGTGTATTCCTAGGTATTCTATTCTTTTTTAATGAAATTGTTCTCCTGATTTCTCTTTTCAATAGTTCATTGTTAGTACATAGGAACTCAAAAGATTTCTGTGTTAATTTTATATCTGTCAGCATTGCCAAATCAAGCTATCAGTCATAATATTTTTTGGTGCAAACTTTGGGTTTTTATATGTATAATATATCACCTGCAAATAGTGACATTTTAACTTATTCCTTACCAAGTTGTATTCCTTTTATCTCTCTCATCTGATATCATGGCCACAACCTCCAGTACTACATTGAATAAAAGTGGTAGGAGTGGAAATTTTTATCTTGTTCCTGATCTTAGAGGAAAAGCTTTCAGCTTTTCAGCATTAAATATAATGTTAGCTGTGGGCTTATCATATATGGCCTTTATTATGTAGAGGTACATACCCTCTATACCCATTTTCTTGAGAGTTTTTATCATGAATGGATGTTGAATTTTGTCAAATGCTTTTCAGCATCTATTGGGATGGACATGTGGTTTATATCCTTCTTTTTGTTAATATGGTTTATGATATTGATTGATTGATGAATTTTATACCATTCTTGCATACCTGGAATAAATCCCACTTTGTCATTAGGGATGATCTTTTTTATGTATTTTTGAATTTGGTCTGCCAATATTTTGTTGATGATTTTTGCATTTATGTTCATAGGTTTTAGTTTGGTGGTTACCAAAAGTTCAATGACAGCTTCCTTACTATTTAATAGTCTATATGAAGTTGCTGATTGCTCTATTTCAAACACAATCTAAAAGTGCTTTTTTTCTTCTTTATTCTCTCTCACACTTTATGTCTTAGATGTAATAATTTGCAATTTTTGTCCATCCCTTGACTGATTTTGTGTATAGTTGGTTTTGCTACTTTTGTTCTTTTTAATTTCATACTTGCCTTGTAAGAAATTGGTTGTCTATATTTACTGTGGGATTATTTCTACTGGTGAAAACTATGTAGGCTTAGTAATATTTCTATCTACAGCAGTCCCCTTAAGATATCCTGTAATGCTTGTTTAGTAATTTTAAATTACTTTAACCTTTGTCTCTCTGAAAATTGTTCAATCTCTGCTTCCAATTTGAATGATAATCTTGCTGGGCAGATGATTCTTGCTTGAAGTTCCATCTGTTTCAGTACAGCAAATATTTCCTGCCACTCCCATTTGGCCTGTAATGTTTATACTGAGAAGTCTGCTGATAGCCTTAAGCAGTTTCCCTTAAGAAATGTTTTTTCTCTCTTGTGCTTCTTATAGTGCATTGAGTAAAATTGCAGTATTTCCAGAATCTCTCACCTGGCCTTAGAGCATCTCCATATCAATAGGTGATTACAAGGGTGGGGGAAGCAAGGGTATATGTGGACCAGAGAGGTGTGGTGGGGTCCTTTTTACTGCCAGGTTGTGAGAGACACAGGCAAGCAGAAGTAGGCCACTGCATGTAAGAAATAATGGATTACTCTCACTTTATTTCTCCCTTTGACTGATTCTGGTTTTAAAGGTATTTAGCCCCAGACAGGGAAAATATTTCCTCCCCAGAGTTACATCTGGCAGTACTCAGCAGGACCTCTGAACCCGAAATACATCTTCATGAGTGCCACCCTCGGGCTGGCTGCCCCTAGAGATGGTGGGGAGAATCACAGAAACCCTGGTGGATGGTGAGGAGGCCCCAGTGGCTGCAGTGGTGGAGGGTGCAGCTTCACCCTGGAGCCCCCTATCTGTGGGGCTTCCAATTGTTGAGCCCCTTGTGAGGAATTGGTCAATGGTAAAGCACATCCTAGAGGGGTGGGGGTGGCGGTGGGGCCCTCCCCAGGGTGGGGCCCTCCCCAGGGTGGGGCCCTCCCCTGGGGAAGAATGGAGACACAGGAAGCTATGGAATTAGCCCTCCATGAGATAGGAGACTGCTTAGGGGCCCCGAGTGGCCATGTAGAAACTGGGATTGTGTGACGTCTGCTTCTTAAGATAGTGGAAAGGGTTATCAAGGAGAGAGAGGGACTTTGACAGGAGAGAAACACGCTTCAGCATTGCTTAGAGGAGCTGGAAGAGGACCTATGGGATGCCCTTAAGAAAGAGAGACAGTTATTGAGAAGACAGGTAACACTCCTGAAAGATATGTTAGCAGTGAGTGAGGAGGCAGCAAGAGAATCCATGTTGCAGGAAGTCATGGGGGAAGGGGAGGAAAGAGTGGTGGCTTCACCCTCAGAGATGGTAGAGGAGGTATTGGGAGAGGATGAAAGTGGAGCCGAGGGCCAATCTGTTACTGAGGACACTGCCTGAGGCATGGGTCTCTCCCACATTAAAGACCCACCAGTTGTAATTAAGAAAATAAAAATGCAACAACTGTGGGCTCCACATGGGGAGGAGCACCTCCCTCCCCTGGTTGTGCTGCACTCCAAGCTCTGCACCTATACCCAGAATGAGCTGGTGGACATGAGAATATGATTTTGGCATAAGCCATTGGAATCTCTGCCTACATGGCTTTTGCATCTATGGGTTATGGGGGTGAAAATCACTATTATATCGGGTTCTTAAAAGGGTAGACTGGCTTCCCTAAGAACTCACCATTCCCTCTGGCAGCTTTTGCAAAGTGCCCATCACACATCAGGGAATTGAGTGCTTCTGAATTGGTTGACAGCAGCCATCAGAGCAGTATGCCCTAATCAGGGTGATTTACCATACTTACCCATTAGCTGGCAAAGCATATGGAGAGCTCCAGCAGGTGTTACAGGAGTTGAAAAATTTCATCTATAATACAGACACCCAGCATCCCTATGAGGAGCTGTTCGCCATAGAATTGAAAAATCTGATGCTCCATACAGCTCCCCATCTCTCTTTGGGTCCCTAGTGACTATTCTTGCCCCCCACATAGGGCAACCCATAAGTGAGGCTACTCTTTATCAGATTTGCAGGAGGTTGACAATAAGAACATGGAAGGAAGTACAGGTTATGACTGAAAGGAGAGATGCAAAGGGCCCCATGAAGGTATTGAGGATCCAGATGTAAGCTGATTTGATAATGTTCAGGGTGGTGAAAAAAACTGATGGGCAGCTCAATAGGATCTTGTTAGAACTATGGCATCAATTAAAGCCAGAGCAGCAGTTCTAGCCACTGAGGTCCAGAGCACAGAAGCCAGAGACAAAGCCACATTTCCTACCTCTGTCCCTGAAAGACTTCCTGGGGGACAGTATTCAGGATCTTCCAGGGCCCTCACCCCCACAGGAGGATGATAGGGTATTGGGGTTTGACTAAGGTGTTGTCAAGGCCCCAACATTTGGGAACATGGTGGGGACCAGAGGCCACATGTAGAATAATTAATTTATTGATCCCCCATGTAGGTACAATGAGTTCTGGGGCTGGTGGACACGGGAGATGAATGTTCTCTCATTTATGGCAACTGTGAGCATATTCCTGAAACCCCTTCTGTGAGAGATGGCTGTAGGGGTAAGGCAATTAGAGTGAAGAAAGCCCAAATCCCATTGGGGATAGGGCATTCATCCCAAAGGAGTATTCTTTGTACATTTCTCCCATCCATGAATATATTTTGTGGGTAGATATCCTGTAGGACCTATGGTTACAGACCACAGCAGGTGAGTTCAGAATGACAATACATGTGGTAAAGGTAGTTCAGAGGGGACATACTCAGCGCCTGCCTGTAGCTCTGCCTATACCTCCACAGATGACAAATACTAAACAATATAAATTGCCTCGGGGATACAAGGAAACTAGAGAAACTCTATGGGAGTTGGAGAAGGTGGACATCATAAAGCCCACCTATAATACCTTTAATTCTCTTATGTAATTGGTGAAAAGCTTGATGGCTCCTGGTGTATGACAATGGATTACAGGGAACTGAATAAAGTCACACCCTCTTTGCATGCTGCTCTCCCCTCTATAGCAGCTCTTATGGACACCCTCAGTCATGAACTAGGTTTATATCATTATGTTGCAGATCCTGCAAATTCTTTCTTCTCTATTGTCATAGCACTAAAGTTGTCTACAATTTGCCTTCACATGGGAAGGCTGACAGTGGAAATTTGCTTTCCTTGCACAGGGATACCTTGATAGTCCCACCATTTTTCATGGACTAGTAGCCCAAGACTTCGCAATATGGAAGAAAATGCAAACGGTGCGGCTTAATCACTACATTGATGATATCATGCTCACATCTGATTCTCTTGCAGATTTAGAAGGAGCAGTTCCTAGACTGCTGCAGCATCTAAAGGAGAAAAGATGGGCTGTGAACAGCACCAAGATTCAGGGAACTGGTTTATCTATAAGGTTCTTGGGGGTTGTTTGGACTGATAAAACTAAAATAATTCTAGAAACAGCCATAGACAAGGTCCAGGTTTTCCCTACCCATACCACTGTGGCAGTATTACAAGAGTTTGGGGATCTTCTGGGCTACTGAAAAGTATTTATCCTGCACTTGGCACAAATTCTGAAGTCCTTATACCAGTTGGTATGAAAGGGAATCAGGTGGGACTGGGATGAAACATAGGCAGCTGATTTTACTGCTGCTAAGTGAGCAGTCAATGTTGTACAGGCCTTGAATATAATAGACTCATCAAGGCCCTGTCAGTTAGATATTCATGTAACTGAAGATGGTTATGAATGGGGCCTTTAGCAGCAGCTTGAATAGTCACACCAACCTATTGGATTCTGGTCACAGCTATGGAAAGGAGCAGAGGTCTGGTACACCTTGACAGAGAAGCAACTGGCTGCTGAGTACCATCCCTTGCTGGCTACAGAGCCCATCACTGGAACAGCTGTGACCAAGGTAATAACAACCTATCCTGTCACGGGGTGGGTGTGAGACTGGATGCAAAGGCCATGGAATGGTGTGGCATGGATGCCTACATTGGCCAAATGGAGCACATACTTACAGCAGCATAACACCTTCTCCACTAGCCCTATAAGTGGAGAACTGCAACATTTATTAGGGTCAGTCATGCATACCAGTGGAAAGCAGGAAGAACTTGCTTTTGAGGTATTGGTAGCCAAGAGTCCTTATCAGGAGGGAAAAGCCCCTGTATGTGAAGATGCTTGTTATACAGATGGCTTCAGTCATGGCAGCCCCTAAAGTGGAGGGCTGTGACTTTCCATCCTAAGACTGAGACAATATGGGTGGAGGATAGAGAGGGGAAGAGCAGTCAATGGGCTGAGTTGTGGATAGTATTACTTGTAATCACCCAGGAGTCCTTCTATAGTGTCTGCACTGACAGCTGGGCTGTCTACTGGGGCTTGATCCTGTGGCCACTGACATGGTACCATGCCAAGAGGATGATTTGCCACCAAACCTTTTGAGGGAAAGTGTTGTGGCAAGATCTATGGGACCCTGGTCAGACTAAGACAGCTACCATATATCAAGTGACTGGCCATTTGCCTTTGGCATTCCCAGGGAATGATAAAACAGACATATTTGCCCAGGTGCACTGGCTAGAAGGAAAATCTGCCTCTGATATGGCCAAATGGTTACATCAGCATTTGTTGCACTTGGGCAAAAGATAATGTGGGGTGTACCCTGTTGTTGGGGCTTGTCCCTGACCTTTGAAGAAGTGAGGAGAGCCCAGAAGGAGTGCCATGTGTACTCTAACATACACTTACACCAAGTTCCAAAGCAATATGGGACAATAGTAAAGGGGCAATACCCTGTTTCAGGTGGCAGATAGAGTACATTGGGCCTCTGCCCATATCAGAAGGATATCAGTATGCCATGACTTGTGCAAACACAGCTACTGGACTATTGGTTGCTTTTTCTGCATGTCATGCAGATCAGAAAATGGTCAAAAGGAACCTAGGCTTCTCTTTGCAGCCTATGGCTAGCCACATTTGATTGAGAGCAATAAAGGCATCCACTTCACTGGACATGTGTTTCAAATTTAGGTACAGAAATTAGAAATAAAGTGAAAGTTTCATGTACAATAAAACCCTACTGGGGCAGGCATGATAGAGAGGTAAAGTGGTTTGTTGAAATCTGGCCTGAAGTAAGATACCCATAGACTATGGGGCTGCTCAGTTCACTCATTGAAAGTGCTACAGTATTTGAATGAGAAGCCCCAAAAAGGAACCTTGAGCCCTGTCGATATGCTAGGACACATTGTTGCCTCTCCTGCACAACTGTATGTGCAAGCCAAAGGGGAGTTATTGAATCCAGGACATAGCCAGGAGAGCAACATCCTGCTGCCATCCCCAGCTGTATTAAACCCTGGAGACTCTATTGAGTGGACGTGGCCCTGAACATTTCAACACATGGACCAGTTGATGGCAGCCCTTCTGGCACCTTGGGGAAAAGGCCTGGAAGATGGCCTCCTGTGTGTTCCTGGAGTAACAGCGAAGTTGCCCCCAAAGATCATGGTAGTGTACCCAAATCTGCCAGGTGATAAGAGCATCTTTGACCCTTGTGTAATTCCAGACATGGAGGGGCTGAAATTCTGCTATACTTGACCAGGATGATATCCCACTCCTGCCACTGTTTTATCACAGGACTACTCTCTTGCATGCATTCTACCTGATGGACAAGATTTGCCTATGCTGGCATCATTAAAACATGTATCTTACTGTCCTTAAGGTTATTTTTTTCTACCATCCCTGTGGCCTGGACCTGTCCCCTGGCTGCAGCTGCCACATCATGATTTCTCTGAACTCCCTACCTGTTCAACTCCTGACCACCTGTGGAATGGGCAAGCTATGGACTACATCTCCCTAGGACTTTGAACCTAGCTGAATCCTCTGGCTCGAGGATTATCAAGATTTTATTGCTGTTGTTATTGTATGCTATTAATCTGGTTACATTGCTCCTGTTTTCTTGCACAGGTGCCATTGCAAAAGATAGAGAATGATTAGATTGTGAGGTGAGATTTCTGGAGCGGTGGGCTGTGGGTAGAATTGCATTATTTCCAGAATCTCTCACCTGCCCTTAGGTCATCTCCATAGCAATAGGTGTTTCCACGTGATGGAGAGAAGTAGTCCATCTCCATATCTATAGGTGATTACAAGGGTAAGGGAGGAGAGGGTGTATATGGACTAGAGAGGTTTGGATGTGTCCCTTTTTTCAGCTAGGTCATGAAAGGCTTGGCCAAACAGAAGTTGACAACTGCTTATAAGCAGTAAATGATTTTCTCCCACTTTATTGCTCCCTTTGACTTTTTTTGGTTTCAAAGGTCTTTAGCCCTGGGCTGGGAAAATATTTTCTCCCCCAGAGTTACAAATACTCTTTCCTATCCTTAATCTTCATCATTTTAATTATTATATATCTTGGTGTTTTCTTTCTAGGGCTCCAGTTGTTGGGGGCTCTCTGTATTTCCATGACCTTAGTATCTATTTCTTTCCCCAGATTGGGGAATTTTTCAACAATTACTTCCTCAATGTGACTTTCCTCCCTTTGTCTCTTTTCTTTTTGGAACCCCTATTATGCAAATAATGTTTCATTTTTAGTGGTTACACAGCTCTCTTATCATTATTTCATTCCTAGAAATTATTTTCTCTCTCTTTTTTTAAGCTTCATTATGTTCCTGTTCTCTAATTTCCATCTCATTGATTGTCTCCTCTATTTGCAGCAATCTATTTTTCATTCCCTTCATTGCATATTTCATTTGAGTTAGTGTATTCTTCAGCTCTGAGTGTCTCTATTTCATCTTCTATCTCTTTGTTGAAGCCCTCCCTGAGATCTTCAATACTTTTCTGCTGATCACCAAGCATATTTATGACTTAGATCAAAATCTTTATAAAGAAGATTAGTAATCTCCATTCCACTTAGCCCTTTTTATGTCATCCTGTAGTTTTCCTTGGGAAATGTTCCTCTGCCTTCTGATTTTGTCACTGTTTCTGTACTTCTTCTTTGTATTAAATGGATCTTCTATGCTTCGTGGTCTAGAGAGTAATTACTTTATGAAGAAGGCATCCTGGGGTGCCCAGAAGCTCAAGACTCTTCATTGTCCAGGGCCTGATTCTACTTTGTGGTGAAATCCCAGCTGCTATTTGTGGCCAATTGGCAGGGTTGCCTTTCTGTTTGTCTGCCAGAAGTGGTCTCAGTCTGTTGCAGCTGGCAGTTTTCCCCAGCCAGCTCTTTGTGATTAAAGCAGTGGCTTCTGGTGGGATTGTTGTGGGCAGGGCTACCCTCTGCCCTCCCTGCCATGATAGCAGGGTCACAGTGTTAATTGGGTAGTTGGGGCAGTTGCACAGCTCTGGGGCAGGCACAGTGGTACAGGAGAGGAGGCATGGCAGTGCATTGTGTGGGTGCCCCCACTGGTGATGAGGCACACAGCATCAGGCTTGGCTGCCCTTAGGGAGGAAGGAGCTCTTAGAGTTGACTCCTGCAGGTGCCTCCCCAGTTGGGCTGAGACAGGGCTGAGAAAGCTGGGAGAGCCTCCCTCTGCCTGACAGGCAGCAAAGTCTGATGCTGCCTGGATGAATGGGCTGGACCATGGGTGGTATTCAGGGAAGCACCAAGGGGCAGACCTACTAGCAAGGGGAATGGAGCATCTGGGGCTTTCATGAGCTCCTGACCTGTTGGGCTGAGGGAGGCCTGGGGAAGTGTCATCCACTTCCCCTTTCCCCTGCAGAGAGAGCCGCGTCCAACCCTATGACACCCCTCCCACTGCTGGGAAATCTTTCAGACTGCTGCTTCTGTTTTGTGTCTCAGTGGGATAGGTGGAGCATGCCATTCCTCCAAAAGTAGCTGGAGTCTCAGCTTCTCAGTGTGCCAACTCTCCCTGGTGTCCGATTCTGCTAATCACCAGAACCCAATGCAATGTGGACTCTTTCTACTAGAAAAGATCTCCAGGGCCATGTGTGTAGAGTTCCTGAGCACCTGTCCCCTCCTCACTCCATTTCTTTTCTTCCTGCCTATAGGCTGGGATGGGGGAGGGGCTTCTGTACCATTCAATCATGGCTCTGCCACTTTGCCCTTCTCTATGTGGTCTTCTTTGCCAGTTGTAGGTTGTCTGTTCTGCAGTCTTCAGGTCATTTTCAGGTTTAGTTGCATTTTCTGTAGTGCCTTCCTTGGTATGTTTGTGCAAGGAGGTTTCCACATTGCCTTTCTTCACTGCCATCTTTTCTCTGTCCCCTTTTTTTAGCCTCTTAATGTTATTTTTCTCATTAATGTTTGGTAGAATTTACCAATGCAGCCATCTGTGTTTAATACTTTCTGTTTTAGAAAGTTGTTAATTATTGATTCAATTTCTTTAATGTATACAGGTCTGTTCAAATAACATATTTCTTCCTATGTGATTTTTGACAAATTATGTCTCTCAAGGAATTGTTCCATTTCATCTAGGTTATCAAATTTGTGGGCATAGTGTTTTTCATAGTATTTTTTAAATTTCCATGGGAGCTAGGCTGATGTCCCCTCTTTCATTTCTGATATTGTAATTGTGTACTCTCTGTTTTGTCCTTAGCCTGGTTAAAGACTTACTGATTTTATTGAGAATTTTGAAGAGCTGGTTTTGGGTTTCATTGATTCTCTTTACTGATTTCTTGTTTCAATTCCATCAATTTCTGCTCCAATTTATATTTATTATTTTCTGCCTATTTTGGATTTAATTTGCTTTTCCTTTCCTAATTTCCAGGGTGGAAACAGATTATTGATTTTAGATATTTCTTCTTTCCTAATATATCCATTCAATGTTATGTTTCCCTATAGGTACTGCTTTTGCTGCATCTCACAAATTTTGATAAGTTGTGTTTCATTTTCATGTAGTTCAAAATATTTTCCAACTATATTGAGATTTATTTTTTGATACATATGTAATTTAGAAGTGTGTTGTTTAATATCTGTGTACTTTGGGATTTTCCAGTTATCTTCCTATTATTGATTTTTAGTTTCATTCTATTTTGGTCTGAGAGCAGACATTGCATTATTTCTATTCTTTTAAATGCTTTAATGTGTGTTTCATATCCTAAAATTTGGTCTATCTTGGTTAATGATCCATGCTGACTTGAGAAGGCTGTGCATTCTTCTGCTATTGTTAGAAATTAGTCTATAGATTTATATTCGATCCATTTGATTGATTGCATTGTTGAGTAGAGCTATGTTCTTACATTCTGACTGCTGGATCTGTCCATTTCTGAGATGGTTTTTCAGAACTCCAACTATGTTCGTGGATTAATCTATTTATGCTTGTCGTTCTATCAGTTTTTGCTTCATACAGTTTGATGCCCTGCTGCTAGGAAATACATTTTAAGAACTGTTATGTCTTAAATCTTTGTTCTCTTTCTCTCATAGAAATCCCGGAAGGAGAAGAGAGTGATAAAGGGCCAGAAATCTTATTTGAAGATATACTGGGTGACACTTCCTAAATAAAGGAAGGAAAATGTAACCAGGTTTCATGAATCCCTTAAGACCAGTAAGGCAAATCTAAAGTACTCTACCCTGAGATACATTATAATCGAATTGTCAGAAGTCAAAGACAGAGAATCATTCACATTTGAAATTTTCACTATCTTGACTTGCAAATTGGAGTCCTTATTTTTATTCTTTTAAATTGATATAATTTTTAAATTCATGTATTCTTTGAGCTATGGAGATTTTTTGCTTTTTCAGCACACTTGTTTGTATGATGACTATTATCCATTCATATAACCTTTTCTCATCTCTTTCACTATCAGTCCTTTTATGCAATAATCCTTATCTCTTTAATTTAAAAAATTTTCACTTAGGTGAGTGGAGTATGTCTTTCATTATGGTAACGCAACCTTGTCAGGTTTTACACATTTATGCCACAGAATTGCCCAAGTTTCTGCAAAATTCCCATTACTTTTGGGATTATACTTTCAGAGAATTTGCCAACCAGTCTGACAATTCATCCTTTGCGGGAACATTTTTCCCTTTCTGGGTATTGGTGTGGCACTTTACTCTTTGCCATTCAATGTTTTGTCTGACTTTGTGTAAATGTTGGCCTGCTTTCATTATTATTCATAATGATAATTGTTATTAACATTATATATTTTAAGTTTAAGTTGGTGCATTTGTTTAGCTCTGAAAAATATTTAATTAATATTTCTCCTAATCTTTTAGCAGCCTATTTTTGAGCAATATTGTTATGAATTTACACTATACTATTAACCCTCATAAGTTACTGTTTTGTGATCTCCTTCACCAACGTGACAGTTACTAAAGGAAACCTCACTGACATGGAGTCAGAAGGCCTTCAGGTGGAACTCTCATACCCACTACCTCCTCAATTGCAGGCCCCACTGAAAGGGACAGAAACCTTACAACTCATACTATTTTGTCTACTTTATCACAGAAGAGTTTTTGCCTCCCGCAACAACCCAGCCAATAGGAGACCGTCACAACTCAGTCAGTGAGAAGCCATGATACGTGGAACTCCCAGTTTCCTTCAGTGGACTTATTTTTATAACAACCTTCCTGACTTCCACCCTTTCCTCTACAAAAGAGTATTCCTCTCCGTTCTCTGGACATGCCTGTGGTTTTGCCATAGCTTGCTTGTCCTGAACTGCAATTCTCTGATGTTCCTGAATAAACATATTTTTGCTGGAAAAATTCCTGACAGTTTTATTTTTTTGTTAACACCATCAAAACATTTTTTGCCATAAATCTCAATTTTTTAAATGTTCTATTTTCAACCTGCAGTTGAGGGGAGTTTACCTTTAGTATACTACTTTAGGTCAATCCTAGTACTGTGTTGTTGATGGGGCCACGTTGTTGGGGTTTTTTTCTCATTGTGATGTCAGAGCCCCTCTTAATTAGTCTATGCTGTCCTGGCAACCTGCATGTATACAGCATTTCAGAGCCATCTTAAAGCAGTGTGTTAATTCACCCTTTCCAGGTAATATATATTTTTACCTTCTCTTGAATTATTGGGATTCTTACCTATCCTTGACTTTCAAATGTTCAGTCAGGTTTATATAGATATTGGCATCTTTCCTTTATGTTTATTCTGGTATATGGTGTGATTTTTTGTTTGACTTGTATTTACTGGATTTTTTTTTCTTTTTAAAACTGTGATTATAATGCTCTTACCTCCCTTATGTATGTTTGTCATTCTATTATCATTCATTATTAATTTTATATCTCTTTAATCACAACATATTTTAGAGCACAATGTCTGCTTTATTTTTCTTTTGTTTTTGTATTTTTTCTTTGAATTTTTATCTATCAATTATGTATGTCTTTGATATCCTAGACTAGGTCAAACCTAGCACAGGGAACATGTGGCCATCCTGATACCTAAAATTTCTAAGTGGTCATTGTCACCTTTATATGCATAATGTTTCAGAGTCAAATTAGATTAGTATGATAATTTACCCTTTCCAGGTCATGTATTTTTGTATCTTTTCTGGAGTTTTTAAGTTTCTAACTTTACCCTTGATCTTTGTAAGTTCTACTGGATTAGTCTAGATTTTGGCTTCCTTTCTTTATTATTATATAGTGATATATCTGTTTGCTTTACATCCTCAGTTCTGGAATTTTTTTTTTAATGTAATTGTAATGGTCTGTTTTTCAGCAACCTTCCTTATATGTCCTTGTAATTCTATTATTCATTTATCTCTTTTATATCTTCAAATTATTCATTTTTCTTTTTAATCACTATATATTTTCTTTGTTTTTATATTTTCTTTATATCTGTTTATATTATTCATATATATATCTGTATCTTTAACATCCTGGCCTAAGCCAATCCTGATACTGTGAGCATGTGGCCATCTTGTCTTGGTTGGCTTTTTCACTATGATGTCATAAAGTCCCTCAAAATTCTGTATAAGTTGTCCTGACAACCTTCATGTACACAGTATTTCAGAGCCATCTCAGAACAGCCTGATCACTCACATTTTCCAGGTAATGGTTTTAATTTTTCTGGATTTTTATGAATTTCTAACTTTGTTCTTGACATTTGAAAGTTCTATCAGATTATGTCTAGATATCAGTTTCTTTAATATTCTGCTATATTGTGTGATATTTGTTTTGTTTATATTTTCAGTTTTGGGTGTTTTACTTTCTAAAAAAAATCTAATTGTAATGATACATTTCTCAACAACCATCAGTAATATACTATTGTCACTCCATTTTCTTTGTAAATTAGTCATTATTATTTCATTAATCAACATATACTTTATACCATAATGTCTGTGTATATAACTTATGTATATATTTAATGTCTTAGTCTGGGACAATCCTAGTATTCTGACCATATGGCCAAATTGGTTGACTCTTTCAATTTAAGGTCATAGAGTTCCTCAAAATTCAAAGATGTCCAGGCAAACTTATGGTACACAATAAGAGGATCATCCCACATTTTTATGACTAAATTTAACCTTGGCAGGTCACATATTTTTCTTCATTCTTGATTTTTGAAAGTACACTAGATGCATGTATATATCGTCATATTGTATTATTTTTCCTGTGACATGTTTATAATCTAACTTCACAATTTATACTTATTTCTGGTATCTGTGACCACCATACCTTTAAACCTATAATTATAATAAATGTATTTTTGTGTTTTAATATCATGCATATTTTTATATATGTATAAATTATATATCTACATTTATATATAGTTATTCAACATTTATCTATTACTTAACTACAGTGTAACTTTTAATGCTAGTGTGGACTGATATCATCACTATGAACATATTTCCACCTTGTTTAGGCTTTATGTTAGATCACAAAGTCCATCAAAATTGCCCTGGAATGCTTTGGATACACAGTGGTTCAAAGCCTACTCAAACACATTCACCCTTTGCAGTAATAGTTCCTTTTTTTGATTTTTTCAGGATTCTCTTTTTTGACATTTGAAGCTTCTACTGGATTGTGTCTTGACATTTTCCTGTATGATGATGATGATGATGATATTTTTATAGCAACTTCTGTGTATGCCAACTTTTTAAATCTCATAATTCATATTTTGTGTGGTCTATTTTACCATCAGCCCTTTGTAACATATTTTCTCCTTCCTTTTGAGATTTTCAATTTTTGTTTACCAATTGAGTGGAGTATATCTTAAGTATAACTTGGTTGGGTTTTAATTTATGTTGAATAGTGTCTCAAAAGTTTACACAAATTGCCTTGACAACCTTCAAGTGCATAGTACTTTAGAGATACTTTAGATCGGTCCAATAATTCACCACTTACAGATAAAAAATAGACACCATTCACACACATACACATGCACATGTGAGGGTGCTTATAGGCATACATAGCAATATATTGATGGTGAGATTTAAAATTCAATAGATGGGACACTGACTTTTGATTATAAAATACTTAAAAAACCACTTCATATTTATTCAACACTTTTTGGTGCAATCATTAAGCCATTTTTTAATTCTCAGATTGCCAGGTATTACAATATTTGTAAGACATTATGAAAATATTTTATGTGTGTTGCTTTTATTCTTAGAGCCAAAGTTCACCATGAAAAAATAAAATACTATTTTTACATCTCAACAGATTTATGGTAAAAATGGAGTATTTTTTAAAAAGATTGTTTAATTTTGAAATAAATAAACTATTAAACAATTCAAATTTTACCTAGAATTTCTACTGATGTGTTCATTACTATTTACTTGGACATTTATACCATATTGCATTTTTTTATTTGTATGAGGTTATCTATGAATTCTTCATAACAGTTGATCCATTTATATTGAGAACTGATGAAAAAATTCTTTACAACTTTCCTGATAATAGTAGTATGAGAAAGAGTCTGAGTATCTAAAACTTGTAATGTATCCTGAGCTTTGTTCAGAGAAGAGGATTTTTCTTTGCTCTTAAAATCCTATATAAATGAACTACTTTTCAGTATCCTTTTAGTCCTATTTAATTGGGAACACTGCATTTGAAAAAGACATCATTGAAAGTTTCAGGTAGTGGAACACTAAAATTTTTGCCTTTAAGCTTTTCCATTTGTATCTGGGAAAATCAGCAGTTGTAAGAAATTGTAACCCAATTATTTTGGTAACATGTAAGGTATGTTTGTGCTTCCGGAAGTTTACCAATTGAAAAGTCACTGAAGATGACTGGACGTGTAGAAAAGGTAAGATAATGGAATATATTAAACATTTCTTAAGAAAACATTTTGTTATTGCTCTTCTGCTTGAAACTTATTTTTGCAAGAAAGTTTGTTTAGAAAATCTTCATTACTCTTGACAGAACAAATCAAGCATGGTTAATTTTTAAAAAATTGAATAGAAATACTTACCTCCACTTGATAAATAACCATACTGTAACCATATTTTAAAAACCATATGTTTCTAAATACTATACTGTACTTATAGCCAGTGTTTTAACCATGAGAAAATATTAAATATTTGAAGGTACAGTGTCTGTTAAGGAAAACAAGGACCTTGGAATAGCCTCCTCTCCTCCACTCACACATATTACATATTTTCATTCATGGTAAATCCTTCAAAGAGTTATTTCCCAAGTATGTTTAGTGGACCATCTGTACTTCAATATCATTTTAGGTAATCTGCAGGGTAAGTGTTCTAATGTCCAGTTAATTAGGAAATAATGTTCGCTATATATTTTTACTGGATGCTTTGAAGACCTGAAATAAGATAATTTGTTTAATTTTTTAAAACTGATTATTTTCTAAATTCCTTAATCAATGACTTTTTCTAGTATAATTAAGAACATCCTGTAGATGTTTTCTTCCCCCAGGCATATTTAAATAGCCCTAAAAAAGAGAGTTTTAAAATATTAACTTGTGATCTTTTTCATTAATGAGGACTTTGTTGTAATGCCCCCGCTCTCATGGTAGATATTGCTAAATTGTGTCTTCTTATTTTATTTTTCAATCTGACTAGGGTTTTATGTTTTATTATTTTTTAACAAACCTTTTGATTTTGTTGATTTTCAGTATTGTTTTTCTGTTCTCTCTTTAAAATATTTGTACCCCTTATTGTTTGCTTTCTTTTTTTTCATTTGGGTTCTTTTCCTAGTTTCTTAAGATGGAAGACTAGATCACTGATTTGAGACTTTCATTTCTAATGTAGGCATTTAAGGCTATAAATTTCCTTTTAATCCTTGTTTTAGATACATCCAGCAAATTTTGATATCATAAATTTCGCTCATTTCAAAATATTTACATTTATATTAAAGCCAAAGCTGATATAGGGTTCTTGAGAATCTACATGAAAGGAGAGTAATCTGAGACATATCAGGCAGTCACAAAAACAGAGAGGTTATTCTTACAACTGAAAATTCTTAATGAATAACATTTCACAACCCTGAGTAAGCCCATTTGTTACAGTTCACTTTTTTTAACTATATGTAATAACATATAAGTGATTAATTTCAAAATATATGAGCCCTAGTCATTTATTATCAATATTTATATGTCCCTCATGAAGTTCTGAGTGCAAAAACTCCCATTAAATATTGATTTGGACAGATAACTGGACTGATTAAAGCTTCACTTGATATTCTAAAAATGTAGTGCCATTTAATCCCATCCCTGATGCCAAATCCATTAGTTTAATGTTTTTACATACATCCTAAGGACCTTACTATGCATATCCAAAATCCACAAAATATTTATGATTTATAACATCATTAAGGATTTAAATGTTATTTTAAATATAGAGATGGTATAAAAATTATAAAACATTTTAACTTAATATTTTGTTATTAGTATCTATATGTAGATATATATCAATCTATTTCATCACAAAGTCAGTATTCCATTGAATGGATTAATATATCACAAATATGTAAACATCTATTTTATTTGTTATTATATATTTGGTCTTAAATTGATTATTAATGGAACAGTTCTGATATGAGTTTCCTTATAAATATTCCCTGAATGAAAAAGATATGTTTCTCACAAATTTAACCCTGAAGTAAAGATTGTGAATAAGTCATTATGTATTGACAAATCACTCCAAAAACTGAATCTAACAATTGACATTTACGTAAGTATGCCTTTTCCCACATCCCGGTCTATCACTAATCTAAATGTGGTTCATGAACTGGTATAGTTCTATGAACGATTTTGTACAGGTTAGCAACAATATAAATACACTAATTGAGTGTAAGAATCATCCTAGTCAAAACTTAGTGTGGTTAAACTTTATAATATTTGCTAATATTGTAGGATAGTACTATTATGGATATTGTATTTGTGTATTCCTAAATATTAGAGAATCTGAGTTAATTTTTGTCCGTTGATCATTAACATTTTCCCTTTTGCTCACATCCATCACCTATTTTCCTTGTGTCAACTGTATTGATTTTTAAAGTGTCATTTTGTGTTCTGTAAAATATTATTTTGTTGTTTTCTTCTGGCTTTTTCGGTTTGATATTAAAATATCAAAAAAATACAAAACATTCTTTTAGTACTTGGAGCATGGCATACACCCTGCTAGGCAATGCAAATACAACAATGAATGAGCCAGATTTTTTAAATTAAGGAGTTTACATCCCACTGTGTGTGTAAGTATGTGTTAGGAGGCATAGAGACAAGATTCTGTCAGTGGAGACAATAAGAGTGAAGAAACCAATGTGAAAGAGTGGAGAGTTTATTTCATCAGACCAGGCAGAAAAGTACTCTTTTAGGAGATGAAATCTGAGTTCATATGATGTTTGAATTGAATGATGAAAGGAAGTAAATAAAGAAGAACCTGAAAAAAGAGGTTTACAAATTAAAAAACTAGCAAATGCTAGGTTTAGAAGAGTAATTGTATAAGACGTGGCCAAGAAATAGATGGACCAATGTAACAGCTGTATAGTGAATGAGTAGAAAATGGTAGCTGAAATCATTGAGGTTGAAAGGAATCACATCCTAAAGAGCCAAATAAGCCAAAGTAAAAAAAAAAAAGAATTAGGTCAAATACCTATTAGGTGAAAACAGTCAAATATTGGGAATTTCATACAGTTTCAATTAGTATTTTTATTTTATTCTAATTGCAATGGGAATTTGCTAGAATCTGGTATTGAGGAAAAGAGTATGAGTTTATTCATGTCTTATCAAATGTATTTGGCTGCTTTTTTATCATAAGATTTATTTGCATTGAGATGTAACAGATATGTACCATTAAGTATGTTTTAAGTGTACACTATGTTAACATGATATTTATATATTGCAATATGATTACCACCATAGCATTAACTAATACCTCTAGCATATCACATAATTATAATTTGTTATTTTTGGTGGGAAAAATTAAGATGTAGTCTCTTAGTGTAAGTATTAACAACCAGTGTGGTATCATAATCAGTGTTAGTATAACACAGTGCTTTTATCAATAATCACTATGCAGTGAATTAGGCCTCCAGGATTTAATATCTACTAGTTCCAAGTTTGTACTCCTAAACAGCATATCCCCAATTCTCCACTCCCCTCAAACTCTGGTAACACCATTGTACTCTGTTTTTATAAGTTCATATTTTTTAGATTCCACATATAAGTGATCTCATATGTTTACTTATCTCTGTCTGACTTACCTCACATAGCATAATGCTCTCAAGGACCATGCATGTTGTTGAAAATGGCAGGATTTCTTCTTTTCTCATGGCTGAATAATTAATATATATTGCAGCTTCTTTATCCATTCATCTATTGACAGACACTTTAGTTATTTCAATATTTTGGCTATGGATAATAATGCCGCAATAAACATGGAATGCACATTTGCTTCAATATGCTGTTTTCATTTCATTTGAATATATACTCAGAAGTGAAATTGTTGGTTCATATGGTAGTTCTATTTTTAGTTTTTGAGGAACTTCTGTACCTTTTGCCTTAGTAATTGAACTAATTTGCATTCCTAACAACAGTGTACAAGAGTTCTTTTTTTTTCCACATTCTTGTAAAATTTCTCTCTTCTCTTCTTGATGATAGCCCTTCTAACAGGTATGAGATGATATCTTATTGTGGTTTTGATTTGCATTTCCCTGGTGATTAGTGATGTTGGATCTCTTCATGTAGCTGTTGGCCATTTGGATATCTTTGGAAGAGTATTTAGTTCCTCTGCCCATTTTAATTGGATTTTTTTTGTTATTGAGTTGTATGAGTTCTTTATATATTTTGGATTTTAACCCTTTGTCTGATATATAGTTTCCAAGTATACTCTCCAATTTAATAAGCTGCTTTTTCATTTTTTTATTGTTCCTTTGGCTGAGCAGAAGCTATTTAGTTTGATACAGTCTAGCATACTGATTTTTGCTTTTGTTGCATGTGCTTTTGATGTCATAACCAAAACATCATTGCCAAGATCAATATCAAGTAACTTATTTCCTATTGTGTTCTTGTAGTTTTAGGGTATCAAGTCTTATGTTTAGTTCTTTAATCCATTTTGAGTTACTTTTTCTGTGTGCTGTAAGATAGGAGCCCACTTTCATTCTTCCAAATATGGATATACTGTTTCCCCAATACCATTTGTTACAGAGACTATTCTTTCCTCATTGAGGGTTCTGGGCTCCTTAACAAGTATTAGTTGACTGTATAATAAGGGGTTTATTTCTGAGCTCTCTATTCTGCTCCATTGGTATATATGTCTAGTTTTATACCAATCCTGTAGTTTTGTAGTACAGTTTGAAATTAGGAAGTGTGATGCCTCTGACTTTGTCCTTCTTTCTCAGGATTGCTTTACTATTCAGGATCTTTTGTGGTTCCATAACAATCTTAGGATTATATTTTGCCATTTCTGTGGAAAATTCCACTGGAATTTTGATAGGGATTATATTGAATCTGTAAAAATGGCTTTGGGTAGTATGGGCATTTTAACATTAATTGTCTGATCAATGAACATGGGATATCTTACCATTTGTTTGTGTCTTCCATTTCTTTCATCAGTGGCTTGTATTTTCCTTTATACAGATCTTTTAGATCTTTGGCCAATTGTATTCCTAAATTGTTTTAGATACTGTTTTAAATGGGATAGGTTTCTTTATTTCTTTTCCAGATATTTCCTTGTTAGTGTACATAAATACAACTGATTTCTACATGTCGGTTTTATATCCTGAAAATACTGAAATTGCCGAGTAGTTCAACTTTTAAGTCTTAGATTTTCTATAATCTGAAAATAATGACAACCTTATTTCTTTCTATTTAATTTGGATGCCTCTTATTTCTTTTTCTTGCCTAATTTTTCCTTCTAGGTCTTACAGTGGTGTATTTAATAAGAGTAGTGAGAGTCATCACCTTTGTCTTATACCTGACCTTAGAGGAAAAGCTTTAAATTTCTCACAATTGAGTATAATTTTAACTGTAGATTCATCATATACAGCTTTTATTAAGTTAAGTAATGTTTCTTCTATACCCAATTTGTTGAGGGTTTTAATTGAAAGAACATTGTATCTTTTTGAAAGATTTTACTGCATCTATTGAGATGATCAACTGATTTTTACACTTCATTTATTAATATGGTATATTACATTGATTGATTTATGTATATTGAACCAGCATTGCATCCCAGGGACAAATTCCACTTGGTAATGGTGTACAATCCTTTAAATGAGTTACTGAATTTGGTTTGCTAAAATTTTGTTGAGAATATTTGCATCTATATTCATCATGGATATTAGCCTACAGTTTTCTTTGGTTGTAGTATCTTTATCTGCTTTTGGTATCATGGTTATTCTGGCCTTGTAAAATATTTGGAAGTGTAAATTCCTTATTTTGAAGACGTTAAGAATGGTGTTAATTATTTAAATGTATGGTATGATTCACCAATGAAGCAATCTGGTCCTGGGTTTTTCTGTGTTAGGAGGTTTTTAGTTACTGATTCAGTCTCTTCACATATTATTGGCTTATTCAGATTTTCTTTCCTCCAATTCTAGTCCTGGTAGTTTGTATGTTTTTCATAGTCATCATTTTTTAGTCAGTGCTCTCCTTCTCCTCTGTGAGAGATTGTCACTGCCTGATAGTTCAGCCTCTGTGAAGTGTTACCCTGATTGGGTAGTGAATGGTACTAGAAAAGATATTCCTATCTTCATCTCTGCTGTGTCCAAACGTTTTCTACTCCTTGCTACAATAGCATGCTTGAAAGTCCCCATAGGAAAGCTTTATTTCTCCAGATTCTCTCTCTCATCTGTGGGGTATCAGACCAGGTCAGCACTCTCCAGGTCTTTTTCCTGGCTGATGAGAGGGGTTGGGTAAGTTTGCTAACTCTGCTGGTTCCACAGCCCATACCAAAGTCTGTCTACCTCTTTCCAGATGCACAGGTGGGTGAGGTTCTTCCTGGGTCCCTTGGTGTAGGATTCTGCATTCCACAGGTCCCACAAATATACTTTTGTTTGTGGATGGATGTCTAAGTCATTGTTTAAAAAGGTAGACAAAAAGTAAAAATAAAAATAAAAAAAAATAAAAAAAAAAGGTAGACAAAAAGGAGGAATGCCCTATGCCACCATGATGCTTTTATTTGAATGTTTTGTGGAGAATAAGCCATAAGGGGACAAGAATAGGAGTGGTATAGCATTTCAATGCTTGTGACAGTATTGACATGCTGGATCAGACTAGAAATGTAGATTGAAAAGGAGAGGTAAAACTCGTATATAAATTAACAGGAATGCTCTTACTTTGTATGTGTTATATGAGGGAAAGTGAGAAGTGAGAGAGGTACCAAGTACTTGGCTTCAGCAACAGAAGGAAAGTCAGGTGCCATTTTCTGAGTTTCAGAATGTTACAAGAGGAGAAATTCTGAGGATAAAAGAATTCACTCAATGTATCAACTTTGAAAGGACTAATAGACATTCAAGTAATGATATTTTTACATATACACATAGCAGCTCAGGACTAGGTGTTAGATTTGAGAATCATCAGTCTATCAAAGTTATGAGTCTAAATTACATGACATATGGAAAAATATAAATAGATAATGGAGTCCAAATGAGCACCCTGTAGAGTTAGTGTAGAGTCACAATGGAGGTCTTGTAACCAAGAACGGAGATTGAGTCAGATCAGTCATTAACGTAAAGATAAATAGAACGAGAATATTATTCAGCAATAAGTAAGCAGAAATACATTACTGATATATATTATAACATGGTTGAACCTCAAAAACATTATGTTAAGGTAAAAAATCAAGGTACAAAAGATTCTATGTACTATATGAAAATATATCTATGAAAGGTCCAGAAAAGGTAAGTCTATAGAGAAAATGGAAACAGATTGCATGCAAATGAGCATGATGGATCTCTTTGGAGTGATAGAAATGTTCTAAAACTGGTTGTTGTGATGGTTTTACAGCACTATAAATTAACTAAAAATCATTGAATTTCATGCATAAACTGTGAATTTTATAGTATATAAATTATTATTGAATAAATCTTTTAGGAAAAATAGGAAACCCTGGAGAACATGTTATCATTGAAAACTAGAGAATTATATTATTCCAAAAGTAATTTTCAGCCATTAGTACTAAGGGTCAAAAAATGATGGTACTCACTTAGGCAAAATGAGGGTTGATGAGTCTGATGACAGTAATCAAAGAATATTTTCTCCTCTTTGAAAAATGGTGGCTGTTTCCTCATAGTCCCCATAATTTAAACAACTCTCATAAGAGTAGAATAAATTAACCTTACGTTTTTGTCAAATTGTATAAATATTAGGATTTCATTTTTTAATTGATTAATTTATAGATATATTTGGAAAGGAACTACATCTTTAAAATGTTTATTTTTCCCATACAGTAATATGCAAAAAGGCAGCTACAAGACAGATGTTCTGGTTTCTGACCATTTAGCTGCAATACATCTTAATTGTAAGTAGTTGAAAATCAAAAATGAGTTCCAAAGAAAATTTAACTGAGCATCAATGTAGATATGTTAAAAAAGAGAATTATGTCACTGCTTTAAATTCAGAAGGGTATCTTGGGACTCCAACCTACAAAGATAAATTCACTCAACTTCCAAAGAAAACAAATTACTTGCAAAATGCTCAAGAACCTGCTGAATCTTCAAGCAATAACAGTCAACCCATCATAACATCAGTCATCACTCAAGTCTTTTATGTGCCTCTTGAGGAGAAACAGTATGTGGATCAGTTTGGTGAATATGGACAAGCAAAATTCTGTCTAGACATCATGAAAAGGACTGGTGCCAACCTAGAATTAACTTTTGTCAAAGACCAAGGCCTCTACTTTACAGTTTTTGGTAAGGAAGAAACTGTTTTTAAAGCTCAGAAGGAGATTTTTGCATGTTTTCAGAAACAAGTTTTAACTGTAGTTTATATTCCCAAGGAATATCGTGGCTTAATTATAGGCAAACCTGTACAAGGCTTGGAACAAAAAACTGCAACCAATATCCAGATCTTATGCCCAGATAACCACAATAACTGGATCAATATTGTTGGCACCAAAGTGGTCATGAAGAAGGCTCCACATGAAGTCTTACTGACACCTGCTGAACAAGACAAGTGTGCTATAGAGAGGTTAGATGTGGAAAAGGCATTATCATTCTTTTAATGTTAGACAGCACAAAATACCTTTGAACAAAGAAGAATGGGAAAGGGAAGCATGCATATACATTCCACCACCTAATGCCTATCAGATACTAACAGATGGCTTTACTGGAACAAAACAACTGGATCAGGGTCAGGCTTTTGTAAAGGAGATTCATGAGAATACTAAAAAGAAACAGCAACCATAAATATAGAGATCAACTTCAAGCACAAGTGTACCATAGGTCCCACAAGCAATTCCATTCAGGAGATACTGGAAAGAACTGGAATTTCAATAGATGCTTCACCTGCAGAAAGCATATTAAATCCTGTGACACATCAAGTTGAGCCTGAAAATTTAAGGAAGGCATGTATTGAAGCCCATTCAAAGACCATGCTTTACACTGATTCATCTATTTCTGTACCCTGCTGGCTTCACAAATTTATTTTTGGTGAGAAAGGTCATAATATATCCAAAACCACTCAGAGCCTGCTGAAAGTTCATATAGAGTTTACTAGTGGAGATAAAATTACAATAGAAGGACCAACAAAAGATATGTATTATGCTCAAGAACAAATTGAAGCCATAGTTGATTATCTAATTAACAGAATGGATTATGCAGAGGTCATTGTTGACTATAAGTTTTACAAGCACCTGATAAGGAATAATGGTGCTATCATAAACCGTAAAGACAGAAATAAAGTTTCTGTGGTAATCTCGCATGAAAATGAAAAGAACAACTTGATCAGAATTGAGGGAGAATCTCAGGATGTCCAACAGGCAAAGAGAGAAATTCTAGAACTTGCTTCTGATTTCAAAAATGAGCACACCAAAGACTTAGTTATTGAGCAAAGATATCACCAAGCAGTCATTGGGTGGGGAGGTGAACAGATCCAAGACATCCGTAAGAAATTCCCAGAGGTTATTATTGATTTTCCTGACCCAGCACAGAAAAGTGACATTATCCATTTGAGGGGGCCAAAATATGAATTAGAAAAATGCACACAATATTTGGATAATTTGGTGAGAGACATTGTAGAAAGTAACTTTTCCATAACTATTCCCATATTTAAAATGCTTCACAAAAATATCATTGGAAGAGGAGATGCCAACATCAAAAAAATCTGTTCAGCAAACAACACCAAAATTCAAGTTCCGTCAGCAAGTAGCAGCTCAGAAAATATTGTCATCAGTGGAAAGCCAGCAGATTGTGAAATAGCTTGTGACTGGATTCGTTCAATTCAGAAAAGTATAACAAATTTTTCAGAAGTGGAAATTTCTATTCCTTCCAATCTACATGAATCCCTTACTGATTCTAAAGATTGTTTGATCGGTTCAATCATGGAGGAATGTAGAAAGATCCACATCCACTTTCCAAAAGACAACTCAGGCCTTCAAAGAGTTATTATTAGGGGCCCAGCCCAAAACGTTGAGAGGGCCAAGAAAAAGCTGCTACAATTAGCAGAAGAAAAAGAAACCAAGAACTATGCTCTAATTCTTCATGCCAAATCACAATGTCATAAATTCCTCATGAATAAAAATGGTGGCGATATTCCCAAAATCTGTGAAGAGACTGGAGCATGCATCATTTTCCCTGTTCCTGGTGACAAGGATAATGATTTGTTAACTATCATAGGGTCAGAGAAGTCTGTTAAAGATGCACAAAAGGAACTAGAGGCTCTAATTACAAACCTAGATAATGTGGTAGAGGACAACATACTGATAAATCCTATGTACCATCATCACCTTTTTATGTAAAGAGGCCAGGTTTTACAGAAGATTTCTGAGGAGTGTGGTGGTGTGATTATTAACTTTTCATGGTCAGGAAAACTGAGGAACAAAATCACCTTCAAAGGAGCAAAGGCTTGTGTAGAAGCAGCCAAGAAATACATCCAGGAGATTCTTGCTGTCATTGACAACCAAGTCACAACAGAATATGTTATTCCCCAGAAGTTCCATTATTTTGTCATGGGACCAATGTATTCTCAAATCCAACAAATTGCTAGAGATTATAATGTTCAAATCAAATTCTCAGACAGTGAGGAGATCCATTCTATTAATATAGAGAAAACTGTATGAGAAAATGAAGAAGTTAGGGAAAAGAGCACTACAGAAGTAGTTTCTATTTCCCAGAGGAAATGTGACAGCATAGTTATATCAGGGCAAAAGGAAAAGTGCAAAGCAGCTATGGAAGCCCTTGAGGCTCTAATTCCTCTTATTGTTGAAGTAGATGTGCCCTTTGACTTACGCCATTACATCATTGGTCAGGAAGAAAGTGGAATACACAAGATAATGGATGAATTTAAAGTTCATATACAGATACTAGTATTTGGATTAGAGTCTGATACCATTTCCATCACTTGCCTTGCTGCTAATGTACACCAAGCCAAAGCTAGATTACAAGAACAAGTCAAGGCTTTACAAGCTGAAGTAGAAGATCAAGCATTAAGAAATTTTAAACTTCAGTTCACAATGGACCCCAAATACTACCCCATGATCATTGGTCGAAATGGTTTTGTTATTACTCGGATTTGCTTAGAGCATGATGTAACTATAAAATTTCCAAGTAAAGGGAACAATGAGATGCAAGACCAAATCACCGTCATTGGATATGAAGAAAATGCCATTGCTGCCCGGAATTCAATAATGAAAATAATGCGTAAGTTTGAAAAAACAGTTACCAAACAAATCCCACTAAACCATCGTGTTTATGGCCACATTATTGGATTCAATGGAAAATCCATTCAAAAAATAAACAATCAATTCCAAGTGGTCATCCACTTCCCTCCAAAAGGAGCCTCAGATCCAAACATTGTTACTGTGACTGGAGTCCCTGATAAAGTCACAAAAGCAGTTGATCACATCCTCAGTCTTGAAAAACATTATCTAGCTGTTATCAAAAGGATTGAGTCTCAGAAGAAGCATGTATAGAAGGTCACTCTGAAATTTAACCTATGCTTCATTCAATAGTTCTGCAGTAAAAGATGTTCCTTGTGCTGCAAACTACACTCAACAGATCCCTTATAGGAATAGCTCTGAAGATTTTCCAAGCTTGGAGGATCAAGTAGATCCTAAGATTCACTCTTGGAGATACAAAAAATAATAATAATAAATGCCAAATTATTCCAGCAAGTTTATTTGAAAATGCCAAAAAAATCTTTCTAAACCATCCCAGCTTCTAGATCATACGCACATTCCTTCCATCTTTAAATTATGCAAAATATGTGTGCAGAAAGTGAAATGCTCAATTCTGTTTCTGTGCAGTAATTTCCAATGTAGTGTTTAATTTTCACTCAGGACCTGTTTTTGACATTTCTGCTGTGGGACAGACTTTCCATTATTTCAAATAAAGTTCATTAAAATATCAAACAAATACCACATGCTTCCTAAATTTCATGTTCTTCTTCATTATTATAGCATAATAATAGGAACTGAATAATAGGTCAAGGAGAGAACATCTGTGTCATCACCCCAAGGCACAAATGTTGACTTCAGAAAAACTCAAACTGATTGTGTTATTATTTTTTTGTTTTTATTTGCATTATTCCTAATCTATTTTGTAGACTGCAACCAGCTTCTTTGCCAACAGCCAAAACATTCACCTGCCTTGGATTATAGAATAGGAAGAAAAAAATAAAGTTTGGACAGCATGATTATGTGCTGGGCATGGTGGTGGAGTGATTGCATACCAAAAGTATAATAGCAGTGAAATTAGAGGAGATACAAAAGGCTAAGGAATGTAAGGAGTATCAGATTACTTAAAATTGTTTCGGTTTTTCAGATGAGGTTACTAAATGCTAATTGGGGAATTGAGACTTCCAAGATTTTTCATTCCCCAGACACACCCTTCAGAAGGCCTCCTTGGGGAAAAATGTGAAATCCAAGAAGAGGTTCTTCTCTTCTTTACAGTGATTTCCTAGGTCTGGTAAAACCTTAGAGTAATAGTGCCAGGTGTTATTTTAGTGGATGATGTGGGTTACTAATATTCTCCCATGGAAGATTCCCTGAAGCACTCACTACTCAATCTGATGCTGCTACAAACATCTACATCTACCTCCCCCAAAATTTTCCTCATCTGAAGTAAGCCACCATGTCCAAGCTATGTCTGCTTCCCAGGAACAACCTCAGTTTGGGAGAGAAGATGGAGACAGACCTTCAGTATTAATGATTATGACCAGATCTCAAGGAGTGGCTCACTTTCTTTTAAATAATCTCAGGCTTCTGTATATCTGCATATTGTCTTTCCAAAATACCACAAACAAATGTCTAGTACCACCCATCATTTAATATCTCTTAATTTTGTTTTGTTTTGTTTTTGCAATAGAATTTAGAGACTTTACATGAAAATGTGCAAATTCTGACACCATCTCTTGCTTCATAATGCCAGGATGCTCTTCTTGCAGAGGTGGGGCTGAGTAACAGTTTAGAGAGGAAGGATGCTTGGGTGAAGGTTGTGTAGGTATATTCTTGTTTAATTTAACTAAGCGTCACCAAATTTTCTTCACTTCCACAAGTTATATGAGTTCCTAGTGGTCCACATCTTCACCTATAACTGCTGGTATTGGCCTGGCCCGGTGAACTATATTTTAACACATAGCCACTAAGTCAATGTCTTTTATGATTATTGGCATTTACCCACCCTAGCTTTTTATCCTAAACCATCAAGCCTAACCATTATGCTTTGGGTGAATCTGAGGTAGTTATCAACCCCTGGGAAATGTTACTAGCAGCATGCTAGATATTACTGTTCTACTCTCATGAGCACCATCCCCAATATCAACCATTGCTCACTAGAACCCCTGGATGGTAATTTATATTTCTGTGCTACTGGAAACTGAAATGAATCAGATGGATGCATTAAGTTTATTCCAAGGATAGATATATTATTCCTTATTCTATATACCATTAGAAATTGTTCAACCACATTATTCAATGAAGTCATCAGAGTATCTGCAATGAGAGTAAATAGAATATTAAGATATTTCAATAAATTGCATAGAGGCAATAACAATATAAAGAAAACCAACATAGAGACAAACACAAATACAAAAATAAACCTTTTCCCATTAAAAAACATTTCCAAAGAGAAATAAAATTCAAAGATTAAATATACTTGAAGTTAAATTTGGAAGTTTACACTCTTTTTTCTATGCTCCAAATACTTTAAGTAGATTGGATTGTTTACTCTTTAAAGTTTCATAGAACTCTCTCAAAACCATCTAGGCCTCATATATTCTGATGGGGAAGTTCTGTATTTTCTCTCATGGTTATTTGGCCTATTAGGATGTTTTTTTTCTACTTGGGTCAAATTTTTCTGGAAATAATCAAATTTACTTAATTTTCAAATTTATTTTCAATATTGTTTGATATGACATTTTGATTTTTTCAAAATTCCTACTCTTGTATTATCATTTATAATTTTGTACATTTATGTTTTCTCCCATTGTAGATATAAAAATATGTTATGTGAATCCACTGAGAATTTTTATTAAATCTAATTAAATCTACTTATACTTAAATTATTTCAGAGCATAGAAAAAATGGAAAACTTACAAATTCTCTATGAAGTTAATATGACAATGCAAAATAAACAATACTGCATGAAAAAAATCTGAGGACCAATCTTATGTATGAATACTGATGTAAATATTTAAAATAAAATAACGACAATTTCCAACAGTATTTAAAAATATACATCTTAACTGAGTGAGGTGTGTGTTCCAAGAAAGTAAATGTGTTTAAAAATTAGGAAAGCCATTGATGGTATATATCATATTAATAGAGAAGAAGCATCAAGAAAAATGTCATGCAACATCTCTAGATTAAGGTAATTCATTTTACAAATTAAACACCTATTATTATTTTAAAAACATTCACGAAGTAGTAATTGATGGTTGCTTTCCAAGCATTGCACATACATACATATACTAACATACTATACGAATGATGATTGTACACTAGTTTTTCCTGCTAAAATAGTTAATTAAAAAATGTTTTCACTATCCACATACAATCTTTGAATTTGTGTTATGTTGCAGCTATTGGCCAAAACAATTACAAATGCCAATGGAATTCCTGGCATAAGAATAGAAAAGGGAAATGTTAAAATATCTCTATTGGTAGATGATAGAAATCTACATATGAAATAAACAAAAATTCAGTGAAAAAACTATTATACACAATAGAATAATTTTACAGATACTATAAAATCAAAACACAAAAGTCAGTAGCTTCTTATTATAAGCAATAACAGATAGACAATGTATCAGTAGAGAACCTCATTACAATAAATAAATGTGGACAAGTGAAATACACAGGAGTAAGCTTATTAAGAAATGTCTAAAACCTATGTAATTAAGACTAGAAAACACTCTTGAAAAACATAAATGCAGATTCAAAAAAATAGCCATTATACATTTTTCATTTAATTCACTCTTCATAAAAACAATATAATTTCTTTTTTTTTCTGTGTCTTGACAAGTTGATTACAAACTTTGAAAGAAAAGATATAATTATCTAGGAAAGTCCTGCTAAAAGGAAACATTCAGGAAGCCATAGCCCTACCAGATATTACACAATAATTATGAAGCCTCAGTTATTAAAATATTGTGGTGTTGGCACCATATAAATAGGTATGCCAAGACAATAGAATGTACAATCCAGAAGCAGACTCCACAGTACATAGAAATTTAGTATAGGAGAAACTAAAAGACTTCTTAAGTAGTGGAAGTTCATGTATTAGTTTCCTAGGGCTGCTGCAAGAGTACCACAAGCTGTGTGGCCTAAAATAACAGAAACATTTCTCTCATAATTCTAAAGGCTAGAAATATGAATTAGTGTGCTGGCTGGCTTATATTTCCTCAAAATGCTTTAGGAAAAATCTGTTCCTTGCCTTTTCCAGCTTTTGGTTACTGGCAATCCTTCTTGTCCCTTGGCTTTTAGATTCCTCATTCCAGTCTCTGCCTCCTTCTTCACATCCCTGTTCCCTTGTATGTATCTGTCTCAAATTCCTTTTTTGGTTTAAAATGTCATTGGTCACCAGATTTAGGGCATACCCAGGTAATCAAGGATCTTGAGATACACTGCTATATCTACAAATACCCTTTTTACAAATCAGGTCATATTCACAAATTCCAGGGGTGAGGACAAGAATGTAGCTTGTTGGGAGGGATCACCGTTCAACCCACTACAGCATGTATATCTGAAAAGTCACATAGAAAAAGGTAAAGTGATTTTCCCCATTCAAAACAATTGTAGAAACTCTGAGTGGATCATAGAATCAAATATGAAAGTTCTAGAAAAAATCGTGAGTGAAATCCTATATTGTTCTCCAAGATTAGTAGTTAGTAATGCCAGTGATGGTAATAGATGCTCAGTAGTACTTGAATGACAGAAAGTAGAGAAAATCTTGGCTGTAGTCTTTCCATGAGTTAGTATGAGGATAACTTTGTCATTATAAAATCACAACTTGAGAACAAATACTTAGTAAATTGTGCACTCCTTCAGAGATTTCCATTTGAGACATTTTTGACTTCTGGCCTAGTTCATGCACTTGTGTTAGGGGATGTTTAATTTGAATAACTTTCCTCTTTCCTGTTCCCTTTGAGCCCCAAATCTCTAGCATTCCACTACAACAGGAGTAGAGTCTCAACTTAGTGACATAGCCTTCACTATCTCCTTGGAGCAAATATTTTTAGTTCTATGACTTTTCCTATTGCCATATGTTAAGGAAAAGCTTCAGTCAGTGAAACCACTAGGAAGAACACACCCTGTTTTAAATTTGTTTCATCTGGAGAATCACAGTTGTTTCCCGAACTGGAGATGACATTGATGCATCTGGATCCTGAGCCCCAAAGGACTTTACGAAAACCAGTAGTTTTGTCTTTCCTTTACTTTTGAACATTTTTGACATGTTGTATCAGGATCCAGGCAAAGAACAGCAATTGCAACTTGTCACATATCTTTGAAGCTCACATAGTAATTACTTGATTATTTTCCATTCAGGAGAGTGAACAAGCCAAATGAATTCAAAATTAGACCTTTTAGTTCCCTTTTGATCCTTGAGATAACTCGCAGGATAAAACTGCCAAATCAGTCTCACCTGAATAAGCAACCTTATCCAGTATGAAGCTTTACTAATAATTTCAAGCATACATATAAGCAATCATATAAGCAATCAAGAGACCCATGAAAATGGGGAGAGATCTGGGACATTGAGACAGATTTCTGAGATAATTCCTTCCCACAACAGACATGTTCTTTGGCCTGAGTTCAAGGATAAGCACTATAAGGTTTACACTGGCCTCACACAGACACTTTAGTTTATGAATGATCTGCATTTTACACCCATGTAGTTAGATATCTTTTATGTTACTTTTCAGGGATCAATTCCTCAGAAATCCATAAATTCTGGGAGTGTTGACTATTAGCTATCTCAAACCAAGGACATCCTGGTAATAGCATTTCATTGATAAGGACACTCCTCCTTACAGGTATCATCAGTCTGTTGATCAGCATGTTTATAAGTTCTAATTACTTGTCTCCTTTCTTGGATCTTTCTTTGATGCAGGAGAGAAATAGATCATAGTCCATTTTTTTAAGAACCTATTCTAACCTTAAATTAAAAATGGCTAGAGAGTGTATCCAAAGCTGTCTATCTAGAACTGAGTATTCCCAATTTAATGCTAGAATACTAGTGCTCAGTAATAGATCAAATATGTGTTTCAAACAATCATGTTTTCATATTAGTACTTGTAACTCAGAAATTACACACTTAAGTTATTTAACCTATGGAAATAAGAGATGCCAAGTAGGTTTATGTGCAAGTAAATATTCCCACTAATAAGTATAGCTGTGTTCTCCCATGTGATAGCCACTAACCACATGTTGCTATTTATTTGGCATTGTTAAGTTTATTAAGAGGCAACTAAGTTCAGATTTTTCCATCACTATCACCATGTTTTTCCTTTATATTTGTAAACAAACAAGAGTTCTCCTCTTTGCTAGTTTCATTTATTTTACTACCTTTGCCCACTTCTCCCACCCCCTCTCAGCCTACCTCTGGCAACCACCGATCTGTGTTCTGTATTTGTGAGATATTTATTTAATATTTTAGATTCTACATATAAGTGAGATCATATAATTGTCTTTGTCTGACTTATTTCACTTATCATATTGCCCTCATGGTTCATTCATGTTGTTGCAAATAGGATTTCCTTCTTTTTTATGGCTAAAGACTTATCTGTGTCTATCTATCTAGGTACCATATTTTCTTTATCCATTTATCTTTCAGTGGACACTTAGGTTGTTTCCATATCTTGGCTATTGTAAATAATGCTTCAATGAACAATGGGGCACAGGTTTCTTTTTGATTTGGTGTTTTCATTTTTCTTAGAATAAATGCTCAAAAGTGGAATTGTTGGATAATATGTTAGAACTATCGTTAATTTTTTGAGGAACTCCAAATTGTTTTCCATAGTGGCTATACCAATTTACATTGCCAACAACAGTGTACAAGGGTTTCCTTTCTTCCATATTCTCTCCAATACTTGTTACTTCTTGTCTTTTTGATAAATAGCCATGCTAACAGGTGTCAGGTGATATCTTATTGTGGTTTTGATTTGCATTCCCCTGATAATTATGTTGAACACCTTTTCATGTACTTGGACATCTGTATGTCTTCTTAAGAAAAATGCTCATTCAGGTCCTCTGCCCATTTTTTAATTGGATTATTTGTTTTTTAGCTTTGAGTTGTATGAGTTCTTTATATATTTTGGATATTGGCCCTTTATCAGGTTTATCATTTGCAAGTATTTTCTCCCATTAGGTAGGTTAACTTTTTATTTTGTTGATGTTTTCTTTTGCTGTACAGAAGCTGTTTAGTTTGATGTGGTACTACCTGTTTACCTTTGCTTTTGTTGCTGTCTTGCCTGAGGGTTTCAGCCCTAGGCCAGTTCACTATGGATTTAGTGAGACCGAGAAATGACAACAAAACATTCTTTGTACCTGGATTTATTCTCATGGCAGTAGTTCAAGCACCAAAATCACATCTGCACCCAGTAGTCTGCAGGATGATAACCGAGCTCCATCTCTGCCTCCATTCAGAGCACTGGGCAGAGCTCTTTATATAGTGACTTAGTCAATAATATCTCATTGCCAATATATGTAGAAGCAGTAGCCTAGCAGGAGGCCAATTACATCATCAAGTAATTTAGGGTCAGGTAAGAATCCCGGCCTTAGGAACTGCCATTTCCCTTCAACACTCCACCCCTCCAGGATTCTTGCCTCATAATCTACACAATGGTCCCTGTGTGAGAAAGCTGTATCACTGTTATCAGATTCCACAGCAGCAACAGAGGATAACAACAACATAGAGATAATAAAAAATTATAATAATCCTCAAGCTTGAGGAGATCAATTGCCAGCAGCTGGTCATTCCAGCTATATTTAAACCAGTTCTACTCAGTGAGTTCATAACTCACACTTTCTATAGGAGAAACCAACTTTCTGCAATGGTACCTGTGAGAGAAAGCTGGAACCTTGTAACAACAAAATGTATAAAAATAATAGTCATTGTCAATTCTGAGGAGATTGATTGCCACCATGTGGTCATCCCAGCTGTATTCAAACCAGTCCCACTTCATGATTCATACTTTTACATGGTAGGCAAGTAGCAGTACTGATAGGGAGCTCCATGAACATCCAGTGAATAGCAGTTTTTGCTAGGGTGTTTGCCCAATCCACAAATATATTAGAGGAGATTAACCTTATGGAAGGTAAGACACATGTTTTAATGACACTAACAGGCAAATCTTATCCATCAGGTAGGATGCATGCAAGATAGTCATCCTGTGATAGGACTGTGGCAGGAAGTGGCTGCTGTCTGGGTCTAGTATGCCATATCTTTACTCTTCTCCTTGTGGGGATTACTGAGGGCATCTATGTATAGTACTACTGGAGGTGCAAGCCCCGGCCATAATGATAAAAGAAAACTCCCCTGTAAGATACTGCTACTTTCCTGCCAGTAATGATATATACTATGATCTTTAAGGGTCACTCTGCTGTTACTACAGGAGTACACAGGAGTCCAACTTCCAGGCATTGCCCTGAAGGTGCCAGGAGAGCCAGACTTCACTGGTCTATGTGTCAAAATGTCCAAGGCCATGTCCACTGAATGAAGTCTCCAGGACTTACTGCAGTTGGTGTTGGAAGCAAGGTATTATTCTGGTGGCAAACCTCAGCTTCAGTGATTCTTCCTTGTTTTGTACTTGCAGTTGTATAATGGAGGAAGCAACATGTGTTAGCATGTCTACAGGGCTCAATGCCCTCTTCAGGGGCTTCTCATTCAAATGCCATAGCACTGTCCATAGTGGACTGACCATCCCTGTAGACCATTTGTGTCTGACTTCAGACCAGATTTTAACAAGCTATTGTACCTCTTTATCATGCCTGTTCCAATAGGATTTATATGGTACATGAAACTTCCATTTTATCCTTAATTGTTGCAGTCATTCTTATAATGCTCATCCAGTAAAGTGGGTGCCTTGATCACTCTCAGGTACCTGTGCTTGGCCATAGGCTGCAAAGAGACACTCTAGGCCTCTTTTGGTCGACTGCTGGTCTGCATGACAGGCAGGAAAAGTAACCAGAAGCCCAGTAGCTGTGTTCACACAAGTCATGGAATATTGGTACCCTTCTGATATAAGCAGAGGCGTAATATAGTTTATCTGTCACCTGACAAGGGATATTGGCCTCTTAGCTATTGCCCCATGTTGTGGAACTCAGTGTAATTTCCTTTTATAGCATATGATGCACTCCTGCTGGGCTCTTCTGACTTCTTCAAATATCAAAGGCAAGCCCCACTATGGGCGACAGCCCACATTGTCTTCTGCCCTACATGCAACAAATGTTGATGTAATCATTGGGCCACATCAGAGGCAGGTTTTACTTCTAACCATCTTACCTGGGCCAATTCATCTGCTTCATGATTTCCTGGGGATGTCAGAGGAAAATAACCTGTGACATGATATACTGTAATGGTTTTAGTCTGAACAGAGGCCTGTAAGTCTTGCCTCTTAGCTATTGTCCCATGTTGTGGAACTCAGTGTAATTTCCTTTTATAGCATATAATGCACCCCTGCTGGGCTCTTCTGACTTCAGAACAGCTCTTGTTCCCAAAGGGATCAGAGATCAACCAACCAGTTAGCATGGTACATGTCAGTAGCCTCAGAGTCAAGTCTCAATAGATGGCCCTGCTGTCAGTGCAACTGTTGGGGAGGGCTCCTGGCTGGCCACAAGCCACATGGCCCACAAGTCTGCCCACTGACTGCTATTCCCTAATCATTTTCCATTCATATTGTCTCAGTTTTAGGATGGAAAGCTACAGCCCTCCATTTCAGGGGCTGCCCATTTCTGGAGTCATCTGTGTACCATGAATCTTATAGTATAGGGGCTCTTCCTCCTGATAACTTATTTCTGCTGCTAATGGCTCTAAAGCAAATCTGTCCTGCCTTTCACTGTTATATGTCACTGGCCCCAATAAGCACTGGAGTTCTTCACTCAAGGAACTAGTAGAAAGTGCGCTAGGCAGCTGTAGGTACATGATACACTTGGCCAGTGTAGACATCTGTGCCATGAATCTCCACAGTTTTTGGGTGTAGTATTGTACCCACCCCACAATGGGATAGGTGGTTATTACCTTTATCAGGGCTGTTTGGGTGATGCGTTCTGTAGCCAGAATGGCATGGTACCCAGCAGCCAATTATTCCTCTTAAGGTGTACCATACCTCTGCTCCTTTCCAGAGTTGTGACCAGAATCCAATAGGTTGGGAAGTTCATTCAAGCCACTGCAAAAGGCACCAGCCATAACCATCTTCAGTCACATGAACACCCACTTCACAGGGCAGTGATAGGCCTATCACACTTAAGGCCTACACAGCCTTGACTGCCATTTTGAGGCAGGAAAAGCAGGTGCACATGTGTCATCCCAGGCCCACCTGACGTCCTTTCATACCAAATGTTATAAGAGCTTCAGAATTAGCACCAACTATAGGAAAACACTCTGCAGTAGCCTAAAACACCCAAACAACATAATAATATGTTCCTGGTTCATGACTGAGGGTATCCATCAGGTCTGCAATAGAGGGGATGGCAGCATGCAGAGGGGGTGGTGACTTTATTCAATTATCTATAATCCACGGTCATAAGCCAAGGGCCATCCAGCTTTTTTACTGGCCACGCTGGGAAATCGAAAGGACTATGAGTGAGTTTTATAATACCCACCTTCTCCCATTCCTGGAGGATTTATCCAATTTCTTTATGTCCTCCAGGAAATTTATATTGTTTGGTATTAGTCACCTGCTGAGGCTATGGGTGGGTGCTAGCATGTCCTCTCAGAATTGCCTTCACCACACATATCCTCAGTCTGAACTCACCTGCAGTGGTCTGCAACCATAGGCACTACAGGATATCTATCCCCTAAATATATTCAGGGATGGAAGAGATATACACAGTATACTCTTCTGGGGGTAGATGCTCTATTACCAATGGGATTTGGGCTTATTTCACTCTGATAGTATTACCCTCATATCTATCTATGATAGTGGAGATCCTGGGAAACCTCTAAGGTTTACCATAAATCAGCCCCTCTGTCTACCAGAGCCAGGACACATCATATATTCACTGGGTACCAATGAATTGCTATTTCAAGATGTGGTTTCCTGTCTTCCTGAGTCCCTCAGGGCAGATACCTCAACCCTCCCCTCTGTTAAACCATATCCACCAATCATCTTGTGTAGGTTCAGGTGCGGTCAGTTCACTCTCCAGCAGAAAGTCTTATAAGCACACAGGCTGACCTTGTGATTCTGTCTCTGGCCTCTGCTCTCTGGTCTTTAGTCACCAGAACTGCTGCTCTGATTTCAACCATTGCCACAGCTCCAGTAAGATTCTATTTGACTTCCCATCTAAATTCCCTCTGTCCGCTCCTGCCCTTTTTAAATCAACCCATATCTGGGTCCTCATGACTTTCATGGGGCCTTTAAATTCTTCCTCTGAGTAGTGGAATGTATTTCCTTCTGTGCTCTCATCATTTCAGCCTCTCCCAAGTCTGCTACCATATGGGTAACCTCACTTATGGGCTGCCCTAAGTGAGGGGCAAGAATGGCCACTATGGGCCCAAAGAGGGACATAGAAGCCATTTGAAGCTCATCCCCACAATAAAAGGCTACTCATTTGGGCCATAAATCTCTGGACTCTAGTTGGAATTTTTTATGCCTAACTCTCATAACACCACTTGGAGCTTGGGATATGTCTGTTATCTAGCAGAGGAGGTTGGTAAATCACTCTGATTGTACCATACAGCATGATGTGTGGCCATAAGTCAATCGAGGAGGGGGTGATTTTCTATCGTCTGATGTGCATTTTGTAACTGCTGCCTCAAGGCAAGATGAATTATCGGGCAAGCCATCTTTTCCATCATCTGTGATCTGACAGAACAGTTCCATCCTCCACTACATCCCAAAGATGCAGAAGTCAAGCTGATATCAATTCTGACAGCTTCTGCCAAAACTAAGAGCCCAAATCCACCAGTTCAGCCTGAGTATAAGGGCAGACCTTACAGTGTTCCATGACCTGTGAAGGCAACTGTACCTTTCCCAGAGGAACCCACAGTTGGTATGTCTTTATTTCCTTGACTACAACTGTATGGACTTTCAATAAAGGAGGGATCAGTGCCTCCAGCACTACCTCTTCATCCTCTCTCAGCTCTTCCTCTATTTCTGGAGCTGATGGCACCTTTCTTACATACCTCTTAGTGCCTCCTCTCCTGCACATGTTACCTTTTCTACAGTACCTTGCAGCAATGCTATCTCAGTCTTCAACAGCCCCTTACCTTCAACTCAATACTTCACAGCTGACATTTTTGTGCTTCTTGAAGGGGTATGTCCTTCTCATGACCTTTACTTCTTCCATAGTGCCTAAAAGCAATGCCACTTCATTTTCAACAAAATCTTTTCCTCCGCAGCACATCTTAGCTCACATTACTGTGCTTCCTCCTCTTGTATCAACACCATTTCATTCTTCAACAAATCCACAGCACTACACAGCCTGCATTCTCATGTCTCTTGCAGGAGCACATTCCCCTCACCCATAGCATTTTTTAATACTGTGAAAAACAGCCAATGCGTAGTTCCCACTGCTAGTGGGTATTCTGTTTCTCAAAGGACCTCCTTATTATGCTGAGGGCCAACTCAACTGCCTCAGGTGTCACCTACACCTCCCTGCCATTCCTGGGGAAGAGCCCAGTCCTCTAGGAGGCAAGCCACTTCAGACCACTTGCCCACTGGTAGATTCTTGAATGTCTCACCATCGATAGGGACAGCCCACAGCAGCACTTCTCCCATGAGGGCAGCCTATTCTGTTCTTTGGTCTACAGCAAAATCCTGCTGGCTAAGCCAATTGTCTTGTGTGAGGGTTTCAGCCATAGGCATGTTTATGGATTCATTGAGACTGAGAAATGAAAACAGAATGCTCCTGGGGTAGAAGATTTTATATCCACCTTTATTCTCATGACAGTAGGTTGAGCACTAGAATCATATCTGCATCCAGCAGTCCACAGTTTCATAATCCAGCTCCATCACTGCCTCAACCCAGAACTCTGAGAAGAGCTCTTTATATGGTGACTCAGTCAATAACAGCTTATTGCCTATGGGTGTGGATGCAGTAGCCCAGCAGTAGGCCAATTACATCATCAAGTACTTTAAGGGCAGATGAGGATCCCGGCCATAGGAGCTTCTATTTTCCCCATAGTTGCTTTTGATTTTGGTTTCAGATTCAAAAATGTATTGCCAAGACCTATGTCAAGGAGCTTTCCACCTATGCTTTTTTCTTGTAGTTTTATGGTCTTACACTATCATGTCTTACTCTGCAACTCTACAGAAAAGTTTTCCATGGAGACTGTGCCATTTTAGGTTCCCATGGCCATGTAGAAGGATTCCAATTTGTCTGCAGCCTCACCAACACCTGCTGATATACATACATATATATATAAGCCAAACTAATGGGTGGGAATTGGTATTATTAGTATATCATGGTGGTTTTGATTTGTAGTTCTTTGGTGTCTTGCCAATAGGTTGCAGCCCTGGGCAAGTTCGCTATGGATTCAGTGTGACCAAAGGAATCAACAGCAAAACGTTCTTCGGGTGAAAGGGTTTATTACCTGGCTTGTTCTCCAGTGGTAGGTCGAGCACTAGCATCTCTACCTCCGCCCAGAGCACTGGGCTAAGCTCTCTATATAGCACAATAATAGCTTATTGCCTAAAGGTGTGGAAGCAGCAGCCCAGCAACAGGCCAGTTACATCATCAAGTGGTTTAAGTTCAGTGAGGATCCTGGCCATAGGAACCCCAACTTCCCCACATTTAGTAAGTAGTGGTAATGTCATCATACCGTCCTTTATTTCTTTAAGCAAGATTACCTTCAGTTCTTTGAACATATTTATAAGGGTTTCTTCAAGGTTTTTTTCAGTTAAATCTGACGTCTGGACATCTAGTCCCTGTCACAGGCAGTTTCTGTTATCTGCTTTATTTTCCTGTATATGGACCACACTTTCCTGTATCTTTCTATGCCTCAAATTTTTTGTTGAACATTGGGCATTTTATGTTGTGGATAAAATGAGAGTTCCTGTGGCCAGATTCTCACCTGACCCTGGTTGACTAGCTCACTGCACACCTGTGGGCAATACATGGCTGTTGACTCTATAAAAAGAGCTCCACCCAGTGCTCTGGGCACGACATAGTGGCAGGGCTGCAAGGCTGCAGAAGAGCAGAGCAGAGGCTGAAGTGGTGGCAGCGCCGAGGACAGAGGCCCAGAGGATGGCTGTGTGGGATGGCTGTGTGGACAGAGGGGCCCAGGGGATGGCCATGCAGACAGAGGGGCCCAGAGACAGAGAGTGGCTTGCTGCATGCAGACTCACTCTGAGTGAACAGGATTTTAGTGACTGATCTGCCACCTACAAATAAAGTTGGGTATAACCCTTTCACCCCAAGAACATTTTGCCGTCAATTTCTTTGGTCACACTGAATCCATAGCAAACTTGTCTAGGGCTGAAACCCATTGGCAAGACACACCCCAACTAGTGTAGTTACTGTCAATATAAAAAGATGTTGCAGAAGAATTGGTTCCAGTCTCCATGCTCTACCACCACCTCATGACCAAATGATATCATGATTGAGAATTTTTGTGCCCCTTTATCCCCTCACCCTTCCCACTCACCCACCCTAAGCCCTCCACCATGGTAGCCACCAGCCACTTCTCAATATCTATGAGTCTACTGCTGTTTTATTCATTTTGTTAACTTCCACATATGAGTGAAATAATATAGTATTTCTATTTCTCTGCCTGGCTTATTTCACTGAGCATAATACCTTCTAAGTACATCCATGTTGTTACAAATGGAAAGATTTCTTTTTTATTGCTGAATAATATTCCATTGTGTGTATGTGCCACATCTTCTATATCCATTCATCTATTGATGAATAGTTTGGTTGCTTCCATATCTTAGCTATTGTAAATGATGCAGCAATAAACAAACTGGTGCATATATCTTTCTGAATCTGAAATTTTTTTTCTTCAGGTAAATTCCTAGAAGTTGAGTTACTGTGTTGTATGTCTACTAGCTTTTTCTTAATTGCTTACCACTGAATTCTCCATTGTTTTTGGAAAAACCTTCAGGTGTTAACTTCCCCACATTTGTTTCAAATAATGCCAATTCCTTTTCAGAGTGTTCCAAATATCTCTGTTATTATGGCCTGCCTCTCCTCTGCAAAAACTCTCTCCTGGATTACTGCTCCAGAGACAGGGATAACTGAAAGTGGCCCACTTATCCTGGAGAGATACTTCTCCTTTACAAACAAGGCTCTTGGCAGAAGTGAGAAGTTCTGTTCCCAGCTTGCTCTCCCATTGTAGAACCTCCAGTCCCTGAACAAGCTGGGTTGACAGAGACTGTGGCCCTAGTGCTCTCAGACTTCCTTGCCTTGCCTGGGATAGAACTTCTACTTTATGTCTAAGGCATGGGTAGAGGAGGGGAGCCTCCAATGTCTTGGTTGCACTCACCAGGAATTTAGTCACTTCAACTTAGAATTGGAGAGGATAAGAAATTCTGGTGGCCTTCCCTTCTTGGTAGGATGCCATATCCCTTTATAGGGAGCTGATAAGAAAGAAATCTGTATCTTCTTAGCCTCATCAATCTAGATTACAGCACTACAAAGCCAAGATAGAGGAGGTGGGAGCAGTTTGTGGCTCAAGTGCTGTAGATTCTTCTTGACCTGTTGAAGATTTAGTGATTTTCTTGAGTACATTTTTTCCCATTAGCTTTATGCCTTTACAATTTTCAGATATTTTTAATGTTTATATATTTTTTAATGTATGTTTTATACTTTTCACCAGATAATGCTTATTTAATTAAGGAGTGAGTCTGTGGAGCTCCTTATGCTGCCACTCTGGATTCTTTTTTAAATTCAGTTTTTACTCATTCATTTTTATTGTATTTTCTGAAATTATTAGTCTCTGACATATTGGGGAAAAGAAACAAATATCCTTAACCATAGGATATTTTCATAATTTGAAAAGCACTGTTTGTTTTATGACTTTTCCATACTTTATGACGTCTATCTCTCCAAGAGAAGTGAACCACTTTCAATTATCCCTGCCTTTGGAGCAGTGATCCAGGAGAGAGTTTTCCCAGGGAGAGGCAGACCATAGACAATTTCTGCTTAGTTGGCAGGGACCCTTCAAGACTGCTTGCAAACACATACACACACACACACACACATGCACACGCACACACCCTCCCCCATATACTAGACCATGCTCTAGGTACCGAACACCTCAGAATGTTCATTTCAAATTTCCCTAAGCCCACTTTCACATTGTCCACTTATAGGATCTGTGATCCCAATTATTAACTGTGTGTATGGTATGTATTGTCCTTGGAAGACAAAGGTTATATGAATAGAAATGTGGATGTACCTTAGAAGTAAGGGTTGGAACAACCATACAAATATGCTTGAGACCATGGACTCAGACCATCTGTCCCCAAAAAGATAGATTTCATCACAGAATTCTAAATATTTTGAAAATTATAATTTCAAATCTGGCATTCCAGCACTTACGTTTATTTGTTGAAAATTAAAGGGTGTTGTCAGTAAGTGGCAAAATGTAGGTAGCTTACAGACAAAGATTTACTATCTTGGATGGTTGGTTGCTGCACTCAGGTGCTTCAATAGGTGAAAGTTGGGAGTAGATGTGATAGTTAAGCAAACAATCCTCAGGCACTGGGTGTAAAAGCACTTTCCCCAAAATAGAAGGGAAAGTGGACATTTATTCTGGGAGTTCCTGAGCCAAATCAATATGCTAATGGCTTTGATTTGCTGCTGTGGCATCTCCCCAAAGAAAATTATTGTCTTTGTTAAAAATCGAAGTTAATTCTGAATTTGTATTTGCCACAGCTATTTAACTTGAACAGTTGATTTGCAAATGTTTCTGTCTAAGACCGTTTTTTGTAAATCTTTTGAATGTCTAGCTTAATAGAAGACAAGTAGAACCTCATACTGGCTCTCATACTTACTTTAGTATTTAATCTATTCTGATATGCTTTACAATTGACTGGTGTGAAGAAAACTTGGCCTCACATAGAAATATAGTGGAAAAAAAGAATATTTTGATTTGATAGTCCTTTTAGATAACTGTGGATATTCTTCTTAGATACAATACCACAACTCAGCAAATGATAGTTTCTTAAAATATAGTTGCAGTGTGAAACTATGAACTCTTTTTACTTTGGTATATTAAAATATAATGAGCTCTCTTACACTTTGAATGGAATTTTACCATGTATGAATTTGTAACATCATGCATTAGTAACTTGGAAAATAGTCCCCTGAGCTATGCAGACCTTCCATTTATTGACACATTTCAATATACAATTTTTAAAAATTACATGTATTGATATCACCAGAAAGAAATTACTTTTAAGTAATAAGGAGTGTGCAGCTCCTAGTGTCAGATACACATTTTCCACTATTTCAATTTTTACTTAAAAGCCTAAATTTTATTACTGGCCATACATGATGCCTGTTGTTTCTTTTGGATGACATGCTCCCTCCATTAATTTTTAAGAAATTTTCTGCTAACTACCAAAGTCAATAAATGTAGTTTGTAATTTTTTCAAATAAAAATTGTGGTTATGAAAAATCACCTCATTCATATTGTAACTCAATCACACAAGTGTTTTTCCTTGAGAGAACCATTTTACTTCACTATGCAGCAGAACTACTTTATGCATACTTCATGTTTTATCATACCAATTATTAAAGACTTAACTAAAGGGTCAAGATTTAATAAAATAAATAATGAATTATTCAATAAATGCATAATTGCTAATGTTTTGTCAAAGAAGCTAGTAAGTGAAACTGACTTTTTAAAAAAAATACAAGCGTTTTGAAGAATATAACTACTCCTAAGTGCATTTGGGTAACTCCTTGATTCATGCTAAGGCATCAGCATTTTAACCTGCCATTGTTTTCGTACCTTTATTTCAAATGTTATCACAGTGAAACAGTCACATAATATCTTAGTATTATTATGAATATAGTTTTGAATTCCAGTCTTCCTGATGTTCATTAGATATACTTTGAGAACCACTAATTCAGGAGTTTTAAAAAGGTGTTGAGAAAAAAACCCTTAATTTTATCTCTGTTGCATGGTTGAGTTTAAATGGACCTTTATTTTCACTCAGAGGTTCTTTCAATTTTATCTTTTAGTGATTCGAATCTAAAACCAGTCATCTTTTCCAACATTGCAAAGCTCAGAATTTCTGGAATTTCTCTATTGGCAAACATTTGTGCTTGCAAACTGGGTAATTATTTCCTGAGTCAAACCTTTTTTTTAAAACCTTGCTTAAAACAACCATGAAGGACCAATAACACCAACAACTGCTCCTGAATTAATTTTTTCCAAAAGCTAGAAGTTCATTAGGAATATGGCCTGGCTTACAAATCTGTAATCAATAGTTTTACCAAATTATTTGCCACTATAAAGCATGTATCATCATCTTTCCATCCTGTGATATGTTTTCTTATATCTACTGCCCAGTCACAGAAACAATGACACATCTTGACTTTTGTTTCATTATTGTAGCATCTAACTTCCCACATCACTATGTGTAGTGTAGTAGAATATATTCAACACTGATATCTCTATATTTCTGGGTATCTAAAATTGTGTTGCCCTAAGGTACCATGTAGTAACTTTGTTTTGATATACACTTTAGTTATTGCTTAGGGAGAGAAAAAAAGAGACATCAGAATTTCATATGGGCATTTCATTGGCCAGAAACAGACACACAGTCTTCCCACCTGCAGAAGAGATGAAGAAGTATAGCCTTTGTGGGCTAGGAGGAGGAGACTGGATATTGGTGAATACTAATAATGTATACCAAAGATATTTAACTCATTTACTGTGAAGGTCTCCTTTCAAAATTAGACTAATATGTTATACTTTCATTTATTTATTTTTATTTATTTATTTTAATGTTTTTATTTTGATATCATTAATGTACAATTACTTCAACAACATTATGGTTACTAGACTCCCCCATTATCAAGTCCCCCCACATACCCCATTACAGTCACTGTCCATCAGTGTAGTAAGATGCTATAGAATCACTACTTGTCTTCTCTGTATATGCTGCCTTTCCTATGTTCACCCCCCCACTACATTATGTGTGCTAATCTTAATGCCCCATTTTCCCCTTTATCTTTCCCTTCCACACACCCTCCCCAGTCCTATGGACCTAACTACCATCTTGTGAGGAATGAGATTGCATAGAAAATCCATTTTTGGGTGATATATCAACAGCCCCAGCCAGAACTACAGCAAGGCCCACAGCCAATGGCCAGCGTCAACCATGAAATATGAAGGTGAAGAAGCATTCAGATGATTCTATCCTTGAGACTTTTAGTCTTACAGCTGAGGTTTCATAAATCATGGAGCAGAGACAAGTTATCTCCCATATGTTCTGTCTGAATATTTGACCCCAGAAACCATGAGAGATAATAATTATTGTTTACACTATCAGCTATTCTAAAAGCTTAATTTTTAGAGCAGTTTTAGGTTTAAAACAAAATCGAGAGGAAGGTACAGATATTTCCAATAAACTTCGTGTGCCTAACATGTAACTTCTCCCTTTATCAATATCAATTACCAGAATGGTACATTTTTACCAGGAATGAACCTATGTTTACACATCATAATCACCCGAAGTCCACAGTTTAGAGTTTACTCTTGGTATTGTGTATTCTGTGGATTTGAATAAATGCATAATAGCATGTGTCCTTCATTATAGTACCTATAACACAGAGTATTTCAGTGGAAACAGCCTTTCCAAGTAGCACAATTGTTGGCTCATGCAGTAAAAGTATGTTTAGGTTTGTAAGAAACCACCAAACTGACTTCCAAAGTGTCTGTACCATTTTGCATTCCCATCAGTGATCAATAAGAATTCCTATTGTTCTACAATCTTTCCAATATTTGGGATTGTGAATTTTCCAGATTCTGGCCATTCTAAAAGGTGTGCAGTGGCATTTTATTGTTTAATTTGTATTCATCTGATAACATATGACATAGAGTATCTTCTCATATGCTTATTGGCAATCTTTATATCTTCTTTGGTGAAGTGTCTGTTACAATATTCACATCACTTTTTCAGTTTTATTGAGGTATAATTGATGAAATGTAAGATATTTAAAGTGACACATAGTGATTTTATACACACACACACACACACACACACACACACACATATATATACATATATATACACACATTGTGAAAGGATTCCTCCCATATAGTAAATTACAGAAAAATATTCCAGAAAAACATAGATGCAAAAATCCTCAACAAAATGTTTGCAAAATAAAATCAACAATGAATTATAAATACATTAAAAGGACCATAAGCCATGATCAAGCAAGATTTATTCCAGGGATACAGGGAGAGTTCAAAATCCACAAATAAATTAATATGATATGTCACATTAACAAAATGAAGGATAAAACCATATCCTTATCTCAATAAATGCAGAAAAAGCATTCATTCATTATAAAAAAACTGTTAATGAACTGAGTATAGAGGCAATATATCTCAATATAAGAAAGATCATATATGACAAGCACACAGGTTACATCATACTCAATGATGAAAAGCCAAAAGTTTTTCCTCTAAGATCAAGACCAAGGCATGGATGCCTACTCTTACCACTTTTATTCACCATAATTTTGGAAGTACTACCCAGAGGAATTTGACAAGGAAAAAAGAAAAGCATCCAAATAAGAAAGGAAGAAGTATAACTGTCTCTATTTGCAGATGACAGGGACATATAGAATAGACATATATTCTATATTATGTACAGAAAATTCTGAACCACCAAAAACTATTAGAACTAATAAACAAACTCAGTAAACTTGCAGGATACAAAACCAATACATAAAACCAATTGTGTTTCTATATACCAAAAATATCTATCAGAAAGAGAAATGAAGAAAAAAATCCATGTACAAATTGTATCAAAGAAGAATAAACTAGGGATAAACTTAATCAAGGAGGGGTAAGATCTGTATGCTGAAAACCATTAGACGTTTATGAATGAAATTGAAGGAGGCACAAATAAATGAAAAATATTCCATGCTAATGGATGGAAAGAATTAATAATAGAATTAAAATGTCCATATTACCCAAAGCAAACTACAGCTTCAATGTAATCATTATAATATTTTGTTTTTGTTTTAGTTTTTTAAAAACTTCATTTATTTTTTATTAAGGTATCAGTGATATACAATCTTATGAAAGTTTCACATAAGCAATACTGTGGCTACTACATTCCCCCTTATTATCAAGTCCCCACCACATACTCCATTACAGTCACTGTCCATCAGCATAGTAAGATGCTATAGAGTCACTACTTGTCTTATCTGTGCTATACTGCCTTCCCAGTGTGCCTCTTATATTATGTGTGCTAATCATAATACCCCTTAATCCCCTCCTCCTTCCTTCCCGCACACCTCCCCAACCCCTTTCCTTTCATAACCGCTAGTCCATTCCTGGGTTCTGTGAATCTGCTGCTGTTTTGTTCCTTCAGTTTTTGCTTTATTGTCATACTCCACAAATGAGCAAAATCATTTGGTAATTGTCTTTTCCAACTGGCTTATTTCAGTGAGGGTAATACCCTCGAGCTCCATCCGTGTTGTTGAAAATGGTAGGATTTGTTTTCTTCTTATGGCTGAAAAATATTCCATTGTGTATATATACTACCTCTTCTTTATCCATTCATCCACTGATGGACACTTAGGTTGCTTCCATTTCTTGGCTATTATAAATAGTGCTGCTATAAAGATAGGGGTACGTATGCCTGTTTGAATCTTTGATCTTGTTTTCTTTGGGTAAATTCCTAGGAGTGGAATTCCTGGGTCAAATGGTGTTTCTATTTTGACGTTTTTGAGGAACCTCCATATTGCTTTCCACAATGGTTGAACTAACTTACATTCCTACCAACAGTGTAGGAGGGCTCCCCTTCCTCCACATCTTCTCCAGCATTTGTTATTGCTTGTCTTTTGGATGTTGGCCATCCTAACTGGTGTGAGGTGATATCTCATTGTGGTTTTAATTTGAATTTCCCTCATGATTAGCGATGTGGAGCATCTTTTCATGTGCCTGTTGGCCATCTAAATTTCTTCTTTGAAAAAGTGTCTGTTCAGATTCTCCACCGTTTTTAATCAGGTTATTTGTTTTCTGAGTGTTGAGGCATGTGAGCTCTTTATACATTTTGGATGTAAACCATTTATCATATATGTCATGTACAAATATATTATCCCACCCTGTTGGGTGTTTTTTTGTTCTGCTGATGGTGTCCTTTGTTGTACAGTAGCTTTTTAGTTTGATGTAGTCCTATTTTTTCATTTTTGCTTTTGTTTCCCTTGCCCAAGGAGATATGTTCATGAGAAAGTTGCTCATGTTTATATTCAAGAGAGTTTTGCCTATGTTTTCTTCTAAGTGTTTTATAGTTTCATGACTTACACTCAGGTATTTGATCCATTTCTAGTTTACTTTTGTGTATAGAGATAGACAGTGACCCAGTTTCATTCCCTTACATATAGCTGTCAAGAATTTGCTGAAGTTGCTATCTTTTCCCCATTGTATATCTGTGGCTCTTTTGTCATATAATAACTGGCCATGTATGTGTGGGTTTACATCTGGGCTGTCTATTCTGTTTCATTGATTTATGGATCTGCTCTTCTGCCAGTACTGAATTCTTTTGATTGCTGTGGCTTTGTAGTAGAGCTTGAAGTTGGGGAGCATAATCCCACCACCTTTATTCTTCCTCTCAGGATTAGTTTGGCTACTCAATGTCTTTTGTGGTCCAGTATGGATTTTAGAAATATTTCTTCTAGTTCATTGAAGAATGCTGTTGGTATTTTGATAGGGATTGCATTGAATCAGTAGATTGCCATAGGCAGGGTGGCCATTTTGATAATATTAATTCTTTCTATCCATTAGCATGGGATGTATTTCCATTTATTGGTATCTTCTTTGATCTCATGAGGGTCATTTATTTTCACCTCCTTGGTTAGATTTATTCTTAGGCATTTTATTCTTTTTGAAGAAATTGTAAATGAAATTGTTTTCCTGATTCTATTTCTGCTAGTTCATCATTAGTATATATGAATGCAAAAGATTTCTATGTATTAATTTTGTTTCCTGCAACTTTCCTGAATTCATTTATTAGTTCTAATAGTTTTTGGTGGATTCTTTAGGTATCTTTTATGTACAATATCACGTCATCTGAAAACAGTGACAGTTTAAATTTTTCCTTACCAATTTGGACTCCTTTTATTTCTTTGTGTGTCTGATTGCCATGGCTAGGACCTCCAGTACTATGTTGAATAAAAGAGGGGAGAGTGGGCATCCCCTGTCTTTATCTCAATCTTAGAGGAAAAGCTTTCAGCTTTTTGCTGTTAAGTATGATGTTGGCTGTGTGTTTGTCACAGACGGCCTTTATTATGTTGAGGTACTTGCCCTCTATACCCGTTTTGTTGAGAGTTTTTATCATGAATGGGTGTTGAATTTTGTCAAATGATTTTTAAGCATCTATGGAGATGATCATGTGATTTTTGACCCTTCTTTTTAATGATATAGTGGATGATGTTGATGTATTTTCTAATGTTGTACCTTCTTTGTATCCCTGGGATGAATCTCACTTGATCATGTTGGATAATCATTTTGATGTATTTTTTTGTTTGGTTTGCTAATATTTTGTTACATATTTTTGCATCTATATTCATCAGGGATATTGGTCTGTAATTTTCTTTTTATGTGGTGTCTTTGACTGGTTTTCAGTATTAGAGTGATGCTGGTCTCATAGAATAAATTGGAAATATCCCCTTCTAATTTTTTGAAAACTTTAAGGAGGGTGGGTATTAGGTCTTCTCTAAATGTTTGATGAAATTCTACAGTGAAGTCATCTGTTTCAGGCCTTTTGATATTAGGTAGTTTTTTGACTACCAGTTCAATTTCATTACTGGTGATTGGTCTGCTCAGATTTTCTGTTTCTTCCTGGGTCAGTCTTAGAAGGTTGTATTTTTCTAGAATGTTGTCCATTTCTTCTAGGTTATCCAATTTGTTAGCATGTAATTTTTCATAGGATTCTTTAATAAATCTTTGTATTACTGTGGTATCCACAGTGATTTTTCCTTTCTCATTTCTGATTGTGTTTATGTATGTACACTCTCTTTTTCTTGATAAGTCTGCCTCGGGGTTTATCTACTTTATTTTCTTTAAGAATCAGCTCCTGGTTTTATTGATACTTTCTATTTCATTCATTCCAATTTTATTTCTGTTTTAATCTTTATTATGTCCCTTCTTCTACTAACTTTGGGCCTCATTTTTCTTCTTTTTCTAGTTTCTTTAATCGAGCTTTTAGGTTCTTCATTTGGGATTGTTCTTCTTTTTGAAGTAAGCCTGTACTGCAATATACTTTCCTCTTAGAAATGCCTTCACTGAGTCCCAAAGGTTTTGGTGTGTTGTATTGTTTTCATTTGTCTCCATACATTGCTTGATCTCTGTTTTTCTTTGGCCATTGATCCATTGATAGTTAGGAGCATGTTGTTAAGCCTCCATGTGTTTGTGGGCTTTTTTGTTTTCTTTGAAAAATTGATTTTAAATTTCATACATTGTTGTCTGAGACACTGTTTGGCACAATTTCAATCCTTTTGAATTTACTGAGGCTCTTTTTCTGGTCTAGTATACGATTTATTCTGGAAAATGTTCCACGTGCACTTGAGAAGAATGTGTATCCTGCTGCTTTTGGATGGAGTGTTCTGTACATGTCTGTTAGACCCATCTGTTCTAATGTGCTGTTCAGTGCATCTGTCTCCATCCTTATTTTCTGTCTAGTTGATCTGTCTTTTGGTGTGAGTGTTGTGTTGACGTGTCCTAAAATGAATGCACTGCATTTTGTTTCCCCATTTCATTCTGTTAGTATTTGCTTCACATAATTAGGCCCTCTTATATTAGGTGCACAGATATTTATAAATGCTTATATTCTCTTGTTGTCCTGACCCTTTTTCTTTGTCTCTTGTTATTTTCTTTGTTTTAAAATCTGTTTTATCTGATACAAGTACTGCAACTCCTGCTTTTCTCTCCCTATTATTTGCATGATATATCTTTTTCCATCCCTTCACTTTTAGTCTATGTCATTGTATTTGAAGTGAGTCTCTTGAAGGCAACATAGAGATTGGTCTTACTTTTTCATCCATTCTGTAACTGTATCTTTTGATTGGTGTGTTCTGTCCATTTACACTTAGGGTGGTTATTGATAGATAGATATGAACTTATTGCCATTGCACACTTTAGATTCATGGTTAGCAAAGAATCATGGGCCACTTCTTTACTATCTATCAGTCCAATTCAACTCTCTTATTATGCTATTTAAAACACAATTTAAAGGTTTTTTCCTTCCTTATTTTTTCCTTTACCATTCTTTAAATATTGTTTGTCATGTTTTGTATTTTTTGTGTATCACTTGACTGACTTTGTGGGTAGTTGATTTAATTTGACATTTGCTCAGTAATTAGCTGGTTGGCTTCCTTTACTGTGGTTTTACTTTGTATGGTGACAGCTATTTAGCCTTAGGAGCACCACCACCTAGAGCAGTCCCTTTATAATATACTGTAGAGATGGTCTTTGGGAGGTAAATTCCCTCAATTTTTGCTTAAAAGGAATTTGTTTAATCTGTGATTCAAATTTAAATGATAATCTTATCAGGTAGAGTATTCATGGTTTGAGGCCCTTCTATTTCATTGAATTAAATATATTATGCCACTCCCTTCTGGCTTGTAAGGTTTCTGCTGAGAAGTCTGATGATAGCCTGTTGGGCTTTCCTTTGTATGTGATCTTTTTTCTCTCTCTACATGTTTTCAATACTCTATCCTTGTCCTTGATCTTTGCCATCTTAATTATTATATGTCTTGGTGTTGTTCTCCTAGGATCCTTTGTTTTGGGATATATCTACACTTCCATGACTTGGGAGACTATTTGCCTCCCCAGATTGGTGAAATTTCTGCAATTATTTCATCAAAGACACTTTCTATCCTTTTTATCTCTACTCTTTTTTTGATTTTTCCTTTTTTTATCCTCTATTCTTCTAAGGGTACCCTGTAATGTGAATATTGTCCCATTTGGATTGGTCATGCAGGTCTTTTACTATTCTTTCTTTCTGAAAGATGCTTTTGTTCTCTGTGCCTCAGCTTCTTTGTTTTCCTGTTCTCTGATTTCTATTTCATTTACCATCTCCTCTACCTAATCTGCTTTTAAATCCTTCCATTTTGTGTGCCATTTCAGATACCATATTTTTCAGTTTCTATCTCTTTCTTGAAGTACTCCCTGAGATCTTGACTATTTTTCTGTAGCTTCATGAGCATGTTTATAATTTTTATTTTGAAATATTTATCAAGAAGATTGGTGATTTCAGTTTCACTTAACCCTCTTTCTGGTGTTTGTGGGATTCTGGTTAGTACAAAATTTATTTTCTGTTTCATATTTCTACTTTTTGGAGCTGCCCGGTACCTGCATATTGGCAGAGGTCACAGGCATGCTGTGCTGGCACCTGTTGGGAGGAAAGAGCTCTTTCCTGTTTCCCAGCTGCAGTGCCTGCCTCCACTGTCAGGTCCGGTGGTCTGAGTGTGCAGGGAGGATCCCCTGCATTAGGACTCTGTAACTGCTCTAGTCAGGGATGCCTCTTGCTGTCCTGGTACAATGGTGGGGGCAACTGATGTGTAGACTGGTGTCTGCTGGGAGGAATAAGCAGCAGGCTGCATATTGCATGGAGAAGCTTCAGTGCTGCATTGCCAGCCAGGGGGATGGAGTGCCTGAAGCTCCTGGAAGTTCTCAACCTGCTGTGCTTAGTGTGATGAGTTAATTTTCTCCACCTCTCCTTCCTCCTGAGAAGCAAGCTCTGTGTAATCCTTGCCCCTTTAGCTCCCCTTTCACTGTTGGGACATCTTTCAATGTGCTCACCTTTCTTTTGTTCCTGAGCACCCACTTGTGGGTGCCTGTTCTCTTCAAGTGCATGGAATCAGTCTCTCCAAATATTCTGTCTTTGCTTTGCACCCCCTCTAATTTCCAGAGCATTATGTAATGTGTCTTTGTGCTCCCAGAGCATATATCTATGGCTGGGTGTTTAAACTCCTGGTCTTCTACTCCCTTCCCATTCATATCTCTTCCTCCTGCTTGTGAGTTGAGGTGGGGAGGAGTGCTTTGGTTCCCCTGGATCATGGCTTTGCTATTTTACACTTTTCTGTGAGGTCTTTTTTCCCAAGATGTAGGCAGTCTGTATCAGTTTTCTGGTTTCTCTTTCAGGATTAGTTGTATTTGCTGTATTTTTTTGTTTTATGTGGTTTTGAGAGGAGATTTCTCCCTCATTTCTCATGCTGCCATCTTTCCCTGACTCTTTTTTTTAACTTTTAAATAATGTTTTAACTCTTTATTTGGGAATAATTTATACTTACCAAAGAGGTGAAAAGTAGAATAAAGAATATCAATACACCCTTCACCATGATTCTCAAAATATTGAATAGCTGACAGCAATAAGTAGATTAAGAGATCACCTGCACATATATCTCCTCAGCAATAATAATTTCATAGCTGTCCACAGAAAAAGTTCTTTTTGATAACTTAGGATCTAGATAGCACATTAGAAACCCCAGTGGAGTTCAAGACTAAGAAGTGCCATTTTAAGAAGGCATGTCTACACACAGGTGGTTGACTCACCAACTGCAGCCTGTAACAGATCCCAAGCAACACTGTACCCCCACAGATGTGACTACAGTCTCGATTGTTCTTTGCACTACCACCAATATCATATGCCAAAGATCCCAGAAAGTCACATCTGCCTACCCTTTGGGTAATAGAACCCCTGACTTTGGTCCAGGCTGAGGACCCTGATGTGTGTCATGACCCAGTTCCAGACCCTCTTGGTTATGGCTCCCTCAGGGGCCCTTGGAGGCAATGCAGCTGAACTTAGTCTGACTACAGATTCTAAAAGAACTCTGTAAATGGGCTTCAGACCCCTCCACCTTCATTTTGCAAACAGTCCTGCAGGTCCAGGGTCCCAGTGGAAGACACTTCCACTTGTATCCCCAGAGAACTTGAAACAGACCTATACTCCACTCCAACCCCTCCCAGCTATAATTTGTGAGCAGTACTGTTGCCTCAGAGATCTAGCAGGAGACACTATTTCTACACTTCCAGATATCTTGAAGTATCCGTATACTTGGCTGTAGTCTCCGTGCTGCAATCCACGAGCACTCCTGACAATGCAGGGTGCCACTGAGAGACACACTCATCAGTGCCCCCAGAGGCAGGCCAGCCAAACTTGGTCTGACAGCAGATCTTGAAACAACCCTGTGACTTAGCTCCACCTCCTCCTAAGGTACAGTGTAGAAGCAATTCTGTGAGTCTAGCCAGGATCTACCAGGACAAATGTCCATCATGGTGTCCAGATGTAAGCCCACCATAGTAAGTTTGACTGACTTGTTCCCTATAACTAGACTGCAGCTATGATCAGGGAACATTCTAGCCCACCTTTAGTTTGTAAAGACTCAAAGTGGTATTTTGCTACTTCAAATGCACAGACATCAGTGCAATGCTGAATGATAAATAAAACAAACACAACAGCACAAAAGGAAACTAATGAAGATCCAGTGGCTGACCCCAAGTAATGGACATCTATTAAATTTCTGACAAATAATTAAAATAAATAATCTTTAATGCAATGAAATACACAAAAACACATAAGCAACTGAATTAAATCAGTAAAACACATGAACAAAATGAGAAGCTTACTAAAGAAATAGAGACCATTAAAAAGAATTATTTAAGCTTCATGGTAACCAAAAAAGACCTTGAGTAGATACACAGTAGATAAAGGAATTAAAGGATATCATTACAAAAAAATTACAAAGGAAATAGCAAAAGAGGAAGAAAAGGACAAAAGAACTGTAAATAATGTAAAAGACAACAAAATGGCAATAATAAACTCTTCACTACCCATAATTACTTTAACCATAAGTGGAATAAATTCCCTAATCAAAATAAACAGAATGACTTAATAAAAAAAAATCCCCAAACATGCCAACTAAAAATAATCATGATCACTTTACCTGTAAGGACACACATAGTTTGAAAGTGACAGGAAGGAGAAAGAGATTCTCCACCAAGAAACTGTTAGAATTAATAAACAAATTCAGTTAGTTGCAAGATAAAAATCAGTGTACAAAAATCCATTCTGTTTCTGTATATTAATAATGACTTATCCAGAAAAAGAAATAAAAACACCATCCCATTTAAATAGATACATAAAAGAATAAAGTATTTCAGCATAAAATTAATCAAGAAGGTAAAATATCTTTATACTGAAAGTATAAGAAACTGAAGAAAGAAATTGAGGATACAAACAAAGGGACATGTATCCCTGTTGGGAGCAAATCTGTGGGCCTTTAAGCAGATTCGGTCACAAAAGCCTTAAGACAACAACAACGTTTTGAGTAAAAATCTTTCCTGTAAAATCAGCTAGAAATCTTTCTTGTAAAGTCAGCAACAATGAACCCATCTACGCGTTAGAAACAAGTTTTCCCCTATCACTAAGAAGCACATTTAGTGAACTCCTAGGTTAGAGCTCGGGGTTAATTTACCTAGCAACATTTGCATTTCTAAGTCAGAGTTAGCGGTTAGGCTACCTCACAGCATGTGCCTTTTCTGTCCTTTGTTAAGCAAGAAACACCTCTCCCGCCCCCAAAATGGCGAACTCCCCGCTTCTCTTCCGGGTCCTCCGTTCCCGTCAGCGCCAACCAAGACCCAATCACCCTTCTACACCTCCCCGCCGGCGCCACCTAAGGTCCAATTATCTCCTGACCCACCCCTTACTTGCTACTTGTATAAATTGAGCCTGTAAACAATAAACTGTGCCAGCTTGATCAGACATCCTGTCTTGCTGGTCGTTCTTTGTGTCCCTTGCTTGTTTCATTTCTGCAGGCGTCTCCGGCTACGCCCCACGTTCGTCCCGTGGGTCGGGACAGACTGGCGCCCAACGTGGGGCACCCCGGGACCTGAGACTCCTGCTGAAACGTCTGCTCGTAAGCCTTGGCCAGGCATTCATTTGAGTCATCGCACAGGTATTCACCTGATGTCGACTCTGCATTGAGGATCACTGCGGCTCACCCGTCCATAATACAGATCCCGGAGAGGTGAGTAGACGCATCACCCAAGCAAGCATCTTAAATACCTCTTGTGAGTTCTCACTGATCTCACTGAACTCCCACGAGGTATTTCTTAGCGGACTCAAGGAGTCCCTCAGGACACGAGGAACAAGGGTTAAGAAAAAAGATTTGAAACGTTTTTTTGTCTTCCTAGAAGATGTCTGTCCTTGGCTCCCTCAAGGAGGGACCATTAGTGAAAAGAAATGGCAACGCGTGGGCGATTGCCTTCAAGACTATTACAGAGCTTTTGGTCCAGGAAAAGTGCCTGTGTCAGCATTTAGCTATTGGAATCTCATTAATGATATCCTGTGCGTTCATCGTGAATGGCCCGATTTGCAGAAAGTTGTTATTGAGGGAGGAAAAACCTTGAAATCCCACTCCCATCCCCCTTCCGAAGCCTCCCAGCCAGCTTCCCCTTCTTTTAAAACACACCCTTCAGATCCTGTTACAAACCCCTCCCAGGACCCAAGCGAGCTCCCGTCCTTGCCAACAATTGAGTCTCTTTCTCCGTCCCCTCCCCTTGATAGTTCTGCCGGTCCTGTTATTTCTCCCCCAAGTATTTACCCTACTCTCATCAACTTAAACCCTGATGAGCCCCTTAGTCCCGCTGATGAGGCCACGCTAGAGGAAGGGGCAGCGCGCCATAATAATTCTGACTGGCCATCAAAAGGCCTTGCTATTTTTCATGCCGCCTCACCCATCCCTGCCGCTACGTACCGCCCTCCAACTATAAGCCCACCTGTAAGCCTGCTTCCCTTCCTCCCACCACCACCTTATCATTTCCCTGTCCTTGATCAAGTGTTCCCTGCCTCATCAACTCTCTCCCGCGAGCGTCTGCATATGACAAATGACCTCTCAGTCCTCAGGCACATGGTCAAAAACAGAAAAGAGCAGATTCAACTCCTGCAGGCCGTCCGTGATTTAGATCAAGAGCTCTCCAAATTGACTCACATAACTTAACATCCCAAAACCTCCTCAGCAGCCCCAGGGAAGCCAAACAAGCTTATGACTCAGATCAGGGATCTGGTAGTGAAAAGTCACACAGTCCCTGCATTTATCAGACAGGCAGGGGCCTCTTGAGGAATGAAAATAGCTCAGGCAGAAAAAACTAGGAAAACTAACTGAGAGCAATTCGATCCCTAAACTCAAAAAAGAAGTATCTTATCTTCTGCACACAAACCTGGCCCCAGTACAAACTCTCTGATTAGAGAGGCTTGGCCCCTGAAAGAAGTATGCAATATAATGTTATGCAGCTAAATATATTTTGCCACAAGGGAAGAGGATAGTCAAGAGTTCCATGAACTGCTACAATGTGGAGCTAGTTTTCTGAATTCTTTTAGTGAACATCTATTCTATTTATTAAGTTCATCACTGTCTTTGAGAATTGAGAAGTCTTAAACTAAACTCCCTGAGATAGAAGAAATTTATCTTCTGCAATACAGCCTGGCTTTAAATGACTGGAGCTAGAATTGTACTTGCATTTCATTTCCAGCCCCCTAGACACACATGGTCCCTATCAGTTCAGAGCCTTCAGCGGCCCTGTTGGTCTGGGGCTGTCTAAACCTTAACCCAGTTATGTAAACTACTTGCCTTTAGAGTGTATTCTTGAAAACTGAAGTACTTTTCATCAAATAAACTAAGAAGAAAGAAGACCATTGAGTATTAGAAACTCAAATCTTTATGTCAGTTTGTCTGTGTATATGTATTTGTATGAAGAGTGTCACTAACTGTAGTCATTATGTCTCAGTCTGTATGTTTGTGTGTCTAAGTGTGTAAAAAATATATATATATATTTTCTACCTCCGGAGTGTATTAATAAAATTGATTTAAAAACATGTGCTTGTGAAAATTGGGCATTCTAAAACTTCCAGAAAATCTAATTTAAAAATATTATGCATTAATGCTAATTTAAGCTTAACTGAAATGGACATGTCTTTATAGTTATTAGCTGCCAAAGTTTACTTAAAGTCATTTAAGTTGATGTTACCTGTTAAATATTCCAAGAAAATACTTAAAGAAAGGCTTGACTTTGATGTGTGGTGAAAGCTTTATAAGTAATTTAGCATGGTTGCTAAAAATAAGTAAACAAGTGTAGCAAATAAACTTTTTAATAATAATACTGTATTAATCTATAACAATGTATATATCTGCAAACAGCCTGAGAATTTTTGTGGTAACCAAAATTCTTAAAGTATGCCAAGTTATATAGACATATTTTGTACTTAATGAGAAATTGTGCTGTAAGGCACATTTCCAAAAATGATAAAATATGTTCATACATGTATCAATCTGAAGAATGCTGGTGTAAGAGTTTACAGTGGCCTGTTTTTCAGTGTTCACTTGAAGGTTAAGGTACCAAATGGTTTTAGTTCTAATGAAAACTACTTAATATAATAAGGAAAATATTTTGGTATGTTAAAGATGTGTGTTTTAATAAGAGAAAGTATAAAGAATGGAAATTCATTTTGTTGAGAGTAAAAGAAGGTTAATTGTTCTAAAATACAGCTATTTATTTAAAGGGAGACAGAGAGACAGAGACTGAGAGAGCAGGGTGGTGCCCTTTTGTTATGGCAGATCAGCTCAGCCTGTTGCTTTGGGGAGGGTGGAGATGTTTAGAGATAAGGCGGGATAAACCCAGGTAAGCCCCAGGCAAGCCCAGGCATAGTTCTCACCGGCTTGTATGCTTAGGACCATAGGGCAAATGAAGAATAAATTACTATATTCTTACAGATATAATCATGCCATGTGAAATTAAAACAAGTGAGTATTAGTATCGAGAACACAGCAAAATTGGACTCTTGTTTTCAGTTAGAAAGATAAAGTATTCTTTAACTGTTAGTCTGCTCTTAATATTGAAAGATTGCAAAGAGTTCTCTAATTGTTTTATTAAAACAGTTTCTTATGCTTAAAGTCTTAATGAATTGTCTGAGTATTTAAGAAAATAAGATCTTAATATTAAAAAGACTAAGCTAAGTGTTGTTAACAACTATGTAACCTGCATTTTCTTTTAAACTTTCTTATTATCATTCCAGTTAAATAATAAGTGTTATTTAATAACTATGATTCTATTTAGGCAATTGCCTTAAAAACTTTTGACTGCTTCCCAAAACCAAAATTTAAAAAGGTATTTTTACCTCTCAATTAACACTGATATTTTCCAGAGGGCCCCTGGAACATATCAGTAGAATTTCTTCTCTTCATCAAGAAAATATTTGACTAATTTGGCTTATTTACCTGATACATACTTACCAAAAAAGTGCTGTCAAAAGGAATAATGCTCGATTTTATTACTGAGTGTTTTAATGTCTGCATGTCAAACACGGAAAACTGAAGCCCACTAAATAATAGTATTTTTTTAAAATTTTATTTCCAATAATGGCACTTATGTATGTACATACTACAGAAGAAATGTATAGACACATGATAGAGGAAAACTTAGATAGAATGATATTGCTGATTGGTCTGTTAGAGATGGTGATCATTATGAAATTTATAAAGCAGTTTTGTCCCGAGAAGATATTGGCAGTTATACTTGTGAAAAGCTTCAAAAAATAACTCCTGTCATATTGTATAAGAGTAATTAGGTGTATTTAAATATATCGCTCATTCCAGAAAATAATTTTTCCTCACCTAACTTGTAGTTACAACTACTCATGAGCCAAAAGTTGCATGTCATCTTTTTGTGTAGCAAGAAATTCCTCTATCAGTGAACTGTTGAAGAAGAATTTAATAGGCATAAGACTTTCTCCTATGGTGTTTAATAATATCTCAGGCATAAACATCACTCTTCCCCCTAAAGTGCTTGCTCCTGATGACCAATTAAATTTACCTGTTAATACTACTATAATTACTGATTGTGTATGTATTAATTGTACTCATGTGCCCTCTTATTATAATTCTTCAATCATTGTAAAATGGTCTTCTGGATATAGACTTCCAAATAGTTGGGTATTTTTGCATAATGACAAAAGATATCAAGCCCTTTCTCCACACTATCGAGGTGTTTTGGGACGCATTCTTCCTGCTCTAATAGACTACCTGGATATAAGCGCAAGAAGCTTCTCTGAGTTCTGCCATCTGATTGTCATGAAAACTTGAAACTTTGAGGTCCTGTCGCTGTTGCAGTTGCAGCTGCATTCCTCCTGCCAGTTCCTAGACTTGTCATTTAGAATGCAGAAAGAGATATCTAAGCTGGCCTGTGCATATAGCAAAACAACAAACTTGACTGCTTCTGTATTATCTGAACTCAACCAAAAACTGAGAGAATTGCGAGCTGCAGTGCTTCAGAATCGCGCTGTGGTGGACTGTCTGATGTTAAAAGAGCATGTAAGATGTGATCAGTTTCCAAGAATGTGCTGTTTCAATTTCTCAAACTACTCAAAATCAATTAGATGATATCCCTCATATTGTCAATAAGTTTTTACAAATGCCTAAGCTATTTAACTAGTTTTTTAGTTTCATTAGAGATAACTAGTAATTGTAAGTCTGCCTTTGTTATGTATCTGTATTCCTATTCTGTTAATGTATGTATGTATATGCAAGTCCACTATCACAGACTTGCTCGTGATAGCGATGATGAAGAAGCTCCCTCCTCCAGCAGATATGAACGTCAGTATGACTCTTCTAAGAGTCCTTGAGTAAGCTGGCTGAGTACCCAGGGTAACGGCAGTGAAAAACCTGCCTTGAGGGACATGTCTGATTGCATAGAGGTTTGTGTCCAGCATCTTCCTCTCCTCAAAAAATAAGGACATATCGTGCGTCATCAAGCAACTCCCTTCTCTTCAGCACAGTCTGTAAGACTAAAGGAGCTCTCCTCGCGTGCCAGGTACCCATATGCCAGGTACCCACTGAGGATCAGACCCCTGTACTCCCCCCTTGGAGTACTCAGCTTTACAGAATTCTCACTCAAAAATATTCATTCTTACAACAAATCAAGTCAAGACTGGTAGCCAAAGACGGGCAAGATATGGTTGTATAGGGAATACCAACCTAAGACAGGGTATAGTCGCTAGAAGACTATAGCCCCATGACGGGTAAGGATTTCCTTCAGCCGTACAACCTGACAGGCACAGGCCTTGACCCAGCCAGAGCTAGGCTGGCTGTTTCAATATAAGAAAAATGGGGGAGATGTTGGGAGCAAATCTGTGGGCCTTTAAGCAGATTCGGTCACAAAAGCCTTAAGACAACAGCAATGTTTTGAGTAAAAATCTTTCCTGTAAAATCAGCTAGAAATCTTTCTTGTAAAGTCAGCAACAATGAACCCATCCACGCGTTAGAAACAAGTTTTCCCCTATCACTAAGAAGCACATTTAGTGAACTCCTAGGTTAGAGCTCGGGGTTAATTTACCTAGCAACATTTGCATTTCTAAGTCAGAGTTAGCGGTTAGGCTACCTCACAGCATGTGCCTTTTCTGTCCTTTGTTAAGCAAGAAACACCTCTCCCGCCCCCAAAATGGCGAACTCCCCGCTTCTCTTCCGGGTCCTCCGTTCCCGTCAGCGCCAACCAAGACCCAATCACCCTTCTACACCTCCCCGCTGGCGCCACCTAAGGTCCAATTATCTCCTGACCCACCCCTTACTTGCTACTTGTATAAATGGAGCCTGTAAACAATAAACTGTGCCAGCTTGATCAGACATCCTGTCTTGCTGGTTGTTCTTTGTGTCCCTTGCTTGTTTCATTTCTGCAGGCGTCTCCGGCTACGCCCCACGTTCGTCCCGCGGGTCGAGACATATCCCATGATCTTGGAGTGAAGGTTTAATATTGTGAAAATGTTCATAATTCATCAAAACCATCTGAAGATTCTATTCAATCCCTATTAGAATTCTAGTGGATTTTCCCAAAATAGAAAACAAATCTCTAAAATTTATATGTAACTGTAATAGAACCTGAATAGCCAGAGAAATCTTGAGATAGAATAGGAAAGCTGTAGACATAACACTTCTGGTTTTAAACTATATTACAAAGCTAGAGTAATAAAAACAGTATGATACTGCCAATTAAAACAAAGAGACTAATGGAATTGATTTAAGAGTCCATAAATAAACTAAATTGGATACAGCCAACTAATCTTTGGCAAGGGAACCAAGAGTACTCAATGGGGAAAGGACAATCTCTTCAATAAATGGTCCTGGAAAAACTCAATATTCACATGCAAAAGAATTAAATTGGACCCCTACCTTATAGTAGTCACAAAAGTTAAATTAAAATAGATTACATACCTAAGTGTCAGACTTGAAACCATAAAATTACTAGAAGAAAACATGGGAAAAAAATGTCTATGACACTGGTCTTCACAATGATTTTCTACATATTTCACCAAAAGCATGGGCAACAAAAGCAAAAATAAACAAGTGAAACTATATAAAACTTAAGGCTTCTGCACATAAAAGAAATGGTCAAAACAATGAAAAGGCAACCTATGGAATGGGAAAAATACTTTTAAACTCTATCTTCAAATAATAGGTTAATATAAAAAATACCCAGAACTCATAAAATTCAGTAGCAATAGCAAAACTAGAAAACCTATTAATAAATACAAAGGTCCTGAATAGACATTGATTCAAAGAAGACATTCAAATGGACAAATGGATTCATGAAAAGACACTCAACATCATTAATCATCAGGGAAATGCAAATCAAAACCACAATGAGATACCAACTCACAGTTACTACAGTGGCTAAAATATTTTTAAAAAAGAGGTAAAACATGTTGGTGAGGGCATAGAGAAATGGGAAAGCTTGCACACTGTTGGTGGTAATATAAGTTGTTAAAGTCTTTATGGAATGTTATATGGAAGTTCCTAAAAATGTTAAAAATAGAACTACCCTACAATCTAGCAATCCCACTTTTAGGTATATATCCAAATGCAATAAAATAAGTATCTCAAACAAATGTCTTCACTCTCATGTTCATTGTAGTGTTATCTTAAAAGCCAATATTGTAATATATATATAGTAATCACAGGATATGCACAAACACACACTGAAAAATTATTCAGTCTTTAAAAAGAAGGAAATCCTGCTGTTTGAAACAACATGGATAGACCTGAAAGATATGCTAAGTGAAATAAGCCATGCAGAAAAAAGAAATACTGTGATTTCATTCATATGTACATACTAAAATGTGGAACTCATACAGCCAGAGAGTAGAAAGGTGGTTTGTTCAATGGTACAAATTTTCAGTTATAAGTTGAATAATTTCTAGACATCTGGTATATTACATGTTGATTATAGTTAATAATGCTGTACTATATACTTGAATTTTGCTGAGTAGTTCTCACAATACTAAAAAAATTGAAAAAAGGTAACTATATGAGGTAATAGATATGTTAATTAGTGTGATTGTGGGAAGCATTTCACAGTGTATATGTATATCAAATCTTGTAATTTTTATTTGTCAGATGTGCTTCAATAAAGCTTGGAAAATTTCTCAAAACATTAATATCTTACATAACCATATTACAATTCTCAGAAATAGACAAAATTGTTGAAAGACTGTTGAGTAATCTACATACCTTATTCAAATACTGACAAATGTCCCATTTATGTTCTTGTACCATTATAATTTTAGATGTTCAAGTTGTTCCATATTTGGGCAGCTAGAATCTCTTCAAGCTAACCAATGTCCTTTTAGCATATTCCTACTAGGTGTTGATCAGTTCTTTGCTTTCAAGTCCATCAAGATGATCAAGATTTATTTTTTACTTTTCATACCATAGCCATGGGTGGAGTCCATAATTTCTCCAATTTATCCTAATTATTTTAAATGTGGGTAAAATTTAAAATGATCTGAGTGCTAGGTGTATTCAAGAATATTGGTCTGTGTGATAGGCTGAATAATGCTCCCTCCCTCAAAGACATCCATGACTTGGAACCTGTGAATAATTGCCTTACATGGCAAAACATGTGATTAAATTAAGGAAACTGAGATGGGAGATTATTTTGGATTACCCTGGTGAATCCTAAGTATAATTGCAATTATTTTTATACATTGGAAGTAGAAGGATATAGCTTTACAGATAAGTTTAAAAAGCAATTACATAGAAACCTGGGGAGAGGATTAAAGTTTGCAGTGTGAGAGGTGAGACAGAGCTTCCTCCTAAAACTGCATATAATACAAAAATATAATTAAGAACTTGTTTGCCATGTAAGAACTTGTTCGTTATGCTTCAGAAGATTGGAGACTGTTGAGAATTAGGCATGGGGTTGATTAATGATTGTGCATTGAGTCCCCTATACAGAATTTTATTGTTGTTAACAACCATTTGAACAATAAATATGAGAGATGCCCTCTCAAAATATATATATGTATATATATATGTATATGTATATATATATATAAAATTAATACAACTAATCCCAAGAGAGCAACAGGAAAGAGGACTGCACCAGACTACATATATCTGGAGAAAAGAGCAGACCTCAGGGAACACGGTAACATACCAAAGCTGTGTCCCGGCAGGACCGAAGTCCTTCCGTCACCCAAGCTCACTGGTGGGAGGAAGAGAAACTGAGCATGGAGGGAGTGGAGGCCTGGGACTGCTGAATACCTAACTCCAGAGATCTTCTCTCAGAGCACAAACATACATTTCATGGTGCTTTCATAATACTCTCGTGATTATGGGGTTGGAAAGCTAACAGAGGCAGAATTCCTGGAGAGACTGAGATTCCAGCCACTTGTGGAAAGCAGGGATCCATATCCAACAGCTCTGGGACAAAAGCTAATACCTGTGTGCTCAGCCCACTGGTTCAGGCAGTGGAGACAGGCATAGAAGCCGGGAAGAAAGAAACAGCTCTTTCCTCCCCCCAGACACCAATCCAACTCCCCTGCATCCCCTGACATTGCCTCAGGGGCTGAGCAGCTCCAGAGAGTAGAGCTTCTGGACACTAGAGACTGCCACAGACAAATATGAAATGCCAAAGAAACCTGATACAGAGTAAAATTAATATAACCCCTGGGAAAGATGATATGGACCTCATGACTCTTCCTGAAAGGGAGTTCAAAATAAAAATCATTAACATGCAAATGGAGGTACAGAAACATTCAGGAAATCAGGAATGAATTCCGGTCAGAGATCCAATCATTGAAGAGCACAATGGATGGAATTAAAAGCAGATTGGATATGGTAGAGGAGATGATAAATGAAATAGAAACTAGAAAAGAGGAATACAAAGAAGCTGAGGCACAGAGAGAAATAGGATCTCTAAGAATGAAAGATTATTGAGAGAACTGTGTGACCAATGCAAACAGAACAATATTTGCATTATAGGGATACCAGAAGAAGTAGAGAGAGAGAAAGGGATAGAAAGTGACCTTGAGGAGGTAATTTCTGAGAACTTTCCCAATGTGGAGAAGGAAATAGTCTCTCAGACCAAGGAAGCCAACAGAACTCCCAACAGAAAGGACCCAAGGAAGACAACACCAAGACATATAGTAATTGAAATGGCAAAGATCAAGGATAAGGACAGACCGTTAAAAGCAGCCAGAGAGAGAACTAAGATCACATACAAAGGAAAGCCCATCAGGCTAACATCATACTTCTCATCAGAAACCTTACAAGCCAGAAGGGACTGCCATGATTTATTTAATATAATGAAACAGAAGGCTTTGGAGCTAAGATTACTTTGTCCAGCAAGGTTATCATTTAAATTTGAAGGAGGGAATAAGCAATTTCCAGATAAGCAAAAGCTGAGAGAATTTACCTCCCACAAACCATCTCTACAGTCTATTTTGGAAGGACTGCTATAGATGGAAGTGTTCCTAAGGTTTAATAGCTGTCACGAGAGGTAATAAAACCACAGTAAAGAAAGTAGAACAGCTAATTACTAATCAAATGCAAAATTAAATTAACTATCCCCAAAGTCAACCAAGGGATAGACAAACAGTACAGAATATGATATTTAATACATAAACAATAGAGGAGAAAAAAAGGAGAAAAAAGGAAAGAACCCTTAGATTATGTTTGTAATAGCATATTAAGTGAGTTAAGTTAGACTCTTAGATAGTAAGGAAGTTAACCTTGAACCTTTGGTAAACAAGAATCTAAAGTCTGCAATGGCAGTAAGTACATACCTATCGATAATCACCCTAAATGTAAATGCACTGAATGCACCAATCAAAAGGCACAGAGTCACTGAATGGCTAAAAATACAAGACCCATCTATATGCTGCCTATAAGAGACTCACCTTAAACCAAAAGACATACATAGACTCAAAGTGAAGGGGTGGGAAAGATATTTCATGCAACTAATAGAAAAAAGCAGATTTTGTAATACTTCTAACAGATGAAATAGACTTCAAAACAAAGAAAGTCACAAGAGACAAAGAAGGACTTTACATAATGATAAAGGGATCAACCCAACAAGAAGGTATAACCAATATAAATATTTATGCTCCCAACACAGGAGCACCTACATATGTGAACCAAATACTAACTGAATCAAAAGGGCAAATAAAATGCAATGCATTCATGCTAGGAGATTTCAACCCTCCACTCACTATGAAGGACAGATCAACCAGACAGAAAATATATAAGGACACAGAGGCACTGAAAAACACATTAGAACAGATGGACCTAAGAGACATCTACAGAACTCTACATCCAAAAGCAGCAGAATACACATTCTTCTCAAGTGCACATGAAACATTTTCAAGAATAGATCATATATTAGGCCACAAAAAGAGCCTCAGTAAATTAAAAAAGATTGAAATTGTACCAACCAGTTTCTCAGACCACAAAGGTATGAAACTAAAACTATGTAAAAGAAATGAAAAATCCCACAAACACATGGAGTCTTCACAACATGCTCCTAATAACAAATGGATCAATGACCAAATAAAAACAGAGATCAAGCAATATATGGAGAAAAATAACAACAATAAGTTAACACCACAAAATCTGTGGGACACAGCCAAAACTGTGCTAAGAGGAAAGTAGATTGCAATACAGGTCTACCTCAGGAAAGAAGAACAATCCCATATAAGCAGTCTGAACTCACAATTAATGAAACTAGAAAAAGAGGAACAAATGGGGCCCAACATCAGTAGAAGGAGGGACTAATAAAGATTAGAGCAGAAATAAATAAACTCAAGAACAATAAAACAATAGAAAGAATCAATGAAAGCAAGAGCTGGTTCTTCGAGAAAATAAACAAAATAGATAAACCCCTAGCCAGACTTATCAAGAAAGAGAGAGAGTCTACACACATAAACAGAATCAGAAATGAGAAAGGAAAAATCACTATGGACACCACAGAAATACAAAGAATTATTAGAGAATACTAGGAAAAATTATATGCTAACAAACTGGATAACCTAGAAGAAATGGACAACTTTCTAGAAAAATACAACCTTCCAAGGCTGACCAAGGAAGAAATAGAAAATCTGAACAGACCAATTACCAGCAATGAAATTGAACTGGTAATCAAAAAACTACCTAAGAACAAAATCCATGGACCAGATGGCTTCACCACTGAATTTTACCAAACATTTAGTGAAGACCTAATAACCATCCTCCTTCAGGTTTTCCAAAGAGTAGAAGAAGAGGGAATACTTCCAAACTCATTCTATGAGGCCAGCATCACTCTAATACCAAAACCAGGCAAAGACACCACAGAAAAATTACAGACCAATATCCCTGATGAAAATAGATGGAAAATTACTCAAAAAATATTAGCAAACTGAATTCAAAAATACATCAAAAAGATCATCCATCATGATCAAGTAGGATTTATTCCAGGGATGCAAGGATGGTACATCATTCGAAAATCCAGCAACATCATCCACCACATCAACAAAAGGAAGGACAAAAACCACATGATTATCTCCATAGATACTGAAAAAGCATTTGACAAAATTCATCATCCACTCATGATAAAAACTCTCAACGAAATGGGTGTAGAGGGCAAGTACCTCAACATAATAAAGGCATATATGACAAACCAACAGCCAACATAATACTTAACAGTGAGAAGCTGAAAGCCTTTCCTTTAAGATCGAGAACAAGACAAGAATGCCCACTTTCCCCACTTCTATTCAACATAGTACTGGTGGTCCTAGCCATGGAAATCAGACAACACAAGGAAATAAAAGGCAAGGAAGAAGTTAAACTGTCCCTGCTTGCAGATGACATGATATTGTACATAAAAAACCTTACAGAATCCAGTCTGAAATTACTAGATCTAATATCAGAATTCAGCAAAGTTCTGGGATGCAAAATTAATACACAGAAATCTGTAGCATTCCTATGTAGGGACAATGAACTAAGAGAGAGAGAAATCAGGAAAACAATTCCATTCACAGTTGCATCAAAAAGAATAAAATACCTAGGAATAAACCTAACCTATTTCACAAGGAAGTGAAAGACCTATACCCTGAAAACTACAAGACACTCTTAAGAGAAATTGAAGAAGATACCAATAAATGGAAACTCATCCCATGCTCATGGATAGGAAGAATTAATATTGTCAAAATGCCATCCAGCCTAAAGCAATCTATAAATTCAATCAATTCCTATCAAAATACCAACAGCATTCTTCAATGAACTAGACAAAATCATTCTAAAATTCATATAGAACTACAAAAGACCTCAAATAGCCAAAGCAATTCTGATAAGGAAGAATAAAGCTGGGGACATTATGCTCCCCAACTTCAAGCTCTACTACAAAGCCACAATAATGAAGACAATTTGGTACTGGCACAAGAACAGACCCATAGACCAATGGAAAAGACTAGAGAGCCCTGATATAAGCCCAATCATACATGGTCAATTAATATATGATAAAGGAGCCATAGAAATACAATGGGGGAATGACATGCTCTTCAACAGCTGGTGTTGGCAAAAGTGGACAGCTACATGCAAGAGAATGAAACTGAATTATTGTTTAATCCCAAACACAAAAGTAAACTTGAAATGGATTAAAGACTTGAATGTAAATCATGAAACCATAAAACTCTTAGAAAGCAACATAGGCAAATATCTCCTGAATATAAGCATGAGCAACTTCTTCCTGAATGCATCTCCTCAAGAAAGGGAAACAAAAGCAAAAATGAACAAATGAGACTACATCAAACTATAAAGTTTCTGTATGGCAAAGGACACCATCAACAGAACAAAAAGGCATCCTCCAGTATGGGGACAGTATATTTGTAAATGACATATCCAACAAATGGTTAACATCCAAAATATATAAAGAACTTACACACCTCAACACCAAAAAAGCAAATAACCCAATTAACAAATGGGAAGAGGATATGAAGAGACAGTTCTCAAAGAAGAAATTCAGATGGCCAACAGACACATTAAAAGATGCTCCACATCAGTAATCATGAGGGAAATTCAAATCAAAACCACAATGAGATATCACCTCACACCAGTAAGGATGGCCAGCATCAAAAAAACTAAGAACAACAAATGCTGGTGAGGATGCGGAGAAAGGGGAATCCTCCTACACTCTGCTAGTGGGAATGTAAGCTAGTTCAACCATTGTGGAAAGCAATATGGAGGTTCTTTAAAATACTAAAAATAGAAATACCATTTGACCTGGGAATCCCACTCCTTGGAATTTACCCAAAGAATACAACTTCTCAGATTCCAAAAGATATATGCACCCTTATGTTTATTGCAGAACTTTTTACAATAGGCAAGATATGGAAGCAACGTAAGTGTCCATCAGTAGATGAATGGATAAAGAAGATGTGGTTCATATACACAATGGAATACTATTCAGCCATAAGAAAGAAACAAGTTCTACCATTTGCAACAACATGGACAGAGCTGGAGGACATTATGCTCAGTGAAATAATCCAGGTGGAGAAAGACAAATGCCAAATGATTTCCCTCATTTGTGGAGTATAACAATGAAGCAAAACTAAAGGAAAAAAATAGCAGCAGACTCACAAACTCCAAGAAGGGACTAGTGGTTACCAAAGGGGAGGGATGTGGGAGGGTGGGTGGGGAGGGAGGGAGAAGGGGATTGAAGGGTATTATGTTTAGTACACATGGTGTGGGGGATCACGGGGAGAAAAGTGTAGGACAGAGAGGGCACATAGTGAATCTGTGTCATCTTACTACACTGATGGACAGTGACTGCATTAGGGTATGGGATGGGACTTAATAAAATGGGTAAGTGTAGTACCCACATTTTTTTTCATGTGAAACCTTCATAAGAGTATATATCAATCATTCCTTTAAGAAAAAGCAATGACATCATAGAGGTCAAGATTAAAATTATTTGGCAACCATTTTAAGAGTGCTGGAAGCTATGAGAATCTGGAAAAAACAAGGAATGGTTTCTTCCCCCAAGAATCCAGAAGGACATCAGCCCTGATAACATCATTATCTTGTTTCAGAAATATTGATTTTGGATTCTAGCCCCCAGAATTGTGAGACAATAAATTTCAGTTACTGTAAGCCACCAAATTCATGGTAATTCATTAGAGCACCCACACAAAACTAATAAAATTATTCCTTCTGGGATTTTTAGTGTGCAGATTCTGGAAATAAAATTTTATTGAAACTTTAAATTTATACTGATGCTTCTAATTCATATCCAGTACACAGGATGATTCTTCTCTTTTGTATTTTCATCTCTCTTTTCCCCTAGTAAGAATTTAAATTTCCAACAACATTAGTATTTGACTGAATTGTGCTGTACTCAAATAAATATAAAATAATTTTGTAATTTCAAAGGTTTCACACTAGCACCTCTACCAAAATCAAATGTCCTAAAGGTATAAATAAATAAACAAATAAGTCCTTCTAAGTAGAAACTGATATTTTGTTTTAGTAACATGTGTCATTACAATGTATTCCACCAAGTGTAAATATGTAAGTCAGGCACTATATCCTTATTTTAGATAATTATTTTTATGTGACTTCATCTTCAATTTTAGGATATTTTTTCATCTTTTTCGACTAAATTTTCTTTTTACAATGCAAAATGTTTGCACATATCAATAGTCAAGATTAAAAAGGAACAGTCTGAAAAGATCTGGAAAAAGATGGCCACATGAAAAGTGAGGGAGAAACCTCCTCCAAAAACCACATATAACATGAAAATACAGCAAATACAACTAATCTTGAAACAGAGACTTGAAGACTACTAAATATGATGTAAATTTGGGAAAAAAGAACAACTCATAGAAAAGGGTAAAGTAGGAAAGCTGTGATTCAAGGGCACCCAAGCCTAACCCCAACCCCACCTCACAGGTGGGTGGAAGAGAAACACAATGAGAAGGGAGGAATTAGAAGCTTAGGACTGCTAAACACCCAGACCTGGAAATCTCTGGGAGCATAAACCCACATTACATGGTGCTTGGGAGATTACAGCAATTGAAAGCAAAGATAGGTGGAATATTTGGAGAGACTTAGATTCCACCTGCTTGAGGAGAACAGGCACCTACAAATCGCCACTCAGGGACAAAAGTAAGGTGGGCACATTGAAAGAATTCCTAAAAGTGAAAGGATTGCTAAAGGGGCAAGGATTTCACAGAGCTTGCTTCTCAGGAGGAAGGACAAGTGGATGAAATCATCCAGCCTTACTCAGCCCACCAAGTTGAGAACTTTCAGGAGGTTCAGGCACTTCATGTCCTGGCTGGCAACACAGTGCTGAGGTCTCCCACTGCAATATGCAGCCTACTGCTTATTCCTTCCAGCAGGCACCAGTCCATGAAGCAGCTGCACCAACCATTGTGCCAGGACAGCAAGAGGGCAGCCCTGACTAGAGTGGCTACAGAGTCCTAATGCAGAGGCTCCTCCCTGTACACTCAGACCACTGGACCTGGCAGTGGAGACAGGCACTGCAGCTGGGAAGCAGGAAAGAGCTCGTTCCTCCCAGCAGGTGCAAGCACAGCATGCCTGAAACCTCTGCCATCATTCCAGGTGCTGTGCAGCTCCATAAAGTAGAGCTTCTAGGGACTAGAGGCCACTGTCCACAGCAAGATATAATTCCATAGTAATCATTAGTAATGTGAAACAGAAAAGAAATTTTGTACAAACCAGAATCCCACAAACACCAGAAAGAGGGCTAAGTAAAACTGAAATCACCAATCTTCTTGATAAATATTTCAAAATAAAAATCATAAACATGCTCATGGAGCTACAGAAAAATAGTCAAGACCTCAGGGAGGACTTCAAGAAAGAGATAGAAAGCTTGAAAAATATGATATCTGCAATGACACATACAATGTAAGGATTTAAAAGCAGATTAGATGAGGTAGAGGAAACAATAAGTGAAACAGGAATCAGAGAAAAGGAAAAAAAAGAAACTGAGGCACAGAGTGCAAAATAATCTTTCAGAATGAAAGAATAATAGGAGAACTGTGTGATGAAACCAAATGGAACAATATTCCCATTATGAGGGTACCAGTAGAAGAATAGATTAAAAGGGATATAAAGTGTCTTTGATGAAATAACTGGTTAAATGTCACCAATCTTGGGAAGGAAATAGTCTCTCAGGTCATGGAAGTGAAGAGATCTCCCAACACAAGGGACCCTTGGAAGACAACAGCAAGACATACAATAATTAAGATGGCAAAGATTAAGGACAAAGAGAGAGAATTAAAAACGGCCAGAGAGAGAAAAAAGATCACATACAAAGGAAAGCCCATCAGGCTTTCATCAGACTTCTCAGCAGAAACCTTACAGGCCAGAGAGAGTGGCATGATATATTTAATGCAATGAAACAGAAGGGCCTCCAACTGCAAATACTCTAACCAGCAAGATTACCATTTAAATTTGAATCAGGGATTTAAAAATATCCTGATAAACAAAAGTTGAGGTAATTTACCTCCCACAAACCATCTCTACATTTTATTTTAAGGGAACTGCTCTAGATGAATGTGTTCCTAAGGCTAAATAGCTGTCACCACAGAGAATAAACCACAGTAAATGAAGTAGGGCAATAAAATACTGAGCAGATGTAAAATGAAATCAAGTACCCACAAAGGTAGTCAAGGGATACACAGAGAGTACAGAATAAAACACCTAATATTTCAAGGATGGAGAATGAAGAAAAAGCAGGGAGAAAAAAACCTTTTGATGGTGTTTGAAACACCAAAATAAGTGGGTTAAGACAGACTGTTAGATAATAAAGAAGCTGCCCTTGAACCTTTGGTAGCCATGAATCTAAAGTCTGAAAAGGCAGTAAGTCCATTATCTATTGATAATCACCCTAAATATAAATGGACTGAATGCACCAATCAAAATACATGGAGTTAAAGAATGGAAAAAAGAATAAGACCCGCCTACATGCTTCCTAAAAGAGACTCACTTCAAATCCAGAAACATACACAGACTAAAAGTGAAGGGATGGAAAAAGATATTTCATTCAAATAATAGGAAGAGAAGAGCAGAAGTTGAAGTATTTGTATAGAAAGAAAAAGATTTCAAAACAAAGAATGTAACAGGAGACAAAAAAGGACATTACATAATGGTAAAGAGATCAGGATAACAAGAGGATATAAATATTCTAAATATCTGTGCACCAAACGGGAGCAACTAACTATGTGAAATAAATACTATCAGAAGTAAAGGGGGAAACAGAATGCAATACATGCATTTTAGGAGATGTCAACAAACCATTCACCTCAAAGGACAGAGAAGCCAGACAGAAAATAAGTAGAGACAAAGGCAATGAAGAACACATTAGAACAGATGAACTTAACAAACATTTAGAGAACACATCACCCAAAAGTAGCAGGATATACTTCTCAAGTGAACATGAAATATTTTCCATAGTAGATCAAATACTAGACTAAAAAAGAGCCTCAGTAAATTCAGAAGGATTAAAATTTTGTTAACTAGCTTCTAAAACCACAAAGGCATCAAACTTGGAATAAACTATGCAAAGAAAACAAAAATGCTCTCAAACTTATAGAGGCTTAACAACATGCCCCTAAATAATCAATGGATCAGTGACCAAAGAAAAACAGGGATCAAGCATTATAGGGAGAAAAATGAAGACAACACAATACCCCAAAACCTGTAGAATACAGTGAAGGAAATTCTAAAAGTACACTGCAATACAGGCTTACCTCAAAAAGAAGAACAATCCCAAATGAACAGTCTAAAGTCACAATTCAAGAAACTAGAAAAAGAAGAAGAAATGAGACCCAAAGTTCACAGAAGGAGGGACATAATAAAGATCAAAACAAAAATAAATAAAATTGGGATGAATGAAATAGAAAGAATCAATGAAACCAGGAGTTGATTCTTCAAGAAAATAAACAAAATAGATAAATAAATCCCTAGCCAGACTTATCAAGAAAAACAGAGAATCTACACACATAAACAGAATCAGAAATGAGAAAGGAAAAATCACTATGGACACCACAGGAATACAAGGAATTATTAGAAAATACTATGAAAAATTATATGCTAAAAAATTGGATAACCTAGAAGAAATGGACAGCATTCAAAAAAATACAATCTTCCAAGACTGACCCAGGAAGAAACAGGAAACCTGAACAGACCAATTATCAGTAATGAAATTGAATTGGTAATCATAAAACTGCCTCAAAAAAATGCCAGGACCAGATGGTTTCAAAAGTGAATTCTACCAAACATTTAAAGATGGTTTCATAAGTGAATTCTACCAAACATTTAAAGAAGAGCTAAAACCCATCCTTCTTAAAGTATTCCAAAACATAGAAGAGGATGGAATACTTCCAAATTTATTCTATGAGGCCAGCATCACTCTAATACCCAAACTAGGCAAGATACCACAAAAAAAAGAAAATTGCAGACTAATATCCCTGATGAACATAGATGAAAAAATATGCAATAAAATGTTAGCAAACACAATTCAAAAATACATCAAAATGATCATCCAACATGATCAAGTGGAATTTATTCCAGGGATGCAAGGATGGTGCAATATTAAAAAATCCATCAACATCATACACCACATCAAAAAAAAGAAAGACAAAACCACATGATTATCTCAATAGATGCTGAAAGAGCATTTGACAACATTCAACATCCATTCATGATAAAAACTCCCAACAAAATGGGTATAGAGGGCAAGTACCTCAACATAATAAAGGCCATATACAATAAACATAGAATCAACATCATACTTAACACTGAAAAGCTGGAAGGATTTCCTTTAAGATTGGGAGCAAGACAAGGATGCTCACTCTCACTGCTTTTATTCATCATAATATTGGAGATCTTAGCCACAACAATCAGACAACACAAATATATAAAAGACATCCAGATTGGTAATGAAGAAGTTAAACTGTCCCTATTTGCAGATGGTATGATATTGTACACAAAAACTCTAAAGAATCCACCAAAAAATTACTAGAATTTATACGTGGATTCAGAAAAGTTATTCGATACAAAATTAATACACAAAAATCTGTTTCATTCCTATATACTAATGATGAATGAGCAGAAAGAGAAATCAGGAAAACAATTTCATTTGCAATTGCCTCAAAAAGAATAAAATACTTAAGAATAAACCTAACCAAGGAAGTGAAAGACCTTTACCCTGAAAACTACAAGACACTCATGAGAGAAACTAAAGAAGACACCAATAAGTGGAAATACATCCCATGCTCATGGATAAGAAGAATGAATATTGTCAAAATAGCCATCCTGCCTAAAGCAATCTGCAGATTCAAAGCAATTCCATCAGAATACCAACAGCATTTTTCAACAAACTAGAGCAAATATTTCTATAATTTATATGGATTCACAAAAGTCCTTGAACAGCCAAAACAATCCTGAGAAGGAAGAACAAAGCTGAGGGAATTATGCTCCTCAATTTCAACATCTACCACAAAGCCACAGTAATCAAAATAATTTGGTCCTGCACAAGAACAGACCTGTAGATAAATGGAACAGAATAGAGAGCCCAAATATAAACCCACATGACATATATGGCCAATTAATATACAATAAAGGAGCCATAGATATACAATTAGGAAATGAAAACCTCTTCAACAACTGGTGTTGGCAAAACTGGACAGCTATGTGTAAGGGAAGGAAACCGGATTATTGTGTAACTCCATACACAAAAGTAAACTTGACGTAGATGAAAGAACTGAACGTAAGTCATGAAACTGTGAAACTCAGAAGAAAACATAGGCAAAAATCTCTTGAATATAAACATGAGTAACATTTCCCTGAACACATTTCTTTGGGTAAGGGAAACAAAAACAAAAATGAACCAATGGGACTATGTCAAACTAAAAACCTTCTGTACATCAAAGGATACCATTAGCAGGACAAAAAGGCATCCTACAGTATGGGAGAATATATTCATAAACAACATATCTGATAAGGGGTTAACATACAAAATATATAAAGAGCTTACAAGCCTCAATACCCGAAAAGCAAATAACTCAATTAAAACATGGGCAGGGGATCTGAACAGGCACTTCTCCAAAGAAGAAATTCAGATGGCCAAAGGGCTTATGAAAAGATACTCACATCGTTAATTATCAGGGAAATGCAAATTAAAACCACAATGAGATATCACCTCACACCATCCAAAAGACAAGGAACAATGAATGCTGCAGAGGATACAGTGGAAAGGAAACCCTCCTATGCTGTTGTTTGGAATGTAAATTAGTTCAACCATTGTAGAAAGCAATATGAAAGTTCCTCAAAAACTAATAATAGAAATACCATTTAACCCAGGAATTCCACTCCTTGGAATTTACCCAAAGAAAACAAGATCCTTGATTCAAAAAGACATATACGCCCCTATGTTTATCACAGCATTATTTACAATAGCCAAGATATGGAAACAACCTAATTGTCCTTCAGTAGATAAATGGATAAAGAAGAGGTGGTACACAATGGAATGTTATTCAGCCACAAGGAGAAAACAAATCCTACCATTTGCCACAACACAGATCGAGCGACAGGGTGTTATTCTCAGTGATATAAGCCAGGCAGAGAAAGAGAAGTACTAAATGATTTCACTCATTTTTGGAGTATAACATCAAAGTGAAAGTGAAGGTACAAAACAGCAGCAGCATCACAGACTCCAAGAAGGGTCTTAGCATTTACCAAAGGGAAAGAGTCGGGGAAGGTGGGTGGGGATGGAGAGAGAAGAGGATTAAGGGGCACTATGATTAGCACAGGTAATGTAGAGGGGTCACAGGGAAGGCAGTAAAGCATGGAGAAGAACACTAGTGATTATTGTACTTTACTACGCTGATGGACAGTGACTGCAATGGGTGTGGGTGGGACTTGATAATATGGGTGCATGTTGTAACCAGTGTTGCTCATGTGAAACCTTCCTATGATTGTACATCAATGATACTTAATAAAAATAAATAAATAAAAACATAAAAATATAATGTTAATGGATTGGATAAATGTGCAATAGCAAAAGAATCCATGATTCCATTAATGGTACCAAAAAAGGGGGAACCTGAATGAAGTGAAACTGTTTATTCTTTCAGAAGAATGTTAACTAATAAATACAGAGGGTATCAGGGAATGTGAAAATCAGTATTTTTAACTCATCATTGTAATAAATGATTCAGCAAGGTTAATGTAACATTTAAGGAATAACAATACAACAAACACCCATGTATTTGTATGGATGGAAACATTTTTTTCACTACCCTCTTAGTTTCCCTAGCTATGTTTCTGTAAATTGGACTGACAAAGACAGGTCAACAAAAGAAGAACAAACAGAAATTTATTAACATGTACATTACATGTTTATTAACATGTAACATCCAGTGCACATGGCAAGACTAAGAGATGAGTAACTCAAAAGAGTGATTAGAACTTGGGTTTATATAACGTATCAACAAAAGATATTCCTATGAGGAGACATAGGAAAAGGACTTTAAGTTTCTAGGGCAGCAAATTATGGGAAGGCAAATATGAGGAAATAATGGAAGATAAGTGCCAGTTAGTAAAGTTTATTATGTAGACTCCTTTGGTATCCTCTCTGGGCTGATAAGAAGCTAAATTTTTCTCCAGTTTTTAACTTCTGTTTTTCCTGGGAGAAAGAGGAGGATAGACACCATTGTAAATGTGTGTCCTGTTTTTAGGCAAATAAAAGGAAGGCAGAGAACTTTTTTGGTATCTGTTTCTTCTGAAATGCCTTCAGCCCAAAATAATCTTTATGTCAAAGTGGCCTATGTGGGAATTGCATATTCTGGTCCCCTACATATTCATATACTTAGTTAAAAAGTATTAGTACTGCCTATTACCTTTCAAGTTTCTATTTCCACCAATCTCATCACATTATCAACTCTCTCAAAGATACAGTGTCCTGAAATTATTGTTTATAATTCTTTTACTTTTCTTCATATTCACTGTATGTATTTCTATTCCTAACAAATATATTATTTAGTTTTAGATGTTTCTGAACTTCATAAACATGAAACATATATTTGTACAGTATTCTGTGAGGTCTTTCATTTTCTTTTGTTGTTGTTATTGTATATTTTATGTTTCTTATACTTACCTATAACTTTATACATAACTATAGTGTCTTCTTTTTTTAATGGAACTCTTTTGTATGAACATACTACAGATTATTTACCTATTCCATTACTGATGCACATTTGACTTGCTCCCAGTGTTTTGCTATGACAAAAAGTAATGTAACTGTTCATGTTCATGTCTCATGGATTTCTCTGGGTTATATATCAGGAGTGGAGTTGATATGCTCTATGTGTAGGGAACCATACAGCATACTGACTACCCTGTACCTTTCCACAAAAGTCATGAAGCAAAAGTTTGAGGCACAACTAATCTGATTCTTGGTAGAACACATGAGAGGAAAGGAAGCTCTCTCATTCCTATCTCTTTTGAGGAGGTGTTGTAAGACTGTTTGCTATCACCTCTCAGATTCCAATTTGACTTTTCACTTTCTGCCCTGTTTATTTCAAAATAGAGCTGCAGACTCTAGAACCACTTTGTAGCAGTCTTGAAAGGCCTACTCTGTGGAAAGGGTATGGGTATCCTACAACTCACATTGCCATCATCTGCCACCTTTGTTTTATCATTGTCTTGTTTTGTATGTGACAAAGACCATGAGGAGCTATCACATTTGGCTACTTTTACTTTATATATGTAAATAATAAGCCATCTGAATCTAAAATGGTTTGTTGTATCTTTATTAGTCGAATCAGTCAAGTTTTGGTCTTGCCTTGCCCGCTGTCTTGGATGTGCTTGATAGTATGATGCATGCATGTTCAGTTTTATTAGATAAGTTCAACTGTTTTCAAAAGCAGTTTTACCATATTAAGTTGATAAATATTTTCACTGAATATAGGATTTTAAGTTGATATAAACTTTCAATGCTTTGGAAACATATATACTGGCTTCTGGCTTTCATTTTTGATATTGATAAGTCAGCTCTTCATGCTGTTGTTCCTTTGAAGGTAGTCTGACTTTACCTCTTACTTACTACATTAAAGTATTTTTCTTTGTCTTTGGTCTTCTATGGTTTCCCTATATCTTTATATGTGTTTTTTGTTTTAGTTTACATTTGTTTTATTTATCTTGCTGGGGATTCATTGGATTATTAAAATCTGTCAGTAACTCCAATTGTAATTTTAAAATATCCACTAAGTTTATAGTTACTATTTAACTTATTTTAAAATATTACTTGTTTCCAAAATCTGTTATTTTCTCTATAAATTTGATCATATTTTTACATTTTTATTCTCTGAACATATTAATCATATATTTCATACTCTGTTTAATAACGCCAGTTACAAAGTGTTATGAGGTATGACTGTGCTGTCTTTTGTTTCTAGTGGTTGTCATTCATAGTGACTTTTTCTTGTTATTTTTGTTACTTTTTAATATAAGATTAAATTTATTCGTGTTTTATTTTTGAAAGTCATTAAGGCCTGCTTCTATTGATGATGTATTCCTTCAGAGAGGATTTGTACTTAATTCTGCCAGGAATGTTCAGGTATTAGTTTGGAAACATAAATATTATTCTTTCATTAAGGTGTTTTTGTATCATCTGTGTCATGTCAATTTTTGTGGCAAACTAGTGTTTGGGCCTGGATATGATGAAACACTCTCAGGTGAAATTCTTTGCCAACCTTTATCCACTACCACATTGCCCAAATTCAAGGTAGGTAATTTTCCTTGTAATCCATTGGAAGAGAACAGGTTTATTTCTGTTATTCTCTTTCATTTTGGGTATATCAGCTTTTGGTTTGAGTTGTATGCAGTGATCAGATTGATACCTCTTTATACCACCTTGGAAAGACTTTTCTTATTATCACCAGAGTTGCTTGAGGCCTTAAGCTCTGAAGTTTTAATTCACTAGGTTCAACAAAATCCTCTTGTCTTAACATGGATTCAGCTCTGATTATTTGTCTAGATTCAGGCTTTCATTTACTTTTTGGTCTATGACTATTCCTTACTAACTTGCCAATTTTATATACACATATACATGTTTATATATATATATATTATTTATATCTATTTATATATTACATACATATTTTATTTGTTTCATCATGAGAGTAAATCAATGGACCTAGTCTACCATATGTTCGAAAATTAAGATTTATATATTTTTGCACATGATATATATAATATATTTTATATAACTTTACTTGATAAATTAAATTTTCTAAGTGTCATTTAATAAACAACTGAGATGACTAATACAATGTCATTTTTAGAATTGCTGAACACACATGTTATTTGGATTTTTTTCCTTTCAGATAAAGTCACTTATATAAAAAGAAATAAAACACCATTAGGTGACACATATCTTGATTAATCTGGCCTAATCTATAGATAGCTCACCTTCATAATATTTTCTCTCTAAACTTTCATCCATCCAATCTTTAGAATGAGGACATATGACAAGTTTTATGCATGTTATATTGTTTCTATTTAATGTAATTCAATCTAGTATTGGAATTTTGTGCATTTTAACCTATTTTTGAACATTTAGTTAGCCACTAATGAGATTTGTATGGATATTTGAATTGGGTTATTTTTAGTAACACCTTCATACTAGCTCAATTGTGTTATTTTAATTTAAATTTAACTGTACAGGAAATAAAATATTTGCCTGTATATATGTATGTATGTGTATATTATATTTATGTATAGATATCACACAGGCATATAATATTTACCCATATATAAAAATAAGAAAAACAATTATTATCCTTTCCTGTGGTCAGATTGTTTTTATATAAAATGTGCTTTGTTTTGATTGGGATATTTATCAATTAAGTTAGGAATAGACAGACATTTTTTGATAGGTTTGTATTTGGTTTCATTCTAAAAAATGTGTCTACTACATGTTAAATAGAAATTTTTAATGTTCTACTTCCTCATATCATGTTTATATCCTTATACAGAAAATTGACTTTTTTATAATTTATAGAAAATAAGTATCTTTTAACTTTTGGAATTAATTTACCATATTCATGATAAGATAAGTAGCAGTATTTTCTTTAAGAACAAAATGCTCATTCTTCTACATTTTTCATCTTCTCAATCTTCAGGTAGAATAGATAAGACATATTCCCAGAAAATCCACACCTACTATTACTGGAGTATAAAAATATGCTCTATGAGTACATTGATAATGCAGAAGGAAATAAATGAACTAAGATTACAATATTTTCTCCACAATTGTATTTTTTTCTCAATAAAATGAAAGGAAAAGGAAAGAAGAAAAAGATTAAGATGTGAACACCAGATTAAATAACTTAAAAATATCATAGTCACCAGCAAAAGCTATAATTCAATAGATCTACAGACTACCTTGAAAAACTGCATGCAAAATTATAAGCCATTTTTGTAATGGTCTTCATGCCCATATGTCAGTTCATTTGTTGTTGGAACAACATTCAAAACTCTTCTCATCCTTGTGCATAGAAAAATAATGAATTTATTCATGAATATAAGTGTATTTATTTCATGTGTTGTCCTAAATTATACTTTCTCCTACCAGAAAGTATCTGTTGGTTTTACCTTGTTGAAAGTCACTCAAAATAAATGCAATCCAAAACAATTCCCTTGTCAGTAAAATTCAACCTTCAGAAACCTCTTCAAGAGTAGAAGTATTTTAAGTCAGTCATAGGTTTATCACTGACTCCCTTTCTTTTCCTTCGTCCATTTACTTTTTAATTCTCTGGCTTTAGTCACCCGAGGATTTGATCTAGAAAGGATGATAGGCAGCCAGAAAACTCGGAGGAATGCAATATCATTCCCATTTTAAAGTATTTTGGTGACACCATTACACAAATATTCCCCAAAGCTACATAAATTTCAGCTTCTATGAACACTAAAATGACCTTGTGCTTTTCAGATTAGTTTTGTTTCAATTTACAACAAAGGACTAACCACAGCAGCTGCAAAAAAGGTCACACAGAATCTGATTTTTAAGCAAATGTTTATTAATGAAATACCCATTTCTCTGCCAGTGCTCTCCAGCTGACTGGTTGCTCAGCATGTACTGTAATTATCACCACATGGTACACTGCCATGCACTGAGCAACCAACAATGAGGCATCTGCTATGCATACTAAAACAAATATCAAATATAACTCTTCAGAAAAATTATATAGATTTTATATAGGTTTAGGCTAGAGACCATTCGACTATTTGCACTTTAGGGGACATTTTTCTTAGAAGAAGGAGATATATATATATATATGTGTACATATATATATATACACACACACATATATATATATGTAAAATTTTACAACAAAATGATAGGAATATATATGTATATATATGTACACACATGATATATGTGTCATTCAAATATATGCGTGTGTATGTGTGTGTGTATATATATATATATATTCCTATTATTTTAGGTGCATGAACTCTTTGGAAAATATCAGTGAACCCACAAACACTGTCTGTCTTAGTTCAGGCAACTAAAACAATTTACCATGGACTGAGTCATTAATAAACATATATTTTTCAGAGCCTGGAACTCAGATCAGGGTGCCAGCATGATCGGATTCTGGTGAGGGTCCTCTTCTTATCCTTGTATCCTCATATGGCAGAAAGAGGGTAAAGAGCTCTCTGGGGTCCCTTTTATAAAGGCATTGATCCCATTCATGAGAGCTCATCCCTCATGATGAAAAACCTCCTAATACCATCACATTGTTAGGTTTCAACATATGAATTTGGATGGAGTCACAAACTTTCAGCCCATTGTGTGTGCTCAGCCTCATGTGTGCACACATACACACACACCACAAAGAAATCCTGATCCTCCATAAAATTTGAAAGGTCTATTTTCTTCTAAATAAGGAGACTTCAAATATGTTGGCTGTGACCCACAATAAGGAGAGAGATTATACTACGAACCATCAAATACATATGGATGTTTGTTTCTTTATATTTCTAACTGAAATGCAAGTTTCATGAAACATTCAAGTGAACTCTATAATGTTTTTTCCTATTCTATTCAATTTCACTTTTAATAAATACTCTCTGGTTGTGACTGACTAACTTGATCCTGTAAAACATTGTTATTCTTCATTTGAAAAATCACTCCTCTAAATGTTATGCCATATACTGAGGATCAGTATTTGTATTTATTTTCAATTAAATATAATTATTAAAATAATACTTTAGAAACATTAATAGAAACTGCACTAAATTGGAAGAAGATGTGCTTTTGTATTACTATTAATTTTTGTGAATATCTGTAGATTTTATCTAACTAGTACTTCTACTTCTGAATATCATAGCATACATTTAAAAACATTAAAATAGGGATGCCCACTCTCCCCACTGTTATTCAACATAGTACTGGAGGTCCTAGCCATGGCAATCAGACAAAACAAAGAAATACAAGGAATCCAGGTTGGCAAAGAAGAAGTCAAACTGTCACTATTTGCAGATGACATGATGTTGTACATAAAAAACCCTAAAGACTCCACTGCAAAACTACTAGAACTAATGTTGGAATTCAGCAAAGTTGCAGGATACAAAATTAACACAAAGAAATCTGTAGCTTTCCTATACACTAACAATGAAGTAATAGAAAGAGAAATCAGGAAAACAATTCCATTCACAATAGCATCAAAAAGAACAAAATACCTAGAAATAAACCTAACCAAGGAAGTGAAAGACCTATACCCTGAAAACTACAAGACACTCTTAAGAGAAATTAAAGAGGTCACTAACAAATGGAAACTCATCCCATGCTCCTGGCAAGGAAGAATTAATATCGTCAAAATGGCCATCCTGCCCAAAGCAATATACAGATTCGATGCAATCCCTATCAAACTAGCAACAGCATTCTTCAATGAACTGGAACAAATAGTCCAAAAATTTATATGGAAACACCAAAGACCCTGAATAGCCAAAGCAATCCTGAAAAAGAAGAATAAAGTAGGGGGGATCTCACTCCCCTGCTTCAAGCTCTACTACAAAGCCATAGTAATCAAGACAATTTGGTACTGGCACAAGAACAGAGCCACAGACCAGTGGAACAGATTAGAGACTCCAGAAATTAACCCAAACATATATGGTTAACTAATATTTGATAAAGGAGCCATGGACATACAATGGCAAAATGACAGTCTCTTCAACAGATGGTGCTGGCAAAACTGGACAGCTACATGTAAGAGAATGAAACTGGACCATTGTCTAACCCCATATACAAATGTAAACTCAAAATGGATCAAAGACCTGAATGTAAGTCATGAAACCATTAAACTCTTGGAAAAAAACATAGGCAACAACCTCTTAGACATAAACATGAGTGACCTCTTCTTGAACATATCTCCCCGGGCAAGGAAAACAACAGCAAAAATGAGCAAGTGGGACTACATTAAGCTGAAAAGCTTCTGTACAGCGAAAGACACCATCAATAGAACAAAAAAGAACCCTACAGTATGGGAGAATATATTTAAAATGACAGATCCAATAAAGGCCTGATGTCCAGAATATATAAAGAGCTCACACACTTCAACAAACAAAAAACAAATAACCCAATTAAAAACTGGGCAGAGGAACTGAAAAGACAGTTCTCTAAAAAAGAAATACAGATGGCCAACAGACACATGAAAAGATGCTCCACATCGCTAATTATGAGAGAAATGCAAATTAAAACTACAATGAGGTATCACCTCACACCAGTAAGGATAGTTGCCATCCAAAAGACAAACAACAACAAATGTTGGCGAGGCTGTGGAGAAAGGGGAACCCTCCTACACTGCTGGTGGGAATGTAAATTAGTTCAACCATTGTGGAAAGCAGTATAGAGGTTCATCAAAATGCTCAAAACAGACCTACCATTTGACCCAGGAATTCCACTCCTAGGAATTTACCCTAAGAACACAGCAATCAAGTTTGAGAAAGACAGATGCACCCCTATGTTTATCGCAGCACTATTTACAATAGCCAAGAATTGGAAGCAACCTAAATGTCCATCGGTAGATGAATGGATAAGGAAGATGTGGTACATATACACAATGGAATACTACTCAGCCATAAGAAGTGGAAAAATCCAACCATTTGCAGCAACATGGATGGAGCTGGAGGGTATTATGCTCAGTGAAATAAGCCAAGTGGAGAAAGAGAAATACCAAATGATTTCACTCATCTGAGGGGTATAAGAACAAAGGAAAAACTGAAGGAACAAAACAGCAGCGGAATTACAGAACCCAAGAATGGACTAACAGGTACCAAAGGGAAAGGAAATGGGGAGTATGGGTGGGCAGGGAGGGATAAGGGGGGGGAAGAAGAAGGGGGTATTAAGATTAGCATGCATGGGGGGGAGGGAGAAAGGGGAGGGTGGGCTGCACAACACAGAGAGGACAAGTAATGATTCTACAACATTTTGCTAAGCTGATGGACAGTAACCGTAATGTGGTTGTTAGGGGGGACCTGATATAGGGGAGAGCATAGTAAACATAGTATTCTTCATGTAGGTGTAGATTAAAGATTAAAAAAAAAAAGGGGTGGATTACTCCTTGATGGGATAAAACTATTGGTAAATCAAAGATCAACGCATGCTTTAATATCCTTAATGTTGATCACTTAAAGGGTGTCAGATGATCAGCTATGGAGGTACTCTTTTCTGATAATATTCCTTTCTCTTAATTAAAAAAAAAAAAAAAAGCAGTTCCTGTGTGCTGACCTCCAATGAGTTCTGCACAGTGGTATAGAGGGCATGTCAAAGTGTGGGCAAAGGGTCTGTTTGTTTCTATGCAGAAGATCAAGGCCTAGTTTGGATACCCAGAAAATGAAGTAAGATATGATATGAGGAGGAGCTTCCGGCATCAGCACTCTCTGGAGGACTTGTGCCAGGGGGATGATCAACAAACAGCCTCCACTGGGATCTGGGCGATGCTGCGGTTGTGGCTGCATCCACCCCACCGTTTCCTGGACTTGCCATTGGAATGAGGAGGGAGATGTCTAGGCTGGCATGTGCATACAGTGAGACAACGAATTTGACCGGATCTGTACTGTTGGAACTCAACCAGGAGTTGGGAGGGGCGCAAGTTGTAGCACTCCAAAATCTCATGACTATAGACTGTCTACGGTTAAAAGAACATATGGGATGTGAACAGATCCCAGAAATGGGTTGCTTTAATTTGTCTGATTTCTCTCAGACTGTTCAAGTACAGTTGGACAATATCCATCATATCATAGACAAATTTTCACAAATGTCTAGGGTGCCTAAATGGCTTTCTTGGCTTCACTGGGGATGGATGGTAATTATAGATTTGCTTTGTTTATGTCACCGTATTCCTATTATGTTACTATGTGTGTGCAAATTAGTTAGTAGTTTAAAACCTATACATACTTAAGGTACTCTACAAGAAGATATGTCAAAGAAATAATCAATCCTCCCATGTTTTCTTCCATATGCTACCTCTATAGCTTTTCTTCTTCCTTCCTAATTACAACCCTTAAATAGAATTCGTGCCTCATATCGAATTTACCGAGTATCATAATTCCTCCAGGTGGTAAAGATACCTCGAGACAAGTGCTGGGCATAGCAGCCACAGGGCATAAATCTGCAAAGAAGTAAAAAGCTAACCTTTTCAAACAATATGGCTTCTCTCTCACTTACCAACTTTACATTTCCCTGTATGGCTCCGGAAGATGACTGGTTAGCCAGAGACGTGTAAGATTCCTCAAGGGAGGAACAACCTAAGACAGGCACAGTCGCAGTGGGGCCATCAGGTGAGAAATTGGGGATCAACAGAGGTGAGGCTCAGAACCTCACCCCCCTGCTTCGAGAGAAATCTTCTGCATCCGTGGATGTTTTGCTGCCCTTGTCTAGCTCGGATTAATACTTAGTCCATAGGCACACACCTGATCATCTACATTTGCCCTCTTACAGCACTAAACTATGTTTTCTACCTTTATCTTGCATCTACCTACCACTTCAGCATTTTATTAAAAATAAAAATAATAATAATAATAAAGGGAGAAATGTGGGATCAACATATAAATCAAGTATAAAAATCAAATGAATATTCATATTTGACCTGATTGTTTATACTTCATAATGCGTGATCAAAACCGAAAGTTTCTGTGATGAATGCCCTTGTACTGTTCACCATGTAAGAATTTATTCACTATGTAAGAATTCGTTCACCATGTAAAAACTTGTTCGTTATGCTTCAGAAGATTGCAGACTTACGAGAATTAGGCTTGAGATGGATTAATGATTGTGCATTGAGCATTGACCCCCCTATACAGAATTTTATTGTTGTTAACAACCATTTGATCAATATGAGAGATGCCCTCTCAAAAAAAAAAAAATGGCCATCCTGCCCAAAGCAATATACAGATTCGATGCAATCCCTATCAAATTACAAACAGCATTCTTCAATGAACTGGAACAAATAGTTCAAAAATTCATATGGAACCGCCAAAGACCCTGAATTGCCAAAGCAATCCTGAGAAGGAAGCATAAAGTGGGGGGATCTTGCTCCCCAACTTCAACCTCTACTACAAAGCCACAGTAATCAATACAATTTGGTATTGGCACAAGAACAGAGCCACAGACCAATGGAACAGAATAGAGACTCCAGACATTAACCCAAACATATATGGCCAATTAATGTATGATAAAGGAGCCATGGACATACAATGGGGAAATGACAGTCTCTTCAACAGATGGTGCTGGCAAAACTGGACACCTGCATGTAAGAGAATGAAACAGGACCACTGTCTAACCCCATACACAAAAGTAAATTCGAAATTGATCAAAGAGCTGAATGTAAGTCATGAAACCATAAAACTCTTAGAAAAAAACATAGGCAAAAATCTCATGGATATAAACATGAGTGACTTCTTCATGAACATATCTCCCCAGGCAAGGGAAACTGCCAGAGTCCAGCTCCAGCATGGGGGGTGTGAAGCCCAAAAGAATGAGACGGAGTCGGCACGTGGAGAGACAGGACACAGATTCAGATGGAGGTGGTCTCTCGACAAAGTGCCGATGACAGCTTTATTTATACTATTTTGCACAAGGATATGATTATTTTTTATTATTCTGATGATTAATTAGTAAAGGCAGTTGGTTAATAAGTATAGGCAAGCTTTTTTCTTTCTTTTACTTTCTACTCTATTCATGGTTGGTCGAGCGTTAGACAGGTGATTGTTTTTCTGTTCTTTGACCAAAACTTTTCCCATTAACATGTACTCTATTGTGTTTTACGTTTCTATGCAACACAGTTTCTAAGAAGTGCATGTGACCATAGGAGCGTGCAGTATGTAGCAGCGACTATGGAGTCTATCAGCTCAGGGTGTAATACAGGTCACCTAGTGCTACAGTTAGCTAGGATTCTTTCCCACAAAAATATTCTTAAAAGCTTTAATAAATTTATAAGCAATCTAAAATCATAAACTCACATTTTCACTTTATACTTCTTTATAGGGCACAGTAGGCAGCAAACTAAATTTCCCCTTCTTATCTACATTTCTCTTTCTTCTGTGTGGGTACCAAAATCTCCTTGACATATGCTACACAGCTCTCTATGACTCCACTACTGCAGGGACTAAACAAGTTCTTACATGGTGAACAATGCAAGGGCATTTATATCATAGAAACTGTTTCTGTTTTAACAACAAACTTTAAACTATAAACAATCATGTCAAATGTATGATTATTCATTTGGTTTTTATACTTTATATGTGAATCTAATAAAATGTTGATGTAATAGGTAAATGCAAGATATAGATAGAAAGCATGATTTAGAACTGTAAGAAGGCAGGTATAGATGATCAGGTTTGTGCCTACAGACCAAGTCTTAATCCAAGCTGAACAAGGGCAACAAAACATCCACAGGTGTAGAAGATTTCTCTCAAAACTGGGGGGGGGGGGGTGAGGTTCGAAGCCTCACCTTTGTTGGCCCCCTTTTTCTCACTGATGGCCCCCCTGCGACTGTGCCTGTTTTAGGTTGTTCCTCCCTTGAGGAATCTTACCTGTCTCTGGCTAACCAGCCATCTTACGGGGCCATACAGGGAGATGTAAAGCTGGTAAGTGAGAGAGAAGTAATATTGTTTGAAAAGGTTAGTTTTTCACTTCTTTGCAGATTTATGCTCCATGGCTTCTATGCCCAGCACTTGTTTTGAGGTATCTTTACTTCCTGGAAAATTATGGTGCTTAGTAATTTCATGTATGAGGCACAAATTCTAGTAAAGGGCTGTGATTAGGAAAGAAGAAAAACAAACTATAGAAGTAGTAGAGGGAAGAAAACATGAGATGATTAATTGTCAACAGGGTTATTCTATTCAATATTTTTTCATAACTTGATTTCTAGAAAACTTTCCATCACTAGTTTCACTAGCATAAACAAGGGGGCATTCTCAGTGGAAATGGGGTGGTCAATGTTTGACTAACTAACAGCAGGTTTCGGTACTTTATGCTAAGATCGCCATTTGGCCCTGTGTGTTCTATTCTTCAGGAGCACTGTCCTGAAAAGCTTTTGGGAAGTTTATGTTCTCATCTTTTCCGTGCTGCTTAGCAAAGGTTGCTTAGTCTTTGGCAACAATGCTAGTAAAAACAAAGCCAATAGTATAATGGAAAATAACAAAATCAAGGTGGGTAATAGAGGGAGCCAACTGTGAAGACCCCTGATTTGTGGGGGTCTTATTCCAGCCTGAGCTTTGCTACACAGCTTGAGTAGCATGGCTCCCAGCAGGAAACAAAGGCAAAAATGTACAAGTGGGACTATATCAAGCACAGCAAAGGACATCATCAACAAAACAAAAAGGTACCCTACAGTATGAGAGAATATATTCATAAATGACAGATCCAATAAAGGGTTGACATCCAAAATATATAAAGAGCTCATGCATCTCAACAATCAAAAAGCAAATAAGCCAATTAAAAAATGGGCAGAGGAGCTGAACAGACAGTTCTCCAAAGAAGAAATTCAGATGGCCAACAGACACATGAAAAGATGCTCCACATCGCTAGTCATCAGACAAATGCAAATTAAAACCTCAATGAGATATCACCTCACACCAGTAAGGATCGCCACCATCCCAAAGACAGACAACAACAAATGTTGGCAAGGTTGTGGAGAAAGGGGAACCCTCCAACATTGCTGATGGGAATGTAAATTAGTTCAACCATTGTGGAAAGCAGTATGGAGGTTCCTCAAAATGCTCAAAATAGAAATACCATTTAACCCAGGAATTCTACTTCTGGTAATTTACCCTAAGAATGCAACAGCCCAGTTTGAAAAAGACAGATGCACCCCTATGTTTATCACAGCACTATTTGCAATAGCCACAAAATGGAAGCAATCTAAGTGTCCATCAGTTGAATGGATAAAGAAGATGTGGTACATATACACAATGGAATATTATTCAGCCATAAGAAAAAAACAGATCCTACCATTTTCAACAACATGGATGGAGCTAGAGGGTATTATGCTCAGTGAAATAAGCCAGGTGGAGAAAGACAAGTACGAAATGATTTCACTCATATGTGAAGTATAAGAACAAAGAAAAACTGAAGGAACAAAACAGCACCAGAGTCACAGAACCCAAGAATGGACTAACAGTTACCAAAGGGAAAGGGACTGGGGAGGATGGGTGGAAAGGGAGGGAGAAGGGCGGGGAAAAAGAAAGAGGGCATTACAATTAGCAGTATAATGCGTGGGGGGCATGGGGAGGGCTGTGTAACACAGAGAAGACAAGTAGTGATTTTACAGCATCTTACTACGCAGATGGACAATGACTGTGAAGGGGTATGTGGGGGTGACTTGGTGAAGTGGGGAGCCTAGTAAACATAATGTTCTTCATGTAATTGTAGATTAATGATACCAAAATAAAAAAATTTAAAAATTTTAAAAAAAACATTAAAATATGGACAAATTTATAAAAAATAATGTTTAATCACTCCAATCACTACTCTAACAATTACTACTCTCTATATTAATAGTTTACTTCTGTGTGATCACTGGAATATAAATCTAACATATCCTACAAAGTTATTTGAAAGTTTATTTTTTCAGGGTGCCACCTGAAAGTTTATCCTTGATTTTTCCATCAAATCAAGTAAGACTGAAATGGAGTAATATTAGTCCAGCCAATTTATTGGATCTCCATTGCTTTTCCATCTGTATATTTACAAAGTCCTATCTGTGGTACTAATTAAAAATAAATTTGCCTTCTATTATAGTCTAATTTTCACAGGGAATTGTTCCAAGGAGTGAAATGTTTAAAGTTCTAGATAAATTACAAAAATGTTCTGAGAAGTAATTCCTGTATATATTTCCACATCAGCACATGACAGTGTCTTATTTACCACCTCATTATCAAGATAAATATTATTTTGTAATTTAAATGAAAATGTTCATACATATGTCATGGAAACAATTAATACAGAAAGGATCATAGTTAAAGGCAATAATCCTTTCTTATTCCTCCTCATCACCAGTTCCATTTCTGAGCAAAAAAAGCCACCTTTAATTGTTTCTGGTTTTAAATGCTCTAGTGTGTTATTCCAGAATGCTAAAAAATGTGAATGTGTTAATATCAATATTACCAGTTCATCATTTTAAACATAATCCATTTGATTCTTGTTGTGATGGATGAGGATTTAGTTCATGTACATATTTATACATTTCCTCAAAACATTCCTGCCCAATAAAATTAAATCATTAATATTATTTTATGTACTCACAGCCTCTAGTACTTTATATAGTACACCTGTATTTCTAGTCTCTGTATTTCATAAGATAAATTTGTTAGCAACGTTACTATTTTTCTTTTCCCTCCCACTTACCAGTTTTTGTCTTCTATATTTTTACTTTTGTAAATCATTAATAACGGCAAAAATATATTGAGTTATATTTTTTCCTCTGTGCTGCAATAATGACTGTGAATGAAATTGAGCCTAAAATGCATTACTCATTCTAATTCAAAGTCTTGTTAGAGAGGAATCAGCTGCAAGTACAGTTTAAGACTGGGACTTCCCACAGGGCTCACTGAGATTTCCATAACGAGCTCACATTCTTCTATTAGGATCCCTCCCCACCTCATCTGGAGACCTCCTGGGGGAGATGAAAGAGTGCATTCCATTTTTTTTTAAAGGTATCATTGATATACAATCTTTTACTCAGGTTTCATATGAGCAGCCTTCCATTTTTTGAAGCCAAATCAGGGTAGTAAAGCAAGTGAACCATTCATAAAGATTGGAAATGCCTGTAGGAAATGTCCATTAGCATCTTGTTACCCATTTGGAAGTTGATGAACTTCAGAACTGCTAGGCTAGAATTGGTGCCACCATTAGAATAAAATATATGCCACTTTTTAGAAAAATATTCTGTGGGCCTTGGATTATGGTACTTTTTTCCTTTTCAGTTTCCCTACTCTGCTTTGGAGAAAAGAAGGCTACTTGACATAATGTCCTTGGAAATTTTTATATTTGCTTAAACATAAAAACAAGTGCCTGCTTTTTTATGTGAAAGGTGTCTCAGTGGAGGCCTTCTTGAACATGGTATTCCAGCAGACTTAAAGAAGGGGTGGTATGGTTTGTTTAGGAAAAGATAGGCCAATTTCCACTTTGTCCCAGTCCCTTGAGACACTCAGTTTGCAAAAGAGGACCCAGAGGCTCCTGTTGTGGCATGCCAGTGTTAGAAATCTATCTTTGGCCTTTCTCTAGTTCGAGCTAATTCGATCTGAGGCTGGGGCTTCTGCTGATGAGTGGTTTCTGCAGGTATCAATAATCATTGTCCATGGAAGTGTTTTGCTTTGCCTTCACCTCCTCTGCCTTTGGGGAACCATACAGAAGAGGGAGTTGTTCTTCAGCTCAAGGTGCTGTGTAGCCTCCCTGCTGAATTTACGGATGATTGTTAGTTAAGAGGGAGACATATGGCAGTCCAGAAGCTCTAGATAGGAGGGTGAGAACATTCTGAGAGGATGAGTACCTGTATAAAACAGAGGTCACTTCTCTGCCATTACAATTCACTTCGAAAGTTTAGACCAGACTAGTTTGTCTTAGATTGGGAGGCAGGATACATGCTTTGAAGCAAGTTTGAGATTAAAGATTTGAAAGGAGCAAAACTGAAATGTTAATTTCAACAAGAGAGTATTTAAACAGTTTAAAGGTAATGCAAAATTATGCAATCTACCTAAGATCTTGTTAAGATACTTGATACCCAGCAGGGTAATGAGGTTTAATATGGTGCAGTTGGAGACTATGGTGCAGTTGGGAGTAGTCATTGGAAAAAACAAAATTCCATTTGGTGTTTATGCTTCAAAAATTTGAGCAAATTGAGGTATCTAAAACCTGGTTACATTTATATTATAATCTGTAACCATATGTCTTTTGTACTTTGTCTACAGGTAAACTCCAAAAACCTGAAATTAAAAATTCATATAATCATAACAAAATCTGTTTAATGGACACTGGGTCTGCCTTGTTTAACTTCCTTTCTTGTATGCATTTATATTTTTGTAGGAATACCTACTGGTATTTCTAATTTTCATGTATTTGGGATTTTATATAACCAGTCAGTTGTTCTTATGTCTCAGGCATATTGTCTTTTCTATAAGATCTCCTTTTCTTATAGATAACTTCCTTCTGGGACTCTGTGTCCTCCTTCTCCATTCTGAATCAGTTTATATCTAAGTTGATATCAGTTGATATCTGTGACACTTTCCTGGGTTAGATCTATTGATTTCCAGATTCTTCTATTCTTCTTTCTTGGTTTACTTCCTGGTATCATAGAAACATCCTCAAGTCTCAAGACGTTTGTTAAGAGGTAACTGTTCTGACTTCTGACATGGCTTTATTCTGTCCTTTTAAATGATATTTTGAGTATAACATTGTAAGATGAAAAATAATTTTCCCTGACATCTTTGAAGGAACTTCTCCACTTTCTTCTAGCATCCAATTTTGCTCCTACAAAGTCAAAAAATAGGACCTTTGGAAATGAATTTTTCTCTTTCTCTCTCTTCCTCTCTTCTGTCCCTCTTTCCTCTGAAATGTTATATATGTCTAACTATGCATATTGCTTATGGAGGAGTATGTGAAGGGCACTTAGAGGAAAGGTATTCAAGAGTTGGATTGCTGGGAAAAATGAACATGCATTTTAACTGTTTCATTAAACAGGCTAACCTTCATGGAGTAAAATTAAGAAACAGCTTGATCACTTTTGCACCAGTGCTGTCAAACACAGTCAGCCTAAACTCTCCTCTTTGTTTCTTGATGGCAAATTGGGCAAGTGACACAATTTAGGCTACTTAGACATTTTAACTATTGAATTTTCAGGTTGTAATAGTTTATCCCCACCAATCCCTACTCTTTGATGCTCAAGGTCTAGCATGTAGGATGGAGGTGCATGTCCTACTCTTTTGTTCATTTTTCTTCCCCTTGTTCCCCATTACTTCTGCCCCTTAAGCATTGAGAAGGGTGAGTGGGAAAGGAGAAAATGCCTTTTGATTTAGCTGGTACTGTTTGATATTCTGTCTTACCTATCAAGTGCCTTCTATTTATAGGTCCCCAACTGTTTACTCTGTTTATCTTAGGGCCCTTTTGTGGGTTTTATGGAGACATTTTTGCCAGAGAACTCATTATTGCATGATTCCTTGGTTCATTAGATGAAATATTTGATAGATTCTATCATCATGTATGAATCCCTCACAATATGTACCACAGAACAAACATGACAGCAGGTACCATAAACATAGACTGAACTAAATCGTCTTGATGTCTTGTCTTATATATACCTTTTGGGAACTATGATACTTCCCAGTGATCTTGTCTTTTGTGATAAAATGTTTTAAGTTAGATCCAACATTCTACAATGATTTGGTGAATTTTTTCACACTTTATTTTACAGTGATCCGTAGTTATAACTTCATGATAAATGACTAAAATACATGACAGCTATTAGCTAATATGAAATCAGAACCCAGAATCTTCAATCTCAAAATCAGTATTTACATGCTGCTACTTCTGTTGAAATAGTTAAATTTATACACACATGCACCCAAGTTAACTATGAAAACTGAGAATGTAGAAAATATCAACTCTTTCACAAAAGTATATTTAGATAAATTGGTGAGTCATTAATTAGAAGAGGTAAGAGAACAACCTAAGTGATATAGAAAGGGTCAATAAACTATAGCCTGAGGTACCATTTCAACTCATCGCCTGCTTTTGTTAATAAAGTTTAACAGCAACATAACCAAATCCATGTGTTTGCTTTTTTTCCTTTGGCTCATTTTGTACTACCAGGCCAGAATGAAATGGCTGTGGTAGAGATTTGGTAGCCTGCAAAACAAAATATTTACTATATGGCCCTTTATAGAAAATGTTTACTGAACCCTCATCTAAGGACACTTCTTAGGGTATACGCATTGCTGGACAGAAATATTTAGACATATCAGAATGTAATATAAGGTCAGTACCTCTAGCAATCCTGTGATTAACAGCAAGAACAGGTTCTTTATCAGAAATGATTTTTGCTCTGACATCTTTGAAACTCAGTAAGTCCTTATTTACATAAAAGTATCAATACACTAATTCGGAGGGTGAAATTATTGATGGTGTTAATATCAATTCTAAAAATTTATCTAAAACAATTACATTTCAATTATTAATAAGTGTGCTATTAATGATTTGCAGGCTAAGACATTGTGAACCAGTGGGAAGGATGGTCAGTGCCATTAACATACCATGACAAATTTTGAAGTGTTATGGACATTTTCAGTAGAACAAATCATTCAAGTGACATGCATGGCAACTGTGGGAAGTAGAAGAACAACATGCTTTTACTCTGATTCATAGGTTTATATAAGAATATTTTCCTTCAACCTACTTAGTCATTCAGTTATATATTCATCTTCCTTATAGCTGTATTTTAAGATTAAAATTTGAAAAGTTAATTAAAGATAATATTTCATTCCAGCTGATTTTTAGATTCAGAGCCTGAAATATTACTTATTCTGTCTACTTTGCCTAATTATGTACTACAAGAAGAGTATTTTTTTTAAAGGACCAGAAAATAGAGCCAGACATGTTTCAAATTCAACCTCAAGCCAGATGCACATCACATGCTTTTAGTGTTTCATTTTTTTCCAAAAACACACACAGCTGTAGTTTGATGATGCTCTCTGTGATTGTAATTGTAAGGAGGATGTTGGGTACAATTTGATCAAATCAGGACACAATGTAAGTGACTATGAGTCTGATTCAGTGTGAAACAAACATGTCCAGAGTATGTTTCCTTCTATGTTATTTGTTTGCATGGATTTGGAGGTTATGTGGTAATAAAATCTACTGCAGAGTGGCATCTCTGTCTTACAGTCTGACAAAGGCTACTTGTCTGGTGCAATTTCTTTCATCATAGCAAAATCCAACATTTTGAAACTGAGTTCTAAATATATATGGGGAAGGTATGAAAATGATTTGAGAGCTGAGATATTCTTATTTATTCTTTTATGTGCTGATTTTCTTCCTTAAGTCAAGATTTAAGTCTGTTAAATCTGATTAAATTGATAGTTGCATACACAGACTTGCATGCACACACAAACATACACATCAGGCTAAGATAAAACAAAAGCCATCATGAAAGCTATGGACGTTTAGAAGTTTAGGTCGCTGATTCATTCAGCAATTATTTAATGTGTACATATCAGAAGACAAATTAAACAGCTCAGCTCTGCTCCTCACTAGCTGTGTAGACTGAGCTAAGTAATTTATTTTCTCTAACCCTTGGTTTTCCTCTCCCATAAAATGGGTAAAATAATAATACTTAACTTTCTGTAGGAATTCCAGTGAGATAACATGACACGTAGTAGGAATTTACTATTAGTCTACTGGATTAGGCATATATTTAAATATATAATTATTATGCAAAAAAGTTATCATTTCTTGGTGATGTTGATATTTGGGTCCTGACATCTTCACAGATGGTCTCAGTGACCATATGGATAACAACCTTGCTTCACAATTGCTTTATTTCCTCAGTTCCATTCAACTTCAGCCTCTCATATTCATGACCCCACTTTAGACCTCTTAATATTCAAAATAATTTTGCTTTTAAAATACTGAATTCTAATATCCAAGTATCTGATAACAAATTAATCTTTTCCTAGGTCTCTACTTATCTTCCATCTGCTGCATGTCTCTTTTTTATTTACCACATTGACTCTTTCTTTGACACTGTAGTTGTCTTCTAGTGAGCGTATTATTTCATTCCTTCCTTTGAAGTTTAAGCTTTGGAAAAGAGCAGGCTTGTACAAAGGGCAGGAGGAATTGTGTTGAGGTTGGTGAAAGTGGTCCAACTGGGGGACCACAATAATAAAATTCACTGAAAGTTGGTTTGCTTTTTATTATCACCATGACCATGCATCCAGTAATTCTAAACAATGTTATGGATAGCACTCTTCCTTGAACAAATTTTTTGTTGTTCTAATTTCTAAACAATTACAACAGTTGTTGCTGAGTTTTGATAATAATTATCTAAGTTCTGCTTCAAAAAATAAATCCCTCTGTAGGAAAATCCTCAGTATCAAAATCTGATTATATCAAGAACACCAAGAAAGCAGGGTAAAAGCCTGAGGAAGCTTTGGTTCTTCGGTATTTTAAATCGAAGTTGAGGTTCATATGAAGGTTTCCTGAGTCTCCTTCTTTCCCAGGGACATAAATGTCCCAATATCCTTTGAGACTTGTCTTTAAGCAGGGCCTGATAATCTCCAAGCCCACTGTCACATAGAAGAGGTGTCTTATAAACTGAGGTGTTTTTATTTTTATTTGACATATTGTCAGATAATCTTTTGGGAATAAATTTAATAAGTACATATCAAAATATAAATAAGAAAGCTCAACTCTATCACTCACTATCTTATGTGGTATGCACTACTTTTTCTTCCTTTCCATCCATTTCATTCCTGAATCCACAACAATTGGTTTTCTACCTCTTATAGCTCTACTAAATCTGACATTTTTGTAATCATCAATAAATGGTTTCTTAGTTGATAAATTCCATGGTCATATTTTCAGACTCCATTTTAATTGATATATTCAGCAATAAACATTAATTTACAATCCTTCATATATGAAATACTGTTTCCTTCTTTTCACTGTACCAGTTTTTCCTGATTTTCCTCTTATATCTCTGAGTCCTCCTCTTCAGTTGGCTTGAGGCAGCCACTTTTCTCCTACCTGCCCCCATATTGCACGTTGGATTTTCCAGAAAGTAGACATTGAAAGAGAGTAAGGAATGCATAAGGTTTATTTGTGAGTAACACATATGAAAGGAAAATGGAGGGAACAGTATTAAGCAGGTAGAACTATCAGATCACAATGCCAATGTAAATTTCTGCCAGCTCAGTGGGGACTTACAGAACAAGGATTGCCCATTAGAGGTCCCACTTTGGGGAGAAATTATGAGGTTCTTGCACTACTACCTTGCTCAGATATTCGCTAATGGGCCATCCTGAGAATAATGTGACTATGGCTTGAAAGCAAAGATGAACAATAAGGAAGTCAACATCTGAAGGCTAACTGCACTCCTCACATCTGGACAACAAATCTTTTCCTGGAAAGGAATCTGAATGGCGTATTTCTGTATTTGCCACAACCTGATATGGTAATGTTTCACACAGTTGAATTTCATTAAAAACATTATCTCTTGACAGTTTGCCTTTTCCCATGTATTTAATTACCATCTATATGCTTACAAATTCACAAGTTATCTTTCACTCAGATTATGTTCCTAAATTTTAGACCCACATTATATCACTACTTGGATATATTTATCTCATCACTAACTCAACCAAACACATGATCACCCCAGTCTCCCTAAATATAAACATAACCACTCTTTCTTAGCTCACTTAATGACATCAAAATCCACTCATTAGCAAGAGAGAGGGGAAAAAAAAAGAAGTTGCTGCTATTTATTTTTTCACCTTAGCTTAGCTCAGCCATCAACTATTCAAGTAAATTTTATTGACATATAATCTCATACTTTCAAACCACTTATAGGTAGGTGCCATGCCTATGAGTTTTTATGGCACTTATACTTAGCTTTATTATAGAACATATTACACTACCTTATAATCATTTTATATCTCCTATGTAGGCTTTGACTTCCTTATGATATGCAAGTGAATCCTGTTCCTTGGGTGTCCAATAAATTATCTAAAATGATAAGTGCTGATATGTATATTTGTTGAATGTATGAATAATTTAAATCAATGGGCAATATGGTACACAAATTACAGAGAAAGGGATGTTAAACAAAAAGAGGCATGAACATTTCTCCACTAAATGAGGAATAACTAAGGCCAATAGAATAGTATATGCAAATGTTCAGACACAAATCAGCTTGTGGGTGGGACATAAGATGTGAATGTGTTGGAATGATGAAAAACCGAAGAAATTTTTTGCCTGGGGTCAGATAATCAAGACTGTGCATAGCATGCTAAGGAGTTTGGACTTTATCTTGAAAGCTATAAAGAGTTATTAAAGGTTTTTAAGCAAGCTAGGAATAGAACCAGATTTGAATTCAGAGATATTAATCTGAATGTAAACTGGAGGATGAAATGGGAGAGAAGAAAAATTTGAGGCAGCAATATCAGGACTTTTTTTCAGTAATCTAGGTAATAGATGATAGTGCCTTGAATAGAGCTAGTTGTTAGGAGGTGAAAATAAAATGACATGTTTGTGATGTACTTCTGAGGTCAAACTGATAGGAATTAACATATGAATATGGGTTTCAAAGAGATGAACTGGTAAGTGTGATACTAGAGTTCTATACTGAGGATTGAATGAGTGTTTCCCTCATTAAATGAGATGGGGAATATAAAATAAAGAGTTAATGTGGAAGGATGGAATACACGGAGTTCAGGTTTAGGCATGATGTTTTAGATTTCTGTAAACTCTCTAGGTAGAAATGTACAAGAAGCCATCTGAAATATTCTTTTGGAACTTGAACTGCTTGTTCATTTAACTGTTGGCCTGCCTGCCAGCCTATCTACTTACCTAATAGTCTTTCAATTGCCTATTCTAATACCATTCTATTATGTCTTAAATAAAAAATAAGTATTGTCTCAGACTTTGATTTTGTATTCATACAATTCCATTTACTGTAATAGTTGTGGTGACCCAATTTTATTTTAATATTATTAATTAAATTACTACTTTCTGCTGCTTGTTAAAAGATATTTCATTAGCCCTACATCTTTAATGTCCCTTGTTCTTGCTACTTAGCTTCAAAAGCTGGAGTTCATAGAATAGTTAGAAGACTGGATGATGCCATAGCTTTGTTTAAATGGTGGTTAAACCAGATAGATACACTTCCCATTCATAATGGATTATACTGACCTTGAATATAATAGTCTATTCCCAGCACTACCCATAGGATTATAAAGATTATTTGACCCATCTTCCAGGATATTTAAATGATATAACTGTTAAAAATATGATGCTCTTGGGAATACCAAGGCCATAGTTATACCAGTACAATATTTGTAGCGGCCATATCCCCACTTCTGCCTTAACTTTAATTTCACCTAAGAGCTTCAAGTTCATGATTTGTTTTGATTTATGTATTATCCAGAAGCATGGGGTGTAAGGACTCTTATTTAAGCACAGAATTCACAGAATACTTTGAGTGTAAATTGCATCCAGGATTAGCTATTTTAAAGAAAAATGACATCATCTAAATTCTACCCTATTTCTAATTTCCTTATTTTCTGTTCCTATCTCATTTTTCTAGATCACATAAGACAACACACAAAAGAAATATAAAATTTTCCATTAATACTAATTTAAGCAACGCTAGTAGACTAGAACATGTTCACATTATAATGGCAGTCTGCTACTACAGAAATGTCAAGACAAAGCTGAGGAATTTATTGAACGTGAATATTAACCATCACTCATTGTTAGAGGAACAGATGGACGATCTTATTTCTCATATAATCAATTTATCAGTATCATTTTTGTAGCTCCTTAACTAAAAACTTGCTACATGAGAAATCAATAAAACTATATTTTGAATACTGTGCTAACAAAATTAAAGATATAGAACAGTTTTAGCTTCATGTATTTACAGGCAATGCAGATGAAAAATAATCCTACTTTTGATGGAAGTGATAAATTAGGAAAATCTTGAACACTAAAAAATATTTATTGTGCATCCCCTTCTATAGTGTCAATTAAAGTGAAATGAAACCAAATAGCCAAGAAGTTTGATTTAATTGAAATCCAAATAAGTACAAATAATATTTATGTTAAGTTTATTGATCAGATTTTCGAAGGGTGAGTTTATTCTCTTTGTAAATGAAAGCAAATGTTAATTTATATAAATGATCTAGAATAACTTGTATAGTCTTCCTAAAATTTAAAACTATTACTGTTGTTTCTTACTAATAGGTGCAAGCAGCTTTTCGTTTGTTTATTCTTTGGTTGTTATGATGCTGTTTGGCCATGAATATGATAATGAATACAATTTATCCCTGATTTCTTTGCTAATTTATTTCTGAGTGTTGCAAACAAGTCAAACTATTGTAGGTCACATCCTTATTTCCTATAAGTGTTTTACCGTAAACTAGAATCTTGTTACCAGGAATTCATTTCACACTATGAAAACACCAATACTGATTGTGAAATCAAAATGAAATGAAATTATATATATATATAGTTACATTGTTATATATATATATAGTTTTATATATATATATATAGTTATATAGTTATAAGCATTTCTTGTATAAAATCAAGCACAGCATCAACATAGATATACTTGATTATATAAGCTATAATTCATTATAGGATATAATCTCTTTGAGGAATATTGCTTTCATTGAACTTATTGAGGGTTTTCTTTTAGAAAATTGCCTTCATAAAGATTTTTGGGTTTTTTTTCATTTTTTTTT